>NC_142252.1:18354853-19554853 GCF_052056855.1 Sturnus vulgaris | reverse complement strand
TATGTTACCAGGGCTCACTTGTCCAGATGGACTTTTACAATATCCTTCTCACAGCTCTCCAGGTGTTGCAAATAAATAAAACACTTTATTTCAGGGAGATGAGAATAGAGCAGGTACCAGTGAGAGTTGCCAATGCACATATTCTAGCAACAGCCGTTACAAAAATGTATTGCAATATTATTATTAAGAATGCCAAGTGATTCAAATTCATTCAAATTCATATTATTCAAATTATTCTCACATGACAAGCAAACCACAAAAACTGCTTTCAGTAAACTGCTGATATCAAGTTGACTGTTGTTAATGATACTGTCACTGTGTCAAATTCAGGAAGAGAATTTAGGGAGTTTTAGCAACACAGTGATAACTGGCCCACCTTGCCCTGTGATATACACTGTGCTACCAATATTAACAACAACCAAAAAAAAAAAGTGTAAAAGATTCAGTGGATTTCTACATGAGTAAGTGGCCACACCTTCACAGAGATTCAGGAAGCAGAAGAGTTTGTTGCATGAATAATTTGTTGCAAACCATTTACGACCTTGAGTCTACAGCATATTAAATATTCACACAACTTGTTCAGAATGAAAAAGGCTGGAGCATGTGAGAAGTGATTCTGAATCCTCAGCAGCCTCACACAAAGCAGGCTCTGCCCACAATCACAGCTTCTCCTGGATTACTGGGAGAATATTAAACATTAATATTTTGTCTTATTATTTAAGACAAAATTCACCTTTAATATAGGGCTATTCTAATTGTTTGAATACCCTTCTAAAAGCATACACTGTTTTTGTCTATGAAGGCTCAGATCCACAGAAACTATCCCGGAGTTGCCCAAATCTCCTTGTACATATGCCCCAAGTGACTGAATGGGTTGGTGCTCCTCAGGTTCTCTAGTCCATACTGCAGTTAGTAAAACAAATCCAGGAGTATTACTGAAATTCACGTGTCCATACAAACAATTAATTAGCATTTTTTAACTTAAAAGGCCTAGTGGCATACTAGCAGGCAGAAATGCAGATCAGAGAAGCAGCAAAACCATCAAATGTTTCACATCAAGCCTACCACACGTTCTACAGAAGTAGAACCATCTGTGGCCCTTCAGATCTGTAGGTTTCAAATGACTGTAATCTTCTCCTGAAAATTCAATTAGTTGTCAACGAAAGTGTGGATTTGGACAGAAATTGCTTTTGAAAGGTTTAGGTAAAATTAAGAACTTACGCAGAACTAAAAACTTGATCAAAAAGTCAAATCTTCAAAAGAAACTCAGTATGTTCAAAAGTAAAGAAGAAAGCCAAGAGATGAGATTCAGCCCTAAAATATATGATTTAACAAAATTTGCTAAGATAAATCTGACACATACACGCATGTCCTTTAGAGACCATAATCAATGTTAACTACCTTTGAATCCTCTACCCTCATCCCATTGAAAAGACAAAAATCTACATCTAAAAATGAAACTAGGCATATTCTTTAATAAACAGGCAGCTAAGTTTGGGACAGAGGAAGTCAGTCAAAGCTGTGAAATCAGGCATTCAAAAGACAAACCATGAATTAAGCCAAGGTCACCCAAGAAGTGTTAATCCCATGCACTGTTGAGGGGACATTCCTGATGTTGTCATTCCCTTGTCAATTCTAAAATTATATATATTTATGTACATATCTATAAATACACATTTGTAGATACACACATGCACATATAATATAGAGCTACCTATGCCCTAATGTCTCAGGCCCAGGCTCAAATCTGTAAAAAGGCAGCCTTTGTGTCCTAAATCTATGAGACCAAGTAGGAAGAGAAATTCTGGTACATTTTTGTTTATCTGATATATCCTCTAAAGAAGAGCACCATTTTTATTTCTATTTCTGTATTGTGATAAATGAAGGAGGGGACTGTTTGGGTTTTGTTTACACACAGAAGACAAAAATAAGCCCCTAGAGACATTATAATCTGAATAAAAAAGGGAGAAGACGCATCCAAACCACAGAGCAGTGAGACATACAAAGATCACTAGCACTTAAAAGTTTATGGAATAGGGTTTTTTATGGTACTACAGGAAAACATGTTTTCTTTTAAGAAAAAACATACTTCTCTTACACAATGCTAATGCTTAACATCAGGTCAGATGAATGTGTTTGATATAATGAGTATTCAGTCAATTGTAGTCACACAATAAAAGTGTCGTTTTCTACATTATTATTATTATCACATTTGTCGCTGTACTTTTACATATCATGTAAACCCAGAGAGCTGGCTTAGACAAATCCCATCTTGCCCCATTAAAAAAAAAAAATGTTTACCAATATTTATTGTATATTGACCAAATTAAAAATTTTCATCATTATAATTCCTCTATTCCAGCGCCAAAAATCACATCACATTGTGAGTAGCCTGGCAGTGTGTCTTAAAATATTACATCTTTTTTCTTAGTTCTATTTAGTATTCGGGTAAAGAAGTCTGTCCCTGTAGGGTGCTGCTGTGTTTGAAAAGAAATGGTAATTCAGGAAGATTGGAAATGAGTAGATGATTCACTGAAGATATTTCCTCACCTATTTTCCCTGTATTACACACTTAACACTCCTGAAGGGGGGGAAAAAGTATCCTGGACTTCGTGGATGTACCTGTTCTAGCACAGTGGAAGTCTTCCCACAATCCAACAATGACATTGCAATTAGGATAGAGGTTTTTCTTAAACAAAGCTCTAATTAAACCTGGGTGCCAACATCCACTCCTTTTTAAATACTCTCATATACTGCCTGTGATTACAAGCAGGGATTTGTTATTTTTCAACTAGTCACAAAGGACACACAATAAAACTGAGTATTTTTTAATTTTATCATGTCAGTTTGCTACTTTTAAGCCACCCTGTGTTTTGAAATGGTTTCTGTGGTTTGGCAGGGAGTTTTTACAAACACAACATCTACAAATTGGCCCATTGTTGAAACTACCTCCAGTGATTCAGAGCAATTTCTTAATCTGAGGAGGATGAGAATGGAGAAGGAAATACGCTTATGCTTTCAGAACAGGGATCCTTCAATCATTTCTAGCAAACCAGGAATGATATTGTGTTTAATTTTTATGGTGCAGTATTGTTCTCATTGAAAAGATGATAACAATGACAACATTCAAGCCATCCTGGCTTCACAAAGAATAAAAAAGTCCAATGGCTCCCACTTGGCACAGTGCCCATTGCAACAGTATTCATGCACAGGGGAAAGGGATGATTTTCCAGGATCATTTAGGAATGTGACTTCTATCAATTGTGTGAAGTGTCAAAGGTGTCTTCATAAAAATCTGAATGCATTCCTTTGTCACTCCTAAGGGTATATGGACAAGATCACACAGCTGAGACCAGCACAACACAGCATCCATTCCCAGCTTCCCTTTTTCTTCAGGGGTGCTTGGACACACCAAACACGTGCACTTGCAGCTTCAGGAAAGGGCTGTGGGCACACTGCTCCTAAAAGCTCACGCCAGAAATGATCCAGGTCTCAACCTGACTGCTGTACATCCACGAGGATCTCACTGCCAAAGCAATTCCTGCTCAGAAAACGTCAGTGAATATGATAGATGAGCTCTGCACCCTCCCAGTCAACCTTACAGTAGGAAGGTTTCAAGGAATTATGCTTTAGGCAAGGCCTGTCTGGTGAAGCCAATAGTTATAACATTTTCTATCTGTCCCTTTCTCTTTTCTAAGCTGCTGTTTTTCCTTGAGACTTTCACAGTGCTGGGGACAGCCTCAGACTCTTCTCCTGTGCTATGTTTATTCAACACAGAGACAGTTGCAGCATTGTGTGACTTATCACAATGAACCCACAAGACTTGCATGTTAAATATTGACTACCAAATAATCACAACAAGCCATTCACCGGGAAAAGAGCAAAATAAATGGGGGAAAAAATAAAACAGCACTCCAAAAAAACAAGTGATAAGATGTGTGAAAGCATTATCTCATCTCAAAGGACCATCCATAAACAGAAAGCTAAATTCATAGCTTGTTCCCTGAATAGTGGCTCAGCTTCAAGAGATAAATTAATCACATTATTCGAGAAAGAAATAAGAAGACTTATTTCAAATTTCAGACAAAGATCAAGAGGCTGTTAGTTATGGGTTTCTCATCTTTACCTGGTTTCATAGTAATTTCCCAAGTTAAAACTCACTGATGACAAATTATATTCTCTCTTATTTAAATTAGCCCTGAGACATATTATAAACACATTATATCTAATCTTATAACCAGTTAGGTACTAATTTCCTTCATATCTTTGTACATCACTGGCATTAAGGGTATTAGATTGTCCAAAAAACTGCTTGGTGCAGAGAGGCAGCTCTGGACATCATTGCTGTGCTGGTGGGGGCTCAGTTCTAACCCAGCTTCTAATGCTGAAGGGAGGACACACATTTGCTGATTAGGTCAAAAATGAATTTAATAACTCACTAGTGCTATGACATCCATCAAAAATGTCAAGGTTTAAGTACATAGACAGAATGGAATAGTAATTTTTTAAAAAGCTTGTTTTTTTACTGTTTTATCAGAATGTAGCAAACTACAACCTCAAGGTTACTTGAGCTTGAAATAAAAACAAGCCAGACCTTTTCCCAAAAAATAACCCCTGTTCCCACTAGTTGTGGTCAACTTCCACCCATCATATGGTGGGTTCTGCCTCCAGCTCCTGCCCACAGCCAGACCATAGCTGGGAAACAGTTTTAGAAAAAAATGGGGTTTGGTAGGGAGCTTCACATATTAACCAGTCAGTCCACTACAGGTGAGGAAATTACAGAATACAGTCAAGAATGAGAAAGAAACTCGAATTATGCTGAGCAGAAATATCCCTTTACAGTTGTTCCATATTTCCAGTGATACTCCAGCATATTTCCATGAACACAAGGAAGCATTCAGACAAAAACAAAGGAAGGAACTGATTCTCTTCATGTTGCTGTTCATGCAAATTCATTGATACATTGGAGATAAGAAAAATTAAAACTTGACACCATTGTAGGAGAATTGGTCTAGGACCTGGCAAATTTAAGAAAACCTTGTTGGTTGCACAGTGCCAAAACAAAAGTGTGGTTGTGCCAGGTATGTGATTTATATTCATAAAAGTATAAGTTTGGCCAGATGTCTTAGAGGTATTTGTGTTGTTATCATTAGAAGGGTTAAAAAAATAAAAGTTGTATAAAATACAAGTGTCCAAAACAAGCCTTACTAAACCTGAGGTGTTTCACATACACAGTGTGACCCCCAGTTTCATGTAGACTTTTTGAGTTTCTCACTGCAAACTGACTGGGGCAACCAGGAGTGTGAGATTCTCGAATCCATCCACTTTCCTGACCATAAACATTATTTTGGTTTGTTAAGGAAAAACCTAATTAATGTTCAGCGTGTGTGTTGAGTCACAATGTAGAGCAGCTTTGTGTCCCACTGCTGGCTGTACACTGTCCTGCTCCTGTTGCTGCCTTTGGAAGTCTTTTCCAATGAACCTCTGCTCAAGTAATCACTCTGCCAAATATCAGTTGTAGAAGAGCTTGGTTTTTAACAAAAGGTCAAACAAAATTGCAGTGAAGACCCATGGGATCCTTGCAAAAGGTCACTTCAGACAAAACAGATTCCCAGCTGAAGTACACGTTTCACCACAGTGTATATCTTCTGTGGGCTACCTTTTCAGAGAAAAACTTTAGTTCAGAGTCAAAATGAATGATTATAATTTTCTGTGCACAATCATCTGTAAATGAGCAGTCATTTGACACACATTAAAAATGAAAGAACCACATCCAGCTACGACTTGCAGGCAGTTAGTCAGGCCTCCAAATAAAACACCCAGTTCCCCATAGCTGTGTTACTGAGGATGGCAAATAAAGTTACAACATGGTGATACAGAACTGTAGTGGTCTGTGGTATGAAGCTAAGACCTGGCCTCAAGAAATCTCTTTTCAGTTCTATGCTTGTTGAGCTGGATGAGCATTTCACAGTGAATAATTTACTTGATTAATTTAGGACCATCCCTAGTTTACAGAATTTCTTTGTGCTGACTTCTTTGGCCACTTTGTTCATTATTTGAAGTTGCAGAACAGATGGTTTGTTCACATATATTTCTGCATAATGATTGCTCATAAACACTCTGTCCTGGATAATGCTTTGAATACTTGCTATGCAGGCTCTGTGACTGGATTTTTAACACACATAGCACATGGACTGGATTCCCAACTCAATTTTTTTTCATGTCAAATGACTAAATACTTTCCCAAATCACACAGGATCTTTAAAAAATTGAGGGGAACGGGTCTGGTTTAAAACAAAACTTCTTAAAGATATGTGCAACTTTCAATTTTTGAATAGTCTACCTGGAGCTCTGAAAATTCAGATATTTATGTAGAGACATTAAGCATTTAATGGGAAAGAAACCTGTATACTAAGGGATTGATGAAAATATATGTTAAGCAAAATATGACTCAACAAAACATTTAGAAAAAGTATATTGGTTAAGAGGTACCCAGAAATCAAGCAAAAGCTGACATAAATTTTACTGTTGTTGTCAGGAGAGATTCAGAGCTGGTCCAACAGATTTCCAGGCTTTTAACTGGAACAATATCAGCTCTCCTAGATGATGATGATGAGGCCATCAAATGGATGTCATCTATTTTAACCAGGTAAGAATTTGGGCAAATTAGCTGTTGTTGAACCAGATATAATATTGGTGTAAAAAGCCCCTAGCAAGTACAATTCCTCACTAAGTCCCAATAAGAGCAAACAACAATGATCCAGTCCTTTTACTGCTAATGATGTGTTTATAGATATTTACCTCTGCAGCAGTTTCAGCAGCTGTATCTTGAATTGCCATTAATGCCTTTCCTCACTGATTAATAGAGTGAAGCTATTGAGATGTAGGATTTCCACTCGTTTTTATCCCAGTGTAACATTGCCATCTACAGGAAGCTCTCCCTTGCTTGGACACTAATTTTACAATCACGGAATAGAAACCACTGAAGATGAAAATGTAAGTGTCCAAAATTAGCCCTGTTTGATCAGCCTGACAAACTGCTATTTTAAAAATTAGCCAGTAATAGTATGGCTCACCAACAAAAGCAGTATATTAACCTACTGTCTGGCAAGTTATTAAGCTGAGAGATTGGCATTAATCTAGTTGAATAATGCATTAGGACAAAAAGAAACACTTATTAAGGACAAGGGACTTCTGATTTAGTTACTCATTATTAGTTGATGTGTAAGGTTCTCATACTGCCATGCAAAAATTACATAATTTTCTGTTTTACAGATGATTCAGAGAAGTCCTTCTCAGCATCTTTCTTCTCAGCTTTGTAAAAGGATTTATGCAACTCAAATAATTTTTCACCATGCTAGACACTGACTATCCCAAGTACTAAATATACTTCCCAGAGAACCAGAAAGACACATGCAAGAGCTTCATTTTAGACAGCTGCTTAATTTTAATCTCTGTCTTAAAGACAGAATATTTGTGAATTTCAATATGACCTTGATTCATATAGAGATATCAGTTTTCTAGAGCAATCTCTAAAGACAGTTTCACAACTATTAGAATCCTTGCAATGAAAGAAAATGTGTTTAGGACCGAAATTGTGTGTCAGCTGACCAAGCACCCCGAGAAACACCACAAGCAAGGTGATATTTTATGTAGGAACACTGAATTAGGTCTGACTCACTGAAATCTCTTAGTGAGACAGGGAAGAAAACCAGAATTAAATAGTGATCAATAAGTAGTGGGGAAAAGCTGGGGAGGTCATAGGAGGCAACCTGAACAAAATAATCTGATTGAAACCATGGTCGTTGATGTCAGAAAAAGTGGCTATTGACTTTAATTCAGGAAAGACAGAATGCTGCAGGACATTTTCATTTTTGAGTATCGAAGAAAGAAGTTAATCAGAGGCGAAAAGAAGCAGCAGCAATAAAGTATGATCTCAAATTTGAGATGGAGATTTTCTATGTGTGCAGATGAGTCAAAAACTTATACATTAGTGCACTGGGGTGGCTTTCTACTTGGAAACCCCTAGGTGAATTCCTTAATTTACCTAGGAAAAAACCTGACAGCCAGTTGAAAAAAAAACTCAAAAAACCAAACAAATCAACTGACCCAAGCTGAACATTTTTCATTTCTCAATTCACTAGCCAAACTAGAAAATCAATTACATTCACAACTCTATCTAGACACTCTTAATCCAGGTCACACATTTCTGGAGCAGAACAGGGAAGAAGGGGTAATTTTGCTACTTGCAGAGTCACATTCTGGTTTCAGGTTTCTCTTCTGGCAACTTCACACTGGCCTAGTTGAGATAAACAGATGACAGAAAAAGCTGATTTATTGCTATTTCAAAACTGTCAGTCTCCTACACTTAAGGATGGTTCTAAGGCTGTTATTAGGGGGGTGTCAGCAGTAGGATATTAAGATCCTTAAGGGAGCTGATTGAGCAGAAGTTGGTTCCTACTCAAAGCCAGCAGTGGAGCTGAGAGCAGACAGCCTCTGCACCAGTGCTGCTGAGGACACAGATTTATACAGATTTAAATGTTAACCTGCCACTTAGCCTGCTCCAGCTGCCTCTGTGTTGTTGCAAGCAGCTGATACAACACTACAGGTTTTAGGGAAAGAGGCAGAAGAAACTCTCAATGTCTGCCATGGCCAGGAATTGACAGATGTTTGCAGAGCATCCCCAGAGTGTGGATGCATCCAGCAGGGATGAGATTTGTCACTGCAGCTGCTGAGACCAAAATACTGCCAGGAAGCACCTGACTGCTGACACAAAAAGAAGCCAGTAACCCTTTGACATGACTCCTTAGACAGCTATGGCAGTCACCCAGGTCATGATATCTAGAGTGTGGTAGTGACAGTGCTCTTCTCCCTTGGGGAGGCTCTGCTGTTACTAAATTAATTAAAATAAGATAAATTAGTGTCTTGAGAATGCTCTTTGAGTATTTTCAGCACCATTTTATTGTCCTCCACAACATATCAATCCCTTACTACGAGAAATGCTGAAAATTTCATTTCAGGTTTACTTTGGTTAAAATATTTACAATTTATGCCCTTCTTAAACATCACCACTTGCTTAAAAATTATTTGTTCATGAACTTCCATGTCAGAGTACCTTTGTTGCATGCACCTGATATATCTCAGAATTTTGAAATTATTTGTTGAAGAAAATAATTTTCGGTCTTTGAAAAATTTCCAATTTTTAAAATAATTCTATTAAAAGACTGTACATCCACACATTCTAGAAACCAAAACTCTTCATAGAAGTTATGGCAGTTATAAAATCAACGATTTTAATACAGAAGAGAGGGGAGGAAAATTAAAGCTATAAAAAAAAAAAGGCAACAAAGATATTTACACCTTCAGCTCCCTAAGGAAGCTGAGGCAGTGGAAACGCAGGCAGAGGTCACAGGCAGGGTGGCACTGGAGTGGTGAGGGGTTCCCCTGGGAGGTGGCAGGTCTGTGGGGTTAGGGAGGGGTTTCTGGCACACAGAGATGAGGGGAGATGCAGTATCTCAGGGCTGAGGCAGAGGCACATATCTGCTGTGTGGATTTGAATATCTGGCAGCAGGGAGGAAAGGTCAGCACCCCCGAGCAGGAGAAACCAGGCTGGTCCTGGCACACATCCCCAGTTCAACCCAGCGTGGAAAAGGGTGGGAAAAGGGAGTTTTACCCCAGTCATGGCCCGCACAGACTGACTGCCAGGCTTTAGTGCAGAGTGCATCTCGTAAAGCCCATGGAGCTCACACAATCCTGGTGACTTGGAGGCAGTCAGATGTCCTTGCCAATCTGTTGCTGTCTCTGCCCTGATGCCAATTCAACTGCTTGTAAGTCACAGCAAGGAAGCAGAATAATGGTTTTGTGACCATTGTAACCTTGGGCAGTTAGGCTGGGATATGGGGAAATTACTGTAGTCAGGGCTGTGATAAATGACTGCTCTTGAATAGGCAATGAATAACTCTGCATTAGAATTGTAAAATATATTATATTTTACAATTTTTATTTTACATAAAATATGAACTTCTACTGGACCTGTGGGAAAAACTCACAGAAGCTTGGTTGGTATCCACACTGCTAATCCCAGAGATGAATTGGACACCATTAAATAGAACAAAAATGTTACTGAACAAATAGTTAAGGCTAATGGCTTTCTATGCCAGACAGGAAATAAATTATCCAACATGAGATATTGTATAGGCCATATCACAGAACTATTAAATAAAATAAGTGGCTCAAAAAACTGATCTAGGAAAATGATATGGTATCCAACCGTATTTTTGAAAAGGGAGGGGCTAATTAAAGGGTGGGAACAAAAATGTTTTAAACTTGATTGCTCTGACTAGGATCAAAGACATCCTTAGCTGATGAGCAAAAGGGGAATCCTAAACAGAAACCCTAGGGAGCCTAAAAGCAGTGAGCCAAAGGAAAACTTTATTTTAGTGCCTGTGGGGAGCAGAACCTGCTCTGTAACAGATGGTCCCTGTCTGCCTTCTGACATCTTTAGCAGCCCTAATCTAAGGCACAACTGTGCTCAACTTTCCTTTATTCTCTGCCTGAGAACTGCACCACCACCACCACACTTAAACAGCTCCATCAGAATCAAGTTCATGCACACAGACATCCAGGCACACTTCTGTAGCCAGCACACAAGAACCCATCCTGGCACAGTGAAAACATTTGATTTACACCCATTCAGAACCATTACAATTTGACAAAAGTAATGGCAACTAATTCTCGTGCAGGCTTTTTGCATATTCACAGTTTCTACATGTCCTGCCTTGCCATGGGTGAACAGGATGAAGTTCTGTCACAGGCTAAAGCAGCAGATGGGGCAGAGTGGTGTCACAGGAGCACAGAATGGTTTGGGTTGGGTGGAAAAACAATCTCATCCCACCCCCTGCCATGGCAGGGACACCTTCCACTGTCCCAGGCTGCTCCAGTGTCCAACCTGGCCCTGGACACTTCCAGGGATGGGGCAGCCACCCTGTGCCAGGGCATCACCACCCTCACAGGGAAGAATTTCTTCCTAAAATCCAATCTAATCCTGTCCTCTTTTAGTTGTGTGAGTATGGGTGCAAGGAAGAGGCTCCAGCAAGACCCCAGGTACTGTTTAAAAGATTGCTCTGTCTTTGTTTTAGAAGATTTAGGTTTATCCATTTTCCTTTGATAGCAATGCATTGCACAACTGTGCAGTTTTCTGTCTAATCAATGTCGGTTCCCTAGAAATGTTAGTCCCCTCAGCAGCCTTCAAGGGGGATGATTTCACAATTTTAAGTGTAGGAAGTGTGATTCCAGAGACAAAAAAGGCCCATTCTTTCTCTGTGCCAGACAAGAAGAGCAATGTTCAGCCTTAGGCTGGTCTTGTAAGGAAAATTTCCAGAGTTCTCACTCTAATCCATCTCCTTCACCACACAGCAAAATCTACATTTACAGAACTAATCATCTGAGTGACTTGTCTGGGTACCTGGAACTGCAATCTGAACTCATCCTGTGGAAAAAATAGCCCAGAGTCACAAGTCCTATGCCAGATATCAGACCTCACCTGTATTCCCTTGCTCTGCTGCAAATTGCAATCAATTACAGATTATTCTGAGCTCATATTTCATATTTACGATTTCCTGTCCTGCCTCTGAGGCAGTTAAGATGAGGTTGGTCCAACCAGCTCCTACCTCCCCCCTGCCTGGGGAGAGCTTCAAATCTCTGGCTCACAAAATCTTTAATGCTGTTACTGGTAACTCACACTCAGCAAGAGCTGGGCACACCACAGACCTCAATTAAAGATTCTCATATTTTAACCTCTGGAAACTAACAACCAACTCCCCTTTTGAATAAAAGGGATGCTAAAACTGAGTGCTTGGAGGGCCTCATTAATCCCTGCTGTAACTCGATGCACTCATATATACACAGATATACATATATACACATTAAATATATACAGATATATATATATACATGTATATATATATACATCTATAACATCAGGAAATACAGCTGGCCTGCTGTGACATCACCCAGCACCTCTGCAGGAGCAGCAATTATGTCACCCTGTGAAAAGCTCTCCAATTTCCAAACCCCTGCTGATCTCCACACAGGGACAATGTCAAAGCCTAAATTTCCAACGAGCCAGAGCTCTGAGCTGACCAGTGCTCCAATATAATATGCATGAAGGTCAGAAGCTGCTGTCACCTCAGATGTGTGTTTTGCACAAAGTTATTTTCTTTGCAAAGATAGTCACTTGAGTATATTACTAAACTGAGGAAAATAACATGAGAAAATGGGAAGAGGCCATGTAAAAAATGAGACAATCAGGCCAGAACTGCCAGTTCATTTTGACTGCATCAGCATGCTTGATCCAACTTGTAAACCAGCCTTCACAGAGAAAAATTTTCCCTGTTTGAATTGCATTAAGAAGTGGAATTAGCTTTATAAATATAAATCAGTTAAATATAATGCAATATTTATAACATGGTATCTGATTTTTCCCCCTTTAGGATTCCATTTAAAAGGAAATAACAAGGAAACAGCGCTCTCAGAAAGACAGCGGGTTTACAATTTATGCTAATTAATTTTCATATTGACACAAAACGAAACCCTGCATTTTATTTGACTGCGGCAAGGAAAAAAAAAAAAAAAAGAAAAGGCATATGGAACAAAATAGAGGTTTTTTTGTGCAACAGATAATTCTGTAGGAAAGTCTCTGTTTTTTACCAAACCTGTTAATCCTCATTCATTTTTCTTTTGCCCAGAATGCAGGTCACTACACCCAAACCAGTCCCAATCCCTCTCCCAAACCCCCAGACACAAGGGCAAAAGCATAAGCAAGAAAAATGGTTCAATTTATTTGAAGCCTTGAAAGGCTCCAATCAAGATCTAGAAGTCATTATTCTAGGAACTATATCAAAAGAGAAATAGCCTATCCCTGACCCACAAGAGGTTCCAAATTTTCCATTAAATCAAATAACATCATTCAAAGCTGGAAAAAAAAATTCTATTGCTTGTAAAGCTAGGAAAAAATGCAGCACCATTCTGTGGCTAGAAAGTCTGCTTGGGATTTGGAAAAAGAACTACCAGTTGGCTACTTCCACATGTATTCATTGAAGAGTCTGTGCCAAACTCATAATTGCTCTAAGTTGCTGAGTGTCATTGATGCTACATCAAAAAGAAACTCGGGCCACAGAGGCGCATTTTCTAGTAGAATTATTAATCAAAGACCTGCAAAAGCCTGTCCTGAAGCTTTCTTCCAGCTTTGGCTGAGTCAGATTCAATTTGGTGGTTCAAATAGATGCATTTTTTTCTTCTTCCTCCCCACATATATGCACCATCTCATTTTGGCAAGAGTGAAACCACTGGAAGGGATAATATGCAGAATTATGTCTTTGATTAGAGAGCTGGAGGAAAGCTGAAAAGCAATAACTCCAGCACACTGACCAATTCAGGCTCTGTCAGGTTTATCCCTGTCCTCCAAATATTTACTCTACTTCGTTATACTTTAATTATTAATTCAGTTTTTTTCTACTGTTAGTAGAATTTGCCCATTGTATTGATTAGTTTATTTAGTTCAGCTGGATTCAGAGTGTAAATAAGATTTTTTTTTTATTTAATAACCCCTTTGCTCCACTGACTCAATTTTGATTTTTTTCCTCTCTCTAATTTTAATAGAAGCAGCAGCACTAATTACCTGCCCTCATGTCAATGTTTCCTCAGCAGCATCATCCAGCACTGAATTGCTGGTTTCCTTATTGTTACTGTCATTAGCACCGAAGTACTCTTATAAGGAACATTTCACCCAGCCAGCCTGAGGTTCCTGCAACAGAAAAAGAATAATTTCTTAGTTAGAATCAGGATGCTGTCTATCCTTAGTGAGACAGCAGCATGATTAGAAATGGAGATGTTTTCCATTTCCCATCCACATTCATTTAAAACAACATTTCAGTGAAGCAAACACAGGCTTATCCTGAGATGCATGTTCTGCCTATTCAAAAAAAAAAAAAAAAAAAAAAAAAAGAAAAGAAGTGAATTCTTTATCTCAGGTTTGCAGCTTTCTCAAACATCATAAAATCCTAATTCACTTTTCCTTATTTTAATGGCTTTCCCAGTACAGTTTTTAAGCAGACATGGAGGCAAGATTTATCAATGTCTGGCAATAACATGGTGCTGTATTCCTCACCTAAACAGGCAGTGTCTGAACCTTGCTATGCAAAGATATCTACAGTATTAACAAAAAGGAGAGGGTGGTAGTTTAAAGCATGATAGCAAATGCCTCAGCTTAAAATCTATCTCAAACATCTTACTCCCCATAAGAATAAACTGATTTTTTTTATTTTACTAGGACAGCTGTTTAAGAATTTTATTTGATTGAGACAGAAAGCAACTCTATTCCACTTCTTTTCTATTTTAAATATTTGCTTTACACATTGTGTTGTCTTACATCTTCCTCATGAGTTAAGTCATCTTCAATTTTTACAGATAGTTGACTTTGCTAATCCTTGTACAATCTCATTTTTTAAATAGCTGCCAAACGACTTGGGATGGGAATACTATGAAATATATCTGGCACCAATTTATTACTGAGAAGAACAATGTTAGAAATTTGAGGAGAAAAGACAAAGACTAAGTATTCCTCCAGGAAAAGGTGACATATGGAACAAAGGTGGCACAAAGAATGGAGTCATGGGAGGAGGTGAGAGGGAAGGTGATCACACCTATTGGAGGAACAGGATGGCACATTTGAAGATATAGAGCAACACAGGAACTCTGTTTTCTCCTATTAAAAGGTGTTGCTGGCCACAGTGAGCTCAGGGGCATTAATCAGGAAAGACACCTTAAATGTGTGTCTTAAATTGCCAATTTGAGCTTTCGTGGGGAACTGAGACCTGAATGAAACCCAGTAAGATGTGTCCTACAGTGAGAGCCAGTGAGTACTGCAGGGGTGACAGACTGGGCTTGTGAGACCCAGCAAAATTTGTATTTCTTGTGTAGCTTCTTCATAAAGCCCATCCCAGGAGCTCAGACTCATGCTCTTCCCTGGCCTACCAGGCAAAGTCTTGCACCGTTTGAAATCTTAACTGAGGCAGAGAGAGAAAATTTCACCTGAATACCTATTCTGAATTCATGATTCGTGCCAAAATTTTTCAGATGTCTCTATAGCTCGTCTGTTATTAATCCATATTAAAAGCGTCCATGGCACACTAAGTCTGTCAGCATGGGAGCAAAGGGGTTAATTTGAATGAATTTGTGAAGTGGTTTAGCTAAATTGCATTAGATATTTGTATTAAGAGTTGAAAATGCCTTGATTAGATTTTCTTTACAGTCCTAAGTAATTTAAGTTAAATCAAATTAAACTGAGGACATTTTATTTCTGACTATGAACGTGGGCACCGAATTTAACACAGTTAAACTAAATCTCCTTATGAGTGACTGAGGCAGGCAAGGAATCCTTGACAATTGCCACAGCTCCCAAAAGAAATCAAGACAAGTCTCTCTAACAACACTTCATTGCTTAAGATAGCTGAAATCTGTCTTGTGCATTTAAGGAGGGATAGGAGGGAAGACAGAATGTATATGCCTCATGCTGCAACATTATATAATGCCATCCAAAACCAGAGGCAGACATTGGACTACTTCCATCCCATATGGCAAGACAAATGTTCTCCCAGTTTATTATTAATAGTGCTGTGACAGCACTGTGACTCAGCATCAGAAATCATTATTTTAAATATCTTCCACCAGAATTGACTTGGCACAAATCTTTTTGCCATAGAAGGTTGGTCCTGACTAAACCTTTCACCCAGCCCCGAGATGAGCACAGTGATGCAACAACCTGGTGATCCACTTCCACATGAAAATGAAAGTGTGTCTAACCTTCAAGGAGTTGATAGAGCATTTTGAATTATACATCAAGGAGAAAAATTTAGTGGGTAAATGTTAAAACCATTAAAGTAACTTTTCACTGCAAATAGAGAGTGAATGCCTCATCCCAAGACAGCTATGAGATGTATCAGTTTAGGTTTTTAATCCCAAAGTATGCATAAATCTCTCCAGTCTCATCTCTTGTCATCTTCTTGTCAAAAGAAATTTCATTTCACTTCCACCCATCACTGCTCCCCATGGTTTCTGAAAACATTCCACTTTAAAATTTTATCATGGGAAGTGGGAGGTTCCTTCTAGATTTCATGCAGGGTTTAACTATGAAATCAGAAGAAGAAGAAGAAGAAGAATTTATTAAAAAATAAAAATAAAATTTTAAAATAGGCTTAATGCAGTTAGTAAAAATATAAAATCATAGAATGACTGAACACCCTTGATATTTTTCTCTCTCTATCTACCTCCATTTTGATTCCAAACTCCAACAGAAACTGCAGAGTTTGATGTACATTTTCCCTCATTAGTGTGTGTGATGCTCTTAGAGGGGAAAATAGATGGATCAATCACCCAGGCTGACTCCCGAGGACTGCTTCCTTATGACATCCCTTCTCCAGCCACAAACATCTCATTATTTCCCAAAACCTACAAGTATCTAAAGGCTGTAAAACCCCACCCCACACCAAATGACATCCATTTGAAATGACTTGATTGTTTCAGTAACTTGTTACTTTCTGTGTGTGTTTCCACACAATTTTTTGCATAAGACAACACACCCATTTATTTCTGCAGGGAGCAGGTTGATGGGAGGTCAAGAGTTATTTGACTTTATAAATGCACCTAAGTAGGAGCTGGCAGCACAAGAGAGATCTATGATTTTTAGAGCAGGCATGACACATGCATAAGGCATAAATACAACCAGGAGCTTCTCTTTAGTACCTGTGGTTGTTAAATCCCAGTGAAAGATCATTTCCTACTGCAGATGCAGTTGTATGAGCGAGGCAGATGGGATGTACTCTTCTCTCAGTTCCATCCACATATAAGGAGCCAGTTCAATGTGTGACAGCAATGAATTGACCATCTTCTACTTTGTTTCAATAGAAATCAATTGTTAAGGAATGAGACCTTAGATAAAAAATTGCCTGTCACCTGACATTTTACAGAGTGCTAGAAAAAGAAAAAAAAATTGCAAAAGTAAAAAAATAAAGTAATAATTTTGCTCATAATAGTATCCTAATATCCGTATAAGGATGGATATTAATTTGGCATTCTATAACATCTGCAAATTCAATGTTCATCTATCACTGTTTACTAGGATTATTTATCTATTTTTAATTCTTTGGAAGTGACTCTCAAAAGGGGATGAGAGACAAACTATGCTTCTAAATTTCACAGATACTTACAGAAAAAAAGAAGCAACGAACTTGGTTCCCTTGAGTTCCCTCAAAGGTTTGAAGGAACCCTTTTGTGCCTCACTTTTCATGTCCCTGCCTCTTCCTGGTCCTCAGTTCCTCTCTTTAGGATTTTAAAGCCTATTTCCAATGCCATTATCAAATAACAATCATTCCCAAACTCACACACTCTTTAGACCTATTCCTCCTCTCTGTCTTCACATCCCAGCCCCCATCCCAGGATGTTACCTGGTTTTTTCCCCACAGCCCCAAGCTAATACCTTGTTTCCACCTTTGGCTCAGCCACTTACAGATTCCCTCTCCTGTACCCAAACTTTACCAGATCAATACCTGCTCTACTTTTGCCCCCTCCTTGTCTCTCTTCCCCCCCGTTAATGTCTCATCTGATGCCAGTGCCACTCCAAAGAATTGGCTTCTCACTTCTCCCTTTCACTTTAGTCTGGCATCAGATCCCCTCTGTACCCACTCCTGATCCCCTGTGTACCCAGAGCTCCCTGACCTCCCTCCCTCTGCTCTCACCCCCTGCCCCATCCCTTTGAATTCAGTGTGATGGCTCCTCCTGGTGCTGCCTGTCTGTGGGATGCAGGGAAAGGAATCCTCTTTGGATGGCATTTTGTCACTGGATAAATGCATCCCAGGAGGTTTCATTGCTTTTCCATTTCCCTTGAATTTTTTGTGACACTGATTTTGAGACAATTTTAGGAGTAGGCGTATTGTACATCATAAGCACACAACAGCTTCTGGCTGCAACCCAGCAGAAACCTCCTACATTTCACAGGTGGTTTGTGAGCTGCAGATGGAGAACTTCTGTGCAAAAAAAAAAAAAAAGCTAAAAAAATCATCCATCCTTATTTGTCCTTTCATTACTATTGGTTCTCACCACTTCTCTGCCTTTCTGAGCACTGCAGAATTGTGTTCAGCTTAAAGAAATCTTTTAAAAGAATAAGAAACTCTCTCATTTTGCAACACTATTCTGACTGCTACCAAACTATTTATTTCATTAATTTCCTTATTTCCTATTCTCCTTTGGGCTGTTGAAAGAAATTTGTCCTGGCTGGCAACAGCACAGAAAATAATGCCCCAAAGGGGTTTCTGCAGAGAGAAATGTAGTGTGCCAAGGACAGAGCAGAAAAGGTAGGGAAAGGTTCTAGAATCAGAATATTTAAGGTTGGAAATGATCAGTCCAACTTTGACTGATCCCACCTTGTCAGCTAAGCCATTGCACTGTTACATCATTTTTTGAACACCTGCAGGGATGGTGACTCCACCACTCCCCAGGCAGCTCGTTGGAGTGCTGGTCCACCCTTTCAGTGAAGAAATTCCTCCTGGTGACCAACCTGAATGTTCCCTGGTGCAGCTGGAGGTTATGCACTCCTGTCCTGTTCTGGTGTCCTGGGAAAAGTGCCTGATGCCCACCTGGCTACAACCTCCTCTAGGTATGAGTGAAGGAGAAAATCTTTAACAGGTTAATCAGACACCAATGCACATAATTTTACAATATAAATTTTAAATTATTTTCATGAGCCACTAAGCTGCCAGTTTTCCCTTCCCAGGCTGAATTTTCTCAGCTGAGGCTCTTTCTTAAGGAACACTTTGCTCACCAGCAAGTCTTTTAGCAATACTAGTTTTAAGCTTTTGATTCTGCTGCCTGGCTCTCCCAGATTCTTACTTCCAAATAATGCATTAAAGTAAGAGCTGCTGAAAAGCACAACACCTATCATCTAGTGAACCATGATGTCACAGCCTGTAACACCAATTAAATAAATAAAATGTACTCCACACTGCACTGGGGAAAAGCTTGACTGAGGTGTACAAAGTCATGGACACCATTGACAATGTGGAGAATCTTTATTCACTAAGCTCCCACCAGTAGGATGAGAAACACACTAGCATGAGATACTCAGATAAAAAGCAAGTCCTTTTTTACCCAGCTATAATTTGTTGACACAAGCTTATCAAAGCAGACAGGAACAGCAGGTTTAAAAATGGATTGGGCAAGTTCATAGGCAGTCAGTTAAAAAAAAAAATCAGTGTTTTTCCAGCTAGCTCATCTGCTGGTTTCAGGCAAAATTAAAGGTAAGAACAAAAGGGCATTTATCTTTAAACTGACTTCAAATTTGCTTCTAATCAGCTGGGAACTTTGTTGTATTTAAGAAAAAAAAAGAAAAAGCTAATTTAAAAGAAAAATAGAAATGTATTTCAAGTCCTATTGCTTTTGTTCATTTTCATCAGACTCAAGTACTTAGACTCTTAAAAGGACATAAAACAGTGAAAATGGTACTCATGGCAGATGAAAAATGCATCCACTGCAATTATTTTATAATTAAGCCCTGATGATGTAGCATTTAGAAAGAGTCAACCTATCAGAAAAATCCAAGTCTATAAACACAGAGCTGGATATGCAAGTGCTCTGCTTGTACTGTTAATGAAGGAGAAATCAAATGAGAATATGATGCAGAAATGTTATAAGACTATAATGTTATTTCTCCTTAGTGATACCATATTCTCCTCTTACAGCTCAGGGAGACAGATGTGCAACAAATAGGAGGTAACAGTACACAGGTGTTTGTTGCTCTGCTTTCAGGGTCCAGCTGTGTTCTAATACTACCTGCCAGTGTCTCACTAACTGCTGTCCACTGGACCAGTATTTGTCTCCATAGCATTCCGTGCTCTCTAACAAGTAAAGATAACAAGTAAAACACAGGGCATGGTCTGTGCATTCATGGGGAAATGAAAATAATACCATGGTCACTTAACCCCACCCTTTCCATGCAGCTGTAACCCCTCATTAAACAGCAGCCCCCCGAACAGGCTAAGTTTTGAATCATTACAGTGTCCCTGCAACTTGAAAAAGCAGAATTTTAACAAAAACAAGTCCAGCTCCCACCAAGGATAAAGGAAAAACAGTCCTGCAATGATCTAGAAGATGTCAACCATTGTTTAGAAGTAACACAAAGCCAGTATCAAATAATGTTCAAAACAAAATACACAATGAAGACACAGCCTGTGTCTTCAAAGAAACTCTAGAGCTGGGGTTCTGAAATGGAGATGTTTAAAATGGCCATTTTGAGTATTTTGTATACATCAACTGGAAAAAAACATCCATCAATAAGTAGCAGTTTGGAATACTCAGTTGACATTCTTTTTGCTTACATTAATGAAAAGGAAATTCAATCAAATAAAGGGAAATGTGAAATTTAGATTCACCAGGTTCTCCACAACAAGGCCATGGATTTAAATAGGTGCTATAAAAATAGAGGTGGTTAATTTTGCATCCTATTCATACATGAAGTGATACAATGAGGACCTCAGCAAACTGACATGGTTTTGAGAAGTTCAATTAACATCTCAGTTATATGCAGAGCTCATCTGGGCCCCTTATGCAGGGGATATTTTCTTATAATGCACAAAGGTAGCTAAAAATATTTTCAATCCATTTCTAATTTGTCTTGCCATGCAAAAATAGCATGCAGCACAATTAATATGCATTAAACATAAGTCCATTAATAGACTGCATTTAGGTGAGTTAAGGGAAGTGAACCACGATCATCATAAATCTTTTTATGTGCTTTTGGTGATACACTGACAGGTAGGAATTAAACATGCAAGGAACTTTTATTGAACTGTCCAGATCCTGTTTATATTCAATCAAAGTTGCTCACTTTATCATGCTGCTCTTGACACTGCTGTGAAATAGATAACAGCTAAATCAGAGACTGTCAAACTGAAGTAACTTTCAGGAATTAAATGGTAGTGCTGAATAAAAGCCATAATTGAAATGCACCAAAGGGGAAAAAAAAAAGCCTCTAAAACAATGGGAATTGTTTTAAAACAGTGGGAAACTTTAGATAACATTACAGAGACACCAAAACTCCCTGATACAGCAAAAGAATTGAGCAGATTGTTTGGGCAAAATGTCATTGGAGCTTTCTTGTGCCTTATTACACACAGACATAATCTGGGATTCCACACCGTGCTGAGTCACTATTTACAGCACTGTCCTTGATCATTGGAGTTAATACAGCCCATTCCATGGAACTGATAGATAGCTAAGAGGTCAGTAATAATGTATAACAGATTTTTGTATTCAAATAAGAAAGAAAAAAAATACCATAGAGATTAGTACAGATCCTGAAAGGATGCATCTGTTGATCAAACACCTGGACTAGCAAAGGGCAGCCTTTTCTACACAACAGTTAAGATGCAATACATTATTGATCAAGCATTGTAACAAGTTTAGCACCCTTTCTGAGCTCTCATGATGCTCTAATTATGGGATGTAAATTGGAATCTCTAAAACATGTGAATTTCCTGAAGATGAAATTTAGCCACCCTCAAGCATGCTCGATTAACTGAGTGACAAAGAATTGCAAGCAGGAGTTTAAAATTCAGTATTCATGCAAAAGAAACCAATTTGAGGATTTCAAATACTCCACTAACAGCAAGAGACTAGCAGTATATAGCCTGATTATTTCACATCCTAAAGCTTTTCTCACCCCTACATTTATAGAGACATCTGCAAATGCTAATAGAGTTCTCTCTAGGATGGGGATCATTAAGTCAAAGTACTCAAGCACAATGGGCAATGAAAGATTGAATTGGTTAGTGCTCATAACAATTGACAATGATGCTAATATATATCAGTACTTCTCTGAATTTGTGCAGTATATTCAACATCTGGAGACTCTTCCCTGGATTTATGCAATCACTATAAAACTTTAAATAAATACTCACTAACATACACATTTCAAATAGATATCTGTATCCTGTTTTTCATTATCTGGAAGTGCCCATAAAGAACTTGAGGAATCAATGGGAGAAGAGAATAATGAGCACTTTTCATACTGTGGGCAGACAGAAAGGTGGTGCAGTAAAGACCACCACCATGTCCACTTGGGACTTGATTTGACACCAGTTACAATCACTGGGAGTTGTCCCTGATTTCTAACGAGTTCAAGAGCTCCTTCTTCAGTGTGTTTTCAGTAGGGAGGTGGGAACCACTGAGGAGAAAATCCCCTCACCCTGTTGGTGTTTGGTCACACTCAAATCAAAAAGCACCAGGGGGTTTCAAGTGGAGAATAAGAACAAAGGTTCCTGTGTCCCCTCGGGACTGAGAGCAGCCTGCAGCAGATGCCTGGGGAGCCAGGGAGGGCCAGTGCACCTTTCCACCAGGTCATGCTGGGAAAGGGCACCCTGAGTTCTTTGTATGGGGATTCCTTTACAGAATGCAAAATTACCCTGCAAGGGATTGCCTAAAGCCTTCCTCTTCAAGCAAAGCTCCTCTACTCATCTTGAGATCTGAGGGCTCAGTTTTCCTCCCCCCTGAGGAAAACATATCCTATAGACACTATCATGGATCTCTCTCATACCTATTTGCTTTCAAAAGGCAGAATAAAGCCTAAACCAGATTGAACTGCAAAAATTGTGTCAAATTCTTGCTTGAGCCAGAGGTCATCATTTGTTTATATATCAACACACATGGAAATAATAACTTTCTTGCACAATCACATGATATTTATTTTAAAATAAGAGCTTTTTTCATGAATTGGCATCTGAATGCATCACTGACTGTGAACACATCACTCATCTGCACAGGAAACTTTGGGACATACAGTGTTATATATAAAGCTGAGTATAAAGAGATGATGTAGTTCTGTTTCTCTGCAACATCTATTTGTATTTCTTGGGGTAAGCAACGTGAATACAGCCTAACATATTTACTGAAGAAAGGTACTGACATAGGCCTGCCATAATAACATTTTCTCTGTTTAAAATCTGAATAGTATTTACACTGATTTAAATTAATGAAAACTCTCATTTAATCAGTACAATAACATGAAGAATGAGTTTATGGTTTACCTTTGCAAAAGAGACTCAAGTTTTTTCTCTTCAAATTATGGACTATAAAAGTAACTTTTCAATAAAATATTTCTTTTGTCAGCCTTTCATACCACCTCATATCATTTGTAAGTAAGAAAGAACTGCAGTAGGATTAGACACCTCAAAAGACATAGGACAAGTTTTATGGCATATGGTAACAGACTCTTGTGTCTTTTAAGAATAAATAAAAGTATCATCTGCTTCATCATGATTTTTCTCTGGTTGTGAAATCATGCATTTCTTTTCAATCCAGCAAAAAAAAAATGGACCATTTCTGCTCCATATATTGTTGCCTCTCAAGATCAGCAGTTCTCCTTTTCACACTGTGATGGATGCTGCCCTGGATTATAGAACCCAGCTATACCTGCTCTGCTGTTTCCTCGATATTACATTCATTGTATTCCACAGCATGAATTCACAGTCAAGATCCTCAGTATTGCTCTGTGATAAATATCACAGATGAAGAGATGGTCCAGTGCCAACGTTATTTTTGTGGTGCTGGCACATCTCCTGAGCAGTGTGTTTGGTAGTAAACACTATTTCAGTTGCAAAAGGTTCTCAGGCACTGCTGTAGCATTCAGAAAGAAAGTAATTTTTAAAGTATTTTAATATGTTTCATGGATTTTTTTCCTCCAGCAGCTCCTTCTACAAATCAATATTCTTCTTTCCTTCCCTGAATGTTTGTAGGAGCAGGGGGTGATCCTGTCAATACTTACACCGGTGAGAAGTTCAGCTGCACTGGTGCCCTGTTTTATTCAGCACTACTACACATACAGTGAAGTGCTGGCAAGATTCTTAGCCTTGATATATCAACTCAGCTCTTCCCTGAAATACAACCATCTCTGGGATAAAGCATGATAAATATTCAGCAGCACAGGGAAACACTACGCTGCAGATTTAAGACTCAATCTGGCAAATACTTACCCAAGAGTATATTTTCTTCACACTGCCAAAGAAAAATACTCATATATATAAACGTATTCATAGGCACAAGATTGCAGAGTACAGGACCCAAGAGAGGAAGGAGAATGGAGGAGAAGGAGGAGAAAAGCTTTCCAGTGCTCCCCACGGGCTTTATTGTGGATTGATTCTCTTGCCAAAACATAGAGAGGATGTAAGTGGGTCAAGCTGGCAGCAGCTGGAACCAAAACCATTCAGAAATGCTCTGCACCAGGAGTGGGGGTGTCAGCCAGCACCAGAGCCCAGGGATGTGACTGAGCACTGCTGACAGCAAACCAGGCTGTTTAAACTTCTGGCATGAAGATAGAAGGGAACAGGCAGGAGAAAACTCCCTTTGCTGGCATAAGTTGCAGGATCTATCTCAATCACCCAGCCCTCTCATTTCATCTCTGTCCCAAGATTTGGTAAAATTTTTTAAATAAGCCACAACATCAGGTCTTCAGAAAGCTCAGGTCATGCACATTTTCACAGATGAGAGAATATTTTGGGTGTGTTATGGCTAGTCTTTGGACTTCTGATCAAGTACATTTCCTATTCTTTCATAGGAAACTAATTTCTTCACTGATCTTCCTTCATTTCAGCTCTATAAAAAGAAGCCACTTTAAACACCTCTCTGGCACTGCTTCCCAGAGAAATGTTTCCCTATTTCACTCTTCATAAAGGTCTGCAATAAAGAGATACCTGTAAGCCATCCTTTCTAAAACTGTATTTTCCATTTAGCAACTCATACAGAACCAGAATTACAGGAAACGTGTTAATGGATTCATTTTTTTCATAGCCCAGGCTTAATTCAACTTCTTCAGTGCACAGAAATGGAGCATTTTTCATTCTCTCCTGTTTGGGTATGCATCTTAGTGAAGTATAAGATGGTCTCTTCAATCTCCAGAAACTCACTGACACAAAAAGATAGATCTATAATATTTGGTGATCACATATTAGATATGCATTGCAAAACTTGCTCAGGCAGTTATTCAACAATAACAGGCTGAAGTCATCTGAACCAGTCTGGAAAGGCTGCTTTTGTTTTATACTTATGAGCAATGATGCCCCTTACTATGACATTAACAGGCTTATTTAAAATCATGGCACTGCTGCAATAATTCTAATTTATTATCTGGAGGGTTGATTTTTTTTGTTGTTGTTGTTAGTTTTGTTTTTTGTTTTCTTAGGTGGTTATTGTTTGCTTTTTTAATGTGCAAAATTGGGGGTCCCATTTCTTTCTTGTTTAAGACTGGATTTTATCCATAAAGGGACATTTCACAGAGCATTTAAATACTGTAAATGTCAATTCAATTTGATATTTCCAAAGCTGCATGCAGGATTTGGGCACACAATTTCCATCTTGCTCTTGATGTACCTGAAGCTACAGAAGCTTAGTAAATTGAACTGGTAAAAACCAACAGCAAACTGCAGCACAGCACATGCTTAGCTATGAGCACACCTTGTAGTGAAACACATTTATTTGTAAGAATTTGTAAGATCAAGCAAACCCTGATTCATTCTGCTGTAAATACCTTGCTACCAGCATGGTGTTAAATTATTTTGGGGCTATGTCACATACTTGGACCTTGAGAAATGCAAGGCTACTACTAAACAACAATATTTCTGTTCCTTGGAAAGAAAATGTATGGATGCTTTCTATACTTCATGTGCAGTTCTACTCAAACTATCATCATATTTTGGTTGGAATTCAAAATGAAACTACTCTACCTATGCTCTCCGTTTGTGGTTTTATTTTTTTATTTTCTGATATGTAAAGTTCTTCTCCTGACCAACAATTCCCTAGTAATTACACTTATTGATATTGGTAGAGAAGTTTTCTAGATTGTACAAAGTAAAAGAAACAATGAAATTTTAAGAGAGCAAAGACTTTGAAAAGGGCAAGGGAAGAAAGAGACCTCCAAATTTTATACAAACTTTCTATTCACAATCAAATAAATCTGGACAAGCCCAAACTGAATAAAACTTCTGAACTTTTAGCCATTTATACACAGAGTGCATTGAAGGTGTACTTTCTAAATTTTTGGGAAAAATATAAGCCACATCTACCATTTTGAAAATGAATGTTCACTTCAGTTTGGTTTTTATAACACTAAAAATTGGGTTGATGAGCATTTCCCCTAAAATTGCCTAAAATTGTCTCTTCTGCCAACAGTCTGCAGATATATTACAACTACATATCATTGGAGTGACAATACTTGCATTATCCAGTAAAATAATGAGGATATAGGAAAATCTAGCTCCTGAAAATATGTGAAGCTGGCTCAATAACTCATAGATTTCTTGAGGTTCAGATTACTTTTATTTCTGTAAGTAATTACCTAGGACATTTGGGCCAATTTCTTGGGACTTCCTTTTGAAAAGAATGAATATTAAGAACTAATTGTCTCTCCTTAGGATAAAAATATTCACTTTTGAAATGAAAAGACATAAAAGACATACCCCAAATTGTTTAAGATATATGTTACATAGTGCAATCTGTTCAATAAAGGCAATATCATCTGCTTCTCATCAGTCTTGACTGAGAAAAGACTTTGTTAGATAGAAAAGTCCCTTGTCAACACATTTTCAAATGAACAGAAAGTCAGACTCTTCTTGTCCTTTTTGTTCCAGTCGATAGAATGGCTTCATGGGATTAAATTAAATGCAAACTCTACAAAGGTCACAAGCTATTAGTCCAAGGTAGCCCAAATTAATCAATGCATAAAGATCTCTGTATACCAAGTGATACCTAATATTCCTGAGCAGTGAAAGTTCAGGGCAGCCCCATGGGTAAGGGTATGAATTCTGTTGGGGTGTTAGAAACACTGGAGATAGATTTTCAGACACCCACGTGCCAAAGGAGTGTGAAAACAATCCTGTGGCCTGTCATTCCCATCAAAGTCTTCAGCAGAGCTATGGTACCCCTGCAACTTCTTGAGATTTTCTGCTGAGAAAGAGGTTTGAGGACAGTTATGATAAACAGCTAACCCCCTACAAAAAAAAAAAAAGGAAAAAAAAACCCTTCTAGCATCCAAACACTTTGAATGATACAGGTCACTAAAAAAATTGCTATAGCAAAATTTAAAGGGTAAAATGCCAGAGGTCATACAAATACAGTCAGCTCTGAGTGCAAGTTCTAGACAACATTCCCTGGCCCAGCAGTTATCCTGTATGGACCTTGTGCCCTGCATTCCCAACAGGGTCACTGGAAGGTTGTGACCCCATTAAAGGCTGCTGGTGGACAATGTCAGCGAGGCAGCACCATCCCTGCTGCTCCAGGAGAGCACCAAGCTGCAATTAAACAAATGAACCTTTTTTTATCCACAGCTGGAAGGATAAAGTATAGCAGGTTATGTTCTGTGTGTGTCAGGAGGACTTTGCTGGTGTGATATACTCTCATATGTGTTTTTATGTGAAGTGTTTCTTTTTAGATCAGTTTTTTTAAAAGGGATAGTGGCAAACAGTGAGGTGGGTCTGAGGTAATTATGTCTCAAACTAACCATAGGTTTTATCTTTGTATTTTCTGGGTAAATCATTTTCCTCACACTAGGAAGGAATGCCCTAATCTGCCAGCAGCACTCTTCTGAGGAAAAGGGCTACACTTAGAATTTTCATTTTTTCTATTTGTTTTTAAATCCTTTATTTTTCATACACTGCATGCATATAGTCAAGATGGCACCCACAGGGTAAATATTTGTATGCTTCCAACTCACTTTAGGAAACTTTACCTCCTTCTACTGTTACACATAAGAATTTAAACACCCACTGCTTTCACCTGGTACATTTTTGTTAACTGAAGAAACAGAAAATATTCAACTTATGTAGGTTAAACTCCTACTCCTCAGATAAATCCATGTAAAAGATGGCCATATGGCATATACAGAGGAATACCTGTCCTGGTTTTGGCTGAGATAGTTCATTTTCTTCCTAGTAGTTGGTATGGGGCTGCGTTTTGGATTTGTTCTAGAAATGCTGTTAATAACTCAGGGATATTTTAGTTGTGGCTGAGCAGGGATTACACAGAGCCAAGGCATTTTCTACCCCTCAGGCCACCACCAAGGGGGCTGGGGGGGCACAAGATGCTGGGAGCTGATCCCAAGACCCAAGGGACATCCCAGACCACATGGCATCATGCTGAGCACATAAACTTGGGGGAAAACTGACTGGGGTGGCTGCTTAGGAGCTGGCTGGGCATGGGTCAGTGGGTGGTGAGGAATTTCCCTGTGCATCACTTGCTTTATACATTCCAATTCTTTCATCATCATTATTATTGCTGATATTCTTGTAATCGTTGTTATTATTATTTTCCCTTCCATTTGTATCCTATTAAATCTTTATATCAACCCACAAATTTTACTTTATTTTGTTCCCCAGCTGTCTCCTCCATCTCCCTGGGGGGAGGTGAGTGAGAGGCTGTGATATTTTTCTGCCTTTGGGTTAAACCCTGACAGTGCCATAGCTTCTCATTTCTCATCACTGAATCCTTTTCTTTGCTGGAAATTTTGACAGAGTAACATTTCATGACTGCTTTCCATGTCTACCTCAGGTTTGCAAGTATTCTGAATCCTGTTACTCTCTTCACTTTTGGTACTTCCATCCAAAAACATCCACAATAACCATAAACAAAAACCCTTACTACATTTCTAAGGAACAAATTGATGATTTGCCATTTCTGTGTCATGGTGTAATAGCCTATTTCTTGTGCTGCAATTGATTACACTTACAGAGTGAGGAGAGAAATTTGAAAGTCTCTGATAGTGGGAATGCTTGTCTAAAAACATGTTGATAGGAAGTTTGCCACCTAAACACTAGATATTCTCATTTTCTAGCAAAATCTGGATTCATTCTTATATTATAGTGAGAACAAAAATATCATGTGAAGGGGACCACTAGTCTAATTAAATGAATATATTAAAAGTTTCTGGTTTTGACAGGTAAGAGGTAGCTGTCATTCTTTTCAGCACTTTGTGAATTACTTCTGTCCTTCGTTATCCCAAAAGATTATTACTGCTCTGTTTCTTGTGAGTGTAGTGAGCTAGAACAGCAGAGATAATAGGTTATTATAGGAAAATTTGGCTTTGACATTTATATGATAAATTTGAAGTCAATTAGAGGGAAAATACTCCATTAGATAAAGTGAGTGTACCAATTACTGCAGTGAAGAGTTATTGCTAATGGCATAATTGAAATTTATAGAGTGGTGGTCCCAGCACTGTAGAATTAGATTGCATAAATGATGGCAATAGCAGGCATGTAAACATTTTTGTTCCTAGTCATTTACAGGCTGAAGATGGAGGGAGGTTTTTTATTAGGATTCCATCCTGATGTTAAAAATCCAGAATTACCAGGAAAGGACTGATGTGAGACACTCACCTGCTTCCATAAGTTCTAGCAAAAAGACATTAAATAGCTCTTTTTGGTAAAAGTTGTATTCATTTCATGGAAATTTTATATATAAATACATGTATAAGCAATCATTAAGAGAAAGTAAAAATAAAGCTTTCTGTGAGGAGAAATAAATATATAACTTAATATGAACACCAAACTACAGGGGAAACAGAAAAACATTTGGTCAAATTTAGATATAGAGGTGGAAAAAAGAGGAGGGTTTTTGCCTTAGGTATTGGATTGTAAAATAACCTCATGAAGAAACTACATGAAATTCAATTCGTAGCAGCTCAAAACTAGATGGAGAGATACGCTGGAAGATAAATATTACAGAAAATCATGTCAGACTAGTCCAAAAGGACAGGTTAGCCAGGATTTGATTAAAAACTTGCCAGTCATGTTTTAAAAATTCTGCATTTTCTAAAAGCCTTAAGGCAAGCACAAAAGCTGGGAGAACAGTACAAGTAGGGAATATGCTGAAACCCCTACTTGTGATGTGCTGCTTTTCTGTTCGTTTCCTCGTGTTCATGTCCAGCTGTTCCCTCCTGCCTCACCTCCTGTCACGCTGCCAAGGACCCAGCACGAAGCTGCAGCTCTGCACATCAAAGCCTGGTGACAGAGGCAGTGGCTCAGCTGGAGCCAGACCTGTGCTGGACACTGCTGCCTGACCCCACAGGACTCCAAAATTCTCCTGCCAACACAAAAGGCAGCTCTGGGGTTTCCAGCAGCACCCAGCAAATGCCTCAGCACAAAGGAGCTCTGGGATCAGCACCCCAAGTTCTGCAGGTGCAGATGTGCAGCACAAGATACGAGAGGAGCCAGTGTCCATCCTGTGCAGGGCACAGCTGGGGAAATGAGAAATACCAGCATGAGAAGGGCACACAGCACGGATTTTAAATGCCATTGTCACCGTGGCAGCCTGTCAGATCTGTGTTCCAATACAGAGGATCCACATCTCAAATATGCTGAGCATCTCCACTGGCCTGGGAGGAATTGGTGCCCTGGGGAGGCCCTGGCACAGGCTGCCCAGAGAAGCTGCGGCTGCCCCATCTCTGGAAGTGTTCAAGGCCAGGTTGGATGGGGTTTGGAGCAGCCTGGTGTGGTGGGAGGTGCCCCTGCCCATGGCAGGGGGTTGGGGTGGGACGGGCTGTAAAGTCCCTTCTAGCACAAGCCATTCTATGGTTCTGTGATTCTATGAATTTGGACATTCACCCGCCAAAAAAAAAAAAAATGAGTTCATTATGTGCCAAAATAGGAGTTAAGGCTTACACTGAAGCTAACTCAAGACCCTCAGCTTTGATCACTTTGGTTATGGTGCACTTACCTGAAACCTGGTGCACATGCAGAATTGGATCTGTAACACCGAGCTGGGGTCTAGTGAGATCTAAAGGACACTGCTCTGCTTTCACCCACTCCATAGGAGATACAGACAGGCACAGGTTTAATCTGGGGTGTTATTCCTCAGGCAAACAAGATGTTCCTCAAGCAGCAGAACCCATAAACCTGGTTCTTCATAGATTTGGGTCTTTTCTCCTCTGACCCCACCCTCCCTGTCAGCAGCACCATTGTCTCCCTCTCCATCTCCTCACTCTCCCTTTGCCCCAGGGCTGAACTCTGCAGGTGAGCAGCAATTTCTGCAGAAGCCAGGCTGGAGGCAAACACAATTCCCAGCAAACAGCTCCCACAGGACAAGAGTGCAGTGCTGGAGTGCAGGCTGCCTTTTCCCTAGGGACTAATCTGGGTCTCTCCTGCTCAATCTGATCACAATCTTTTTGCAAAGATAAGATAGTGGGGACATAATTTACTTTCTATTTCAAAAGTTCCCAGCTGGTAACCGGAGAGAAAAAAGGACCCAATAATCACATATCTATTGTTTCTTTTAGAAAGTAGGTGAAAAATAAATTTGAGACACTATTCTTCACTAATGGAGCTAAAATAAAATAGCAGATATCTATTATGGGAACAAAAATATGTGCTGAAGCTAAGGTTGCTTTGTTGTTTCCATTACGAACTCTGTTTCCTGAGCTGTCATCACTTCTTCACTGAAATTTTGCTGCCTATTGGCTTTTCTGCAGTTGGAAATAAGGGAAGCAATAGTCCCTGCACTACTTACTGCAGAGTAAAAGATGAGACAGGAGCCTAAATCATTTCTGGCTGGCCTGCTAATTTCTTCTTCACTTATCCCACTTACAGGACCCCATCTCACCCCTGCAGCTACTGCAGCCCAAATAGTAGCTTAGACTTCACTGACATTTATTCTCTGTTTTCAAAACCCAACTCTACATGCTTTCAGATACAAAATACTACCAGTTATTTAGCTCCACACACAAAACCCATTCCTTCCAAAATGCTTTCTCAAAATCTAGCAGTTATTCCTCCTCAATCCAGTTTCTACTCAATTCAGGATATTTCCAATTTCTCTTTGTGAGCTTCACTTCCCGGTGCTCCTCTCCATACCCTGCCAGCCTAGGTGACTGATTCTCACACCCTTGAGGAAAACTCAACCCTTGCCACCTGCAATCCATATCTCTGCATGCTTGGCTAGGGGCACAGCTGTTAGAGAACACAATCATGAACATCACCCATGAACATTTCCTTCTGCATCCCCAATGGCTGCGTGCAAGGGATGGAAGCTTCCAGGGAGCTGCCCTGCCATGGTTGTGCTGTTACCTGGCATGTCAGCAGGTTATTGAGGGACATTTCTCCTGCTGCTCCCTCCAGCAGAAGCCTGCAGTCATTAAGGCATTAGTGCAAAGCATGCACGTATGCACACGGAGCTGTGCTGCTACCCCTGGGTTATGTTTAATGAATGAAGCCTGGCTGAAGTGCACTGGGACTCAGCCTATCCAAATTGCTTGTTCTGAGGATGCCAGTCAGCTTCAGCCTCTTATGCCTAATGTTGTACAAGGGACTACTTGTAGAAATAAAATGGAGATTGCCTCTTAATTTTGACTTATTTTCTTTTGTGTGCAACATTGCCATTTGAGAACGCTGGTGCAGTTTCCTCCTTCACTTACCTCACAACATTGCAACTAAAATTTCACCAGTTTAAAATGCTTTCAATGCATTGGGCTTTACTTGCCTTTTTGTTCTTTGTTTAAAAAGCTCAGTGCTTCTTGATGAAATTTAACCTGTGAGCAGGAAGGTGCTCAAAGGACAAGCAGAGATTTAAAAGCTCCAAGGCTGGAGTTTTATTTATGCTAAATATTGCTGACTCCATTTGGTCTTTTAGCCAACTCTGATCTAGTTTAGTTCACTCTTCCTAGGCCTCCTGCCAAAGCAGAGCTTGCTTTTGTTTAGTATGCTTAGTGTATTTTTATGATCACGTCACTGCTGTATCCTTTGCCCTACTGGGGGGCTTTATTTCAGTTCCAGCTTATTATTTCCTATGATTTACTCTAAATGGAATCCAGTTGTTTTTTTGGTTTTTTTTTTCGCTTAACCATCTAGAGTAGATAAATGAAAGAACAATTTGCTATTTCACTGCTACACATTTCCTACAGCAGGTGAATAACTGGATTCAGGTTCAAAACAACCGTGCATTTGAGAATTTATTGACAAATTATTTGGTGGACCAGCAAAGAGATTTTTTGGCTACAAGCCCACAACAGCAGTTGACACAAACACTAAAGCCCCAATTCTCTTTGCTGTAAACCAAAACCAACAAAACTAAAAGCAGCAGATCAGCATGGAAAGTGACACCTAAATCAAGCTCTATTTTCACCACAGTAAAATGAAATTAAACCTATCTGATCCATTTAATCTCAGTCCAAATGAACAGAGTTAAAATTTAACCAAATTTTTAAAAGGACAGAAGTCTTCTAGACAGCATCCTCTCCATTTCTCTTTGCCTTCCCCAAATATCAATTCTAAACAGCGTTGCCAGGTAGATACATTGAATAAGAGACAAAATTACCTTCTATTCAGAGCTACTCCCTGTATGCAAGCACCCTAGACAGCTTTGGACTAAAATTATAAACCAGTATTGATGAAACAATTTACTTCAGCTTTCCTGTTCGCACTCAAGGTTGCATCAAAACAAGCTCTAATGGTCAGATTTCAAAAGAAGTTGGTATGAGAGCTCCAGCTGGGAGCAATGACAGCAACTAAGCCTGCAGCCCTTTCACAAGCACAGCCTGATGGTATCCAGAATTGTGAATCACTCAGAATAGTATATTTTCTTCTTTTGCCTTCTTTAAAGCTATATAAGCCTATGTTTACTTGCTGCTTTACAGCTTCCTCTACCAACAGCCCTGTAATCATTAGATGAATTACCCAGGCATGGCAATTACTACAGAACAGATGCTCATAAAAAGACAAAAAAAAAAAAAAAAGGAAAAAACCCAAAACAACCCTCCTAATTCCTACAATAATATAATACACTTCCTTTGTATAGCTGATATTTTTTGTTAATACTGCTAGAAAAAAATGTGCACTTGCAGTGATACTTTTACTTCAGAACAACAAAAAAAGAAAGTTTTAAAAAGGATATAGAAATCTATTTCTCTCATGGTTCTCATGGTTAATACCTAGTACAAAAGAGATCAAAATACTATGGGATGTCCAGATTGTAAATAAAGACAATAAGAAGTGTAAAAATTCTTAGAGTATTTGATTTAAGAGTTTATGGCCCCATTTTCAATACACCTTCAGCTGGAGGGCCTGGTGAGCAACAGGGACCTGCATCCTGCTATTCTTCCATGAGAGTTGGACTTTTACTGCTGTTATTTTTTTACAATTTAAATTTTCATGCCAACTCCAATTCACAATAATCATTGCTGATGAGAAAGCTTTGTTTAATTTGCTTTGAAGATGACAATGACAATAGTACTTGCATCTATAAAAAGGTTTTTCTGGAACATTTAGCAACAAAAACAAGCACCTCCACAGTCATTTCCATTCCCCTGCACCTCCTTTTGGTTGTTTTTGGGAAATGTTCCCACTTCCTGTTCCTGAAATGTTTTCTTCAAAGCATGTGGTGTTTAAAAATCAAGGGACTTTTTGTTTTGTCCCTGTTCTGCATGATGCATGTAAAGCAGCAGTCACCAAAAGCAAAGAAATTAACCCCCCTCTTTTTTACTTCTTTTTCCATCTGTTCTCAATGGGTACACTATTTTAGACCATAAATTGGTGATATTAGCTCTTAAATCTTTCTGAAATTATTTCTGTGGCACGTAATCCACAGTCAGTGCTTATAGAGTTTATATCCTTGAATGAGCAAAATACTCACTTGAAGCTCGTGGGGGTTTACCCCAAAACATTATCAGGATCTGGCTGCAAGTGGCTTCCAACCATATTGTGTAATTTTGTTTCATTTTCACTTTTTGCAAAGTACTTTTGAAAAGTCACTTTAAAAAGAAATTTCATTGTCTAATGGGCCATGACTGTTCATGATAGGATTTCACTTTAAATTCAGTTCATTATGGTGTCATTAGGGGAGATATGACTTGTCTTATTGCATCTTATCATTTACCATGATTTTTATGTCCATTATTAGTTTGGATTTCCAAAGTAAGATATTCACTCAGCACCTGATTAAATGCACAGCAGAAGTCAAAGTGGAAGATAAATTACCTTGTGGCAAAAAAAGCAATGAACTGAATCTCAACAAATGTGGTCATTTTCCAAATCAGCCCCATTCTTACCCTGGGCAGGTTGTTCTACCCTTTGTGGCAAAGCTCCTCACCAAATGGACAAATACTGCACCAACCCCACCTGTCAGCCAATCACTGGAGACCCAAAATTCTGCAGGAAAAGCCTCTCCTGCTGCCCCACATGCCTCGGGCAGTGTGCACTGTGCAGCCTTGCTGAGCTCTTGGTGCTGTGCTAAGGCAAGAGATGGCAATGGCAATGGCAATGGCAATGGCAATGGCAATGGCCAGGTGAGAGCTCCTTTCCTGCCCCACTGTGCTCACTCTCTACCTGCTCTTTGCAGATCACTCACTTAAACACTACTTCTTTACTTCTATCAGAAAAGCTGGAATTTTAGCCTAATGAACAGCCTTTGCTTCCTCTGTCAGGCATCTCTTTAGCCCCTGACCACCTTTTCCTACTGAGTACAACTGCACCAAGGTCAAGTGAGCCATTTCCAGCAAGCAAATCTCCTTTAAAACAACTGGCTGCTCTCACAGTGTCAGGGCAGCCAATGGTGTTACAAAAATATATTGAGTCTCAAGAGATCTTATGGAGAAACTAAACTTACTTTTCCATCTCACTATATTTAGAACAGAGCCACACACAGCTACATGCTGTTTACTTAGATTTACAGCTGTGCTCAAGCCACACACGCAAAAAAAAACCCCAAACAAATAACATGAATGAATAATTTAGGAAAGAATTTTCACAAATCTTTAAGTATCATTTTGACAGTGATGCTCGCTTAAAGCTGACCAATATTTATTTTGTTGTGGCTGGAAATGAAGCTCAAAGCTCATTCACTCATTGTTGATTAAGATCTCAAAAGCCATGAGACATTAAAGGTTCTATGATCCTTCTTTTAACAGCACAGTAACAGCAGCCCTTGCCTTTCTCCCACTGGCTCTGCATGAACTCTTCAAGGTGAAGGTGGGTAGACAACATCCTGATAAAGAGTGAATTCATCCCCAAATGGTTATTCAATACTGCCAGCTAAAACTAATTACAAAATCGGATCAAAATGAAAAATAAATTCAGTAAGAAAAGAGTGGATTTTTTTCAGAATACTTCAACATCAGATTTTTCAGCTTTTCATTTTCAACTGACATTTTCTTTTTTAATGCCTTCTTTTTGTCTATGTTTAGATAAAGCCAAAAACAATTCCCATGAAATTGAAATATTTCAATTTGCATAGAACAACTGGTTAACCAAAATAAAGTTAACCAAAATAAAATTTTATCCAAGTCTTGCCACTACCTCTCCATGCATTACAAAACTGAAAACCATCATTAATAGCCATCTTGCATGGATTGAAATTCACATTTTCCCACCTCTGTTTACATTTTGTCCAAAACACTGAAAACACCTCACATTTGCTAATTATGGTGAGTGCTCTGGAAACCTCTTTATAGCTCTAGGAAAAGAGAAGTCCTCCAGTACCTTTGCTTTTGCTTGCACAAGCTGTACCAGAGTTGGTGGACACCACATTTCCCTCGCACATATTTGGGATACTCAAGGGATATTTTCTAGGCAGTTTCTTAAGCTTGTTGTAGCTTTTATCATATGGGAGGCTTTTTTTTTGAAATCAGTTTTTCATGTATTATGATCCAAGTATCAGAACTAGACAAGATGGGTATTTGTTCAGTGCTGAACTCTTTCAAAGATCAGATCCACATTTCTGAGATGAGAAGCTGAAGCAGCAGAAATGTTCTGCGTGTTAGCAGCTTCAAATTCCATCTCGCAGAAGTGGCAGATCACATCAGTATGCACTTTTAGATCTATTACAGCAGTATCAGCAGTCCTTGATTTCTCAAAAATGGTGTTATTTGTGAAGGTAGAGCAAGCTGTCACCATCTGACAGGTTTAGATTATTTCACCGGGGACAGCCACTGCAAGGCACAGACAGCAATTGATTCATTTCTCATCACACCAGCTCAGCACCCACTGCAGAGCCAGGCTGGGTTCATGCAAAATTAAAAGTTACCACCTTTGTGCAATCTTTATTCACTAGCCATAAACACAGAGCAAACCCTGTTTATTGTTAGTTTGCATCTTAAGTGCCTTACTGCTTTACTTTTAATTAAAAAAAGAAAATTATTGATCTTTAAAATCTAAAAAATCCTCTACTCCTTTATTCCAAAACAATCCTACGTGTTGCAAAGATGCCACATGCTGAGCTGGCTCCTCAGGTGGAGAATCAGTGGTTCAAGGACAAACACAAGCAAATAGTCAATACAGTTTTGCCCCTCAGTGATTAATTACCCCTTGTGCCATTCCATTCCCATCTGGGAGAACGATGCTCTGGGATTTTGTCTGCTAATAAAGATTTTAAAATTCCAGCACAACTTACTTCTTACAATAATTATTTTCATCCACATTTTTGCTGCATTTAGATATTGCTAAATCATCAGAGAAAAAAAAATCAATAAAAGAATCGATAATGGCAAATATATGTGCACACCTACCACCCCCATGTGTGTGCACAGCCCAGTGCATACTTGGTTTATTAGACTTGCCCAGAACATCTATTATCATTTAAATTATGGGACATAGCTAAGTCACATCTAGGATTTTGCAAATTCAAAACTAATGGATCCCAACCTTTTAAAACAACTTTTGAGAAACTCAACCTGAAGATTTTCCCTAAGTAATTTTTCTGTTGTGTAGAAAGGAGTGGGGTTTTGCATTGCTGTGTTTGTCTCCTTCCTCATCTGCAATGAAGTTTAATTGCTGCTGCAGCTCTGTGACCAAAGCTTCCCTATGGCTTTGGGGTCTGCTTTTGATTTTTAGTGTGACCTATGACAGACAGCACAGGGGAAAGAACAGGAAATCTATGGGGAAACTGAGAAATAGGCTTATCTGGAACAACTTATATATGAAGAAAATTAATAGACCAATACTGCCACAGATGCTTTTACTCCAGCATATAATACAATGAACAAATGCTATTTCCTTCATGCCTTGAAGACAGAAATTCAGAAATGTTTTCTGCCTCCATTTACAAATCCCATAAATTCAAAACCCGAAACAGTTCAGAAAAACCCCATACTTCTTTAAAAACAACCCCCAGATTAATAGTTTCAGAGTTGAAGTAAATGTTACATAATGTTTTGACCACGTGGAAAACCTGCATTGTGTCTAACTGCTGGACATGGAGTGAGAAGGAGAACATTAGAAGGAAAAATCACTGTCTCAGGGCTCAGTCCTGAAGTGCCACCCCTGAGAATGGAAATCTGCTCCTCCTCTGACCCAGAATTCATTCACAATATTTGGCAAGTGTTCCTCTCACATGGGAGCACTCCTGGTTTCCTGCTGCCTGGGCTTGGGCACTTGCAGTTGGATTGGCAGGACCTGTGAATGTCATCAGCTGCAGCTGAGATCAATTATAGCTGTGCTTTAAATGCTAACATGTCTTTTCTTAAAAAAAAAAAAAGGAGAAAAAAAACAAAAGAAGGAGAAAAAACCCTCTACATTTTGGTCTAGAAACCCCAGACTGGGTGACATTTGCAACAAGTTGGAAATTTTTGGCTTGAACTTTCTGGGCTCCCATTTCCCTGGTGTAAAGCAGGAATGTCACCTGCTACTCTGGAAACTTACACCAAGGTTGAGTTCATCCAGAATTATAAGAGCTATAGAAAACATATTGAAAGCCCTAGAGAAAAGCAATGAGTAAGTGAAGCTTTATTCAATGCAGCACTTGGATAGTTATTAAAAGGCAGTTTTCAAGGCCACACACACCATGTGAGGAGTAGGAAACAAATACTGTGTAAATCCCCCTAGGATGATATGAGAGCAAGTGAAGAAGGCAGGAAGTCATAATTTATCAGTGACCAGAGAGAGCACAAGCAAGAAATTGACCTGAAGGTTCATGTGTATCCTTAACGCTGGGCTTTCTCATCTGGCTGTTGAATTTTTCATAAAATATTCTTTAAAATTTTTTGGGTTTTTTGTTTTGTTTTTTTGGGGTTTTTTTTGCTTAGTAGTAAAAGGCTATTCCAGTCAAGCTGACCAAAATAGAACAACCTGAGAGTAAAAATAAAAATTCACAGGGAAGAGCAATGAAGATGATTTATCACTAATTACAGTGGAGATTATGTGTCTGAAATTGAGGTCTCTTCATCAGGGAAAAAATGCTTGTGTCATTAGAAGCAATAAACAGAGGACCAAATTCATCAGCAGGCAATTGGAGGCACTTCCCACAGCACACAGGAGTTTTAAACTTTGAAGTCAACACTTCAGCCTATGACATTTGGTCAGAAACGTTTCTAGACAATTTTCAGTGATTCTTTAACTGAGAATTAATGGAATTCTGCAGCTGATTCTTGGAGACATTAGCAGGCCAGGAAGGTGACAGTGACAGTGAAATACTGGATGTGCCCCACTCCTTCCTGCCTTTCACCCAAGTGAACACTCAGCACATCACAGTGAGATATAGTTTCTTCTGCAGGTCAGGCTACTTGCAGCCCAAGTACATTTTCAATTTCTGTGCTGAATAACAATTACAGCAGTGACTTTCAGCCATGCCTATGGCAAGCACATACCCTAAAGCAGTACTTGGTGCTCTTCTTGCTTGCATGCTTTTAACATTTCATTTCTCCCAGAAAAAAAATACTGAAGATGTGGTCCAGCATGTTTGTGACACCCAAATATTTATAAAAATCTTAGGGAGATCTCTCCTGGTCTCCCACCTAATGTTACTGATGCATCAGGTATTGCCTTTTCTTTTAGTAGGACCATCTGGAAAAGAATGACAGACCCCATCACACATCTGATATTTAACCAAACACAAAATACAGCAGGAATATGACTGCATCTCTACAGTGCCAGGGTGGTGGTGTCCTGTCCCAGCAATGACTGCACTTTTTTCACTTCATATCTGTGACTCTCTGAAGCCAATAGAGCCCAACCTGAACACAAGTGTGACATTGCATGCTGAGCACTATGTGGGGGAAAAGCAACCATTCCCTTACCATGTGCCAGCAGATCAAAATCTTCTCCCATCCTTCAGAAGTGGAGTTGCAGGTGGGCAGTGAGATAAAAAAACTGAGAACACTGGGAAGACAAAAGTGGGTCTGAAGAAAGCAAAAACCATAGATGAAGTACAGATAAAACCCAAGATCATTTGCTTTGCAGCCTAGATACATTTAATCTCCCTGTACAAGATACACTAAATACAGAATTGCATTACACCTCATTTGTAGGCCCACTCTTCCTAAAACAATAGCACTTCAAAAGCAACTCACACACCATGAAAGGCTGAAACTTGATGGCTTCTTGCCAAGGAAAAGGTAGCTAAATGTCTTATGATTTATTATTTTGGAGGAGTAGCTTTTGCCTGCCATACTCATCACATTAAATAATGTTCAGCATTATTAATTCCAGTGAGTGTTTTCTCAGCACATGGGACCCTTACATAATATCTGAGTAGGGATGACAGCAGTGGGACTTAATTATTTCAGGTGATGCACTGACTTAACATCACTGCCTTGTGTTCAAACCAGAGGTTTTACTGACACTCCTCAGCTCAGATTTCCTTCCTACCAGTCTGCCTGGCCAATGCAAACAGAGAGGAAATTCTGGGCACAGCTGAAGGTTAAACCCAACTTCTCCCTTGCTCTTCCACACCATGGACTCTGCAGAGTGCCCTGTGCAGCCACCCCGAGTCTCCCTCTGTCCAGGGTGAGAAGAGCATTCAGCAGGATGGTTCCTACACCCACACTGTGCAGGGCAGCTCTCTTACACTCTCTCTCACAGGATGCCTTTTTAAACAGCTCCTTCTGCAAAACTCTCATTTAAAACTCTCTTTTTTTTTTTTAATTTAACTTTTTAAAAAATTTAATTTAGATAAACTATTTTTCAAAGCTGTCTATTTAGACGGTTTTTGGGTTATATTCTCTCAGTGAGGAACAAATATATGAGCAGTCCTGTGTCTTAAGGTGCTTGGTTTTGTCTTCTCCAGTGAAGCACAGATTCTGCTGGGTTTTCCAACTCCACTTCTGCTGAGAAGCCTAACCATGAACTGCAGAAAGTTTTAGCTATTGACCATCACTGTATTGATCAGGTCCCTTCGGCAAAGACAACATAACAGGTCTGTGTGTGCTGGCCTGTCTTCTAAATCAATTCCTGTCCCTATCCTGGGGTCCAAGAATCCATTTTTTTCCATTATTGAGGCAGGGCAATAGATGCTTCCAGACACCTCTCATGCAATAGATTTTAGGATGTCATTCACTCCATCTATTCATTCTTCCAATGATCAAGGATGCCTGATGTTCAAACCATAAGACATTAATTTCTCCCCTCTGATCCCATTACATTCTGGTTCAAAACTGTGTCTTGTTTCTAAGTTACTGATTCTATCGATTAGGTTTTTCTAGTGAACATTTTGTCACTCTAAAGTCTGTGAGCTTTGGTCGACTCTGAGTTTTGGTCAAAGTTCCAAAGTGTTGGGATTTTATTTTCATCTGGAAAAAAAATAAGCCATTTTGGAGGATTATTGTCTTTATGTCATGGAATAATTTGCACCAGGAATTTGAAGAAGTGCAAGAGTAGAAACTGATCAAAGTATATGAAGAGCCTGGTCAAGGTAGTTGGGCTGTAAATACCCAGTCCTATTTCTCCAGAAAGCACACAAAGTGATCTGCAGCATTTTACTTCAGCTGAATGTCCCTTCCCTTCCCTGCTCTGACAACTATTTTAAGAGGAGCCTTGATGTGACAGTATCAGATTTTCTGTGTCACACCTCCCATACCCACATTTCAATTATCATGTTCCATGGGACAGCAGCAGCAAACAAGTTTAAGCAGCTTTTTCCACACTGCTCTGTGGGCCCACACAGGCACAAAGAGAGATGACATCTAATTCATTCCCACTACAGTGTGTGAGGAGAAACAAAGCTCAAGGGGACTCAAACAGGAATTGAACACTTTAATAGTGATCTGTACCTCTCAGAAAAACCTGAAAGCTCTTAATATAAAAACGGCTCTGACAGAGCAGAGCCATATTGCTATTATATTCAGTGTTAAAATCTGACTGCTACTGGCACATTATGGTATACTATTTAAATCCACTGTGCTCAGAAACCTCTTCCTTTCTCATCTGTCTCACTTTTACACTGAACTGCACTTTTTTCCATTGCCAAAATGCTTTTGGCATACATTCTTCTAAACAACAGGGTGGGGCAACATCCAAGCAGTGATAATACCAAGGGTCTTCCTGCAATAATTGCACTCCTATTAACTTGCTCTCATTTGCAAGGTATATCCATTTCTGATCCAGCCTGAAGTCCTCATAATTAATTAAGTCTGACTTTTTAAATGACATCTTCTATCACAGCAAACTTTGTACATGGTGTACATAGTGTTCCCTTCACAATAAAAAAGGAACATGATTAAAAAGCTGACAATCATTTACCATTGCAACACTTTTGGGTCACAGCCAAAAGGTTTGAATACAGAAATAAGCTTCCAGTGCCCACCTCCCCTTCTCTGAGCTAGCTTTACATTTCCTTCTTGCACCATAGTCACAGACTCTCAGATGTAAACTCTCATGGCTGTTCAGAAGGAAAAGACAGTGATGAATCTTGGCCCACAGGGATTCAGACTGAAATCCCAAAGCACCATCGGGGCCCTTGCAAGTAGCTATTTTCATATCCTGACCAGGAGCTTTTGGATGAAAACTGCACTGTTCAGCCCCAGATTTTTCATTCTCGGTTTCTAGTATTTTGACCAAGAAAAAAAAAAAAAGAGAAGCAGGTGATTATGAAGTCCCCACCAACACCAACCCTTCAAAGGATATGAAGTCATTTTGCAGCATGAGTTGTTGGGAAGATAAAAGATAAACACAGATTAACCCACATCTCACATAAGCACTGTCAGTGCTGCCCAGGCTCTCCCCCATGTTATGGTATCCCCTGAGTAATGATGAGCTGTGTACAACATCATTACAATCAAATTCAGCCTCTGCTTTACCTGGGAAAGCTAAATATTATTGAGGGAAGTAGCTGTGAGCTAAGGAGACCAAAATGCAATTCTTGACTTCTAAGGACTAATTTGAAATGTACACCCACATGCATTTGCAAACCCAAGTCACTGCCTTCCTTCAAATCCTTCCTGAAATCCCCATGCTACAACACATTCTGAACCTCCAACCAAGCAGGAAACCCCCCTGGCTCAGCAGCAGTGCCCCTGCTCTCCGCTTTATCCCCATTTGTCTTGGACCATGGGATCTTTAGGCACAGGGTATGTTCTCTGTTTTGTATGCAGTTCCTCTGCAGAACCAGGGGCCATCCCTGTGAACATTCTTGAGTTTTTTCCCTTTCATTTTTGGTTTGATGCTTGTTAGATACATTATATAAAATGCTTCAAAAAAACCCCAGAAGAATACTCCCTTATCTGCACAACTTCCTATTTCCTTATTTAAATGGCTCAGTGCTGTTCTTCCTAGGAATAGCACATTTTGTAAGAGAAAGGAGGAAAGTGAAATTCACCTTTAGACTCCATTTCCAGAGAGATTCCGTTCTCCTTTATGGAGTGTTTGTTAATATCTTCATCCCAGCCTCTCTGACAAACATATTATTTGGCCTAAGAAGAAAATGAAGTAACATGGGGCTGCTGTCATCACCATGTGTGACCAATTCCTGTCACTTGCAGATCACTCATTGTCCTCTCTCCACTCAGCATCTCCCCAGGAGCAGAGCTCCTGCAGGCAGTCAGGATGCCAGATGGGCAGCAGTGATGTGAAGAAATCCTTCTTTCCAGCAGCAAGTCCCTGGAGCTGCATCCTGCAGCTTTGCTTCTCTCTCTGGCACCCTTTGGAAGAACCAGATTGATCAGGGAGAGCTGAATCAACAATGCCTTGAGGAACAGGGCCTGTGTCCAAATCTATTTATGATTTACAAGGGCACTGAAAGAACCAGCCACCCTTTCCTACCTGCTGCATCCTTGTCAACAGGGGAGAGTCACCAGTGACCTCCCCATTGTCCTCCCAGCCACAGAGACTTTGCCCCATTGCATATCGAGGGGAATTGTAGCTTCAGGTTCAGGAATTGACTTCTCACAACACTCTCCAGCATACTCACAGTATGGGACCAGTTTTCACCCACCCTTGTTTAATTTGCACAAATTATTAGACAAAGAACTAAGCTAAGAAACATAAACTCACTGAAAAGTCTTCCCATAAAAAAGAATAAAAAATATGAGCAAGTCACAGGAAATAAAATATGGCAATTGTAACAACTTGGAGCCATCAGCTCTGAGATGAGCAACCACTCTCCAATAAGCAAAGCAAACATGATGTCTGATTACATTAACAAAAAGAATTTAAACTACATGTAACTGGATTTTTAAAAATTGCATAGATTTCTAACAAGCTGTGTTGATCAGTTTAATGACGTTCCTGTGACTAATAAAAGTAATACAAAAAGGAACAAGAGGTAGAGCACTCTGTCATAATTCTGTGGAGACAGAAGAAAGGAAGTACTTAACTAATTTAATAATGCAGTTGTAAAATATCTGTGTCTGGGTCTGTAAAGGGATTTCCAGGTTGGCAGTGACAGGAAAGCAAGATACCAGAACATTTGAAAGAGGAGAGGGAGCAACATCTTCCTGTCACAGTAGTGCTTTTTGGATCTGTGGGATGCCACATTCTAAACTAAATTATTATTTGTGACACTCAGCAGGAAACATTTTGCATTATAAACAATTTTGCTGAGTTAAATCTGCCAAAATGTGGTGCACTGATTGTCATTTTAGCTACAGCTAAAATGATGCCCTAGAAACTCAATACCAATTTAATATGTTTATATAAAGAAGAAAAAAAAAAAGCAGTTATTCTGAGGCTGTTGAACTATGCTGCTTTTACATGATGCACATGTTTTAAACTCATGTTTCACACTTGGCCTATTTGCTTCTCAGAGGAGGCAAACAGCAGACCACTCACAAGAAACTATGAACTGCAAGGAGCTGGGGATGTGAGTTTTAATAAGTTACAGCAAACAGACACTCTCACTTGGGACCAAAGCAGCACAAACCAGAGCAACTCCATTCCCACTCTGCCAAGTGCCATCACACCTGCAACTCGATGGGATGGAAAATATTTGGTCATGGACAAGACAAGACAAGAATAGACTAGCACCCCTTTCCTTCCCTTAAAGTCACCAAGCTTGTTGTCATTTATTAGAAAGCAAAACATGAAAGGGAGGATGTAGATGCATGGTAGTGTTAAAAACAAGGTCATTTGGGGACTAAAACTTCTGAGACATCCAGAGTAGATGAGATGCCATAAGTTCATGTAAGTGAAGACTTCATTCAGAACAACAGGCAGACACATAGAAGATTAAACCCCCCCATAATGATGCACACTCTTTTCTTCCTTCCCTTTTGCTGTTCATAAGGATCATTTTATATTGCTTACTCAGAAAACAGTTGAGAAATTTTGTGTAATAAATATTTCCTTAAATTGAGCTGGCAGAATCTATTTCTTCTTTTAAAATATATTGTTCCCAGTCTACTTATTACTCTGTGCTGGGACTTGCCTCTTAAAGAGAAATATTGCTTGAGGGACCACTCCTCATTTAAACAAATGCTATTAAGCTGGAGTGTGAAGATAGCACAGAAAGTACTGAAAGGCTTCCCTGGCTGCACTAAATCAAAGCTAATGGCTTGAGATAAAGTAAGTGGAGTTGTTCTTCTGTTCTTTGTCAGTATTAATATTTTAAGTTACAGCTTCTCACTAGACTGTCACTGCTTCCATACATTCCTGTTTTAGGCCAGGAATTCTGGAAGGCTCCTCTTATGCACAGCTCATGCTTTTTTTTTACTGGTGTTTTGCTGCTGCTCCTTCCCGACTATCTGGACTGCCTGACATTTACTGAGCTTGGAGCAGTGCTCATATGACATTCAATTTTTCATCTGAATGCTTGTTAATCACAAACAAGCACCAGGCCAATTGCAAGCACAATCTACCTGGAATATGTGGTCTGGTAAACTAATTAGGGCAACATGGAGTGCTACTGCCCTGCTTCACAGAGGGTAATTACATCAGGAATTAAGAGCTTTCAAAAGCTTTTGCTCTTGAACTACAAATTGTTTCCTGACCTTTAAATATACTTTTTTGCCTTGCAACAAGAAGCTTCCATCCCTGTAGCCCAAATCTCTCTCCTGAATGCTCCGAGTTAAATCTTCTCATGACTCTTTCCCACTCCCTTTAATTAAAAAAAAAGCTCTTCAAAGTATCTTTCCTGTAAGCATTAGATGGTCTTTTTGGCTGTTTCTGAATAAAAGATTTCTCAGAGACCACAGAAACTCTCCCCCATATATTATAGTGCTCCAGTCATTTCCAATAATGCAATTACATCTGTGTGAGTTTTTTTTCAAAAAGCAGTAAAACCATTAGAGTGTAGTTTTAGAGGCATCAAAATTCTCATAAATTCAATTTCAGTTTAGGGAACAGATTCTGCCAACTTGAGAGCAAGGAGACATTTTTAGAAAAGTCCGAGCACAAACTTGTCATTTTTTTGGGCACTAAAGTCACCCAGTCTGGCAGCCAGCAGGAAGCAGTTGCCCATGACTCTTGGCTGGAGGGAAGGAGAAGAATGGAGTAGACAGACCATGGATAATGATTATAAAATATCTATGGTGTGGCAGAAAAAATAGGTTCACATAAATAAGTGTGGGATGAGGACAACCCAGGAAAGTGTAAGAAAGGCTTGAAAAGAGAAGTGTGTAGAGAGAGGATGTTTTCTTTTTTCCCTTAAATAAATTATTTTAAGTAGTTAATGTTACAGAGAATTTATAAAGAGTGAGAAAGATATGTTTATTCACTAAAAAAGTGTATGGACAAAATCAGAGAGATAAGGCACACAGCTGTAAAAGATGTGAAGAAGAAGGAATCACTCTCACATAACATCAGGAAGAGGAGGGAGTCCAAAGAAAAAGAAAATGTTAACAACGAACACAGGAAAACAATGTACAGAGGAGAGCCCTGCAATTTCAGTGGCCTTTCTGAATGAACCTTTATTTAAAACATTACTTTGCAAGTAAATGGTTGGTAATGAAATGAGCAAACTTTCAGACAGACAGAGCCTGACAAACACATCGAGGCTGCCAAAAGAGCTGGTGGAAGCTATCAAAGAACCATTAGCATTCATCTTTGTGATCCTACAGAGGAGGGATAAGCTACTGAAAGACTGAAAAAAGATCAGCATAGTGCAGTTCTTTAAAGAGAGAAAAAAGGAGTAGCTTGGAGATTTATAAATCAATCGGATTAACTCCAGTTCCTGCAGAAACAAATCAAACCATTTGTCAGAATCAGGAAGATAACAAGGAGATGAGATGCAGCCAGCAGTAGATTTGTTAAGAGGAAAGCATGGCAAAGAAATGCATTTTATTTCTACAGCAGGTAACAAACCTTCTGGAGGTAAAAACAGTAGCTATCATTGATCTCAAAGCAAAACCTTCAATGCTGTTTCAGTCACCAGTCTCAGAAACCAACCAGGGAAGATCTCTTGCTAAACTTTTTCTCTGTTATAGGTAAAGCAGAGGCTGGCAGGGTGGCTGTATCCAAAGACTGTTCCCCCATGGAACAATCACAAGACAAAAGGATCTACTCGTGGATGCTGCAGGGCCTGTCCCAAATCTCACAGTGTTATCAAAACTTTCATTAATTATCAAGGTCATGGGGTGGGGAGTATGCTATTAAATTTTTGGGTGAGGGGAAGTTTGGAAGCACTGTGGTCATAATGAATGACACATCCAGAATTCAAAATGCTTTTAAGAAATAGGGAAAAATATCTCTGGTACTCAGCCATGACATGCACATTGCTGCTTACCTTAGGATAATCAATTGCTGAAATTCAGAAATCCTTTAAACAAATAAAATTAAATTCATCTGAGGGTTGTGGACTACCAGGTGAAGGTGGGCTGTGCAATAGTACCCTGTTGGGAGGGTTTAATGGGAGGATGGTTTGCAAGCATCACCTTCCCCTGCTCTGTGCTAGCCTTATGTGAAAGACTGCAGAAATCCAAAAGAAACACCAAATCCTTGAGGTCGAATTTTGGTTTTTTGTTTTGTAAGGATTTTTTTTGGAATAAAAGTAGACTATTAAGCCAGCACTAATTTGGGATCAAACCATTCTCTCACTCTGTTCAAGTACCAATTGCACCTCCACATATCTTATTGCTGCTGTCCCCAGATCCCTCATTTGAGTGACACTCAGCCTCCTCTCAGGCAGTGCTATAGGGCAAGGACTACTTTTTCTTCTGGGAGATGTGCTTGCTGTTTACTCCAGATTAATGGAAAATGAAGACAATGGCTGAAAACTAAAACAAGCAAAGGATTATTGAAAAACAGGAACTTTCAAGAATGCAGAGAATTTTATAATACTGACTGCATATACAAACAAACACAAAGAAACTCTGCATGGGATTTGAGATACAGGTGAGGCAAAGGAATTATTCCATTCTGGCTGGTGTTGAAAGCAACTAAGGACTGCCCAAAATCTTATTCCAAGTCTAGTGTAAATGACTAAGGTAATAGAGCAGGGAATTAATCCACCCTTTTACATGAACAGGGAACAGCTGCTGAAAGCAAAGTCAGTGGCAGAGATTTATAGGGAATGTGCTACCCTGCACTGCAACCTGAGCTGAAAGGGATAAGCATCAGTTACAGCCTCATCTTGGATAGAAACACCAGCTTCCCTCTCCTTATGAGCATTCTCTCTCATGTTGAGTAGGTGTTGATACATTTCTCTCCTCCAAGGAAATTTTTAGTCTTTTCCTCTGGAGTGTTAGGCTTTGCTCTCTGCACACAGTGCCACAGCACCACTGTCCTGGCTGTGGATTGTGCCAAGGGAGATCTGGTGTGCCTGAAAAAGGCATTTTTAGAATGTGTTCAAACCAGCCTAAGCTTTGAAGCAGAGCAAAAGAGAGCAGATTCTTGTGACTCCAAAATTTGCATTTGAACTATTATTCTGAGATTCTGAGTCCTGCCAAGTTCAGAGACTTTCAGGAGTTCGAGTGCAAACTTGCAACACCCAAGCCCCAGTTAAAGCTTTTTATCTGTCTCTTGCAAGGAGTGAAAAATATCTGGACACATTTTCATAACTGCAGTTCCACCACAGCTGTCTCAGATCCTGGTTTTCATGTGAGTGCTCCAGCTCTAGGACACATTTGGGTTCTGCTCTGCCAGCTGAGGCCCCTTCCCCAAGCTGCCATTCCCACCTATTGCTCACAGCACAGGAAACTTAAACCTTCAATGCATATCTGTTGAGACAGCAATATACAACAATCCAGCTGAATGAAACACCTCTGTGTATGTCCTAGCTTGACACTGCCTGGCATTAAGGACTTTATTTCTCCCAGATTCCTGTCTCTGTGGAACTGTGCCACCAGGCTCATCTGTGCATCACAAACCATTGCTCCTTCAGTAAATCTTTATTTACTGTCAGAAGCTCAAGGGTATGAAACACAAAGCTTCAGCTGCTGCCACAGCAAAACTCCAGACATCAGGGAGCAAACGAAATGACCAATGGCAGGAAGAGAACGGGATATTTATGATTTGCCAGGTAAACCAGTATATTCTATTCAAGCACAAGCACTCCTATTTTCCTTTAGGATCTAATTTATACATTCTTGTACATGAACATCACATCAGAAAATAAAAGGTATTTGAAAACAATGACTGGATGTAGCTTCAGATGAAGAAATTTCTTTTTTTTTTCTTTTTTTTCCCATCTGATTCACCAGCTTGGGAATTTAGCTGTGAGAAAAAGCTTTTAAGATACTGGACACTGGAAGTGTTCAAGAGAAATGATTTCTCAAGACAATAAAGTTAATAGTTAACTACAATGCTTTCTGTGGCCAACTGGAAGACCAACTCAAAAAGCAGATCAAAATGCCACACTTCAGAAGGTGGTGAACTGGAAATGAATCCACATTTAGCTTATTCACATTTGTGAGAATGCCTTCACACATTTTTGAAAGTGTTCGAAAGAGAAATCCTATGGGAAGAAACACAGGACTGTAAGCAGCATTGAAAGTTGTCCTAAAGCTTTAAAAAAAAAAAAAAAAAAATTGCCCTAAAACAATATTCTTCCTCCTAACAGGTTTAAGAGAAATGTCATTATTTTATTAAAGTGATCCATCTAGTCCTTCAGGATTGGCTCTGAAGCAGTGCTCTGGATTCAAGAGGATGTTATGAAGTGCAGACTCCAATATAAACTTGGAAGAAAAGGGCCTCTGAAAATCTTTCTTCAGCAGTCTCTGAGACATGTGGTCAGACATTTTCACAGAGGGGATACTATCAGCTTTAATACCACTGCCCCAGTTCTGTTGGAAGGGTTCGTGTCTGTGCAAACAGGATATAACAAGACACAGCCAAGAATAAATTTTAAAAATACGTCAGAGAAGTTACTAAAAAGCATCAAATACAATGCCTGACATGGTTTTGGCAACTTCTCATCTGTTATAGCACACAAGTTGTTAGAAGTTGGTAAAAAGAATTTTTTTAGAATTTTGGAGTAAGATAAACCCACCAATATCTTCTCTGGACTAAAGATAAGGGAAATGGCAGAGCATCAGCTGTATCTGGGCCACTTGTGAGATCTGGTCTGAGAGTGATGCTCACACAGGAGATGGGCTCTTCACCAGACCCCCTCCAAACATAGAAGAGTGCCTGCCCTGACATGGCTGAGATAAAAATTGGCTGCACCTCCCATGGCAATGCTTGCTAGACTCTGCACCATACCAGTGGGGTAAAATCCATTTAAAATTCAGTCTTCAACTCTTTCAATCCAATAGAACTGACTATTAGCACTAGCACAAAATTCCTCTTTTGGTACAGAAATTCTAGCATATGAGTCAAATTCATATACCCCTAAATTTAAGTGTGGTATAGGAATTAATATTCTCTGAGAATCTAGCCTGGAGATGGGCATATGATCAGTCATATGTTGAGTCAAACATTTTTAAATCTCCTTTTCAGAACTTTAAACTCTTCACTGAAATCAGGATTAAGAGAGGCACAAGTGGGACAGCAGTACCTACACCTAAGAGCCAGCAGATCAAACAAGCATGTTTATTGGCCCCAGGAATGATTAAACAGACAGGACTTCCCTCCAGTTTGGCTTCCTACAAAAAACCAGACTGAGCCAGAGCTAAATAAAGCAGTTGACAGCTGGAGCAGCCCTTCCCTTCTGCAGCACAAGAAAGCAGGACAAGAGAGGCTCAATCAATTTAATGAAACCTTGCTATGCAAAATTCTGAGCTTGTCTGTGTGTGGCCCCTTCCTGCTTTAGACACCTCCTTCTCCTCCACTGCACCATTGCCAGGGGTCTCTCCGTGGCTTTTCCAAGTCTGGATATCAGCACAGCAGTTATCCTGCACAATCGGCACTTTGCCTTAAAGGAAATGAAACCTTAGTCTTATATGTGGAAAAGGGACAGGGTTTTTTTTGCTAAGATGAGCAATGCTCTTAGCATTGTTAGTGAATGATTATTTTAGAGATTCCAGCAGCCTCATTTGTTCCCAAATAATAGAGTTCAGTTAAATGTCCAGTGCTAGACCTATATCTAAAAGCAGGATTTTCCTCTCTCCCTTCCAGTCTGTTATCAACACTGAAAGCAAGAAGAACCATGACCTTCCTTAGGAGAAGAGGTGCCACTCCATGATCCTTCCCACCAGGGAGTTTACAAAAGCCAAACACCAGCACTCCCCCTGGGGTACCACAACCAGGAATTAATTACCCTCATTACCAAACTGGCCTCATTTAGAAAAGAGTGCTCCCCATTCTCCTCTCTATTTCATGTTTCCAATTCTCACTTTGTCACAGAAGTCTGTGCAGTTTTGGGCCAGTCACTTGTGAGGAAGACCACATATAGGATATCTGTAAAATAAGAAGAGTAATGCCCTTTTATATGGGATATTTATCTTACTAAGGTACTCAAAATTATAAGCTGATCTAGAGAACCAGTAGAGATCCCAGCTTGGCAGAATAGTCTGATTTCTAACAGGCTCTTTATTAGGGTCAATTACTGTGACATGCTAAAGAGCAAGAACCAGCTTGTAGTTATCTCTGTGTAAATATTTTTATTATATATGATATTTGTTACATAGCAAATGGGTATCTTTCTTCTTGTGATATGCAACAGGTTTCTGACAGTAAAATCACATGAGTGCATCTTCCTGCCCTGTGCTCTGCTGCTCCTCCTTGCTCCTGGAACATGGATGTCTATTGGCCTGCAAGGTTGGAGCTATTTTAAATGCTGAAGACTGCAACTTACTTACAAACAAAGCTTTCTGTGCCACCATGAGCGAGTTAGCCAGGGTGCTCAAATCCCCTACTCCCTTCTCTTGAGACTCCTGTGTCTTTCATCATCTCAGAAGTGCCAGTCTAATGCACCTAAAACTGGCAGGCACTTGCACTCCTGCCTGCTGGCATCCCCATCCCATGGGAATGTCTGGTGGAAGCAGGATCATGAGAACATCTATGGTGAATGGCAGAGTGCTGAGAGTGACATTTGGCCCTTGGACCTTCCTGCTGCAGACTGACACTTCAGCTTGATTTATTTTGTCATTCTTCCATTTCCCTCCTGGCCACAAAACCTCATTTGGTTTCACCAGCAAATGAGTGTTTGGCCTTTGATTTTACTGGGGACCAGGAATTCAATCCACGCCTTGACTGCTCAGCTCTGTCACCAAGTATTCAGAGAATATTAACCTTTCCCAACTCCCCCACAAGCAAATCTTACCCAGCATCTTGGCAGCAGAAAAGCAATGACTTGATTAATACAAAGCATGGGGTGGCTATGGAAGGAGCATTTCTTGTAAGGAAAATCAGCTCTTTCTTGTCAGTAAATGAAAGCTAATACTCTTTCCCTATTAAGGCAGGCTCATGCTTTAAAACTTTTATACCTTCCATATATCATGTTTTTGGAAGAAAGTTTTGCTATTTAAATAGCTGCCAGAGTGTTACAGGCTTATATGATTGCAATTTACAGTACTCCATAAATCAGCAGACCTCAGATGCATTGGGTAGAGGAGAGCTTAAATTGACATCCTGCCTTTTTATGAACATTAAAAGGCTGGATCTCATGACATATTTACACAGAAGTATCCCTGCTGCCTTGGCCAAATTGTTCCTAAAGTACTTTACATGAAGGGACATAATGACGACAACCTGAAGCTTTGTACATTAAATTATCCAAGTGCTACAGCTGGTCCAGAGGGGTTAGCTCAAGCCCAGGAGAGATCTCTGTGGTTCCTGCTGTTCCCACATAAAAATGGTGGAAATTTGTCCTTTAAATAAGAATCACATGCAGGAATCCCATGGACAATCTATCTTCACTTGCCTGCACAAGGCTGGGGTATCCCACTGGCAGGACCAGCTTCCAAACCAGCACAGCTTGGCATGGCACTGCTGCAGTCACCAGATACAGGCACCTCAAAAACAATGGCACAGCTGAGTCACACCTCCCTCTCAGCTCCTTCAACCACCCCAAATACATCCCATCCCTGCTGACATCTGGCTGGGGTTTGCATTTGCCCCCAGCAGATACTGAGTACCCCCAGCCTCCCCAAGGAACCATTCAGCTCCTGCACAGCCACTCCTGACCCAACCCTGGTGCTATTTTTTTACAAACTGGAAGGTGATGGCAATATTGCATAGAATGAACATGAATGAGGTTTCTTCAGGATTTTGCCTCACAGGCACTTTTTTGTGGTCAGCTGTCTTTGCATAGCCAGAAACCCAACCTTTACAGACTGGGGTTACATCAGGAGTGGAATAATTTTAGTCACTCAGAAGTCAATTCTCCTGCAAATCTATCTGTACATTTCAAGTAGAAATCAGAGTTAAACATTTGCATATTATCACCTAACTAGACTGGTCACCTTTTAATTACTACAGATCTCCCAGCAAAGCCAGAGCTTCTTCCATTCAGAGGGCAAGAATACACTTTTTCATTAAGCAAAAGGAGTAAATAAGCCAGGAAAAAATCATCACATCATTGGAAACAACCCCAGGAGATAGAAGACTGCCTTAAATGATGTAACTAATCCTGGCTGGCTGTGAGAGGATACCAAAGAAATTACTTGGTTATTAAAAAGAACCAAGCAGAAGAAACAACCCTCTGGCCGTGGCTGCTGGTTCTAATCAAGTAAGCATTCCTGCACACTCCTTATCACTGAGACACATGCTCCAAAAAGCTGAAAGAACAAAACCAATCAACATTAATAATAAACTCCAACTTGCTCATGGTAAACTTAAATTCACTTTTTCAGTCATACTTCCCCACATAAGAAAGTATTGCTTAAAAACATCACGTCCTCATCTTTCCCTCCTGCCAACAAAAGACATAGAAAATATTATGGCTATCATTAATGTCCTTGGATGAGCCAACCTTCCTGAAGAGTTTCCCTTCCCTGCAGCAACAGAGGGGAATGGTCACGGCCAAGAGAGGAGCAGAGAGCAAGCCTTGCTGTTGGTTACAACAGAGCAAAACTCTGTCAGCAGCTGAGTCAGTCATTAACACCAGTGGAATTATTGTTCCAATCAATTTGCCTCATGGTTGAGGTGCAGGTTCATTTTTCTAAGCCCTGTGGAAGAAACAACCCCTGCTCGCAGTCCCTTCCCTGGCTGTGATGTGCAGGAGTTGTGCAGGATCACAGAATGCCTCAGTCTCAAAACATGCCTGAACTATGGATGAGGGAATTCAGGCGTAGAGATGCTGAAAAAGACATTAAATACCCAAATGTACAGTGAGGAGACTCCTAAATATGAATGGGTTTGGCTTCCCTGCTCTCCAGTCGGGCAGGTACATCTGCATTCCTCCACTACACAGGGAAATTATGCTGTAGACAAAATAGTACAATGTTTCAAAGGTATTTTTGACTCTAAAGTGTTCAGCTAGTCTCAAGCACTGATTTAGGCTATTAAATAGTGTCTATTTGGCAAAACAGCTCTCCTTTGTAGACATTCAAATCCCTGTGTGGACCACAACACTCCCAACAGAAGTTACCTCTGCTACTCAGGACAATTTCACCCCCAAAATGCAGTCACATCCCAATAACCCCAAGCTCAGCAAAGAAGCCACACCAGGAATGAATGGGATCCAGGTCTGGTCCTGCTCCAGCCACCTGCCTGCTGCAGGGCTCTGCTCCTGCAAGGAATCCTGCCCAAACATCCCAGAGCAGTGTGTCTGCCCCTCCTGCTCACTGCCATGGGGCAGCAGGCTGTGCAGCACAAGGGCTCACATCATGTTTCACCCATTTGCTACTCAATAAATATAATAAAATGTGTTACGTGATAAGCAATCTCCAGGCAGGCATTAAACATTACAAATTCTGACACTTAAGTATGGTCCCAGACATAACAACATCATCATATTCTTGCTCACGTCCCCAGAAGAGACTTTTCCCAAAATTAAACTTGGAAGATGCACAAAAGGACCTTTCTTTCCTATGAGTTCAGTCAGCAAGCATAAGAAAATATAATAAATTTTGTAAAAAATATACACCATAAAAACTGTATAATCAATGCAAACTCAGTGGATATTTTGGAAAATTCAGTAGCACACAGGCAGCAAGTAGAAAAAAAAGAGCAGGAATAACAGCTCAGTTTGTCTTGATCCTGATATGGAAACCTAGCAAGGCGGTCAGTGCACATGCATTTTGTATTTAGCACTAATTAGCAAGTTTAATCCAATATCTATCTTGATCTTCCCAACTGCTGTGAAGCACCTTCATTGATTGTGTAACAGCTTACAAAGCCCTGCCAATTTTCAATGATTAAAACCTTGGCAGCAGTTGCCCACCATCATGGTGCAGCCTTTAAAATAATGAAAAAATCCCACTCAATAAATAATGGCAGCATTTAATAACAATTTGTGGATGAATGGTGCTTTTCTGGGTAGGACCTAACTCCTGATCTTTGAAATGCTGGGTCATGTTTGCTTTATGTTTTAAACTTTTCTCCGGCTCAGGGAGATCAGAGCCTAACCTTTTTTTTTCTCCTTTTCTTTTTAATGAAAGCTGAGATTTGCCTAAAATATTGTGACTATAGCAACCGGACTAGTTTTTATTATGGGGGTATTTTTAGCTGGTCAGGTGGCCAGGTGACAGGACTGCAGCAGAGCCACTGGGATGGCACCTGCCCGGTTTTATTGTATTATTTATTGTAGTGTATTATTGTAGTATTGTATTATTTTATTGTATTATTTATGGCAGTGGCACAGCCAAAAACAACCCTGTTACTGCTCTGAGGTGACCAGAGTTACCATGGCTGGAGTCAGGCCCCCCTTCTGCTGCACCCACACACTCTGCAGGGTGAGTCTGTGTCCCATGGGCACACAGCAGCAGCACTGCAAAATGCATTTCAGGCTAGTGCAGTGTTCTCTCCAGCTGTTTGAGGATCCTGCCCCACAGCACAGTCCTGGAGGATGATCAGATTATCTGTATGATCATCACCATGAAAATATTCACACCAGGGGAGTGAACAAATCCTGAAGAATGTTTTCGTGACCTGCTTTTCTCTTCCTGCCCACATTCAATTTATGTCCTTCTGACAATCATAAAATACAGGCTTTTCCAGTGCAAACTTTGTGAAATTAAGTGGTTTACCTAGCCACAGCCAAAGATTAAATACACATATTTTCCTGCTGACTTCACTGCATTTAACCTTTTAAGTTTGGTTGTGAAAATCCCTAGCCCATCCATGTAAAACAAATGGAAAAACTCAGAGAGCAGCACTATTTGGGATTACTCAGGGATGTTTGAGTTGGTATTATCTTTGCCTCTCTCAAAGCACTGCAAAAATTACCTCTCTTCCTCTAAAAAACCAAAGCATCCCTTTCCCCTGCACACACCTGCCCTGGGCAGGGCAGAGGGGCAAAATTTCTCCACACCCTCCCTGCTTTAAAGATAACCTTGACCCATTTGTCTACCAGCCTGTGTAACATGCCACAGCCACAAACATTATTTTCCTACATCTGGAAATTACTCTGGGACAGAGATGGCTCCCAGCAGGTCCAGGACAGGACCTGGACAAGCACAGCAGGACCTGTCCTACAGGGATCTGTGATAGCAGAGCTGCTCCAGGGATCTGGTGAGAACCCTGGGGACACAGACCTGTCAAAATTGCCTGGGGCAGGGATGAAAGGGCAGGGGGAGGGAAGTTTTGGGGTATGTGTTCAATAGGGGAACAAATGCTATTTAATCAGGTCAGCTGAACATGCAAGAGCTTAAGTCTAGACTAAGGGTTTCATTGTATTTGTGTGGCTAAACTCATGTTTGAGAAGGAACAGAGCTTCACAGCTATCTACAGGTTCTCCTGAAAACCCTGCACTGACTCATCCCTCCCTATGGGTCTCCTCTCATGTCAGTTCTCAAACATGTTTGTGCTGGTAAGGACAAGGTTTCATGTGCCACATGAGATAGGATTGGGGCAGAACTCTGCAGAAAAGGCCTTTTGAGGATTCTGCCTTGCAGGAGGCGGTATTGGAGCAGGGAGGAATTATTTTCCAAGAGTGTGGTACATTTAATTACATTTGCTATTGTCCAGTGAAGGCTTCCATTCAGAACAAGTTAATTTTTGCCCAGTTTGGATTCATCCAACTCCTTAATTTTTAGCATACTCCATCAGCAGCATCAGAAGCCAATAAAATCAAACCTACCTGAATTCTACAGAGGTCAGCAGCACCGGGAGCTGGAGGCAATGTGCCCACCTGGGTCTGTGGGAGTCCCAGTCCCACTCTGACACTGATGCAGAACTCGAGCAGTTTATTGAGCTGAGACTGGCCAAGGGCACGAGTGTCATTGCCTCCTGCTCAGGAAACATCCTTGCTACAGAAAACACGGGCAGCAAACAATCAATTAGAGGAACAAAGGAAGAGCTCAGAGCCAGGACCACAAATGCATCAGCACTTGTTTCTCTTTTGTCACCAGTGTCACCTTGTGCTTCCTAAGAGTCTGATCCTGCTTTGGATGCAAAAGCTTTGGTGAGAGCTGCATGAACATGGCAAGGGGAGACCTGTGAGGAAAATCACTCAGCACTGCCAAGCACATCTCAGGCAACTGAAAATGCTTTTGACATGGGAAGAGATGCAGGAGCACAGCTGTAGGTATGTAGCACATATGTCAACATCAGCACTCACCGTGTTTGAACCATTTCATTGAAAAGAAGATATGGCAAAACACTCCGTGACATGCCTTTTCTTCCTCCAGTTTATATTTCACCAAACTGGTGACAAGTGTTAAGTGTCACAGGCTGTCAGCCACCCCCAGGGAGCAGTGGTTTCCTCACCCTGTGCCTTCCCAAGAACAGCAATTCCTGCAGGTTCCCAAAGCCCCCACATTTCACACAGGAGCATTCCCCGTGCTTCAGTGGGAACACAGCACAGGTACAGGGCCCTTTGATAACAAAACCTAATTTGTTCAGATCTTTGCCTGCAGGGTGAACACCGAGATGCTGCCAACAGCCAGAAAAATTTGTGATCTAATTTAGAGGCAGCGAGGCATGCCTTTTCTCCAGGCCTTTTGGAAAACAGTGCTGGGTTTCCACTTTAACATGATCTAGTAATTCTTTTTTTTAACCTTTTTTTTTTTCCTTTTTGAAGTAGTAAACAGTGTTCATCTCTTCTCCACAGAGCAGCATGCTGAGACAGAAATGAAGGCACACTGTTGGCTGGGCATGCAGCTTCATGCCTCCACTGGATGGCAGGTCAGGGACACTGAGTTTGGTGCTGGCAGTGATCAATCACAACCACTAGAAAGAGGGGCTTACAATTAATTTTTGCCACAAGTGCACCATTAAATGTTTAGATGGCTGTTCTACCATTTTCTGTGCACTGTCTCCCTAGTCCTTCATCACAGTACAAAAATGTGGTTGCAATGAGTGACAGGAGGTTTCAGCTACAACTTTAATACACAACATCCCATTTTCCCTGTTTAACCTTGCCTCCTGTGGAGTGTTAGAGATGGGCTTAGGAATATCTCACAAACAGACTAAGGGTCTTTTCCCCCCCCCCTTCCAGAAATTTTCTGGGTAAAATCTGCTTCTTCCAGTCAAGCTAAAAATATTGCAAGAAAGAGCCTTTTCATTGTGAAGCAGCACTTGGAAAGGTTTCCTAAAAGTCACAGGCTGGGACTGAGAGTTTGAGCTCCTGAGATTTAGACTTAGTCTTGCCCTGAATTGTTCTGTTTTGTTCTCCTTTGCCTCTGCTGCACCTGGACAAGTGACAACCACAGGGTTGGAGATGCCAGCACATCCAGAGCCCAGGCTCTGCCGGAGAGCAGCTGGAGCACGAGGTGCCCCACACATCCCTGGCACCACAGGCCTGGCAGGGAGACATCACCTGGGCCCCTGCTGGCTTGGATGAGGAGGTTCTTTCCTGGGAAGGGGTGACACCATCCCATCTCTTGCCTGTCCCCCCTGGGATAGCTCGTTCTGGCTCTGTCCCCTGGACATCACCCAGCAGATGATCTGCGCAGAATAGCTGACACCAGAAAGTGCTGGATTTGGGGCAAAGAAACAAAAAGATATCCCACACCTTGGCAGAGCCATCACTTCTCCTAAAGGAAAAAAAGCTTCCCCTTTCCACCTTTTATTCCCAGGAACTGGTTCCCAGGGGCACCAGCTGATTCGTGTCATCTTTGCTGACTAAGGCAATGCTGGTTTTTGGCCTTCAGCACCTCTTAGCTGTGCCTGTCACTAAAAAAATGAGTTTTATTCAACCTATTACCATCCCTGCTGGCTCCCCTATTTCCAGGGCAGGGGAGGAAACATGAAAATCCGAAAGTGAGTCCTGAAGATGAAACATGTACCACCAGCCCAGCTCCTTGTTTCCAACACAAGTAAAGGGAATTTTATGCTAACATGACTTGGCAGGATGCATTGCTGCTTGGGTCAGGATAACCCTTTGGAGGAAAAGCCACTGTCTGGCAAAGGCTCAGCTGCTGTTGGGAAAGTTGTACCCCTCTCCCTGAGTTAGCACTTAAGCAACTGCTTGTTTTCCACGTCCTTTCTTTGGGGCTCTCCAGCAGATATTCAGTGGATTTGGAAAGAAAACCCCAGCCCCAGCCTCCCTTGTGAATACTGAATTCCAAAGAGCTCCTCAGCCACGCAATAGAAGGTTTCCCAGGCTCTTTTTTGTGCTGTTGCCCACGAAGCAGCAGCAGCGCTGCGGGAAGGCAGATTCAGCTCTCACTCGGAGCACGGGTGAGGGGCTGAGGAGTGAGGAGTGAGTGTGAGCCGCGGGCTGGGCAGCGGCTGCCTGCGCCTTCAGACAGCCCCGGCGGGGACAAGGGACACCAAACCATCAGTTTGTCCATCCATCCATCCATCCATCCATCCATCCATCCATCCATCCATCCATCCATCCATCCATCCATCCATCCATCCATCCATCCATCCATCCATCCATCCATCCATCCATCCATCCGTCCGGGACGCGCCCGGCGCGGTCCCAGGGCCGGGAGCGGCGCGCGGGCTCCACCTGGCGGTGCCGAGCGGTCACTGCAGCGCGGGGACCCGGCCCCGCTCCCGCCCGCCCGGCACGGCATTCCCGGAGCTCGGCATTCCCGGGGCTCGGCATTCCCGGGGGCTCGGCACTCCCGGGGGCTCGGCATTCCCCCGGGGGCTCGGCATTCCCCCGGGGGCTCGGCACTCCCCCGGGGGCTCGGCACTCCCCCGGGGGCTCGGCACTCCCCCGGGGGCTCGGCATTCCCGGGACTAGCCGGGACACGCCCGGGCTTTCCCCAGCCTGGAAAAAAGGCCCGCGGCCCATGTAATGATGAATGGTGTGTGTATGGCACAGCCCCTGTAATGATGATTTTGTCTCTTTGTCTATTTTTGTGCATTTATGGCCGCAGCCCACGCACACGGCCGCTGTGCAGCCACCTATTCGCTGCCCTCTATAATTACATTAATTGCAATAATACAGGCCAAGTTATCAAACTCTCTGATGCACCTTCCTGCCTTCCGCAGGCTGGGGACAGCCCGGCGGCACCCACTGCACTGTCACACACAAGGAGCAGGATTTGGCTCCTGAGACACACACCTGGCCACCTGGGAGAGCCAATGCCACCTGCACTGCCTTTGTAAAACACTTTTCGCGGTGGCTGAGCGGCTCAGCTGGCTCTGGGCTGTGCATCCAAGCTGCTGGGCTGGGACCAGCATCAGTCTGTGAGCCTGTGCTTGGTGGGCTCTGGCACGGGGGTGAATTCGGTGCTGAGCATCAGCACCTCCTCTGGAGAGTCACTGTACACCCCTGCAGAGCCAGCTGCCAGCCCAGGTGACAGGGAACTGAGCTGGGTGATGCCCATCCCTGGTTCCCAATGGACTTTGTCTCACCCACAGAGTGCCAGAATAAGAGCTGGCAGGAATGAGAGTTCCTGGCATTTGTGTTCAATTCCTGCTCTGCAGGAACTTGGCTCTTCCAGCAATTAAAGACAGTCAGCAATATCCTCAACACTTCAAACATGTGCAACCAGTAATTACCAATATCACTTCCCCATTGGAGCTGCTAAGTGCTGCTGTCTACTCCTCCATCTCCTCCACGTTTCCACTTAAAAAAAACCTGATGAAAACCAAACAAAACAACAAACCACTTTACATTGCTTGAACAATCACAACACACATCTGAGACATACCTGGCTGCATCCGTGCTTAAATCACTCCAGTAAAGATAGTGTGAAAGCTACTCACAAATGATGATGAGTAATTGGAATTGTCCAATTCCACAGCCTAAGGGTCAGATCCTCAGCTGAAGGACTTGGCTATACAGCATTGTGGGCTTTCAAGGTGAGAAGGGCTGAAATGCAAACTGGAAGTTCATATTTAATTCTCGGCCATTCCCTGAGGCCCCCGTTGCTGATCCCTCCCCAGCACCACAACCTGGAGTTGTCCCACAGCAGTGCAGTATTTGTGATTCTGGATCAGTGGAATGACAGGTGACTGCTGTAGGGGCTTGTGTGAAACTCTGGTATGTGAGTTAAGCTGGCCACAGCCCTTTCCCTTCCAGCTCTCTGCCATGAGAGGGAACAGACACATCACCACAGTGCCCTGCTGCCAGCCTGGGAGAGCAGAGGGATGCTGCCCAGAGGCTGTCTGCTCCCTGTATTGGCAGGAGCTGGAGCTGTTGGGAAGCCATCAGCCTGCTTCTGCAGATGCCTTGTACAAACATTTACATTTCTCTGCAGACACCATTTGGTTTTTATCTGTGTGCTCGAGCTTTTCTGCTGTAGCCAGCTGGGAGGGAAGAGGGTGATCCCAGAGCACACAGTGAGGTGCCATGAGTGCTCCAAGCTCTCAGCCTAAAGGAGGATCCCGAGCAGGAGGTCTGGGGTAATTCAGCATCACTGGGGACTAAAGGGATGCAGAGACACCAGGACTCAGCACTAGGGAAAGGTCAAGTTGTACTCTTGAACTGTGCCTTACCTCAGAACTGCTTTTTGGGGAGCATGATCTCTCTCAGTGCCCCCTGAGGATGATCTGAATAACCAGTGATGTTCCCTTTTACAGGTGGGTAAGAAGGTGACAAAAGGACTCCACATGTCCCATCAACAAATTCTGCTCCAGCAGTCACACCCAGGAATTCCAGGCTCTAAATCTGTCTTTTTTTCCCTGTCTGCCTTCCAGGAGAGGCAACTTATAAGTTTAAATCTCATCAAGGTTGAGCGATATAAAATGAAAGCTTTCCAGAAAGCTGAATTTATGAATTTCAGGGAAAATACTGACATCTCAAAATATATTCTTATTCACTATTAGGAGAAAAACAAGCTTTTCCATGAGACAAAGAACTGTTCTGTTTCCATGATATTGAGCCATTTCATTTTGATAATGTCAAAACATCGTAAAATATTGTTTTATGCAAAATAGTAAACAGATTAAACATTTCAATAAGGCAAAATGAAATTAATTTCCACGAGCAAGTAAAAATGATTTGTTTTGACGTCCTCTTTTAAAAATTGTCAAATTACCAGAAACCTGAGATTTCAACACTAACAATACAAGGTAACTCTTCCAGGCTGTTTTAGACCAGCTTTTCACATAACAGCCCCAGCAGCATCCATTGTTTTGTTTTGTTATTATCTGGCCCACATCCCACTCTTCTGGAGGCTTGGGGTAAAGAGCTGAGCACAGTTATGGTGTGTGTACAACACCCATGCTAAACCCTTGGGCAGCCTTTGCTTTATTTTCTGCTGGTCCTGTGACTTTACCTGGGCCTGAGCAGGTAAAACTGAAGGAACTGGAACCCAGGTGACAGCTCAAAGGAAAATTGTGGCCATCAGAAGCAAGAACCTGGAAAAGAATTGTTGTCACCTCTTGTGGAATCACCAAGAGCTCATATGGCTTGAGACTGGGTAATTCAATCTCAGCTTCTGAAGCTGTCCCAAACCACTCAGTCTGTGCTAATTTGTGATTAGGAGTGGGTGATTACTTGTATTGACATCTCTTTTAAATCAAGCTGGAAAACTCATCCTGTTAGAGTCAGTCTGTCAGCATTTCCATTTCTCTTTGTGGCTACTGCTACCTGAGAAACTTCAGACTGATATTCCAGGTCTCACCTTTCTTTCACATGTAATTTTCAAGTATTTCAGCTCCTGTGAAAGGGCTGAGACTCTACAAGATGCAAGACATGGCCCAAAATATTCCCCTTATGCATTTGCCTTCTGAGAACACAAAAAACCCTCTGCCCATCTACCCCAGATTGTGCCTCACTTTTAGGAAATGCACAAAGCTTCAAATACCGGTTATAGCTCCCACAAGCAGCAAGGCAAACCAGCTACAACACAATGCAGGCTCAAAAAAATGACAGAAAATTTGAATTTCCACAAAACCAGTCTGCAGGCAGCCTGGCTCCCTGCACACATCATGAGTGCCACTGCAGACCATTTTGACAAAGGAAGGATCCTCTCTCTGACATTTTGTTTTCCATCTCCCCTGGCTGTGGGTTCCCCAGGGTGCCAGCAATTGCATGCACCATCTCCCCTGTCTGAGCCCACTGCTGGGGCATTAAATGGTTTCTCCATCTATCCTCAAAAGGGATGGCAAAACAGAGATCCATAAAACATTCCCTTAATACACTTATGCCAGGTAACCCCTCCCACCAGCCAGTCTGGCCTCCCTAGGGCAGTTGTAGGAAGGACCACAAAGGTCCAGATAAATTTTTCCCAGTCTGCCCTTTCAGAGTGGTTTTTTCCAGCTTCAACATTGTGTTTTACTTTTCAAGCTATTTCTTCTCCCCCATCAAGTAGTGCCCTGAAACACAAAAATAGATCAATTTAGAGATGACAGTTTTAATTCAAACCATAATCTCTGTTTTTATAAATGTATCCTCTCGAAGTTCCTTGGTTGTTTGCATACTAAATAGCCTGTCTTGTTTTCACTTTGCCACCTCTTTGTATTATATTATTTTTACAGCTGACAAGCACTGTTAGACTGTGAGAATGCTGCAGTGTCAAAAGCAGATTGAATTTGCTGATTGCTGGAGTTCTTTGTGCTGCTCACACAAAACTCCTTCTTTCTCCTATAATACATCTGTTGTTTGTATATTCGATAAAGTTAATATCTGTGAAATCAGTCATTTCCCCCAGCTCTAAATTATACCTTCATTGTATTGACAAGAGAGAACTCTCAACACTTATTATTGTGGGGACTTGGAGAGATTACAAAAGCACACAGAATGGCTTTATCTGGGGAGTGCATTTCTGTAAAAGCTGATAAGGTGATGTATGCACATTAATGTGGGAATAGTTTTTAAACAACTTCTACCTTTCTAATATTTTTGGGAGGAAGAACTAAAGAAATAGCATAAATCAATACATCATCCCCTTCCTCTCTTCATGCCAGTGTCCTCTTTAACACCGATCTTATGTGCAATATTTATGTCTACATAAATAATTCAGGAACCAATTAATCCAATTCTTTTATAATTACCTCTTATAATGGCATACAGCCCAAATCCCAGCAGCTTAATTGCTACTTAATGGAGATATTTATGACACCAGCACTAGTAAAGAACATAGACACTCTGACTTAGTCAATTAGGGACGGGGCTTAAGCTGCTAAACTCCTGCTTTGGATTTCAAACACCTCTAAGTCCTGGAATTTGAAGTCACACAGATTTTCACTTCAGAGCAAGAGGCTCCAGCTCCCCAATTTCAGGTGTGTGAGGGTTCAGGAGTCAGCCCTCACTTCCTGCAAGGTGACAACCCCAAAGTGCTGCCCTTCCCCAGCCTGAGCTCTCCCAGCAGGGCTCTGCTGGATTTTGTCTCTTTCCTACCAGGAATGACCAGTTTGCCCAGGGTGGGTGTGTGAGTACAGATCACCCTGAGCTCAATCCCTGAGCCTTGCTCAGTGCATGGGAACAGCCTGGATGTGGAGGGTGTGTCAGATGGGAATACTGGGATGCACTGTGGATCCTGCCCTAATGATCCCAATAATCCTGCCCATAACTCTCAGCACCAAACTGGACACTTGACTGAAGGACACCACTCAAACAAGGGAGAGCAGAAATGTGGAGATCTGGGAGTGTCAGAAGTGAAAATTTCCCATGTATTGATTCAGAAATTAAGCTCTTCCCGCTTCAACTTAGCAGGCCTGGGATTTTCCCATTATCCCTTCAGAGGAACATGTGAGAGAGAAACCTTGAAACATGAATTTTAACTCCAAAAAGGAGTGTTTAGACCTACCTAATTTGGTATTTGTACTCAAATGAGGAGGATATTTCCTGAGTACAGTGTGACACGCACTGCCTGCTATAAAACCGTCTTGTGAGGTTGTCTCACACATCCCTTAAAATAATCCTTGAAAACACCAGAGCATCCCTTGGAATTCTTGTCAGGGATGTTTTAAGCAACCTGTTACAAGATCAGCCAAAAAAGGCACTGATATTGGGGTAGACAGAGGCAATGTGGTGTTTTTGAGAAAGGCTTTATCTGCATTTGGCTGCATCAACCTGGTTTGCCTCAGCCCCAGAAACCCTAAAGTTAGGGCAGCACAGCAGCCACAGGATTTAGGCACTTTGGATTCAAGGGACTGCATTTAGCTCAACTTGAATGCATTTTTGTTTGATTTAAGGGAAAATAAACAGCTCTTAAATGAAAAATGAACACCCACGGATTGGCTGGCACAGGTTTAAGTACAATCACAGAAAATCACTTCTTCTACCAGTGCAATTTTCCCTTTGTTACTAAGTTCTAAAATGTTAATGGCTTTCAACTTGCAAAAACACAAATGCTCTGAAACTTTGTCCTGTTACTTGTAAAGTGCATTGTGTCGAGAAGTACTTGGTAATTAGAGAGAATGTGCATTTAAAAGCTTAAGAATACAGCTTCTAACTGAGAGTCACTTAGTTTTTATGATTGCTTTTATCTTTACAAGCAGCTGAAGACATCCTCTGAAGTCTTAAACTTGTCCTAATCAAATGTTTCAGTCAGTGTATTTTCATGAGACCTGGCAAATTTATTCCATTATGCTGCTATTAATGGTGGATATTTATCCATTAGGATGCAAAGAAGCGACTCCTACAACTAACATTTCACTAAAGAAAGTTTTGTAATTACACCAAGAGATGGGAATTGGAGTTCCCGCGTTTCTGCTGAGCTGTGGGACAGACAATGTGCTGTCCCCAAAGTGAGTCACTTCAATTCCTTTATGCACTGAAGGCACAGTAATGTTTCTAAGGAATTATTGTGAACATATTTGATAAAAGGATGACTTTCTTTGGCATTTAATCCCTTCACCTGCATGCTCACTCCAGGGCATCTTACTGCTGCTGAGGTTCTTAGAGACCCTCAGAGCAGGTTTATTGGTGTTTATGGGTGGTTAATGAGTTAATCCCTTTCTCTCTGACCTGAGTCACAAAGCTGAGAAGCTGAATTTGAAACAACAACACTGGATAAGAGGTAGAACAGAGAAGTTTATGAGGAAATCAACGAGAAATTGAATTGTTACTAAAGGTGTTTTCAAATGATTCCTTTTTTATTTGGGGAGAGGATTCCTTTTTTTCTGGCCTAGCCAACTTCTCAGAAAGAAAATGAAACCACTACTGCTCCAAGACTCAAAGGTTGAAAGCTTCTCTATTTCACATACAATCTTAGAGATTTGTTTGTTCAATAAAAAAAGAAAAACATCTGACCTTCGTGCTGCTAGATCCTTCACTCCCAGCAAGTGATGGACCAGTACAGACTTGGGGGCCACTACTGATCTCCAGGGTCTTCCCTTGCCCTGGGGACCAAATACACAGGAAAATTCAAGACATAAGAACAAAACTATTAAAGCCTCTCATGAAAAAGGGGAAGAATCCCATGGCAAGACAGCCTCTATCCTAGGACAGCTCTCTGTGGTGTCCTCTCTGGTCTGCCATGAGCCAGGTGGGCAGCCCAACCTTTGGCTTTGGCATGTGCCAGTGCAGCCTAGAGTTCAAGGATCTGTTGGGTTGAAATTTCCCATTGAAACAGCTCTATCTGGCTGAAATGCTCAACAAAAGACTTTTCAGAGAAAGATATTTTATTCAAAGGAGTGCCCTGAGTTTTGTATCTGCCCTGACTTTGGTGGAAGAAGTCTCCTCTCTGAGCTGATGGTGATTTATCTGCTCTATTAAGTCCAGTGACAGAGCCCTGGTGCTTTCAATGGGACCAGAAATTAGACTGTCTGTGAAAAGGCAGGAGTGGAGGCTTCACCTCAGTTGCTCTGATTTAAATGCAGAGGAGCTCTTGTGACTCCTTTTGTGTTATTTCAGCTCTAAAGGAACAGAATGAGGAGCAGAACTGTGCCATAATTGCCTAGGCTGGAACCAGCAAATAGTTCAAGAAAAAATATTTTATCATGGAATTCCTAAGTATATTTGGGAAACTACTGATGAATTTCTCAAAAGTGACATAATTTCTTTTCATTTAATGCTAACAAAACCAACATCTAATAAAAAAATAACCCACACCCACCCCCACAAAACCCAAAAAACTAAACAAAATCCTTTTCCACTTCTCACATTAAGAATATACTTACCTGGACATGTGTATCTTTTTTCCCTCACATTTCTCTCAGGGTACAATTCAACCATAATAAATACCTACTTTTATCCCCTGTATTTAACAAATAAAATTCTACGGTAATTTCACAATCAACAATGCCTTGTGTTAGGAATTTCATTATTAAATCTGATTGAATATGATTAAATATGGCTCACACTTTCCAAAATGGGTTGCATGATGGATTTAAATGAACTCATTAGTGGCTAATGCAGCAAAGCTCTTTCTAAATGCTAATGTTTGGCTGCCTTTGGCTCGTTAATTAATTTGAAGATTGTGTAATTATGGGAGCTTTCGATTAGCATACGTCTCTTCTTTTTATTCCCAAACGACAGTAGTTTGTGTGTTAACTATTGGAAATTCAATTATATTTATAATAAAAATAGGACATCAAACTGCCCAAACAAGCACACTCTGCAGGGGAACAGCATCTTTTCCTTTAAAGTCTCCTTTATTACTGTTATTTTCTAAAAGAACATGGGCTCAGCAGCTTTCTCTCAGCACAGAGAAGGGAGAGCAAAGTACATGGCACTGCCAGATAATTACACACCCCTGAAGAGCTGTGCAGGGTGTGTGAGGGCTGAATACAGCTTGGGAAGAAGCAGGAGCAGAGCCTGGCTTGTTTCCTCTTTCTCTTCCCTCCCCCTCTTTCTTTTTTTAAATTTATTTATTTTTGTGCTTTGCTTTTAAAGCCCAAAGAGCCCAGGCAGAAGAGAGGAGCTGGTCTGTGTGTGCCAGGACAGGCACAGCCCCGGGCTCCTGCTGGATGTGCAGAGCCACAGATTCCAAGGATTCTGCACCAGCTGGAAAAGTGACACCTGTTAAATTCTGCTGGTGTTTCGGGCAATGAATGCACTGGCAGCTCCACTTTAAATAACACCACAAATGGACACAGAGCAGAAAAAGCCTCTTAAGCAGATACTGGGCACAAGGATGGGGCTATAAATGTAGCAGAAACAGAACTGGACCAAGTGTTGCAGTCAAGGCTTGTGTCTGTGACAGAGACATGGGTTGGAAGAGCTCTGGACTCAAGAGTGATGCTGCAGGGATAAGCCATGCCCAAGACTCCTGGCTGGGAGAAGGAAAACAGAGCTGAACCTCCTGGAGACATTTTGAATGACAATGACTAAAAAATTAAATCAACCCCCTCGAGCATTTCTCCCATGCTTTTCAAAGGCACATCTGATTTCTCTCACTGGTGCCATGGTTGTCTTCTAGCATACACTGAATTCACATCAGTCCTTATGACAACAGGAAACTTGTTTGTCTTCAATAGATTTTGTCTCCACTAAGTGTGGGCTCTCTGCTGTAGTCATCCAGGGCCCTACACAGCTGCATGGAGTGGTATCACAAGTGTAAAAGCCAGGAAAACAAACCTTGGGATTCATTAGCATGCACAGCACTGCCTGAAAGAGCCTTTCTCTGCCAGCAGCTGCAAGAGCAGCAAGGCATTAACATATGCAATAATTAAGCCAAATAAGTAACTACTGCATTTTCTAGTGAAACAGAACAATTTAATTTCTCAGTCAACTTGTATCTTAAAAACATCCAATGTGCATCACTTAGATAAATCACCTGATGACTGTAGTTTTTAAATTGCTGTTAACCATGGATGCTCATCCTGTGCACTTCTCTATGGATATATATTATTAAAAAATTAGCAGCTAGGCATGATTTAACAGATAGCACCAAAGCCTCAACACCCTCACTACATCTTCCTTCAAGGGAAAAAGGCAAGAAATGGTTATGAAGCAAGACCTGTCGGCTGGGCTGAACCACTGCTGCTTCCAGAACCAGAACCCCAGATCCATTCAGCTGCCAGAGAGCCATGGGATGGGTGTTAGTGATGGCCTGCACTGAAATGCCAGCTCCAAAGGCAGCTGGGAAAGTGAATTACTGACTCAGCAGCTGACTGCAACCAGCAGAAGATGCAGGACTAGAAACAGGCCAGGTGAAGAGAACAGGGACAGGCAACCAGCAGGAAAATCAGCAGAGCTTTTGCCAGTGTCTGGAGGGGAAAGCAGGGAGAGAGGAGGAAGGAACCAGGCTCCCAGGCAGCTCCTGCCACCTGCAAAGTCTCTTGGGCTGATGAAAAATAAATGAAACAAGACATAAAACATGCACTTCAACCATGGCATTGGCACTAGGAAAAAGTGTAGCACAGTTTAATAGGACAGCACCAAAAATGACAGAAAAGCAGTGGATTTCCATGCAAAATAAACTGCAACCACTGTCTGAGGTTACACAGAATGTCTGTAATCAATGCTGAAAGCCTAAGTCACAGAGATGAGGGTGGGGTTTTTTGTACTAAAATTGTACTGAAGTTCCTAGAGATTTGGCTGCTGAATTTCAGCCAGCCACCCCAGAAATATCTATAATTCCAAGAGGGAAAAAGCCTTCCACCCTCCTGGGGTGCATTTACTGGTGAGAAAGGCAAAACATAGCATTGCTCATATTCCCTCCCTGTTGCTGCGTAGGAGACTATTCTGATATTAATCCTTAAACTCCTTAAATCCTGTATATATACTGATATAAAATACTGTATAAATACTGATGCTAATGGCCACAGACAGTGCCACAGGAAGCAGGACAGTGGGAAGAGCCAGCACTCCTGCAGGACAAACTGATGCAAGGAAAGCACAGGAAGGTCTGGAAGTGCACAGCAGCCAGCTCCAGCCTCCAGCTGTGCCTGTGGAAGTTTCCCTGTTGCTCTGCAAAGCTGACAGCCTGGTACTCTTCCTGAAATCCCAACCTTTCCCTGCATCCCCCATACACCCACACAGACACCTGCATCTGCTATAATTCCCTTTGGAAGTACACTCCATCCATCCTTCAGCTGGAAGGATCATGGTCCCCATGCATCAGCTTTTTTATCTGCTTTTCAATCTCCTTTTTTTCCACGCTTGAGACATGCTCCATCTTCCCTTCTGCAGACAGGGAAGGCCTGTACACCATCATTTACTCAGCTGAGGATGAATCTGACAGTCTAATCTTAACTTCTTAACAGCTGTGTTTATTTACTTAAGTAGTAAATTGTTTCCTCTGAAGCACAGAGGGGTTGGTTTGAACAGACACACATCTCTGCAGTTGGGGGAGGTTTGGTACTTGCACATGCTTTCTCTTGAAACTACACATTTTTCTATCACTGAAGTGTCTGAATTACAGGCAATCTTGGGATCTGAGCTTTCTTTTAATGACTCCTCTGGCTGCTGCTTTGTATTGAGGGGAAGGCAGGAAAGTGCAGTAAATTGGCTTGCAGGAAATGGGAAATAATAACACCACTTATGCTCTGGATCTGACTGACTACACTTGCTCCCATTCCAAGACACTTTTCTGTTACTCATTTGTAGTTCAGTGCAGATTACACGAGCAATTGCAACACCACATTGCCCTTTCAGCCTGTGTCCACACTTACCACACCCTGGGATAGTCCTGTACAAGCAGCATCACTCCAGGTCAGAAGAGCTGCCAGGATACTTGAACGAGTCACTCACCCACACCCTGGAAGTTTAAATCCAGCCCTATTAGTCCAGATCAAGCTGTTTTTTGGCTTTCTGGAAACAGCCCTCAGTACCTGGTGAGTGCTGCTGGGACTCCTGAGCTTGCACTGCTCTGCTGGGTGCTCACACCAGAGATTGCTCAGGAACCTGGACAAAGCACAGCTCCTGCCCCAACCCGGGGACAAGGTAACAAACCCAAAATCTCACAGCTTACCGTGAAACAAGCACTGCTGCAGCCATGCCAGCTGGAATTGCAAGCTTTGGAAAAGAGAGGAGATGCAGAAATCTAATGGATAAACAGCACATCCCTCCTGCTCAGCAGCAGTGGCAATTCTGTAATATTAATGAACACGTACCATGATATGTGATCCTGTGCTAATAAAATCTCCTCTTCTGGCATCCACTTCTCCTTGGGGATATGGAAGCAGCTGGAAATACAGCACACACCTACCCTCTCTATCACCACTGGGACTGCAGGATCCTTAAAACTCCTCTCTCAAACAGGGCTGTAAAAGGAGATTTTCTCCATACTCCCCACGGCAGCAGCAGTCTCAGTTGAGCAATGGCCTCTACTTAGTGTTTGGGGTTTTCCAGTTCTAAAACATGCTATGTGTTTAAAGCTTTTTTATTCACTATAGATTTGGATTTTGTTGACTCCTTGTGACTTTGGTCTATTTAAAAGAAGTCCTTTGTAAGACAGCAGCCTTAGCTGAAATACATTTTTATCATATTAAAAAGCATTTGCTGCCTGAAAGAATGTTTAATATAAAGCAGTTTAATTTTTTCTCTCCTTCTTGTTACTATTACCAGTGTCTTAATATGTCACTGGAGCATTTCCTGAATTCAGTTTTCTGTTTTGTTTCAGTGCAGGCCCTGCTTCCCAGGGTCCTGCTCCACTCTCACTGTTTCTGGAACATTTCTGCCACAGGGTTGGTCTGGGAGCAGGGTCCCAGGTGGAAGCCATGGGCAGATACAACCCTCAGCCTGGTCCTTTTTTCTACTTTGAGTTTAATTCCTGGCTTTGCCATAGACCTACTGGGCAGCCTTGGATAAAAACCTATCACTAGCTGAAAACGAGGAAGGGTGAACAACACAAAGGTTGCAGAAGGGAAAAAAGGTGTTTATGTAGAACTTCCAGAAACCAGGGGGGTCCTTGCTGGGACATCAGCAAAGCAAAAAAACCTATAAATTGTTGAGCTACTTCTCAGAGTTATTGTAACAGAACTGCAAAACCAGAAATCTTATTTTGTTTTCAGTTTCTCCCTGCCCTGTTTCAGAGACTGTATTTTTTGTAAACAAGATTCTTATTTCAATATTCATTAGATTGCCTGTCAACGAGAGCAGCTGGTGTTGATGAATTGATTAAGATACTCTGAGGACAGTTCAGCTTAACGAAGAAAAGACAGAACAGATTTCAAAGATGTAAAAGGCTGCTGTGAACCATAAACACCTTTTTTTTTCCCCCCTCACATTCAGGGTGGACAAAATGCTTTTAATTGCACAGAAGATTCAGATTAGAGAGGAAAATGCTTTCCCATTAAGGTTATTGCAGCATTTCAAAAGGAAAGCCTTGGAGAGCAGCCTGGCAGGACCAGGCACGTGCAGCTCCCTGACTGCCAAGGGTCCTTCCACATCTACAACCTCAGACATTTCCCCTCACCTTCCTCATCACTTGGTGACTCCCATTATTTCCAAACAGAAACTCCAAAAGCAAAAATATTCCCCTTTATTCTGCTTATTTGCAAGTACTCCTAGAACAAGTGGAATAAAATGGCTGAAGAGCTGGACAGAACTCTTGGAATTCTTATTTCCATATAAAAAGTGATCCAGCTGCACATGCAAACAAAGTCACAATGTGCTGATTTCAAACTAACAGAGCACTATGGGGACAGATTCCTCATCCTTATTGTTTCTTATTGTCCAATTCAGAGGCACAATTTACCTGCAACTAGAAAAGCATTTGATGGAGACACTGAGTTGATTTATCCACCCAGCCAAGCAAACAGGAATAAGCCAGGAGATAAATAAATACATGGGTCAACAGGTATTTAGCTCTTGAATGCTCAAAATAAAAAAACATATACCTAAGCCCAAATTTAGAGATCACTCACTGTCCAGACAACAGCACCAAACTACACCTCTATACAGCTGACATTTCCAGAAGTATTGGAGAATTCCCTGCTTGAACAACACACTGAGCAAAATTATAATTTGTTCCCTATGAAAACTATATTGAATGATTTTCCCATAGAATTAGCTGCAGGAACTTGATAGAAATAAATAAACTAAAACAATAGAATATTTAATTCAGCACACACAGCAAGTTTTACCAATCTGAGCATGAGATGGTAAACAACACAATTGCAACAAACTACACAAACTGTGTGTCTTGGGAATTGGCTCCTGGCTTCAAATTACTCACTGCTAGAAAGCAGTTTGTTCCCATCCACCTAATCAGCACCTGGCTTTTCTGCAGTGTTCAGGCAAACTGAAGACAGATGGGCTGTAGCAATAGAAAGGGAAAGAACTGCAGAACTTTCAAATAACTATTTAAGAAGTAAACTAAGTGCAATTCTTCACTACTGTCCTGTGGTGGGAATTTGCTACTTTAAAAACTAATCACTTATGAGAAATTGAAGGATATATGTCAAAATTACTGTGGCTCCCAAGCAACATGAATACATAGTTATTGTGCAATTACAAAATGGTCTTTTTCCATATTTATAAAGCAGAGATCCCCAGTGCAGCCCAAGTGCAACAGCCAGCAGACACTGTGCTCCAGGTGGCTTCTGGAAATGCAAATGATGCAGCAGCACAATTCCCTGAGCAAGAAAGAGGCTGTGGAGAGCCAGTGCAGCTTTACAGAGCCCCCAGTCACGTCCTCATGGTTTAACCCCCACCTGTGCCCCTCTGCCTGGCATTTATTAAAGGCAGGCCCCACACCTTCAGATATTCTTGTCAGCAGGAAACATTTGAAGCAAGGACAAAGGTACAAATTAAACTAAATAGAGCCTGGAGATTTCATGGTTTCCACCAAGGCTGAGACAACACACAAGGAGCAAAAGTTGTTTTAGGTTTGTGGAATGAGCACTTCAGAGCCACAGGAAACTTTATCTTAATGGAATGATTTTTGATATGTCAGAATAAAAAATTCTTCATCCACCAACTTCTCTTTTCAGAAGTGCTGCCCTAGGTCTGCTTGCACTGAAGTAATTGGGAATTTCCCATCAGCATCACTGTGAGCTGGGCCCTTTGATTCTCTAATTGTGAAGGCAGAACGCTCAGTCCGAGCTGTCACCACGCCAGTGAAGTCTGGAAATGTTCAGAAAGCTCAAAATACAGTGCTCTCAAGGTTAAAATCAGGGCACCCAGCATCTAGAACAAGTTAGAAAAATTCTGTGGAAAAAAAGAAAATAGTCTGCTGAAAGTACTTCACTTCTATTTAGATGTCTTGACATTTTTTTCAGTCCAATATCTTGACTTGGTAACTGAAGAATTAATCTGGAAGCAGAACATTTTCACATGACATCTATTAAGAAAACCTGTCTTTATGAATCCTTCAACCATGCCTTTATGGCACCAATTTTCAGTTAGATAACCACGAAAGCCCCTGCACTGCAGAAATCCTGGGTCAGCTTTCCTTAAGGACAAAATACTAACTGGGGCATCATCATTCTCTACAGAATCATCAATAAATTCCTCCCAAATTATTATTCCATTACAGCTGCCCTGTGCTGACATCAGCAAACCAAAGATATTGCTTCAACTTTCATTAAATCATTTCCCTGTGAGGCAGGGAACATTGACTTTTGAATACCTGAGACCACAAGCTCCTACAAAGTTATAAGAATCAGGCTCTAGCTAAAGTGCAAAGAGAAGATTTGGGAAGCAGTGGAATAAGGCACCTACCTGGAATGCTGTCTCCTCTTCACAGGATGGATCTGGCCATCACTACCAAGAGAGCAAGGTGTGCATAACACAACACTGCTCTGTGGTTCCTGCATCTGCACTAATGAAATATCAACTCACAGTCTGTCTCAGAACAATGAAGCTGCTCCAACACTGCTGCCTCAAAATCCAAGTGATGCAGAAATCCTTCAATGCACTCGGACTCCAGGTGAAGGGAAGGCAAGACTGGTTTTACACTTGTAAAACAGAGTCCCTCTGTTTTTTCAATTCATTACTGGCACTTCACAACAGCAAGTTTCAAAATATTAGAATCAATTTTGATAGCATTACTGAGAAAGCTATTACTTTTGGATATAAAGCAAGAAAAAACAGCATTTTCACCAAAAAGTTCTAGACACATTGAAAAGAAACAGTCTGGGTTCCTTCATTTGGATTATGACATGACTGATCACTCTAAAGGAATTAAATCATTGTATGTATGGGGGATGTGTGCTGTTTCACACGTGAATCTGAATGGTTTCACACATCTGAAATACAGTAACACCAACAACGTCGCTCTGCACAGCCAAACTGAGCTGCTCTGTAACACCAGATCCCCAGCGTGAGATTCCATCACCAGGGAGGAGCTGCTCCCACACCTCCAGAATCTTCCATACAGCTGGGCTGCAGCTGCAAGCACCACTGGATTCTGCTTCTGTTCCACACGTGTAGGGGTGAGGGGAAGATGGAGCATGTAAAACATGAAATAAATCAGTTCCCCATAAGGGATCAGCAGGACATGGTGGCAGGGGACAGTGTCACCGTCACAGGATCTACTGTGTGCCACAAAGATGCTGCAGCCACCAAGTGCATTTACCTCCTGCTGCTGTTTGCACCTTGTCTTACCTGAAAATATGCCAAAGTTAGTATCAAAAATAGTGTTTCAGTCTGTCACTTCCCCAGCCTAATGATCTGCAAATCTTCCATCCCAAGCGTATAAAATTACTGGTATAGAACATTCAGCCAAGGTAATATCAAAATATATTTTATTCTGGACCTCTTTCAGATCTGATTCAAATTACAGTTGTCAAAGCAATACAATGCAAAGGGAAACTGCAACAGAAAATGTGCCTAGAAGGGATATAAGGGCCTTGGGGACAAATCATTGTGATGTAGAACCAAAATACATCATAAAGTGTAATTAACATGGTCCAGGACAGTATAGAACATCTATATCAGTCTTCTTTAGACAATAATCATGAAAACTGAACAATAAAAGTCCTTTAAACAAGTACAAAAAACTGTCATGGGCTGGTTTACACTTTTACAACAGTTGTAGTTTAACTGGATAACTGAAGAAATGATGCAGACATTTTAATCCAGTGCTATAGGTAGGCTCACAGAATTAGACCCAAAGGATTTGTAACTCCAAATGAAACCATTACAACTACAATGTCAATGTCAGGAGAGAGAGAAAATTACTTCTGTATTCTAGAATTACTGTTCTGCACACTGCAGTCTGTTGAGGACAAGATTGCAAAGTACACTGGACTAGCAACAACATGCAGACTGTTTTCTTGTATTTACCCACAAATGTCAAAAAACATTATGAAGTAAAAATGAATGATTATTCAAAAATAAAAAAAACAAAACAAAACAAAAACATGCCTCAAGTTATTGTCAAGCTTCAAACTTAAAGGCAGAGAAAGCGAATTATGTACTCAAAACTACTGATCTGAAGCACTATTAACACTAAATCTGCAATCCACTCGAAAGGGCAGATTTTCCTGGTTCGTCTGCCTCCCACCAGACTGACAGTGAAGACAGTCACACTTTCACAGCTCGTGGTATTTCAGAGCTTTCTCTAGAGGGAGAAGTGAGGACTGCTCCATGTCTCTCTCCCTACAGAAAATGTCAGGGATCTTGATGGAGATTTATTTACTGCTGTCTCCTGAAGCTGTATTTGCTTCTAACATGCCACAATGTTGCTTCTGCTTTCTTCAGGCGTCTGGAGAGGGTGGAAGTGATCCCACCCGGGAATGGCTCTACAGGGCTTTGGGAAGGGAGCCAAAAAGGAACTGGGCTAAATCCGGCAGATCCTGCTCTGGCAAAACCCCCTGGCCACAGGAGGGGATGAGGCTCATTTTATCCACTCTGGAGATTCTTGGGGATGAGGTTCATTTTATCCACCCTGGGGTTCAGCACAGCCCCAGCACCTCCAGCGTTCGCCCTGGCAAGGGTGGAGTGATGACAGTGGGATTTCTGGTGATATAAAGCTTGGAAAAACCAGGTCCCGAGGCTCCCCTCTTCACTAAACAGACAAAACCAGACAATTGACAGGCTGAAGCCCCCAGTTTGCAGTGGTAATGGGTGTCCTCTCCACAGCAGAATTAAACATTAGAATTAAACAAACCAGCACGGCCGCCCCGTGCCACCCACTGCTGTCCCTAAACACAAAGGACATTCCCAAGGTACAACACCCTGTCAGACGCCCTAGCATGAGGTAAGCAGTGTAAGGAAAAAGGAGTGCTTTTTAAAACTCAAAAATCAATCAAAATTGGTAGAAATCTTTGGCCTTTCTCTCAAGATGCATTAAAGTGTCACGAAATCAAGAAACATGCTTTGAAATGCCATGTCGTTCTGACTCTGGTAACTACTACCTCCCCTCCACCCAACCCAGAAAAAGAGGCACTTTTAGTGTTTCATATAAGATTTCCAATCATCTAGTAGACATGCTAAATAACCCTGCACAATGGTAGTCCCAGAATAAACTCAGTTTATCAACATTACAAAGAGTCTAAAAAAGCTTTTATGAAGACCTAGATATTCTCTTAACTACACTAAAAAGTCCACTGGTTGGGAATCTTTACATCAATTTAAAAATGCAGAAAAAGGTAAAGTAAAAATAGAAAAAGACGAACTCTACAGAAACCTGGATCTGGTCATGCAAAAATGAGAAACGGGATTCTGAGATGGACGCACAGAAAGACAGCGAACTCAAGAGCAGTTCATTCCCTATCCCATCATTCATTCTGAGCCCAGCTTTTCCCCTTCCTTTTATCCTCTGTTTGGGTATTTGCCTGTTACCGTGCTGAACTGATAAAAACAGCAATGACTCCATCTGTAAGAACCAAGCATGTAGACCCCACACAAAGTCAGGGCCCTGCTGCCATTTGGCTTCCCCTCTGAAAGGAGCAATTTGGACCTGCTGGGACACGAGGCCTTTGTGCTGTAACAGTCAGTAACTAATGTCATGGTCCTGTGGTGTTTTTGCCTGGTTTTTGGTTGGCAGAACCTGGCACGTGGGAGCAGGAGCAGCACTGTGGCATGCGAGGCTGGACAACTGGACAGCTGTGGCCGGACCTCGGCTGGGGACACTGGCCCAGGGACACTGGCCCAGGGACACTGGCCCAGGGACACTGGGCACTGCTGGGACAGTGGACACTCACTGCTGGGGACAGTGAGCACTCACTGCTGGGGACAGTGGCACTGCTGGGGACAGTGGACACTTACTGCTGGGACAGTGGACACTGGCCCATGGCAGTGGACACTCACTGCTGGGGACAGGGGCTGTGTCTGGAGTACCCAAGCCAAGGGAGCCAGAATTCCTGCTGGACCCACACCTGACAGCCCTGGCTCTCTGGTGTTTCTCTGAGTGTGTGATGCTATGCTGAAGCGACTAGAATTACAACCAAAACAGCTGATGATTGAGAAAGAGGAAAATGGCAAAACCCTAAAAAATGGCTGTGTGATTTTGCAGCTATATGTCACAGAATTCCACCACAATTGTTTAGATTGGCTGAAAGAATCATCCAATAACTTTTATGAAAATGAATAAACTGTCCATATTAAAATACAAAAGTACTATCAAGAATCACTTCTGACTTTCAGATTTAAATTCAGTGCAATTGACAAATGCATTGCTAAACGAAAAATGCAGCTTAAACATACTCAAAACATTTGTGTCTATTCCTGGGAGCACAGTTTAAAATTATTGCACAGATTTTTTTTTATTTTTATTTTTTTTTTCATTAAATGACAGAGGTCAGCCACAGTCATGGACCTCCAGCAATAAAAGCAATATTTCAAGTGCCAGACACTCAATATATTAGGTTTCCTACATATTGTAACTCACTGGGTAATTGCTCTAAACATTTGCAATATGTTCCAAAACCCTAAAAATAGCTGGCACAGAACCACCACGGATAACTGTCTTTATGGATATGACTTGGTGTTGGTTTTAAATGCTGTGTATGATAGCAGTATAATCCTGGGGTGTAGATAAAGCATGTATTGTTGACTTGTCTTTACCACTGGCAAATTGCTACCCTACCTTAGCCAAACTCAGACTTGCTTCAAGTCATGTTTATTTCATGGAAATAGCAGAAATCGATGCCTAAAGAACAATGGTTAAAATGTCAAAGCTGCATTATCTCAATTAAATGAATTTATACTTAACTTGGAGGGGGAAAAAAAAACCCCAAATGAATAAAAAAATAGGTTAGAGACTAACAATCATAAGTCACAAAATTAATTGTGATTGAAATAGTGTTATAAAACTGATAACTTTGCAAAGCTCTGTAATATAAACCATTCCTTAAGTAAAATGTCTGTGACATAAATTTGACAACCTCTCTTTTTATAAATTTACACTCTTGGAATCTTATGCAAGACATGATGCAACCTTTTTGACTACACATACGCATAAACACAACCTCATGCTATCATTTACAAATAAAATCACTATTAGTATACTTTTAATCACATGAGCAGAAAAAGGTTTGCCATATACATCTGTCATTGTAAGAAAAATACTTGATATTGTAAACAGAGTAAAAGACACTATATAGTAGTGATTATTAAAAAAATAGCAGCTTACATCTACCCTATATTTGGAAAAAAATGTAGTCACAAGATACAATAAACTGCAGGACCGGAGCAGCAGGGGAATTAGTGCAAGTATTCATCTTTTAAATAAACTGAATCACTGCTATTAAAATAAACTTGAAGCAAGTCTTCTGTTTAAGATTTTTTTTTAAATCTAAGGTAGTAAACATTTTGCCTCTTAATGGCAGTGTTATCAAATATATGCCAAAGATTTTATTTTAATAAAGAAAAATTACATGAAATACTTTTAATACTGGAGTTTGGTTACAATTATACATCTAAGCTCCTACAAATAATGATGGGCAACTCTCAAAGAAGCTGTGGCATGAACCCTTGTCCAGAAAGATCTTAACCTCTTAAACAAAATCCCCCAGCTATACTTTGCTCCTTTTCACAATAGTGCACAATTTAACCATATTTTAGCTATGGTCTTAAAGCAACAGAAGATGCGTTTTCCTCTTTATATTTTTATCTTTTTTTTTTTTTTTTTTGCATCCCTGTTTTTTTTCCTCTGTTTTTGTGCCCTTCTGTTCTTAAGTTTGGCAGAATTATGTCCCAAATAAGAAATTACTGCGTTTCAGCCATGTCACCAGAAAATCAAACATAGCATTATACCCATTTCCATCCTACTTTGTAGATGAGAAGGACGTAAAATATCACGCCACAAAGAAGGATTTTTTTTTGTTTTTCTTCTCTCTCCCTGATCCCTTTTCCACCCTCCCTCTGTTCACAAAATTGTGCTCTGGGAGCCACAAAATGTACCAATTATTATCAGGTTCAAACTACTTCTTCAAAGAATGCATCAAAACATGTTTCAAAGAAACGCCTTTTTTTTTTGTTTTCCAAGGTGAAAAAATATAAACAAGAAACTAAATCACTCCCTTACTTCATGCATCCGTAAACTTAACCAAAACAAAACAGAAAACCCAATGTTTAAAAGCAAATTAAAAAAAAACTACTGCTGCAGATTTCTGTAAGTCCATTTTCTCTGTACACACAAACTGCTCAACTACTGAGAAGGAACACAAAAATACCCCACAATCCACGAGAGAATGGATTTCATGGGGGAAGGGGTAATGAAGGCTGCCATTAGTATCTTCTGATTTTGGTATGTATATGGGTCTGCTCTTGTACATGGTATATTTCTCTCTCTCTCTCTCTCGCTCTCTTCTGTTTTTCATATCCAAAACCTTTAAATGTTATTTTGGGGCACAGCAGATTCCAGCACTTGGTGAACAGGATTCACAAGCTGTGACAAAACTCTGTCATCCTCTTCAGGGTGTAATTTTTTTTTTTTCTCCTCTTTTTTTTTTTTTTCTCCTTTTTTTTTTTTTATATACAGTATATGTATATATTTCTTTTACATTTGGCTGTAGTGGACTGGCCATGGTTCGATTGGGACTATAGCAGTACATGGGTCAGGGACAGTCATTTTGGCTATGTACACATTCATAGTCGGTCCATGGCTTCCAACTAAGAGCGCTATTTCCGGAGGTCTAATACACAAACCTGCAAAGAGAGAGACACACATGCAGCAGCTGCACAGCACCACGGGCTTCACAGTGCTGTGAAACTATCAGAGCAAAACCTGCCACATGGATTGGGTAAGCTTAACCTTATATCCAAAACAATGATTAATTAATAATATCAAAATGACCAGGTGAGCCCTTTTTGAACCCCCAGCCAGCTAAGGGAGCTGCTGCCTCCAGAATTACTATCAGAACAGTAACAACATCTTATGTAAGATGTTTGCCTGTTATTTAATACTGTGAGGCTGAGAACTTACTCAAATCCAGTTTGTAAAAATATAAAATGAAATTAAAGTACACGGACAGGTACTAAAATAGATCAGAAAAACAGTTAATGGTGTACAAATTCCAGTTTTAGTCTTCTCAAAATCTCCACTAAATAGTGCTTCTGGGTCTGTTAGATATAGAAATCTATTAGTAAAATATAACCACACACAAGATAACACCAGCTGCAAGCACATTTAAAACAGAGTGGAGGAGAAGGGCTTTTGCCAGCAAACAATATAGAACAAATTAAGCCAAACATTTTTAAAAAATATTAGAAACTAAATGAAAACAAATCTATTCCAAGTACAATTAGCCTCTTATGCCAAATTAATTGGAGGACTGGAAAGGTTACACAGCATATATAAAAAAAGAGTCATCTGGGGGGGGCATGATAATCAATTTCTGCTCAGGATATGCCTTGAGTTTTTGTACTTTTATGATATTGCCTATATTTACAAGACTAAAATGATATAAAGACCAATCAAAATTAATTCTCTAGAATTTAGGCTTCTTAAAATCCAGAACTTCCTATTTTGTGATTTGAACTCTAACAAAACAACCTTACTTACCAGCAAGGAGCATTCAGGAGGGAAATGCTTTGGCACCTGTGTTAAGACTGTACTACTAAGCTGCCAGGATTGCTTTTTGTTGACTTTTGTTAAAGGAAGCTACAGCACTTCAAAACACAATTCCTTTATCAGCCTTATTTTAATTTTGCTTTTCCTTAGGCTCTCCTCTCCTTTCTCTGCAAACCATGGCAAGAGAGAGGCAAGCAAAAGCCCCAGGACTGTGCTCCCTATGGAGACCCTGCACATTCCCATCCCACTGCAGGACAGTGCCAGAGCAGCCAGGAGGTGATGCTCCAACACTCTGCTGTGAAATGACAGTGGGAACACTCATGATTAGTTCAACATTATTTTATTCCCCGCTTTTCCTAAGCAAAGTAAGCAGACTGATATTTATATATAGCTGCTGACATTTTTAGGAACTTTTTAATTAAAAGCGTTTAGAAATCTGCACTTTGTTTTGCTGCTGAATGCAATGCAGAAGGCATTTCATTCCTGTCATGCATTATAATAATATCACCTACACTGAGAATTTTCACTCAAAAAGGGCAGAGAAAGGAAAACAAATTTGTTTCCAAACCAGCCACACTGAACACACTGGCACAGTGGGCCCCAGAAGGAACAGAAAATATAAATTGGAGGTATCTCCACCTTCTGAGGTTTTTGGACTGGAATAAAGATATTCTCCTACAATACCACAGCCCGGGTACAGTTGAAAACCTACAGGTGAGCTGGCTGTATTCAACCTTCAGCTAGAGAAGGAAATTTCGTCTCCATTGTTAGTTAAAAGATTTCCAGAAGGTGTTTGTTACTAGAACACCAACCAAGTCAAGCAACACTTACTGAACCATCTGAAGCACTTGCTCCAACTTTGTCTCCTGCTGCATTCCAGCAAACCTCAAAAATCCCTCCTGTTCCCCGATAACTGTGAACTAGGGCACCTGTCTAAAAAAGGGACAAAGCAAGTAATTAATACAACAAAATCAAAGTGAACAAGCACAATTTGTACATGTAAAATCCCCCCACTGCCTTCCAAAGCTAAAATTCTCAGAGGAAAGTGGTCCAGAATAGATTTGTGGACAGTCTCAGCACTTTGTTAAAGAATGTGGCACAACCATTGCATTTGAGCTCCTATGTTTGACAGGAAAAACTGGGGATGGTCACAACTACTTCCAGTTACTAAAATGAGCCTTTCAGAAATCAATACCCAATGCCTAGTAGCCAGAGATTGCATCATCCCTGACAATAAGCTGTTTAGACTTTCAAACATAACAAGACCTTATTTTTTGCCAGAAATACAAAACAAGTAATAGTGTCCTTTTGGAGAAAAGTTCATAGAAATACTTTGTCATCATTATCTTCCCTCACTCTGCATTATCTTGTCAGTGAAATTCAATGAAACAGCCAATCAGATTAGTATATCTACACCTAGTCAACATTTTTCACAAAAGTCTCTGTTTTATCAGGAATTTAAAGTTCAGAGTTAACAAAGACTATTTTTGGATGAAATATCTTCTCGGAAAAACTTTGTTCAATATGGGGTTTTGTTGGTGAGTTTTTAGTTGGGTCTTTTTTGTTTGGTTGGGTTTGGATTTTCTTTTTTTCTAAGACAAAGTAAAGACAATTATTATTTCATCATAGACAAGCATTCAAAATGAGAAATTAAATGTACAACCATTAAAAGAAATAACAGGACAAAGAGTAAAAAGAAAACTAGTCTGCTGGGGAGGACAAAGCTCTTTGTGGCTGAAGTATGATGGATAAACAAAGGCTTGAAGGATGGAAAAGACCAAAACAACTTCTCAACACGGGGAAGAGCAATACCTGTGTATTCCAGATGTGTACACATTTATCAAAGGAGCCACTGGCCAGGTACCTGCCATCAGGACTGAAAGCTACACTGTACACAGGTTCTTGATGTTTTGTCAGAGTATGGATACAAATTCCTCTGTCTACATCCCATAACCTAACAGTAGAATCAAAGGATGCACTGTCAAGGAAAAAAACAGATTAATTACACCTCAATTCAACATATTTTTGTTGCTAATACAAACAGAATATGATAAAGTATCTTAGGTGCTTCAAAACATTCTGTGAACTTACATTTATAGAAAGTGAGGTAAAAATAATGTTTAACAAGCTTTTTAAACCAGGATTAAATAGTACCTTGCTAACATAAGATTGGCATTTGGATTATTTGTTCCTGGTCCTGTAGGACTCCATTTGATAGTATAAATTTCTTTGTTGTGTGCTTGTAGATCATGGACACAACTGTCTTGTTTCATACTCCAGATCTATGATAAAAAGGGAGGAAAAATACAAATTATTTAGTACAATATAGTACTAAAATACGTTTTACATGTTTCTTCTGTATCATTTACAGGCTGACTGTTACCTTTTAGGCCACTCAAAACATTTGCTATGACTGCATGGTTTCTAGAGTAATTATGTCAAGTTTTATTCCAGAACCTTTCATTCTTTGTGTTTTAAGTCCCCAATTAAGTTAATGAGTAATAAAGGTGCTGCCTGTAGAAACCAAACTGCCTGAGTGGACTGCAAACCCCTTGAAAAGTGCAGGAATGAGAGCAGATGCTGAAATGAGAAGAGCAATATGTAAATGTTCATGGCTGAGTGGATAAAATATCACGGTCCTATTTTTAAATTAACTTCTTGCCACGCAGACTGAGTGAAATAAAGGGATAGTAGAGAAATTTTCTGTTTTCATACAAATCCAGAGACACAAATATCACTATGGCATTTTCCTGACTTATTAGTATTTGCATTGCCAGACTTCAGTGTTCAGCACTTCACAGAGGTCATTAGAGGACTCCAACTCCTGTATGACCATGCTCAACAAATAAAATAACTTTATCCTATTAGGAGTTTACATTGCTTCTACCGAAGGGATCTGAGGAGGCTTTTATACCTTTTCCTACATCTCAAATTTGATATGGCAGATAATCACCTGAACTCTATTTTTAATAATATCTGTCTCAGTAATGCTTTTAGTTCACTTTTTGTTAGAAAGAGCTACCAGGAACATGTTTAAGCCCAACTGTATTTAAGATGCAATTGAGGTGCATGTGTAAATAAATGGTGCTTTTTAGAACTGCTATTTTGCTGAAGAGGAAATCGATTTTCAATGTGCAGACAGAATTGAAATTGTATTTCCAGTTTAATTGATGGGATCAAAATCTAGCTTCTCTTCCCAAAATTAGCATAGATGAAAGAGTCTGTATCACTACCCTAGAGAACATCAAGTTTTAGATAGAAACTAACCAAGGAAATAAATCACTAGGTACCTTCCATGTGCTTCCAAACCTGGAATTTATTCCTTCTGCCATTAAAAAGTAAGTGAACCACAAGTGATTAGTGATGTGTAGACTTATCCTCCAGCACCTGGCATTTGAGCTAACCCTGAACAAAATAACATTCTTTGCAGCCTGGGCTCCATTCAAATCAGCCACCAAGTAGTTAATTGCCTGAATCCCACAAATGCTGACACATTCCCAGTTGTCACCTCTACTCACAGAGAGGCAGCAGCAAGAGCAGCTCGAGCTCCAGACTGGAATTCATTACCCTGGAGTTTCAGCTGTTTAAGTATTAAATACCTGCTTAAGCTGGCTATTTTGACTCCATCCACTGCTAATGGAGAACAACTGATGCTCTCAGGGGTTTACTCATCACACTTGACTTAAGACACTTAACTTAGGAAAGGATAACTTGCTCTTCAGCAGTGCTAGACACTGCTGACTGGAGATGTCTAGACATCCAGTTTTAGACTGGAGGCTTAATGCTTAAGTGTTTGTATTTAGATAAGGTGATTTCCCTTGCCAGAGCCTAAGTGCCAGCAGGAGGGATATGTGACTACTTACTCAGCCATTCCCTGATTAAATAACAGTGAGCTGGATAGAATTAACTGTCCCAAGGGCTACTAGCAGGACAGTGCTGTCAATGTAAAAAATGTATCCTGAAACTCTACCAAGCACAGTGCTGAAGGTCCCAGTGAATGCAAAGCAGTACTGTAATGGAAAGCATCTGTGCCATGGAAGCAGCACAGGCCTGTCAGGCATGAACAGCCTCATTTCTGCTGGTGGCAGGTTTGTAAGGATCTCCAGAGTGCCCTCAAATCACATGTGTAAGCTGCAGTGTCCTCTGCACTCACAAGTTTGCCCCTGTTCTACAAGAAAGCACGTAGCTGTGAATCATTTCAAGGACAAGCGTAGGTGTGATTGAAAACTGCAGAATGGCTCCTGGTAAACTAGAAAAATCCAGGAGTGCACACGGCCTCTGAAGAAACAACATGCCAAAGATTTTAACTAGAAAGAAGGGGAAAGAGAAGACAACCAGGAAAGGAGCAAGTCACCCATTCTTGTATGTGCTACCTGACATGCATTCCAACTTTCCCTTTTAACCAAAAGCAACCATCAAGCGTGACAGCTTAATGATTAATGACCTGATTCTGTAAACAGCTAAAAGCACCTAATAAATCATGCTCCAAGTCTCAGGCTGGCAGCCTGTAACAAGTTCTCTGGACCAAAGCTTGGCCCTGATTAACAAGGATTTCTAGGATTGCTTAACCTTGTTATATTAAAAAAGAACAAATATTGGACGACACGGCAAGTACAGTGATACTGCCAGAATGTCCAGGCTAATGGAGTGCATTCCAGAGTCCTACAAAGACAAGGGCCAGCCCCAGAACTCCCATTACCTTTAGAGTCATGTCATCAGAGCAGGATGCCAGCAGATTACCAGTTGGATCCCATTTGATTGCATTTACTTCATTCTAAAAGTGAACAATGAGAGTAACTTGGAGTTGTCCCTTCCATTACACATGACAGCTTACAAAAGATAAAGCTGGACAGCAGTTATGAGCATTTGCATAATTGTCAGGATTTTAACACTTCATTTTTATTCATAGCTTTGCCTTCAATAGCAACAGCTTTTTGCTATCCATTTATCACATTTCCCAAGCATTCCTGTACACCATGTGGTAAAGTCTTGAAGTTACCATGCTGCTTCTTCTAAAGCTCACTCTTCCATCCTGGCATTGGTAAAACAAGCTGCACGTGAGGGTGAGAATTGTTCTGATAATCACAGAGATTGTGATTACCATAAGACCTTAACCATAACTACCTATGTGTGCATCTACTATCTGTAGCCAAGGACCAGCCATCACACAACTGCTGGGTACTGGTAAGTTTATTGAGCCCCCAATGTCTCACTGATAAAAATATCACAGAGCAACCCCCTTTTTGCAGTACTTACTGTGTGACCCTGGAAGGTTTTGATGGGCCTATCTTGTCCTAGTTTACAAACGTGAATACACATGTCTGTACTGCAAGAGGCAAATGTGTTGTTACTTTGCCAATCAACGTCTAATGCTGGTGCTGAAAGAAAAAGAAAGATATTTAATGCACTCTGCAAGAATTTGATGTGCAAATTTAGCACCACCTTGGAATAAAAGCCAACAGGAAGCCATCATTAATTTTAAAGCAGTTCTGAAGATAAACACTATGAGCAGTAAGAAATTCAGCTAAAACAAGTCTTACACAAAATGGAAAAAATTTAATATAAGTCATCATAATATGGAACATATTTGAAATCAAAGTTATACAGAAGACAGTGCAGCAGGACATCAAGCTGTAGTTAAGTCATCTATAAACAAATCTCAAGAGTCAGCACAAGGAGCAGGTTCCCACAATTTCACACATCATCACGCATGAGCTCATCTCCACCAGCAGCTCCTGCTCCTTCTCAGGGATGGCAGCCAGGGAAAGGGAAGGATTTATTTCCTTTCTTAACTCCAGCATTGTAAGGTGTGGTAACTTGAAGCTTAATAATGGGCAACATATTCCATTTGATCAAGCCAGCCATTTATGGCAGACAGCACAGAGAGAACTGCTTGGAGTAAATGCTGAGTTGATGCTTTTGACTGCTGTCATGCCACTGGAAACGTGGTGTGAGCAGAATAAAGAGTGGGAACGGGACACGTTTCTAAAAGGTGACACGTCTGTCATTCTCTCCATTCTGTTTTCCAGCTGATCCTGGCAGGATTGCTCAGCATGCAGCCCACAAAAGCAGTTTGTCTGACCTCCTGCACTCCCACCCCCAGCTGGAACACTGGGATACGGGATGGGATCACAGCAGCAGCAGGATGACAAATGCAGTGCTTAGGTGATAAACACTAATCCCTTGTGGCCCACCCACATGATTTGTCTGCCACCATACTACAGAAAGTTAGGAATACTTGGATTATTTATGTCTTATGACTTTTGTGGAACTGCAATAAAACTGTGAGCTACAAAATCAGAACAAATTATTGTTAATATTCACAAAATATCTTTTCAGATTCAGTTTGCATTTGTCTTTTCAGATGACAAATCTGAATGATGAAACCAAGACTTACCAGAATGAAAAGGAAACTGCTGCTTGGCTTCGCCAGTGTGGGCATCCCAAATAATTGTGGTCTGTGTTAAACAGATAAATACACAATAAACAAACTTGAACAAATTGCTAATTTCCCCACAACTATCACACTCACAAATACGAGAATACCTACCCTGCTCACCATCACCCAAACCTGCTCTTGATTATACATTTCTAGAGTTTGATCCAGTACTAAAAGAAATAGCAGTAGATGTACAGAAAACAATAGAAAATTTAAGACTGCATTAGAAAGGTGTTTAACCACAACATTTTGGGGTCTAGAGGGAAGAAGGAATACATGTGCTTTTAAATAGTTTTATCCCCTTAGTCCTATTTATAGTCTTGTAATACATTCCACACACCTATTTTAATTTCAAATACTTGTATATTCAAATTGTAGTATCAGCTACTCACTTGTTCCTAAGGAGATGTTATTAACAATTAGTCACATAAATTTAAGGGTGTAATTTCTACATTGTTCTCTGCCAATACTTTCATAACCTTCTGGTTAAAGAAATCTTATGTGACAGAATTAATATCTTATCATCAGTATATTATATGCCAATATCCCTGCCCCACCTCAATGATCAATGAAAATTTTGACACTAAATTCAATAGAAGCATGAACTGACCACACAAATTAATTATGGAAAAGGAGCCTAAGGTTGGGTCATTCTCTCTCTGCTAAAGGCTAAAGCAGAATATTTTTCAAAGCATAATCTCAGTTTGAGAAGTTTTATTGACTGAAATGAGGTTTCTATTCCTTCCTTAATTGTTTTCCTGCAAATGAAAGCTATACCTCCAAAATTATTTAAAAACTGGCATAAGCATCACAGATGCCAAAAGAGTAAACACATCCTTTCCATGCTTTGAGACATTAAATTTTCCTTCCTTTGTGCCAGCACAAGCATTCATAAAGCTGGCTAATAAAGCAGACTAAGTAAATGGATGCAGGGAAAAAAAAGCAAATAAAGGAGAAAATTTACTACTTTACTGTGACACTGCCAGTCTAAAGTGGTTGTACTGAGGTTGCAGTTTGCCACTCTCACTAAGAGAAAACCTGTGCTGACTTCTGCACCTTGAATCAGTTACAGAGGAAAAAATAACTCTCCTTACTCTTGCAATAGTTATTTGATTCTCTGAATTCACTTTAAGTACATTTCCCATCACTCTGTGCCCTTCCTACCATTCATACATAAAACCTCTCACACTAACAGCAGCTCTGAACTGAAAGACCTTGTAAACCTGAATTTGTTTAGAGATGTGAAATAAAAGAGTCAAACAATGAACTCCATGGCATTACACAACTGGCACCTCCCCAGTCACATATATCAACCTTCCTTATGTTCCAGCTCTAATCTTTGTAAACATTCTCAGGTCTGACTGATATCCAACCCAGCCTGAACCTATCCCTCTAGTACAATTTTTTTTCCTGAGGCTTTGCATGAAGTGCTTCACTGAATTTAGATGGTTTGATTTTACAAAGTTTAATGTTTCTGGTTTCAATACACTTACTTTCCAACTCAGACTAACCTAAATGGGAAGAGATTCACAGACACCGAAATCTATGAAATTAAAATCTCAGTGAACTACTATAAAACCCAAGGAAACATAGCTAAGCAAACAAGATCTTTGTAAGCACATATTGATATCCCATGCCTTTAGTTTCATTTACTTACTTTGCATAGTTTTGCTATTTTGCTTACAGTTAGATTATAACGGTGAAGGAAAGAATTTTAATTTTACCAAAGATTATCTCACCTTGTCCACTCCTGCACTTAAAATGAAGTTTCCTTTCTTGTTCCATTTTAACGCAAATATAGGACCTTTATGTTGCCCTAAGGTGCTGGCAAGATTACCTGAAAATTTATATTGATATGAATACATTAAAAAATAAAAAACTATGCCGTGAGCCACAATATAGGAAAATATATTGTAAATTAAAAAGCGTTTTGCTTACCATCTTTAGTCCATATCCTTGCAAAGCCATCATAAGACCCAGTTGCTAGAAGTGTACCTTCACTCTGCCAGCAAAAAGGTTATTTATTTTTTTTTACTGCTTAACTCAAAGCTAAAGAGCACAAAGAAAATTTGAGGTAGAATAGATCTGTACAGGATTTATGATATTTATTTCATTGACTGCAACTTATTAGAAAGAAATTCCCGAAGTATGAGAGAAGTTACAACGCTGCTCAGAAATAGAAATGTTTCAGGTGCTGCCGCAGAGGGCACTGCTGCTGTCCCTGAAAGTTTGACCACGAGGAGGTGGAAGCAGGGCTCTCCTGGCAGCAGGGCACTTACATTCCAGTCCAGCGATGTCACGTCCTTGTTGCTGGGCACGTCCTGCCCCCCTTCCCGGATGCAGTGCCGCAGCACCAGCTGCGTGGAGCCGCTCGTGCTGTTCTCACTCAGGTTCCATATCCGTGCTGTCGAATCACCAGACCTGCACAACAACCCAGGGGGGATGGAAATCCTGCTGTTTACACCTGGGTAATCCCATTTATTTCATGCATATATTAACATGTATCATTATAATGATATTAGTGTATACCATACACTAATAATATACGACATTATGGTATGAAAAATAATAGATAATATAATATATATTATATATATAGCGGGGATAGAAATCCTACTGTTTACACCTGGGTAATCCCATTTATTTCATGCATATATTAACATGTATCGTTATAATGACAGCCTGTAATATTATATAATATGAAATATACCATACACTAATAATAATATACGACATACTAATGATATACGACATTATAATAGATGGCATGAAAAATAATAGATAATATAATATATATTTTTATATATCGAGGATAGAAATCCTGCTGTTTACACATGGGTAATTCCATTTATTTCATGAATACATTAACATGTATCATTATAATGACAGCCTGCAGTATTATATAATATGCAATATACCATACACTAATAATATACAATATACTAATAATGGTACTCTAAAAGATGGTATGTAAAATAATAGATAATATATATTATACTTATATATAGGTATATAAAACACTACATATAGTTTTTTATATGTATTACATACATGTTACATACATAGTATGTAACACAGGATATATAATATAGCAATATCTATTATAGCAATAATATAGCAATATATAATATGTGCTACACAAGATACAGGATATGATATATATAATATATACTTATTGTATATAGCAATAATTATGCATAATTATACCCATATATTTACATATTAAAATTGTATGTTATATTACATTAGTGTTATATTAATGAATTCAATAATAATAATAATAAAAGTAATAATATTAATCATCATCATCAATTTTAAAGCACTATTATCCAAAGAACAAACGCAGTGGCTCCGGATGTTTGGGGCAGGTGTTCCCTGAACCTTCTTCCCTTCCTGTGCATTATTATTATTACTACTACAATTCTCCATGTAAAGGCACTATTTTCTACAGAGCAGCATGGCTCTGGATGCTTGGGGCAGGTGTTCCCTGCTGCCCTGCCCCAGCAGGGACACTCCACACTCACACAGGTGGGCAGGGCACGTACCCTGAGGCCAGAAGGTCACTGACGGGGTTCCAGGCACAGATGAACACTTCAGATTCGTGGCCACGCAGCACCACGGCCTTGTTGGGAGGGATTTCCACATCTCCATCTACTTCCATCATATCCGTGTGATTATCTGCATTATGGGAAACAGAAGCACAGAGGTGGATTTTAGAATTTTGGGACGTTGGGACTCCTGTATGGTTCAGATTCTTCTGCGATGAGTGCAAGAATTCACAATTTATGTGATTCAAAAATTTGACAGAGCTGTCATGCTCTTTTATTTTTTCAGTTCCAATTAATGAAGCACTATAAACAGATGGGGAGTTTCGAAAATGTGAGAAAGCTCTTCGCCCCTGTAAACCTTCACATCCAAGTGGATTTAATTTTGGAGCTTCAGAATTAGGGCCAAAGTTGATTTTTTGCTATGTTAAAAAATAAACGCTGTTACAAGTACTCTGTTTTTCAGGCCCAATACTGCATAGTACAATATGTTACTAGTCTAGCTTGTGCTGCAAGAATACATTTACAACACATTCATTTTCAAAAATCTCTTTTCACCAATTGCAGTCAAACAGGTTTTAAATCTACATCTCCAACACTCCATTTACAAAATGACTTTAATGAATATAATCACATTTGGTGATAGAGCAAACATAACCAAGCTTCTCAAACTTCATCAGCAATTACTGTGGAATTATGACAGTGTAACTTTCTGCGTGGAAGTGAGGTTGAAACCATATTGTTCTGTAGAATATACTGGGGGTAATTCAACTGAAAAAACAGTTTTCGTGGCATCTACCATCAATCACTTTCTATTAAAAATAAATTCACAGTGAGTGCAAATGCAGAATATAAGAAATGCTGCACACTTCACCTGTTCCATATTTATTCACTGCATTTAAAGAAATAATTTCACAGCTATTGCTTAATTTAGCATTAAGAGTTTCTGTCACTGTTTGTGTATGTGAGAAAACAAAAAAGGCTATTACAACATGAGTATTTTTTCAGAAAAAGCATCCTATAAAGCATTGCTTCAGTCAGATCGATGCCAGTCTGAAGTGCTGTACAGCCAGCAGGGGTTGCTGGTAGATCACATTTAACAGGGCTGAGATCCAAGGTCTACCCTTCGTCTATTCAGTTCACAGTTATCAAGTAAATATTCTTTTGAGATTGTTAAATGAAAGCATCAAAGTAGAGACCTCATGTGTTTCAGCCAAAGAATGTATTTCTAGCTTTTTATCATATATATTAATGAAAAAGCCTAGTAAAATCAGGCAGTAAAACTTGTACATGGCTTAGTATTAATATTGTCTCCAAAATGTCATTTCTTCAGGTGTTTTTACAGAAAGAACTGTAACTCCCACACTTCAACATGCAAATCAGACTTCCAGAAGAGTATTTTGAAAATCACGGTTTAATGCCTGACCCAAACTTTTCCACACTAAGCCTCATTGTAAGGTATGTTCCTTTGACCAGTGATGACAAACAGGACTCCTTTATTTCACTGATCACAACTCAAATGGAATTAATGAATAAAACAAACCTGAAAGCAGTTGCATTGAGCAAGTTGAAACAGCAAATTGTAAAAACTGATATTGATAAAAGAGAAAGGGACACAGGGCTTGTCCCAGCAACCCTGACCTCAACATCACTCGAAGAGCCAGGTACAGCTTTTGGATCCAAGGGATTTACAGAACTTGTTGGAAGGAGTTTGCAGAGCTTCACAAGCAATACTCAGTTTTAATCAGCCATGGACTGGCAGACTTCTCTCCTCACTCCTTGTACGGGAATATCACAATTTTTTGTCCTTTTTATGCAAGGGCCCTTTAAAAAACCTTCAGGTGATGGAAAAGAAGCAGTACTGGAAGTGAGACCAGTCAAGGGAACATTGTGAATTAATGAATTCAGAACTTTGACTCCTGCAACCCCAGATATCAAAACTGGGGACAGCCAAAGGTGAGACGTGATCTGTCCCAGTATGACCCACGATGAAGGAATTCTCTGCAAGCTGAAGAGTTACTCCAAACTCTGCATTTTCACCTTATTGTCTACAAGCTCATGCTATGATAAACAACTAGGAAATGCTAACCCAGCTTAAAGCCGTTTCTGTCTCAACTTACTTGCTATAGTGTGTGCTCCATTCTCCTCTCCATTTGCAGTATTTTCTCCATTTTTCGCTGATCCCTGTTGGTTGGTGGCAGCTGCAGCTGCAGCAGCTGCTGCCTGCTGTTGTGCAAGTTTGTCTCTGTAGGCCTGTTGTCTTGTCTGTACCACATCAGGCATCACTGCATCTATCAGTGAGAGAGACTCTATCGGCCTACCATCAAACAAGGTACCATCCTAAATTACAGCACAGGGAGAAAAGAAAAAAAAAATAACACCAAGTACAAATTAACATTACAGTCAAAGATTCCAGGCAAAACTAAAGAAAACGTTTTAATATAATAAAGCAGTTTTGTGTGGTACTGGAAGTGGTATCTTATCATTGTTGTGGTCAGGACTGGAATTTTAGTATAAAGCTAAGTGACCACCATAAATATGCAATAAAAGCCACTGCAGGCCTCTGGGAGAGCCTGTGGAATCAAAAGTTACTTGTTTCTAGTTTGCTGAACTGTCTGCTAAAGCAAAAAATTCTGTAAGCTATCTATGAATATGATTTCAAACATGAGTGGCTGCAGCAAAATCTAATGGTTTGTTTGAAGAGAGAGCTGCAAACATTGCAGCTCGGGTCACTGACTTGTGAAGTTACAGTCTTATTAGACTAATACTTTCCATAAACATATTATCTGGGGAGTTGACTAGTTTTCTTCCTTTTTTTAAACAGTGCTGGCATGCTTTCAAACAACAAGGAAGAATTTTATCCTGAAATGGACAAGACCCAGTTAAAAATACCCTTATACATATGCTAGGGCTTTGTAAGGATCTATTTTTAGGGACTAGAAGGATTCCTTGCAATAAATATAGGGTCTTCTTCTATTCCTATCACTTGCTTCATTTTTCTGAGGCTTCCTAAGAGAAAGGTTTTGCTTCACTAGGACTGTGAAAACCACACAAACAGCAGACATAAGGGAGACTGGAAAGTGAGCAGAATTAATGGGAAAAAAAAGTTTCCTTCTGTAATCTAACTGACACACAGAAAGGCTTCTCACCTTCCAGGCACAAATGAGAATGGAAATTGAGGGAGAATGTCTGCAGCATCAGGCAGGAAGATACATGGCTTTCTGTACTGCTGGAATAACCATTTAAACATCAAATTCAACAGATTCTGCTCAAGATGAATTAGCCAGCAGAGGCAAAAGGCAAACTGGCATATACTTTCAGCCTTCCTGCTACAAATTCAAACCCTCTCTCTCTCCTTGGAAACCTTGCCTTTGGGCTCACATTACTTCACTGTGATGACACAAGAACCCAAACAAGAGCTGCACAGTGCTCTCCCACCTCCCTAGTGCCAGTCTACAAAACCAAAAAATGAAGAGATTACTGCTCTCAATTATTATCCTATCCCACTTGTGTGGATGCACTACAACATTAGATTAGGGTAAAAACTCTACAGACAACGGACCTTGAAGCAATGAGCCAGAACACCATGCCTGGTGTTGTGTGGCTGCACTGGGCAGAACCCCCACCCAGTAATGTCACTCCACTCTGGTTCCACCACTGGAGTCATGGTGAACACCAGCAGTAAGGAATCTGAAGTAAAAGTAAATAAATAGGATACAAGAAAGTTAAGAAAAAATACTAACATTTAAGCTTACTGCAAGCAAGGACACAATGCTCCTGCAGGCAAAGCTTCCTTACCTCATTAATACTGACTTCTGCCTCTACATACTGCAGACCTTTCTGGATGATGGAAATCAAAGCAGCTGGTGGCACCAGAGCACCATTTATATTAGACTGGCTGATATGGCTCTCTATACCAAAGGTAAATGCTGAATGGGAAAACCCTAAAGACAAGGCAAAGACATCAGAATTGATTTACAGATAAACCATGCAACTTGCTGTACCACAGTAGGACCTTCTGTTTAAAACCTGAGCAAATCATACAAAGTAAAATGCTACAGGATACTTCTGAACTACCAGAAACTTGTCAAAACACCTCAATTCCCTCATACTTTAAGTGTACAAAAAGAGAAAAGCAAAGTTCCCATATAAAAATAACAATTAATTACAGTATCAATGGCAAAACATTTGTGCATGAGTCAATATGAAATACAGAATTCACTATAGTATTTCAACGTGTGTATATATTCCCAAACTACATGCAAGTATTGTATCATATGTAATATTTAATTAAAAAAACATATCCAAGACACAAGACTCACTTGCTATTTTCACTCCCTGATTTGATAGCCACGAAAGTGAAATGGATCTGTATGTGAACAGAATTCAGCTCATGGTACAGTGCTGTCATAATTGTATATGCTCTGGCATTTAGAGCTACATCAGCACTGTGCACTGATTAAGAAGTGGCAAACAAGTTATGGTGCAGCAATGGCAGCTGCTTGCTATTTAGTTGATCACACTGAAAAAAGTGAATTTAAGCTAAAAAAATAGTTTTAGCTTAAATTAGTAAAAAAAAAAAGTTAATTTAAGCTAAAAATATAGGGAAAAATAGTTGCTTCAGCAAATTAACTTTATTGTCATGGTGTTTTTTCTTAAACCACTTCATTTTTTTTCTTTTTCCCTGTCAGGTAAGCAAGAAGCTGCCTGCAAACTTTTAAATGAAGATGAGGCAATTTTTTTCTTAAAGTTTGGCTTCTATGACAAAAGCAATCTGCAATTGGAATAAGAATGTGTAGTATTTTTCAGTAAATTCAGGCAGGAAAATGAGGTTTTGCTCTCTTTTGACAAGCAGAAACTGTAAGTCTGCCATCCACCACTGCTTCTGGTGCTTCTCTGCCTCAATTTGGGAAGTCCATGAGCAGTGGACATACATTGCATCAGTAAAATGCATTTTCAACAAGACTGAATCCACCCATCAGCAATCACCAAACAAAAACTACAAATCAATAAACATTGAAACAGCAAGGTAAGATATGAAATACATGTGTACATTTTCTTATATATATATGTATGTACATTAGAACTGATCTCTTACACTATTATCTTAAGACTGGAGTTTATTTTTGCCTTAATATGCAGACTTCTTTCATGTATTGCTGAGATCATATTCCCTCCTGCCAGCTGACAATCATCACTTGTTCATTTACTAGGGCATGCCCTGACTTCCAGTCAAATCTTCCCATTCTAAATGTAGGCTGTGTTAAGCAATCAATATCACAGTTGTGAGTGAAAGATGATGTTGTCTCTTACAGAGCTTCACGAATAACCACCACCACAAAACTCCCTGCAGCCATATGGCTGCATCTAGAAACCCAAACATGCAGCACAAACTCAAAATGCTGATCTGACTGGGTTGGGGAAGCTTTAAAAATAATGCAGCACTGCTGCATTCTCGTGTTGTGCAGACACAGCCAGTGTGGAGGGACATGACAGGAAAAAGGTTTTTTTTCCAGTCTGACAATATCCAAGTGTCTTTTGCTCTTTCTCCTAAGAAGCAGAAGATTCTGGCTACACAGAAGGACAAGATTACAAAATAAAGGACCTGCAGGGACTTTTGGGAACCCCAAGAGTTATTCCTGTAAAAAAATCTGTTCATCTCTATTTAGAGTCAAGTGATACAAGTCATAGTCACAGTTGTCACTTTTCTTTTGAAACTCAGCCACATCTGCCCTCCCACAGTCACGTTCAGGCAAGGAATTTGGCTACACAGGACTAGCTGGCAGGAGCACCATCACTCCAAGACAACAGGAAAAAAACAGCATTTTGCTGATCATTCTATTTTCTTCTTCAAGCAGCCCTGAAGAAAATGGTGCAAAGTGCCATTATCACCCTGTGGAGAAGTGATCTCCAGGAAAATGCATTTCAGCAATCGAGTGAGTCCTTGGCTGGTTGACTGCCATCTGAAGACTCCAAATGACTAAATCTGATTAAGTTACAGAAGGTAACTTGGCAGGAATTCATTCTCTTGTTGAGAAGAAACACCAAGAAACAGTTCAGACAGAAGCACATGCCTACTGGCAAAATAATTAAATGAGCCAGTGTTTGCTAAAGCCAGTTGCAGATGAAGATCAAATAAATAACACATTGTTTAATAACCAAAATTGTAAAAACTCACCTGACTCTTGCAAGTATCTATATACCAGGAAGTTAACCTCATCACTGCTTATACTCATCTTTATTCCCAGTTAAACCATGAGGTCACAACAAAGGACACAACCCTGCAAATAAAAAAAAAGTAGGTCAATTAAATATTTTTAGTACCTAATAGGTATTTCCCAACAAATGCTATATTTATAAAGTAAGTAGCTCCCTGGCAGCATAGACAATGGCTTTATTTTAAAATGCAAATAAGTCTGCTGGAGTCATTAAAAAGTCATTTGTCTCACCACAAGATAAAGGTCAGTAAATTAAATATTGAAGGGCCGGATTCTCATACGATGCAAGTTGGTATGGACTGGGAAACTCTGCTGTTTAATACCAGTACTACAAAAGGCCTCATTTCACAGCTTTTAAAAAATAAACAAGTAAGTTTCATCCAATCTACATTACTGCCATGGAACACATTTTTTGTAACATGGGTCTCTCTGCCTGGTTAAAGACCAAGAACCTGTTTTCACGTTGGCATCCAGGCAGGTTCTCATTTTTATGTTCCTATCTACTCCAATTTTCAGGTACTCCTGCTCTAGTGAAAAGGTACAGAACAGTATGAACTGTAACATGGTGTCTGTTCAAACAAGCCCAGCTAATCCCACTAAAGATGAGAAAACACCTCAGCCACACTTTTTGGCTTTGCAAAATTCTTCACATTAGAAACAAACGTTAAACAGTACATTTTTAGTAACACTTCCCTAGGCTTCCAATCAGTGCTTCAAAAATATTGATGGGATTTATATATTTACACACGCACAATTTTTTCTTTATTTTAGTAATGGCAAATATCTAGTAAGACAAATAATGTATCAAACTATATATCACTTTTGATTATAAACTTGGAAAATATGAGGTGGCAACAGTCTTTAAGACATGAAGAGACCGAATACAGTATTTTTTCTAACTCAAAGTCTCGTTTTTGAGAACATTCTCATGATGTCTGAATATTTGAAGATTCTGAACTTTCCAAGTAAACAAGTGAAAACATCAGCATCCAGAATATGTTATGAAACAATGTCCACCTCCTGTTCCTATTATCTGTCCAGTATTTTTCATTAGCAAACCCTCCCAGGTTTTTAACCCAGCTGACCGCCACCATTGTTTTTCCTATGGAACTGGAGTCTGAGAAGGCAAGTGACTTTCCTACTGTTATTTGACAAAGTTTGGTGTAAAAAAAGTACTAGAGAATGGGTTTTTCTACACTGCTCAAAATAAAAAGTCCTTGCTACACAGCCAGGCCACTTACACTGCTGCTCCAGTGGGAAAGTGGTGAACACCAAATAGAAAGTAACAACTACAAGCTTATGACTGGCATTTTAAGGCTGCTACGTGTATTCTCCCTGGGCATCTGCTCCTAGCAAGAACTCCCAAGGCAACAGAAGAAAACAACCACACTGTTTTTCTGAACACCTAACTGAGTTTTACCAGTCAGCTGCAGCTGAATGGACAGTGGGAACAGCCCTCTAGGATGTGACTTTCCCACAAGTCCCATCGTGCTGGGAAGACGAGACCCAGTGAAACCCCTCAAGAAGAGGAGAGTCTAAAAGGATGAACCTGGGTATGAAAAGGAATTTATTTGCCTGAAACCACACATGGACATCCCCAAACTCGCCCCAGGCATGTGGTCACCAGGCTCACAGCCATGCTGTAGGGGAGATGGCTTTAGTTTCTTAAGGAAAAAATAAATTTGCAGTTCTACTTAAATCCTTCTCGTTTCTAAAGGAAAAAGCTGCCCTAAGAAAGTGACTTCTAGTAAGTGCAACACAACTGGTAAAGGAAGGTACATTGATACCAACCCTACCCCACTCCTCTACAGCTCCAGCCATACCTGGGGTACAAGACATCCCTACCAAACCCCCCTATATACTTTGAGGAGTTGTTTACTCAGCAGACTGTAAAATGAATGGCATTTTTAGCCATTTCATGCATTAGCAACCGATTCCACCATGTGCAGGACCAAACACTCATTTTATTCAACTATATTTTGTTGCCATACGTGGAGCAAAATATCTTTAAGAGTGTTTTTAACAGAAGAATGCCATAGGAAGAGGAACAATATTTTCCTTCAGAGGAGAAGGTAATTAACTTTAAAGACACTCATAAGGAAGGTTTTTTTACATTACGTACACACAAATGGCAGTATTTGTTTTGTGGGTCTGTCACCGATTTTCAAAATCTTGCTGCATCACCAAAAACAACAGATCAAACCGCAGAAATGTGATGAAAGCGCTATTTGTCACACAGAGAGGTCCTGAATTATTTATATAAAGGGGGCTCCCCCCCTCAAAGCAGAACCGTGGAGGTGCCACATCAATTCCCCTGTTATGCAGCTGGGTAGCTGAAGGGAAAAAAAAAAACAAAACAAAAAAAAACAACCCTAACGTTTTGCTAGTCTGTCAGAAGTGTTCTTCACCCCAGCCGGATCACAGCAGGCCGGTTTTTTAGGAGGCTGGTTTGGGTGTTTGGCAGGAGAGGCTTTGGAAGGACAGCTGTCCCCGCTGTCCTGCCCGGCCATCGGGAGGTGGCACTGCAGCACCAGCGGTGGCACCCACAAAAAACACAAACAGCTACCAAAAAATACACGGCTTCACACTGGAAAGGGTGGCGAAACGTTCCGGTGTTTTATCCAAATCCTGCTTTGTGCATGTTTTCAGCGCTCCTTAGCATTTTCTAGAGGGTTTTTGCTGTGTTTCCCCCATCTCATCCCAGGCTGAGCCTGGGACAAGCATCCCACAGCCCAGGACAAGAAATGTGAGAAGAACGAGCAACACCAAACCTTCCTTCCAACCCAGAGCAAAACAGCACATTAAACAGAAAATACACTAGAGGAGGGTGCAATAATTATTTTCCTTTGACACATACTGAATTAACACCAGGCTTACTCTGCTAACCCTCAAATTATTTGTGACAATGGACCCATGAATGTACACTTGTACATCCTAAAAAAAATGACTTCATCAATGCTGGCTAATTCCCCCCCAATTCACTATTTCCACAAGCAATCAACTACTTATTTCGAGCACTTTAATAGATAATAATATTCTTCATTTTATATGCAGAAATTAAATCACCTAAGAGACACACAAATGAGAAAAAAATAAGTATAAGTTAACATGTAATTCCTAGCAGTCTTAGATTTATAGCCTAATTTGCATAGGGACCATTAAAAATATCTTAAAATATTTGCAGCTTTATGTCCCAAACCCATTCTAAAAATGTGATGAGATCCTTAAGGCCCTTTTTTTTTTCTTGCCCTTAGGAATATTCCAGGTCTTCCTCAAAACATTCTGTGCAATTACAAAGTATGATGCACCCACATTGCTGTTTTAGATCCAATTATGCTTTTAAAGGAAATCTCTCCCACTTGCCTCTACTTTTGTTTTGCACCCTGGAGCAGGCACAGCACATGTGAAGCGAATTCCTCACTGGTAAAACCAGGATTAAATAAATAAATAAAACACCCCATGACAGGTAAAAAAAGGATGGGCAGAGAGCTTATGAACGATGCCCAAATTGCACACTGATCACACCAGGATCGATATCCCCTGCCCAAAAGAAATTCAATGTCAGCAGCCCCTTCCCAGGTTTCATTTCCATTCCCAGAGGATGGGCCTGTGGTTTGTAACACCACAGCTCAGTCAGAATCAGCACAACATCCAGATAGCCCTGGTAATTTTTAATGCTGCTATAGAAAGTCCCTAAAATCCCAAAATTTATCAGGCATAACACCCATCAGCCATAAAAGTCAACAGTCTATAGAGAGGCTGGACTTGAGATTTCCTCACTAACAGGTCAGGAGCAGACAAGACACGCCTGTGCTTTAGACAAACTGACCCACTCACTCCATGCCAGCAATCACACAAAAATTCATTTTTTCAAAGGAAACGAGGTTTCTTATCCCAGAGACAACACTAACTCTGTCTTTGCCCCCAGCCTGGCAGAAGTGTGTCTGTGTTTCAGTCAGGGCAGGTCTCACCCCTGTACCTCTGTCCCTCGAGAACCATTCACACTAAAATTCACAACTAAAATCCATTAAAGAGCAGATCAAATTCCACTCTCACCAACACCAGATCTGCAGGCTGATCAGTGCGCAGCAGTGCAAATCTGGTTGTGTTTCTGACAAATCATTATTCCACTCCACATGTTTGTGCTAGCTTTGTACTCCTTGTCCAGGCTCATGCCAAATGCTGGAGAACAGATGCCACCCGAGAAGGCTCCTGGCCTAATAGGTTTTTTGGTTCTTTAGGGGGTTTTTTCAGATAAACCTGAACTGGCAGAGAAAGTTTATACATCAGATTATTATTGGGTACCTCTTAATCACCATTTGATAATGTATACTGGAGTTACACTACAATTAGAGTTATTGTATCATCAAATAACAGCCTAAGAAAGGGATATTTCTGCAGTTGTAGGCGGGCTCAAACACATTCCCAATAGGTAGGATAACAGGAAAACCTGTCAGGCTGCTGTGCATAATAATTCCCCAAAAACATACCAATCATCAGTCTGATACCAAACATGATATGCTAAAGGAGCAGCTAATGCTCTGGGTAGCTCTGAAGAATGCTTAATGTTCAGACATAAACAGACTGCTACATTTATCCATGGAAAACAGAAGTCTGGCTACAGAAACAATAAATCCCCTACAACAGAAATATTGCCATTAGAGATTTTATTTTTTTCCTCTTTTGCAAGGAATCCGGACAAATATTTTGTTAGCATATGTGCACACAGACATTTTATCAATTGTTGCTTAAGAACCTCTCTTGTTTTTAATGGCCACAATAATTAAAATAAAAAGAGCAAAGGGTGCTGTTTCAATCACTCAGACCTGGTAAACTCCTGGATGTGTGAGGTTTCAGCAGAATTTCATTCAGATACCAAAGCCACCATAGCTAACAGAACTGGAAATTTCAACCACAAAACACCACTCCTTGTGGCTGCTGTTCTACTAAAGCTTCCTCCAAATTCTCTTCCCCGAGACATGATGGGCCCAGCCCCAATGGCTGATGAAATTCTTAAGTTTACCTTCACAGAAGAGCTCTGCACAGCCCTTTAGAAATGCTTTATAAAGGAAAACTAGTAAAATTAATTAGTGGTTCCTTTATATCAAGCATGCAGTCTATGACTCCTGTTGTACATCCTTTTGTATAAGAATTTATTAGTTTTATTTATTGAATTTTGACCAAAATGAACATTTTGTCACACTCTAAAAAGAAAAAAAAAAGGTTGACTTTTCTTCACGTGTACCAACTACTTGCTCTAAACACTCCTATTTGCTCTTTCACATCTTCACTTGAGTGATGGGGGCCAATATTGTATTGGGCACAGTACAGCTGAACCTTTAGTCAAGTTTTACTGCTATCTGATGATCTGCTGTTAGAAATTCTAGCATTCTGAATTAAAAAAACATTTTTTCAAGTTAAATGCCCAAGTGTTTTCTGCAATATCTCAAAATAGTGTTCTCATTTTCTGCATTTCTACCTGTGCCTCTAAATTGCTCTTAGCTAAATGCCCTTTTGTTTAAGATTTAATAATATGTCAGATGTGCACTTGCATTAAAATTATCTGTAATTCTATCTTATGAACCCTCTTACTGATTTCTCATATCATCAGGCTTTGCTAGTTTTCCTTCTAGTAATTTAAATCAAGAGATGCTTCTCATGTTCATTGTTTAACTCTCTTGCTTTGCTTTTAACCTCAGGAATACAGCTTAATTTCTGAACACTAAAAAAAATAACTTTTCCTTTCCTCATCTGAATTGCCTTCCTTAGCTCAGGCAATAAATATTTGTATTCTGTACTTCAGCTTTAGTGACCTAATTTATGGCAACAATCTCTGTCTTTCCATGCCAATTTGAGAGTATGAAGAATACAAGATGACAAAGCCAGTCTGAAATCTTCTGAAGAAAAAGAATTACAACCCTGAAAGGGAAGAGAAGGAAAAAAAAAAAAACAAACAAAACACAACAAAACACAAAACCTCCCAAGACCTTGGCTAAAAGTAAGTTACTGTCTACTTATCTGAAAAATGTAGCCCAGTCCTGAGTACAGTTACAAAATATGCTGCAGATGAAGCCCATTTGTTGATTTTGCCTAGAGCAAAGTAGTATTTAATTACTGAACTCCAAATCTCCTCCCCAAAGTCATATGCTGTGTGAGCCAGGGGGCTGGAATTCCGGATGTTACAGCACAGACACGAGTGACAGCACAGCCAGTGTTGTATTTCCACTGCTGTGGCTACAAAGCTGCAAACTTCTGTGTTTTCTAGAGTTGAAAATACATCCTCCTCGACAGCTATAGGGCATCTTGCAGTGATTCTTGGCAGCCACATTTTGTAAATCCTAGGCTGACCAAAGATGCAGGGATATTTCTGGTATTGACACTTTATTCAACACTTTATGTTCCTAAACCTTTTTTTCTTTTCATTATTACAATGCAACACCAGAAGAAATTATATTTGAGGAAGATTCTCCTCATTTCCTGTATCAGAATAGTAAAGGCATTGTTTATTAGTATTTTAAAGACTTTTCAACACTCTGGGTAACAGTGAAAGAAGATACAGATGGACTACAGGATCTCCAGAGGTCCCTTCCTATGTCAATCATTCTGTGACATCTCTTTAAAGGCACAACTCTCCTGCATGACAGTTGCAACCTTGTTGAAATGGAGCCAGTCCTGAAACATCCTTCTGCAGATGCAAATATGTTCCTTTCTAACTTAAAAGCCAAACTCAGCTGCTCAGAACATGTTAGAAAAACCTCCAGCAGAGTAAGTTCTGCCTCATTTCTCATTACTTCATGAAAGCTATCCCTGCCTGACTCCCCACAAGATCCCAAGCCCAAACACTTTGTTTAGTGAAGGATTTTTAATCACATAGCTCAGGCTCCCTGATGGAGACAAACTGAGATTAAATGAAAACTGTCCAGACATAGTTCAAAGACTAAACCACCACCCTCTTTCAATATTTAAATAATTATCAGAACACTCCAGGAAATACAGCTAAACATTATGAAATGCTCCTTGATCAATTGTCTAGTCCAGACTAAAGGCATTTTTAGAAAGGAAGAACCTATGGCTTGATGGGATGACCTTCAGGGTTAGACTGTCCTACCCACACACAAGCTGGACAGATGATTATGGCAGCAAAACTGGAAATGTGGCATTGTAAAACTGATTAGAAAGTGATTGGCCCTGATTGATGACCAGAATTAGCAGAATCACCTGAGGGAGCACTAGTGCAGCTTTGGCCAGTATGGATTACTTCAAGATGACCTGCAAGGTCCAAATTCCAGGCTCAGTGTGCTAAATATATCTCTGTAATGGAGAGGGAAGCACCAGACAAATGCTTGGCATTCCTCCAGGGAGAGACATCTGTCCATCTGTCCCTCAAAAGTGAAAACCATCTTATTACAGGGGCATCTCAGGAGCAGTGGTAACACCAACCAAGCTCTGCAGTTTCCATTCTTAGGCCATTAGAAGGATGTCCCTTTAGACAGAGTTACAGTCCTTCAGGAATAGCCTAATTCCAATAAATAGAGACTTCTGCAATCAAACTTTTAGACCCTGTCTCAAGAAGGCTTTGTGCAATTGTTCAATGGCTTTACTCAGTGCTAAAATAGCTGCCTGCTAATGCTGCCTGGATCTAGACACAGAACAGCTGCTGGAATCAAGTCCAAGAAAGGTGAAAACTGGAAAAAGCCTTTTCTGCAACATTGTTTAAAATCCTCTATACACCTTTTTTGGCATGCACCTGTTTTTAAGTATGCAACTATATGGCTGCTGGTCTCCTGTGCTGCATTAAAGCCTTTGCAAGAAATTAATTATGGATGAATGTGGGAGCACACCCATTAAACCTCACTTAGATCAAACTGTGTAAAAAAATCTGAGAAAATAACATTGAGAAGAGCCCTTGAGTCAGTCAAAATGAGCCCTGTCAAGGGCTTCTGCTGAGACTAAGGTGGGGAGGGACAAGGTCCAAAAATGCTTTTCTATTTGTGAACACCACCACTGAAAATAAACACAACTCCTGTGGTTCAATCTTTCTGATTAAGAACCTGTAGAAATTAACAGCTAAACGGGGTTAAAAATCTCCATACCATGCTAAGTTTCTGCTTTCACTTAATTTCACTGTTAGAAAACCCACTAAATAACGTGGCCTGTAAGTCTGATCAGGAACATTCCATTTTTCCAATATGTTCTTCTTGATGTTCCCACAATAGATCATTCAGGGCTCTAAGGGACTGTGTCAATTGAATTGAATGATGTGGTCGCCTGCTGGTACATAAATGCAAAAGCAAAGCTGAGGGGGTTTATTTTCAAAACAGGAGACATTGATCCTGTGACAATGTTCCATTACCCTGACTTTATTTCTATTAGAGACAGTGATTACATCTACATCAATTGCTTGAGCTGATGGATACTGGTGCACTAACAGTGACATGGTTTTTCACTAGGCTGCTGCTGGCTTACAAAACAAGACTCATTCTCCAACTAATGCTACTTATTTCTCCATGGAAAACTGCTGAAGTTTGGGCGGACTTTTGTAATTAGTCAGTCCTCAGCTGTCTGTGGTTTTTAGGGGGGATTTGGTGTGTTCTGTAAATCTTATTGTGGAATGGTGATTAGTGACTGTATAGCTTGGCATGGATTGTATTTGTTATGATTAAAATATTTACATTGCTACCTGCCGGTAATAAAACAGCAGATGTAGTTCCCAGAAGCAGCTGTGGGAAGGTATTTCTGCACTCCTACAACAGCAGCCCTATCCTGACTGGGGATTTTTTCATATGGCTGTATGGGCTCCTCCTCCCTTTTCATGCAGTGTCACCCTTTTGCAGCTTCTGCCCACTGCTCTTGCTATCTTTCCCAAGCTGGTGATCCATCTTCCAGCTTTCATCTCTTGATCTGACATCCGATCTCAAGCCTGTGGTCACACATTTGCCCTGGTTTTCACCTCCTCACCGTGCACTGCTACACATACTCTGCCCTCCTAAGCCCATCTCTCCATCTGCTCTCCAGAGCATTCATCTGTACCTCCTTCAGTCACTCCTTTTTCTATCTCCTTCTTTCATTACTTTGCCATTACAACACAATTCGCTAACATTTTGCACAAATAAATTCTGTTGGTTGAAAAAAAAATTAAATTCAGCATCAACAACGGTGTTTTCTAGTCCAAGTAAATCCTGTTAATTTTATTTGTCCTTGTTTGTTTAGCCTGGTGCCCTGAGTCATGTCCTGAACTGCCTGCAGGAAAAAGGCCTTTGTCTGAGGTACTTCAGTGTATTTACCAGAATGGGTTCCCTCACTCTTGATAAGGAAGTCTTTTTAATGTTGCCATAACAACAAGAATTGCAGGTGATTGGGAGTGACACCCAGCACAGCGCTGCTCTGAGCTCCCAGCACCTGAGCAGGTGCACAAACTGGGACCAGAGCAGGGCTCTCTGCCCCAGCCTGGTGCCTACAGCGTGTTAGCTGGGCACCTCCTTGCTCAGGGCAATTCAGACTGCACATCTAGAATTTCTGCACAACCAACAGCGAAATTAAAACGACTCCATCTGTGCTCTGTGATGTGACTGGGGACCTTCAAGGCTGAGCCTGCAGGGATCCAAGCAGCCCTTGCCTGGCAGTTTTAAAGCTGTGAATTCTGCTAGAGTCCAAATTTGGCAATACTTATTGGTGGCCACTCCTGCCTGATGGTGTTGGAATAAGCCTTTTTACAAAACACTGTATTTTTGGGTTTGAGGTTTGGCTTTAGTAAGGTTATCATTAGTTGGATAACTACACTAAATTTCTGCAGGTCTTTAGAGACTGGTTCCTCTTTCCTAGTGAACAATCAAATTAAAACCAAAAACCAAAAATGCATCAGTTTGGGCACATGAACATGACCTTTTCCAACAAAGGATCCACCCCCTCATTTACCTTGCCCTTCATATCTGAGCCTGAACACCCTCAGCTCAGCTTTTTAAGCACCTACAAAGTTATTTTCAAGTGCAGGTATTATTTTCAGCATAATAAGTTGACAGAACTACTCCATAAAAAAAATATTGAACATGTAAATGAAGCAGGAGAAGGATTTTCTGGAGTGGAAGGATACTCTGTGTCTGTGAACATCTTTCCTGACCCCTGCATTATTTTGGAAAAGATCAGGGACTATCAGGCACAGTACAGCTTCAGCACTGTTAAGGATAGAAACATATGAAAAAGAGAGAGGCAGTAACGAGGTGCTCAGTGCACAGAACAGGTCTTGAAGAGGCTTTGATCCATTCTAAACACAAACAAACCCAGCTTATTTCCCCTTTGTTAAGCCTAGTCTTTTATGCCTTCCCCATAAGAAAAGAAGTTTGGAATTATGTACTCTGGCAGAATCTAGTTTGGGAATAAATAATTTTTTTGAAATTCCTTTGTGATGCATAAAAGCTGCCAATTCTTTTCCTGAGGCAGATGTCTTGTTGAACTGAGTCCTGGGTTCCTGAAAAATTAAGGATGAAACAAAAAACCCCTGTGAGGGAATACCATAATGGGGTGAAACAGGGAAAAAAATCCAACCTAACAACCCCACAGGACATAGAGAAAATCCTTTAGTTACAATTTATTGAAATTTCAAGTCAAGAAAATATGAACTGTTAACAAGGAAAGAGAATTTCCAGCTTTAGTGGCCATTAATCACAGAATCAGCTCAAGAGCAACAACATCAGAACCTGCTCCTTACAGAAGAAGAGGCCAGATTTCTGTATCTGTTTTAAAATTTGGGATGAAGAAAAAGAAGAGCATGCCCTTTGGACAGGGAAAACAATTAATTAGTTATACTAACAATGCAAGGGTTTGTTGTGGAATTTTTAAACAAAAAAACCTTTAATATCTCTGACTTCTTAGGACAAGGTCAGTATTACTCATGAGCTGTGGATTAATGGCAAACAGGTGGATTGGCACTTGTGAACATTAATAGCAGAAATACACTGCACTTTAAACAAGCTTTTCTCCATTTACCCAGATATTAAACATGCTAAAAATCTAATGCAGTTGGCCAGCAGAATTTCACCTTAAGAGATTTAAAGACGTGTAACTCACAACTGACTGCAGCATTATGCATGAATGGAGTTCTAAAGAAAGCTTAAGAAAGTTTACCCTCAGATTAAAAACTCAACTCTTTGCTTTGCCCCAGCAGTTTCACATCCACCTGTGTTCACTAAAGCAGCCTGAAATGAGCCTGTGGGAATCTGCAGGTAAATAACCATGATGAGTGCAGGGTCTTGAAAAAAGCGGAAACTTCCCTCAACCACTTTTTGCAAAACCAGAAGTCATAGATAATGTGGTTCTGCAATTGGTCACATGAATGCAAAACCTGAATACGTGTGAATCTCCATGAGCTGTGTCTACTCCCACACTCCTGCACTATCCCTGCCCTACTGGTTGCTAATCTGCAAAAAAATGCCTCCTTTCCTCATACCACTCTACCAAAGCCACCTACAACACCATCCTATTCTTAAATAAAACCAAAAGCAATGCCAGTATTGGAAAGTGCAAACCACAGCTCTGAGTCTTTAAGAAGCCATCTTAGAACTACAGCACATTTTGTTCAGGAATAATCAAACTGCAGTGTCTGAGGACAAAATACAGAAATCAGTTACCAGTGTAAACAACATCGGGTGCAAAAGGGCAGTATGAAAGCATCTTTACCTAGGTTTTTTATTTCATAATGAAAGACCAACTAGCAGATGAAAGAAAATTAAACCAGATATTCCTCATTTAAGAAAAAAAAGATGTACTAATTAAAACAATTTAACACTTACAATTTTATTTCAGAAAAAAGGTTTATGAAGTGGATCAGAAAACAACTGTATCCATTTTGGCACCTCAAGATTTAATTTCGGGTGAACTTTGAAGTTAGGCAGGTAAATTTTTCAGAAGCACCTAGATCACTTAGATGCCATACTGGAATTATTTCTAATGAAGAACAGGTCATGAAGTTCTTGCCTTTTGTGGCTACTTCCTACCAAGACCCATCTCTCAAAAGCCATGAAAGAAATAAAGAAGCAAACACTGTCTGACAATGATGACTTTTGGTATTCGAAGAGAGGCAAAGCTCTTGTTTGTTAAACTTGTATCAAATATAAAAGAAGGGGTTTAATACCCACGATCTGAGCCCTGCTACAGACTCTGGGCATGGGCACTCAGAGCGACTGCAGCTGCAGACAGCACTGATTCATTGTCCCAGGCAGTGACACAGCATCACCACTGTACTCATCCTGTTTTCCATTTGCAACCGAAAATATCAGGAATGCGAGACCAATGTAAAAATTCCCATTTCTTCTTTCACTGCTCTGTATGCCAGTCTGCAGTACTGGTGTGATCTATCATGAAGTAATAGAGAAATAAAGCAACAGCAAGCCCAACAACATCTCCAAGTTGCCGAGGCTTGGGAGGAGGAGCGAGATCCTGAGACAGCTCTGGAAAAGGTGGCCCAGAGGTGGGGTAGGGGCTGTAGGGGTCTGTCATTAGGGCAAAGTGCTGCTTTACTTTTACAGAATGAAAGACTGGGCATTCCTGGGCCACCATTCTGTCATCGTGGTCCCTTCAGGGCTCAGGAGGCAGCGGGGTGACAACCAAGGCACGAGAATGTAACGATCCTTGGACAACACCAGACCCTGATGGGCACACAGGCAGCTCTGACAAAAACACCTCACCCCCAGGAACTCTGAAACAAGGGACAGATTGTTCTTCCAAGCCTGCGAGTATCTCTTCCCTTAATTTATACAATTTTCAGTTCCTGCTACAGGAACCACCCTCAATGCAGACATTCCATCTCTACATCCTACTCTGTACCATACCTCAAATCTGACTGTGGAGGTTTTCATGAGCAAAACCTGTACTGTCTAGGTATTTATGCTGTGTATTTTGGCAGAGACATCTCCATCTATATTAGCTATACCCAAAGTTCAATAAGAAGTTGTATTGATTTTTCCCTTCAAGCATATATATATTTGATGAAAAATTCACTCATGCTTCCAAAAGTTGTCTAGACATTAAGCTGATCCCCCTCCTGCCTTCAGCATCTGCTTTTTTCTTTTTGTCAAAATGAAGCTGTACCAAGGGTCTTTTGACAGAATATTAAGAATAGCATGTATGCTGAAGTGATATGTCTATAATACATGGAAAAGGCACATGACACTGTCAGTGTCAGCCTCCTTGACCAGATTTTCTATACCCTGCCCTGCAATATACCTTTTTTTTTTTAAACTGGTAACTGTTCCAACATCTGAATCATCAAGAGAAGTCTTTTCTTTTACACAAAGTCCTGAAAAACAAAAACAAGCTTCTTTCCTTGCCTGTAGAAACTGGAATATTTTGCCTAACTCAAATTATCCCACACTAAGGACAACTTTGAATAAGTGCCAAGTTCTGATACTTCATCAGTGCTTAAGTCTAAAGGTATATTTATACTACTGTAAAAGAAAAATTCCCAGAGATTGGATGATTGTGCCTGCCATAACACAGCCCCAGACAGTTCCTACACATTGCAAAGTCACCTGCATCTCTAGAAGTAATTGCATTGTTGATCTTAGTCGATTAAAGCAGCATACCAAATGTTCCTCTTGCTAATTTGGCACTCTACAGAAGGTCTAACTGGTAAAAGGAGCCTGAACACACCTGTACAAGAATATATAATGACATTCAAAAATACATTTAAAAGCAGTTAAAAAAAAACACTATTTTGCTTTTCTGTATAGCACATGGGATATAAAAAAAGCTATACTAAAGCAGTCTGTGGTATATAAAGTTTTTGTTTTGTGAAGGAATCATCCTCCCAAGCTGTATGCAAAAACCTGCCCGAGTGCCTATACCCACATATAAATACCTTAAAATTTAAAGCTGTTGGCTTTGTACAGTAGAAGCAGGAGAATGAGTCTACAGCAGAAACTCTTATCAAATGGGCTGAAAGTCACAAGGGATCCAATTAAGATAAAAAGTTCAAACCCAGGACATTTCCTCTTCTTTCTGACTGCTCAGGCCAACATCAGACATCTGTTCTCACTAATTTTTTAATTAATCCCCTTTGAACCAAACTATTCAAAACCTGACAATGCCTCATCTGTCCAATAAGGACCCCCCTCCAGCAGAAGGTGCTATTTTGAATTAAAATGCTCCTGCACTGATGCAGTTGGAAACACAACCATAGCTTTGTGTAGAAAAACCAGTTTTGCTGAGTCAAGCTAAAACATTAGCAGAGATGGAAATACACCCTGCCTTGTAACTGCAGGCCACTATTACACAGGCAGCTGCACTGAAATGGTCTGCAGCTTGTCCCACAAGTGACCTCTACTCTGCTTTTTGCAGAATTAACCAATGACAGTAACTGCTTTTGCTAGTTCAGAGTCAAACTAATTAGCTAGGATGGCTTTTCACAAAAAGAAACTCACCATCCTTGGTTATCTTTACCTCACCTCAAGCAGATTCTATGCACGTAAAATTCTGCTCACTCATTTCCAGTAATGGGAGCATTATTTGAAAATAAAGAGATGATAGAGAGGAAGAAGTCCATGACTTCTCCAGATGACATTATACTTTAATAAGTACTGCACAAATGGCTCACAACATTTTGAAAAATTTTCAGTTATTTCTCAGACTCCAAAGAGCTCCCATCATCTTTCTTTTCTTACAATATTTATAAAGCTATGATGTTTTTACTTTGCAGAATTGCCATTTAACATTCTTGAGTGATGCTACTCAAACCTTCTCAAAGCCATTTCTCTCCTGTAAATCTGAAAGGCCATATTGTGCCACTCCAAGACCTAGACACTCTAGAGTAAGCCTACATGCCTGAGTGGTGCATGCTCAAGGCATTATGGACTTGTAGGACTGGAAATCACACAGTGTGAGTAGTGCCATGCCCTATTATTTTAGCTAAACCAACCTAATGCATGGCAGAAGTGAAAATGGTTTCAGTCTTTGTTCACTCACAGCTTCCAATACCTTCTGCTTCCTTCATTTATCAGTCCAGAGACTTTTCAAGTAAACACACCCCTCTCTCCTCAGTATCTCCAACACATCTCACAACACAAATAAATATATATTTGTTTCTAAGCTTGACCAGAAAATCCCATTGAGAAGTTCTTGTGGACCTCACCTTGTTTTTAGAAAGTACACATGAATATGGATCAATCCAGAGGAATATTTAAACATATTCCAGCCCCACTGCCTTCAACTGCTTAAGTGATGTGCTGGAGCAGAGCCAGTACAACACTACCCTGCAAGGCCACAAAGAACATCAGCAAAATCCTTCTCTACCTGGTGGGGTACTGGCAAGGTAAGGTTTGTTACAACGAATTCCCTCTGTTTTTGAGTGCCCTCTAATGACCTAAAACAGCACACAAAGAGAAATTATCAAAAATTTTAAGGTATTGTGAATTAGGAAAAAAAAAAAAAAAAAAAAAAAAAAAAAAAAAAAAAAAAAAAAAAAAAAAAGGAGGGGGGTGCTAGGGAAAGAAAAGACATCTGCTACACCCACAAGACATTTGTTAAATTATGGTATATATTAAAAAATTCTACAGATATAAATGTGGTCTCAGTTGTCTCCTGCTGAAAGAACAAATGCTCAATTGTGCTCTTGCACAATACTTGAGCAAGGCTGCTGGTGGCCTGGTGCACAAGGAATTTTCCCTTTCTAAGAATAAGCATAGGTAATCTCATCTCCCTTGTAATTCTAGTCGTGGAGAAGAGATAAGAAAATATATTTAGGGAAAGTTTCCAAACTCCAAAGAAATGATACAGGGATTGCAGTTACATACATTTAAAGAAAACAACTGCAAAATCATGACTGTATATCACATTTTAAAAGACACTAATAACAGCACACTGTCTGGATATTTGCCCTCTGAAAAACACACTTTTATTTTCTTTTAGGAAGACAAGACCTGAGCACTTGACAAAAACATACTATAATCAAAACACTGTAATTTTGCACCCTTTTTTAAGAACTGATACATACAGAGGCAATAGTGACTCCACACTTCAAGGAGACAATACAGTTTTTACAATGTGTTTTGACAAAAGGTCTATTTATTAATATTTCCATATTGTGAATTGATGTGTTATATTGTAACTCTCAACAGAATGAATACAGGTTTACACATGAGACACTAACAGCTCCAAAAGGAGCTGTTAAGGACCACTGAATAAAAGAACACTTAATGTAAGGATTCAGTGCAGAAACTGATACCTAACAAATACTGTAAATGCACTTAATACTAAATTGTACCAAACTACAGTCCACTTTTATGACAAATAAATAGATAAATCATTGAGTGTCCTTACCAGAACTACTCTCTGAAACCCCACAAAATTGTGATGTGGCAGCAGTACAGCCCTTGGTATTACACCACCTGTAACACAAACCATATTATGATAGTTTCTATCAATATTTATTTTAAAGGATGAAAAAAGGATAAAAGCTATTTTTCTACCAGTCTTTTTACTGAAAGAATTAAAACAACATTCAGTTTTGTACTGATAACAATATATGCTTAGTTAAGAAAATAAACAAACAAAAATTAGAGACCTTGATTATTTACATGGAATTTATTTAAAAAACAAATTACAGTCACAGTTTCAACTCTATCCCCCTCTCACTCTTTTAGCTGAAAGCAAATTCCCACTACAGAACAGCACATTAGCTTCAAAGGAATTTCTGTTCTTTTTGTCTGTCCACATTGACAAAGGGGAACTTTATGAGACTCCAGAAAAACTTTACAAAGGGCTAAGGATTGATGCAATAGATATTGCAGTGTTAACCAATACATACTAAAATGATTCAATAGGAAGATAAAAACTAGGAAACACAAGGCCATGATCAAACCATCCAGTGTTTCCAAGTGACCACTCAGGAGCTGAATTTCACACCAACAAATTACAAAGAGTGAGTTATATGAACAATCCTTAAAAAACCCTCATGAAGTTAATTTCTACTTCAAAATTTAAACAATCCCTACGAATACATTACACACCTGTGATCAGAATAATTACTGATCCTGTATTTGTGTAACATGGTGATTCCTACCTATATTCGTTACAGATTAAATCATTAGAAAGTGATTTTGTGTAAACTAAGGGATTAAGGAGAAGATTTGAAGGCAGAAGCACAGGAACACTAGGCACTACAAGAAGAGAATGCACATGTCAAAAAACTGCTGTTTGAAGCAGGATGCACTCAAAACAGCTAACTCTGCCCTCTGGAAGAGGATCTGGAAAAGAACAAACAAGTTTCTAAGTACTAAACTCCATCTACAAAGGCTCACAAAACAAATTACAAATAACACTAAAACTTCCCAAGCACCTCCTTAATACTAGGATTAAAATCAAGGAAGGCAATATATGCCTTAAACAGGACTTAGCATTTCAGACTTTCATCATCCCAAAAGCAACCATTGACCTCCCCCTCTGCTATTTACTCTGTTGCTAAGCTCAATACGATTTAAAAATGTTTTTTCCTCTTTTGACTGGGGAATCACAGGGTATTTTGGTCAGTAATCATTTTCCATGTTTAAATTCCCAAGAAAAATCAAGTAAACTTCTCCTCTTTCCCTCCTGAAAAGGCTTCCAACAGCCAAATGGAAAATAATCTCCAAAAACGTGATACCACCACCTTGGACTGGGAAAATGTCCTGGTCCTCCCTGTAACACTGACAGCAGTTCACAAGAACTAAACGAAAAGGCCCTGACCCTCCATTAATGTAATTTTAATTCTTTGCTAGGCTATTATGTACTGCTTTGATCATTTCTAGAAACCTAACTGTATATGCCAACTGCATTGCTAAAATTTAATTTGGAAAAAAATGATCAGAAGCAAAGTTTAAAAAGCTTATAAAATTTTAACTCCAAGTGCAAAAGGTCATTAAAAGGGGATGTTGATCCTGCTGGTTGAACAAACAAGACAGCAGTGAGTTTCAACTTTTATGCTTTGAACCTTGTACACTTTATGTTTACATTAAGGATTTTTCATTCATTTGGAACAAACTCTGCTGAAGTAAATAACTGAAATTACCCCCAAAATGATGCCAAACAAGAGAAAGAACCCGGAGGCCCTGCAGGAGAGCAGAGAGGCACCACACCCTCAACAGAAGCTGCTTTAAGAAAAATTCCTTTCCTCTCCACACTTCCCTACAGAGCACACACAGAAAACACAAAACACACTGAACACCAGAAATTCACCATTGCATGAACAACAGCAAAGCCTGCTCAGTTACCTCAGCCATGGCATGGTGAGGGAACAGCAAGAATTAAATGCATGGCCTAACTTAACAGGGCTTTTAGGAATGACTAAGCAACAAAAGTAATTTTTCAGATGGATCCTGACGGTCAGCTATTTCTGCAGACACTTGCAGCTCATAACAGGACCATTAGACAATCCTCTAAATTATATTTTTAACCTATTTCAAATTAATAAGTAAGTGTAAAAATTATTGCATGTGCTGCAAATTCCTGAAAGACTATATGTTCTTTTTTTTTTATTTTATGTCAGTGATGCTAATAGAATTTGTGGCACGAATCCCTTCATATACAGTGAAGGATGTAGGATAAAAAATTCACATTTAATTATATTTTTACCAAGTGATATGATGAAATGAAGCACACCTCAGGGTGCTCACCTATAATCCCAGGGCATAATTTCCCTTACTATATCTACTCTTCAGCTGTGGATTGTTTCATAGTTACTTAGTATTTTCTTTTTCTTTCTTACAAGATTCTTATCTATGTGTATTTCAGAAATCTGAAGAGAATCAAACTGTAAACCCACAGTCTCATCACAGAAAAAAAAAAAAAGCTGAAAAGGAGAGGAAGGAGTAAAGAAATTTTCCAGCCTCAGGAAGAGGACTAGAACAGAAAACACTGCAAAAATGCGCAGAGTTTTGAGAACCCAACATTTTACGTGATGCTAACAGGCAAGCTTAACAACTGTGTCTGTTACTAAAATGCTCACACTCCATAAGAATTTGTGCATCGTGAGCATGAAATCTTTCCCTCTGCAGCTTAAAATATCTGTGCATTTAAAAACCATCTGCAAAAATAGACATATACTTCCCCACTGCAAAATTAATGAGAGAGCAGGAATTTCATCTCACTACCACCAATACGTGTGATGATGCCACATGTAAACACATTGCACTTGTTTTGGCACTGGAGAGCAACAGAAATGGCAAATTTAAAAAGATTCTGTGAAAATGTCACTTTCTTGGAGAAGCTGATTAATACCAGTGGAGGATGGGAACCCCAGAAGGCCAGGCTGGATTAACCTGCCACTAGAGCGTGCTCCTCGATCAGCACGGAGCCATTTACCCATCCCACTGCTGGGGTTCTTCCCACAACGTTTTTTGGTTTTTTCTTTTTTTTCTTCTCTTCCATTTCGTTTAAACAAAATCCCTACTGCTGTTAGATTGGGACTTGGATCTCAATTTTTAAATTAAAGAAAAAGGAAAAATTTTAAGAGGGTTTTTTTCAACAAATAAACAAGTAATTTTCTTTTCTTTTTTTTAATGGCTGACTAGGATTTTGCTTGTTTTGATTTTAAATCATACGAAGCTAGAGAAAACAAGACAAAAAAGTAAAGTATGTGGTCATAAAAAATACTGATGTGCATTTTATAAATTGAATGTGGCCCATCAGGGAGAGAGGAATTATCCACTTCTAGGAAGTATTGTTTACTGCTGTCTTCCCATTAGACCACCTGTTAATAATATTTGATGTTGTTTTCTTTCTGTGCTACAAGTATGACTATAAATGAGATATTTGATCTCCTCACTACAACTTATTCCCTCTAATGCCTCTATTTCAAAGACCATCCAACCAACAAATGACATCAGCCTCAAGGCAATGTCCCAAGTGAACGTGCATCTTTGCTTCTCTTCCTTATCCACTGGCATTTCCATAATTTATCCTCTTAACGATTTACAAAGTGTAGAGGATATTTTCAGAGTACATCAATGGTACTCAAAAAGTCTTATAGCTGACTGACTGCCAAGGACACATGAAGGAAGCAAGAAGTATGTACAACTATTTTGGAAACAAGATGCTGAAATTCTTATTCTATTTGACAGATATTCCAATTTTATGGCCTGATCATAATGCACACTACTTGGCTTAAAGCATTTAAGTTTTACAAGGTTATGCTTTTTGAAAAAAAAATCAAACACAGGAATAATTTTTACAAAACTGGAAGGCAGAAGTATTTAATTTTTAAAGACTGCCTCCAATAGTACTGTTTCATGACTGGTGCTGCAAATACTACATCCACTATTTTGCAAACTCATTAAAAATATGTCTGGAGCTTGCAGCTCTTTTTCCAAAAGAGCCACCCTTCAAAATATAAGCCATTCAGAAGCACTGTAAAACTGGTGATCATTCTCATTCCTGAAAATCCTCCATTTTTAGAATTTGTCCAATATTTTTCTTTCTTTTCTCCCCTGCCCCTCTACCCAATCTCTAGCAGCTTTGTTTTACGCCGTCACCCAGTATCACTGTCAGCACTCGGAGCAGAAGGCTGCTCTGCACTCCCTGCCTGCCTCTGAATTCATGACCAGAGATTCACCCTCACCATGCACAGAAAACGAGCAGCCTTCATCTTTCCATTTACCCCCATTAAGTCAGTGCCATCATGTTCTCCCAGGAGAAAAGTGCAAGGGCTGGAACACCACAAGTGACAGCAGCCAAGGACACTCCAGTAAGGTCTGTCCTTGCTGCTCCTGGGCTGGGAAAAGGAAAGCTCCAAACTGCAGGGCAGTGACTGTGTACTGCTGGAGTCTCAGCTCCTCCTGAACAGACTGAGATGGAGCACACACCTCAAAATGGGCTTGGAAATGCATGCAAAAATAGTGGGGCTTGGTCCTAAACTGGACCAAAGGCAGGTTGTATCATAACTATGTCATATCTAATTTAAGTCCATATCACTAAAATAAAGACTTGCCAGCATTGATACAAATGTCACTTGGCAGCCACAGTGGTTCTCAAACCTGCAGCTGGAACATAGCTCAGGACAGAAAAGTGTAAAAAAAACTACTGATTGAATAGTTTGATTGCTAGAATGTAGATTTTGCTTTGCTTTCTAATGTTGTATTAACACCTTACTCCAGGGAACAACAGGTTCTTGGATTTCAGAGATACAATTCAATTGGTACATGGAGGTACCACATTGATGGCTCTTGCACTCTGCCAGGAGGTAAATTTTTGGCTCAGGTTCATAGTGAAAATAAGCAGGCAGCATTAATCTAGTCACCACTGATCCATAAATTACAATTAACTTCCCCAAATCTTTGCTTTAAAAGTGTCAGCCCAAAAGATTGTGACCACGTCCAGTAAAAAGAAGGTGCCTGACTAAGTCTTAAATGTAGCTCCTGTAACCTCTCATCTACTCTCAGAGAAAATCATCTCGGGACAGGTGGATACACAAAGTCAACTGAACAACTCAAACCAGACCAGAGAGCAGTCCTGCTCTGTGGAAAAGATTTTGACAGGGAAATAAGAGTCTATTTTTCTTCAATTTTGCAAGCGTTGCAGCTGTGTATTGCTTAATAATTTAGTTTATTAAAGGCAACAACTGTCAAAACTATACAAACTAATTTGTCGTGCAGCAATTTTACATTATTGGAATCTTGTTATAATCTGACTAATGCACACGATCGCGTTCTAACCATGCCTATAATTGGGTTCTTGGCTCCACAGGCCTAAAGACAGTAATCCAAAACATCTTCCAATTACGCTGAAAAATATGCATGTTTGTGGGAAGCTACATTACTTAATTTTCAGACTCAATGGGCCTTTAATAATATGAGAGGGAGGAAAAAAATGTTTGCAGAAGGACATTTATTTGTGGTGCTACTCAGAAAATTGTGTGTTCGTGTAGGAAAACACCACCTCAAAACCTATAAACACCAAAGCAGCACTAGCAAGATACTTATGGAACATAAGACAAACTAAAACAAAAACAGTAAAAAATCCATTCAGATGGAAGACTGTATTCCAAGTCTATACATCCAAACCAAACAAGGATCTCAACCATTAAAAAAGTCCAAACTTCAAAACTCGTGTGTGTGAGAATCACTCATGAACTTTACTTGTTTATTTCCAACACGTGAACTATTGCTCCTGCTCACAACCCTCACAGGGCAGACGTGAAGGTCCTTGAATTTATGGGTAGATCAGAAACAGCTCAAGACACAAGAACCTTGCACAGGAACCATTGCTTCATATTCCCAGTGCCTGACAGACACTTCCAGTGCACAACCAGGACTGACAGGTAATTTTTAAGATGCCTCAAGACCTATTATATTATTTGACAAACATGGTTTACTTGCTAACTTTTATTAAAAATTGTAAGTATTACAAGGGTAGCAGGATTGCCCAGATGCAGATATGCTTTTCACAGAGGAGAAAACCCTGAAGTTGCCACAGAATCTTTTAGGTTGGAAAAGACCTCTGAGATCATCAAGTCCAACCTACAACCTAATACCATGTCAGCACATGAAATACAAGAGAATTTTTGAAAATTTCTTACATATTAAGAGACTTTTTAAATTGTTAGAGAATAACAAAATGTGTAAAAAACTTGGCAGATTAAGACTGCACCTTGTGATGGGTTCTCATTATTACATGAGAATCAACAGGACTATATTAAATACTGCCTGCAATAAGCATATACATAGAAAAAAAAATTCCCTGAGCCACAGGGAACTGAAAATAAAAACATGTACTGTCACACCAAGAGAGTCAGAAAAATATACAGGGACAAAATCTTCAAAACAACCCTGACAGTCACTTCCAACATGCCTCAAACTGACTCTGAAATGAGAGAAACCAAACTTCACGTGTCCTGCAGAGGTCAAACGTGTGCCTGATTTACCCCCATACACAACCCCCAGCACCAGCACACACGGGTCCATTACTGGAGTCAGCTCTGTCCTTTGGGCTGGACAAACACTGCCAGCTGCATTTTATCAATGGACAATATTCTCAAGCACTTCTTGAAGTGGCCTGGATCCTAAGTGATGCCCAAAACATCAACTCCCCCAGCTGAGATCCCTGCATCTGTGACTCAAGATTTTAGGGATTGGTTTTCTGCCCAGAGCTGCCCTCTGCTCAGCAAAGTACATAAGAGTCAGGGAAAAGAAACACCACCTCCCCCCAACCCCCCTCCAAAAAAAACAAAACCAGAAACCAAAAACAACCCATACAAACAAACAAAAGCACTTTGAAATTGCAATCTCTGGATATCTGTAAGAAAATGGAAGGAGGAAGCTTGCTTCAAGGGATCTGTCTATCCACAGCTGCTTGTTTCACAACAGTGACACTGTGAACTATGCTGGAACACAGACACAGCTTTGGGGAGACCAAATACAAAAGAGCTCAGGACCTTTGGAAAGGCACAGAAGCTAAAAGCCCCACACAAGGGGGCTATCTCACCTATTGCCAACGCCATGCCCTGCAACAAGGCAAGAGTTGCAATCCCCACCCAGCCTCTGCAGGGCAGGGTATTAAAGGGCAGAATGTTGTATATGCTTTTTATTACGCATTTTCTGCTGATATGGGCTTTTCCTCACACATGCTGCAAAGACCTTAATGCTGAAGATGCAGCATGTGGGTGAAGGGAGTGCAGGTGCTTCCACTAACAGGTGAGTTCTGCAGGTAACTGCAGCAGGGTTTTCATCCAACAACAGGAAACACTATCTAGGACACAGCTTAAACCTCCTAGGACAGTAGCTGAATCAGTAATGCAAACTCTAGAGATAGTGGGTAGCAATTCTTGTTCCCTGTGAGTTCAGCACTCACAGCAAAATTATTCACACAAGAGGGATGAGATGCAAAGACAACACACACAAATTCCACAGCTAACAGATACCACAGCACTGCTCTATGGAGTTTGGTGGAATACATTTAAAAATGTTTGGATATGTGACAAAACAGATTTAAAAATGCCAGGCATATACAAAGTACAATGAATCTCACACAATCTTCCTTCCAATTCAATTAAGAATTCATTAAAAGGACAAGTATCATACATGCTTATCAATTTACAGACAAATGTGAGTGTGGGAGAGAAGGCAGGAGACGAGGGGAATAGGTAGATAAATTCAACCCTATGTTGAAGTTTGTCCCATCAGAGCAAACAAAAGCATCACATCTCTTTGGTATAGTAACACACATGCTGTGAGAAGCAATGAGCACTTGAATGCATGTTTTATTCTGATCCCAAAGGACCAGGCTGCCTGTGAGATGCTCCTTCTTATTTTATTCCTCTTCAATTTTTCTTTGAGCTACACACTTTCAATGGAAAAAAACAACTAAAAACTGCTCTGTGTTCTACTTTAAACACAGGAAAACAGAGGTATGATGCTGATTTAGGACTCAAATGCAGGTGAGATGTAGATAATGCATCACTGGCTTTCCTCTTAGGTCTTGCTTCAAGAGGGAGACTTCCCTCAGTGGTTGAGGTGTTGTTACTTTGAAACTGTCATCCTCAAAAAGTGGGTTTGAAGAACATACCAACTTTGCTATCAAGCTTTTGATTGCAAAGCCTGAATGTTACCGAAGCAAAAGTTAAAGAATTAAACATATACGCAAAGGATACACAGCATAGATGAATAATATATGCCTATAAATAAGCAGAAAAATAGACTTAAAATATCCACATAACTATTAATTAGTTATTAATATTAGATCACTGGTCTATTTCCTTTCAAATTAGCCACCCACTAGCAAAATGTCAATTGCAAAACAAGAGACTATATTTATAGTACAACCTACTTTGAGTTTTGAGTGACATGTCAGCCACTGCTCAATTACAATACTCCTATTGTGTGCTTTCCCAAATTAATACCTAATTTTCATTACAGGATGCCATGTTGGATTTTAATAGTCTTTATTACATCACATAAGCTGGTGCAAACATTTTTCCATCTAGAAGTCTATGCAAAAGAAAATAAAAAGAAGTAAAGTAATACACTGGAATGAAGCTGGGTGGGACACTGTACACAGTGATGCTAGGAGGAGTGAGTGTCCAGGAGATGGTGGTAAGAAATTCCTGGATCTGATTTTATTACTTCCTAGAGAAAGACTAACTTCGATTGCTGGTACCACAAGCAGTGCACCATGAGATGCAATACAACATATTACTCCATCTTTAGACTGGATTTACATGGAAGAGTCACCAACAAAGTGGAAAAGCCCAAAATTCTTCTGGCAAAACTTGACTGGGTCAGGGACTTCAGATGAGGAGAGTTACACTTTGAAAGAATATCACCTGTTTCACTGAGCTTTCTTCTAGTTTAGGTTTTGTGATTTGCCCTGAAAACAGTTCTCCTCCTTTTATCTCTCCAGATGCCTCACACTATCTGCAGAAGAGCAGAAAAAAGAGCATCCTGCAGAGGATGCTCAGTGAAGATGGAAAGCTGGCAGGAAAAACCCTGCCAACACACACTAAACTGCCTCAAACCTTCTGCTGGGAAAGAAGCAGGACTCATTGTTTCAGGTATGTCTGCCATGGAGAGAAAACAAAAATGGAGACAGAATTATATAGAAACAGCTCTTGAAACAAGACTAAGGAACACCAAAAGGTGACCTGTATTCATGTTTCAGTGGATAATAACCCATTTTTACAGTTGTACAGCAGAATAATTTGGAATACTCAGAAATGTTGGAAAGACAGACTTGAAGAGAAACACAGAAATCACTGCTACTCAGCTTTTCTCTTGGTATCTTCCCATCAGCTTGCAGGAGCACACTCCTAATAATGCCATTTACAGAACTTCCTCCTACAGCTAGCTCTTTGAATCTTGAAAAAAATTTAAAAATTCATCCTCTTAGCCTTAAGATTTACACAAAACCAGGAGGCCTGTGCCAGCTGTTTAATTTCTCATGTATTTATGCATACCAATGTACTTGTACAAAGAAATCAATTGTAGCTGTAACTAATATTGCACGTTGCCAATTCACCTTTAAATCCAAGGGGAGTAAAGAGAATCCTGAGTTAAGATCATCATTTGCTGTCTGGGAACAGGATTGTCTATGGCTTTCCACTTCCTAAATTTTCTTTTTATCATAAAATTCACACTAACACTATAACTTTAAAAAAAAAAACACTAAAAGAAAAAAACACAGGAGAAGGAAACAAATACAAAGCTAGCTGGGATCCAAAGCCACTTTCACAATGTGGGCTATTTTTATATCCATTGTACACTTCATTTTTTCTAATAACTGCCAGACTTCTATGCAAAAAAGCTGCAAGGTAAAAGAAGGTAAGAAGGACATGAATGTGGTTTCATCCATCCCCTGATAAGTTTTTTTTCTTTATAGATACTAAAAGTATTTCAACCTTAAGGAGATAATTTTTTAAATGTTCAGGATTATTACTTGGCCAGCTTAGTAAAAGTTTCTGTTATCAGCAAATTTCAGTCAAGCAACAGCTGTAGGAATCCACATGTCTTACAGTTATGAATAAAAACTGGAGCCCAGCAATCAATAAACAGTTTTGCCTCTATAGCTGTAACACCACAACCACCCTCACACCCCCTGCTTTTATATAAAACCAGCACCAAGTCAAGACCTAGTTCACATCTGATTTTTGTCCTATTCCAAATCATTTTACTCGCAACACTTACATTAAGACTTGCAAACACTATCAGCAATAGGAAAACATTTTCTTTTTCTTTATTTAGTTACACTTACCCTAGGAAAAATTGGCTTTACAGAGGGAAGGACATTTGACATCATTTTTTATGGTTTCGTTTAATCTTTAATAGGAAGAGGGATAGGATTAAGAGGTTTGGGTGTGTTATGGAGATGAAGACAAGTGGTTTTCTAGTAAGTCATGCCTCATACAGATGATTCAAAAAATCCACACCAAAAGTTCCTTCAAATCACAAGAGGAAAAAAAAATATTCAAGCAAACAATGGACACTTTACCCCTTCTGCTGACAGATGAACACCCTTTTGTAAACGTATTTTCAGACTGCTATTACATATCCCACGGGTTCCGTGACACTGCTGAGGGAATGAATTTCCACCAGACAAACCACAGGCTGCACAGTCAGCCTAAGGTGATCTCCTGGTAAGAGGATTCTCTCTCCAACATGCCACAGAAGCTGCCTTTCCGCTGAATTTAACCTAATTAATTGAAATTATTGTCACTGACTATCCCGTTATATAACCACAGGAACAATAAATCCTTTGCCATGGTGCTCTTCACCTGAACTGCAGTTGAGAAAGGAGCAAAATGCAGCGACCCTGTGCAGCAGAGCAAGGAAAGCAGGCAGGGTTATTCATGAACACAACCTGGGCTACACCGAGGGTGAACAGGGGCTGCAGGGTGGGGAAGGCAGGCACAGGCACAAGGATGAGGCAGCACTGTCAACTGATCATGGACTTGAACTTCAGCTCCTTAATCTGCTAGAAAAGCTACTCAAAACATACTGAAAATGTTATTTTCTGCCTCGGGTCATGCGAACTGGTCTGTGTGCTCAGCACAGCAACACTCGGATGAGAAGAGGCTCACTGGAGATATGCCACAAGATACAGTACTGAAAAACAAAAATAGCTCATTTTGTCATGAAGAAAACTGAGAGCACTTGCAAGTAGTTAAAGGTTTGTAGAGCTTTCTAAGCCTGTTGTACTTTAGGTTTATACGTATATATTATGATTTTAGAAATTCTTTGAAAAGTTAATAGCAGATCTGTTTTTGTTCCCTTTTATATTGAGATGCAAACTGTTTAAGCATTAACTACCCTTGATAATGCAATTAAAACCTGACCCATTTTGTAGACACAAACGACCTGCATTTTTCACAGCACAGCCATATATAACCAAATTCATCTCTATTTACCCTATCCCTCAATTCCATTTGCAACACTGAAATCTGAGGAGAAAAAAACAAAATAAAACAAAACAAGGGTACCAGAAATCAGTGCCTGGAAGGAAAACGAGCAGGTACCGTGCAGAGGAGGGGTGGCCACCCCCTCAGCTGTGATTCCATTTCTTGTAGAGAAGGAAAAGTCAAACAAGTCTATGTGCGAAGTTTTTTTCACTGCTCTGCACTCTAAAACAGACAGCAAGCAAATTACAAGGCTGCAAATCCAGGATTATATAAAACTAAAAACCTCTGGCAGTCATCATCTTTACTACTGAGTATAAATCACAAAATGCACTGATACGAACCCTTGTAAAATCTCTGATGTGGTTTTATACACACTTGGATAAAACGGACTGATACAAAAACTTCTACAAAACACACAGACAATTAAAAAGCAAGGGATCATGGGGACTTTACTCATTTCACTTAAAATGTTGCTGCTCTACTTCAGGCACATCTCTTTGCTCAAGGAACCTTCAAAACAACTAAAACCAGACATAATGAACACTATTATTATGGGCATTTATAGGAATAACAGCATCATCCAAAAGATCCCTTTTTAAGATGGGGCCCCCATCGTGCTAAGGTTGCATAAACACGTAGGACTTCGTTCCTGTGCTGAAGAGATTGTAATCTCACCAGACAAGGTCAATAAACAACACCAAAGGTCAACAACGAAGTGTCTTGTCCAGGACTTTTGTTGTTTTGTTTTAATATATATTCCCTTAGACCATCTGCTACTCTCTCTTATGGACCGAGGTCCTCCAGAGTCACCATCACTGCTGCTGCCAGGTCTGTCCTCCTAGCAAACCCATTAAAAAAAAAAAAATAGTAAAGATTCCTCTTCTGTGGGAGACAAAATACACTGAGGAGTTTTCAATGATAATGGAAGTGCTGAGATGTAACACAGCTTTTCTAGACATTGCTAAAAGTGCCAGTTGTTACTGAGTTAAATACAATACACAGATAAATACAATGTTGAATATTGTCATCTTTATCTAAATTCAGTAACTTCCCTGGCCAATGGAATGAAATATTTGTAGTACCAAATGAGGACTAAATGCTAGCCCTTGATTTACTTTAGAAAAAGAGCTAGATAAAGAGCTATGCAACAAGTCTGTGTCTAGAAAAAATCAAAACAATATAGAGCTAGTAGTGAGAGAATGAGATTCTCTTATTTTCAAACCATACAGCAACCAGGCTCCTGCAGGCAGCTCCTTGCTCAGCCCCTGTGAGCCCAGCACAAACACAGGCACTGAGTTACACCAGAGCTGAGCAAGCAGGGAAGAACAGGCTGAGAGAAGGAAGGTAAAAGCACCACAGGAAAAGGCACTTTTTTCTGTTCTTGGCTCTGGCTGTTGGGCTGAGTTAGGGAATGTCTTATTAAACAGCTGAAGCTCCAGAAATTTGCAGCCATTATCCTAGTGTGAGGAAAAATGTTACTCAGGCACTTCTGCCTGGTTGTGATTCTTTCTTCACTCAGCAAATATTTAGTAGATTTAAGGGTCCCAAAACATTTCTTTTCCCTAGGTGTTACTGAAACAATCCATACAGCTCGCTTAGATTTGGTTTGAAGTGATAAATAAATGCATTTCCTACAGTGAAGTCCACACTTTACAGATCCTACAGTCCTCCTGCACCAAGATAAAATGAGAGAAGGAAAAACAAGCAAAACCCCTACTTCAAAATGCTGCATTTTAGAGGATTTTATGGCATTCACAGAACAATTGTCCCCCTCCCCCTTTTCAGTATATTCCTTTTCATTTAACCCGAGATGTCCATTGTGAAATCCTCCTAGGAATTCATAGCAAGTTAAGGAACACTTTGCTTTTTGACAAATCCTCTATGCTTAAGGAATGCAAGTGTTTCCTTCACCCAATTCTTCATCTAAGCTTCCTAATTATAGCACTCTTACAGGATTTCAACATATGCTGGCAGAGGTGCTGTGTATCACAGTGAATTTCAAGTTGAGGTAGCCACAAAACTGCTCTTCAAACCCCCTGAAAGCACACACAGGGCAAGACTGCATTGTCATTTCTCAACCCTGACACAGTGTGCAGTGAGCTGCTTGTGGAAACGAGCCACAGCATCATCTTCCCAACTGTCCTAAGTGCTACTCAGCTCCCATAAACCATCCAAAGAAGAGCTGTGAATTCACCCACTTCTCATCCTCTAGGACATTTTTCAGTTGACCTCTTGGCAATTTTCATGGGTGTAGCCAGATAGATGCATGAGGCAAGACTGGAATTGTTTTAAATAAATAATTTCTCTGACATGAATTAATTTTTCAGTGGAAGATTCCTGTGGATACAGCACTGCAAATACACAAATGCCATGCTGCCAGGGCAAGAGAATAAGGAAGGAAGTGTGTTTACTCTGTGACCCAGACCTCCTCCTGGGATCCCCAAGCTCCTTTCCCTACAAACCACTGGAGACTTTTCACCAGAAGAGTTACAAGTCACAGAAATATGCAGAACAATTGACTTCACTTAAGCTGCAATGCTTTTTTCTTCAAAAGCAAGCAAGAGAGGTTCCTAACTTATGAGTCCTGCATAGTTGACATCTTTTTCAGTTGATGTCACCCATCACAGCTGTAACTTGGCACTTCTAGTAACACTCTGCTCAAAACTTGCCTTTCCTGATGTTTCTCCATTCCTGCACTTGCAACATGTCCCACATCTATCTTGGGGTAACAACAAAACCTCAGGAACCCTAAAAATGACTATTTTTTCCCCATAGGTTTGCTATGTATAGATGCCACGAGTTCTTTTTGGAAAGATTTAGAACTTGCGCATATAACACTCCTTTTTCAAAGAATAAATTTAAAGATTTACATAACGGATTAAATGGTCTTCCAAATCAGACAAAAAATGAGTCCAGGGTTTGCTTATGTGCTTCTGAATCTGCTGAATTATAATATTTCTGATCATTACACTGTTTTCTACCAGCTACAGATTTTGCCCCATGTTCCCAGTTCCCATGAACTCCAGACACTTGGGACATTAGTAATAAGACATTTCAGAGGATCACACATAACACTCATTCCTCTGCCAAATATGCCACAATCCACATTCAACTGGGGACAGACTGAAAAGCAGACTGATGAAAATGGGAAACTTTAACAGAGACAGTCCAAGTGCAAGTCAACCTCAACAGGGTAATCCCTGCAACTGCCTTGACATGGGCATTTTGAAAGACAAAAACATCAGGAATTTATTTAGTTTGCATTATGATGAAAAGGAAATTCAACTGAAATACATAGATGACCACAGAGACACGTGTGAATAAAAAACCACAAGCCACCAAACAAAAAAACCAAAACAAAACGGCAACAGTTGTTCCTGTGGGCAATGAGGAGGCCAATCTGCTGAGAAAGTTCTGTCAGCTTCAGCAAAAAGGAAGTTAAAACAAAACTGGATGGGTCAGTGGAAGCAACTTTGCTCCACAACAGCCTATTCTATTCACCACAGCTCCCAGTCTGAGCCAAGAACTGGGACCTGCAAGAGTCTGCTCACCAACTGGGGAGGACTTTAAAACAGGAACCTTGTAAACTGCAGCTGCATAGGAAAAATCTTAATAATAACCAAAATGGAATGGTTCAGCAAAAAAAGGATCTTTTTTTTTTTCAGAAAAAGTTAAATATAAAAGAAGCCAGGAATTAGGCCAGTGGAAAGGTATGCCAACAATCTGTTCTAAGCTGCATTCACAGCCACAAACTCAAACACTTACCAGTTACTTGCTTATCATAAGAAGTATGAAATGTGTACAAGAAAAGGCAGCAATGATCTTGCCTAAAGAGCAGCACATCACCTTGGGCTATCAATGGTAGGAAATATTAAGTTGTATTTTATCTTCTATTTAGAGCAAAACCCCAGCATCCCTAATGTGTTTTCCATTTGCTATTTACGTAATTAAGTCACCTCCTAACAGTTCAAATACCTTCACTTACTACTCAGGTTACTTCCAATTTCCCAGATGGTCAGTCTCCAGAAAACACCATCTGAGCCTCAGCTACTTCTTGGTTAAATCCATTCTGACGGCTTATTAGTAGAATAATTTATCAGCTGTTAAAAGAATTTTTGTTACAAATTCGTTTTCTATGTAAATAAGGCTCCATGAACTAGGATGGAATTCCAGCCTTTTCAAATGCTTTTTAATGTGAAATGCTGACATCAAGTCTTAACTTCATTTGATTATTTTTTCTGTTTATATTATTAGCAACCAGTTTTTCTGGCACTCTTTCCTGTTCCAGTTCAATCACTCGGTTGAATTACTTGAACTCCTGCTGAACTGCACCAAAAAAAGGAAAATTAACTAATGCCTCATTTGATCTTGTGACCATAAAACTTGTGTTTTCATTCCCTCTTTAACCTTTGACCATCTATTTTCCCCTTAATTTGTGCGTTATGTACCTGATAGTTTTAAATTTGTTTCTTTTATTCATGAAAAAAGGCTCTGCTCTGATGGTTGATTTGTCCTCTGTTCATTTTAACCACCAGTGGCTTTATCCTGGATTCTCATCAGTAAGCACACACTTAAAATCACTTCTTCAGAGCCCATCATGTATATGTTATTTGGCTTACTGTATGCTCTTTACCAGAAGTACATGGCTGTTCTCATAAAAAGTGTGAGCTAAGCTGAAAGAGAAAACAAGTTACAAGTTACATTTCACTAAATGGCTGATTTTGAAAAAGCTCCTTTGCCAGTTTCACAGAATCAGCTGAGTTGGAAGAGACCCACAGGGGTCATCGAGTCCATCTCCTTGCCCTGCACAGAACCATTCTCAGCTCACACCACGTGCCCAGTTTATTACTTTATTCAAGTCCTCTCCTTTTCACATTGTTATGATCGGCTTGAATTTAACTTATGCTACTGGACTTAGCTTTTTTTTTTTTTTAAACAGTTGTTAAACACCTGGACACAGGATAAAACACTTTTAAAACACATGTAGACTGTAATAAAATATGGTCCATCTACAGCCCAAAGAAATGAAGTGAAAAGGGAAGATTTCATGAATATCATGAATGAGGTCAAAGATTCCAATTACAGCTCACATTTGACATCAATACCCTCCATTTGTGTTGAATATTAAATTAATGGATGCCAATCCTACGTACATATGCTCAGTACAGGATTCAAATCCCTTGTGTTGAATAGTTTCTTATATTTGTTCATTAAATTACAATAAGAATGCTACACATGACCTTTATTTACAAATATGAGTGCACTAACCCACAATTTTTGCACTAACTACAATTTTTGCTTCTAATCACTGGGTGAACTAAAGACTTAGAAAGCAAATACAGGCTTCTAGACATGCCATCCATGCTGATGGCCACACAGGGTCCTGGTTTTTGAAGGCCACCAGGTCTCTGTTTCTCCTGAGTAAATAAGAGTCAGCATCAGCAGTGTCACTCCACACAGCCTACAGACTTCCTATTGTTCTGCAGCAATATTCATTATCCCCCAGCATCAGCACTGCTGAAACTACTTTCACTTCTGTTAACTTGAGCTAACATCAACTTTCTGTTGACAAGAAGGAAACCAGGATCAAGGCCTGCTGATACAAGTGACACATTGACACTGTCTCCTGTGAAATCAGCCTTGCTCTTCTGCAGATGGCAACACTCGTGCTGGGACACAAAAGAGCCTGTCCTTGGGTTTTCTCTACAACATCCTGCTTCATGTACACCCAAAAGCCAATTTAATTTTTTAACTATGCAACAAACTTTGTGCTGCATTTCTAATTCTTTCATACAATAGAGCAGGAAAAGGGTCGTTTCAGGTTATACAGCTTCACCACGGGCATATGGCAGTGAACCCAAAAACACAAAATCTCTCTCTCCTCTAAAGCACATGGCATGCTGATCAAGTAAGATATAATCTAATGCTAACAACACTACTGTTATCTATTGAACCAACACCAGTATAAAGCAGTAAAGACAGAAAAAACCTAAGGCAGGGGAGGTGAAACAGAGGAAGACAACAACAAAAAAAACCAACAGAGTAAACCAGCTGTAAGAGAAGACAACCCATTGCAGCAAAAAGAGCCTCTTTTCAGGTGCATTTAAGATTGAAAACCTAGGAATATGGATAAGGAATATCTATAGCCCTCACCCTGGTTTAGAAGATGTTCTTCTAGCTTGAGATACTGGCCCAGTTCCCTTTGCTCTTGCACTGTACTGGGCACCTGCCAGGGGCTAAATATCCTGGCTGCTTAGATAATTACATATTTATGATTTTGCCGAGAATTCTTAGTCAAAGATTATTTTTGAACTGTAAAATGCTTAGAGAAACAGCAGAGAAAGTTCTCTGACAAATGCTACTTCAAAACGGAGCCAACATTTAAATTTTTTAAAGGACGTTCATTTCCGTTTCAGTTGATTCATTCAGTGGTGAACTTTAATGGCAGAAAAAGGAGAAAAGGGGTGTTTTCCCTCTCAGTCAGAAAAGGATCTTGATAGCGTGTTTAACTTGCTCTCTGTAAAGAAATACAAAATTCAAAAACCTTTCCAAAAATGATTCAGAATAGTGTACTTAAATTTTTTACTGCTTATCACAGTTTGCACCCTACCACACGATGGAACTTTTCTTTTGTATCACATTATTAGTAAGATTTCCTCTTCCACACATAAACCACTAGATTAGCTAATTCATGCTGATCCAATAAACAGAACTGATGTATGAACATTTTGAAATATAATTGTTCAGCCACAACAAATTATCACACAAAATCCACTTCACCTTCCTTCATTGATAATAGCATCCACTGATTTCAGAAGGACCAAAACAGTCCAAAACTTCATGTTGTCAGTTATTTCAGACTATTTCAGAATCTGCTAGAAACACTTTTTTTTTCTTTTAAGGCTGCACTTCATAAACTGTACAACCAACAGCCTCAATAATAAATTTCATGAGCTTTTAGGCCCTACTGTTCAAAGTGCTTTCAAGCCTGGTTAGCTTTATGCATGCAAGGGCTCCTTATTTATATCTCAAAAGAACTACTCCTACACTAGAAGTTACATGTATGCACATGCATTTGTATTTTACAGAATAAGGGCCTTAGTCTTGCAGGGTTATTTATTTTGAATCAATTATTCCAGGCTCTTGAGGGCAACATCTTTAGTACTGTCAAGTTTCATGAACTCTGGAAAGCAGGGGTCCCTGTTCTCAGTATGACAAGTGACCTTCAGCTCCACCACCTTACAAAGAGCTGCTCGTCTGCAGATGCTCATTTTATACACCTGCAGTTGAGAGATGCCATTCAGCTCCTCTTGAAACAAAGCCAGTTTTGCCATTCCAGTGCAAAAACCTTGGAGCTAGCAGCACAGATCTCCAGCTGTCCTTGGCAGGTGCCAGCAGAGACAAGGCTTCCACACCAAACCCAACTCTCCAGCTCATACCCCCTCCCTTGGCTGCCTTCCTTTGCATGGAAACATTTTAACATACTAGCCTGGCAGATCAGTATTTGGGTGGGTTTGGCTGCTGGGGAAGCACAGGCTAATAGTTACATCTATTTATTCATTCACCTGGCTTTGAAGGAGCAGTAAGGTCACAGGACTACCTGAAGGCACTGCAGAGGCATTCAAATTAAAAATTTGCTGCAGTCTTGGGGAAATTTCTCCAGACACCTTCCAGTCTCTTCACTTTGGAGTGACTTATTCCTTCTCCCCAGCTCCTCCAAGCCCTCCTGCTGTTTCTGAGCTAAATCCCCTGCCTGGGTAATTACACTGAAATATTGCACCCATGGAATTTCCTGGCCCAAGAGACTCAGTGCCTGCAGAGCTGCTCTATAACATCCTTTATATGTAGGAACAGTTGACATAACACACAATAGGTGTGTTACACCCTTGAAACACAGTATAATGTGTTCACCGAGAAGCAGGCAACACTGAAAAGAATGGATTTAAATCACCTACTTGGTATTCCCCCCAAGACTGTGAGGACCTGCCTGGGCTGTTGATGACACCTCTTGCCTGGGGACTAGGTAATTTTGTGTTCACTGCCTATTCTCAGACTTTGCCTGTGCCAGTCTGTAATAAACAATAACATCCTCTTTCTCTTCTGCATGAGACCCTTTTAACCAACCAGGGTGCCCATCTTTGTCAAACCATCCATGTAAATAAAGGCTCAGAACGCAGACAAAGTGTTTCCCAGGCTGCCTGTAAGAAAGCCACCACACTGCCCTCCTTGAGTCCTTCACAGCCCCTTCTGGTCACCTCTGCAGAATTAAACCCATCCCAGCAAGCTGTCATAGGACAGCACTAACTGGTAGCTCCCACCTTTCTGTAAGTTCCTGGGTTCTGCCCAGTCCACTCTATATTTCTAAATTTAGATCTACATCTATATGTGTGTATAAATAACATGCACAGATAAGCACACTCCTGTATTCCCACATGTATTTATGTGCACACACACAAACCTGCTTCAATGACTTGCAAAGGCAGAAAGGCAAACTGGTTTGCTTCCAAAACTCACAAAAAAAGCCCTGCAAGATACAATGGAAAATCTCTCTTGGATAAGCTACCTGTTCCATCACATAGTAAGAAAATTTATTTGCTAAAGCCCTTGTTGAAATCCTGATGGCATCTTTTACTTAGACCAAAGATCTAAGACTTTAAATTTTTATTTCCAACACATTCATTAATTCTTGTGACCACAGATTAAGTACCCAGTTATCAGCCTCTAAATGAACCTTCAAAATCCTAGAAAAGTAGCATTAAACACTTAGTTTCCTGCAATTACCAGGCCTTTTTCAGTAAGCCTTTGCATCTTTCCTTTGACATTGGGAGGAACATTAAATTTGGCTGGAAGAATAGGAGGGAGAACTTACACCCACTGAACACAGCCATGCTATATCACAATATAAATATTTAATTTTCTAAAGAATTGCCAACAACTACAATATTTTTTAAGGAGTAACTAGTATTTTACCCTATTTGGTTTGTCAGTTTATATATATATAGCATATGTATGTATAGCATAACATAATATGATGCAAAAAAATAATCTGCTTTTAATTACCTTGAAAATTGAAAATCTAAGAAAACAATAGAAGAGAATGCAGTATGTGTAAATTGTTATTTTGTTTTTTCTTACTACTAAGAACTGGAACTGACAATCAGGCTTAAAACATGACCAAAAATGCTACAATCATTTCTCAAGGGAATCAGAAATTAATTTCTTATTCAAATATATGTGTTGAACATGGGCAACCACGGTTAAAGCACATCCTGTTTGGGAGATGCACACAACCTGCTTTCTTCAGTGATCTCTGGCCCACACTTTGTTTACACACAGCAAAGAGGAAAACATAAAAAACTATAAAAATCTTTTTTACTGAACAGGTTTAGTTACAATTACTTTGGGGATGGTAAAAAATGTGTCTAGCTTGTCTCTTAAATCTACATTCAAACTATTTCAAAGTTAATCAGAGGTGAGTAATGGTTCAGAAATCTCTTGAATAATAAAGCAGAACAACTTAGAGCACAAAAACAGCCCTCAAAGAAAAGAGTGGGGAGTACTTCACTTCACTGCAAGTAACAGTTGAGTATATTTTATGATCACTGTAACAACTACCATGCCCTTGAGACTGTGCAATTCTGAATTGCTAATATAATTTGTAGGGGGAAAATTAGGACAAAATGCAGTAACATTTCAAGTACAGTCTCACAGTATTTTAAAATTTTATGAAGTATAAGGACTAGGTTAATATGAAATGAGTCATGTTTTTAAGAGAGGCAGTAATACAGATCAGTATCTTAAATCATAACTAAAATAACACTCAACCACTACAAAATAAAAAGAAAACAGAGTAGCTTTTTGCTGGAAAAAGGTCAACAACAACAATGAAGATTTAACAATACTAGAAAAGGCTGAGAGCACTGTTGATTTCAGGACTGAGACATTAAAACACCAGTCTGAATGACCAGGTCATTCTTTCTCAATCAGTTCATCCCAAATAAATAAAAACTCTACTCATATCAACCCTGAGCCTGAAAACCAGACAATTAAACAGCATACATGCTTGGTGCAGATCTTCTGGTTACAGAGGTATATTTGCTTTACTTTGTGACAAATACATTACATTCCACTCCATGATGTCTTTGGGAGTTACCAGAATTGCTTCCTACCTCAAAAAGTAAAGGAGTTACATCCAAGCAAACTCTTTGAGCATCATTTTCCTCACAGGGCAAAGACAGTGGAGTTGCAAAGCTGTAAGTGAGGCTGCAATTGATTTACATATTCTTTAGATCCATTTCCACATGCAAACCAAAGGAAACCAGCTCAGCTCTCAGATCCAAAATTGAATTTTCAAAGCAAGCGGTTCAAAATCTTCCCCCTTTAACTTCTGTACTGAGCTCAAAGATCTAGAGATGCTTCAAATACAGAACTCACACTGGCACTTTATACATTTAATTCTTAAGGCTAATGCTGAAGGTGCCACTCTTGTACACCTCAACTGTGACAACACAAGATACCAAAACTGCTAAATAGAGGTTGACTGATCAAAGCTGAAACAGCAAGTTCCAGTCCTTCCCTTCAGGCCTCAGCTCTGCTTTCCATCTGCACAGCTATCAGGAAGCAGCAGCAAACCAAAAGGACAGCCTGAAAAGATGAATTTGCTATAGTCTGTTACAACTAACATTCCAGTGATGGAATAAGAAGATTGCCCCTTTCTACAGAAGCTAAGATTTTAACTTCTCTGGTCTTACACTGACACATGGGCTGAAGTAAAATACACCTGACAATGCAGAGCTGGTTTTGTTTAGTTTTTTTTTTTCTGGGAAAATCTATTAGTATTGAAACAAACTGCAGAGAGGACCCAAGTGGGGGCAACAGAACACTCGGCTTGGCTACAGCTCACCCCAAACAGGCTCTTGGCCAAAAGAGGAAGCAACACCAGTTACCAACAGGATGAGCTAGGCTACTGTCAAGTCACACTTCTCACTTCAAAATTAACACGCTGCCCTACTTTCCACAGGATAAAACCAGGTGCAATTGTAATATTTTTGTCAAACAGCATAATGGTCTAGATGCTCCTTAAAAAAATGAAAATAATCCACTTGAATACTAAAAACTAGTTATTCTAAAAATACTGTTTGCAGTGTAAGCCTGCTAATGGCATGTGTGCAGAGAGGAACCACACCACCTGTAGCCAGTTAAAAAGGTACTTACCATTGGCAGTGCATTGATATGCAGAAGTTTTCCTTTCGGGTGCCTCTTGCCACAGAAGGGTGACGCTGACAGGGAAATAAGGAGACAAAATAAGCAATGTTAGTAGGCATTATTTTGCAAACTGTGCTGTTAACACACAGTCAAACGTTATCATTTAACCTTCCAGGCTCTCCCAGTTCCTGGAGCTGAGCATCCCCACCGTATGTGCTCAGACCTGGAACAGAGCTGGGACACAGCACGGAGCTGGAGCTTTGCACAGCTCCTGCCCTCCCCACATCCCAGAGCTGGCTCCTGCAGAGAGCCTGGCACACAGAGCCTGGAGCAAACACTGAATGAACACCGGCACCACCAGGCTCTGGACAGCCACACCACTCAGGAGCACACATGCACCACAACCTGGGTAGAAGTATCCCAATGCCTGCATTTTGCTTCAGCTCCCCACAAAAAGCTTCAGGAAGACAACTAGGCAACTTACAGCATCATCTGCCTATGCCAAATTTCTCCTAGAAATAAACCACAGCTACCAACATTTAACACTTTGAAAAGCCCCAAACAAAAGTCAACGTTGCAGTGGTATGACTTCCAAAACGGTTACATCCACTATGAAGCAGAAAAAGAATAAGAAATCTGTTTTCCTAACACATCTTGCACTAAACTCAATTTATATACACAGGTGTGCCCATGAGCCCAAAGAACTACCAACTCCAGCAGTGACCTCAGTAATTAAAAAATAAAAAAAATCACCAGCTCATACTAATTGCAAGCAACACTTGACAACATGAAAATAACAGAAATCTCCCTAGTGCAAAATTCAAGAGAAATCTTGCCCACCTTTAAAACCCAAATAAAAACATAATCCAAACAAATCCACACTCTTAGATGTTAGTAATTTTCTTTACACATCAATAATAATTTTATGCACCCAAAAATAAAATAACTAAGTATAAGCACACAGCTTTTGACATCCAAATATGAGGTAAGTCCATCCACTACAACATTCATTTTTATTCAGCAGTGACAAACGATTTTCATCCACACTAATACTCCTGAGTAGTTGCCCTCCATACAAATACCTGCCAGACGACTTTTCTTTAGGACATAATCTAATTGCCCACTCAAAGAGCAGGAAGGGTGACAGATGGACATGAGTGACTAATGAAGTATTACCAGACTATTTTTAGATTAAATTCTTTACCAAGCATCTGCAACTGTGGTCAAAAAACTTTTACTATGAGTAAAGAGTAACTATGGTTTGTGGGACTCATGATCAACACGAGGTTCTCACGTGCAATTTTCAAGCTCAACCAGCAGGAAATCATTCATTATAGAGCCATTTTTGAACTCAACAAAAAAAAAAAAAAAAAAAAAAAAAAAAAAAAAAAAAAAAAGAAGAGAAAAGAAAAGCTGCAGCATTTGGGCTTATTTTATTCTTGGAAGATGCCACAAGGCAGGCAGAAACATCACCTTCACAGTGTAAGCAAGAGGCACTGCAGAGGATGCTGAGGAATGCAGGAATGCTGGGAATTGAAAGAATTTGCAAACATGCTCTTATTTCCTTGCTTAGTTGTACTAGTGCTGCAGAAAATATGTAAATAGGCTGAGTGAAACTCCACTCCTCAAGAGGTACAGTAGCCTATGCAAGCTTTTTTCCATAGCTGGGGCTGCTGACCAGCTGAGAAGAGAAAGCTTTAACACCCACTCTGCAGACCCCATCAAAACATAATTTGCTTATAACAGGAGTTTTCCTTAAAAACAGAACAAAACAGCAACCAACCAACACTCTTTTGAGAACAATCTAAATCATGAGAAAAACTGTGTGCAGAGAAATGCAGAGAAGGGCCGCTACCCCCTCCCAGTGTGATGCTCAGTTTGGGTTATTCCATTTGGGAAGGAACATTGCAAACATAAATAAAGGGATGACTGCACAAACATAAACCATTTTCTTCCAGGAAAAAGGGCTTTCTTCAGTACACTGCCCAAACTGTCTCCTTCCAACACCTCTTTGCCCTTGTGCAATCTCGAGTGCAGTACTCAGCATCGAAGCCAGAGAGGGAAATCTCTCCTCCTGATCCGTGGAAGAGGATTCTTGTCCTTTGCTTTACATCTAAACAGGGCAGTGACACGGAAAGAAGCTGGAAGCAAAGACTCAAGAGAGCAGAGAATGAGAAAAGAAAGGGTTCACTGACTTCATTCCTCACCAATGTTAATTGGTTGTAGGCTCCAGTTTTAAATAAGGGCGCTTGAAGAGACATGTAAACATTTAGAAAACTCTGCAATGTCCTTCTCCAGAATCAATTGCTGAGGACAAACGCCTCATCAGCAGCTTTTTTTTTCTTTCCAAATTTATCTTATTGGATTTTGGCACGTACCTTGAAACAATGCAGGTGACAGTTACAATTTATTGATTTCGGACTATCTCTCACCTTTATATTCCAACACGTTACAGTGATTTAAACAGGTGCCCAGATGTAGTAACAGCTATACTATGTGACACTTAAAAATAATCCACTAGATGCCCTTTAAGTTTATAAGGCACACCTGGGGAATGCACAGCAGCTTGTGAGTTTGGATTCTTCAACTTGGGGAGGCTGGGAACGGCTCACCACTGCCTGATGACCAATGTATTCAACATCAATTGAAAACTGCTCCCCTCAACTTGAGAGCAAAGATGATTTTGCCATGTGTGCACTGACACACACGTGCTCAGAGCTAGTGCTTGCTGCCTTGCCCACACCCATTTTTTCTGCACAAAATGACACACCTGATGCTCACGTGCCCCTGAGATTCGGGGCCAAACACTCAGTACGACACCCAACATCATATCCTTGTGAAGAGCATCCTACCCTGCTGTGGTGTACAGAGACCAGCCCTTAAACCAAGCCTAGACCACACTCCAGGCCTTAAACCCAGCTTGCATGAGCCAGGCAGTTCCCATCTGCAGGGCCAGAGCTAATAAGCCAAACCACCTTCACCAAAGCAGCAAACACCCACTCAGGCTGCTTGCACAGACTGGGCTGCTGCTATCAATCAAGTAATAATTGTGTGGTACAAAGGAAGCCACAGATAAAAACAACCCTGGCACCAACACAGTGACAGAACTGGTTATCAACACACACACCAGATGTACGCTGATGTTAGTCCTTACCTGCTTCCAAACACAATCAGTTCAAAGCAAGGATTTCTCTAAATGCTACTTGCAGAAATGTTTAACCATTTCCTTACAGAAATGCTGCTATTAGTGCTACTTTCTCCTTCCCAGACATTGCACTGGGTTTGTGTTATGGCTAAACTGGTATGTTTTGTGTGAGCTTTGAATTGCTCCTGTTCCCCATGTGAACTTGTGCACTTGTGCTTTTTTCCTAATCCTCTTAGGATCACACTGTTTATACTACTTTCTGAGATTTTGGTGCTATTTGAGCTCTAACAACAAATTTAGTCATTAGATGTTGTGCTTTCCGAATCACAAAAGCCTTCTTAGGACACAGTATCTTTTCTTCTAAATTATCCTTGAGTATACTGCTTTTATCTGGATTCGGTATCTGGAAAAGTGTCCCAATCAAGAAAGAATTAAAAATAACTAAATCCTGTATATTCCCCTCAGTAACTAGGCTGCAAAAAGCATGAGACAATAATTTTAAAAGCCTAAATTGAAAACTAATCACTCTATTGAATCCTTCCTTTCATTTGGTTAATAGGCACATACAAAGCTAATGGTGATTCTACCACTGCTGTGCTTGGAACATAAACAGAGAAAACCAAAGTGATTTCTTTTAATCACAGTTCTACAGAGATGTATGGCAATTTTTTTTTAAGCAATTCAGCACGTCTACAACAACATCTGCTTTTCAAATCTGACAGAGAGGCTAAACTGAGACGGATACCAACTCAGAAAACTCAGGAGAAACAAATACCTGCAAGTGTGTGTGTGGGGTGGAAATCAGCATCACACACAATACATTGTTCAAAACTGTCAATACCTGAAACTGGTAGGTAGCAATAGGGTTCCTAGAGACAAAATAACATGCACAGACTGCTCCAGTACTTCACTCTGAAAGCACGGCGTGGGCGAGCATGTTTTACAAGAAGCCTCATCAGGAAGCACTGAAAGTATCTAAGATCTGCCCAGAAACATATCCACACAAATTCCTCAACTCTACCTGAAACAGCTCTTCTCCATCAATTGAGATGTTATTTCCTAATCTTTGTTCTTTTATCTTTATTCCATCAGAAATATATCATAGAAATAATGATGCAAGTTGACCTTCCAGATGTTTCAAAGAAGAAATGCTTAACTTGTACATTAATATCACATTAAAGCTGCACAACTTTCCACACTTCAGGAATACTCTTCTATAAAACAAGCACCTGTATGTCTATGGAAGTATGGGAATCAACTCCTAAAACAAAGGGTATCTGAGGGGATAAAGAATATGAATTGGGCAAGCAGACAGCACTATTCTGGAGAAAAGTTCATCCAGACACAGAAACAGGATTCACTGTGCAATGAGAAACACAGGGCAAGCCAAACCAGAGCAAAAGAATACTGCAGAAGTTTAAACACCAATTGCTCTAACAGTCAAAAATTGAGGCAATCACAGAAAATAGCTCATAGCCCACTGAAAGAGAAGAAAGCTGAATTGCTGGAGAAGAAACCAAGTCAGCCAGCTCCATTAAAACCCATAATGGACCCCAGTAATTGTCAATGCCAATCAGCTGGTACCGAGCACCATTTCACTTGCAAGGCATTTAAATGGAATTCATTAGCAAGTAATCCAATTCACGTAAACTGGAAGTTACAAGGTCCTAGAGAACGAAGTTAAATCCAGTCTAGACTGGGAAATAGTATAAAGATTTATTACTGAAAGCACTCTTATGCCAAAGGACCTTAAAGCACCCACAAAAGCCCACCTTCACAGACTGCTACCTGCAGGATGGGGGCCCACCTGTGAAAATTCAAGGTAGTTTCCAATTTTCGGAGTTTTTCTTCCAAAAATAGTGGACATGATGACTACTGACATATTGATCAAAACAGTGGCATATTGACAAATAATTTTTCTGTGTTTTTAATCTAGAACTGAGTCTTAAATTTAAATTCATCACTGGAATAATAATCAGCTAAAACAGCTTCTCAAACTGGGTGGTCTCAGCAGACTCACTTCAAATAGGAAAAAGACTTTTCCTTCTCTAAAAGAAAAAAAAGAAAACAACAAAAATCTGATGTGTAACATTTAGGGACCACTCTGTTATTACAGATTTCAAATACATACCTAAAAAACTGAACCAAGACACACACAAAAAAAAACAACCAACCAAACAAAAACTTTCAAAAAAAAAAAAATCATAATTTTTTTTTAGCATTCCGTTTCCTCAAAGTAAGAACAGACATATTTCCCATGATACTAATTCAGCCTTCTCCAGCTCACTAAACCAACTCAGCTGCACTGGTGAGTGAGAATCCTTCCCTTCCCCACTCAGACCCAGTTAACTCAGATCAGCCTTCACAGCTGAAGGAAAGCAGCAGCTGCTTTTGTCTACATGGAAATGTGTTTACAGGGAACTGATGGTTACAAGGTTAGAAGGACTTTTAAATTGGTCTCCAGTGTGGGGACATGGAACAAAGCTCAAAGAGCTTTCCTGGGAAAATCACCTTCTTCCCCACGGTGCCTGCCTCATCTGTGTTTTTAGACAGATACTGTTTTCAGAACAATATATTCTTCTGCTTTGAGATTCATGGTAGCCTTGCAAAAGAACTTATCTAGATTATGACAAGCTTAATTTATTGAATTAATCAAAATTCTGTCTCAAATATGCCATGACTCGGGGAGGTAGGACACAAGTTTCACACAAACATCACATTTGGAAATAAGCTCAAAATGTTTAAAAAGGAAATCTCCCAAAATAACAAAAGGACTTGACAATATTGTGCTATTTTCAACCTCAGTGAGTGTAACCACCGTGGGAACCCTGGCTGGATTTCCCTCAGTGTTTCCCACTACCACCTTCAGTTGTTTGGGCACCCAGAAGTCAAACAGGGGCATTCTTTCAGAGTAACAGCTCAGACCGAACATTTCTGCCCAGCCAAGCCAAGGAGCTGCTGAGGACATCCAGACAATGCAGTGGGGCTTGGTTTCTGCTGCCAGAGGTGTTTGCAGACAGCCTGACGTCAAGAGGCTCAAGTTGTCCTGCTGTGGCCACTGACCCTGAACGCTGTGTACACTCAGTGGTGCTGAAGTGACACTCCCTGTCTGAGGACACAGTGGGAAGGCTGGCTGCCTTCTGTCTGCCCGCTGCAGGAATAATTCCCCGGATACCTGCCCTTGCAGCAAAGGGTCCGGTTTAAAAGGTATTTCAAAAGGTTCTTAAAAATCTACCTTGCTTGTGATATCGAGTATGTGATAGTAGTAGCATAGAGGCTGAAGAGTTAGGATCCAAGAATTTCTTTAAAATAGCCCTCACAATTATGAGTTACTTTTAAAACTCAAAAGCACTTGAAAATCCACAGGTACGAAAACATTTTTCTGAAAACTTTAAGCCGCATCAGAGGCCAAAAGCAAAGTTTGCAGTGGAGCTTAGGCTCATACACTCCAGGTGCTCCTGGGATACAGCTCCACTAAAATAAGGTGTTTATAATGTGTTCCAGATTCTTCCTAAAATTATTATTACTATTATTATTTTGTGCAGAGACAGAGAAGAACATAAGCCTCTCACATTGCCAATAAAAGGTAACACTGAATGCCCTAAAATCATAAATTAAATGCATCAAGGAATACTTGGGGTTTTTTTTAAATACTGGTCAACAAAAGGTGCTGCACTTCTGCTTACAGTGGCCTCTCCTTTCCCCAGGAACTTTCAAAACTGAGTGATGCCTGAAGCACAATGTACTCAGGCAGTTGTATCACCCCTCCAAACAACTACTGTGTCTTGGTCACATTTGCACACAAATAACCTACAGATGAAGTTTATCCTGGACAGGTAAACCCGGTGGCTAAGTAGCAGACAAGTTGCCCAAGACCAAGCAACACAAGGATTTTTTTTTCCTTTTTCCAAATCTTAACACCATGCCAGCAATAGACAACACCACCTTTCCTACAACCTTCGGCCTCTGCTCTTTCCATGTCTCCATCACTTCTTTAACAGAGCAATTTTTCAACCTCACGTGAGGGCTCTGAATCACAAAGAGTTAAAACCCACCTGGAGAGGGCTGCCCTTGTTCAGGCACTGGTTATCCAGCCATCCCTGCTAAAAGGACAACTTATTCTTACACAGCAGCTACTGAGCTGTGACAAATTGCAGAGCAGGGTATAGGAAAAAAGCCAGTGCTTCTCATTACCAGGGCAAGCTTTCCTACCTCCCGAGAAGGGAAACCTGCCCTGCAGCAGAGGCTAAAACCACAGAAGGCAGAGGGACTAATTCCCAAATGAGCTATCTGGTGTCCCTAAGAGCTCAGAGGTGTGGCTCACCTGAAGGCTTTGGTTTAGTTTTATGCTCAAGTCACATCCTAGCCAAGATCTAACTGCTATTGCATGGGGAAACCTCAGTCTACCCTCATCTACCCTCTCCCAGCTGGGTGTTCTCAACACTTCCTTTCCTCTAAAAAAAAAAAAAAAAAAATTACAATTTTCTTCTACTCAGCTCTTGAAGCATCCCACTGCAGGGTCAGAGGAGGACAGAACTGGCTCAAGAGAGGAAGAGAGAACACAGCCCTGAAAGGGAAGAAATGCAGGAGCAGCACTGCCCTATAGCTCTATCATCAATATTCACATTTCCAAAGAATGCCTGGTGCCTTGGACAGCAAAAGGGAGCCCAGCACAAAAAGCTCCCAGCAAACATGGAATTATGTACTAGGTATGAGCTATGCCAGAAACAGCACAGACACTAACTGTATAAAACATGTATCTCTTATTCTGTTGTCTTTTCAAACCATTTAGATACCAGAGCTGTTTGCCACACTGACTGAATAGCAAAAATAGTTGCATCAACTTTAGATTTGTACATGGAATAAGAGACACCAAAACCTGTTCCAAAGAAAAAGGAGCTTACAGTACAGAGAAACACAGCAAAATATTTACTTTAGCACTATGGTCAGGGAGAAAAGCATCTATTAAATAAATGGACTAAAGTCATTAATCAACAGCAGCATATTACACTAATATAATCATGCCATTTGTTTGTTGTTTTTTTTTTTAACAACAGGACTTAATCATGACCAAGGAAAACATGTATTTGATTCATCAAAGACAACATATTCAAAAGAACTGATGAGCATCAGGAAACGAAACCACGGCAGAGAAGTCTTACGGAGATCATCAACTAGGCCAGGATTAACTGGTAACAACATAACAGTGCCCTTATTCAAGCCTGTCCTAAGCAGTAAAGAGGGTTTGGCTGTGTGCATACACTTGAATTATTACACTGTGTACCTTCCAGGATAGACCTAGGTGGTCTATGCTGAAATTTAAAAGAAAAAAAAAAAAAGCAACCACAAAACTTCTAAAAATATTGTTTGATATGTTGATTAAAATTTCAATTATGTTGGTTTTCCTGCTTGTAGGAAAAGGTTTTTTCCTATTGAAAATGAGTGTAAAAAACCCCTAAGCAAACTTAATTTGTTGCCAAAATGAGTGAAGTCAATATTTTTGTTTCACTGGAAATATTTTCTGTTGGATTTCCTATGGTCATTGCAGCTGTACAGCTCAATTTATATCCCTTTGAACTTATATGTTACACATACAGAGCAACACACAGCAGGTGTTTATCCTACCAACAAGTGGAAGTGAGATTAGATAACATATTACACCACTTTACAGACAGTTAAAAAGCAGAAAAAAGAATGCTGATGTTCGCTAAGGGATCAGTCTCAAGTACAGCTATGTAACATCACCGACAGGAGAAAAAATAGCAATTTCACAGGAGCAAATTTCAACGGCAAGAGAAAACTTAGGTTTGTCTGATGAAGATTGTGTAGCTGCAAATACATTTTAAATAACCAGGAAAAACTTCCCCATGACAAAATCATTCAGCTAAATACAAGTTAAGAAAAACTCCCAGTGCCATGGGGCTTCTGTTATTTTAAACAAGAGTGGTAAGGACTCTGGAAGGAGCAATTCTGCCTAAGGAGAAAGATTAGCGTATAGTGTTTGATCTAAAAGGGCTTTTCCCTTTCTTTACTTTTTGATTCTTATCTTGATTGTTTCACACCAGGAATCTGAAACTGGCTGAGCTGTGCATCCTGCAAATCTCGTTCAAACTGGAATAGGCTGGGGATAGGATTTCACCCTTTGGGAATTTCATTTACAGAACTCTGCCTCTGCAGTCACCTACAGAATTGTCATTCTCTGTAACTGCTGTCAGGGCTTCATGAATCCGGTAGGTTTGGGACTTTTCTGCTATTTTTTAAGTCAACTCACATTTATCAATGTGATCTACTAGATTAGTCAGAGAAAGTAACAAACTCAAGACCTCTGTTCTTGGTCTTTGGGAAATAAAGCTTCCTCAATCTTTCAAATCGTTAAAGACAGAAAATTTAGTCACATCTTAATATTAAAATATGCCAGGTAGATACCATTACTGAAGTGAATTGCACCTGATGTGGTTTTTGTTCCTCTGATACAGATTCAGTAAAGCATCCACAGACCAGACGTTCATTTTTAAAAGAAAAAAAGTGATGAATGTTTACGAACTTTAAAAAAACAAACGAACAAAAAAACCCTATGCTTCCATTTTCCATTTGAACCTACAGATATTTAATTCTTTTTATTGATGGAGAATGAACAGAAGGTCTGCAAATTTTGCTGCTTTCTTTTGTGATCATGCTAACATGCATTGGTTAACCAAGGAAGCAAGTGACAAATGCTCAGGGGCAGGAGTACTAAACACACTTGTCAAAAATACTCCACCTAGCAAAAGTATTTCCCCTCAGTGTCAAACACCAAATATTGGGGTCTGGTTCATCTCCAAACAGAACACTGTAGATATTATTTCAGTCACACCTAGTCAAGGGCTTTTCTTCCTTGTTTTTTTGAGGATACTTTTATGCCATGCTTTTCCAGGTCAGTGGCAGACGGTTGAAATGGAACAGTATGAGGTATTTAGCACTAATAAATACACAGACCGTATACAGCACAGAGTAATAAATGCACAGGACTTGGCAGCCCAAAAATGATGATTCTTCCATCACCAACAAGTAATAAAAACCCAGGTTTACAAGCTGCTGCACTTCAGAAGAGATTGTTTACTGGATCAGATAAAAACAAGGTTCAATATATAAATATATTTTTGTTGTATGACACGGTACAGCTGCAATCATTTATCATTTATCACTTTTTCTTGTGTCTTATCTTTCTTATCATTGCCTAAGGAACAAGCAAAATCTTGGAATTATAAAAATATCTCAAAACACTAGCACTTCTGACCCATTTAACATATATCCCTTTTTTTTTACACCAACTTTACCCAGAAATAAATCCACTTGCCATAATATCCCAAATACTACTACTGGACTGGTTTTGACACCTTTTCAGAGAAGTCTTGGTTGATCCTCCTGGACTTGTGGCAGGCTGGGTGTGCTCGACACCTACACACTGACACTCCCACTAAAACAAAAAGGAGGCAGTTTTGCTAGCAACATCTGCAGACTAAAACAAGCTCGGTTTAAAAGCAATTAGCACTATTTGTTCTTTGGTCAAGTTCAGATAATTTCCTTGGGGCATTTTTAGCTCATCCGTTGATTCAGTGATTCAGAGAACTTTATTAGTTTTATGTTTTTGTTCCTAATACCTTCCCGTAAAGCAGTAAAAAAAAAAAAAAAAAAATCAAACTACGCTAATTTATTTTAGCCGGTGAGGAGTTAATTTTTAAAACTTCATTGTGTAACGACTTTACTAAAAAATTCTTAACTGACTTGAACGATTGCCAGTCCTCAGAACAACACTTACCAAACATTCTTACCAAATGCTGAAGACAGTGGCTGCATGGACAAGCCAGAGAGCATCCAGGGGCTCACAGGGCAAGGCTGAGCATGGATGAAGGGAGGCAAATAATTCATGCCAGGGAAGCAACACCAGTGTAAAGTGTCACTAACACATGTACGAAAGTGATCTGCAGAGCCTCCCATCACGGCTTGGAATTCCTCTGTGCCAGCACAGGCTGCAGAGCCATAAAGGGCAAGATAAGGAAATAACCCTGGATTCCAGCATCGTGGTGCAATGGAACACCTTTCTGGCAGTACTTAAAACTGCACTTAAAATTGTACTTCAAACTGCCGAGGGGCCAATGTGACTTCACATGTCACCCTCCAGGTACAAACACATGTCACATCTCTCATGTGACACGTTTTAGGAAGGGAGGTGCACTTGCAAAAGCATTAAAAACAACATCTGCATTTCTTTTGATTAACTAAGCACAGAGATACTCCTGCTCATCCTTAGTCAGCAGCAGACTTGACCCGGTGAGGTCATTTCAGCAGCCCCATCTCAGGCACTCCACCCAAACCCTTCTGAGGATTGTATTTTTCTCTTTTACAGAAACCAAATCTCTTGCAAAGAAAAACTGCGGGCACTGCCCAAGATGAGTAGCTGAGTTACTCAAGGCCAGAGACCCAAAAAGCCAGAACTGAGGCAGGGTGAACGTAAAAATTCTGGTAAAGAAGAGAAAATCTTCTATGACATTATTATTAAATATGTTTAGAATTAAGAAAGATTAAAATACAAACCCCTACAGATACCACACAGTAAATTCTAAACCTGCTGCTCACTATTTTAACCAACTAGAACAAAACACAACTAAATGATGGTGTCTAAAGAGACCTGGAGGGCAGCATCTCCACTGGCTCCCCAGGGCAGGGCTGTGTCTCCTGCCCAGTGCTGCTGCCTCATAGCATGAGAGAAGCAGAACAGAGAATACTACACAAACATTTCTGTTTATTCCTTTCAAAAACAGGGAATTTTTTTATATTTGCAAAGAATTTCTATTAAAAAAAAAAAAAAAGCCAGTAGAAACTCCTTTTGCAATTTTTCAACTGAAATTCTTCAGTGTTGTGACCACAGAACTCACTGCAGATATAGATACTATAGAAATATCACGTCAAAACTGAATTTAGAATTTTATTTCAAATTCAATTTAAAATTTTGGTAACCTGTACCAAAATCTGATTGAAGCCACCAGGAAAAAAAAAATCAAATAAATTAAAAAATCAACTAACCAATCAATGGAACTGCTGGAAATCACAGGCAAAGTGTTCATGAATTAAAAGTGTTAAGTGGCCAGTTTTTACAGTGGTATACAAATTATTTTTTAAGACCATAACTATTTTTGCATTCAAGTGGCTTCAGTGCTTTGTATGTACTCTGGACACTTAAGGATAATAAATTTATCTGCCACTTACGAGACTACAAACCCCCACTAATTCCAAAATACTGAACAAGAAAATCGTTTCATTTCACTACTGTCAAAAGAGAACTTTTCCCTAGGTTGAAATACAGAAGTTTCCCTCTTTATCCAGTACACTGCAACAGTAAACCAAGGGAAGATTTTTTGCATTAGATACACACCTTCCTCTAAATGCAGTCTGCCACAATAAATTAGAAACACGCTGTTTATCAACATGCAACTTCCTAAAAAGTCATAAAAACTTAAATAATTTGTATAAATAAAAGGTTATGTGCTTTAACAAAAGCAAAGCAAAGCAGTAAATCAGCCTGATTAACAAAACAAATAGCACCTCTACTACAACAATTCAATCTTAGTAGCAAATCAAACATTTTAATAGATTGCAGCACAGTTATTTTCTCGGCAAAGTTTGATTTCTCTAAATCCAAAGCAAAATTACAATCAATTACTTCAAACAAAAGCTTCTACCTGTTGATTAAATTGTTTTCCCTTCGATCCACCCTGGACCTAGCAGACATTTCTTCTGGTATTAAATAGTCAAAAGTGTAAATTAAAGCCTAAAAGACCTCCTTAAAACAACATGTATAATCAGTCTTGATGTTCACTACTTTCGAAATAGAAAGATTTCGAATAGGGCAGCAAAAGCACACAGCACTGGGTAGTCCCTCTGTCTCTGGATGCAAGTGATTAAAAACAGATCCCAGGAAAATCCTACAGGACATAACCCACATCCTGAGGTGCTCAGTGCTCCTCTGGAGGTAGAACAGTGAGCACTAAACAAACAAAGGAAATTTAATCATCCAGTCCTGGGTGGGTTGGTTTTTTGTTTGTTTTTTAAAGCTTAGCTTTACCATTGAATTCAAAACCAGTAAATATATGGAAATAAACCATGAAGCTGTATCCAGACTACAGTAACCTTCAGGTTATTACACTGAGAAAGAAAGAATAAGAGGGCAGTTGCCACAGGAAGTCACCTATCTTAATTGTGCCTGCAATTATTTTTGTATTCATATGCATTCAAAACGAAGCTTTTTTTACACTTCACTTCTGTAATTCACTCCAGCAGTGCCACACTTGCTCTTGCTTCTGCAGGGAAGCATTCCCCACAAGTTCACTGTGGATATCATAAAACAGCTCATTGATAATTAACTTGTGCATGTCATCCAGAAGTTTCTTTTACAGTGCCTCCTCTGTATCCCTTCTGGAACATCAGTAAGAAACAACAAAGACTGGACCAAGAGGGCTGATTTTAACTACAAGCAATGTCAGAAGAATAATAAAGTTGTTCCCATTTGTACAGTAGCAAATAAGGAATCGATAATATAAAATACATACATTACAAAAAAAGAAACCTGAGAAACACCTTCTGAATTTAGGTTTCATGGTCTTACACACTTCAAAAACATGAAAGGCCCTGAAAGATCAATACGACCCATAGGAATCTAAGGTGAAGAAATCCATAATTTGATTTTTTTTTTTAATATGGTAAATTGTACAGTAGCAAACACTCAGAAAAATCAAAGAGATCTCCATACAAGAAACAAAACAGGTAATAAACCCAGAATTTATAAACCTTCCATATCCTCAAATATGGAATGTGGTGCAAATAACATATTACAGAAATTGTTTTCTAGTGGGCATTCAGGTATTTCTCATTTCAAGTAAAAACTTCTATTAAAGGAACATGATCTCTAAGGATTTATCTCTGGGCTTTCCCCCCCTCCAGTACTTTTAATTTTTAATGAGCTTTCTGAAAATTCCCTTTGCATTGAATCTCTTTGGCTGGGGATGCCAAAGGACCCTTTGATCAGCAGATAGAACCCTTTTCCTACTTTTGGAGGGATTTTACTCATGGAAACTACAAAAAAATTCTTTTGATCATAGCACCAAAACCCTGATTTCAGATGACTCCTGGTTTGGAGGCATGGGGGGCACGTGTTCTGCCAAGTCACTGGTCCCCTGGAGCAGCTGGGCTCAGACTGGAGCCACTGAGCAGCACAGATGGATTTGGGATCCTGGACTGGCATCCAGTTGTCACCCCAGCCCCAAAACGTCCTAAAGGAGTCCCTTTGATCCAGTTCAGTGCCTGAGAAATCTCCAAACAGGGCACAATGAGTCTGCCAAGCCCTGCTGCACGTCCACACCACAAGGACATTTGCTGGACTGTTTCTAAGAACGGGACACCATTTGGGAGAGCTAAGAAAACAACTCATTAGAGCACCAGGAGAAAATCCTTTTCTCCCAGGGCACTGCTGTGCCATGGAATAGAAAATGCTATTAAACAAAAATGATCAACTGCAAACAAACATGAATAATTTGCTGAACAAAAAAATATCTTGCAGCTAAGAGACAATATAAATTACCATATGCAGACAACTAGGATGCCAAAGGAGCAGGGACCTCGCTGCTCAAAAAAATAAATCAGCAAATGCAGAAAGACGGTTAGTGACTGTGTTTTGATTTTAGCAATAGAAATCTAAAATAATCCAAAATTGAGGATGTAATTGCCAAAAGGAAGAAACAAACAACACAGAAAAAGAATAATCAAGACTGGAGAAAAACAGATTATCAAAGGCACCTGCTATCACAAGAATAGAAATGAGATCTTCAGAAGCCCTGAAGGACTCCTTGCAGAAAAGAAACAAGAAAAAGCATAAAAACCCAAGAAAGTGATCATTACTGATTTGATCATTTTAGCATACAAACAGAGATGTACTAGGGATGGTAGAGACTGCCAAAGGGAACAGAACCCGAAAAGGTGGGGGTTGCATATTCCTGTATTCCTTTTGCCTATGCCATGCCAGACACATTCCCCCCTTTTTTCCACTGCATCCAAACCCCTGTAACCTGTTGGGGTTTGGAAACAGCAGATGCATTGCTCCCACACTGGCAGACCACAGACCTCCAGCAAAACAACAGCACAGGGGTGCAAACATCTGGGTGAGACTAAAGCATCATCTCCTCCAAGACTTCCCCCACTTGCTCCAGCCATGGCCTCGGCCCTGAGACAGTTTTAGTTCTGTTATTTTATTTCTGCTATTTCTTCCCTCAGAGCAGCAAACACTCCTCATGCAGACAGAGCAGGAGGCTCACTGTGCTTTTCTGCTCTGATCAGAGATGTTTATTCCATCCTTGCCCTGGCCCACACACACTACAGAGCATCTCTCCCTAAGAGACTGCACTCCCAGAATATGGGCTGATCAAACACTGAATGCACAATGCATTTGGCTCCCATATATTAATTATGTACCCCTAAATTATAATGATTTCTCTAATAATTTTCTTACAGAACTTAAAATTCCCACAAAAGGAAGATCCTCTTTGATGTCTGAGCGCTCTTCTGTACATATCAGAGATGCAGTGTAAATATCATTTTACAATAAACAGAAATTCTATACATTTCTACTCATTTGCAAGATGATCAAAACAAGTGAGAAGTTCTAAAGAGAGAACTTTAATTTTGTTCATTCACCCCCTGCATCTACCAGCTCCTTGAGTTCCTGCAGGAGTTCCTTAAGCCTTTGGAGAAACCAGAAGATCCTGCTGGGAAGGGATAGGGAGAGAGCACATTATTTAATAACCAGAAACTATGTATGAGAGACCTTTCTGGTTTTATTTTTGGCACAACTTATCTGCTGGTAGAAAGACTGTATTTTAACACTGAGAGGAATGTAATGGGAAATTTATTTTAAGACTACAGTTCTAGCAGGTCATAAAGATTGTATCATTATCCTCCTTGGACAGTAATTGGCAATAAGAATACATGCTCTTCTTTTAGTTTTTGTTCATTTCATGAGTTGAAAAAGAAATACTGTTCATCCAACATGCTGTTTATTTAATATTCATCTTCCCTGAACTCTTCTTATGCAAAGCACAAATACTGACGATCAATTATTTTAGTAATCATAATTCAAGCTCAAATTTTACACTCTGTAAACACATTATCATGACCACCACATTATGCATTTGAAAAATTCCAGTTGCAGCAACCCATACAAATGAGCACACTGCATTAGGTTTACAGTAAAATTCTGTTCTGGCCAGACATACAAGGGGTTTTTTCATAACAGCAAAATGAATGAAGCACACATAAATGCTGAGTATTTTTCTATGCAGTGTACAAATGCACACATTCATACACAAACAGTCATGGCACTAGTTTTGAGTATCGAATAAAAGTGAAAAATATTTATACTCATCACAAACAAGAAATTATTTCAAATACTAGTTTTATGTTTTTAAAATTAAACTATTGGGTACAGTAGAGAAGTCAGAGGAGAGCTGCTGTCATTTTTGCAGGAAGATTTCCTATAAACTTCATCAGGTTGACAAGAACTAAGTTTTCCCAAAGCAACGGGTAGCTCTTTGGGAGCAATCTAGAACGCCCTCACACTTAGTGGGTGGCCTAATACATCCTGAAATGTAAGTCTATAATTAAATAAAAATTTGCAAAATTCAGTTTAGACTTCTTATGGGAACGTTTAATGCACATATAATTGGGGTGTAACACACACTGCACTACATTTCACTGATAAACCATAACTTTTCAAACCAACATTTCATGGAAATGCTTAGAAAATAGTTTGATGTTTAATGCTGCAAATAAGAGTAAAAGGCTAAACAGGGAAAAAGTGGGCCTGTTGCTGAAGAAGGGGGATGATTTAGTGGCAGCAGATGGGAGATAAGGCTGAGGAATTCATATCAGGGATTATTTGATCTTGACCCATGAGACCAGATGGGCTGTGTCCAAGGGTACAGAAAATCAAGGTCACAGCAGAGCCACCACCGTCATGTCTGAGAGTTCATGGAGACTGAGGGGTCCTCAGTGACTACAGAAGGACAGGTTTTCTGCCACCCTCAAATAAAAAGAGTATTACCCCAATTTATACCCCACAATATGGGTCTATCCAGTCTGGGATATGGCCAGCTGGACAAGTGACCACCAGATGGGTGGAAACACAGCTGGACTCCAAACACAGCAATTAATGGGTCCTTCAGCAACTGAGAGGAGGCCACAAAGTTGTTCAGAAGACTGGAGCACCTCTGCTATGAAGCCATGCTGAGAGAACTGGAGAAAAAAAGCTTCAGAGAGACCTTAGAGCACCTTCCAGCATTTAAAGGGGACTTACAAAAAACCAGAGAGGGACACACAGTGACAGGAAAAGAGGGAATGGCTTTAAACAGACAGAGGGCAGGTTTAGATTGGATATGAGGAAGAAATTGTTTACTGTGAGGGGTTTCACTGGAACAGATTTCTCAAAGATGTGGATGCCCCATGCCAGGAATTGTTCCAGGCCAAGTAGGAGTCAGAACAAGATGGTCCTTAATGTCCCTTCCAACACCTGGTGGTGACCAGGAGGCCAGTAACCCCTGGGATACTGCAGCCATCTCTGCTGGGACCTGACCTATCCAAAATCTCCACCAAGGACTTAGAAGAAGCCCAGGAATGCACTCTCATCAAACTTGTAGGCAGCATCAGTCTGGAGGCAACCAGCAGCTACACCTGAAAGCAGGGCTGGCATCCAGAGAGGCCAGGAACCCACTGGAATTCTGCAAGGACAAATGCAGGGTGTTGTTCCAGGGAGGGAAGAGCCCTTCTATCAACCCAGGCTGAGATCCAGAGCTGAGAAGAACCTGTGGGTATTGGCCAAGCACCAGCCAGGGGTATTGTGTGCTCTTGGACATCATGGGTCCTACAATGGTTTATTCTGTCCATTCACTGCCATTGCCTTTGAAACCCTGATAACATTTTATAAAATAAACCCTCATCGAAAGCACAATTCTAGCACATCCATGTCCAGCAGGTACTGCTGGCAGTGGAGTTTTGTTTCCAAAATGTGCACTTTGACTTCAGAGAGAGAGCCAGTGCACAGCCTGCAACAAAACAACTTAAAATTGTGATTCCTGCATCTATAATTAAGCCACAATTGGCACTTTAAGGGGCACATTCTACAGTTCATGCTACTAAAGTAAATACTGTGTGCATGAAAAACTGCCACACGATGAGTGCAATGAGCATCTAGGCTTATTTGCCAAAGGAGCTCCTTGAGTTTGTATTTAATTCTAATCCGTTATCAAGCATCTTAAAAGTCAAGCAATTGCAAAGTCCCATAAATATATGTGACTATTTGAGTTTTCATTAATACAGTACTTAACATGCAAAACCAAATTAATTTATTTCCGCATGCAAAAACCAGAATGGGTTGGAGAGGCAGCACACACTCACACAGGCTTGGAACTGAGCAAACTGTTACAAATTTGCTGGAAAAATTGTATACTGGGCATATGTAATAGGCAATTTGTTAGCACATAATTGCTATTTCTAACCTAAACCAAGGCAAATCTATCCAAGAAGCATGTTCATATAAACACTGTATTTTATATATGTATATAGGCACAAACACTCTTAAATATTTTATATAGAAGCACATTTTTGAAACATGAAAAGCAAAGCACAGTAGGGACACAAAGAGCCCAGCTTCATTTCCCCTAAATACCAGGGGTGCTAAACATGTGCACCCACACCTCACCAATGCTTCCCCAAGTTATCTTCTGCCAGGAGAAAGAATAACAGCTGCACAGAGACAAAATTGGAGATTAAACTGTGAATATCTAGGGGGGAGAAAAAAAAAACAAAGAGGCAAGAAACTTTAACATGACTGTCTTCCCAAGCTCGAACAGCAGCCCTACCCTCATCCCATCCCACCTTGCCAATAGTCAAATATGTAACATTCATAATTGCACGGTGACATATTCTAATTGTGTGAGCACAAGGCTGCTAATCAAACCTTTACGTAGATAAAAATCAGAGTTGTTGAAAGGAATTCTCTTAAAAATTCAGGTTTAAACCACATCCTGAGGTTAAAATTTAATTTGGTAAGGTGATGCTTATAATACTCCTAGAATTTTGCAATACCTGCAAAATTCCTCCCTTTAGTTAAGTATCTGCTTAGTACAAAACTTCTTCCTTACAATGAAACTCAATCTCCTAACATAAAAACTTGAAAAAGTATCATAAACATTCACAAATCAAGGTTTAAAAAAAAAAAAAAAAAAAAACTTTATGACACGTATCTGGGGAATACTTGAGAGATTCCAAGAATATTCTGTGAAAAAACCCTTGTGTTTATTTTGGACATCACCTTCTATTTTCATGTGATGCCTTTAGTCTTTGCATTAGAGTAACCACAATCTCATGTAATAATCACTTTGGAAGAAAAATAAAGATTAATCAAAGCATATAGTTGGCATATTAACTGAAAGGCTGACATACACCACCATTCCATTCCCATTGCTCTTCAAAGAATCCTCTTAACTAAGCTTGCACAATCAGAGCATTTACTCTTTAAATAACCACGATGAAAAGCAAGATTGTTTTAGTTCTTGAAGCCTCAGTGTACATTCCAGGGCTCCTTATACTTTAAGCAAATGGCAATAAAAACCAAAGGGGTTTTTTTTGAAATCATTTCCAAAGCCTTAGAGACTGTGACTCTACATCTTCAAAATGCTCAAGCACATATACAAGATGCACAATGCCACTCATAAAAAACCCACACTTTTTACTGGTGTACATGCCTCTGTCTTTATATAGACTATAGATTTAATTAGGATATATCTAAGTTTTACAGTTCTTTCTGCTTAGCACCAGTAAAACATGGCCAATTCCATCCATCCATACAACTGATGTTTTTTGTTATCTCACACTTGAGTTTATGCTGCTCCTGGCAAAGGCAGTCTCACCTCACTCAGAACCACTTAAAATCCTTCTGAAAAGGTGACTGGCTTTTGTCTTCCACGTCTCTTTGTAGTCCTGCACCAGCTTCACCTTCTAATGCCTCAAACATAACATACTTACCAGGCTTCTCTTCTATTAGCCAAGAAGGGCCTTTGCACTTTGCTTATCAGCAATTTGGTACCAGAGAGCAACTTCAGATCCCTCCAAATGGCTAATGATGCACTTGATGTATTTTCTGAGAAGCATCAGCATGCTTTCTCACACAGTGCTCATTATGAGAGCTGTTCCTAAATTCACAAGTCTCCTTTCAATCCCTTTTCAAAAGTCTCCCTTTCCATGTCAGCTCAAAAACTGAGTGTTCAATAGCTCCAGGTCAATTTTTCTTCCATGAATATATAATGGCTTTCTGAATTCACATCAACTTTTAGTATTACCATGCCCTGAGGCAAAAAAATTCTGCAGGAATATTCTAGGAAAAAGATACCTAACAGTGTTTATTTTGGACAGCACTTTTTAGTTTCATTTGATGCCTTTAGTCTTTGCATTAGAGCAACAGCAATCACTCCCTAATTATCTTCACCACAGTGCTTCCCAATTTACAAATCTCTCCCATCCCCTCCCTCAGCTGTTAATGGGTTCCTGCCACTCAAACTGGGGACTACTCGACTGCTTAATGAAACTTCCACTGCTGATTCTGACTGTGGGGATGACCCAAACCTGTAAACCCAAGCAGGCACTTTGCTAAGTTTCTAGAAAAGACTTTCGAAGTAATCACTTTGTTTTTGTTTCTCATTAGCAGGGCAGGCTTTTGGAGTTGTTCTGCCTCAAGGACATTAGATGCTGAGTCCAGTGCACAAAGAAAGATGTCAGCACTACTAATTTCTGCTGCCAGGAAAAGAGAGATGCTCCATGTCACCCAGATCATGGCAGCAGAAGGGGAAAGACAGTGAGGGACACCAAGGACTGTCAAATCCTCCCCCACTGCTGTGTTATTCCATCTCCACGCCTCATCTCACTACCATGAAAAGTGAATTGGATTTTCTCTCAAGGGCTGAAGTTTACTGAGGATGACGAGGAGGCTGTGACGAACCAGAAACCTGCAGGGAAGCCACAGACCTGGTTCCTGTGAACTTCAGCAGCAGCTCTGCTGTTAGAAACTAATCTGCCTCTGGTCCAATTCCTTATTCTGCAACAGCAGGGAAAAAGTCATCAGTTCCTGCTTTGGGTAGCAAAAGGGAATGGCTGTGTAAGGAAGTTCAACACACATGCCTTCATTAATTTACTAGATGAGCAACTTCCCCATGATACCCACAGCACAGCAGTAGCATCCTAATAAATTCATATTTTTAAGTCAAGAAATGCATTTTTGGTACAGATTTGAAGCTGACTGAGACATAAATGAATGAGATTCTCTAGCAGTGGTTTTATTTCCTTTGAGCATGAACCTATAAAAACTTTGGTAAACACACTGAAAGGTTCTATGGTTTCACTGCTTTATGGTTTAATAATTTTATATCCTTTTCTGGGATGTCTCGCATCTGTTTACAGAACTGTTGCCTACTGAGTCACAGATATTTCCAGAGCCCCAGCCACACTAGACCACTGTTATTTTTCACTCTCCAAAAGAAGCAAGATAATCATTAACTATAGCAGCAGGGAAAATAAAATCCATGCTGCCTCACTAAGTTAACACTGCACATCCAATAAAAATAATCATTTTAAAAATTATAAAATCATTGAAACAATCTTATCTTTGACATTTCCCATAGTTTCTTTCACTACACTTAGCCATTTTTTCATGTTTCTCTTAACAAGGCTTGCATGAGCTGACCTAGTTTATTTGCACTCCTCCCAAACTGTGAAGTAGAATGTGTTAACATAAACCAAATGGTCCCAGTCATTTTGAAACAAGCTTCTCCTCTGCCAGCTACTCACCCTCTGCCACCTCTGTCTACTGCCTTGACACTTTCCAGCCATTTTTCCTCCCCGGCCTTTGCTGCCACTTCCTTTGTTCTCAAATGCTGCCACCCCAAATTCCTGGTGACTCCCTGCTTTTTGTCCCGAGGGGTGACACCTTCTTCTTCTCCTCCCTGGCAGCCCCACACAGTTGGGCTCCCCCTTACATCCGACTGCTCCTCACCTCCAGCATCCCAAAGTCCACCAGGTGGGAAGAGCTGCTCACCAAGCACGGGGGCCCTGGCTCTGCCTGCTCCTTACCTGGACACAGCCTGTCCCCAGCCGTGCCATGGGCCACCCAGCATGGCCATGGGATAATGCCCCTGCTCCCCATCACAGCCACAGAGAGCCACTGCCCGCCCCGGCCCGTGGAACAAAGCCCAGCTTGCATTTAGTGCCAAAACCTGGAGGAAAGGTCAATGTGTCACCTATCCCACAGCTAAACCTGAGAGTGAGATCTGCTGCTCCAGTGGAAGTGTTGCTGCCATCCCTGGCATATGGTATTACTCAGGTTACTATTTTCATCTTTGCTAGAGCTGTAGCTATGGTAAGGTAACAGCCCAAAAATTTCATAATGACATGGGGGGAGGGTGGAGGGAAGAATTACAAAAAAAGAAACAAGTCACAGCAGTGAGGAAAAGGCCTTTAAAACCTTTGTACTGTTGTGGCTTTGTTCTGCTATTTAGAAAAAAAACCAAACCAAAAAACACTAAACAACCTTGCAATAAGCTGCCTGAAGCAAGCTATTTTCAAGTTTCCTCTGGTTTAATGACTCCTCTTTTCCTCACTCCAGAGGCATACCTGTAAGTGCCACAGGCCAGAGAGGAGCAAATAAGCACCTGTGGTAGTTAGGAGCAGAAAATGCAGTGAACACTCGCCCATTAAGTGCAAGTCTGAAGGACAGATTGTGAATTGCCAACAGGGGAACCAATGAGGAAATCATATGGAGATGTGAAAGTCTGCCACTCACATAAAATAACTTTCATTTCTTTAAAATTACCTTAACTGCACACTCCTATGTTAGAAGTTCACATGCAGAAATCATCATGGAATTTGTTTCTTTACTAAGCAAACTCCCTCGTATTGATCCTCAAGTTTAATAGAAGTTGTTTCAGCTGTTGTGGTTCTAGAGGAAAGCAGATAAATCCACAGGAGCTTGGAACCACAGACTACTAGCATGCTTAGAACACAAAGGAACTGTGCCTAGAGCACATGGTCCATGGTTGTGCCTGTAAAATACACCTCTCCCAGCACACTTGTTAACAACACATCAAACCCCCAGCAGCAGATTGGTCCACCACAGTGGAACTGCCAGGAGAAACTTCAAAATGCTTTTATCCTTTGGTGTCTGAAGGCTAGAGAAGGATACTGGAGAAATACATCTTATTCCAACACTGACTACCAGAGAATTTCCCCTCACGCTCTGCACTGCAATATTTTGAAATTCTTACAATGGTAAATAGTGTTGTTAGCAAGGGTTTCAGGTTTTTGTTACAGATGTGAACCTTTACCCATTCTCTCTGCAACCACACAAAGGACTTTGGCTAAACCAGGTCAAGGGCTGAACATGAAACACCACATCAATTCACCACACAAGGCAAAAGGATGAGCTGGTACAAAATTCTGTTGCCAGATTGGATTGGCACAAAAAAGCCCTAAAGGAGCAGCTGTGATCTGGCACACACCCAGTTTGATCAAACACTACTGCTCCTCCAAAGGCAGGGTATCAGTCGTGCCCTTGCTGATTTCCTGGTAAACAAGCACAGTTACAAAAAGCACACTCACCCATTAGCACAGAGATGGAGCTCTGGCCTAAGGCCAGTCTTGCTTGGGTTTTTATGTCATTTACGTAACTAAAGTATCTAAATCTCTCCACCAGACTGAAAACAGGACAGAGAATGCAAATAGGATTCTCATTTTCCATTTGGCCATGTACAAAGCAATTGCTGCTGGAAGCATGAGCTGTCATGTAGAGATTTGGGGTTCTCAGATACCTGCCCTCTGAAACAGTTGACTACAGATGTTGCTCAGGACAACAAAGAAACTGCAGAATCTCACACTGCCACACAGAGCTTATCATGTCCAGGAACACACAGCTCAATGAAATGCAACAGAAAGTCTTGGCTGACCCAGAACACATCCAACCACAGATCCAACACCGGCCCCAAATCCAACCACACGCTGCTGCACAAGATGAACCAGATGTCACAAGCAAGGAGAACGAATTCAGTCCCCTCCACACAAACACAGGACTTTGTTTGCTGGACATAACAGCTCAAAGATTTAGAGTCTCTCCACTTGCTACTCTTTTCTTAATTCATTGGGTAAACTGACACATCCCCTCCCCCTAAGCCATAACTGAAAATTATAATTAACAAGATGATAACATAGGAGGTCCTAATCAGTACTAATTCTTCTGTTCTTGCTTGCTGAGAAAAGAAGGTAAATTTCATTCTGAATTTTTCTCCAATAACTGCAGCCATTCAGCACAGCCCCCTGAGATTTTTGCTTTCACTAGTGTTATAAAAATATAAGTTTCCTAAGTGAGATAATAAAATAAAGAAATAACCTAATGAACAGGAGGCCAAACTTCCATGGCAACTATATAGGATAACACCAAATCACACTGCAGGCTCCAAACCTTCACCAATGTCCGTGAGTGTTTCCCACTTTTTTCAGGGAAGACTACCAAAAATCTCTTGCCTTTGCAGTAAAGTAGAACTGATCACACATTCTCTGAAGGATCACAGGTGTGATGTGTCTGAAACTAGACAGATAAATGACAAATGGGCTATGATGACTACATGTATCAAATAAAAAGCAACAGAAATGCTCTCCCACAAATACACAAACATTTTAATCTTCAATACATTGAAACATGGTACTGCAACAGTAAATAGTACATTTAACTGGGTGGAGGCTGCTGTTGAATAATGCAATGCATGAGCTCCCAAACCAGATTACATTTTTTGCTTAAAATGTAACCATATTGTCCAGCTCAACAAGGATGAGGACAATGAGAAAGCATCCAAAACATAAATAAAAATTGCCACCCCAACTTACTGTTCCCAGAACACTCCAAAAATAGACTTGCCTACAAAAGCAACTCTGTCTTAGATTACGTAGAATTCTGACCAATGGGCAACCAATCTTACATGCTGTCTCTGATGGGGAAGATCATGCTTTTAAAAAAAAAAAAAAAAATCTACCACACCTAGAGGTGGAACTACAGTGTAGCCTGTATACCCATACTACCCAGTGTCATCTAGAAATCAATGTGGTGAATTAATTTAGGCAAATATTCCCATAGCTCTCGACAGTTTTCAATGAAACCATTAAATGTTCTTCTCAGCTGAGCTCACTGTGAGCAAAATACACTGCTGAAAATTTAACTTTCCCTTCCCACTTCGAAACCTGTCACTTAAGTAACCAACCTTGACCATTCCTTCCAAGTTTAAAAAAAATCCCCCTGAAACTGGCTAAAAACGCCTGAAACAGACACACCTACTGCAATCCAAAAGGACACAAAGTAACTTCTTTTGATTGAGGGATAAAGATAAGGTACCAGTGAGAAAACACTCAAATACAATTTATTTTAATGATAGCAAAATGTTTCACATACCCTCCAGCAATAACCCCCAAAAGATCAATCCTCACAGCCTTTACTTCAGTAGTTCCTTGCTCCAGGGCTGTTCCCAAAGCCCCTTCAATTCTTCCCATGAGCTGTTTTCCCGTCAGTGATACCTTTCCCTCCCCATGTTAAAACATACGCCAGCAGTATTTCTGTCAATCCCTGCCTGACCTGCTGACGGAACATCAGAAACCCTCTCGTATCAGATCTGTCCACAAGCCACCCAAACCATTACAAGATTTTCTCCCAGTAAAGGCTGGGATCAAAGCCAATGGCATTGTCAGCATGAACTGGGACACGGAGGAAATCAGCGCAAGATGGGACATCTCAAACTGAGGCACACAGCTCACCATCACAAGCAATAAATGAAAACAGAAGTCCTTTCTCCTCTGGGAGCCATTTATTTTCATAAGACATGAAGCCTGATTTTAAATTGTTCTGAGTCACAGTCAGATCCACACTTCAATGCATGCAAGATGATTAATATCACTTGAGAACAAGGCATTATTTTGAGCTTCAGAAAACACAGCAATGTGAGGAAACTAGACCGGGAGACATCCAAGAAACGGAAAGATTTGGTTAGAGCTTAATTTCTTGCCTACAAAAGGGTCCTAAAGAGCTTTCCTTACTCCTGTGTGTATCAAAATCCCAGTAAGAGTTTGCTGCGTGGCTCAGACCCCAATTTGGGCACCTCCCCACTGCACACAGCAACTGGAGCTGCTGCCCTGCCCAGCTTCTCACCCCAGTAGGGTTAGAGATTCAATCCTCCTGGGACCTTAAATTTAGGCAGCAATGACAACAGCTCTGTCTAGCTGTTCCTAAAATCCTCACCATGGCATCACTAAAAAGATAATCCTCGTCATGCTTCTAATGCAAAAGGTTGCTCTGGTTGACCCAAGCTGCTGCTGAATTTCAGGTGGAAAAGCCCAAGGGCAGGACAAAGTGCAGCTGAAAAACACTATGAGGACTTCACTTAGGAAGACTGATGGGAGTCCAGGAATTTTAATTGCACCACACATTATATTTCCACACTATTTAAATAATTATTTGCATATAATTTATTTCAATTATTTTCATGCCTTTCACAGAAGTCAGGACGTTTTATTAAAAGGTAAAATAAATACTATTTTGCACAAAGCAATTTTACAGCAACCTTACCCTGAATTAATTTGAAGTCAATGTAATGAACCACAAAATAAAAGTTGTCCCATAAATAATGAAGTCTCTCAATCTTCCCATGCCACGCCATTCCAGCAATCATACTGGATTCACTAAATACTACAGTAATTTCCACCATTTAAATTAAACAGAATGCAACCATTTTATTTACACACATAAATGTCCACAGAACATGAGAGCAGACATCCAGCCTGCAGTCAGAATGTCACTAAGTTTTCAGGTCTGTTTGGATAATATTCAGAATCTTACAATTTTTCCACCTCAAAACACATACTGAAATGTATTTAAAAAAAAAAAGTTCAAGCTAGAATGATTCAGAGTTAAAAAAAAAAAAATTCTTGCCCTGCTCCTGCTGAGCTGTTCACAATTGATTTTTGTTATGAAAATTCAAACAATAACCTTAAAGAAGGTTAAGAAGGTTAAAGAAAATCATTATACTAACACTAGGGTGACAATGTAGAAATTGGTGGATGCTCCACACCACATAGAATCCGGTTTGGCATCAGACTTGGAAAAAGTTGAATGGGTTTGGGGAACTAGTTGCTAAATTGGAAATGGATGAAGATTGAGTTTTTATTGAGGAAAACCAACACTGGAGAGGGAGGCGGCAGGTCTTGAGGTAACATTACTACCATCAAAAACAATTTTGTTCAGGCAATAAGGAGTGGTTTGAATGGAAAACATCACAGTACTATTTTATGGGTTTTTTTGTTAAACAAACAAAAAATCTTGAATACACATCTGTAAGATGAGAGATACGTGGTGGTCAACTGAATAACTCGCAAATTTCAGTACCTAAATACAGCAGAAAAACATCCAGCAGTCTACCTTAAGGTATTAAAAATCCCAAAACCAAACAACAAAATGAAACATAAGAATTCCATTAACCCACTCTGAAATATACTTGATGCAATTTCTAAGTTTCTCCTTATTTCAACCAACTTTGTTGTAATAAAGAGAAATACTGGCATATATTTGTGAAACTACATTTTGTGGCACTTGCACCTTCTATTTTATTCTTGCTCCAATAGGTAAAACCAGTGATCCTGCAAGAACACACACTTGTCACACAGCAGACACAATTATCTCGTCTGGGCCACTATCGACCAATTTTGAGAGATTCTTGCCTATGTTTCCTGTGGAAATGGATTCAAAACATTCTTCAATATACTGGGATTTTGTTTGCACATGCTGAACAGGCAATAAATTACTAGTTTACTTTTGGATTTAAATCTAAAGTATGATTCTGCTCCTTAGCAGCTTAGAACTACGCTGCACAAAAAGAGGTGTTGTTTTTTTTTTTTTTTTCATTTTTCAGAACATTGAGACACATTCAATGTTTTAAAATTAATAAATAACCAATCAAAAAAAAAAAAAAAAAAAAAAAGGCCACCAAGAAAACTCCAAGTCCCACTTTATTATAAGCATTAGTGATCTTTCAAGTCCAAATCCTGCAGGTGTGTGAGGAAGAGGCAAAAACCTCCTAAAATTTGGGAATCCCCCAACAACTATCCTAAAAACACAGGGAGCTCCCCACTGTTGGGATGACACCTGCTTTGCAGATGCAGCTCTCACTTCCACCAGGCCAATACACACTCAGGACCTAAATAAAAGTGCAATTAATGGCCTGATGCAAGGCTTTTCCTAGTTATGTTCAGTCTGTCCTGCTTTTTAACAAGCACAAGGAGATATAGACCCTAAAACATTGAATATTGTTATACAACTACCTCCTTGGAAAAACACATTCCAAAAAAAATCTCCCATCATTCCACTGCCCCTGCTCATTTCATTTGCCTTGCTCTTAGCCTTCACTCCACTACTTTCCTTCCTAGCTCCGAGATTTATTAACTTGAAAAAAACCATGATTTCAGTGTTTCTACTACAGCAATGCTCAGCAGATGTCTCACATCTCTATTTATACAACTCTAGAACTGGTAATAAACATGATTTTCCTATTGCCACACTACATTTTTTAATGAGATATCATTCCTCGTCTCTGTTTACCAAGAATTACATTGGCCACAACGAAGTCCTTCTCCCACATTATTACAGCACAGAAGGCTTTGGAAGGCTGAGTGGAAACTTGTTGCTATACATGAAAGAATTCCTAATGGTTAAGGACTGGCATTCTCCTCCCTGAGCCTGTGGAGAGCAGGGATCCTCAGAGGTGTGAAGGAAGGTGTCTAAGGGGAGGGAGATGCCTGGGAAGGCATCAGGAATAAACACTCAGCCTTTCAGAGCTTATTTCCACCCGGAGCCCAACCACAGTGACTTTCACAGGGCTGTGCCAAAGACATTTGTCCAAGACCAAGAGTGTGGTTCCTAGATGACGTCAGATGTCTGGGCAGTCAGCCAGCTTCCTATGGAAGTGATTTCAATATTGCTGAACTTCAATCTAATTGCATTTATCATATGATTATTTATGTAAGGAGCCAGCAGCTTGTATAGGTAACCTGTATTCTTGAATCTAATAAAATAAAGTATGTTTTGAAAATACAAAGAAAGAGACAGATTGAGCTAACCAGAAATCATATTAAAGTTTCATGCCTTCCTTTAAAGCCACTTACTCCAGAAAGGAACAGATGTTAGCCAAGACAAATATCATCCTTGCTCAACTGCGACTTGGAAAGCCTGATGCAAAGTACAGTATTTTCTCACCTGCAAATTTACAATTGTTCCATAACTATAATTATACACTGAATGTCAAGTCTTGCCCCTTCTACTCATGCTTCATAGCAGGTTCTCACTGCCCCGAGGCTTTGCCCAAAATTTGTTCATTTATTCCCTTTGTGACCTTTCTCTTACAATTTTTCTGTAAACACACAAAAATCTTCATCCAACCCACCAAAAAGCTAAACAAATTTGAAGACAGTCATGCCACATTCTGAAATTACCATTTTTCCTCCCAGACAATGTAACATCAGTAATTCCACACACACTTTCCTCTCTGTATCCTTTCCCTACTGCAGTTTTTTCACTCAAGTTCTACACGCACACAATAAGGCACAATTAAACCCAGAACACTGATGTGTCCCTGTCCCACAGGCAACAGGCAGTGCCACATCAGGTGGCCATGTCCTGTAACACACTCGTGACCCTAAACCAGTTGATTGTTAACAGAACAAGGAAGCAGGTGAAGTTCCCACCACATTAAAGCAGGGCACTGAACTCAGGCATTCACAGAATCCGTGCTCCCAAGGGTAGAGCAAACACCAGAATTAATGCTACTTCTCCCCTTCCTCTACACTCTTATGGTCCTGGTCTCCTCTTCCAGTCCTCTAAAAGGAAATACACCTTTACAACGCCCCAGTTCAGAGTTCAAATTCTGGCAAGGTGTTTCCAAGGTCTTTACTGTCCTTTCTGATCATCCCTCTCTCCTAAATAACAACTCAGAAGTTCAGTGACAAACAACAACAACAGAACAGCAAAAAAGGCTCCATCCTCCAGCAGTGATTTCAAGATTCCCTGTGTGTCTAAAGGACTGTAATAACCATTGAGCAGATTCCCTTTCTGTTCACTGCAAATCTCAGAATCTTTCTATGGAAATCTCCCATTTGTTTCCATAAGTTAAATTTGGATAATTCTCTAAAAATATAAATAAGAAAAATAATATTAAAAAACCCAAAACCTACACACACAAAACAAATTTTCCTCTGGCATTTTTTTGGACAGGATGCATTTGCAGCACTGTTAATCACTCATCACTATGAAGGGTACAGTGCAGGAACTGTGTGTGAAATGTTTGAAAGCATTCTGAAATTTTGGAGAAAAGCATTTGTTGAAAATGTTTTGTCATAATTTGTTAGGTATGTCACAAATTTTAGGGAGCATCAATGTATTTTATTTCCTAAGCCTGTTCTGCTATCTTTGCACTTTTGCCTGCATACCAATTAATGTGGTTTTGTCATTTATCGCTTTTTAATAGTACAACACAACCTCTCCACAGTAAGTGGTTCACAAGCCTGAACAGTCTATTAGAAATGCAAAAACTAAGGTTGCCTATGTCAGATTTATATTTTACAGAATAGCCCTACCAGCATTAAAAAAACCTCAAACCAACAAAACAAATCCAAAACAACATCAAACCAAAAATATCCCCTGCTGACACAAAGATCACATCTTTGCCAAACTTCAAGCACATGTTCTCAAACAGGAAATAAAGCTTTTCAAGAAAAAATTTTAATAGGTTAAAAAAATACAGAAAACAACTGACTGATTTTCCTTGCTGCTATTATCACAAAAGCTGACCTATTCTGGTTAATTTGGCAAGAAAAGGGATCCTACTCAATACAATACTTATCACACAATGTTTTGGCCTACTTATAAAAAATTATTTGTGATCCAATTTCCTATGCAGAGTTGTTTTTACAAAGCTTTTCCCCACTGCAACCACATTTCCACTGGGATCATGACCAGAAGTGATCACATCAACAACTGAGTTTCTGTGAGGGCCATGATCCCACTTGCAGCTTCCTCTGCCCATCCTGAGCCACCAGCTCTGTGATGGAGGCACACGGATGGACAACCTTGTGCACAAGGAACAAAAAGTATTTTCAAGTTTTGCCAAGGATTTTGTCAAGATTAGGCCCAAAACAAAGTCCCAGACCAAGCAAACCCCCCAGAAAATTAGGAATCAACATTTACAAATTCCAGACTGGCTTTTGCCTACAGAAAACACAAGCTGTGACAAGCCTTATTTTGGAAAATTCTACCACAAAACACCACCTCTGATGGAGCCCATGTTCAGTTGTTGCAGTTATTTTGGTGTTACCACTGAGTGTGCATGGAGCAGCTCACACGTATATTTATTTATATTTATTGTCTGACTCCTCTGGTAAATTAGTGTAAGCAACCTCTATGTAGTAGAGCCATCTTTTTTAGTAAGTTGTAATAAATAGGGCTGCACAGCATTCCACAAGAAACAAAAGGAGAGGAGATCCAAATGCAGCTCTTTTAAAATAGTTCTTGGCTAAATAAGAAGAAAAACACATAATGGATGTAGTTTAATCCTTAACCACCTCACAACAGGCACACAAAGAACACTTCACAGGTAAACAGAACAGCGAGCATTTCAAAAATTGTCTAGTTTGGTTTATAATTGATTTTTTTTTTAAGCCACATTCTGCTTTTGACTTCAGATATTTTGGGACCAGTTAAATAGGGGGAGGAAAAAATAAAAAAAAAGAGTAATTTTTAGCCATTTATAACTACACAGCCACAGTGTTTTTAAGAGCAGGCCCAAGGCTGTGTGCACAGATCTAACTCTGCTTTCTCCACAGATACATTATGCAATGCAATGTGATAAATATGTAACCATGGAGGCACACACTGTGTTGCAAACAGGACACCGAGCTCCTGGGTGACCCAGGAGAAGACAGACTACAGTTCTAGCTGTGATTCCCTCCCCCCATTTCTTTTTCATAATGGTCCAGCGCTTGTTCTTGCAGCCTTTTTATACCATCTCCTCTCTGAGGTATGTAAATAATTTAGTCAACAGCAATGCATTATGCAATTTATTTTCAGCAAACAGCACAGCCTTCGTTAGGTGCAATTCATGGGAAGAAGCAGTTAATTATGGTAATTCATCTGCAGACCAAGGTGAGCAATTTCACTGTTATTCTGCTATCCTACTTAATATGCATGTGCTGTATAGGAGCAGTTAAATGGCAACTTTCAAGGCTGACATCCCAAACCCCGATTCTGTAACAAGCTTTGAACCTGGGCTTAAGGCAGAGCTACAGTAAACAGGGCTTCTGGGAGGCGAAGGAGTCAATTTACACAAAACAACTTGCAAGCTCAGGGTTTAAGGTAGTCTAGTGAATAGACCTCTACCAGATCCTAGAAATAATTCTATGCTATTGTATTGCACTATTTGTGGAATGGTATGTGATCATATAATTAGAGATCATATAGTACATTCACACAAAGAATACTTTGGGGCTTGCCGGGGAGGGGGGAGGGGACCTCTTTTAAAAAAGAAAATTACATTATCTGGAAATTCAGAGCTAATCTCGACAACTCAGAAATGCTACAAGAGAGCTTTTTCTTCACAAACTTTAGAAAAAAAAAACATTTCAGGTTTGATTTATGCCGGAGGAAGAAATAGCTTCAAACAAAACTAGCTGAGGTTTTGAATCGTTAAGGTGTTAAAAGGCAAAAAAAGTTATTTAGGAAAATAGATTGAAATATGTGCAAATATTAAAAAAATAGTAATTTCTAAACTGTAGCTCTATGATTGCAATGACAAGGAGGCGAGGATAACATTTGGTTCAGAAGCAAGACTGAAAGAAGTGCTCTGTACAGGTGTAGGAAGAACGGCGTGGGTTTGGGGGCAGGATCTGAGAGGAGGATGAAGGGCAGGTCCCAGGGAGGGTGGCAGCCTCCGGGACAAGGGCTGTGCTCCAGCACAGCCAATTTAACCTCAAGGGGAAGGCTCCAAACTCTTCTCCTGTGGACCCTGTCCTGAGACCACCATGCCTGTGCTGGCTGTGCCCTCGCCTGGGGTGAGAGCAGAGCCCTCGGTGCTGGGGCTGCCCTTCCTGCCCCGCACCCTTGGCACGCACATTAAATCCCGCAGACATCGCTGGGGCTCCGCACAACACACAGCTCTGCGTGTGCAGCGCTGCCCTTCAGACACAAACCAAGCCTGGAAACCTGAAAAGCCCTCCTTGATCACAAGATTAAAGTCAAAAACTTATAAAGAGAGTTGCTGCTTCAATGACAGAAGGCACAGAATTTTAACGTGAGCACCCTGAAGGTCTCAGTGGTGCACAGGTCCAAGAAGCACAGTCAGACAGTTTTAATTTAACCTTACACACTGATACAGCTACAGGACTAAAGCATTAGTGGTCTCGAGTTTGTTTATGACTGACTACATATGCTAGAATGTGCTCTGCCAAAACCCATTGCTAAAACAAAAACCAGCGTTCAAAAAAAGCACAAAACTTCATAAACCAAATAAACAACACATTGCAAATATTTAAGGCTTCCAAGCAAAGGCTACTTCTGTAAACTCCAACATTTAAACTAGCAACAAAACATGTCAGACACTGAAACAAATGACTGGCTAAAAAAAACCCCCACCGTCCTCAGCAATTCAAATGGTTCATTTTTCTGTTATCCTGAAACATTCAGGGCACTCAAATTATAACTGAGCAAATATACATATCCCTTCCTATTTAAAATAAAACACAAAAAAATTGGAAACATTAAATCTTTCTGCTTAACCCAGGACTAGAAAACTGTCAGTGCCGAAAATTAGTTTCACAGAGCCTTAATGCATCTGAAAATGGCTTATTTGCTACACATGACAAGCAAATTCCGAAATAAAGGGAAACCCTTCCCTCAACATGCACACTAATATTTTTCTGTCCTGAAGGTTGGATTACTTCCAGGGAACCTGAATTGACTTCAATGGAGCAATAATGTATTTCTTAGGAAGAACTTGCAAACTGCCTCAGATCACAAGAAAATGGTTCAACCAAGAAAGGGCTTCACTCAGCTCTTCTAAATATACCAAAGAATCACACTTAAGTGATATTTTTTTAAACAATTAGGGCTTGACTACACCAACAGCTATATCAGCTGATATATAGATATATATTACTGTAAACAGGAATGAGACACTTTCTTCCTGGAGCCATTCCAAAAAAAATGTGAGTGCACTGTTAATTCCTACTTTTAACTTCAACTCATGCTGCCACTGTGTGTAAATACATTTTTGCTAAGTTTAAGGTATTTATTAAAGTACTAGCAGGACTTTCTTTTCAAATTAACCAGAGATACTTTTCAGGGTAGAGTATGGTGAAAATAAGAAAAGTCACCACACAGAAGTACAATTTATAATAGCAAAACCCAAATGTATACAATTTTAAGTGCTATTCTCAAAGTGAAGAGACTCTGCAGAATTAAAATATCCCCTAAAATTTCAAATTTTCAGCATATGAAAAATATCTAAACAACATATGAAAATAAGATAATTTAACAGCAAATGTTTGCTCACCAGTGTCACAAGCACAGCTGTGACAGCCAGGACCAAGATGTGCTTTAGGAGACACCTATACCAACAAAGAAAACATTCACCAGAAATTAATGTCCTCCAGGAAAACACCACTGCCTCCCAGTAAAGGACATTAAAAAAAAGATTTTCATAGAAGCTTGTAAATTAGTTTATAGTTAAACTTATAAACAAGAATCATTTAGGAAGTTATAAAAGAAGACTCACCCAAATGAAATTACATGCACATGACAAAGATTTATGTCTATTTTCTGTATGGGTGAACCCAAGCAGTGAGTACAAGCCTGTATGTAGAGAGTGGCTGAGCTATCAGCTGGCTATTCTGTGTGCTGATAGCAAAGCTGAGGTAACAGGTTCATGGCCCACCCTTACCTGACCCACAGTCACTCCAGTGGTTCAGCCACAGCCTTCATGGTAGCAACACTGGTGTTTGTGGAGTCAGGCTGCAAACTGCTGCAGCAAAAATACCTGGACTTTAATCCCCTCTCCCCACCAAAACAGCTGTTGGGTTTAATACATCCTTCCAGAGATGATGTTTTTAAGACCCATAAATCTGTCTCAGCATGGCAGAGGACTCAATATATCACATTAGAAGATTGAAACTTTTTTGTGCCTCTGCTCCATCAAGACCAGGGACATCTCAAGGGTCTCACCACCCCCTTTCCCACACCCAGTGCTGGGATAAGTAGCTGCTTGGGAAGCTGTTCTCCAAAACCCATTCCTGAAGTGGCTCCACCAAGAAAGTTTTACCTTTCCTCACTCCCAAAACTCTGCCAGGGTCCAGAAAAAAGTGCAGGCATCTTAAAACTTCATATAAGGTTGGATTGCCATATTACTAAGGACAAAAACATGCCTAACTTCATGAACCAAGTAGCCTAATTTCAACATGTCCTGGCAGCAGTAGAAAATATTTCCCATGTGAGGGACCACATTCTGTCCAACAGAGAACTAAAACACACACACAAAACCCATAAATAAAAATTAAGCACTTGCTTAAACTGAAAACTCCATCCAAGTAAGCAGAGACTGAAAAATTAAACAAAAGCCACTTTACACTGCTGCGCAGCCTTTCACCAGAAGATCTCAGGGCACTGAACTGGCCTGAAAAAGCTCCTGTTAAGTATTAAATCACTGGTGCATGGGCAAATTTGTTAATCCATTTGCTAAGGTCACACAGTGGCAGAAATAACAGATAATCCTGACACCAGCTTTCTGTCCCAATCATTATGTGGACAGAAAATCTTCAGTGATGTAAACAAAAAAATAAAGTAAACACAGTTATCTGTCACATACTCGTATATTAGGTCACTCAGAAAAGCAAAATTGTGGGTATGGGGAGTGAAGATGTATCTCTGGGGATCTACCACAGAGCTAGACAGGCCTGTGGAAACTTATATAGAGAATTCATAACCATAATTCCATAATTCTCTCTATCAAGCAGTTCCTCTGAAGGGAATGAAGGAACTGCAGTCACGCTCAAAAAGAAGTCTGAAAACCTTGAGCAGTAACCCACAGAATATATTCCACTGCTGTATTACACCCACATTAGGATGCCAAAAGTTTGCCATTCATTCTACATTGAAATTAAAGCAGTATTTTACAGACTGCCTGCAAGCCACACAAACTGGGGAAGTTCGCTAATATCAGAGAGCAGATGGACACACAGCTGACACTGTCGACACTCAGTCAAGACTGCTACGAGAATTTCTACCAGCTTGAAAGTTTCTACCACCTTCCATGCCATTACATATGAAAGCAACTTGGTAACACCTACTGTGGTGCTCTAAAAATTCAAGATCATTTTGGTGAACAGTCCTGTATAGATATAAAACACACTGCAAGCACCAGGCTAAAACACACTGCGAGCACCAGTTTCCAAAGAGGAAACAGCAAGTCTCTACGCTGATTAAAAAAATAAAACAATAAAACAAACAAAAAGAAAACCAAACCACAACCACATTTATTCTACAAATCAAAAATACTGGACCAGACAATGAGCTACACGGGCATTGTTAAGATGCACTAAAAACAACAGCATAATAAAAATCACTGTAGGCTGGGAAGACTAATCTTTCTGCTCTTCCTTAAGCAAAACTCACAGCAATTTCAATGGAATTCTCCCCCAGATACGGCTGGATGACTACATCCACTGCCTACACGTGCCAAGTCTGCTCCTGCAGCCAGTCTCTACTGCATCCATCTTAGTTACACTACACATATCCTGATTACAGGGATTTATAAATGGCATGAGTGATTTAGAGATGATCCACAAAACTGTGACTTCAGTAGAGATGAGGTTCACTACTACTGTCTCAAGAGTCACCAGCTGTGTGGTAAAGCACTTAACACCTGGAAGACTTTCAAGCAAAAATCTTTTACTGACTTTCTCAACAGTACATTCTGCATTCTGTCCCAAGCATACCCACTCCAGAGCCAGAACACAAGTCTGCTATGCATTGGTTTCACGGGGCAATGAGGTAGGAGAGAGTTTATGATCCATTCAGTCACCTGCGTTTATTTTCTTATGTTCTGGACAACCCAGACAGGAAACAAAAACGGTGCTTAGATACCAAGCGTGAGAGTATTTTATCATACAGTTTCTGGATGTGAACTCTTTAAAGACAAATCTCTCGACTCCGAAGTTGCAGTTCCCCACAGGACAAAGGCGCCTGTGCGCACGTCCCAGCTCGCAGCCTCAAAGCCCTGTTTGTTCACCCAGAACAATGGGGCATGTGACTTGTCAACACTACCCACAATAAAAACAATAAGATAAGGCTGCCACTGATTTCACGATGACTGGCTTTGTTTTTGCTAATTTTAAGTCACAATGTCAGTAAAAACTTCTTGCATAAAACCCCTTATTTTGAAAAGCCCAAAGTCAACCCCACCTTGCGCTGAGGTTTTCGCTCCAACTTCCTTAGCTTTTCATGTCTGTACTAAATGCTCACACCACCTCCCTCCAAAGCCTCCCTCTGACTTCATCAAGAGTTGGATCAATGCTACGTGCCTAGAGCCAAGATTATTTTTATCATATCAAAGCACTGCCAAAATCTGTCCTCTGCATTTCCTGCCCTGTGTGCCCATCCCAACCACCCATGTGCCCGCAGGCAGCCCCTCGCTCACCTCCTGCTCGCTGCCAGGGGCACACACAGGAAAACGAGACTTCCCCAGCAGGTTTTGCTCTACCACTGACTCAGGCTACATCATCCAAACCCATTCAACCCCTCCAGTTCAAGAGGGCTACCTAGGACCGAGTCCTGAATATAAACTGAGAAAAAGGAAGAAAGCAGAGAAAACCCAGAGAACAGAAACAAAAAGGGCACCAAATTGATTTAAAGGACTCACAAGAGAACAGATGGGGAGAATGCAAAAGAAAAGTCCAAAATAACAAAAAGGAGAGAGAAAGCCCAGGGGAAAAAAAAAAAAGAAAAAAACAGGCAGGGAATGATTAGAAAAATCAAATAAAGCCTTAGAAAGAGTAAGAATAAAATGGTACAAACTGTCAGAGTGGACACAAAACACTGCAGCTCACTACACTTTTTTGCCACCTTCCTGCTCCAGCATGGACAAGGAAGCAGAGCCAAGATGAGAAGGCAGAGCCACCCTGACACTTGGAAGGGGTTAATTCAGACAGAAAAAAGCAGCACAAGCTTGCACCACTTGTCTTTTTATCACACAGGGGGAGGCTTGGGGGGTTATTTTAATTACACAGAACAGCAGTAGGCCCAGCAGCACCAGATTAACAAACACAAGTAGGCAGCAACAGGCACAAGGAAGTACATTGCAGTTCCAAACTTCCACCATTTACAGGAACATTAACACAAATGAAATCTGACTAACCTGATCTCTGAATGCATTTTTAAAACCTGTGCATTTCTTTCATTTCACCTTGAAAAAACTCAATTTTGCAAGCAGGTAGTTACAGGCCACAGCTGGGAAAGTGGAAGGCACATTAAGCACGCAAATGAAATTTCACATACTCTAACACCATCGGTGGAGCTTTCTGGAGCTCTGCAGCAGTGTCCAACATACACAAGCCTTGCTGCTGGCACAACAGACAAATCTCAGCCTACGTAAGGGACGCTCTCCTAGCCGGAGTCTGACACTGCATTTCACATACCCTCCGAGCCTCGCGTATGAAGTCATCCCTAGCGTCAAAGAGCGAGTCAAAACACATCGAGAGTGTTTTCCCTGGCTACCTGAAAGTTTCCATCCCTTTATCTTCTGTGTAGTTTTTCTTTTTTAATTCTTCCCACCATTTCTGTCGATATACACAGGATCTATAAAAGTCCCCAGTACATGCAAGCAATGAGTGTCTCTCTAACATGGGACCTCAACTGTGTTCCAGTCATGGGGACAACAGCAGACTGATGGGAAAATTGAATTTGGAGCCTTCACAACCAACCCACAAAACCACACAGAGAGAGGGTTCATTTCTTAAGGTAAAAGCAATGCCTATCTTACCAGAAGATAATACACCTGGGAGGGCTGTGGTACCCAGGCACCTCAATGCGATGACCCAGTGGTCAAGAGGGCCTTTTGTTTTACTTTAATAGAAGAGGCTCTTAAAATGTAAATGCTAACATATTTAATGTGCATCATATGTATTCTAAGCAAGAACCTTACAAAGGGCCTTGATGAACAAAGACTAACTAATCCATATCAAAATAACCTTGCACGTGTAGACAGCAGAAGAGCCAGCTAACATGGATTTTGCCAACAGCAAGATAACATTGATACTTCTAACGTAATCAAAGGCCATTCACAATCTGCCCTGGAAGACATTCACAGAAATACAAAGCATTTTTCCTACAACTCAAACAACCGCGACAAATATTTACTATGAAGGCAAAAGCTGTAAAAAAAAAAAAAAAAGAAAAAAGAAAGGAAAATAAGTTGGTTTCTATTAATCAGCTACATTTAGATATCCATTACTAGTATCAGATCAAGCTCACCAAAACTGCTTAGCAGGTTGTTTCACTGTATTTGTGTTCAAGTTTTGTCACAACTCAACATATTGACGTTTCATATTGTTGACTTCTTTCATGCCCACAATGCTAGATACTTACAGTCTAAACAAGACACCAGATTGTGAAATTTAGTTGTGCATTCAAAATAAAGTGGAAAATCAGGTACCACATCGGCATCAGGAAAACATTCATGTTGTTCAGCAAGTACAGACCCCACTTCTATAAACCCCAGATCTGTTGCACTAGCAGTGGGAAACAGCTAATCCATTGCTACACAAGATATTTCTACCACAATTTATTTGATGTCAGCATTAGTAGATGGCTTGACAACACCATCCCTCATTTTCCTCCATCTACATTCGTGGTAACTTTGCTTTATAAGTACATTAAAATTATAAAATCTGAACAAGAGTAACCCCAAAATAAATACATTACAGAATCACAAACATCTTTTTGGCAAAAATCCGCATTTTTACAAAGCGTTTCCCAATTAAAATTTATCTCCAAGAGTCTGCATTCAGGAAAGTGTGTTTGTGTTGATACACAAGCAGAAATTTCTGCACTAGAGAAGAATGTGGACATCCATACAAAAATTAGTGGTGATTCATTGTTTAACAGTTGTCTTCCCTTTACAGCACACCGCAGACTGAAGGACACGTTGCCAAACTGAGAGCACCAATACTTCCTTTAACCTAATATAGGACAAATAAATACACTTCAACAGCTTCTAAATCTTGCACGTCCTACTTTTTTGACCCAGATCTCTTATTATTTCCCCCACAGGTCTATGCAATATCAAAACTATTTTTTTCCCCCACAAATTTAGATATAACCTAAAAGAGGGAAAGTACTCACGCTTACTGTGAGCTAGAGAGACCAGGAAGCAGGGGGAGGGTCAGACTCACTCATGTCTCCTAAGATCAATCGGTATTTTAAGGTAAGCTCCTCTCTCAACTGCTGAAATTAATGTCAAAAACGCTCATTTGTCCAAAAGGACTGTAAGTTATACCAATATCAATAATAAATGAAAAATAACGACATCTTTTTAATACTATTTTTACAAAGCAAAATTATATTTTCAGAAGTCGTGCTGACACTCGAGCATGAATCAGTCTGTCCAAAAACCACTAAAGAGCTATGAAACTTGTTATTCCACTCCTCAGCCAGCCTGGGCAACTTATTCCAGGAAATCAAACTGTCTCCTCTTTGCCTGGTACTTTTAGGGAACCATGAGGGGACTGAAATCTGTCTCACATGTGCTCACCATCCATAATTCCCCACTCAGTTTGCTAGTGATAGGTCACCCAAGTGAAGAGAATGAACTTTTAACATTGTTAATGTCAAATGGATGCAACTTTTAGGACTCTAGACCTTGACAATTTCTGTGGTTTTGGCATCAGGCACAGTATTTAGCACTACATTTTCACAAACTGTAAATATTTGACCCTTAACTCATAACCTTCGAAAAATGCTCCAGGAATAGACAGCACAGAGATCTTTTCACGTAGCTGTGCAGAGAGCAAAGTCTGCACTTTCACAGTCCCAATTCATAAAAATCTACCACCAGCCTGACGTCAGTGGGGTGACAGGGAGCTCCACGTGTGGCCGGAGAAGTGACTGAATCATTCCCCAAACCCACAAGGGGATAAAAGGAGCACCAGGTTTACAGCAGGGACAGCTGCTGGCCTGCCCTGCCAGGCTGCCAAAACTCTTGCCCCGCTGAAGGGGAAGGGAAGGGCTGCTACTCACATCCCACCAGCTAAAACTTCCAGCAACGCATCTCGAGCAATTCCAAATGACACCCAGTGTGTCTGCATATGGCACACGGTTGTAGAGAGTGTCTGTAACACACTGACATTGAACAGAGCCTCAGATCATAAAACAAAAAAAACCCACACAACTGTTTTCTCTGGATGATTCTGATTTTTTACTGCTAGACATTACTAGTAAGCGAGATTGCTCCTCTGCAACATGGAGACTTCAGAATTACAACAATAAACACAAGTCAGAGCACACAACATAGCCTTTTACTAATACTGCTCCCAGGAACAGAAAAGACACCCTCACGGGAGTTTGCAAAAGCCTGCAAACCACACACAAGAGTTGATTTTTAGAAATGCTAAGCACACACAGAGACTGCCAACTTCACATGCAACGGCGGGGACTCAGCATCTTTGAAAATAAGACTATTAATATCTTACTTTAGAGATGTAGATGCCAGCTTATACTCTTCTTAAGAGGAGTCATGCTTGCACCAAGCACAACTACAGCACAAATTCAGGGAGCAGATCCCCACTGCCACCGCACCTCCAGCTCCTGGAGACAAGCAGGATAACACAAAGCACCAGGAAGGGCCACGGGCAGGCACTGAACCACACAGTCAGGTTGACACCCAATCTGCCTGCATTACTCATCTTCAAAAATTGGCATGTTAGGCCAATAGCATACCTAGGGATTTTGCTTCTGGCATTCCAGCTAACATATTCCCAAGAACCTCAGTATCTCCACTTAGCTCTGAGTTTGGCCACACACAATTACATTCAAAGTAAAAGGAGACTCTTTGAAAGATGTTAAATGTTTTGGCCAAGACAATTCCATAACACTCCCCCTCATTACTTCAGAGCTTCTTTCAGTAAGCTACACCAATTCACTAGACTTTCTGATTACTATTGCTACACGTAAGGAAATACACTCAAAAGTCTTCCCTGCAATCAGCCCATCCAAGAAGCAAGCGAGCAAGGTGAGCTGCAACAGCAATTTCACTCCTTGGCTAGCCAGGCCAGCAAAACCCTAACACACCGGACCAGAGCGTGCATTTTCCCCTACAATTACACAACCTTCAGCTTGGAATAACCACTTCTTATCAAGGCAGAATTATTTTTAAGGCTCCTTATCAATATAAAAAGTCAAGTCTAAAGGATATCACAGAAAGGTAAGTGGTAAGGTATTAAAGACAAAGGTTTCAGAGTGTAAGCTGAGTTACAGTTCTGTAGACCCTATTAAACCAAAGGAACATTTAACCTGAGCTCAAACAAGGCCACTAAGACTCTAGGGCATTTTGTATGAACAAGTTCAGCCTTGTTTTCATTACAAGAAGGAAGGAAAGGGCCTTCTCATCTTGGATTAGATACCACAAGACAGAATCATAAGACGTTTGCCAGTTTCCATACAAACTGGCAATTTCCAGACCAGACTTCCAAACCTTTTCACTCAAGCAATGAACTCTCCCAAAGTGACAGCTATGCTGTCTCATTTTCACTGCTTCTTACCTCCAGTTAGCTAATTCAATTTTGAAAAATTAAAGGAAAGCCAATATATTCCCCTACAATTTCATATCAAAAGATATTCCTTATTCCTCATTTCATTGTCACACTTTATCTCGGAGGAAACCAATTATGAAATGAATAAAGCGGTCTCCATCTACTCTGCTTGGGATCACTGGATGAACTTATTTCTAGTAGAGTCACTTGTCATTAAGTGACTTTATAGAAATTAAGACCATCTAACTTCATACTTCAGCACATAAAAAACTGAGAACATTTGGGACAGGGGTAGCTAAATCAATAGCAAGAATGTAGAAATGGTTTCTTCATCACCTGTTAATTTGAAGCTACTACATTAATGCAGCAATGCAACTCAAAAAGAGAGAAGAGCTGTCAATCATAGCTCCTAATGGGAAATTACTGACACTTCTTCACCTAATACAAACACTTAAATTTGTATTTAAAAATGAGTATATTCTCAGAGCAGTTACTTTCTGCAGAAGCCAAACATGTATAATTACAGAGTGTGCACACACACTTTCACTTCTCTCCCAACCTGCAGCTACTTGCATGAGCTGATGTTTAGGGCATTAAATACAGTCATTATTACACCCTGAACTCTGGGTGCACACATGTGCAAACACACACCCAGTGAGGATGGTCAGCACACAGACCAGTATCACACCACTCAATATGAACAACGTGAATTAGATTATGAATGAGTCACACTTGGGTACGATACATCTCAGTATTGCAATATTTCATTATCGACACAACCGCGACCTGCAGCGCACCCTGTCCTTGCCCTCCTCTCCAAAGAACAGACCAGACCACTTTGCCACCACCCTATCCCAGCTGGGAAGGGGAAGAGCTGGTGGGAGGTTTGTGTCTGTCTCTCCTCTGCTTGCCAGCAGTGTCCTCGCCAGCAAGGTGTCAGAATTCACACGGGCACCACGATCCTCAGCGGCTGCGGGACCGGGGGGACAGAAGAGATTGGCAAAGCAAGCAAAAACTGGAGGGGTGACTCTTCACCTGGGACTCCCAATGAGCAGAGGAATTAGTGATGAAAAGGTGTCACACCTGCCACTACCTCAGCCTTCCCAAAACACTTCACAGTGCTGGTGTACCAAAACAGCATCAGTGTAATGAAAGATTCACATCCTACTGCCCACTGCTAATGCAAAACACAGCCAACTTCTGGGAGCAACTTCACAGACAGCTGCAGAGCTCATTCAGCTGAATGAGAGCACTGATGTTCACAAAGCTCTGTGCTTTACAGGACTTCCTGACTTCTGCACGATTACATCCTTGTAGCATGTGGGTCTTCACTGCCACTACAAAACTTATAACAGCAAACACATTCTGACTTAAATGTAAAGTCCACGTTCTATTAAATTCCAGACCAAAATGAAGTTAGGTAAAATAACTCAGTTTGCTTTATATTATTCAGATCTGTTCTTCCTAACTTAAAACTATTATCTGAAAACAACATTATCAGCAATTTTGGCCATTTCCCCTAATCCATCCAGAACCTCTTTATGCTTAGGGCTGCAGCACTTTTTAGCATCAAACTCTTTCATGATGGGAAAATGACTATGAAGTATTGCTGTTGGGTGCTTAGCGCTTATACCCTGCCTTACAACTTCAAAGCATTACACAAACATCAATAATTACCATATATAGAGTAAAACTGAAAGAAGTATTCATATTAAAAAGGAAACTCACAGGAAAAAAAAACCTTAACTACCTCTTTGAATGGGGGAAAAAAGCTTAAGCAACAGAATCTTCTGTAATTATTGTGTTCTTTATGTTACACACATGCGTTAGGGCTGTGCACGTTGAAACAAACAAAAACTATACACTCTTGCACGGTCTTAAAAATAAATTGTAAAGCCCACAAGCCAAACCCTAACTCCTTTCATACATCTAAATTACATTTCCTTCTCCCTTCCTCAAGGAATGAGAGCTAAGTGTTCTCCAGGTGTTCCCAATAACAATTTGGGAGGCAGGCCACCACGCTCCCAAGACACAGTACAAGAAAACACGGAGTTCTCACGGAGAAAAAGCCAACTTCCCCCAAGAAAACTTAACACAGCGACAGTGTACCAGCTCAGGTGACCTTAGGTAAATAATACAAAATGTTACCATTCCATTAGACCTTAAACAAAAACAAAGGAAAGAAAAACACCAGAGAAAAACCACAGAAAGTTTGTTTCGATCAATTACAGGGCACCATCTGTGCCCTAAGCACCATCACCAGCCCCTTTTTTTCAATAGATAAGGGCAAAAAACCCTTCACAAGCACATACCCACACGCTTAAATTTCAGGACATACACAGGAGCTTGCAGGTCCAGTTCTCATTTGGAATGTATTCCGAAAGGCCCGCTAACACACATCTCCAAAGGAAGGCCCCAAACTCAACGTGAGTCTCACATGGACAAGCCTTTGGCTTACTCACAGCAACACAAGGGCACGAAACTGCCCCGAAGCCCAGGTACAACCAAACCCCAAACACCAATTTTGCATATGGTGCCCTCACTGCTAAAGGAGCACAACTCACAACACCCAAAGGGTAGAGACCACCAACAGCAGCAAACCTTGTTAATGCACACAACGTGCTCAGAATTTATTTTAGCACCAAAGGACAGCAAAGCGAGTCAGACAAGCCCACAACACTTTTTTTTTATGCAACAAAGACCTGGTTCTCCTGATCATGTCTGCCATGCCTTAACAATAAGGAAGGAATATGTTTTGTGATCCCCTCCCCCATAAATCAGTTAGGAATTTGATTTACACAGACAGGAAAACGAGGAAGTCGAGCACACTGGAGAGTAGTAAAAACTTCACCAGCAAACTTCACTTTCCTACACAGCGACCTACAAACCAAACTTTCCTCCAGACTCACGTGTCATCTGCAGCAACCAGCCCCTGCCATAAAGCACTGACAAAGTTTTGCTGTTCTGGGGAATAAAGACAAGCGAGGGAGAGACTTTTATTCTGTCAAGCTGCCTTAAAAGGAAATTCGGTGATGAAAGATTAAATTCACCTGGAACAACACGATAAATTTTAACCCTTTCGAGGGTACAACAATAACAAGCCACATATTTCAGGACTTAAATCCTCCACCAAGAAAACAGTACACATTACATCAACCGTGCGAGCCCTTCTAATTGATGCAACACACAATTTACACCAGGGTTTCGGTCAGGGGTAAGCCGTGGCAAGGACAGACGGTGTGAAACGGGAAAATAAAAGCTGATTTTGTGTCTCGAACCGGGCCCGCTCCCTGCCACCGCGGGGTATTGCATGTTCCGCCCGGAACTTGGCCGGGAAACTGATCAATAACTTGGCTCTGGGGGCAGAGCCATGGGGGATGGCCCGGGGGTGGGGGTGCATGGGGTGCATCCCCTCCGAGGAGCGGCCGGGCCGGGATGGGGGAGAACTCCGGGCAGTGGGGGAGGGGAGGGGAAGGGCCTCCCCTCCCCCCTTCCCCTCCCCCCATAAGTAAATATGCGGGAAGGGGGGGGAGGGGAAGCCGCTCTTCCACACAAATCGGGCTAAAAATAGGCCTCTCGCCATGGCTCCCGTGTGCCATTCGCTGCCGAGGCCGGTGTCCCCCCCATCCCCCGCTCCATTAAACGTTTTTATATATTTTTTTTAAATTAAAAAAAAAAAAATGAATGCGGGTGGGGGAGGGGAAGCCAGCGGCTCGGGGTGGGGGAGGGGTAAAAATATATATATATATATACACACACACACACATATGTCTGTATATATATATATATATATACACACACACATGTATATATACACATATTAATAAAACCGGGGGGTCACAGAGGCGTTGTGCTCCCATCCCCCTCCCGCTCCACCGACACAAACAGGGCGGCCGCCCCCCACCCCCATCCCCGGCCCCGGCCCCTGCCCGCCCCCGGGGCTCCGAGCCCCCCGGTTCTTACCTTGCGAGCGGCTGCTCCCCCCTTTCCCCGGGAATGGAGGCACGAGGAATTCACCCTGGATTGTCTCTCCTCCTCCCGTGTGTTTTATACCGCCGCGTGTATATACGCGCACATCCCTGCCTGTGTGAGTGTGTGTGTGTGTGTACACGCGTATAGTTATCGATTATATATATATATATATCTGTATTTTTAAGGTGTCCACACCGAGAGGAGGAGCAGAAAAAAAAAACACACCAGGAAAAAAAAAAAAAAAAACCAACAAAACCACCACACACACACAGGAGGAGGAAGGAAAAAAAATACCCAGCGCGTAGCGCTGTGATATTCAATTATATCCGAGCCAGGGGCCGGGGGAGGGGAGGGTGGGGAGGGCGGGTGGGGGGGGGGGGGGACTGGAGATTAAGTCCCGAGGAAGGAGGGGAAAAAAAAAAAAAAAGTAATATGTGTGTGTGTGATTGAGATTGAGGAGGGATCGGGGCGGAATGTGGGAGCTGTTACTGGGGGAAGGAGCCAAGCGGCGCGGAGCAGCCGGCGGCCCGCAGACACTCCGGGTGCCCGGCCGCGCCGAAATGGGCGCCGGCGGAGGGAAGGGAAGGGAAGGAAGGGAGGGAAGGAAGGAGGAAGGGAAGCAGCGGAGCCGGGAGGCGAGGCCAGGCGAGGAGGAGCGGCCCGGCCCGGCCACACAAGCCCAGTGCGGGGGTCGGGGAGGGGGACGCGCTCCCTGACCCCTTCCCCGCCGCGCCCGGCAGCGGGGAGGGGAGGCGGCCGCGGGGAAAGGGAGGGGAGGCCGCCCGGGCACGGCAGGCCCCGGGCCGCGGAGCTTTTCTAGGAAAGACATTAAATTGCGCTGCCAACAGAGCTTATGTAAATGCAGGATGTAACATGGTGGTTTTGCCTCTCTCCTCGCAGCCCGTCGCGGTTGGCCATGGCACCGGGACCCGGCCCTGCGCGGGCACCGCGCTACCGCCTCTGCCCTCTCGTTCCATTTAATGAAAATAAACCTCCGCAGCACTAATGCAATGTCCTACCTGGGTGTTTTTACAATTGAAATGCTGTTCTTCATCTATGTAGCTGCATTGTTTGTTTTTGAAAGCGAGCTTTGTTAATCGAAACCACATTCGTCACCAGGCAGCCCTTTCCATCTTAAAATGGTTTTGCAAGAGCGTTTCACACTCTTGGGCGATGGTCCAGCACTCTCATGTCCGGACATTGGCACCCGTGCAGAGTCCCAGTGACCACAAACCCTGCACGGATCCGACGGCAACATCCGATGTTATCCCAGCTCATTCCAAGGCTCTCCACGCACCCCAGCCCAGCTCTGGTGTTGCTCAAACAGGGCGTCCACATCACCACGCTCAATTTCAGAACTTGGTTTCACTGCAGCTGGCACTGGATAAATAGGTGCCCATGAATGTAGTGCTTTTATGCTTTTTGTTGTTGTTGTTGTTTTTTTGGGGTTTTGTGGATAGAGCATTGCCAGAGAATTATGCTAGTCCTAAGGTAGCAGTTCTGGATTTTACCTTCACTCTAACACCTGGGATATACCACAGGCAGATTTTGCCCACCTGAGCATCATCGCACAAGCAGATGGGGCCCATCATCTCCACAAAGCCTTGGGTGGCTCTCTGGGTGTAGGATCCCCTCATAGTACTCATTCTCTTCTGCATCAAACCCATGCATTTTTCCTTCCTTTATGAAGAAAAAGATTAAAATACTTGCAGAAATTAGTTTTTGGGGGTTTTTTTAAATTGCAAAATTATTTAGTTTTGAGATAACCCTAGCCGTTCAGTCCATTTGCTTGAAGAGGCCAGAGTTACGTCAGGAAACCTAAATCTCTCTAGAAAGCCAGGAAGCATATTTGTAATTGCAAATCACTTTGTGTCCAGCATTTATTTGTCTAATGATTTTGGTGGCCCAAGTGGGTGACTTTCTTTTCTCACTAAAATGGTGTGTAGGCTCTCTGCTTTAGGTGTGTAAAGAGGCCATAATTTTGAAGATTATATCCAGTCCAGCTCCAAAATTTGCTGAAAGAAATTTGAGTGGAAGAAGAAGTAGCAAGGCACTCATTATCATGTTCATGCATTATAATCTTAGATCTGTCCATGCTTCTAATGGAGTTTGACCTCTTGATACTCTGATTTATTTCCCAGGTGAAAGAAGATAAGCAGTAACAGTGTGTGGAGGAAGGGGAATGGGAATGTGCACATAGCCTAAGGCAAGAGCAAAGGGAACTCTTCTGGGGGACTGAGGGGGACAGCAGGGGCCTAAAGGAGGATATGTGAGGAGTCCATGAAATGGGAGTGAGAGGTGTGACGTTCAGAAAGCTTGTGTGAGAAACGGGGGAGGGAGAATCCCTGAAGTGTGCGTTGTTTGGCCCTCAGGAACTACAAACACTGTCTTCCCATCCATCTGCCGAGCAGTGACAGCGTGCTGAGCTGAAGTCATCTGGCTGAAGGTTTCCATGCTCTGGTGTTCTCCAAATGTTCAGTCGCGGCTCTGGGGTGCCAGGCTCTCTTTTTTAACATGATGACGTGCTCAACTGGGCGATTTCCCGAGGAGAAGTTCTGCTCTCCAGGATCTACAAAGTGCATTCTGGAGGATTTATGCTTTAATAGTCGTCCCCCATCTGTTTTGTCCTGGTTTCCCTTTTTTTACGAAGGCGAACACCCCACAGGACTGCACAAAGGCCTCTCACTCTCTGTGATGAGCTTAAGCCTTTGCAGATCTCTCACCCAAATGTGCAGCTGGACTCAGAGCTACAGGGGACACTTCAGAGCATATGGGAAGGGGGTTCTCACCCTCAGAGGTGTCCAAGGATGGATGGTGGGTAGCACGGGGCAGTTGAGCACGTTGTGGTTTACAGCAGGTTGTTTGGTGAGCCAGCTGAGCTCAGGGAGCTGGCTTTGCCTTCTGGGAGAGCCACTTCTAAACAGTAACTTTGTTACATTTCCCTTCCCAAAGCAGCGAGAAAGATTGGACAAAACCCTAACTTTCAGATGTGCAGCTGGAGCAGATCTGAGGTCTTGGTTCATCCCTGTGTTTGAATAAAAGCACACTTCTGAAGTTCTTCAGCGACACAGCTGCTCATGGCCAGTGGCTCCGTCATCCCAATGACTGGAAAGTTTTCTCACAGCCATATTTTAAAGACACATCCTTAAAATAGTTGAAATGACTTGTAACAAGGAGTGCTTGGCCTACGAAGCACATATAAGCAAATATTTGCAATAACTGGCCCACTGTTTGCACAGCACCAAGCACACTGCCTGGACTCCATAAATAATAATACTTGGCACTTGCAGAGTGGTTTCCATTTTCAAAGCACTTTAGTCATAACCCTTGACACCTATACGGCCTTTTACATCTTTACAAGAATTAATTAATCCTCACAATGCCCTGTGAGGTAGGTATGCGCTGCAATAATAACAATAACAACAATTAATAATTCATGCATTCTACTCAAAAATCACTTCAGGGATTAAAATGCATCTGTAATACTTGGGGTTTATTAACATTTTCCAGCAAATAATAAAACCCATGCTATTGTGTTAAATCTATATAATATCCATCCATAAATCTTGTGCAGATTGGAGCGAGACCGAAGGCACAGCGAGGCATCAGCAGGAAGCAGATGGCTGGCTCCAGAAAAGTTCAAGCCCAGTCCACACACAACCCAGGTGCTAGAATGGAGCATGGCAGTGCGTAAATAAATACCAGCGAACCAGGAAGGCTCTTTGTTCATTTTTAGCTGCTGTTTGTGCAGGGCTCCCCCAGGCTGGGCGTGCATGACCCCATCCTGCACAAACACAGCCCCAGAAAATGCGGGTGGGTGACCAAGGGCGGTGACTCAGCACTGCTCAGCAGCGCAGGGCAGGGAGGAGCCTGGACAGCGCCAGGAAAACACTTTCCCTCCACATTCTCCCTCGTAAGAATTACCATAGTGCCTTTGATATGCAGGCAAGCCCCAGTTAAACCTGATATTTAAACCAGCGGGATTTAAACCCTGTTGATTTAAGCACAAGAGCCATCAGGCTCCCACGGGGGAGCTCCGGGCCTGGCAGGGCAGGGGAGGGAGCAGGCTCCCCACAGGACAGATCCCCCACAAAGATGCTTTTGTCAGTTCACATCCCAAAGTGGATTAATGGGAAGCACAAGGGCACTTTAATCCTAATGAGCAGGTACACCCACAGCCTCGCAATTCCACCAAGGCTTCCCATGACTTCCCTGTGACAGCGAGCTCTGCGTCGGAAGCACTCAGCAGTTAGGCCTGGAGGCCTTCATACTCTTAAGACCTTTGAGGGGAGATATCGACATTAAAAAAAAAAAAATGGCAGACCAGAATTTTAAAAACTCCTCTAAATTATTTGACTTTGTATTGTGCATACTGAGAAAGGAAATGGAGGTTCCCTGGTTTGAAGGCACTGGTTTTATTCCTTTTGAGGCTGCTGACAATGACTTTGCGGGAGAAGACATGCTGGAATACGGCTTCTTTCTGAGTAGGGAGCATCTTCTGCTCCAACTTAGCATAACTTTGTTGGTGATTCGTCATTTATTGATCATATATGGTAAAAAATGTCCAAAAGTGGTGATCAACATACCAGTACAACTATTTTTTTCAGTTGCTTTAAAGCACACACACAGGGATAACCTTGTGTATCTCCATAAACTGGGGAAGAGTCAATCCGAAAACAATCATCTCACTGATACACTTACTAGATCGATTTGGGAGGCTTTTTCTTCCAGAATAAACAGCCAGAGCAGAGGAACAGCATGACCAGGTGAACAGTCCCTCATTCACAGGCAGGTGATGAACTGTGTGATCCAAAGCCATCAGGTGGTCCTGTCAGAAGTTTCAGGACACAAGTTACCCTGCTCAGAGCATGTTCAGCTCACTTCGTGTTCAGGCATGTGAACTGTTCCACACCTCCCCAGGACACAGAGATTCTGCTGGACACGGCTGCTGGCCCTGGCCCTTCTGCACAGGAGCAATTGCATGTTGTTATTTTCAAAATCTACTACAGGACCCCCAAAAATAGTACAGATAACCGAGGTCAGGACTGCTGCAAGATGAGGATGCCTACCAAACAGAGTCTGGCCTCACTGTTTATTGGTGCCGAGGTCCCATCCAGAGGCCCATCATTCATTCCCTGAAGGCTGTAAGAGAAACACAGATGTGTGTGTAAACGTGTCACATCAAGGAGAGCTTCCAGATCAGTGCCAGAGGAACGGATTTTTAAAGGAAAATAAGCAATGCCCACTGCTTGAGCTCCTTCAAGCACCCTGCACCAGATTCCTGCACCTTGGTTTCTACTAGGCCATGTTTGTTTGTTTGGGGGGTTTTTTGGTGTTTTGTTTGTTTTTTGTTTTTTTCGCTTTTGGGTTTGTTTTTTTTTTGGGGGGGGGGTGTTTTTTTGTAGTTTTGTTTTGGTTTTTTTTGTGAGGAAAACCAGTGAGTTTGTTGCTGCAGGGCCTTCCTTTCCATGGAGGGCTGTAGTTTGGAGCAGAGAATGTCCCTGCCCATCTGAGCTCCCACTGTGGTTCCTGGCACAAGAGGGAGGACAAAATAAAAGTTAAATATCATCCCTCGCTATTCATAATCCAGCCCCAGGAGGATTGGTGGAGGTTTCATACAAGAAGAGGAGAAAAATGAGTGAACAGCATGGAAAGATGCTGATACAGACCTCACTCTGGGAAGCAACACAGACTGACCTCAGTGAGTTTAGTTATTGCAGGTGCAGCACTGTAGCTTCAGTGAACTGAACTGGGGTTGTTACAGGCACGAGAACAAATCTGTGTTTTGGCTTTAATAATTTGCTAAGGATTGGGGGATTTTGTTTTGTTTTGGTGGATATTTTTGGTTTTGGGGTTTTTTTTGCATATGTAAATATGCACATTTTTTAAGATGGAAAGAAAATGTTACTTCTCAGACAGAAACACTGGAGAGGCCTCAGTTAACTCTGAGGTTACAGCAAAGCTGCCTTCACAACGGGCTTGTAACTCAAATATTACATCCTACAGTGGCTGAGCAAATCCAAACTTGTTTTATTTTAACAGGGTTACGAAAAAGGGTGTGTCCCAGCTGCTCTGGCACACCTCTGAAGTTTCAAGCAAGACGTATCTGGTCCTCGTAGGAGATCAAATAGATTATCTCACAGGCTCAGGATGTGGTTGCAAAAAATTCAGTCTTGTAAGCGTCATAGTGATTCATAATGTAATCTACATTACTTGGTGTAATTACTGCAGAGTAAATAAAGGCACAAGTACAAAAGGTATAATATATGATATTTACCTTCATCTCTACATACTTTTTTACTATTTCCAAGAATCCAGCCAACCTGAAGAAGATTTCTCTTTCTTGCCCACACTTAAACCCTGCTTTTCTTTCATTATACCAACATTGTTCTGGTTTTTATGTGAGGGGAGGACAGAACCAGGACTGATTCTCTCCCTAATCAGAGTCCTGAAATACTCCTCATGTGGCCTTCAGCAAGCTGTTTATTATCAGGGCATGAGCTTCTGTCTATAAAAAGAGAGGACTAACACGACTACTAATGGTGATTATATTATTGTTAACACATAATTATCTCACAAGAAAATTGAGAGGGTAAATTAGTGTTTATGAAGTATTTTTAAGATTATAATATTATTTATGTGAGGGCTATACTTTATGTCTTGAGGACAGCAGTTGTTGAAAACCACCTTCTAATTAGGTTTTGCTAATGATGGTGTCAAAAAAGTGTAGGAAAAAAAATACCAATAGGTACACTTGAAGGCCCCTGGTTTTATTTCTTAAATTATTTGCATCAGCTGCTTTCTTGTAGACAGGTATGCTATATCCACTTATACCAGATGTTAAACATTGTTTTCTAGCATATTAAGCATAAAATGAATGAAGAAGGTGGCAGTGCCAAAGCACACCCTGCAGTATGTTATTAGACAACTTGCTCCAGTGATTAAAGCCCTTGAAGTCAATAGAGGTTTTGTAGTTGTTGGGTTGTTTTTATTTCCTCACCCCGCTGGGCAAGGATTCCATCCTGGATCTCCAGCCTCGTCTTTCACTGCACATCACTGATGTGCTTAACACTCAATTAAAGCACATCCAGGATTTATTCCACTCAATCCCTTAGCGAGAGGGTGACTGCAGGTACTCAGAGGGAACTGCCAGCAGTGTAAGTCCAGCCAAAAGGATGACTTCACTAGGGCCTGCCGTAATTCTCCTTTTTTTAGTCAATTATCTACATTTTGTTGAACATCCACTTCTTTCAGTTTTATTCTTGAGGACTTCTGATAAGGTATCAAACTTCCCCAAGCCGGCTGTAATCTTCACCCCCTCCCGACGACAGTAACTGTGAGTGGCTGCAGTAGATTAAGCAGCACATTCCCACAAAACATTTCCAATACGAGAACAAATTTTATGAGCTGTGTGAGCATCCTGTGTAATGTTCCTAGCAGGTACATAAAACACTTGAGGGTGTGTACAAAAAGAAAGATCCGACTGGGTAGAGCAGTGCATTTAGGAATAGCTGTCAATATTTCACAGTGCTCGACGTGTGCCATAGCATGAGACCAAAACACACACACACATGTGCACACACAAAAAAACCAAAAAAACCAAACTCCAAACTACCCTCCACAAAATAAAAACAAAAAACAAACAAAAAAAACCCAACCAACCAAACAAAAAAACCCAAACAACCCCCCCCCCCCCAAAAACAACAACAACAAAAAAAAAAATAAAAACCAAAAACAACCCCAAATCTCACAGTGGAAGAATGAACTGAGAATTATTTCCTCAGCTGAGCCGATATTTCCTACAACCTGGCTTTCTGTGAGTCAGCCTTTTTGTGCCATGGAACTTAAAATAGCAAAAGTGAGATAACAGTAGGCTTGTTGGAAATAGAAATTTTCAAGGGATACAAGCAAACACACAGTAAAAAAACCAACTTTTGGACATAGAGAGTGTTGATGAGCATTGCTCATCAAAAGATTACTGCAAGAATATATCAAATAATTCTAAAAAGAGGTGACATTTATCTGAGATTGTAAAACGTGGAGAATCCCAGGTATGCAGAAAGCCCACCACAGGGATTTCAGCCACTCCCCAATCCTCCTGCAGCACTGAGGGCAGAGAGCACAGCTCCCTAACTTGTCTTTTTCTCTCTCTTTGATAAGCAGGAGTGGTTTCATCCTAACCCCAGCACCTCCTTTCATTTTGCTTATGCTGCTGAGAAGCCCTGGGCCAGAAGAGAGGTACCTCAGGCAAATTCCACACAGATTCCACATAGTTCAGGACATGACTCATTAAATATACACAGAAGAGAGGGAGAGTATTTCTAGAGGCAGAGTGAAGCAGGGGATGGGCTAGCAATTATGCAGACTTTGTTGGCCACATACACATCAGTGGTTCTTCAAGGGCTGTACCTGCCAGAAATTAATTTAAAGACCAAATGAAATGCATCTCCCACCAAACCCATCACCCTCCCTATTTGCTTACATGATGTGCAGTGCACCCACGTAGGAGAGTTCCCACTGGGAGCAAAGATCATGCACCCACTGGTAATTCTGCACTGTCAATTAGAAGTGATTAACAGGCAGAAGAGATGGAGCCCCAATGTGGCCCCACTGCAGCCTGTATGAAAATTAGGATGGTTAAAATGTACCCAGAAATAAAAAAGGCCCCTCCATGCATCCCAGGTCTTGGCATAGTTGGGGTTGTCTCTTTCCTTACTGACTTAATGAAGTCTCCTCTACAAGTGCCCTGTCCACCTCAGATTTCATCTGCTTTCTCATGGTCCATGTGGATAAATTCCCTCCATTCCTCTGTATTAGGTTCAATATGTAACATTTGCTAACTTAATTGGCCATGGGGTGTTTTGCAAAGAAGTGGCCCCACACAGATCCATGGCATTTGTCTTTTATTTTTAATTTCTTCCTATCAAACACGGGTCCTGTTCTGCAAGGCACTAGGCAGAGGCAGCTGCACCAGATGTGTAATGTAAGCAAAGCAAGCTGAGGCATGGATACTGCCTGGATTTACACAGCAGGGTTATTTTTAAAGCTGAGAGCAAAACCTCCATCTCCTGAGCCTTGTTGGGGAAGGCTCACTCCATCCAGGCTGTGTCTCAGTGCTGAGACCCAGAGTTTCCACGCAAGCACCTTCTTCCCCTTCATCACTCAGGAATTTTTATTTTAAAAAGTCTCCTAGGACATAAAAAACTTTTCATTTCCCACATCCTGTCATTAAGCAGCTGTACTGCACACAATGAATGATGACAAACCAAAGCAAGTTTTAACTGAAGCAGGATTACACTTGGCATCACTATTTGTTATGTGGCTTACTGGACAGCAAGACAAATGTGTGCTTCTGCTGCCCTTTCCTGCTGCCAGCTCCATCCCCTATTAATACATAATGGCACGATTGGAGAAAACACCATAGCAGAAACAGCTGCAGAATGAGACCCCAAAAATCAAATGATGTCTGGGCCAGCAATGGCTGGGAGTCTGCAGTCCTAGATAGGACCCTTGGTTCCTCTGGGCTGAATTCTCACCTCTGGCACTGACTCAGTGGCTATCTGATGCTCCAGGAGGAGGAAAAAGATTTGGACAAGCCTTCTGGTCCATGCATGGTGCCCACACACACACACACACACACACACACACACACACAGTGCCCTGACCTGGGGGGAGCAGCTCACCACAGAATTTTAACCAAAATCCTGCTTTCTTGCATTGCTTTATTCTCACTGAGTAAGGTGAAAACACAACCTACCCACACCTGATTAATTATCAGACAGTACTTGCAGAGGTTTAAGTAATATCATGCTTTGCTCATGCATCCTCCAAAGCCTTGCTGGTAATGATGATATATGGCTGTTAGCAGAAATGCCATTTAGAAACTGGAGGTACAGAAATATTCACCGAGGACGCTGCCAGCTTTACACAAATGGATGTGGATGTATAATCACATTATTCTGCACCAACGTGGCACTTGCGAAACAAGAGGCTCAAATTGCTGCACCCAGCAGGGCACAGAGCTCCCTCCCAAGCAGGAGGGATGGCAGCCCCTGTGCAGGCAGTGTGAGCCCTTCTGAGGGCTCAGTCCAGCCTTCAGAGCTGGTCAGGCCACAGACAGGACCCTGCTCATGCCACCCCCTCCCCGAGCACACACTCAGGCACGCTGGCACCCTCAGGGGTCACAGCCAGGGGGAGGACAGACCCTGCACACACAAAGCAACATTGAGCAATGTCTGCTTGGAATGGTTCTTGGGTCCTTCTGGGCCATCTCTCCGTGCAAACACAAGACCCATTCAGCCCAGGTCATATCCGCAGTCGATCAGGAGTCAATGGGATCATTCACATCCCAAAAACCCCGTGCACACGCAAGTTGTTCCTTTGGCAGTAGCCTGGTGTGGCACTGCCGTGCACTCCCAGCCCCTGGCATTGCAGCATTCACACTGTTCCACCTCCGTGGGGTCCACAGCCCTTGGGTAAACATAAATAAAGGCAGCATTACGGCCCCATTTCGTGTCCAAGGTTGCAAATGGTATTTCTATTTACTATTGAGCATCTCTTTATTCATCAGATATATTAGAAAATCCATTAAAGAAGAAATTAGGGATCTAATGACCTGCAGAGTCATTCAAACCCAGTGTTTCAGATACAGGCATCAAATATAGTTCGGTGCCTGCATGTCCTCTCGGCCGATGACTCACTGGAGGTGGGAGCAGCGTGATGAGACAGCCTTACTCACCCTGCACACGGGGAACAGGCTGGGACACTCACCGTGTGGAGCCAGCACAGCCGCCCAGCGGGCAGGAGAGGCCACGGGCTCTGCCATGGGCAGACAGGGTGCAGGGTGGGGGCACAGAGGGCAATACGGACAGAGAGACAGCTGCCCACTCACAGTCAGACTGCTGGGAAATGGCGTGGCTGGGAAGGAAAGGGCTGTGATATGACTGTGGGGTGTGTGTGTATGTGTGTGTGTATGTGTGTGTGTGTGTAGGATGGAAATACTTGGAAAACAGGAGTGAACTGCAGCACATCTGCCTCGTAGCTCAGTCTGTCCTGCAGGTGCAGCAGGGACAGTGACTTACCTGCAGCTCTGCAGGGAGTCACCACTCAAGGGCAAGATGACAACAGCACTTTGCTGTAGCCAGACCTGGTTTAAGCAGCAGCTCCCCTTGACCTCCCACAGCAGCTTTGAGCTGGCACATCCCCAGCTCCTTCATGTTCTGCCATCACAGCACTACAGTGAGGGCAGCTTTTCTGATAGGACTTTCATCCCAAATCTCTTCCTAACCGCTGACACCAGCCAGGTTTCCCAATCTTAAATTTGCAGTGAACTCCATAAATTGAGTGCCAGTGTTGTATATACCGATCTATACTTGAACTGTGTCTTTGTGCTGCTCCATTTCATTAAACAAGCTGAACAATTCAGCAGCTGGTTTTATGCCTCCAGGCACTTGGGTCATCTCTGATTTTTACTTGTCTCAAAGTTCACGTTTGCAATGAATGGCTTCTCTGGACTATGAGATAAAGTAAATTATAAAATCTTTCCCAACGAAGTGGCTCCCACCAGCACAGAGCAGACAGGGCTGGGACTCACATCACATCACATCGTCCTCCCTTTGCCAGCATTTGAACTGGGGGAGAGCTGCACCATCTCCTAACCTCCCCCCTTAGTTCCGTGTGGCAGCAGAAGCCAAGCCACAATTTAGCTCCCCCTTCCAGAAGCATAACAGAGCCCTTTTCTGCCTTGGCTGTACAGCAGTGGCGTTTGCTTCCCCCACACCCCAGCGAGAAAGGCTTTGCAGCCTTGAAATGAACTGAAAAGATCTCGAGCAGGAGCTCAGCTCAGCAGCTTAGAGCTTGTCACACATCACATCCCCATCGCTTTCAACTGGGTCTGAGGCTGTTTTGCAAGTGGCTAACGTGGAGCTGCAAAGATTTAAAGCTTTCTAATAAATGCCATGTCCCCCCTTCACTGCACACAGACACAGACACACACACTGCATTATTCTAATGCCCTGCTAAGCTTTCTAACTCCTTCTTACATCACACAACATAATCAGCCATTTGGCCCTGAGTCAGTGTTTCCATGAAGCAGAGTCAGTGTAAAAAGCTTTCAAGGCACTGGGATTGTTTTTGCTTCTGTAATGCTTTAAAAATGCTATATCTTGGGACTGAAGACTATTCAGTGAAAACACGGCATTTCTGGACGCCTTTCAGTTCTTGCATCAGAAATGCTGGCTCTGGGAACCAAATTGTTCCCATATTTGAGCTTGGTACCAAAACATCAAGGTTTTGTTTGTGAAGTTTGTAAAAACAAATGACTATAGACTTGAATATATTAATCATGGGGAAACGGAAACAGCTCGAGAGGACTGTCTGGCCTGCTTTGTACTTTACATAAACAGCAGGTCTTTGCTTACCAGTGGCCACATTTTGGGCCAGATGAAAGCAATTAGGATGGTTCACATGTGTGTTCAAGACTCAAGGCAGTATCAGGGCATGGCTGTGTTCCGACCAGCTCAGCACTGAAATGCCAGAGCCCATGGGTGACAGAATTCAGGACGTTTAGATTAGATATTAGGAAAAAATTCCTCACAGAAAGAGTTGTCAAGCATTGGAGCAAGCTGTCCAAGGAAGCTGTGAGGTCACCATCCCTAGAAGTGTTAAAAACACATGGATATGGCACTTGTGGACTTGCTTTAGTAGGGAATTCAGAGGTGGTGCTGAACTGATGGTTGGACTTCAGGACCTTAGAGGATTTTTCCAATCTTAACAATTCTATTAATCCCTCTAGGAGTCTTTTGAGGATTCCTTTTGGGATCCCTTTCCAGCTGCTCTATGGGAATTGTATTCCAGCTTCTCAGCAGACATGTCCCAGCACCCTTTCCTTATCCCTAAAGACACTTAGGTGCCATCAAATGTGGCGTGGGGACAGGGGTGACACTATCTGTGTCATTTGACTACTGATAAATGTATTTCTCATCTCTGCTTATTACATGTTGTTGCTCACCACTGCCCTGATTTATTTTGCTTTCCGAGGGGAAGAGTGGTGGAAATACTGCCAGGCCAGCAGCACACAGGCATTTTGGAGTATTTATGTCCATTCTTAGCCATCTCCTTCCTTTTTCTGTTTTTAGAAGCCAGAATACAATTTTTGCACTGGTTGCAAAGATTACATGACACCAGTTGTAACTGCTGACAGGTTTAAATGTCATCTGAGAAAAGGAATGGTGAGGAAGGCTGTGGTTTGAATTCTAACAGGGAGCAGGAGCTGGTTGGATATTGCTGGTTTGGGGGGATGCTTAGGAAAGGACCAGAAGTTCTCTCTGCTCTGAAGCAATGCATGTAGCCAGCAGGAACAACGTTTTCTGGAAAAATGGTGGGTTTGTAACATAAGTCTCCTGTCTTGTGGAAAATAGTTTGGCTTTTTTTTTTTTTTTGCCAACAAAAAATACTTTCTTTTTCCTCATGGGGAGAGCTCCCAAGCCCAGCCTCATCCTCAGTGAGGCACCATTACCAGGAACATTTGAAAGGGCATCACATGGTGACACAGGGTGTGTGTCTTGACCCACAAAACTACCCAGCAAGAAAATCTCCCAATCAGAACTTTTGGCTCTGAATTGAAAAGTTTGCCCCCAGATTTTCAAGTTTCAACTTTTCAATTAAAAAAAACAAAAAAGTACATTCTTTAGGGGTAGGGGGGATTGTTTGTTTTATTTGTTAGTTTTGTTTGTTGGTGTGTTTGTTCGTTTAGATCCAGTAGAAAGGACAGTTAATAACTTCCCTTTCTCCTTGGGGCAGAGATGAGCCACGTGTTGTCTCTAAAAACCAAATAATAGCTCCTGAGTTTATCTCAAAAAAACCTCTAAATTTTTTGATGGTTATTATTAAACGACAAGTTTTATCTGCTCTTACCATCTCGGTACTAAGGGGGAAGTTGAAGAGTTTTCTAAGAACTTCTTAAACTGCCAGTGAAAACCAACATTAGAGATAAACCACGGTATCTGAAAATCAGAAAATAGCTTCTCTCCAGCTGTGTTATCAAGCAGCAGCACAGCCCTGTGAAGTGCATTCATTGTGCAGCGACTGAAGAAAAAAAAAAATGGGGGAAACACTGGGAAACACAAGATGTGTTTTTGGGCACCCATTGATATGCACAGCCTTCATCTGAGAAGGGAAAAAGATGCCCTTAATCCCTCAGATATATTAGGATCTCTCCAGATTATCAGAACCTAAAATTGGAAGAGATTGAAAAGTTATATATTTTTTTTTTATTTTAAAGAAATGTCTGAGAGAGTGTGCAGAAAATCATTTGGCTGCTTCCAGGGGATGAGCAGGGAGCAGCTGTGGTCCCTCTACTCAAGGCAGGTCAGCTCCATGTGTGTGTGCAGCACAGCAGCCCTGATAATATTTTCCCTGATAATTTCCACATATAAAGAATTATAGAATAATTTAGGCTGGAGGAGACCTCTATGAACATCAAGAGACCTTACAACCCATCTCATTCCAACCCCCTGCCATGGGCAGGGACACCTTCCACTAGCCCAGGTTGCTTCAAGCCCTGTTCAACCTGGCCTTGGACAATTCCAGGGATGGGGCAGGCACAGCTTCTCTGAGCAGCCTGTGCCAGGGCCTCCCCACCTTCCTCTTGAACTACTGAACACAGCCTTGGGAAGGATAAATATTGGACCCAATTCAGCTCTGACCAGGCACATGTTATGTGTGGAGACAAGCCACAGGATCTCATGGACCTGTAAAAGGAGTTTCAGCCGTAGCAGCACAGAGAAGGACAAATTTTCGTCTTTTGCAGCAGATTTAAAAGCAGACTGAGCCCAGGGTTATCCTGCATTTTGGAGGGAGGCTGAACTCCCTGGAATATCAACCTCATCACCAGCAATGCAGGGGCAGGCACTGGCTCTGAGCCATCCCTTCTCCATTAAGGGCAAACACAGCCAGATTTCAGTGGGGGGGTTAAGAAAGGCTCACAGCAAGATGTCACAGCTGTTATTTTCACAGAATCACAGACTCATCAAGGCTGGAAGAGACCTTCAAGATCATCAAGTCCAACCATCAACACAGCCCACCACAATCACCCCTAAACCATGTCCCCCAAGTGCCACATCCAGAGGCCTCTTGAACACTTCCAGCGACAGTGACTCCACCACCTTCCTGGGCAACTTACTTCAATGTTTCATTACCTTTTTAGTGAAGAAATGGTTCTAATACTTAATCTGGACTACCTTCTCTGACAATATTTTTTTCCTAATCCCTAGCCCAAGGTTTAGACTAAGGCTGGAAGGTTTAGGCAAGGACCATGGCTTTTTGAGAAACACTGGTGTGTATTTATTTCAGTGTAGTTAGTTTGGAGCTACAGTAGGATAAATGGGCTTAAGACCTAGTTTAGATGTTAAAGGAAATGTATCTGACACTGACTTCAATAGACTAATTCCAGATTTATATTACACTGAGCCTAGAGCCAGTGAATACACAACACAGTGATAATTATAGAGAGCAATATAGAAAAACAAATCACCATATTAAGAGAAACAAATAGATTCTGGAAAAGTGCCATGTTTTTAAACTGGGCCACAGTGACTCGGCCTGGTTGGTGCCTATTAGATCATCCTCATGTCCAGGCATTTGGTTTCTATATCTTAATCATGCTGAGAAGCTCAGGCAGAAGAAAGAAAAAGCAATTATCTTTCCCTTAAGAGAATGGTGTGTTTAAATAATAATAATAATGATGATGAAAGGACACTGGGCCAAACAAAAACCACAGCAAAATCAAGGGAAAGGCAGATTCGATCCGACAGGACTTTCTCAGGCTTTCAGAGAGCATTTTCTCCTGCCCTGCAAACCCCCCTCCCCCAGTCTCCCCAGTCCACACAAAGCCAGAAGTTAAAGGTAAACATCTGTTTCTGCTTGCTAACCTTTCTTTCTTTCCTTAGGAGGCTCTTACTGCTGACAAGGGCACTGCACGTATTTCACTCCAAAGATCAAGTGAGGATAAAGGGAGCGGTTTCCTGCTCCTAAAAGCCGCCCATGCCAGCACGGTCATGCTGCTTAAGCACGGCCCTTCGTCATCGCCAGCATGAATGAAAAGCCAAGGCAGCCCTGGGACACACAGAGAGATCTCTTATAAATCAGAATAGCGAGCTGACTCCTGGCTCTGACATTGCCAAGCCACCATTTTTGACCTGTTTGTCATCACTTGGTCCTCTAGGCATAGTCTCTGCGAGCCACAGCGTGGGGAAGGGTTGGGAGCAGCAGGAATTCCCCTGGGAAGTGATTCTTGCCCTTGGTTCTTGCCCTGCACCCAGCAGCACATCAGCTCCCCATGGCAGGCACATCCCTCCTGCCCACTGTGGCCCCTTGCCCGGGGCTCCAGTGCTGCCCCTCTGAGCTGCTCCTCAGGCCCTGCATCACCCTCTTATGCAATGCCAAGTGACATTTTATTTAGGCTGTTTCAGAGGAGCAGGAAGAAAAGACATAACGCAATGCTTTCCAAATGCCCTCAAGCCCTACTTTTTCCATCCCTATTTTTCATCTGCAGTTGTGGAACCCTGTAAGTGCCCCTCTCTGTGCCTGGGCAGACCCTGAGCCCCCAGCCCATCGCCCTCTCTCCCAAGCTGGGGCGCCTGCCCGCCGGCTCCAGTTGACCCGGCACACCCCTCGCCCTCTGAAACATTGGAGAGATGAGATCATCCAGAGCAGCTCTAAGACAAACATCCTGACAGCTCTCACTAACATTTTCCACAGGTTTCTCAAGCTCCATTAGCTCTTCCTAGATTCTATCGCGCAGCAGTCGCCATAATTAATGGCTTGTGTACTTTTGCACACATGGGTTCTTGTAATCCCCCTGCTCCTTTCTAAACAAAGTCAAAATCACCCAAGGCAGCAAACACGGTCAGTCAATCCATAGCTTGGCAATAACTTAGAACCTGTTTGACAAATTTTCCCTCTGTTCTTCCCACCTATATGTATTACTTAAAAAAAATACCCATGGCCATCTCCCTTGTAAGGGGTGAGGCATAAACAGAAGGGCATAATCACAGGAGTAACTCAACTAAAAACCTTCTTCTCAACCACTTGCCCACAAGGCTTGGGGACCAAGGAAAATAGACCCAAACTTTCTTGTCTGGATCTAAGCCTTGCCTAAATCCGTGATGAGAGGAAGGGGTGGAAGCGGAAGGAGAGGGGCTGCCCTATGGAGGCAGTGCTGAAAGGGAAAGAGAAAAATGCAAGCTGTGAGCCTTTCCATTCTCCCTGTTGAGGGCCAGCACCTCTTTCTGCCCTGCAGCAGCATCCAGATATGTCCCTGGTACTAATAAAATGGTTGTCATGGGGGGATGTTGATGGGCACATCAGCAGCACCTACAGAATTGTCATTGCTGGTGCCATGGTTCAGGCAGGAATTGCTGATATTTACAGTGGAGTACCGTGGTGGTTTAAGCAGTATTTGGGTTTAGGAGCCATTACATTATTGTGAAATATGCACACTGTTGGTGGATGCTTAAAGTGCTGCTACGCTGTGGCATAAACTCAGTATTAATTTTGGCTCCACAGAGGAAATTGAAAATGGTGCCCTTGAAATCATTATGCTGAGCAAAATTCAGCAACAGGGGAAAAGACAGCCTGGAGGGAAATAAGAGAAAATTTACTTCAGGCAGCCAAAAAGACCCCGTGGGACTTGCTCAGTCCAGGCTCAGGGATGTGGAGGATGCTGGGGGCAGCCTGGTAGGATGTGGGGGCTCCAGCATCAGAACTCCACACCATTGCTGTGCCTTCCTTAGCCCCAGCTGCTAGAAACCCTGAGAGCCCCTGGGGATGATGTTGTGCCTGTGAAGTGCCATTTGCTCTAATTTTAGCCCTGTTTATGTAACTGCTGTGTGATGGGAAGGTGCCACACTCCTGGAGGGGCTGAGCCTGTACCCACACCCTTAGAGCAGGACCCATGTCTGCACTGGATGCAGGCAGTACTGAAAGGATGATACCTGAGTCTTACAGGCTGTATCCTGACAGGCAGTAGATGATATAAATACATATATACATACATACATACATACATACATATATATATATATATCAACAAAAATAAATTTATAAATAAATTATATTGTAACTTATAAATATATATACATTTAAAATCTGTAATATCAATAATATGTATAAAAATAAAGAAACCAACTTCCACTGTACCCCCAAAACATCCTCCCACTGATTTCATATGTCCTGACCTCTCTGGAAAGAGCTTTGCAGAACCCAAATGACCAGCCCTGGTCTGTGGGCGCAAGGGATTCAAAGTCTGTTTGAATGAGCATCAGAAATAAGTGGGGTTTATTGAACTGAGATAAATTCTTGGAACTCATCCACGTAGAAAGGAAATGCTCAGAATTCATCTGAGAGTTGACTCAGACCTGCCCTTTCAACCTCATATCCTGACATTACAACCTGTCTATAAAAAAAACCCCAAAAACAATAATAAGAAGAAAAAAATTCTCTACTGGGGCTTCAACATATAGCAGAACTGAGCCCAGAGAAAGAGGAAACAGAAAACTACAACCCTTGAATAGCTCCATGGGAACCACTGTTGGTGTGTGCTCTCCTTCTGTGGCTCAGGAGAGCAAAACCCTGCAGCTGGAGCTGAGGTGAGGGCCTGGCTCTACCTGGTCCCCGTGGGACCACACGTCACAGGCATTTTAGTTGGGAGCTGACAGGGGAAGCAGCTGTTCCCAGTCCTCCAAAGCCTGTGATGAGCTGCAGGGATGTCTCCAGCACAGCAGCATCCCTGGTCCCCACAGCTCATCCCCCTCAGCTGCCGGGGTGCAGACCATGGAGTGATGGCAGCCAGGACAGGGGCTCCCACACCGGCGGGGACAAGTCCCCACCAGCTTTTGGAAGAAAGCTGTGAGCAATCAGTGGATTTTCTTGTTCTCTCCCAGGATTTGCAGGAGCGGAGGTCTGGCTTGGTATAGCTCAGATTAGTTTTCATATATATAAAATTCTGCTGGCAACACAGCTGCCCTTTATTTAATGCAGATTGTGTGCACTCCCCGAGCAGAGAAACCATTACCTCACCGACTGGATACGATTTCTCAGCTCCCTGCTTTCAATAAAAATTCTAACACCTGCAAACTTTTTAAACAAATTATGTATATTAGAGCAGAACCCCTTCCCCCCTCCACGTTCTCCTGAACTTGCAGCCGTGTGTCTTGAAACCAAATCCTCTCCAAGACATCTGGTCTGTGCTGGTGTGGTTATTACAAGCTCCCCTGTGGTGCTGGTGGCATAGAGCCCATGGACCTGCTCCACAAAGGCCACTGTGTAGCCAGGGCTCCCTCTGCCATGCTGGGAATCCAGTGGATCACTTTCAGAAGTGCCTTAAAAAAATAAAAATACAACAATTTCTATGTGTAAATGCAAAATGAAAGGATGGGCAGCATAGGGTGAATCCTCAGCTTGCTTATGCAGGTCTGGATACTGATGTTAAAGGCTGAAACACCTTACAGAAGCTTTTATAATAGATCTGTGCACAGGGGTACTAGGAAAAGTGTCTGGGCTGCAGAGACCAATAGGTAGGGGAGAACAGAGGTCTCCAGCTTACATTCCTGGGTGCAATCCTCTGAAAAGCTGCTTTGCCTCCTCACCCCAGAAGTAAAAGGTGTCTACTTGAGCTCTTGAACAGCTGCTAACTAGGAGCAGGCATATTTCCACCAGACCCAGCACCCAGAAGTGCTTCATTCAGGTGTGTGCCAACAGGTTTGCTGAGCAGGGCCCAAGAAAAGGCTCATTCATCTAAAGAAACCCAAACTTTTTTTCTTTTCCACAAGATCTTCAGATCATAATTCCATTCCAAACAATAACCTGAAAGAATGAGAAAAGAGCTGCAACCCCCCACGTGTCCCCACATCCTTGTGCAGCAGGAAAGCCCACTGGAAGCCTCATGAGCAATCTCTGTCCTGGTGACATTTCCAGCCCAGTCACTAGGTCAGAGAGAGCATGGACAAGTTTAATTAAACATCCTGACTGTCTGGTGTTGCTTTATTATCACCTGAGCCTTCCCACTGCTTCTCAAGTGAGACCTGAGGCACAGAATCCTGAAAACGAATTAACAAGTTTATTTTGGTTGATTGACCCAGACTTTGGAGCCATAGGAGAATGAACAAGGGCTTGAAGTTCAGCAGAGCTCGGTGCCAAGTATCACTCCTCAGTGACAGCCCAGAGCTCAGCAGGAGCTGTTTGACTTTCCCTACCCAATGTCCTGTCACTGCAGCCTGTGCAAACCATGCAAATGCTGCAATTAGTATCAGAGATAAACCAGATCCATTAGTAGATGGAAGGGGAACTCAATCTGTTTTACAAATGGAAATGAAGTAGCAGCCTCAATTATAGGATTTTTAAAAACATGCAATTTAGCAAAATGTTGATTTCCTTTTCGTTTACTTCGTTCTTTGTCTTTCAGATACTTCAGCTCAAGTAGCAGGCAGTATATTAAACGACCAGATTTTGGCAATGTATTTAATAATCAAGCTCAAATAAGTGCTCTTAGGAAATAATTTTATTTACGGTTCAGCTGGGGAAGAATATTAAAGCTTGAGGATTTGGCTAAAATTATTATCCTACAGCAACATATTTTGAAGGAAGGCACTTGGGCCATGGATGACTAGTACTAGTGAGTCAGAGCACAGTATTTGACCTTTCTGAAAATTCATCATCTATTTGGGACACAGGGCAAGATTTATCCTCCAGCTTCCCCCAGCCAGGATGGGCAGTCACCACCACAACAGCTTTAGCACCTCCCTTACTCCTGCTGCACCCTGAGCCCAGCAGGGAAGTTCTGGGGCTCCTGGCAAGCAGCTGAATCACTCCTCATCCACCAGATTCCCTCCTCCATACAGTTGCTTTATGCAGAGATATATTTCACCACATATTCTGCAGCAAGGCTGGAGTTTGGGAACACTACATCAAGATATTTCAGCATGTATATGCCTGTATAACAACTTTGTTTTTTAATTGGTCTAGCCCACGTTACTGTTTAAATAATTGAAGGTGCTCAGCATTAAACATATTTTGCCATGCTTTCCCCATGGCACCTTTCCCACTCCAAACTGTTTGGAAGCTGAACAGAGACTAAGCATTAACTAATTAAATTTCTCAAAACAAAGGTTAATTAGTGTGTTTATTTTGGATTATGTATGTATTGAATTATTAAATACTATATGGTACTATAAAAAAAAAAAAAAAGAAAAAGAAGAAAGATAGAAAAAAGGGCAGGCTGAAATGAGGAAACATTCCTAAGCCCAAGGAACAGCTTCTCTGGCTGCCTTGCAGCTACATTAACCATTTGTTCACAACCCCAGCATGTACTTAAAAATGCATGGTCTTTCTTTAAGGCTAAAAGCAAGAGCCCTCCCAATCCAGAAAGAAGGTCCAGAAGCCCTGAACTGTGACTATTGCAAATTTATGTCATTTTAGGACAATGCATAGAGGAGCTGCACAGATCCCATATTTGGCTCAGGAAATGTTGTGCTGGACAAATCTGACACACGTGCTCCTCTTCCAGCCCTGTCTGCTGTGCCTGACAGCAGCCACTAAGGACCAGAGGTCCCTCCCAGGGCCCATTAAACAGCAGCATTTCTCTTCTCCCTCCAAACCACCCCTTTCCTTTTTGGTCCTAAGGTGGACAGTTTGCAACATGCAGCCCATCCTCCAAACATACAATTACACAATTATCTGCCTGCAGGCCAAGGTAATGACTGGAGTCCAAGAGCCAGACCACACTAAAAGAAACAAGCTGATGAAGATTCACCCCAGTTCCAGTTCTCACCCATACACTGGCTTGATAGCTGTAACATCAATCCCAAAAGATGTATGGATAAACCACTGGCAACAAACCAGAGGTAGGAAGATACAGGCTAATTCCCATCACACTGTAATTACCTGGCAGTGTGCAAATACACCTGCCTGCCCTAAGAGGAGGGCACATGGGGCAGTGTTCTCAAAGCACAAAGGAATCTAAAAAGCTTGCTTGCCCTCCCAAGATTATTATGTAAAGCAACACTTCATATATGCCTGGCCTACAGCAAGGGGAATGGTGTCAGGTTTATCTACGTGAGCATTTCCAGCATTCCCATCATGGTGGGTTTGTGATTCATTCTGTCTGAAGAGTCTTATGACAGCTGATATAAGAACCCTTCTTCATCACTAGAATAAGCCTCTCCATTTCAGCTTTCAGCTCCTTTTCTGTACAAACAGGAGTCCTGAGTCAGTTACAAAATTAATTTCTTCTTTCTAAGCATCCTCTATTGCTGCAGTGAGCAATAACCTGTGGTGTTGCCCAAACATCACACAAAAAGTGGACTCACAAGCACCTCTCAGATGAGAGATGATCCCTGATTTATGCTTATCCAGAAGCCAACACCTATAAACGTGTCTCCCTTGTTGCCCCTTGTAAATATAATATAAAGTTCAATATAATCTTGGAGATGCAGCTTCCCAGGACTCTCTGTCAGATGAAGTCTGAAGGAACATGGGGCTAAAAAGGACAGTTCATTGAGGATGAGTGTGAGAAGAAAAAATGGGTCAGTTCCTGCTTTGTCACTTTGTGATTACGGAGCACTATCAGGAGGTGCAATCAGAGCTGCAGCTGACACCTTCAGAGGAGCCATAAGTGGCTTCAGCTGCTTGTTCTCACCCTGATGTCCTATTCCTCTCCTTCGAGGTCAGAATTCCTCCTCAGTCCTGAATCTCTGCTAGATTGCCAGTTATTTGTCACCAGATTTTTTTTCAGATTCACTATCTGATCAGGGGCCAAAGTGCATAAACTCATTTTATAGTCATTGCTTATGAAAGAATGCAAATAAAATTGTTTCTCTGAGGGTTTTTTCCCTCTATTTAATATTTTCTCAAATGCATTTTTATCAAGGAAATAGTCTTTCTGCAGATCTAGGAAGGCAAACCTAATTAGTCACTTTATTGAGGGATCTGATACCAACACCTGCTTTAAAGACAAAACTCTCTTCTTTTTAAATTCAAATATTTTTGTTCTGCTGTAGAAGCAAAAACATATGTTTGAATGACAGATATCTCAGAAATCTGCTTTCATTCCCCTTTCCTCCTTTCCTGACAATCTTAGGTTTCACATTCACACCCTTTGGGAAAATTGCCTGGGAAACTTTTCTGATGATACGCTGAAGGTCATCTACAGTAAATGTGGTACAAAGTGAACCTAGATCTCAGGCTTTGCAAATGTTCATTATGTAAATTACAGGAGCTGTGAAGATGGAAATGAGGCGTACAGATGCTGTTATGCACGAAAAAGCAGAGGGGAAACTTCAGACTTCCCTTCACTACAGAGGCAGTTGCTGTCTGCAGGCACTCTCCTTCCTCCCCGTGGTATTTCCAGCATGAAAAGGCGTCAGATTCTCTATGGCTGCTGGTTCAGAAATGACTGGCTCTGTGCTCCTCCATGTAGGTCAAGGGCTGGGATAGATCTTTAAATTCACCACACATCTGGAGAGAATCACAGGCCAAATGCAGCTGCAACCTGGATAGGAGGAAACAGAGGGTGCCAGTGCAGGACATTTATAAATTCCCATCCACAACCTGTATTTCTGTATTTCTGGGATTAGTCTCAGCCAGGGCTAGTCCTGAGGAGCAATGTATCTGTGTTGTGAATTGCTGTGCAGAGATGATCAAGTGGAGGAGATAAAGATTCAGCCCTTGAATTCATGCATCCTTGGGCACATTACTTGGAGGCTAGATTTTGAAAGATGTTAGAGATCAAAGGATGAAGAAAGATAACCAGCTTCATTTTCAGCTCTATTTCTGGGCATGTGTTTCCTGAACATTTCAATAGGAAATAAGCATTTTTGTACTTTTAAAAAAATAATTCTAAATGCCTCTGGGTAGTTGGTTCCATCATGAGAAGCCAACATACATTTAAATGGCAGATCTTAAATTGCATATTGTTTCAGTTTCCTACCAGAGGAGTGTAAATCCCCTTTTCTTCGATTGTCCCAGGTCTTGCTCAGGTTTGATGCACAATTCTCCTCTAAACAATAAATACCATTAAAGACACTCCAAGACTGATTTCAAGCAGCAATGAGTGCTCAGCCAGTAACAGGAGTTACTGGTCTTCAGCTCTGTTGAAACTCAGCTGCTGTGTCTCATGTTCAGTTCCTCAAAAATGAAGACATCAAAACCTCAAGACTGCTTTTGGTAATTTTGCCCTAAAAGCTCACGAGGGGAGCTGTGATGCAGACGTCTTGATGATGAGATGGAAGGACAGTGCCCAGCCAGGTGCTCTCCTGTCAAGGGACTGGCACTATCCAGGGCAGATGGAGTGGGAGAGAAGGGCTGAGCTTGCCTGACCAGCCTCACCATAGATCAGCTGTGACCTGTAGCAAAAAGAGCAAGAAAAAAAGGAGGAGCAGTAAGACAGCACTGAAAGGGAAATTCCAACTCCCTGACCTTGGGACAACCTCACCCCCTGCATGCTAACAGAAAACCAAACGGGAAAATTCATAAAATTGCCTCAAAATACAACAGAAAAAAAAAAAAAGATTTGTTGAGTCATCCAACAGTGTTCGAATCAAGATATTTTCTTAGCAACTGTGCTAAAAGAGTAAATGTAACACATTCTGGTTTGGCTTTTCCTTCAGCAGCAAGATTTATTTCCATTCACACATGGGGATCTGGTTTACAATAAGGTTCTCCAGCCCCTTCCTTTTTTTCATTGTTTCCATCGTGTATCTTGGATAGAAAATCCCCTTTGGTGAAAAAATCCACACCAGAAAACCCTGGGGCAGACCATGCCCCACCATGCACATCTCTGCCTGGAGAGGTTTTTGTCTGAAGGGCCATTCTGAGAAACAGGAAGGTTTTGTCTTTGACCCCGTGCTGCAAAACCTCACTCCCCAAGAGGAGGAACTTGTCCTCCACCAGCCACAGGTTTCGCAATGCACTTAGGACACATCTTGCACTGGCCTTGATTTATGCAGAACTGTTGGCTAATCTCTTTTATGTAATCACCGATAGCTGTTCCTAAAGGCTAAGTCCCCAAAATGGAAGGAATGAATTAAAGGAGACAGATGTGGTTTGGCCGGCTCCACGTTCCAATTACAGCCTCAGAAATGACCTAGTTAGTTTGTGCCGATTCAAGCAGGGGTTCAACCACACTGCACACCCAGCCCAGCAGGAACATTCAGGCTTTCTGATGTGCAGCCCAGTTTCACAGTCTGATCCCACTCATATCAAAACCACTGGATTCACTCCAGGTTTATTCTGCTGAAATGTGATCAAAGTCTGGTCAAAAGTTGCCTGAGTTTTTGTTTACCCCAGACCCTCTTGCTTGGCACCGCTGCAGGCTTTGGGAGCTAAAGGAATGCCATTCCCCCACAGAGCTGGCTGCCTTTGGTCACCCAGAAAGACTCGGGGAAGGCAAAAGCCCTGAAGTTCCTTCTGCACCATCTCCAGGTCAAGAATCAACTTGAGCTCAGTGACCCACTTGGCCCTTGTGGCTGCACATTGCCAGGGTCTGCAGGCACAACGGGATCTTGAAGGAATGATATTCCCAGCACGTCTGTGATGCACAGACCTGTCCATGAAACAGGCATTCGGGGGTGGGCAGGGTGTGAGCAAGCCTGTGAGAGACTCAAAATCCTGGTAGAGAAGATGCCGAGTCTGCTCAGCCCTTTCCCACTCAGAACTAAAGATGCCTCTTGTTTCAGGGACAGAGCCACAGCCTGGCTTGCTCACCCTGGTGGGAGACCCTCCTCAAACCTTCCTCTTTAATTTTTCCCCATGGAAAAATACTGCCCATCAGGTCTGTGTTTAAATTCCCTTCCTTCACCAAAGCTGCCCTGCTGTGACTGACTTCAGGGGTAGCTGGAGCAGTCCCACAAGCCTTAGAGAATTATTTCCCAGTTTATGCAAACTGAGCACCAGCTCAGTAAAAACAGGAAAGATTTATGCTCAGCAAACATTTCCAAGGAGCCAATATTTCCCCGTTACTTATTCGTGGCTTGTGAATACAAACCTCACACAGCTGGTACCTCCACTAATGATCCCATTACAATATGTATTGAGCTGATACTCTGTGATATCTCATTGAGGTATTCATCCATGTCAGAAAGGATTTGTCCATAAAAACATCTCCTCTCATACCATCATAGGATGCTGCATTCATTCCTCCTTCCTCTGTCATCTGATGCTGCCTAATCCCACTCGCTGACATCAATCACAGGGGGAAAATAAGACAATTAACTGGCAATTAATTAAATTATAAGCTGTAAGGAAGTGCAGAATATTTGTAAACCTTAATAGCCTTATTAACATGCACATTACCAGCCAGTTGCACAATCCTACGGCTAAGGGTATCTGTGCACATCTGTGACATCACACAGACTTTATCAAGGAGTTCACCTCAGAGAGCTGCAGGGTGGGATGAGGAACCTGCCTGGCCAGCCTGGAGCTGGGATGGTACAGGTGCTTTACACCTCCCTTCCTGCAGAAAGCTGGAGTAAGGATCAACAGAGCACGAGGGGTGCTGCAGCATCCCACCAGCTGTGGCTCCTGTGCCTTCAGGACACAAGGGCCTGAGAATGGCAATTCTCCCTGTTTCCTGCACAAAACAGGCATCTCAAGAGGTGTGGAGGCAGCCAGAGGAGGGGAGCTCTGCCAGCCCCTGGGCTCTTTGGATGAGTGTATTGACCTGCAACAACTCAGAGGTGACAGCCACCCTACCCAGGGCTCTCAGGGAATGGAGCAGGCACCCAACCATCAGGACTGCTGAGCCTTGGTTCTGTCCCAGGAGGGATACTGGCTTTCCTGCTGCAAGAACACATGTTGGGACAGGGCCTGAAAACCCACCAGTGACAATAACAGTGGACTGTTGTTATAAAACACACATGCAATGTGGCTTTGATTAAAGCTGTTTCCTGAAGGACCAAAGGAAAGTAAGTGGGAAGAAAACAAGGGCAGGTCAGGCATCTTCCGCAAGGTCACAGCAGCTCTTGCAAGGCGGTGGCAGAGGCTCCATCACTGGGGAACTGGGCTCAAAGCTTAATGAATCAAGTAACAGGGCCTGACCTCTGTTTGAATGTCACGAGACACGAGGAAAAATCCAATCCAACACAAACCATGAGTGAGAGCATGAAGCCACAGCCAGACCCAGATGAGGCACCAGGACTGAAGGCATTGCAGTGCTCATGTTGGCACAGCATCACTGCCTGGTCCTCAGGTCTCCTGAATAACTTTCACACAACATTCTCAGGGTCCTCTCACTTTGTTCATACTATTTCTATGCTAGTTTTGTCTTGGAAAAGTGACCAAATCAGTCCATTCAATATGCACCAAACCCTTGACATTTTCCTAGTCTATTTGTTCCGAAAGAAGTACCACGTGAAGCAGGAGAGTGACCTACTAAAGCAGGGAAATTAGAGTGTAGGAGATGGATGGAGCTATAAATCAGGTCTGCCTCCAAGAGCAGGTCTAGCTCAACGAGGCCCTGCCATCTGCCCTCTCTCCGAATCAGCCACATCCCAAATCTCAGCTGTGTTAACTCTGGTTCCAGTCCAGCGTTATTTCTGTAACACGTGAACTGGGATGACATGCACCCAGCCCGTTCATTTATTTGTGGAGTGTGGACTGCTGACTGATGGCCAAGTGCTAATAAAAGCAGTGCTCTCCCTCCTGTGCCATTCCATGCTGGATACTGGTGGCGGGCTGGACCTCTGGGCACACGGTGCTCGCTGGGAGCAGCCGGGGGTCGTCACTGAGCAGTGCATTCAGATTTTCATTCTTAATTTTGATGGATCTGCAATGCCACATTGTTTTCTCTCCCAGTTGAGCTCTATATTTAGCCAGGGGTTCTGTCCTCAGCTTGTGTTTTCTGGTGAGGCTGGTAGCTAACGCTGCTCTGCTGTCAGAACGCCTGTCTCCCTTGTCAAAGCGCGGCTGTTTTGGGGATGCATGAGGCAGTCAGATGTGACAGAAGCTGAGAGGTTTCTTTCACAGCTAGAAAGGGAGAGGAGGGAGCCAAACACTTCCATACCCACCCTAGGAACTCCGGTCCCCTGGGAGGGCTGGAATCTGATGCCGGCTGGCGCTGGGAACACCCACGTTCAGCTAACCTGACTGCAGTGTTCACTGCAGGATAATTGGCTCTGAGGAGGCGTTACAGCAAGGAAAAAAAATTAAATTAAACAAGGTGGGACATCAGACATTTTAAAAATAACCCAGGGTAAAGCTCTAAGAAGCTGCAATGACCATGGGCCGGATCTGGATTCCCTGAGCCCAGCTCATGTCTGGATATTGCTGACCTCTGTGGAGCTGGCTGGGCTGACGCTGAGGCCAGTGAGATCAGGATCTGGCCCAAATCTCCTGGCCTCCCGCTGCACCCCATGCTGTAACTATCCAGGATGTTGACACATTCAACTTGCCACTCGTTTGTGGGACTAATTACACATTCGCATTTGTCTGCGCTCGCTCGGCTCCTAGCAACTGCAGTCACAGTCCTAATTAAAATAATAGACTGAGATTGGTAACATTACTGATTTAACAGGAAATTAGAAGAGTTACGTTCGCAGAGTTTAGGTAATTGACACCAACAGCGCTTTCGTTGTAACGGGTGTTCTGTGATTGATTTCGTTCCCCAGTCAGACCTAAAAGCAGCCTGGGAGCACATCCCACCATCAGATTATAGTGCAGGGGAATTAAATGGCTATTACACCACTGCCTGCTCTAGAGCTGGCAGCTGTGGGCTCGGGCATGGCTTCGAGCTTCCAAACCAAACATTAGCCCTAAAATTATAAGCCTAATGTAAAACAAAACGTGTTTAGCACAACGTGTTCAGTTCTCTCTGCATGGGTGTCCCTGCATAATGCCCATCTGACCTCTCCTGCCTGGGGCGGGGGCTGCAGGCAGCACAGCAGCAGCTCCTGCATCCTGAGATGCCTCAAATACCAGTGCCCTGGAGGTACTACAGGTTCCCATGGACAGACAGGAAGGCTCCGAGCACACTGGTGACCATGGAATATTCTGGGCACACAGGGTGGAGCTCAGAGCAGGAGTGATGGGGAATGTTCACGGCGTGTGAGATTTCATGGCCACATTGAAGGGAGAAGGGTTCCCTGTGCTAAAGCCATCCTGCAGCTCACTCCACATTAAGTTCTGTGTGTGGATAATATTGCCAGGCAGCAACATTCTTTCATTCTCTTTCTCTCAGAAAGAGAATTGGATTTTTGGAGATGGCTTCGCTCATTCTCACAGTGGTGTAAGTCCAGCTGGGTCCATATGAGCCTCAGAAAGATGACTCAGTGTTTTCTTATTAAGGAAGCTTCTGACTCCACAGTCTTAGAAAGGTTCGGGTTGGAAGGGACCTTAAAGATCATATAGTTCAAATCCCCCTGCCTTGGGTGGTTCATATATGTTATTCATGAAATAAATCCTGGCGTTTTCCACAATCAGGCTGTTATGATTTTGCTTCTAAAATGAGGGGGACTCTCTTGGTGCCAGTAATTGCAGCTGGAGCTGGTATCTTGTGTTGCCATGTCTCTTCCCACAGCCTGGACCCACAGGGGCAGATGGGTTTCTAACCTGACCTGAATGTCACATCTCCTTCCATTCCCTCCAGTTTCAAGGCTGAATTGTCCAGCAAGTTCCCTACGCTGCGTTGTGTTGGGTAGTTTCTGAAGGTCAGACCTGAAAAATGAGGAGTGAGAATGGGTAGTTCAGGGAGATTCCAGGGTTGAGGAGAGGGGTGTCTGAAGGGCTTTACACAATGTCACCACTATGACAAGGTGTAACACTTTTCTTAGCTACACCCCCATGACAGGGCACCTACAATGCTTTTTATGCGACTCAAAACCACTCACTGAGTTCGACCAGTGACTTCCCAACACTGATTAACAGCTTTTGTACACCAAGAAATATCATTTCTATCTGTACATCTCTAGATTGAAACACTGTGTTTGGACACATACATAAGTCTGCTTTTGAAGAAATGCACTGCCTGTAAATTATTATGAAAACTGTGTATGAAATGCCAGAATTGCACCAAGTTGCAAGAATATTAGTTAATAGTCATCTGCTCCTTTGGACTCTTTTCTATTTGCAGACTTGGAAAAGTGTTGGGAAGAACAAAGTACACGTGGTCTGGACTTTCTTATCTGATATTAATCCCAGCAGAACAGGGCTATAAAATGCTTTCATGAACATATACGTCTTCTGCAGAGAGCTTCATGGGATAACACTGCCGGGAGAGATGCAATGTAGGAAATACCCATCCACGGTTTATAAATCCTATCCATCTTGGCATGTCTCAGGGAGTATTATCAGGGCCCTGGAGAGCTACTGCAAATGCTACTCTTGCAGCTTGCATGGATAATTGTTTATAAAAGTCTTCCTTCCCTTCTGCTGTGCCTGGGAACGATTATATCCAGAGGCATTTGTTGTGTCCGTCTTGTTTGGCTCCAGCAGCTCCCAGAGGTATCACACACGGGATGCTCCAGTAAAGCCCTTACCTTCCTGTTGGGCATGAACAAGAGGATTCAGCTACGCTGCAGATTTTTTCCCTGTGCTTTATCCAGCTTTCAGGTGGCAAATGACAATCTGGGGCTTTAATCACCCTATGTGTGCACTGAAATGCACGGGGCATTTGCTTTCTGCAGTGTTTCTGTATCCTAGAGATTAAACCTCTCTGCTATTAGCAGATACTTGACCCCATAAATAAAACTAAGTGCCATCATCTTCTCCCTCGTTTTCACCAGCCAATGGAGCAAATTGCTCCTGGGGCAGGTGATTCCCACCACCACAAGGGCAGTACCCTGTGTCCAATCCTGCTCTCCTGGAGTCCGTGGGGAAGCTCTGGGTGATCCCAATGGCCCAAGGAATTCATATCCTATGAGATTGGGTTGGGGGGAAGCTTCAGCTCCAGACACCGAGATCCAGCCGTGCCTGACGGAGCCAGGACATGCAGCACTCCAGCTGCCTCACGCTGCCATAAATCGTAATCCTCGTGGCACAGCCAAGCTGGAAACACATGAGAAAGCTTAAAGTGGCTTGTTTGAACACTGAAAAAGCAGGTGGTAGTCTGTGTTTGATCCCGAATGAGAGACGGCGCCGGCACAGGGCCATGGGCCAGGAGAGGGGGAACAAGGCAGGTCCATGTGTAGGGATATGGCAGGTGAGCAGTGAGGGCATGAGGGCAATGCGGTCAGTGGATGAGACAAGGACAATGCCCTTGTCACTGTGGCCGGGATGGAGCAGGGCAGGACTGACCCTGTCACCGGGAGATTAACAGGCTGTGGCTGCACCGGCGAACACTGGTGGCCAAGGCAGGAATCCGGCAAAAGGAGCTGTGGGGAGGCCATCCACAAACACCCCGGCCACAGGGCCCGGGGCTGGGTCACCCCTGTGGGGACACCCAGGCTGCCCAAAGCCCCAGTGGGTCCCACTCTGTCACCCGCAGCAGGCACTGAGGAGCAGGGACAGGAATGGGGACAAGGATGTGGATAGGGATGGGGACAAGAACTGGGATGAGGATGGGAATGGGTGAAGAGGCGGGCGACAAGGACGTGGATGGGCATGGGATGAGGATGTGGATGGGGGTTCCCCGTGCCTGGCGCCTGCAGACACCACTGTTCTGCTCAGGACCCGCCGTGCCCGAGGGCAGGTGCCGGCTCAAGTCCCCCTGAGCACCTCGCACGGCGCCCCGTCCCCCGCCGGGCCCGCGCGGGACCCGAACCCGCGGCCCCAGGCCCCTCCCGCCGCCATTTCGCGGCGCCGCCGGGCGCGGCCCCACCTGCCGCCCGCCCCTCCCCCGCCCGCCGCCGCGGCCCGCGCGCCCATTTCCGCCTGGCCGGGCGCCGCGCGCGCGCGGCCTCCCCGCCCCCCTTCCCCCCTCCCCCCCCCCTCCCGGCGCTCAGTCATTCACGGGCACGGGCAATAACGCGCTGTGACGTCACCGGCGGAGCGCGGGCACCGCGCGGGGCTGCCGCGCGCGGGGAGGGGGCGGGGCCGCGCCCCTGTGGGGGTCCGGGGGAGACCCCGCAGGAAAGGCTGAGGGGAGACCCCCGTGGGGGGGGGAGGGGAAGGGCCTGAGGGGAAATGGCGGCAAAGGGGTGCCCAGGGGAGACCCCTGTGGAGAAATGGCTGAGGGAAGACCCCCGAGGGGAAGGCCACTGAGAGGAGACCCAGGGGAAAGCGTTGAGGAGGGGCCGCTGAGGGGAAACCCCTGGGAGGGGGCGGCTGAGGGTCACCGTTCTCATCCATGGGGGTCCATACCCTCCTCTCATGTGGCCCCCTCTCAGCCGCCTGTCACAACATCCCTCCACCCCTCCATTTAAACACCTCCTCTACCTCCATCCTTCCCACAGAATGCGCCAGAATAGGAGGCAGGAGGCGACTGGCACAGGAGCGAGTGGTGGGGCCGTGTCAGCCATAGCCCCTTGCACAGTGGCCGTGGGCCGGCCACAATCCCAGTGATCTGAATAAAGAGATACCCTCGTGAGACTGACGGAAGGACCCCAAGGCTGAAATCTCAACAGCATCAATAATTTCTCCTAAATACACAGAGTCCATATTGAAACTCACATTGTCTGAGCTGCCCGAGCCCAGAAAGGGAGGGGAGGGCGATAAAAGGCATCATCGGGCTTTGCCTTCCCGTTCCTATACCAAAGATAGAGAATATTATAAATTTAATAGATCTTCTTCATTATTCATAGCTTGCTTGTGGAAAAAAAAAATCCTAATAGCTTGGTGTGATATGTCAGGCATCTATAATTCATGGCGCTGAGATCACACAGCCACCATACAGTGGGAGTTCACAGAGTGAGATGTTTGTAATTAATCTGTGAAAAGGAAAACAAAGGCAATAAACTAGGAAGGACAATAAATGAGGGACAGATCCTTCCACCCGCACTGACATGGGATAATACTCGGCCAGAAGCATGAATAATCCTTGGCTAAAACCTGTAAAATTAGCCAGGAAGTGGCTAGGAGATTTACAGTAAATAGTAAATTCATCAGTGGCTGGTTTGTTACAAGTCAGGCGGACTGTATTGCAGTTTGGGTAATAATGTGCTGAAAGCAGCAGTGGCCTGTGCTTAAGCTGAGCTTGGGTCAAAGTATGAGGAGACAAGAGCTCTCCAGCCAGGTCTCGAGGCAGTGCAGGTGGTGCAAGGCAGCAGCAAGACCATTCACTGTCAACCAGGGCCCTTCCCATCCTACAGGCTGGAAGATGCTGGCTCAGGGAAGGCTAGGAAGTTTGGGATCCCCTTAGGCAATTTGCATGGATCTCGTTGATTTCAGCAGGACTGGGGCATGCACTGAAGTGCTTTGCTGAGCAGGGAAGTTTCTTGGAAGCAGAGCACAAGAGAGGACCCAAAAAATCGTGCTGCTCATGAAGATGCACTACAGTAATGGAATGAACCAAAGTCACTTCCTAATTGGAAACAGTGAGCTGGAGTTCTCCAGAACCCCTTCCTCTTGCTATTGTCTATTTTCATCCCTGTGAAGCTAAAGCTGGTTACTGTACAGCTTAAAAACTCCCTGTGGTTTCTCACAATAGGCCAACCATCTATGCTGGTTTTCAAATGATGCAGGGATATCTTGTAAGACTGCATGGCCAATCAAGGAGGAGGAGGAATTAATTTCTTCCAAAGTGGTTGCTACAAGGAAAATGGAAAAAGAAATCCTCATCCTTCTGGGGTTTGTCTATGGCTTATGGCTTTAACCAAAAAATGCTGGTTCCAGGTCCATCAGGCAAAGCAGTTTGTCACAACACAAGTGTTTTAAACAGAGATAAACAGGCCACAGGGTAGAGGGGCATCATGGTGAGGCAGGAGTGACTCCAAGAGGAAGCCCAGGCCTTGCTCCCAGGGAGATTTGATAGTGCCAATGCACGCATGCTGGAGGCCAGAGGCACTCATTGTTTTATTTACTCATTCCTGACTCCTTCAAAAAATAATTGGTTTTCTTTGGTTACTTGCTTGTTTGTTTGTTTGACTTTTTGCATTCTTTGGATTCAATTTCTCCTGCAATATGGCCTTAATTTACATTGAGAGGATGCATGTTTATTTATGCATTTACTTTTTTTCTTTTTTTTTTAATTCTCATTACTCCTAGGCTTCTGGCACTGTGAAAGGACAATGGCCACGGGGAGACGAGGATGTATCCTAAATCTCCACTGTCTGTATAGCTCCTGTGCCAACCCCAACCTCTGCACAGTCTGGATTGTTGCTGCTTTGGGGAATGTCTAGGGTGGTGCCTGTAGGCTCCATATAGTGTTAACAGTGAAACAGTATTTAGTTAACACTAAATTCCCCTCTTCAGAGTCCCCATGGCATTGTTGGTGCAATCCCAGCCGAGTTTGGACTCTGCGAGTCTCAGCAATGCCCTCTGGTGACATGTCCCAAGACACCGCTGGCAGCACACAGGTCCTCTGCCAGCCAGCCCACGGTTGGTGGGAAAATCACCCAGGAGGGCACTTTTCCCACTCTATAGGTCCTCAGGGAACAGTAAATAGAAACTGGGAATTTATCAGGTTCTCCAGCTTCTCGCCTCAGCCTGATAATCACTTTCTGCTGCATGAGTCCCAGCAGAATCCCAGTGTTTTCAGCATCTGGGAAATAGCTTCAGGGAACAGCTGAGCATCCTATGCTTCCTGCTGAGGCTGTGAACAGTCAGGAAAAGAGCCCTGCAGCCCGTGGATTAGGTGCCCTGGTGAGCTGTTCTGGTTATAGTGCAGCAGGACATACCAGAAGGAATGATTTTGACTTCAACTGGCTCTAACATCACCATCCAAAATGTGTGTGATTGTGCTAATCTGTCCCAAAGGAGCACTGTGAGGCTGGTTCATTGTTGTGGGTACGGTGCTGAGAGCTCCCTGGCACAAAGACTGTGCAAGTGCGAAACATTTTCCTCTTATTTTATTGGCTTTGCCAAGGAGCCTCCTGTGGCAGAAAAGAGCAGCTTGGTTACCTAAACCATATCCAGCCACGGCACCAGGGCAGTGCTACACTTCACTCTGCTGTTGTTTTTCCTGTGGGAGAAACAGCAGAGTGATTTTCCTGTTTGTGTGGGAATAGTCCATGAGGGAACAACACAAGAAATCCCTGTTATAAAAGGAAGAGTGGACAGATGGGTAGGAAAAGAAGATGACTCTGTCATGACAATCTTCCTTCTTGTCTACAGCCCAGCAAACACAACACAAGCTTGGATTGAATTACCCCAAAACATCACATGTGAGCTTGCCCAGGATTTAGCAAGTGGGATCCACAGTGCCTACACAGATCACATCTAACAGCGGATGGCAAGAAGTATGGAGCAGCAGGCATGCTGCTCCAATCCAAACCCAAGGAATCCCATCTGCACCTATCCACCTGCCAGTCCAAACCCAAGGAATCCCATCTGCACCCATCCACCTCACTTCACAGCATGCACAGCCTCAAAATGTGCCTTTAAGCCTTAATGAAAGGATATTCCAGGCTTAGCCCTTAAACCTTGGGAAAAGGCTGCTCTCGCCTCGCTGGGCTGCCTGGCACCTCTGCAGCCATGGTCATCGTCTTTATCCCCATCTTCCCCTCACCTCAATTCCAGTGGTAGGGGCTCTGCCTCATGGCTACTTTGACATGGCATTATGTCTTAGAAATTTTGGTGGGAGCTAGAGCAGAAAATTCCCTTGGCTGCATCTAGGTGAGGGGAGAGACTACAATTTCAAAAAAGATCTTTTGAGTGTTCACATTCCCCTTTAAAAATAAAGGAGCTAGGCAGGCAGAGAAAGCCAATCTGGGTGTATAAATAGCCAGTAAATGGCAGGGTGTTCACCCTTCCCACACTGGATTACCTAAGGCGTCGCATCGCCCGCTACAAGCTCAAGATGAGGGAGCTGCCAGCAGAGCAGTGCCGTGCCTGATAACCGGAACAGCCCACAGGATTGCGAGCAGGCATTCATGCTCCAAACGTAAACAAGGCAGAGCCGCCTCCTCGCCGCTTCCAATGCAGCCACCCTGCATCCCGGGGGGCTGGAACAGCCCAGTGCGTGAGATTAGCCAGGGCAGAGCAAGGAACATTAACATGGCGTTATGGAAACATCATACAGAAATAGTTCAAGCTTCCATGTTTTCTCAGAATCAGGTACATAAAAAGTGCAGGGATCCTCTCCCATACCCAGGCAGTGCAGGAAAGGCCATGGCAAGGGGCTGTGAATCCTGGCTTGGCCTCCTGTTGGGTCACAGAATGCAGAACTCATGCCATCCCTCACTTGTTGGGGCTCCTGGCACACATCTGCACTCTGAGCTCAAGACTTCCCTCAGTGCCTGCCTTCCCAGCAAGATGCTGAGCTAGGAGAGAGCCAGCAAATCACCACAGTCAATACCAGTCATAATGGCACCTTCCACCCAGGGGTCTCAAAGCACTTGGTGAAACCCAGCCAACCACTGTGCGTTCTTTCCACCCAGTGAGGCCAGTGAGTAGCAGTGAGCAGTGTTACGTGTCGTGTAGTGGGTGAGCAAGACCCGAGGTGGGTGATAACACCCGTGTGGTGATGCAGCCGAGACAGCAAACAGCACAGCAACCAAAGCCTCAGCAGCATCTGCTTATGATCACTGATCATTTTGAGCTGGCCTCTGCCTGCAGATCGGTTGCCAGCTTTTGATGCTGTGATGCTCTAAATAGAAATCAGATGAAGTCAGGTAAACGTTTTTTGTATCTGTCCCCTTCCTGCTTGGGACTCAAATCCAAACTTCTCATTTTAACCTTGTCTTTATGGTCTGTTGAAATCAAAATGCTCGTGCGAACAGCCTGAAACACTGGGGATTTTCAGCTCAGATCTGAACTTGAAGCTATTCTCCCAGGCTGTGCAGCACTTGCTATTTTTAGCTCCATGTCAAAAAGTTAAAGCAGCACATGGTAAGATGTTATGACTCTTAAAATTACTGTAAGAACGTTCCAGGGAATGGTACCAATTCATCAAAAGTAAGTTCGTTGCGTGAGATAACTCGGCGACCTTTGATGCTGTACTGAGTTTGTGGGTCACTGGCTATTAACATTGCTGCAATTTGTTGAGCAATAACCCAGTGATTACGGAAAGGGAAGTAGCTATTAATATGGTAGAAGGCACACCTAAGTGAGGATGTTTACTCCTGTAGGCTGAGGGGGGAAGGGCTAGACACCCTTCATGATGTTTCTATAACTCTTTTTTTTGATACTGGAGATAAGTACTTGTTCTCCCTTCCCCCAAGACCAGCAGAGTATTGCAGCTGGAAAACAGTGCCCCAGCGTTTGAAGTGAAGGATGTGAAGGTAGGCCACAGGCAAAAGGAGGCCTCTTCATTGGCCGTGATGCTGAGGCAGTCTGCTCTCAACACACACACAGGCTGCAGGATGACCTCTCTTTAACACCCACGTTGTGTCAGGTCTGATCTCTGCTTTAAAGCCCTCACAGGAGCTTCTTGTAAGAGGACGTTGGTGGTTTTGTGCCCCAGGGTGAAGCGGCCCCTGTAAGCTAAGGATGAAGGATCTCTCTCTACCCAGCACCTTGTCTCGCTCACCAGTCATTTCCCCACACAGGGATGTCTGTAAGCCCCGCTTATATTGCTTGATTATCACCAGTGGGGCTTCTGCAAGTCAGCTCAGCCTCCTGGTTTTGACACTGGGATACCCCAGGTTGGATCAGTGAAGCTGCTGAGATGAGCAGGAGCATCTTGCACAGCAGGAAAGGGCAGGCAATTGTCCCCAGCAAGAAGACAAAAGAGAGGAAATTGTCCTATAGGGAAATTGATGGGAAGAGGAATTTTAGGCCAGAAGCATCTTCCACATGTAGTATGCACGAAACAGTAATGTGTACTCTGCAGCGAGATTCTCACCCATCCATACTTACGGATGCTGCTGAGCAAAGGTAACCAGCCACATTCAGGTGGACTGCATTTTGTTATGCTTCATTTCTGCAGGAAGGTCTTCTGTTTCCCCTGTGAAAACTGCTGGAATGACATCCAGAGTCACATCACCTTCTTGCCTTTGCTAAATTTGATTCTGATTTATGGTCACATAAACAAGGTGAAAATCAGTCACCTCAGTTTCAAAGAGAGAAAAAACAAGATGGCAATTTCCAAAAATGGCCTGGCTTTCTCTCTGCCTGCATTCAGAAGCATCTATTTTGGAGCTCCCATGGTTAAGTGAGCTGGGAGTACAACTGTCCTCTCAATTTTGTTGATAAATACTGAACTCCTGACATTGCACCTGAATGTGGAATGTGAAGTTCCGTTGGTGTAAAGCTCCTCAGTTTATTTTGTGCTATTTGTTCAGGTTTCTGGGACTATTCCCTGAGTAAGAGAAGAACACCTTTCTGCTCTTACTCTCATCTCTCACAATACACTACATGGTTTCTTCATTCCTTTGGTCATCAGCACTTTCCTTCCAAGATACTGAACCTCAGCCATATTCTTCATGTATAGTTCTCAGGAGAGCCAAGCCCTCCCGGATTGCTCCCAGCCAGGCTCCTAATTAGCCCTCCTTGGCTATATTTTCACCTAGTTTGGCCACACACTCCTGAGAAACCTGCAGGATTTGAGGGCCCGTGGCCCTGAGCATTAGAGTAGACACTGCATCTGCTTCTCCCATCCTCCTTGCAGGGCTTCCTTCACCTGCTTGGGACTGATGTGGAGAAATCCAATTAAACATTTATAGCTCTCTAACTTCTTGGCATGTTTGTGGGGCAGCTTCCCACATCTGACCTACACAGAGCATGACTGGGCTGCATTTTCTCTGTCACCTTGGCTTGACCCACAGTCTACACACTCACCAGCAGACCTGTCCCATACCAATAAAACAAGCCCCTTAGAGGCTTAGGGCAGGAGCCAGAGCTGCGTGGGCAGACATTAAGTGACTTAGGGCTCTCAGCAGCCTGAACTCAGCTCCATGTGCTTCATCTTACTGTGGGAATGGGGCTTCAGATAGTCCTGTGCATTAGTGATCCCTGGTGCTTGGTGAGGCAGCCTGTGCTTTGGTGCTCCCACAAAGCCTACCCTGGGCAACAGGGGCTCCTAAATCCCATGACAGGTTGGAGGTTGGTTGGGTGAACTGCAAGTTTCTCATGGAGTGCCACACCGAAGCTGTTACGTGGGGAATTTCAGGGGAAGTGAAAGGGACAGTGGCCTGCATTTGTGTTGCTGTTCCACCTCCAGATGCCTCTTTTCTCCCCTGCTGGCATTAGTATGGGGAGCTCTTGGCCCCCCAACCAGCAGTATGGCTGAAGAAGGAAATCTAGATGTGCTGGTAAACATTTTGAAGCCAGAAAATAAATCCATCCATCTCTGTAAGAAATGCTGCCCCCAAGAGAAATTTCTTATCATAGGCAAGGCTAAGTGCACAGGCATCAGCAAATTCACCACCAGCATTGATTATTTCATTATAAATTGCTCACTTGCTTTCTTGCATTTGCTTCTGAACAGAAATGAAACACTGGCTACTGAAAATAACAGCAGCTAATACACAACCAAAAACCTGACCTGCATATGAAAACACTGGATTTTCCACAGGGGCTTTCCCACTTTTTAAGCTCCTTTAAGTATGAGCTCCATTAAGATTATAAAAATGTACTGCCTTAGCTGCTGGATTTTTTACTGTGCCGAAAGGAAGACATCTGCTCAGAGGCTGAGTGAGAAGAGCAATCTCAGTATTACCAAACAGTGCTGCCCTGTCATTGATGATTGATAGTAGATGAGAATGTAGATGGAGAAATCAGGGACTTTCCAAACTGTAAAACAGGGAAAGGAAACCAGTCTGCTATACCAGGGCTAAAGCTGCATAATTCAGATGCCTTAGGGATACCCAGCAAAGCCTCCTCAGTGCACTGAAGTCATGGGTGGCTTCCTGTATGTTTCGGAGTGGTTGTTTAGTGGAAAATACTGCAAAGGATCATTTTCCAAGTCTTTTGCACAAAGCATACATCTCTCTACCTACATGTCAATAGCTGGTATTCAGACACCCCTAGAGATGCTCAGTATGAGACTCATTGGTTTCTTGAGGTCTTTTCCAAAAGGGAAATTTCTCTAGGAGCCCATAATTTGGCTCATTAGTATATTTAATTTTATTGTGTCCTGAGCTGGTTGTAACTGGAAGAAAAGAAGTTTTGTATGATTGTTACTAACAGCAGCCTTTGCACTGAAGCCAAGCCAGGCCACTCTAATCGTGGAGAAAAGGTGCTCCCTCCAAGTCAGGACATTTTCAGTTTGCTGTCCCAAGGCCTCTTCCCCGTGGATCAGCCTTGTGCAATGGCTTACAGCACAGCTGCTGTGGGGCTGGATTTACACCATCTCCTTCTCTGTTTGTAGGTGTGATTCATCTTTGGAAATGCTGGCTCCTGGATGCCACTAGAGAAGTGCTGCCCACGGTGGCATGTTCTATGGTTCCTCCTAACCTTTGGTTTTCTAGGTGACATCAAATGGCAGGAGTGACTTTTTATGATTGCCTGTATTTGTACAGGTGAGTGTAAGGATGGGCAGGTAGATGAGAAAAACCCCGTGTCTCATTCTGTAGTAGGAGTTTTTCTGTAAGAGAAAAACAGCTCCATGGAAAAAAAAAAGAAAGTAGGAGATAAAAAGGTAAATATTTCCTTAGTCCCTAAGGCACAGTCAAGAAAAGGCTTCATCATTTTGCTCAGACACTGGTATCACCTCCTGTTTCCCACAGAACATATTTCCCCGAGATCAGTTTGCACGTATCAGGTTTTGCCCATGAATACTCATGAGACACAAATCAGTCCTTTAATCCATGATTAGAATGTCACCCCACGCTCTGTGGTTGCATCATGATTTGGTGTTACTGTTGAATGGATGCTGTGCTATTTAATTGTTTTTTGCTTAGTGATCTGTTTGCTCTGTTAATATTTAATTCTCTTTTTTCATCCCTCTTTCTACCCCCAAAAGGCCTGAAGAATAGGAAAACATCTTTCATTTTCTCTGGCTTCACGTGCTATTGTAAGAAAATACCTATTCATGATCTCCTGTAGGTGATAATGATGATATACAGCCATAATTCTGGAATTCTTAAGTGGTTGCCAATGCTGCTTTATAGCTGAGTAAAGAAAAAAAATTGACCTGATTTGAAATTATGGTTGGTATGCAGGTTAGTGTGCTTTATTTGCCTTTTCCAGTCGTTTGGATAATGAACAAATTGTCATCTTGGCACATCCTCTGCCAGATTCTGAGCTGAGAGCTGCACATGAGCCTGAGTGACAGCAAACCAGGCACTGCCTGGTGCCTTGTGCGCTTTACAGGGGTGAATTCATGAGGACAAATTAGATCTTTGATTTATCCTTTAAACAAAAAGAAAGAAAAACAGTAGCATTAATTTAAATGAGCTCTAGCTGAATTGCATTTTTTGTAGTGATCAATATTCCGGGCATTGTAAGCAGCAGCTTTACATAATAAATAGCTGCATTATGTAATGCTAGTTAAATTTAGAAATGGTTCTTTTATTACCTTTAGCACACATAAAATAGTGATGGAGCTGGAGCCCAGGAGCTGTCTGAGGATGCAGAGAACAGCTGGGCCTGGCTGTGCACAGCGAAAATAAACTCCATAAAGCCACACAGCTTAGGCTCTGGGTCACATTTCGGGGGGGTGGGGTGGCAGGGGCAGGCCCTGCTCTGAAACACGGCACACCCAGGAGCAAAACATCTCTGCACAATAAAGATGGAAGATTTATTATGAAGGAATGAAATGTGCCACTTTTGTTCTCCCTAGTGTCCCCATAAAGCCTTTGTTTGACAGGCTCGTTTGGGCTCTGGGTAGCTCCAGTCCCTTCCATGAGGCTGCTTGGCTGCTTTGAGACCAGTTGTGTGCAGACTACAGATCAATTATCTCTCTGCTAGGGATAAACAGTGTTTCCCTTTTTCCTCTTCAGTAGCATTTGCTATTATCCCTGAGCATAGGAGCCCTTTCTTTTCCTTCCCAGCCACACACACGCACGCACGCACGCACTGGTTACTGGAGGGAGCAAAAGAATTCAAGTTTGTTGCATTAATCTTCATATCCTGATCTTCTTGCAGCCTGCTGCTGCCCATTCACAACAGGCTGGAGGGATGAACCCTTTTGTTATAATTATGAGACATCTCAATCCAATAAATGCCCTGAAATGAGAGCCTCTGGAAATGGGAGTTTGGAAAATTACAGCTGAAGAAGGAAAGTCCCATTGTGAAATCTTTAGCTAAGCAGGAACACTCTTGTTTGGCTGTTTCATAACACACAGGGAGCTCCAGTGTGGGAAACGAGGGGACTTTAATTAGTACATCAGAGCTGAAATGTTCCTTCTGCTCGCTGGGGCTGGCACCCATTTATCAGGGGCGGGGGCAGTCTCAGAGAGAGTTGGAGTTGGAGCCAAACTGCTGGTGGAGTTAAGTGCTCTCTGCACTGCTCTCTGCATTGCAATTAGAGGGCTCTGAACTAAAAGTTAATCTAAAGCACTGTCAAATTTAAGGAAAATTCAGATCTAGGTCATAGTTCTACAAGGAGAACCTGTAGGTTCTTAATGGATTGAACCAAAATCCTTTCAAAAGATTTCAAAGAGCATCTGGAGATGGTTTTTTAAAACACAGATTTTGACAGATAACAGGAATATCTCTAATAATTACATGTACTCGATTTTTATCAACTACTGTTCACAGCTTTAGTATAAACAAGAGTCCTACCCAGCATCTGTTGTGCCTGGAAGTTTCTAGACTACTGAGCAGCATGTAGCCACTTCAGAAAAATCATTCAAAGTTATGTAGCTGAGCTGGTGTGAGAGACAAAGAGTTAAAGCTAAATCCCATTTGGAAGTAAACTTTGTGAAAGCAGTGAATTTTCTCAAAGGCTGACTGCTCTTGATTTGCGAGGATGTTCCCAGTCCTGATTTCAATTAAAGAGAAATCCTCAGGCATTTCTGCAGTTCGGCGGTGTCCTTTATTCCACATGGTTATATATTGAGTAATAAACAAAACAAACAAAGACTGTATTCTGCAATGAGCAGCATACGTCCTGTGCAATCTCAGGGAAATCAATAGGTCAAGGTCTGGCCTTGGATTGCCTTGGTATTGGTTGTCAGTAATTCCACCAGCTTAAGTGGAGTTTGCATTGTAAGTGAAAAATGAATGTAGAGATGCAAAGCTGTGTGTATATTCCCCTAAAAAAAAGAGATGAAAAAATAATACTGTAGACTACACTCCTCTATACAGAAGCAGAAATATATAGGTAGCCAACATTGTAAACTCTGATTTATTTGCTAGGCCTCCTGAAATCATGAGAGTACATTTTGAGGAAAGCATTCAGCCAAGCTTTGGGATCTCTTTCTTTGCTTTCTGTTGTTACATTGCTAGCTCCTGGCTCTCACTGGGATCTTCAGTTTAAGGACCAAGACCTTGTTTGTATAATGAGGGTCATGTAACAGCACAATAGCATACAGTGGGTCTTTAAATAGTAGTGATGTTGATGGTAATAATAATAAATAAGTTATTTTTTAACAATTTGGGGTTTTTGCAGATGTTGAGTTACAGTTGTCTTTCGCCCCACTCCTGGTAATGTTTTAGTAAGTGTATGTTTTCCATCACAGCAGACAGCACTGGTGAGTGCCAAGGCTGAACTGGGCACTGGGAACACGACTTGGGGCTGTTTTTCCTCCCATTTGCCTCCTGCCCCACAAGCCCTGGGGCCAGTGGTTACACTCAACACTGGGCTAGCCCTGGTGGTGCTCAGTGCTGAACTCTTTGGATGTGGATGCAGAGCAGCTTTCGAGGTTTAACAACTGGGCTTTGCATCTTGCTCACAGCAGAAAGATTCACACTGAGTGTGTGCTGGAAGGGGGTGATTTGTGTTCCATCTATTAATTAAAGAAAAAGAAAAGGAAGGTGTGACAGGTGCCATAGTTATCCTGTGAGGTAACAAAAGGACAAGACCCACCCGTTGTCCCCTGCACTGGGAGAGGGAGGAGGGAGAGGGGGGTGGTAAAATCCCCTCAGACACGGTTGAGGCCCCTGTGACAGAATGAACAACCTCAAGGTGCCACAGCTGTGGCGCTGGTCATCCTGCTGCCCCAGGGTGAACAAGCAGTCTTATACCTCTGACTTCACACTTCCCTGGAGTGAGAAAATACTCAGATTGGGCACATTTTAATGTCTCCCTCTGCTCCTGGTGTAACTGATCCTTGTTTTTAAATAGATGGTATTTTCATTCCCATTTAAGCCAGCATAAATCAGGAGTTAATCTAGGCAAAGTCACCTAGCTTTATTGAAGCCTATGGAAATGCAGGAGATCACAATCAGGTCTTGTGCTCACAGAAAACATTCACTACACTGGGAGAGCAAAACCATGCTCAGGAGACATAAATATCACAACCCAGCTTTTGACATGGGCTCTTCCTTTAGGTCTCCCAAGCTCTGGTACAGCCTGGCCAGAGCTTGCCCAGAGTGTGCATGAGGCACCATATGCCCTTTAATCCTCCCCACATACTTCTTCCTAAGTCTTCATTTGTATGCACACATTTGTATCCCTCACTCTGGCCATAAAACCTACAGGATTTTAAATTGAACTCGAGTCTCAAATGCTTTAAAAGAATTTATGTTGCATAATTGTACGGGTTTGCCTGAAAACAAACAATGATGTATGGCTAATACTCTCCTGGGAAGATGACTCAGATCCTTCCTTGTGACTTAGACCTTGCTGGGCTGCTGATGGTGCAACTTGTAATCTCTGCTCTAGATGATGGACAACGGAAGGCAAACATGGGAGCAATGCATGGAGGAAGCGGCATAAAATCAGAAATCATGAGTTTTTGGAGACACTCAGTGCTTTCATTTGTTCTAAATCAAGGTAGGATTGGAGACTATGGAGAAGAAAACCAAGCCCCTGATGAGTTTTACACCACCCCATCCCATCTGCGGGTGGTGGGGTGCGGCTGTTTTTGTGCCATAGTGCACATGGTGGCAGAGCAGCTGTGTACCCAGTGGCTCCCACCTGTGGGGACAGTCTGTGGACAGCAAGGACACAGAGTGAGGTACCTGGATCTGGGGTGGATGGGTGAGTTTCCCACCCCAGGATGCCCTGCAGTGATGCAGCTTCACAAAATGCTGCTGCTTTGAATGGGCAGGTTTGGGTGTTTTGCAATCCAGACGGTTGCAGGCAGGTCCCTCGTGTCTGGGTGTGACATTGCCAAGTGCTGAGCAGATGATCCTGGCACCTGGGCTGCTTTGTCTGTACCCTGCAAATGTTCTCGCCAGCAAATCAGGAGTTCATGTGGGTTTTGCTGTCACTGTTGTCACTTTAAACACCTTCCCCTACTTTGTTTTCTATAAACGTGCTGTATGTCCCAAGGACATAATCTGACTGTTGGTAATTAAGTCAATTTTTCAACCAGGGCTCAAAAAGATTTATGAAAGCTTTACTTTGTGGATGTGGCACTCAACTAGTACTTAAATGTCTTTCAGCCAGGGTGGCCAGGCCCAAGGAGTCCTAAGCTGGTGTTAATGTGTTTCTAAAGATGTGCATTTGCCTGGTACACACATAAACGAGTTTGCAGAGGTGGCTCTGCAGATATGAGGATTTTGCCATTTTTGTGCCATTTGCAGATTTGGGGATTTCCATTCTGAGCATGCACTGAACCCGTGCCTGCCACTGTGTGCAAGCTGGTGTTCTCAGGATGGTGGCCTCAAGTAGATTGATTCTTTCTGTCATTGCCAGCTGGGCTGGGACATCTCAGGGTCTGTAGCTCCCTCTTAGCACTGGAAGTGCAGGGCATACTTGGGTGTAACTTGATGCACTTGCAGCTTCTCAGCCCTGCCAGCACGCTCCACCCTTCCTTTCCTAAACTGAAAATATCAGGTATGGAGTTACCATTGTGGAGCAGACTCAAGGAACACGTCTGCTTTCCATTCCAAGCAAAGCATAGCACAGCAGTCTAATACCATCAGTTTGCAGTGAAAGAATATTAAAAATAAAAAAATAAAAGGAATGAAAAGGTTGACTTCATGGCACAGAATGAAATAAGAGACTTTTTTCTGCAGGCAGCGCCAAGCATCATCAGGGAACATATCAATTCATAACAGCTGTGGGCAGCTATTTCTGTCCCAGACTTCACTAGTTTAATGGGAGAAGCATGGTGAAAGTTAACAGATCTGTGTCCAGCAAGGTTAATTCCGAGGTTACCAGATTATGATGCAAAGAAAATCAGCTGGTGTTTTTCTGTCTCGCTATGAATAGCACAGTTGCATTATTGCTACCGGAAGGGTAGTCAGCTCTTCTCAGTCTGTGGTCTCCCACTGTGGAGGGAGGAACCTGTGAAAAATTGGTTTCCTTTCCAAACATACCCTTCTGCCTTTCTCATTCAGTGCCTACGTAACCAGAATGCTGAAGGGGTGGCTGCTAATATCACAACTGTTGTGATTGTGTTTTGCAAAAGTCACTCTTTTCTGTAAGCCAAATGATTAGGTTTTGTTCCCTTTAATTTTTTGAGATATACTAAAAACCAAAAGAGTTGTTAAAATGCTTCCAGGCAACATTTCTGCAAAAATGCTTGTGATTTTCTCTTCCCCCTTGTCACATCTCCTGTTCCAAAATTATTTGCATGGCCCTTCCACCCTGTAGCATCAATAGCAATGGCAGCATGGGACCACCATGCTTTTCCCAGCAGATTTCTGAACACACCCAGCAGCCTAAAAGAGAAGGAAAAAAGACATGCAATGAGGAGATTCACAAACAGCTCCATGGAAAGGTGATGGCAAGAGAAGAATGTTTGCAGCTCTCTGTCCTGCCTGGGGAGGCTGTAGCCAGTTCATGCTGCCCAGTTTTGACGTACAGCATGAAAATGGTTTCATTTCCTGACTGTACACGTGTAATTTACAGAGATCTGTTGGCAATGAAGGTTTAGAAGAGAAACGAAAAAGCTTCCACCTCACCTTTAGACAGATCAGTGTAGAATAGAGTATAACCATATAGTTTCATAATGTGCTTTGATTAACTGGGTAAGGTGCCTGAAGAAGAACAAAATACTACTGCTCAGTACTATTAACAGAGCTGATAGATAAGTTTGAAACCCTGCTGATGAAATACTTCCATCAAAATAGGTCCAAAATTATGTGTTCCTCAAAGACTAACCAGGTTTGAAAGAAAAAAAACACAACAGTGGCCTCACCTGGAGTCCTGTGCAGGTTTGGGCACCACAATATAAGAAAGATATAAAGCTATTAGAGATCATCCAAAGGAGAGACACAAGAATGGTGAAGGGTCTGAAGGGGAAGCCATAAAACAGTTGAGGTCACTTGATTTGTTCAGCTGGACAAGACGAGAATGAACTCGGACCTCATCAGGGTCTGCAGCTTCCTCATGAGAAGTGGAGGGTGACCAGGGGCAGGACCTGGGGGAGTGGCCTGAAGTTGTGTCAAGGAAAGTTTAGGCTAGGTATTAGGAAAAGGTTTTTCACCCAGAGGGTGGTTGGGTACTGAACAGGCTCTCAGGGAAGTGGTCACAGCCCCAAGCATGACAGAGCTCAGGAAGCATTTGGATAATCCTCTCAGGAACATGGTGTGGTTCCTGTGCAGGGCTAGGAGTTTCTGTGATCCTTGTGGGTCCCTTCCAACTCGGGATTTTATATGATTCTATTAAAATTTTCACTCTGGAATGGCTTTCCAGTTTTATTGTTAATTTTATACTATAATAATAGAAAATAAAGGAGTCTCAATAAAAATTAAATGCTGTGATCTCTCCAGAAGGGTCTTCCTTTTAGTTTTGAAAAGAGTTCCAGTTGTTCTGTTCTGAAACAAAATGAAGCCAGACTTGAAGATGTCAAGCTCTGCAATGAGCTTGAATGTGCAGCCCCAGCAGCCCAGTTCTGCAGCACCAGTTTGGTCTGGGGCTTCCCCAAGGATCTGCTTCATTGCTCAGGCTCCAGAGAGAGAAGGTGCCCCAGTCTTGCATTCACAGGGCAAGTCTGGTCCCAGCTGCCTTTTGATTGCTACAAGGAATATGAAGACTAGGTCATGAACTTAAAATAATGTTCTTAGATTCTCTCAGGCTATATATAAACTGCCTAGAGGATTCGTGTTGCAGCCTGCTCCAGCAGGATCTCGGTCGCCTAAGTGCTCGGGGAAGGGAATTTTGCTATTCCTGTTTTTGGCAGTGGTGTGCAGTCAGACCAGTGACCCAAACCTGTGTGTTCAGGACCCTCACTGCTCCCTGTGCCTGAAATATCACCTGGGACATCACTGTGAGCTGTCATCTGCATTTGGGGAAGAGGAAGGAGAAGAGATCCCTGATTGTCCTGCCTTCACATAACCCAAGGCAGGGAGCAGGGGAGAGCATTTCTAGAGCTTTCTTCCTCTGACCATGCAGTCTTCAGTGCTCCAGCTGTCAATGGTTAATCTGCATCTTCCCCAGAGCAGAACAAGGATCTGACTCATGACTCAGAGCCACATCCCCATGCCTGGCCTCCTCCAAGGGGAATGCTGCCCTCTCCGTGGGGATGGTAATTCCAAAAACATGAAAATAGCAGGGGTTTAGGGTTGCTGGCATTAAATCAGACCTTCAAAAATAGTTTCCTCGGATGTTACCTTGAGCAGCTTCTATGTGTATTCTTGCCAACAAGCTCTTGTTAGAATATTTGTGGAAAATAAACTCTGGCGAGCCATGAGCAGAGCCAAGCAGATTTAAGATAAGAAAATATTTGTGGGAAAGTTTGTGTCTGTTTGCACTGTCCACCCAACACTATCATTTAGTATTTTCCATGGGGACATAACTTCGCTGAGGTACCTTTTGATCAGAGGAGAGATCAATTCCCATGTATCCATTTCCATGTTTTTCAGTTATGAGGCACCACTGGAAAGGTCAGTATTTCCTCCAAAATTTGGTTTTGGCTCAGAACTTTACTTGAAGAGTTTACATTTCTGAAGCCATGACCTCAAAACCACAAATAGAAAGAAAAATAACGTAAGATAGATGAGCACAAAGTTCTGGAAGCCCTCACGAGTGAAAAACAAATTTCAGCATGTTTTGTAACCATCTTCTGGAGTTAGGGAAAAAGGACATTTTAATGAAACTGCACCCTAAAGCCCACAGACATTTGCTTGGTAAATCACAAACACACAACTGAATGTGGGATGAAGGCTGGGTCTGTAGTCCTCCAGCTCTGAAAACCCTTCCCAAACACAGGAGCAGGAAAGTTGGTGTTGGCTGCTAGCTAGGCCTGGCTGCTGGACTCCAGCAGGACTCATTCCCCTAGGCAACTCAGTAAACCTTGAAGCCCAGCAACATTTTTCTCATTGAAAACCACCAGGAGAATAAGAAAATTTCTGCCAAATCAACACACTTGGTTTGTGAAAAGACATTCAAGTGCACAACTGTTACTTCATCTCGAGGTTAGCACCCCTGCCCTGCCAGCCTCCCTTGTGGCACCACTGGTGCTGGGTTAATGGTTGGACTCGATGGTCTTAAAAGTCTTTTCCAGCCTCAAGGAGTTTCATTTCAGAGGAGTGGAGTTCGAATGGTCCCAGTGACCACAGTGTCAACAGGAATACTAAAACTCTGTGAAAATCAGTCTTGAAGAGAGCAGAATGTCCAAGCCAGCATTCTGCTTTCCTCATGTGCAATACCCTGCTGAAGTGGAGTTGCTCATCCCCTTCCCTCCTCCTGATTCTGTCTTTCCATCCATTGCTTTTCAGACCATTTCCTCCTTCTGTTGTCCTCCTGCTCATGAGGTTTCGTTCTGAGCTGGCGTCATTTCCCACAAACATGCTGTGCAAAAGGATGTTATTTGTCTGTACCCAAATAAAAGGATGGAAGAAACCAAAATTACATCAGTAATTCCACATGTGTAAAATGCCATACAAACACTCCCAAGCTTTTCCAAGTCAGAAAAGGGAAAAATCAAGGAGCTGTGAAAATCAGGCCTGATTTTCACAAGCCTCCAGTAGAGATATCCAAGCATGGGAATCCCTAAACCTGCATGAAGAGCTTTGAGTTATTGATTTCATTATCTCATTAAAAAGGCTTAGAACTCAAGAGAGATGCTGCTTCTCTTTGCACCTCTATGATGGAAAAAAGGATAATTATTCCAAAAAACATCTCTCAGGACACATCCTGGCTCTTGTTTCTGTACCTCTTATTGGAAGGTGGTGAGAGTTGAATAAAGCAGATGAAAAAGTGGGAGATGGCCATGCAATACCAACTGAGATGGAGCAAAAATAGAGGGCATCATCTGTAATGCTTTGTGCCGAGTGTCCCCACATCCCACCCTGACTGATAAGGGGGTCACTGCTGGGTGTAGTATTGTAGTAAAAAACTATTTAACAGCTGGGTACCTGTAGGTACTCAAAGGATTGTGATGTGGATTGGAATGTTATCACTGGAAACAGGATCACAAAATGCTGTATCAGACTGGAAGGAGCAGAATGTCAGTGGGGTCTGTGTTAGATCCAGTTTCAATATAACACCTGTGTTAATGGGGAGCAACCCTGCATGAATGATCTCAGCAGATGTTCCCGAATTCAAGGAGCAATAAGCAACACAACTACTTGGCAATTAGGGCTTCAAAAGTTTGCTTAAGGAAAAAAAAGAAGTGAGAAACCTCATCTCCTTGCCGGCGAGCACGCTGTGCTTTGCATGAGCAGTGCTGTGCACACTCTGCTCAGGGGTGATGGGGTTTGTGGTATCCAGTTGCACTCGGGTGAAAGCCAGGGGAGACACAAAAATAGCTCTGCAGCCCACACCCCACCCACGGGAAAGCACAAGTCACCCAGGAGCAGTTGCTTGCTGGAGCAGCAGCTGCTGGAGCAGCGTTCTGTGCAGCTGCAGCCTGCCGGGGTGCTCCAGGGTGAAGCTGTGCCTGGGGACAAGCATCACGCTCTCAGCTGCACCCAAACCTTCGTGCAACAGAGGATGTGCCGACCCCACAAAGCCATGTTGAGAGCTGGCCACCGTTGGTCCACCCCGTTAGCCATCTCCCAAGCAAGCTCAGTGTACAGGATATCAACCCCACATGCTCCCTGCTCCAGTTTGGCCAAATCAGCCTCAAGCGAGGCAATGTGAGATAAACCATGCACTTTTTCCCAGGCCATGTGCTGTCTTTTTTTCCCCGTGGTTTCTCATGGAGTTTCCAAACAAAGTCTTGTGTGAAGGCTGTCACCCTACTCTCAAGCCAGGTTTCTGGTGCTATGGTTGTCTTCCCCATCACTTTGGACCCTCAGGGAAGTTTCTGCAAGGAGAAAAGATAATGCTGAGCGGCAACCATTCAAGTTTCTCCATCCTATATATGAAACTTCAACAAAGGCTGAAATTTGTTTGCAGTGTAAGACGAGCTGCCTCTCCTAACCCCCAAACCTGAGTCCCCAAAGTGCCATCTCTCTGGCCATAGTCCCTTGTTCAGATATTGACTGGGGCAAACCCCCTTTAAGTTGCAGGTAAAGCTAGATGTGGTTAGGAAAGGGATGGTGTCACAAGCATCTGACCTCCAGGAACAAATTTGGTGGCCTGGAGATGAACCAGGACTTGTTTTTCTTTGGAAGCAAATCCCATGTCCTCAGAAGTTGATCAGTTTTGTGGTTTCTCTCTGGCAATCCTTGATGTCTCCAAGGATGATATCCCAGGGCTGTCATTCACCCAGTGCCATATTGCCACCATTGTCCTCTTCTCCATGCCATGGTCCCTCCTTGACAAAAGGAGAAGGCATTGGATTACCCCAGCTCTGTTACTCCTTGTGTAAGCACTATGGATATTTTTGACTGTCCTTTTCAATTCCAGCTGAAGTCAGTGCCACAGGCAGCTCTCTTAGTAGATTGCTTTTGTGATTTATGCAGGTCCAGAAGAGTCCAAGGATCATTTATCTTCAAACCAGGAGAGAGATGAAAGAGTCATGGTAGTAAAATTTCCTGCAGAGCTAGATCTGAGCATCAAAGAGGGGAAAATGTCATTGTTTTACTGAGACATGACAACGTGAGGCAGGTTTTAATGCTAGGGGATTTTTTTAACTGCGTAATTTGCCTTAAAAAGAAAAAAAAGTTTTGGGAAATGAAAGGAGGGCAGACAAGTTTGGTGGGCACTGCTGGGAACTACTCTCTGTTGAGGGGCAGAAAAAGCCAGGAGGGAGCAGAGCTCGAGGGGCACATGGGATGTGGAGGCAGCACTGGGCAGGCTCAGGCTGGAGGTGCTGGGTGTCCCTCTGTGGTCATGGTGCCCGAGTGCAGGTGACCCCAGGACAGGTGTGCCATCAGCCCTGTCCCACAGTGCCTGCATGAAGCCAGGTGCTCACACTGCACAGGGTTCTGCCCCAAATTGTCGTGGTCTTGCTTTGAGTGCTGTGTCTGCACAGCAGCATGGCTGGGCATGTGTTGAGTGTTGTCCAGGGAAGCTGTGACTGCCCCATTCCTGGAAGTGTTAAAGGCCAGGTTGGACAGGGCTTGGAGCAACCTGCTGGCATTCCTGCCCATAGCAGGGGCATTTGGTTTCTTCCAACTCAAACCAGTCTACAATTCTATGAAAAATAAAGTTCCTGATGTCAGTAAGTCCAACTGCAAACAGTGCTCAGCCACAGTCCTCCTCCTGTGCTGCCAGTTCAGCACAATGAGAGTGCATCTCCTTGGCCAGCTGCTGGGCCAGGGGTTTGATGGAGCATCACCCAACCACAGCAGCAGGTCCTGCGGGGTGGGGAACATCTCCTGCCCTCAGCCTGCCTCGGGGCTTGCAACAAAAGCACATCTCTTGGGAAATCTGATCACATCAGAGGGTTGGAAAGAAACTGAAAGGAGGAGAGGGATGGGAAAGGGTCTGTTTACACTTGCAGCAGATGCTATCTAGAGGAGAAAATACTTTTATTTCCCCTGTGGACTGCCCGTTGATTTTCTTGCAGCAGGCACTAATGGGAAATAATAAAACCCATTTTAGTCAGGTTGTATCTAGAACACTTACAGGTCAAGCCAGCACTCAAAGCAGACTGTTACAGAACATAACAGATTAGTTTGTCACCAGCCTCTACAGTGGCCAGGGGAGTTTTACCATTTGAAATTGAATTTTATAGGTCAAGGCCTTTCGTGGGCCTTGGAAAACAGTGAGTCTTGTTAAAGTTAGCGTGAATGTGGAGGCAGTTCTGGGTGTGGAGATACACAACCTCTGTGTTTGTTAGCAGTTAAAAAAAACAAAGGAGACCCATGGTAGGAGCTGTGATTCAGCTATAACCCCCAGAATATGCTCATTAATTGTTATAGACTGAAATATTTCAGTATCATCTTCCAGCTACTAAATCAAACCCACAAAATGCACAGGAGGCATCTTTCATTGAAAATTACGTCCTCTCAGCTTGTAATTTAAAATTCACTGATGACTGTAAAGGAAGCTTGGTCACAGAAGCCCGAGTTTCTTAGAAATGAGTCAGAAGTTGATCATTTGTTTAGGAGTTCAAGATTCAGATAACCTCAAACATCTTCTATGTGGTTTTATACTTCATGGAATAAAGCAGGGACGTGACGTGCTGCCTGAACTGCCACACACACACACACACACACACACACACACACACAGATGTGCACACACACTGATGCCTCTGTTTTCTTCTCTCTTGTGTCCTATTGCACAGCCCTGTCCCCACGGGCTGCATGAGGGCACCCATCATTCACACAAATTGCCCAAATTAGAGAGAGCTGCTGGTACTGAGGGCTTTATGATGGTGCCAAATCCACATGCTGGCTGGCTCTGGCCTCGGGTGTCCCAGGCACTCAACTGGGACCACTGGGGTGGTCTCCAAGGTGGGAAGGGAAGCTTTATTTCTGAACTTTTCAGTTCCCACTGACTCACATTCCATGTCAGTTGTAATAATGATTAACAACAGCAACACACCCGCCAGGGCCAGGCTGCCAATCTCCCTCTGAGCTGAGCAGACCCTCCCTTGAGCCACCGGGGAGGTGAGGCCGTTTCCTTGCCAAGACAAGCATGGTGAGGCATCCTCCCTTCTTCTCAAACAGTGAGGAGCAAAGTATTATCCCCATGCTCTAGTGAAGGTGCTTTTTAAGTGAGGTTTTGGCACCATGTGCAGGAGCTCCCTGCACGCCTTGTGCGTCAGAGCTGTGTGCTCTAAGTCCTTATCTGATCCATGCTTTGCTCTGCTCTTACGCCCTGCTGCATTTTCTCCATTGCTTTACTAAGCAGCATCTTCCAGGAGGGATGGGCAAAGCCCCTGTGCCGAGAGGCATCACTGGATCCACCCTGCCCAGTGCCTTTCTTGCTGAGTTGGCTCCTGTGCTGATCACACACAAACACCACTGTGCTCTGCTCTCCCTCCTTTATCTATTTTTAACCCAATCCTAAGTGTGCATCTCAGGAGTGAAGTATGTTGTGCTGCTAGTAACTGATGGTAGGTGGAAAATCCATACAGCCACTCTGTTTCCCAGTGATATCCACTAAAGTCTGGAATCACTATAATTTCTGCGGGTTTTTGCTGTGATTCAGCTTTGGTAAAACCCCCTCTCGGGGAGCAATGAATACCATGGTGTGGCTGTGCTCAGTATTGACTAATGCTTTTGTCTTTATGTGGAAAGCTGCACAGGCTGCTGGACAGGAACCTGAGAACAGCAAATATTAAAGCTCCTAATGTTTAGATAGCAACAGAAATTTCTGGTTCCTCCTGTACGTAATGAAAACACCTCCTCTGTGCTGTGTGAGGGGCTTGGATGGGCAGTAAGGGTCTCAGCAGAGAAGGTGGCAGTGTGAGACCCTCATGCAGGTGGAAACAGATGGGATGGAGGAAGAATTCCCGAGGCAGAACGACATCAGTGCTAGAAATAGCATTTCTGTTTCCAAATTGCCATTGCACAGTTCTGCACAGTACCTGAAAACCCCATCGCTTTTCTTTTTCCCAATGCTTTTATTATCCTAAATCTTCTAAAACCTTCCTTGTCCACGGAGAGGAAAGATTACCCAGTAAAATTCAAGGATATAAAACTTGGGGGAAGGTAAAGAAGAGATCAGTTTAGAGGGTGTATGCAATAAGCAATAATGAAGTTCAGGTCTGCAGGCTGCTGTTGCTGACTCTGGTGAACACAGGCTCATTTCAGGGCTCTGTGGTTTCCTGCAGGCCTGCCGAGCTCTCTGCAGCACTGCCCCACCACTCTACCTGCCAGCTGCACTTTGATCAGCCCATTTTCACATGACAAAAAAATCACACTGCCTGTCCAGACCTGGTCCCCAGCTGATGGTGGTTTTCACATTGAATCAAGCATTGAGCTCCACTTTTTGGCTGAGCTCACTGTGGTGTCCAGCTGATCCACCGTGCTGAGAGCAGAGTGCAGGAGCTGCTGTCAGTACAGAGGACTTGGAGGAAGAACCAGAACAAGGAGACCCGTCTGCCTGTTCCCACCTTAAAACCATGGATGACTACAGAGGGAAAAAGGCCTCTGGGAGCTGCAAAGGGTTTCTGTGAGTGGCAGGGAGAGATTACCCAGCACAGGGAGGGGAGTGAGTATAATCATAATGATGAGTCTCCGTGCTGTAAAACGCAGTGACTGCAGACCCACAGCTCACAGCAAGTGCTGATGGAAACCACCCTGGCTGCACCTTTGATGCAACCCTCCACCTAGCTGGCAATTTCACCTGTGTTGCAAGTGCCAGGGGAACCTCATGGAAGTTAAACCTATGCAAGGGCTTCAGGATCAGACATGCTGATTTTTTCCTCTGCTACTACAAGCCTGTTGCACAAGAAGCCAGCAGTGCAGAGCAGGGATGTCCAATTTTTGCATAGCACATGGACCCCCAGGATGGGCTGTTCCACCCAGCATATGCTGTCACACAGTGCTCAGGCCACACTCCCATTCCCAGCTCAGGTATTTCACATCCATGTGATTCCTTGAACTTTATTTTTTAAAGTCTCTCCTACTGCTGACTCAACAAAGGTCTGTGCGACATAATGAAAGAACTTTTCTAATGACTCATAGATTTTTAAATTAAATGTAAGATGTTTATTGCACAGATGCACGGCCATACATTATGCATCACTGTTTTAATACAATAACATAATTCTGATAGAAATTATCCATGTGAGCTGCAATCAATTTTAGCTACTACTCTTTGCATGCTTGACAATCTGGTCATTCGGCTGTGGAAAAGAGCTTTTACTTGATTACTTACACTGTTGCTAATCGCTGTGGCTTCTGGCACTGCCAGGGTGTTATTTTGCTGCCTGAAATTGCCAACAGTATCTGTGGAGGGACCGGGTGTAGCTGTGGCTGCTCTGCCAAACCCCTGTGGCTTCACCCGACACCGAGGAATGCACAGACTCCAGCACAACACTTGGATTTTTGTTTCATCAGGGTGGGCTCTCATGGGCTGCCACCAGCCTTTTGTAGCCAGGAAAACAGCATTGTCTTTCCTCTGGCTCCTGGGTCACCAAAACCCCACACCTGTGGCCCTGTTTGGATGTGTGGCAATTACCAATTTGCTGATGCACCCCCAAATCCTGTACTCCCTTTGCTGGGTGGGCTTCAAAATTTTCCCATGTCCTGGGGCTTTTGCTTTGTCTCCAAAGGGAGTGTGCCAGGGTAGTGGTGGTGTGTGCTGTGCAGGACTGAAAGAGAAAACAGTGTTCTTTATGTTATGTGATAAGAAAAAATCACAAAGGGGAGAGCTGCTGAAATCTAAGTAGGGATGTGAAGAGTTGGAGGCTTCCGCTCCCTGGGACTACATTTGGGTGGACATTATATTATTATCTTTCTTCCTGAGTTTTGTCAGCCTCTGTTTCAGAACCAGAGAAAGATGCCTAAAATAAAGGTGAGGCTGAAGGCTGAGTTAGCCCTGTATGCTCAGGCATTCCCCTGGCAAAGCAGGGTCCCCTCCCAGGGCAGGACAGTGGCACTGCTCAGTCACCCTCCTCACACACAGCTCCTGCTGCCACAGCCTGGGGAAGCTCTGGACAGGCACTGGAAGCCTGGATGGGGCTGACCCAAAGGCTCGTTGCTGTCCCCAGGACAGGCAGGTCCCCACCTGCCCCCGGTGCCACCCTGCTGTTGGAGTCCCTCTGCCCGGAGGTGCGACAGGAAGGATCCTGCCCACTTTTGGCCATCACTGACTTTAACATAGGGATGTGTAAATCAGAGTGAGGGCTGGAGCTCACAGCCACCAGCTCTAGGCTGCGTTGGGCTGATTTATTTTGTGTGGGAGCAGCAGTAGCAGTTTACGCCTCTAGTGCAGATTACAAGATAAATCTGGCTTTCAACGAGACCCACTGGTGACTGACACTGACAGAGCTTCTAAATCACTGCAGCTGCTGGGATATAGCCATGGGCCAGGTTTGGCCCTGCAGGTCAGGTCTCTTTTTGGCTGGTGTAAATCAGCAGGGCTTGGAGTGAGATGTGGTGTCAGGTTCCTGTGCTGGGCTCATTTTTATTTAAGTGTCTATATGGTAATTCCAGCTCAGAGGGACACCTGAGGGCTGCAGGCCTTCTCTGCTTGAACTGCCAGCTTTTGCCATGCTCGGATCTACCTTTTGCAGTGAAAGCTTTAAGGAACAATTAAAATTCTCCGTATGGAGATGCTCTTTTTAAGACCCACTTCACACTGCTGAGGTCCATCCATATGAAATGAGTATCATCCTCAGCAGTAGTTTCAATTCTAATATGCTCCAAAAACTTTTGCACTGACTTTGACATTACAGACATTGCCAACCAGCAGAAGCTGGCTTGGGCTCCCTGAAATGACTGATGCTGTTTGCTCCTGGAGATTTGCAAAAAATGTGTGAATGTGGCACCTGAAAGTGTAATTTAGTGGTGATCATGGTGTTATTGGGTTAATAATGGTTGGACTCGATGGTCTTTTCCAGCCTTAATGATTCTGTGATTCCATGATAATCTGGTCTGGCCTGGATAAACTCTCCAGCATTAAGGCAGTGAGAGCCTCCAAAGAGGAATTCCTCACTGTGCTCCAACAGGCACTGATCTCTCCTGACGCACGTCCTGCTGCCATCAGTGAGTGTGGCATCATTGCCAGATGTGTGCTGCTGCCTCAGCCTGGGAATCTGCCCTTGGTGGGACTGATTTCACCTTCCCAAGATGTGCAGGATCAGACCTGCAGAGTGGGCAGAGACACTTGCCTGCTCCATCCTTGGAGCTGATCCTTGTCCAGGAGTTGCTGTTTGACATTGTGGGAGCACAAGCACACATGCATCCTGTATCAGCATCATACCCAGACCATAAGGTCATTTCTAGACAGATTTTATCTGGACAAATTACACCATAAATGGAATAACTTCACCAAAATACAGTATGTAGTAAAAACAACGGCTCTTTGACATTAATTCTGTTTTGCTTCTCTTAGCTTTTTGCTAAGAAACTTGGTCCTGGACACACCAAAATGTCTGGCAACAGTCCACAGTCTGGGTCAGGGGTGGAAAAAGTGAAAAACCAGCTCTGTTCAGAGTGAGTTATCTAGGGAAAGCTACATGTCTGCTGGATCCCTCAGTATGCAGTCGCTTCCCTGCCTGTCACCAGCCTGGCACAACACACACGTGGCTGTGTGTGGACATAACTCTGGGTGTACTCATCACAGACAGCCACCACCAGTAAAATAAGTCCACGGAATTTTGAAGGTTATTGTATTTTCTATAAAAATCCAGCAGTTCAGAGATGATCAGGGATAAAAATACTCCAGTACTTCCATGATGGACATAGAGGTCCTGGAACCATACATGGAACCATCTCCATGATGGATATGGAGATGGACATGAAACCCAAGGCAAGTAGAAAGCAAGGAGGTATTTTTCATAGCTTCTTTATGTCTCTGTGGAACTAAAGCTAAACCACAAAAGTGCTGTTGCTCCTTCTTGGCAATATTCAGAGGGACTGGAGATACTGAAGTGCCTTTACAAGTGGAAGGAAATATCCTGTGGGTTTGGGGTACATGTAGTTATTTATTCATTTAGTCATCCTTCTGAGGAATTCACTTTGCCATACTTTAGATAAGCATCCATTTAAAGCAGAGTTTTCTGTGGTTGTGAATTATCTCTGTGGCTTTCATTACCATCCTGATTAGACCCCTGAGGGCAGAGCATCAGCTGCTGCAACAGGACATTGCCACTGATGGGCCTTATAGCAATTAGTGCAAGTTGCAAATTTATCTCTCCAAGTAACTTAGTAGCTAGATGGCACTGAAGGTATTTTGTGGCATCTACTGTCTCAGGTATGGCAAAGAGATGACTAATTTGCTTGTGTGTGGTAAATAATTGAAGAAATTAGTATTATTCATTTTTATTGCTGTTGGACCAAAGTGTGGTTGCTACTATCACTGTCTCACATGGGTGTTGTGACTACAGTAATGTCTCAGTGTGATAAGCAATGATGGCCCCTTACTATCCAGCCTGGCTCCATAGACACCCAGGGGGAGAACTGGTGCTAACATGTGTTAGCCACCTATTGCCAATGGTCTGCAGACCTCTAGAGATTAGAGACATGGACACAAGGTAAGGCAGGCACGAGATGTGGAACAATTTAAGAGAAGAGAATGTTGAAAAAGGCTGGGTGCAGAAGAAATCGCCGTTTCTGGGACTGTTTATAATTTGTGACTGACTTGGCACACAGCTTTCATTCCTCACCACAGAGGGGAGTTGCCAAACTTGGGAGCAGCTCTGGTTTTGAAAGTCTCATGATTTCATCTTCTTGACTGCTGGTACGAAGCCATGGTGCTCCAGGACCCTTATTTATTTTATGATTCAGGCAGAAAGTTCTCAGTCAGAATCACAAAATCATTATAGCTCAAACAGAGCTTTCAGAGATTCAAGACTATTTCTCTCTCACGTTCACCCTCCCTGTGCTGCTCTGCTGACTCCACCACCGTTCTTCACAGAGTTTCTCCAGCTTCAGAATTACCTTTTGGCACTGCTCCTGGTGAATGAAAATAGGAAGCTGGATTGCTTCGCTAATAATCTTATTTCCAGTTTGTTTCAATTATGCTTCTTTTCCAGTGGGTGTTGAGCAGTTGTTCGGGTCTCACTGGTTCAAGGCGTGTAAAATGTGTACAGAAGGTTGTGTACAAGAGGCTCTGCAGAGAAATAGAGGAGCTGTTGCCCTGCTTTCTGAGGAGAGGTCTGATCCAATTATTCTAGTGCTCCTTTGGGAAAGAAAGCATGCCCCAGCACCAGTGGCACTGGAAACAGTAGACCTGAGACCCTGCAGTAGCACATCCCACTGCTCACACAGGGACCAGGCTCCTGTGCAGTGGCTCAGGGGTTGCTGGGGGCCACCAGAATAGCCTCTCATCATGTCTGTGATGTCCCTTGCAAGCACAGGCCATGGCAAAACCCTGCCCAGAAGGCAAGTGCTATGAATGGGATATTTAGGAATGTGGATTACCTCTTACGTGGATAAACCCAGACTAAGACTTTTGGGGTGTTTTGATCCCTGCCTTCATCAGCCCCTCCCTCCCCCCTGAGAGCCTATTTCCCCTCAGACTCACAGAGCTCAGAGACCACAGTGGCAGGAGGGGACAGGGATGTCTTTTCCTGATGTCCCACGGATTTGGAGAATATTTCAGAGCTACCTCAGTGGACCCAGCTGCCTGACAGGAGATATTTCTGACCTACTTGACTGTGCAGAATAGTAGGAAGAAAGAAGAGGGTTACGTTGCTGCATAAAAGGAGCTGTGCATCTGATTGACCTAATTTTGGTCTTTCTTGCACTCTTTTAACTCCACTGGCTTCAGCAAAGGAGTGCTGATTTACACCAGAAGAAGCTGACCCAATTTCCATGGCCTGCAGTTGCTGTGCATTGGGGCCACAGTGACATTGCTGTCATCCACTGCCCCATTTTCTCTTGGTTTAGGTTTCTGCAGGAATACAGGACCATGGAAGCACAATGGGTCTAAATAGGGACACAGCCAAGCTGGGATGTGGGGCAGCAGGAGCCAGGCAGCCCCTGCTCTAAGCTGTCTTGGCTATCTCCTCAGAAATTCACAGAGCAAATCACAGTGAGCAGCCCCTCTGTGGGATACCAGAGCTGCAAGATAACACGGGGGTGAGGTTGGCCAGGTGGGAGGGAGATGCTGCAGCTCCATCCCCTCCCAACACCCCGACTGCTGGTGCTGTACCTGGATGCTGTGGCTCTGTGAAGGTGAAGGACCCTGAGCTATGAACATCCCCTCCCTCCTCCTCCTCCTCCACTCCAGCTGTGAAACCCTGTGAGAGCTGCATCAGAGGAGCCTCGGTGCTGAAGTTTGTTAATTAATATGCTACAGTTAACTGTGTCAAAAGCTTCCCTCGGATGAGGTGAAGCAGCTCCTCACGTTTCTCTTTGATGGGAGGCAGGGAGGTGCTGGCAGCAGGGCTGGACGTGGTGGAGCAGGCAGCGCTTCTGGCAGTGCCTGGGCATGAACTGCCCCTGCTGTAATTGCTCATAAACCTCAGGAGACCAAACACCGCTGCTCTGCTGCTGCTAAAACCATCAGGTGTCCTCTGATAGCTGGGAAAAAGGGGTCCTGCTAGGGCAGCACTCACCCTTTGGGACCATTTCACATTATTATTTGCAAGGAATAGCAGCATGAGGTGCCTGGTGGGCATTGACAAGCAGCAGCAAAGCAGGAATGTCTCCTTGCCTTTGCTTTTATCTAAAAACTGCCTAGGCAGGCTCATTAATTCAGGTTGGGCTTATTGGATGGATTTGAAATCAAAACCCGCAAAAAAATATTGGAAAGAGATAATCGTGCTTTATTTCTGAATGCTAATAGTTTGAAACAATCAGAGGTAATTGCCGTAAAGCAAAACGGGCAAAAAGAAATCCTCAAAAGAAGGTGTTCCAAGTAACTGGGCAAAATAAATGAGAAACAGTAAAAGCCATTAGTTTTTCCTTGCTCTGTGTCAGCCCTGGCTCTCCTCCTTCCAGCATCTTCAGCCTCTCCGCCAGCTCAACAAACAGAAATTTTTCACTCAGTCTCAGCATTAAACCCCTTGTGCCAGTTTAGCTGGGATGACCACAAAAGGACACAGGATCTGCTGTTTGATGATAAAGTGTTGGTTTAGTTGTCTCAGGGTCATGGAGGGCTGACCAGGTCAGGTCATGGGGTTGAGGTTTCTGGCTTGGGCCGCCTCATCTTACAGCTCCTGGTGTTGGGCTCAGTTTACAAACTGGGTGAGCTGCACTGCCTACATTTTCCAAGGTCACTCTGACCTCTGGCTGGAGATGTGGCCACTCGCCTGCTAACTTGGGGAAGAAACTGAGAGCAGCATTTGGAGCCAGTCCAGTGCTGTCTGGCTTCATGACATTCCTGTCTGTGTCCATGCATCATGATCGGACCATCCTTCTGCTTCCAGGACACACATGCCCAGTTTTAGGAGTTTGAGCACTGGGGGAGAAATCTGCTCCCTCCTGCTTCAATCCCAGACTGAAACCATCCCTCTTTGTCTGTTGTGGAAGCACAACAAAATGCAAACCTTTTTTTTTGTTGTTGTTGTTGTCAGTGCTGTCAAAATGTGAGTAAAAGGTAAAATTCAGGCCAGGAATGAAAAAAGTCTCTGCTTGCTGAGCCCCCACATCTTGAGAAGTGAGACCAAGCTGGCTTGGAGGGCAGAGGAACAGATGGGCCAGTGCTGCCAATACCAGAGGCATCCCTGTATTTAGGTCAGATATTAGGGAAAGGTTTTTCACCCAGAGGGTGTTTGAGCACTGGAACAGCTCCCCAGGGATGTGGCCGTGTCTTCAATCCTGACAGAGTTCAAAAAGCCTTTGGATAACACTCTCAGGGACATGGTGTGATTCCTGGGGTTGTCCTGTACAGTGCCAGGAGCTGAACTCAATGATCCTTCTGGATCCCTTCCACTTCAGGTTATTCTATAATTCTGTGATTTTCTGGCCACTTCTGCTTCTCCTGGTTGCCCAAGGCAGAGGTCTAAGTGCTTTATCTGATACAGCCATGCAGTGGCAGCTCAGGGATCTCAGAACACTGTTGTTCCCCAAAGGGACCCTGAGGAGTGTTGGAAACCCCACTCATGCCAATCCCCCAAGGGAGCAGCAATAGAATTAAGATTTACCAACAGCCCTGGATTACTGGGTTTCTGTGCAGACCCTGCCATTGGGAGTGAAAATCAACAAAGGGAATTTCTGCCCTCCACTCCTCACCCAATGAAACAGCCCACTGGGATGGGATGGGATGGGATGGGATGGGATGGGATGGGATGGGATGGGATGGGATCATGGCAGTTTATTACTGCTGGCAACAACCTCGGCAGCCCCGGAGTCTGCAAACACCTTAAAATATCTTGGGTTTTTCTGGAGCAGCTATGCATCCTTCTGGGGTTGGGTGAATTTTATGGCTATAATCAGATGCCTCCATTACTCATTTCTGCTCTTTCTACCTAAAATGTCTGACAAGCTCAGCTGCTAAAGGCAATCTGTAAAAACAAGGGCCTGAACTGTCAGATTGCCCAAGCATGGCCTCGTCTCTTGCCTCGGTGCTAATGAGAGACAAGGTTGTGCTGCCAGACACAGACTGGTCAGAGAAGGGAGGCAAAGGAGAGCTGAAGTGATAAACTTCTCAATTTAAAGTGACATTCTCTGTGTTAACACCACTCAGGTTCTGGCAGCCTTTGCAATGTTAAAAGAGACACTAAGAAGGGAGAAAAAATAATAAAATCCTTTGCCCTGCCCGACTCTCAGATGTCTGGTCCATACTATTTAATTTTAATACAAATGTGACATGGTTTAGTATTCCATCAATTAAATTAAATTGTCAGGGTGATGTAGAAGGGAGCCTGAACTGAATCCCCAGGTGGAAAACAATCCACCCCTCCCAGTGGTTTTCCCAGACATTGCCCCACAGTGATGGACATGGACCATGTGCAGGTTGGGAAGGCTGAGGGCAGCACAGGATATGACCCTTCCTGATCCCAACATTGCTTTTATTTACTTCTCCCATGTGCAGGAGAAGCACCATGGGTGGAGTGGCTCCAGTGCAGTGTCGAGCTCCCAGCTCTCACATCATGAGGTGAGACAAGTGGGCATGAAAATTTGCTGTATATAATTATGATGATGTATTTGACTTGACCTGGAAATGGTTGTCCTCTCCCATGTGCGACTCCTCAGGGAATTTTACAGGAATTCCTCAGGAAATTAGGGGGTGGAATCAATAGTAGGGGAAAAAATTTGATTTTCGTATTACCATGAAAAAACCAGAATCTGGCTCCCCAAAGCCAAGATGATGGGTGTTTTGAGAGGCTCCATTTAACCACAGTTTCCAAAGAAACCCATGGAGAGGTCAAAAACTCTCTTGAGTTTTCTCTTCCCGTGGGGCATTTCCAAACCTCTTTGTGTCCCTTCATGTGTACAGACACATCGGGCATGCTCTGGAAAGACTAGATGTGTATTTCCACTGATTAAGAAAAAAATGGTCTCCAGGGCAGCCAGGCAGGTTTCAAAAGCATTAAATCATCATGCAGGGGACTCCTGCAGAACTGGGGAAAAATATTCCCATTGCACAAGTAATCTCACTAATAGACTTACAAAATTTAAATGTTTTGCACAAAAAAATGACAGATGATCTCCAAACAAATAACCTCTCAATATAAACACAGCGAGAAAAATTCATTAAGTGCCTTTTAAAAGCATTGGATTTGACTTAGAAGATCTTTTTCAGATGTTCCTCTCAAGCAAACCTAAACATCAAATAATAATTGTGTAAAGGCGAGTGCTACAATAACAATAATAACGCTAAAAATGTATTATGCATCCTTCCCTTTGATAAAAGTCTTTGTGCTTTTATGAAATGTTCATTATCAGTATTTTTGCCCTTTATCTGAAGAAGAGAAGCTGGTGCTTTAGAGTCTGAGCTCTTCAGCGTGTGCAGCAGAAAACAGAGCCAACAGGGCATTATTTCTGATAGACTGAGGCTATAAAACTATCCCTCATGCTCTCAGAAAAAATATTTCTGCCATTTATTAGAAATTAAAACCAACTTGGAAAAAAAAAATTCCTTTTTTATAACCAATGCAGCTAACGTTCTGTTTTCTTATAGTTTATATTAATAATGATTGCTCTAATCTTTTGCTGTATTTCAACAGTTTCAGCAGGTTTATGGGGTAAGATTGTTATTATTTACCTCTGTGACTGATTTTATGGAATAACTGCAGGTTTTCATGGAGGTGCATCAAGTGCTGATGTGAAGGGAAATAAAATATAACAGCAGTTTTCTCTGCTAATGGAAGAAGAAAAAAAAACAGAGGGCAAAAAGGACATAACATATATTTAAAACGTTAATATACAAGTGTTAATATACAATAAATTCTATTTAAACTGATTGGGCTGGTGCTTTTTTTATAATGGCTATGGAAAAAAACATGAAGAAATTCACATCAGGATTGATCCAGCACTGGTGTCTCAAGAGAGGACATTGTCTCTGCTTCCCCACTGTGATTTTGAGGATACTCTGAAGTTTTTAGTTCTTACAGCACTGAATAAAAATGTGCCTCCTAACTGAGGCTGGCCAAAACCTCCTCAGACACTGGAAAACAATGCAGCATTTTGTGTCCTATGGAATGGAATATAAAAACCCCAAACAAGCCTTACAAAATCTTGCAGCCCATGGGGCTGGCAGGTGGGACAGCCCTCCCATCCCTGGCACAGCAGGAATGGAGCTCTGGGTTCAGCCCCTGCTCTGAGCCACTCTGGCACTGCAGCTCCAGGAGCAGTCAGGGATCACATCCAACATCCCATGAAGTCAAGGGGCTCTGCTTCAAAGCCAGGAAATACATTCTTAAAAGCTGAAACCAGTTTTGTAAACACTTAGGCCTAAGTCTGGAAACCTCTAAGAATGTTTTGGTTTTTTTTTTTTTTTTTATTCTTATATGATAATTGGAAACATGTGTGCCCTGCTCCCACTGCTTTTTGGAAGCATCTGCCTTAAGATGAACAAGCCCTGCTGCTCGCTGGGCTGGAAACTCCCCAGATCTCCTGAAACCTGCAAAAATGAAGCGTAAGAGCTGGCACAGTCAATATTGAGGGTTTCAGGAGGCACAGTCTGTGGTTTAAGGCTTTAAAAATAACAATTGCCCAGGCTTTCAGATACCAAAGGATTTGGCAATGGGATTACCATAGCAATCTATGGCATATGAAAAAGCAATCACAGAACATGATCTCTTCTTTCCCTGTTTGAAGATTTGCTGTGGTCAAAAGATGATAGCTCTATTTACCTTCTGGCAGGGAAGAATTCCATTTTTCTTGCAAAGAAAAGGGGTCTGCAATGATTTCTCAGATAATTTCAGTCACAACGGATCTGATACATCACATAACTCTCATCCTTCCTCAAGAGCAGCATGGATGACCACTGCATAGCCCAGGCAAGAAATAAACACCTTGGAGCTCCTGAACACCACTGAGATTTTAAATTTGAATATTGGGAAAATGTGGAATAAACCAGGTAATTTTTCTCCCAAACAATGACCCTCATTTTTCAGTCAACTTGAAAGCTGACTGGAAATACTCAAAATGTCAGTTCTGAGAAAAAATTTCCATTTTCTCTGGCTCCTCCCAGAAATATTTGCTTAGGTGCACCAGAATGCAGAAGTATAAAAGGAAATCAAAGACACGAAGAATTCATTGAAAAAACAATCTGTGTACTTACCCAACATAGTTGTAGTTGTTTCCTGAGTTATCCTTGCAAAATTAAGAAATGCTCAGAGGTAACCCTTTAAGGGATTGCTACAGACAGCACAAAGGAAATTTAACAGTAACTTGGAGGGATTATTTGGTTTATGATGTTATTCCTTAGACATTAAAAAAAAAATGATTGTTTTTCTTTTACAGAGACACTAGGACAAAGATGGGATGCAAATAATTCTGTATTCAGATGACTGTCATTGCTTCCCCTCACACAGCTGTAAGATTTGTGCCTTTGGCACCCATTGCTCCTGATAACCACACATTTCTGATGCTGTTTTTCAGCAGTGAGCTTTCCCATCTTCAAAATTAGTCATTGCAGAAAAATCTGCGTAGTGGCAGGGATGATAAAATAAAATTGTCATGAAAGGGGATGAAAAACCTAACAGCCTGAATTCAGGTCAAGAGCAGCACTGATTATTTTGAAAGAAGTATTTATAAATCCTTGGCAGTGCTATCAACTTGTTTGGTACCAGACAGTGAAATTAGGATTTTCTCTTAGATGAAACCCTGATCCTAAAGAAAAACACTGGCCTGTAGATTTAGTGCCTGTACAGGCAGTGGGTCTGTGCACTCCTGTTGTAACTCAACCAACCAGTTGCAAAATTGGCTTTTCCTGCCCCTGCTCTGCCAAACCTGGCTGCCAGTCAGGTCCTGCCTGCACTGAGCCCTGCAGGACGGGTTGCTTTGATGTCATCAGATAAATCAGAAGAGCCCAGGTACACCAGCTCTCTCCAGAGCTGTATTTCCTCCCAGGTCTCCTGCAGCTCCAGCCAGCCCCACTGTTGTTGACATGACCTCGAGGGTTTCCAGCATTTCCCCAGAGGGAAGGTTTCACAATGGGTTGAAGTTCAGACTGAGAAAAGGTTTCCTGGTGTGCTGCCACTGTTGGCTTTTATTTTTTCTTGACACCAACCACCTCTGTCCAGCCCCCTCTCTTTTCCCTTGGGTATTTTCCTCCTCAATGCAGTCATGCAGCCCTCAGTGCCTCCTCCCACCATGGCCAAGCCCCTCTGCCCAAGCACTTCATCATTTTTTTCGCACTTCCCTAATTCTTTGTCAGCACTCCTGAGCTCATGAGCTGCCCAGAAATGCAAGGCTGATATTTTCAAAGCTGTCAAGGTTGATATTTTCAAAGCTGTCTGCAGGAATTGAGTGGCTCATTTCTTTTTTATTTTTTCTTCCCCTTTTTTTTTTCCTCTTCTGCTAGCATTAAAATCTCCAAGACAACTCAAAAGGTCTCAGCCTGTGGATCAAGGAGGAATGTTGCCCCATGGCTGCACTCAGATCCAGCACTCCAGGGGATAAAAGCAGGGCATTGCTATGCTTACATCACATGCCACGTTCACATCAGCCCTTCCCATTGCCACACTGCCTGTAGGACGCTTTCTGCAGGTATTTGCTGGTAGTAAAGAGAGACAGACACCAAAAAAATCCTTAACTGAAGAGTTAACTTTGCTTAAAGAGATAGTGACAAATCACATTTCTCCACACAAGTCTGTACTGAGCCAGGATCCTCCCTTGTGTAACTTCTGACTTCAATAGGCAAGGGCTGGTCACAAGCCGCAATTAGAGCTGGCCAGGAAACAGCGGGTTTTGTCTCATGGCAACTTCTGAGGTTTCAAAATCTGTTTATATTCTGCAGAGGAAACGAAATCAAAACATTTCTAATATGAGATGGGAGCCTGTCAAAATGTCCATTTTCTGTGCAGCAAGCTCCTGGTTTCACTGTGGCTTTCCCCTGGCCTCTCACCGTGGCTGGGGCACGGGCTGTGCCTGCAGCTGGGAGCAATCACGGGCTTGGTGTGCCTGGGTGCCAAATGCATCCATGCTCCAAGCCACCCATGTGTTTTGATAAAAACAGATTAATTGAAGACACACTCTCTCCTGGGATGTTTGGCTTGTTTGGGATCAGGCTGACCTGGTAATGCATCGTGCCAGCACCCCGGGGGGATAGAGGCTGACCTGAAGGGCAACACTCCTCTTCTGCTCAGTACATCTCTCTAGGACCTTAAAATTCTAATTTTTTTTCTAAGGTCTAGCAAAACTTCAAAAATATCTGCTCTGCAGGGATAGGAAAGGCCCAATGGCATACTTGGCAGGAGTGAAGGTCTGCCTGGGAATCGTTGGCATTTCCTCTCCTGCCCCACATTTGCTGACTGACTGTGCCTCCAGGGTTCTCCATCCCAGATCCATCTCCAGGACTGTCCATCCCAGATCCATCTCCAGGGCTATCCATCCGAGATCCATCTCCACTGCTCTCCATCCCAGAGTGGCTCAGTACAGCTGAGGGTTCTGGTGTAGCTCATAAAGCTACACCAGAAAAGCTCACTTTGCCATCCTCTCCATGAAAGCCCTGATCAATTTATGGTGGTGAGTGAACACAGTAGAAAAGGGTAAAGAACTTTAGCGAAGCATTACCTTCCCAATAGTCTGAGTGCCTTCCTTAGCACACTTCAGACTTAGAAAGTCTTTCTCCAAATAGCTTTCTGCTGGTTATATCACCAACAGAAAATAGTGGGGAGGGTGGATTTCTTCAGCATGGCACAGGCATGTCTGTACTGCCCAGAGTTTGTCCTGTCCTGACTCTCTTGCTCCACTGCCAGCCCAGCTGGTGTGGGAGCAGCAGCTGTTCTGGACACTTCCCCAGGCACTTGCCAAACCAGAGAGACAAATCACAGCACTGCAAGGTGGCAAACCAAGGAGCATGATCTGAGTGGCTTTGAGCCATGAGTTGGAGGAGATGGTGGGTAATGAAAGGATGAGAACAGGAAAACCTCTTTCCCCAAAGTGTGTGTGACTGGCATTAAAGAGCCTGAAAATTTCTCAAAATGCTTCATTTTTTTTTCCCCAGACAACATGTTTCAACCTAACGGTTCCAACCTAACCCTTAAAAAATTACCTTTAATCAGCTCAGGCCCATAATCTTTGCTTTGCCACTCTCTTTGAACAGGCAGACACCGACAGCTCTACTGTCACAGGGAGGCAGATTCCAGCTCTGCTCCTTCACATTCCCCAGAACAAACCCATGTGTGCAGAACTGGAGACCACCCTGCTGTAACTACTGTGCACCATCAACATGCCCCTTCCAGACACAGGCTGAGAAAACACCCAGTAAATCCCTGAAGGACTTGTGTTTTAGGAAAGGAGAGCCAAGACATCAGTAATATGCAGTGGGCAGAGAGGACAAGCAGTGACCTGTTGGAGCTGTGGGTAAGTCAGCAAGGAATGTCCTGCTCATTTCATCTGGTAGCATTTGGTCCATTTATTTTAATTGCAAATAAATGCAAAGCAGAAAGAAAGGGTTGTAGTTATTGTTGGAGCAGAGAAAACATTTTGTTCGAAGAGAGGGCTGGCCTTCAACCATCCAAGTAAAACCCATTGCCTAAACAATAGAGCTTAAAAGATGAGCAAATTGCTGTTTATGGGCTGTTCCAGATCTATACCACTCAGGATGAAGCCAGGGCTGAATACATGAACAAATTTGCTGCCTAAGTCATTACAAAAACAAGCCTTGTGTGGGATTTGAGCCATTTTAAATCATTCACTCAGAGCAAAGAGGAAAGACCAGAGCAGCAGCAGACGGAGTAAAATTAGCGAGAGCATTATCAGTCCAGATTTGCAAATGCTGGTGCAGGCAAAACAAGTGTGAAGACCACAGCATTAATGTAGCTGGCTTGTGGTAGCCTGAAGAAATAAACTAGCCAGTGCTACAAGCCAGCCAGCCCACCTCAGTCTGGGGAAGGGGGGTATTTCCCCATGCACATTCCAATTCCTGTCCCAGCCCGGGCTGGGAGTCGCTCTCTTGCCACCCTTCTGTGTGCTGAGCAGCTGGAGCAGATTTTGCAGACTCAAGCTGCTTTGGGAAATGCAATGCCTCGTTGGCATGCGGCTATTCAAGCTGGTGCCCATTATGTCTCTGCCATTAAATGCTATGAAAACAGGCATTGTGCACGGAGGGGCTGAGCAAACCTTGTTATACAGTAATTATGCAATCAGTGCATAATCTCATTTCGGTGGCTGGGGTGTGGAGGGAAAGTTTTGTTCCTAGATGCTTGCAGGGGTCTCTACAATGAAATGCATACAGACATATTTACAGCCACTGGCAATGAAAATTCTGAGCAATGCTAACTATATTGAGCTGAGAGTGACTTACAAAAGCCCCACACATCTGGTTAGGCTCAAAAAGACTCTTTGACTCAATAGTCACTTTCTGCAATTGAAATGCTCTACAATTAACGGCCCCTTCTGGAACAGGGTAGGAAAAAGCTTTCAAAACCCAAGAAGGTTTTGGGGTTGGGGTTTATTTTTGAGATTTTTGCAGCTCTTCCCCTGAATTTGAGAGGAAGCCAAAGCTTTTCTAAAACAAACAAGCAACTCAAATTCCCTCTCCACCCTCCTGGAGAGAGGAACACCCTGGATGAGCAAGTCGCCCTTTAGTAAGATGCTTCCCTGCTGGTGCAAGTCCCACAGGCAGAGCGACAGCTGGAATTTGGGTTTCTGGTCCTTCATTTTTTCCCATCTCTGGTGCTCTGTGTGGTTTGAACTCAGCTGTTTGCTTCAGCAGGGGACAAATTTTGCCGGGCAGAATTTTATGGTAGAAACCTGCTGAAAAACTGTTTCCAAAGAAAGTCCAGTCAGGATGGGTGTGCTCCTATGAAAACTTTTACTTTCCCTGTATCCACAATTTTTGCAAAACAGTGCTAGTGGAAAGGCTCCCTTTTATTGTTCCTTTCTAAGGACACACAGTCTTGTGGCTCTGCAGGGCAGAAACTCAGAGAGCCAAAGCAGAGTACAGGATTTCTTCTATTGATGGCCAAATTCTTCACTGGTATAAATAGATTTAACTCTGCTCAGGGGGACCGTGGCCATTTATACCAACAGTGGACTTGGCCTGCAGTCACAGCCTGCTTCTTTTTTTAAACCCCAGGAGACATGACCCAAACCCTGTGGAGGCAGATTCAGAGCCTGGCCACCATCACTTTCTAGGCACTTTCTATTTTTATCCCAGCCCCACTTGCTGCTCCAGCCTGTGCCCAGGAGAGACCTGGGGAGGACGTGGGGACATGCAGCAGTCCCAGGTTCGGAAAGCCCAAGGACATCCCCATTTTCTGCAGGGTCTCAGGAGACAAGCTGTCAGATGTTGAAGCCTGGACCAGCCCAGCTAAGCCTGGGGAAGGTTTGGAGTCGATTTGGAAGAGGTCTGTACATCAGGCTGTGGGCATGTGTCCCAGCTTGGCTTTGCACTTTACAGATGTTCATGGAAACTCCCTAGAAAGGACTTTCTTGGCCACTTCTCCTCCTGCTGCCTGTTCCAAACTGCTGCATGTTGCAGCTCTCCATCCCTTCCTTATCCACCCCACAGCTGCTCCCCTCTGCATCCACGTGCAGAAATTGCTGCCCACTGCAGCTTGTCCTCTCCCAGGGATGCAGATCTTCTCTAGTCCCTTGGCAGACTGGGGACTGAAAGTGAGGAGCTGTGCTGTGTCCCCTCCACACAGACTGGGACTGGGGATTCCCACAGAGCTCCCACACAGGTGGCTGAGTTTCACAGGGGAAGCTTTGAAGGGCTGAACACCTTTGTGGGGTGACCATTGGGACTGAGGTTTGGGCTGGCAGTAGAGCTGAGCAGGTTTTCTGCTACTTGTGAAAATGCACTTTAAAAGTTAATCGATTTACACATCTGCTTTTTACAGAGCATTTTAAAACAGCAACTCCTGACCCTAAAAAAAAAAAAAAAAGCAGACCCAACCAACACACAAAAGAATTCAATAAATCATTAAAGTGCTGCATCCACAAGCACAGCCATGCCTAATCCTTCAGCCTCTGCCTTTCTGGGTACATGAAAGCCAGAGGTTGCCATGGCCAACCAGCTAAAGCCTGCAGACCATGGCCAGTCATTGCTCCTGTGAACCAGCACTGCACACACTCACTTCCTCACTCCCACTTGTGGAAAAGCACTTTTGTGCTGCCCCTGCAGAGGTGGCAGTGCTGGCCGGGGCTGCTGGCACAGAGCACTTCCCCTGCCCTCCCCAGACTATTTTTAGGTTGGTTTTCTGGTAAAATAAAACTCTTTCAATCATTTTGGATGTGTTGATGTACTCCTGGCTGCCTGTCCATTGGCCCTTGAATGATTTATGCTTCCCCTGGTCAAGCTTGGTGGCACTGATGCTGGCAGGATGAAGGCAGGCTCATCTTCATCAGTTCCCAGCCCAAGGCAGTGCCTATGCTGGGTGATGCTTCCCATATAGGACACACAGCTGGCAAGGGAAGATATTTCCACTCTCATCCTCCTTTTTTTCTTGTGTGACATTTTTACTTCCTAAAAAATTGCATTTGCCCTCTGGACAAGTGATTAAATTAGAAGATCAACAATACATGAAGAAGGAGCAGGATCAATTCACAGAGAAGTGGCTGAAAGTAGTTTATTACATTTTTTTTTCTTTTTTTTTTCTTTCTGCTGGGAGATCATTTGCCAAATCATTAAAGGAAAGAATCAAGAGAATGGGATGATTGGCGACTAAAAACTGCCTTTTTCTTCACAAATTTATATGATTGCAATATTATTTTGAAGACAGTAATTAAAAAAAAAAAAAAAGAAAGAAAAAAAAATTGGATAAGGTTGATTTTGAGGTCAGATTCTGGACTCAGTTACCCCAATAGCTCACTGATTTACTGTAGCAATTCAAGCCCTCATGTTCATATTTTCCATCAAATAAGTGGACAGGACTCTGATGGCAGCTTGACTGTGTATGTGCACCCAGTGCCTACTTGCCAAAATACAAAACATCAACCTTCTCCCTGCTTGCACCCCCAGATCAGGACTCTGAAAGAATATTGTGCAGGCAGTATTGCAGTGCTTCTTGCACCACCTTACATCGACATCTACCTCCTTTTACACCAGCAGAAGTTCAGAAGGCAGGTAAGAATAAAGTCTCATTTCCAAAAAACACCTTCCAAAATGAGAGAGGTTGCCAGTTTTTTTCAAGTAATAATTTCCAGGTGCAGTGAGCAGTCAAAGCACAAGATGTGCTTTGGGCTGGGAATAACATTGCTGAAATCACAACAAAATACTGCAAATCCCAGAGAAAGAAATCCTTGGAGCTCCAGGAGGGACATCAGCTTTGTTGCCTTTCCCTGGTTTTCTCTTGCTCTGTTTTAACCTTATTTGAGCTGCTCATGACTGGCAAGAGCATCGTCTTCAGCTTGAATCTGTCTGGGCTCAAGATACACAAGCCAGAGAAAGATCCAAATCTTGTCAATTTTCAGCAGACAGGAGATGATAATGCTGTTGAAATATGTCCAACGTTTCAAAACCCTTGCCATAAAAAGGCAAAGGATTATTCAGTCCCAGAAAACAGCAGTGTGAGACCTGTCAGGGCTGGGTCACCACGTTTTCATTGAGAGCTGGCTCTTCTGCTTTCACTCCATCATCTGCTCTTCACATGGCTCCACTTAGCAACCACCTCTGATTAGCCTTTGTATGCCAGGTGCTATTATTTTTTTTTTGTTTGAATTAGTGCTTCCTGGTGTTTTTCCCTCTATTTCCCAAAATACAGCTGAATTATCTTCTCTTACCCAGAGCTTGGGTGCCTGGGTATTCCCTTTTTGCATGGTAAAGCTGAGCTGCCTCACTGTTGTCATTTTATGGCTGGGATGGGAGAAAACAAAACTCATTTTCATGCAAATCCCCACTGTCTATCAGACATCATAGTTGTCAAGCAGGTCATTAGAGGCCTACTGTGTAAAATGAAGATTACTAATTAGAGCTGAAGAAATAATTTGCAACAAATAATTTATCCAATGAATTTAGATTTTCTTTCTCCTTGTGGAGTCTCTGCAAGCAGGTTGTTACTTCGCCAGAGTTGAGTATTATTTGAAATGTTTTTAACTCATTATGCTCATGATTGATTCAGGTTTTTCAGTGTTACTTTTATGAGCTAGATGGTTAATCAATGTAGATCACAGGATTTGAGTTTTACCTCCTGGCTCAGGTGTCAAAATATGTCTGAAATGAATAAAAATCAGTATATGCTTAAAAAGTACATTTCATGAACCCTGATTTGTGTTTCTGTGAATATCACAGCTCAAGAGCAACTTGGGAATTTCCCATTAAAATACATTTTTCTAGCAAAAATAAGCTACTGCAAAATCTATAATTTTATCCTGAGGAAATCTCACGTAAGTCAAAAAGACCCTCCAGCCTGTGGTGTATTATGCAAGTCTTGTGAGTATGTATCACCAAAAACAGGAAAACCAAGGAATTTATCCTTCAGGGAAAAGGGGAGCAAATGCATCCAGCTGCCAACAGCCTCAAAGGCCCTGTAAGACCCTGCACACATTCATTATAGGAGTAATTGGAAATGAAATCTTTTGTGTTGTGATTCATAGTCAAAGGAAACAGGATTTAGCAAGACCTGATCAGTTCACTACAATGGAAATTGTCAAAACATGGATTTTGGATAATTTTGATTGACCATTTCTCTTCAATCCGTGACACATTCTGGTACTTTGGCTCAAAATGTTCATCTGATTCAGCTTGAAAAGAGAAACTGAAAAATTCTATTGATTTTCATCCTGTTACAAAAGTCAATTTTTGCAGACATTAATTCCAGTGGATGCACTCTATGAACACTGAAAGAAAGGTGGAGCACGAAGAAAGGAGAGGAATTCACCCAGTGAAATAATTCCAGCATCCAAGCCCACATTCACAGGAAACCATTTGCAATATTCACCATCTTTATTAATAATGTAGGGCAAAGTCACACCTATGGCTGATACTACAAAATCCTGGATTACAAAGGAGCAGCTTCATTTTCAGCTCTCTAATGAAGCATACAGGGAGTATTCTTGGAGGGAAAGGAGGATTAAGAGAGTTTCAACGAATTAAAAAAGAGACAATTTGTTCTAGACTCCTCAATCCCATCTGCTTCATATCTGGAGCACTCGTTGTTCCCTGCACTCACTCACTCACTCACTCACTCACTCACTCACTCACTCACTCACTCACTCACCTTTGTGTTTGGGTGCTAGGGAAGGATGAGAGATGGAGGGATACTCAGCAGAAAAGGGGATAAAACAGAAAGCAGTTAGCATTCAAAGCTTGCTTGTCTATTCTAAATATCTCCCAGGGCAAAGCAGGCAAGGCTGATAAAGCTGCCAAGAGGGTTGGGGGGAAAAAGGGGAAAGGTTTTTTGTTTTGTGGCTTCTCCATGGACCTTTCACCCTTTCAAATCCCAGGGAAGTCAGGGAAAAATTGTGGCAAAAAGAACTTTTGTCCCAAAAAATCAGACATTTTGGAGCATGGCTGATGGGTGTCAGTTGCTGGTGCCTTTTATGCCTGGAGTCAAGTGGAACGGGAGATAGTCTGGGATAAAAGGAGGTCTGAGGGTCAGCAGAGTTTGTGCTGACTGAATAGCACAGGTGTGGTGGCCCTGGGGAGGGAGAGCCAAGCACGTTTAGGGACATTCCCAGCTCAGCCACCACTGCTGTGTGCAAGGCTGGGTATGTCTCATTTCCAGCTGTAAATTGGGAATAACCTCTCTTCATTGAGAGGTGCTTCAAATCCCCTGGATAAGATGTTTTATATAACACCTAACTTACTATTTTGGTACACAGATAAAAAGCATGCATTGAAAGGAGCCAGATCAACCCCCAAACCAAGAAAAATCTTATCCTGGACATGCCAGCCCACCTCTTCCCCTCACTATCTCTTGCATGCAAAACGAGCACAGCCTGAGCAGCATTTGACTCCACATCAGCCCAGCCGGACCCACAGTGTCTGTGAGGGTTTGGAGTGAGGAGAAATGTGCTTGAGGAGCTTTGCACTGCAGGCCATCCTCTCTGAGAACCTCCCTGTGGGAATGAAGCCTCTCACAGAGCCACAGTGCTGCTGGGGAGACAGCTGCAAGTGCAGCCCTTCTGTGCTTAAATACGTTTTCCCCCAGACTGAGCATAGGTTGGAAAAAAAAAAAAAAAGAAAGAAAAAATAAAAGAACATTGAAGAGAAAAATTACCTTATTCAAAGCTCAATGGGAAGACTCCTCCTGAATTTCAATGAGCCTGGATTAACATAAGAGCTGGGAGGAAGATTTCCAGGTGCTCCCCACACCCAGAGTCAGGTTTTCCAAGAAGAATCAGCACCAATGTGTTTTGCCCTCCAGCTCGGTAATGTGTTTACAGCCAGGCAACCTGGCAATGGCACGGAGAGTTTCTGTGCTCTGTAGAAGCTCTGGCCACCCAAGATTTACCTGTATATTTCTAAAGGAGTTTTATCTACCTTTCCATCCGTGGCAGAGGAGTTGCTGCCTGGCTCCTCTCAGTTGTGCCCAGCTGTCTGAGGCACTGCCAGAGCAGGTACCAGCACAGGTTTCACCTCTCCAGCCAGGCCTGTGAAGTCTTGCTGTTGGGAGAGCCCAAATTGCACCACCATCACCAGCTGGGGATAGGATGGGATGGGGGTGAAGTGATCAGCACCTCCAGGAGAGACCTGCCCTCCTTTGCAGGAATGCTGGCAGGTGGATGTGCTCCACAGTGTGGGCACTCAGCCCTTGTGCTGGGGAAAGATTCCTCCCTGGCCCCTGTGTCCTTTCTGCAGAGTCTGGACCAGGAGGAGGGACCCAGCAGTACATCTCTGAGCTACAAAGATTTCCTGCCTAATATTCCCAGTCTCATGTGGCCAGGCCAAGTGAACACTGAAGGAAGGGCAGCAGCTACTCCTAATGTTGTGGTTACTCTTGTTGTGGCAGTGGATGGGGCTTCATCACTGCATCTGGTTTCACCCAGCAGAAAAACAGGAGCAAATCCCACCAAAATCTCAATAAAATTGTTACTGAGTCTATCAGCAGGCAGCAAGCACAGCTGGAAAGGCAGTGACATTTGAAGAGGTTTTATACAGCTGGGAGGGCTTTAACCCTTTCTCTCATTAAGTTATTTAAAAATGTGTATTTGACAGGGCTGAGAGAACAGAAAAGCAAACCAGGCCTAATTGCACCAACTCCCAAAAAACAAGGCATTTAAGGTCTCTGAAGGAAGAGGCTTCATCTTCAGCTCCCAAAACCACATCTGTGTGCCTGCTTCAGCTGTAATTTTAATGGGGACCAGGATTTGAATTTTCAATCTGGTTTTCCATGCTGCTTTGGACTGAGCAGAGCTGGTGCCTTGTGCAGCTGTGGGAATCTCGTTAGCAAGAGCAGGATCCTGCTCTGACTCTGGATCCATCACCCACCTGGGAATCAGCCTGGCCATCTGAGTCAGGCTGCATTTGTAACCTCTCCCTGTGCTTTCATCCCTCAGCTGAAATTTTTAATGAATCCCCAGAATCAGCCCATCCAATTTGTTTATTTATGGGTTTATTCTGATGACCTGGTGAGACTCGAGGTCACTGCAAATGTTCTCATGTAATGCAAGGCACAGCCAGCTCAGACCCTGGCACTGAGTTGTAAATACCTAAAGACATTCTTGACAGCATTATTTCTATGTATATTTTTTTTAATGCTGAACTGTGTGTTTTAGAATACACAGCTGTCTTTGTTCATAATAAACCAAAAATAGCAGATTTTCCTCTGCTTATCTGGGTGTTAAATTATTTACATTTCAAAACCCATAAGTAGAAACAATGACTGCATTTCCAGAGCCTGCTCCTGCTGTCAAATATCCTTTGCTCTTCTGCAACCTAATTTAGACTTCCTTTTTAGAGTTGCAGTTTTGCTCCATTTTCAGTTATGTTAGAGGAACCAAGATTTCAGGCCATTATCTCATCATTCCCATGAATAGCAACATGAAATGTGCTTGTGCTGCTGGGAGGACATGGCCACTGAAGTAAATCTAGAAGAAATCACACTGGGAGCCATAGGGAGCACTGAAATCCCAAGGAGAAACTGCAAGGCAGGACAGGATGCAAGGTGGGGGTCAGTCTCTTCTCCTAAAATAACAATGGTAATAAATAATAGGACAAGGGGAAATGTCCTCAAGGTGTGCCAGGGGAGGTTTAGATGGGTTATTAGAAACAATTTCTTAATGGAAAGAGTGTTCAAGCATTGGAACAGGCTGATAAAGTGGTAGAGTCACTAGCCCTGGAGAGGTTAAAAAACCACATAGATGGTGTTTCAGGGGATGATGATGGACTTGTCAGTGCTGGATTCATGGTTGGACTCAATGATCCTGGAGGTCTTTCCACCTAAATTATTTTGTGATCCTGAGGTGCTTCTTGGGGTCAGGGCTGCAATGTTAAACCCAAAGCCTGGAGAGCAGCCCAGGTGAACAAAAGAGCTTTGATAGGGGTGCAGGTTGGGACCTGAACAAGAAGATGTCTCAAATATCACATAATTTCATCAGGTTGCTTCTCTGAAGGGCTGGCTGAGCCTCAGCTTTTCTTTTCTAAACCCCAAACTGCCCTTGGCACCTCCCTGCTTCCCGATCACCCTTGCCAGGTGCTTTGCCCTGTGACTGCCAAAACCCTTGTGCAAATGCCAGCCACCTTTGCCCTGTTCCCAGTTAAATCCCTCTGTGCATTACCACTGACACCATGACTAAAAGCCAGTGTGGGCTGAGGCATTAGGTCTATTTTCTGTGTCAGTTGACCAAAACTCATTATATTTGTTGCTCTTGTAGCAGAACAGCATCCCATTGGTGCCTGCTCTTCTTGGACACCCACAACAGGAATATCCTGCATCTAACTGGAATCTCAGCATTGCCAGCCCCTGTGATTTTAATAGCAATCTTCTGATATTTGGAATTTTTCATAAAGCTGTGGCTCTTGGATGCAAGTAATTAAGTGAGGCTCAGCTTTCACTGAGAAATTAGAAGTTTCTAGTCTTTGTGTTTCTGAAAAGCTGGAAAATGTGCCTACAGGCACAGACTCCAAAAGGCAAATTAAAAGAACCAATATGTTTTATTTCCTTTTAAAACAATTGTGATTTAGGGAGGGGAATGGGGGGCTCAGTTCATGATTTATAGATTCTGCACTTGGCAGCTCTCCAGTCTCAGTGGTGGCTCCATGCAGATGGATCTGGGGCTTTCTGAGAGCTGCACAGTATTTTTCACCTGCTTCCTCATATTACTTTTAAATTAAAAAAAAAAAATCTCTGTAAGATATATTCTACAACAGGCACAACTTAAAAACTGCATGTGCCATTTTATAGCCTGGTTCAGATCTGATCAGGTCTAATCTCATGTATTTAGATTCCAATGGGAGATACTGCCAGGCTGCCAACATGCTGAATGACACGTTTAGCTGGGCTGGATGACACTGAAAGTTTGATGGCCCTGTGCAGGTTTAGGAGGGCTCAGTGCTGGGATTGGCCCTTTTGAAAATCCTCCTGGCTTTTGCATCACCTCTGTGTGTTATTTCCTAACCTCATGGCACTGTTGCTTCCTTCCAGACCTCCCTCCCCACTGTGTTGTCCCTCCATGGAGACAGGGGGGAGTCCCCCGGGCTTGGCTGATCCAAGGGCAGCTCAAATCCACAGGCAGCCCCAGCTGAGCCTTCTCCCAAAATTGCAGTTACCTTTGGAGAGAGGCACCCATGTGGTTTTGGGACAAGGCTGTCCAGGGTTCCTTCCCTCACTGGCAAGGATGGGCTGGTGGGTGGGTTAAAGCATTCCTGGTGGGCATCAGACCCATCATCTTTCACTGAGGCATCCTCTTATGGAGAGAAAGGGCATTGAGCAGCCAGCAGGGGCTGGGACAGGTCTCTGCATGGGTTGCTTGTGTTGGTCCTGGATTCTGGAGCCCCTCCCTTTTTCATGGCCAGCTCCCCTTTCCTGCTCCCCAAGCTGTTGTGACACAGAGGTGCCCTCCTGCCTGTTTGCAGGCTGAGATCTCTCCTCCTCCAGGCGCTTCTTGGGGTGTTTATGCCGTAGCACTGATCCCTAGGCAGCAGCAGGGCAGTGCTGGGTGTTTCCTGACCCTGGTGGAAAGCAGGGATGTTGGAGCCACCATGGACAAGGCTCTGCAGGGTTTGGGGCTGAATCCCAGAGCTCTGAGCAAACCCCAGTGTGCAGGCATCAGCAGGACCATCCCAAACACTTCTTCCTAACAGTGGGGCACTTCTTATTCCTGCCCCCCTTCCCTCTCACTTCAACCCTAGTTCATCTTTTTGGTGGAAGCCATTGGAGGCAGCTGCAAGCAAAACTGAGGCTCCTCTGCCAGAGAGAGCCTGACTTTGCTCATGTTGGGGTGTAAGCCAGAGCCACCATGGCCTGTCTGGGGTGTCACCGTGCCTGGGGTATCACCATGTCTGGTGTGTCACTGTGTCTGGGGTGTCACCATATCTGGGGTGCTCACCGTGCCTGGGGTGTCACCGTGACTTTCTGGGGTGTCACCGTGCCCGGGTGTCACAGTGTCTGGGGTGTCACCGTGTCTGGGGTGTCACCGTGTCAGCACGAGGATGCTGCTCCGTGGTGGCCACACCTGATGCTGCTGGGGAAGGCGAAGCAAACAGCTCCACCTTAAACTGCACAGAGCACCTTAAGCTTTCTCCTGGCCTCCTGCCACCGAAAATGCTCCAGGCGGAGCTTTAATCAGAAGGAAGGCTGTGCTCTGCACTGTGGGGGAAGGGGTGGCCAGAAGGACATTTCTCCATTGATTCTTTAATTTTAAAAGTTTATTTCTTGCATGGTGCTGGGCTTTTTGTTTTTGTTGTTTTGGCTTTTTTTTTTTTCTTCCCTTGACACAGTAAATTTCAAATTGATTTTGCAATCCTGTCTCCCCCATCCTTGCACACTCCCTTTCAAAGATAATTGAGACCAGAGGTTTCACTTGCCCCGCTGGCATCCCCTGAAAAGGATTCCAACAGCTGGGTGTTCAGCAGGGACACATTTGACGGGAGGCAGCTCCATTCATTGACATCCTTCCCTTCTCCCATCCCCCCAGAGGCAAATTTCGGGATCAGGAATGTGTCTGCTCTCTGGGGTGCTCGGATGGAGCCTGGATGCCCTTTGCAAAGCACAGGCTGTGTCCCCAGCCCATGGATCTCCCCCTAGCCCAGCCCAACAAAGGGGCTGTTTTTCACCAGGCATTTCCTGCTAATCAGACTATTAGTCCTTGTGCTGATTAACCAGCTAGTTCTCAATTTAATTAAAACATACGCTTTTTGGAAGAGCCAGAAGTTTCAGTCATATTTTATTCTTATCATTCCAGATCTGATTGGCACTAACCATGAGCATTAGGGGGAATCCAAAGCAATTAACCCTTTCCCTTGCTGAGGGGGGCATCTAGTTGATAATTGACTATTCTCCCAGGGAAGCTGCAGATTTTTGTAATGCTGCTTTGCACCAGAGCCTGAAGATCTCAAGGCATTTATCCTTTTGCAGGATTTTGTTCAAACACAGAGGCTTTGCAGGTCACACCATCGTTCTAGTTAGAAAGTGGGAGACTTCAGGAGCCAAGTAGGAATTTAGGGTAGGGAAGGACGTGATCTGTCGCAGTTAACTGTGTGTGTGTGACGACAGAAATGACCAAATGTTTGTTCTGCAGTGAAAATATCGAGTGCTGGGTTCACCTGGGGGGGAGCCTGGCCATCCCCAGTGCCCATGGAGCATCAGCCCCACGTGCTGCAGGGGAATTTGGGACGGGGCCCTTTTTTTTAAAAAGCAAAGCTTTGGTATCTCATTACCAACCTCAAAAATATTTGGCTATAACTTACTTTTGAGGTTTGGGCAAAGTCCAGGTACTCCATCAAGAGAAAAGTCGAAGTTAAATAAATGAGTTCAAGTTCAAACCTCTCCATCCCCGGCCGCGGGGCGTTCCCCTGCCACCACCCGGGATGCCTGGGGTGCTGGGAGAGCCCTTCTAAGAAAAACTGCTGCACAAAAGGCTTTGGAAAGTATTTTCCAGAAACAGTTAATGGGTGATCTTTCGTCTTGAAAAAAAAAACAAAAACCCCAAGCTAATAATTTTCTCCTGTGCGTTTCCCCATTAGGGCAGGCTGTGCCCATTGGGATTTCTGTCTCCCCTCCCTACCTGACCTTGTTTCCCACGGCCCCTGGGGCATAGCCTTGTGTTTTATTTCACCTCCAGCCTGGAGCAGACGTGATCTTGGTAAAATATCTTCCTCTGTGCTTTATGGTTCCTGCAGCCACCCCAGGTTAAAGCCCCCCAGTGCACCCCCAGAATGCAGGGACACCCCTCAGCAGTGTGGGGGAACCCTCGGTCACCCCACAGCCCTGAGCCTGAGGCATTTGCTCTTTGCTTTGCACACTGCAGCCAGGGTCCCTTCCCATGGCAGCTGCCTGGCCCAGCCCGTGATGGATGTTCAGGGATCCCGTGGGATTTAGGGAATTGCACAGCTACTGCTTTTCACTGCAGATATTGCTTCCATCAGGAACGCTTTCCTTTATCCATCTTCCCAAACACATATGGCCAGATGGAAATAAACAAACACAGATTCACATGCTGGAGAAGATCTGTCTGAAATCCCTCGGATGGGATCATGTTCAATCCCAGCAGGAATATCCATGTGGAAGTGCTGGGCAGCCCCTGGCCCTGGCACTGGGATGGGCTGGTGCTGGAGGTGTTGGCCTCTCACCTCAGCTCTCTGCTTTCCTTTTGGCCACCCCCTGAGAACTCTAATGGAATAGGGATTCACAAAGTTATTAATGTTGGAAAAACACCTCTGAGATCATCGATTCCAGCCATTAACCCAGTCCACCCCTAAGCCATGTCCCCAAGAGCCACATCTGCACATCTGAGCACTTCCAGGGACAGTGACTCCACCACCTCCCTGTCAGGGTGCTGCAGGTCTGGCAGATTCTGTTTTCCACAGCCAAAACTTCCTCACCTGTCTCAAGCACATGGATTTCATTTGCACTGCAAGAATTGCACTGTGGCTGTGTGTGCAACAGCAGAGTGAGCTCACAGGGTCCCCCACCACTGCCTCTGCCCACTCCATAACCTCTCTCTGCATGGGAACAGGGTGCTGCTTCCTGGCCTTTGGGATGGTCCCCCAAAGTGGTGCTGGATGTGTGGACACTCCCATCACGGGCTGCACACACGGGAGCTGCTCTGGAGAATCATTTCTCAGGGAGACTTTGTAACTCTGTGCTCGTAGCACATTTTTCTGCTTGAATTACTGCAGCATCAGCCAAACGAGGAGGGACTGAGAATGATCACAAAAGCAAGGGAACTCCTAGGCTTCAGCATGCTGGGAATATCAAGCTACTGTCTGGAAAAATACAAAAAAAAATGCTGTTGATTCATTCCTGCAGCCCCTGACATATAAATTAGGTAACTAACATGACCCGTGACTGTTTCTCTGAGAGACTGGCAGAGACATGACAAATATGCCCTTCAAAATACCAGGGCTGATTACTAAGAGTGCTATGGGAATAGCTCAGAGCCTCACAGTTACATTACAATAAACAAGATGCCACTTAAGGAAAACCACGGTGCAGTTGGAAAGCCCTCGGGTCCCATCTGCCTGGCTGCAGAGGAGCTGTGCTGGGAGCCCGTGGCATGGCAGGATATTGGTGATATTCAGGGAGTCCTTAGCGAAAATCCTTGCTGTCAATGATAGGAAAATGACTTCAGACTGTTTTTTTTGTTTGAAGTATGGGGTTCTGGTTTGTGTGGGCATCTTTCATTGTGGACAGAGGGTGTCCCTCTGGTGAATTCCCACTCTCCACAACCATGAGCTCCTGTGCCCAGGAGTTCAAACCTCCCCAACCCTTGAAGTCATGCTGTCAGTATAGCCACTTTTGAAAAAAGCTTTCCAGGCATCAAAAAAAAAAAAAAAATTCATTTCATTGCCATCATGTTGGATTTATTACATGTTGACAGACCTCAGAGCAGGGCAGCTCCCATCCCCCTGCACAATGCTGCTGAATCACTCGTGGAAAATGTTGGGTTCAGAGCTTGCTGGAGAGGGGCTGGGCAGAAAATGCTTGTTTAAACTATTCCCTATTTGTCTTAAGGCCATAAAACCTGCACATGTCCCAAAGATTAGCCATGAAGTCCCAGTCTGAGGAGATGTTTGAGGGGTCTTGCAGTGCTTAGGTGACAGTTCTATTCCTCTCTCAGCTGTCTGAGCCATTTCAATCCTTGAGTTCCAATAGCAATTTCCCCCTGAGTGGCTTTGTTTCAAAGGGTGACCAAACTGTAAATCAGCCCCTCCAAATCCCCAGTCATGTGCTTTACATTAGGCAATTAAACTGAGCAATAAATATCACTTTGTTGGGAACTAGCCTCCATTTCCTCCCCTATTTTAATAACAATAATTGTCAAACTTCTGTTTAAGAAGCAGTTTCTGGTTCTATTAGGAAATGTGCCAACCTATTCAAAGAGACACAAGATTTGTATGGAGAGGTAACAGCTTTTATTAAGCCAAATGATATAATTAGTAAAAAAACCAGCCGAGCTTTCAGGAACACAAGCCCTTCTTCGAGTCTGGGGAGAGGCAATGGCTCCTGGCAGCTGCAGAGCAGCTGTATGTCAGGATTGCTGAGCCCAGGTCCCTTTGATCAACGCTGCTCTGCCTGGGGCAAGGTGTCTGGCACTGGCTCCCACACTTTCCTGGGCTGGGTTTAAGGGGGGCAGCTCCAGTTTGGGCAATGTTTCTCCTCAGGTTACATTGAGCATAGTTTCAGGATTAGGTATATATATTTTTTTAAATTTTTTTCTGCAAGTTTGAAAAAGAGATGGCTGCTATAGGTCAGAGGTCCTCCCAAAAGCTGTAAGATAAACTCAGTGTTGCAGCCATACAAGCAGAAACCTCTGTTAAATACATGCTAGCCCCAAATGCCCTGTCTCAAGTTGTGTGAAAAGAGCTCACATTTGTATTTTTTTTTTTTAATGTAATTTTTTGAACCTCCAGTTTGAGCACACATGATTCCTGCAATTTCTGCTGGCACAGTCTTTGCTTCATCTTTCAGACTGGAAGCCTCTTGGGGCAGGGACCATGGTTTTAATTATGTACAGCTCCCAGCTGAGCAGAACCATCAGTCCCCATTAAGTGAATAAATAATTACTTCAGTGAAACACAATTCACTCCTGGCTCAAACCCATTATTGAAGTGTTCAGAGGTCATGGTGTATTTGTAAGCATAACTTAAATAAGATATGCAGGTTGGACAATCCATCAGCAAAATGTCAAATTATCCTCCAAATATATTTTGGTGGCAGATTCTTCAATTTATCAGTAACACACATCCATTGTTTTCTGCCACTGCACTGTGTCCCTGGAGTCCACATGGGGATGTCCCAAGAAGTTCTTCAAAACTGGGGAGAAGAACCAAGGTAAGCTCCTGATATTTCCCAGGATAGGTTTGGGTCAGTGCTCCTCAGCAAAAATGAAATGTAGGATGAGCTCTTCTTCAGCAAGGGATCAGGTGCCACAGAAAGGTGTGCAGCTTGAACACCCCAGCTGGCCAGGAGCTGGGCAGAGGATTCCATGCCTGTGTCCCATCACAGCCCTATGAATGTGCTGAGACTTTTAAAGATGAATCACCAGCAAAAGTTAATTGGGTTATGTCTGTCACCTTCCCTTTTTATGCCAGTGACTAATTTACAGAAGAACGAGATCTAGATGGAAAGAGGATAATTAAAATGGGAAAATACTCCACAATTCCCAGGAGAAGAATACAGGTGGCAGACTGGAACACAGGATTCCCTCTTGCTTTACTTTGTGCCTTGAAGCTCCTGGAGGGCATTTATCCAGATTTATTTGGGTCAGACCTTGGAGGAACAGACAAACTGCCCTGCTCCCACAAGGACTTGTGCCCTGTGGACCAAAGGTTTTTTTCTCCTCTCTCCCAGACAGCTCTAGAGAACAGCTGATACTCTGCCATGGTGTTGGATGCTCACCCTGGCAGGGTCCCAGATCATCATCTCCCATGATCATGGTGTCTCCTACCATGGCCCAGCCTCTCCTTTGCTGGCAACATCTTCCCATCAAGAGCTGCCAACCCCATCCTCCAGCCACTGCAATATTCCCTATTTTATATTCTTTATTTTATTGTATTATTTATATTATAATATTTTATATTGTTCTGAAGGTTTTGAGCAGCTGTTGCAGGTCACCTTCAGCTGAAGCCTCCTCCCAGCCACGCTGGACCTGGCTCCAAGTGTTTCTGGGCTGCTCTGCCATCTTAGTCACATTTTCCTCTCAGTTTTATCACCTCAATTTCCCCAAGGGTGGCTGTTGCCTCTGTGAGCTGCTGTGAGTGTTCAGGCACTGCTGATCAAACAGAGAAGTCCCCAGTTGTCCTCATCATCTCATCAGTCATTGTTGGTGGCCACACATTCCCCATGTGCCCCATCCCTGGGGCACCTCTTCAGTTCCTGTGTCTCCCTGGCACTCACCAGGCTGGTGACATCGAGCTGTATAGGCAGGCATGGATATTTTGTGGATATTTTATCCAGGAGGTGACTTGGAATATCCACTTCATACCCTCCAGAGCCACCAAATGCCACGTGCTGCGTATTGGGCACAGGATTGTTCAAAGAAAAAGGATAAAAATCACAAATGTTGCAAACACACAGAGGCAGACACCAGAGAAGTACTGGACCCACACAGTTCGGAATCTTTTTGGGTAAAAAGGCAGAGATTATTGCAGGAAGTCAGAGAACAATGCTTGACTATTTAAGGACAACTGGTGTTTCCTTTCTGAACATCAGCACTATTTATTTGTTTTGGGGTCCAGCCAGCTCCCATTTGATGTCTGCTCTCTGGTTAAGGTGAAAAAGTATTTGCAAGGAGTTGCTCAATGTTACCAAAACTGAACTGGCCTATATCTCTATTCATGTTCAATGGCACCTTGGAAACCACACGTGACTGCCACAAGATGTTATGGATACCAGAAATACAAATTAATTCAAAAAGCTGTAGAATTCTTGAAAAATGCTCCAGTGAGACTGAATAAAATTAAATGTTACAGGTCACCAGCAGTTGAGAAATGCTCTCTGACCACTTCTGCATTGTCCTAATGCTCTTTCTAAGCCACCCAGCACAGGACATTGGAAAAGAGAGGATATAAATGAGATTCTGCAATGAGCCAGCATGATACCTTCCCTGTGCAAGAGGTGCATTTTCCAGCCACACTCTTTCCTGAACAGGGCTGCAAACAGCTTCCCTGCCAACCTTACCACTCATTTCTGATTTTCTCTATCACAATGTCAGATTTCAAAACAACATCCAGAGTTAATCCCACACTAGCTTCAAAGGTTTTACTACCAACATATTCTAAAAAGAATATTTAGGTCTAAATCAGCTGACAGCTTGAGGAAGAGAATGTGGTCCTGTTCTGCTTCCAAACAAGATATCTTTCAGTCTGAGTGTTAAGCTGTAGCATCTCTGCTGTGGAAGATTTCAAATGACCTCTAATTCTTCCTTTCCATCTTGTATCTTTCTGTATTAACCAACACCACAATTAAAAGGTCATTAAAGTGCTTCCTAGTGTCTGCTTTTGAGGATTACACCTTTTCAGGTGGGAAGTGTGGTATAGGATTACATGAAATAGGAATGTTGCCTCTTAAAACCTGCTGAAAGCAGTTGTTTTCCAAATCTCTTATCTGAGCATGGAGGAATTTTCCATCCAGTTTTCACATCCCACTGAACAGGAGGGGTCTTCCCTGCTCCTCAGTGAGGCAATGGACACTGTGCTACAGATACTGTGTTATCTAAACCAGGGTGAGATCCCTGGTTTCCATACCCAGCACTGACATGTCTCCAAAGAAAAAGACAACGAATTCATGGAAATTAAAAAACCCTATTGTAAGATGACCACGGTTTCCTCAGTCTGGCATCACCACTGCCATGGGGGATAGTGAGCACAACCAGCCAAGCACTCAAATTTCCTCACTCTGGTGTGGTCAGGGCACTTTTCTCCTAGATGGGAGCAGGACTCTCATTCCTGTGTTCACAAGTTAAGACTGCTCCTCCTGTAATTTTTAGTAGTTCTGTGAATACCCCCACACTAAGTAATGAGGAATAATTTCACAGCAGCAGCACAGCATTTCTTATGCTTTATCTCCACCTGACATGTAAAAACTTTCAATCACCCCATCATAAAAGCAGAGCAGAATGCCTGGTGAAGAGTCACAGGGCAGCAGTGAGGGTTAATTCCACAGACTTCAGTAATTCACAGGAAAGGACAGGGCAAGCTGTGTTTGCATAAACAGTTAAAGGTTATTTCCAAATATTAACCATGGCAGCAGAAATTACAATTGCTTTGCCAATCACAGGCAACCTGGAAACACCAAAGCTTTTTTCTGCAAATCAAATTCCAGTATAATAAACTATTTAACCCTTTCCATTAAATAGAAATCAAGGAGCCATAGCAATTAGGCTAGAAAAGGGGAAAGAGGCGGATGAAGCCAAAATAGCAGTAGCACATTTGGCCAGCCCTGCAGAAACGACACAAAACTGGCTGGATTCCAGTGTCTGCTTGCTTTGCAGCTCCAGGGCAGGTCTGGCTGTACAGTCTTTACATAGAAATCAGACTCACCCACTCCTCCCTCCTGCTTTTCTTACAGCAGACAGCGGTAGTGGGGGGAGTCCGTGGGCCAGATAAAGTTGCCTTGGTGCTTATTCCATTAGAGGCAAGGAGATTTTCTCCAGGTTTTTAATTAGAAAAAAATCCCAGCCTCGACCCAAACACATATCTCCTGCCTGTGTGTTAAATGGCTTAATTTCCCCTTCACTTGCACTGCCCTGCAACTGCTTCTATTCCTTATGTCACTGCTGATGACAGAGTTTGCTCGAGGCCCTCAGTAATGAAGTGCAAAAAAAAGGTATTAAAAATACAGGCCACTTCTCTGGTTTTTAGCACAAGTGAGGGGAGAAGGGGGTGTTTCTTTCTTCTGCCTAACTAATGAAAGGACTCCACAGGGCAGCCTGGAGCATCAGGCACTGCTTCCCCCAGACAGCTCCTGCAGCCCCCAGTCTGGGAAACTTGTTGGTTTTGGCTTCATTTCCAGCTGGCCTGATCTGGGAACAGGTATCCCACGGGTTGCAGTGCTCTGATGTTGATTTACAAGTGCCCCAGTTACAAAATCAGAAGTCCTGAAGCAATACTAGCATTTATTTACAGCAAACTTTCTCTCTTAGTCATCCATTAGCAGCTGCAAGCTGTTAATGAGTGTCTTGCTACTGTTCCATACTGCTTTGTGGTCAGAGCTCATAAATTCACTTTGAGTTCACAATCTCATTAGGTTTCTTTCCTTATTCATCTCCATTTCTGGTCTTTTGGGCAGGATTTTGTTCTGAAGACTGGTCCTTATTTGATACATTAACCTCACTGAGGACACAGTTACATTTAATAATGACATATTGTTCACATTGCTGCATTGGTCATAAAAGAGCTTTGAATATTGCAGATGATCTAGAGGCTCACAGCCCTTAAAATTCTTCGTGTTTATGTAAAGATCATCTTGTGTCTCTGAGGAGAACCATCCCTCTGATGCACCTCCATGCAAGGGAACAAGAAAACAACAGAACTGTCCAACAGCACCAACCCTCAGCCTGCTCGAGGGCAGGTGTCAACCTGGGCTGTAATTCTTGTGTTATTTAATGCACGGTCCCTGAACAGGGCTGGTGCCCTCACACAGACCTGGCCCTTCTCTGTGTCCCCATCACCCCCCATGGACATCCCTGCTGCTGCTGAGGGATTGCTGGAACTCCCCGGGACACACCGGGAGCCAGCAGGGCTGTGTCCAGCTCAGCCCACAACACCCCCAGCCCCTTGCTCAGAGCAGGCACACAGAGTGCCCTCGCACCCCTGAGAACAAAGGCAAGCAGTGATGCCTTAACCAAAATCTAGAAGAGCCCTTATTCTACTGAAAGCCTGAAAAAACAAAAGAGGAAAAGGAGAAAATCCCACTGTTAGGGACCCTCAGTCTCTTTATAGGAGAAGTCTGAGCTGTCTTAATTCTCTCCAGCTGAGCTGGAGGCTGAAACCCATCTTCACCTAGAAACCAGAGCCCTCTGCACCTCCCTGCTCAGGCGAGGCTGTGGGCTTAAGGTGATGTGGAGCTCCTGGGGATTGCTGCCTGCCTGATGCTTCTGCAGCTCTGCTGAATTACTGAGTGCAAGTTAGGATTGTTTGAGTTTTTTTCCCCTTTGTTCCTATTGTTTAGTGAGCTGTGGTCACATTCCTGGGGCAGTGTCTGCTTTTCAGATTGGCAGACTGTAGGTTAAGCTTTCAATTGATTTATGGCTTGTTTTTCTAGGGTGGTTAGCTAGCTAACACAAGAGAGCAGAAGGATCCACACAACATATATTATCTTGTTTTCAAGATCTTTCCAAGGGTTTTGGCTCAGGGGCTAATGGAAGGCCCCTCTTCCATGTGGGAAAAACATGAAGTGGGAAGTAAAGTGTACTTGTACTCTTTGGGAGTTGAGAGTTGGGGTTTGGAGGTGTTTTAAATTATTTTGTGCAAATTTCAGGTGTCCTTATACACTGAGTAGCTTACAGGCTTGTGTGTATTCTCACAACAGCCCCAAGAAATAAGGAAATACTGATCCATGTTGCACTCAGAGAAGTGAGGCACAGGGAGACATGTATGAGGGCTTGCTAATGGGAAATGCAGAGCACTGACCTGCCCGGGGTGGAGCATCCTGCAGGAGAGCCAGAAGTGACTGCAGCCCTCCCTCCAGGTACCACTGCAGCTCCCTGGCACTGACCAAACCACACTTCACAGCTTTGACCTGTCCTGGGAAAGGCTGAACCTCAGCTAAGGAGCAACAGGCTCTCTCCTTTCTGTGTTTTCCTATGGGGCAGCCCACTGACTGCAGAAATGCTGTGTTTTGGGTAGGTACCTTCTGGTAGATCCTGAGCAGCTTTGGGGTAATTCACCTCTCGAGCTGTTGTCCTCTGCCCGGGTAAGATGCCAAGAACTGTGTTCAGGAGCATTAAAACAAAACCAAACCTAAGCACAGTAGATGGCTCCTGAGAAACACAGTGCCAGCAGTAATCCTCCCCCAGCCTCTGCTGTGCTGTGCTACCAGACATGAGAATATTGTGAGGCACAGCAATTGTTGCCTTCACACACCAGGTCTGGTGGCAGCCCAGCCACCCTGAGCCCTTGAGGCTGCCCTAAAATGCTCTAAGGATTCCCATATTCCCTCTGCATCACACTGAGCTGAGCATCTCCACAAGTGAGGCACTGCTGGTGTTACCCCACTTTGCTGCAGATGGATTGATGTGGAACACCCTGACCTGGTGGGGATGCAGGGTGTGCAGAGCCTGTGTGATTCTTGAAGTAAACCCTCACTTTCAATAATTTAGCAAACCCTCAATAACCCTAACTCTCAATCATTTTTTTCTTTAAGAAAGGATGCAATCGTGATGATGCATAACCTTACATTTTGTAGACCTGTGGGATATAATTATAATATTACTGCCAATAATTATCACTGCCAAAGACCCTACTTGATTTCTCAGTATTAGATGAGGTCCAACAGATCTTGGGGAAAATGAATGTATTGAACTGGGAAATAAGAAAATGGAATGAAGAAGAAAAAAAAATAGGATCTTATCATATGGCTCTTCTTAGCTTTTGATTTGCCCTCCCCTGAATGTTTGCAAAACAGCAGGAATACGTCTTGGCTGTAGGTCTGTATTATGTAATAGTGATTTCTTTGTTTCCTCTCACTTTAAGGTTTAGCAACAGGGAGAAAAAAAAAAGCCCTCACATTTAGAAACGGGGGAGGGGAGGTGTTAAAACGATGCTGGATCCCTCCGAGCTATTAATGGTGAATTGCATAAGCACTGCCGAGGGGTTGCTAGGTTTTACCACGTCCCTGCTCCGTGTTAAATATTAACAGTGCTCGTCCTTTCGGCGGTGTGGCTGCTGCCGAGCCGCGGTCTGGCCGCCAATCCCATCTGGCCGGGTTTCCATGGAGCTGAGAGCATCCCTCCTGTGCATGCACAGAAACCCTCCCGGAGCTTGGCTAAACCCTGCCCCGAACACGAGAGATGTGCACACGGGGCACTGCAGGTTTGCTGTGCTTGTTTCGTACCTCCTGGATGTGCAGGGGTGTTTTCCCTTAAACAGGGTTGGAAATGATGCCTGTGTTGTCTGGCCTGATAGATCTGTAGAGCCACAGGGCGTGTTTAACCCTGGCACAGCCACCTGTGCTCCCTGGTTGTCAGAACGATGGGGACAGGCTTCCCAGCAGGGCAGACTGGGATAGGACAAGGGGCGATGGTTTTACCCTTAAAAAAAAAAAGGCCAGGCAGGAATTTTTTGGGATGAAAGTGGTGAAACACTGATGTAGGTTGCCTAGAGAGGTCGTGGATAACCCAGCCCTGGAAACATTTGAGGTCAGGTTGGGCAGAGGTCTGAGCAAACTGGACTAATGAAGATGTCCCTGTTTGGTGCAGGGGGTTGGACTAGATGGCCTTTAAACAACCTTTCCAGCCTAAACCATTTTATTATTCTCCCCTGCTATTCCTCCTCCTCCTCATCTATCTTCCTTCTGTTTCCTGGTTTAAATTAGACTGTAAAATCCTCTGGATTAAGATGTAGAAAATAAATGCAGTATCTCCTAAACCGTGGGTTTGCCTTCTTTTCCCCCAGTAGCATACGCTCATCAAAACCTTTCAGATTTACATTTAAAGCATTTTAATGGAGTTAATGGTGCAAATTTTCAACACATTGGCTTCCTGGGACTAGTTTAGGGCCATGCTGGGACCAGTTTTCATCCATGCTGGATGCTGAGAGGCTTTGCCTGCTGTTGGTCTTTGGAGCAGGGCAGTGCTGGATGCTAGAGATCTGCATATTCAATGTGCATGTGAGCTCAAACAGTTTTTTGTTATGTCTCTAATTAGGCTAAGTAGGGTGTTGGATTCAAGTGCTAATTAGAAATGACCACTCTAAAATACATTAGGATATTTAGGGCTGTGTGCTGTTTGCATATTTGAGTGCCAGCTCCTGCTCACCTTTGTGTGAGTAATGCGATGAGTCCGTCCACTTTTTAACCTGTCACATTATTTTATTTCTTCTCTCTTTTTTTTGACATATACACCATGCCTAAGATAATGAGTTTCTAGCAATGGGAATAAGCACACATAAGGCACGGGACTGTCTATGGCAAAAGAGGAAAAGGAGGGCTAGGCAGTGAGAAGAAGGAACTGGCAGTCAGGATTGGTCCAGCCTCTAAGAAGTGATGTGAGTTAAAAACAGTGGTGTGAGTACTGAGGAGGGGGTCCTCGGGAGTGCAGTGTCTGCTGGAAAAAACAATTAGTGAAAAAAATACCAACCTCTGGCTTCCTAAACCTACCCTGCAGGGTGTACCCGGGGGCAAGGCTGTGTCCTCTCGGCTGTGGCTTGGCAGCACTGGGGGAGTTTGGTCAGTGCCTGGTGTGGCCCAGGCATTGTCACCACGGAGGGGTGTGGGAGGGGCAACCCCGGTGAGCAGCCAAGGTCTGAGGAAATCTGTTTTTAAATGTTACATGAATTAACGTGGTGCTAAACTCCAAGGTCTCCTTGTCTTGGCAAGGACTCGGGTTTCAAACTGTGTCAGCTCCTACATGCTCTGCGTGCCAGACTGGTCCAGCATTAACTGAATCCCTCACACGTGTGACTGCTCTCATGCACCCTGGGACAAAGCTGTCCTGGCCCCGTGTCAGCTCTGTGGTGTGTCACATCCCTGTCCCCACGGCTGGGCTCTGCAGCCAGCCAGGGTCACATCCCTTTCCTTGCCCCATGGAATGCACCCCTCTGGAGACCTGCACCTCCTTGGACTGAACAGGAGAGTGCTGGAGCTGTAATATCTGCATGGAGAGGTGGAAGCTGGGGCTGTGAAGGAGCAGGGATGCCCAGAGCAGGATGTGGCCAGTGCCTGGTGCAGCTCTCCCTGCTGAAGCCACAGGGCTTCAGGTCCCTCCCAGCACAAGGGCTGGCACATGGAGACCCACATGTGCAAACAGACACATGCCACTCAGCACTTTGGGGCACCGTTCAGAGATTCTTCTCAAGTAACTGTCCTTTTATTTCATTTAAAAAAAAAAAATCCCCCAGTCCCTTGGGAATAATTAAACACATCCATGCAGGCAGGAAGGCCAGGCTGGCTGCTGGCCTGGCAGACAGGGGGGCTCTGAACCCTAAAGGTGTGTCCCTGCTGTGGGTCCCTCCTGCACACCCCCAGTGCTGCACAGGGACTCAGCCACACGGAAAAGCAGCCTTGAAAAATACAGCCTCACTAAATTTTCATTAAAAATTCATAAACATTTGGGCAACACTGGGTTGTATGAAGCCCAGACTGGAACACAAACAGGCTGCACCTTGCCTGAAGTCTCAAAGCAAAGGGGATTTTGTAAAGCTGGTGTAAACCCAAGCTGGTCTGGGTCCAATATTTGCTTGGCTCCAGTTCAGATTCATTCCTGAATTCGAACTGATGAACTTCCAGCCCTCAGGTACATTTATGGGGGGGTGAATATGGACACATCTATGGCTTAACAGAGCCATAATTTCTCCCTGAATGCTTTATTGTTTGAAAATCATAAATAAGGTGAAGTGAAAAGGACAAGCCCCTTTAATCTACGGGTGGTGTGCTAAACGATGGTGGTAAATCTCTGCAGGCTCCGTGGCAGGTAGAGCTGATTTGCACTCCCAGAATGGCAGTGATTTTATCCTATAACCTACACTGAAGGGGTGGAGATTAGCTTTTTGAGGGAAAAGAAAAAAAACACCCCTACTCTGGACCAGGCTTGGATGGGAATAGTCAGCAAGGCATTGCAAAGAGCCTGGGTGTATTCTGTTATCCTGATGAAGGAAATGCCCACCCTGCACTGGCCCTGAACTTTGTCAGGCTCCTTTCTTACCTCCTCCTCCTCCACATTTCTTATCACTCCTGATCTATTTATTGCTCTGATTCGATGCTTTTCTAGCCTGCTGTCTCAAGGCCAGTGTGTTCAGGTGTGCCAGAGGAAGCTCTGCCCCAGCAGCCTGGAGCTGTGCAAACAGCCCCGTGGGCAACCCCTCTCCCCTCCAACACTTGGATGATTCAAGGTTATTTTCACAGAATCTTGGAATGGTTTGGGTTGTAGATTATGTACTTCCAACGCCCTGCCATGGGCAGGGACACTTTCCACTAGCCCAGGTTGCTCCAAGCCCCTTCCAGCCCAGGCTTGAACAATTCCAGGAATGGGGCAGCCACAGCTGCTCTGTGCCAGGGCCTCCCCACCCTCCCAGCAGATATTTTGATGAGCATTGCACAGCAGTGTGTGATCTTTAAAACCCAGGTGTTTACACGAGATGCTCACAGTGCTTTAAATCACCCACATTTTGTGTCCCCAACCAAAGGCTGACCCTGCGCTGGGGGACACCCTGCTGGTGTGGGGCTGTTCTTCCAACCAAGGTCAGGATGGAATAAAAATCAGTAAATGCTTGCAGGTTGAAGCATAAATATCCCTTCTGTTTAGGGCATTAATATTTATCATTTGGTGGAGAGCAGACCTTGCACATGGCATTTCAGTGTGTTTTATTTGCAAAGCACTCTGGGGTGGCTTTACACAAAAATTGCTGTATTGAATTTTCTCTTGATGTAGTATTAATTTGTACAAACTGCAAATTGATGCAATGGTTCTCTGACGGGCACAAGCTCTCAAATTTTAATTCATATAAAACCTGCCCCTCTCTCAGCAATGAGAGCTTCAGTAATGGAGAAAGCAGGGGGACCCTCTGGGAATTGTCAATTAAAAAAAAAATTCTGGGAAAGTTTTTCCCCTCTGTCCATCTCTTAGTGGCTCTAGCTGAGATGTTTCAGCTGAAGAAAACTCCACCCCTGAAGCTTCTACTTTGAAAAAACTGAAAAATCTAACTCAATCTCCTTAAAAAAAGAGGGATTAATGCTTTTTAGAAAGAATTTCTGTCCTCCTTTCAGTCCCAGTGGAGTTTTCTGTAAGGCAATCAATAAGTAATGACCAAGAAAAGACTTTAAAGTCCCTTGTTGCTGTCATATTTACCAGATTGTGCATCCCAACCTCAAATCGAGTGAGCTGAGAAACTGAAAAAAAAGGGAAGAATGAAGAAAAATGTGAGGAGGATGCTCATGGACTCACCTCCCATCATATTGCCTGCCAGGGGCCGCTGGGGTGATGCATTTTTGGGGTGGAGCAGCATAGTGTCTCTGTTAGAAAGCCCAGGCCCCAGGGTGGCACAGGGGCCATCAGCACCGTGGTCCCTCATGGCCACACAGGTGTCCAACCCTGTGGGACCCTACAGGAACACTTCAGCATCCAGAGAAAAACCTCCTTTAAAGAACTGTGGGAAGTTTAATGGAAATAATAAATTTGGGGTTCTTTCTTAATCCTTGCCTTTTTTTTTTTTTTTTTTCCATGAATGTGAGAGCTGGAAAAGTCTTTTTAGAATGAAATTGGTGTTTTATTGGAAAAAAGTTCTGGTGTCCTGAGAGAGAAATAAAATTGACATGTTATTGGCAAGGTGGTATTCAGCACGTGGCTGCATACCTTGGCTGTTCTGCCAGGGCTGAGCATGTCTGGGCTCAAAGGAAAGGGCTGGGAGAAAGGAAACACAAAAGACAGACTTTCTGAAATGGCCAAGGTGCCAGCTCTTGCAGAGCTGAAAACACAGGAGTCCAAGCCACTCCAGGAGTCACAGTATTTTTAATTCTTTCCCCAAAGTTTTAGAAAACTCAGACTAAGCTGTATTTTCCTCCTCAAATCTCCTCCCAAAATTTTTGGCTTTCTCTTCCCAGACACTTTGTAAAAACCATCTCAAATTCTTGCCTGGAGTTGGTGTCTCAGAAATTTATTTCCAGTTCATTGCTGGCCAATAAGGGTGACAAAGTGTGTTTCATGAGGAGGAAAACCCACTTTGTGGTTACTGAGGGCCAGAGTTGGAGACCAGCTTCCAATCACACAGAAATAGTATTTGCAGCTGTTTGCACATGACATTATTTCCTGGGCACCTGGCTTGTACTTACAATTAAGAACTTGTAAATCTGAAGAAATCTTAAATTAAGGTACCAAAATGTGCCTGCAAACATTTGTGCCTGCCATTTTTCAACTGTAATAATGGGAGTCCTGTTAAAGTGAGGATGAAAAATTGGTCCTGTGTCAATAACCTGTATGAATGGTGTTAGAGAGGACTGGCAAGTCATCAAAAGACCCTGTTCTCCATTTAATTCTCTTCCTAGCTCATTATGGATTATCACGTTTTGTCTAGTTAGTGGCATGATTATGGAAATAGAAAAACTATTTCTCTCTGCTTCTTATCTAAAAGATGAATGAGGCATGTATAATTGGCTTAAGTTATCATTTAGCAGTGAGTTCTGGTGATGCAGGGCTTTTTTTGTCCTCAGCCTGGAGTCTTGAGACACACTGAATGGCTGGTGTGTTCCCCTGGTTGTTTTCTGTCCCCAGTGCCCACATGCTTAGCCCAAAGAAATGCACCTATTAAGGGCTAAAGTACATTTTTTTCCCCCAGAAAAATCAGTTGTAAATAACTCAGCAGGTGGAGATGGTCATCAGGGCATAAATCACCACCACTGAAACAACAGCTGAATGGCCTGAGCACATCCAGGGAGCCACATCCACCCTCACCTGGGACTCTGCTCATCCCACTGCCCTAAAGCTGCCTGAGCTGTAGCTGCACCTGTGGTCTGTGTGATCCCAGAAACAGGATCTGTGCTCCAGACAACACAGGCTCCCACCTCCTGGAGTGTGCTGGGAAAGGACGGGGGATTTGAAAACATTTTTATTTTTAATAATAAGAGAGAATGAAAATGGCAAGAAGAGGGGAGGTGCCATCACCAGGAAGGTTTTCCCCTCCCATTAGGTTATGAGATGTTGGAGGTGCTCCTAAACAAACACTTTCCATTGGGATGCTGGGCCCTGGTTACAGCTGTGTGGGCTCATGGGGACCACTCAGTTTGCACACATTTGGGTCCACAATAGCCAGGCTTTGGTGCTTAAAAGCATCTGCCAAAAAGTCCATCAGTCATGAAGATCATTGGTGCTGTCATTGCATTTCCTGAGGCCTCGGGGGACACTGGCCAATGATGTTAATTGCAGACTATAAAACATTAGGAAAAGCCAAAGCTATTTTGAAAAGGACCTTTTTAACTTCCTGTGATCTCTTATATCTTTACTCAAAGAGAAAATATTGTCTGAGAAATAAAGGGGAAATTTGTTCATCTTGACTTTCACAGCGGAGGAAAAGAGCAGTGGGAAGGAGAGAGGATGCTCTCCGTCTGCCTTACAGTACTGGAGCTTAGTTCTTCTCTAAGTATTTTATGCAAAGCCTATTTTTAATAATGCCAAAATAATAATTGCTGATATTCCTTTTTTTTTTTTTTTTTTTTTTTTTTTTACATGCAAAGCATCATTGGCAAAAATTTTTTCGCAGCTTCCCTTGGCAGTCAGTCGGAGCAGCAGAATTTGATGGACCTTGACGATACAGGGGGACAAAGGCAGCTTTAGAGGACATAAAACTATCTGGGCAACAACTCCCTCAGCCCAAATTGCCTCTGTTGTGTTCCTCTGTTGCCTGACAATATGCTCTCAAGAAAACACAAAATGTTGTTCTCTTTGTGGAAAATTTTTACAAGACTTTTTCTTTTTTTTTTTTTTTATGTGTTTACTGAAATAAGAAAAAAAAAAAGCCAAAAAAGAAGCAGAAAAAAAGCACAGAAAAATTACAGAACTTTTGTCTCTAAATTACCTCTGTTGTAAAAAATGTCACAGAAGACTTCACATTCCAAAAATACCAGCCAGCTCCACGAGCTGTGAGTGAATGTAGACCCAAGTGAGATGAGGATCAGGCCTAATTTGCTCATAATTATGTTAAACTCTTATAAAATAATTTTCCATTTTCCTGGAACCAATCCCCAAATTGTACTTTTAATATCTAGGAATATGCCAGTGAACAATCCATTATATTGTCCTCCCACAGTTATTATTTTCCGAAGTGACAGGGAGATGACAGGAGACTGTGGCTCCAGGTTGTGAATGAGCAGCAGGAACAGATGGGTTTGTGAGAAGCAGCAATCCTGCTCTCCTGCTAAAAATGCTACAAACAGGAACCCCCGGCTAACGTGCCCCGAAAATATAGAGCAGTGGAAGCATCCCCAGGCAGAACATTTCACAAGGCTTTCCAGGAAGCATCAATATCTGTGCAAGAAGAAAATGGAGCTGCAGATGCTAAAGTACTTATTGCACTTTAAAAAAAATACAGGGACAGCTTCAATTATCCCACTATCATGTACTAAATAAGGTTGATTAATCAAGGTTTAAGATAACAGGAGGAGTTTTTAATGCCATTTATGTGTCTCATGGGATTCACCCTTCTATTGGGTAATGGGAAGCTTCTGGTTGTGAAGACGTAGATAATAAGGATTTATAGCATCATAATGTGCAGTGTTTTTTGTGAGAGACACTATGAAAACATGGAAATTTGACAGCAAATACTATTTCAATTATTGACTTGCCTACTGGCATGCCAGGATGGGGCTCTCTGCTGCTTCACCATCATCTCAGCCTTTTGTTTTCTCTCTTTGCCTTTGTCTCCCAGCAGCTCTGGTGTTTCTGCTTCCAGGTGTGCACAGCCCCTCCTTGCCAAACATCTACCCGAAAAAAACAAAAAGGAGAAAAGTTGTAGAAGGATCTCTTTGCCATTCCCAATTTTCCCAGCAATTTTACAGGACCACAAGTGGGCTTCACATGTGCCTCGATGTGAAGGGTCCAGCAATAGCTCTGCTGGCTGGAGCTGCAGTGGAAATGTGAATAACCCAGAAAATGATGCTCTTAGGGTGAATTTTCACAGAGGGTTTTCCCCACAGTCCTGCTGGGGTCTTTGAAGGAGATCTGAGCAGAAAGGGCAGGTACAAAACCAATGAGAGATGCTGGAGGAAACCTTAATGAATCAACAGTTGAGTTCTTCACCTCCTCTCTAACCAACCAAAGTCAAGAGAAGCTTCTCCATCTTCTTCCATCCTCCTCTGTCGTGGGCAATTTCACAAGCAATTTGATGTCTCATACTTTGAGCTCTGCATCATCCTTGTTCATTATGAATTTTCTTTTATTATTTCACTCTACTGTGTCAGTTTCCTGTACCCTCAAGCACAAGTGTAAGACCCTGCTGCAGTCAGCTCTTGACCCAGGATGGTGTGAGCTGTGCCAGGCCAACCTGCCAGACCATGGAAACACATTTGGCAATTCCATAGCTCCATCCTGGCAGTGCCATCACCCCATCTGGGTGATGTGGGACACAATAAACACAAAGCCTGACAACTGGACCCAGATGAAATAAGTGTGCTGCAATGTGCAGGCATGACTCAGGCACTGCAGCCAGGCACTCCCTGGAGCCTGGCTGTGTCCCAGGGACATTTTTCTCCCTGGCTTTAGTTGACACATCCAGGCTGATACATTATGTTTATATTTTTGACAGGTTATGATGTAAAGAAGGTTATCACTTCCTCACTGGGGGAGGACCCAGGGTTGAGAGAGCCTGGCTGACCTTTTAACTGGGTTCTGATATTTCTCCTGCCTCTTCCCACACAGTCTCCTTCTCCTGCTACTGTGGGACAAGTGCTGGAATATTGCCCTGGATCCTGCATCCCCCCTTCATGGTGCTCAGGTCATGACAGGGGGTTGAATGCTCAGTCTATTCACATGGAACCTGCACACCCTGCAGCTCCAGATATATAAATATATATATATACACATTTATAAAATAATATCACATCCTCTGCAGCACTGGTGCATGTTGCTGGTACACATGGGTGCATTTTTCCATTGGGGAAGGACATGGGGAAGTGACAAGGTTGGAGCATGATCCCCCTGGCACTGGACACTGCATGGAGTGGTGAGGGGGGTGGGCAGCCCATCAGGGATCACTGCACCCCCAGGCAGAGAGAATGGCTGGGGTAGGAGCAGTTATCCTGTTAAATGAGAATTTTACTGTTTCCCTCAGTGAGAACTGAATTATATCCTTCAGCAGGCACAGAGTTCGATTGCTGCTTTTGAAAAATGTAGCTGGAATAAATACTGTATGTGTCCCAGATGAGGTTTTCCCCTCACTATATTCTCTAATTTCCTTCATACAACTGGAATACTTGTATTTGTTGCTTTCCCTCCTTATGCATTTGCTATGAGGGCTTTTGAGCCCAAAGGCCCTCACTTGGAATAGAAATGAAGGTTCTGGTGTTTCCTGTATTTAAGGGAGGCAAGCAAAGCAGCTGGAGGATGCATTGCTTCAGCCCTGACCTATTTCTGTGCTCAGCACATTTTTCTCCCTCCACGGACATGAGCTGTCCCAAACCCTGGGGCTACTTTCTGCTTCCAGTCCTCTGGAATACCCTTGCAGCACGGCTGGAGGGGAGCAGACCTTCCTGAGGGGCAGCAGCACAGGGCTCTCTCTCCTTTTGCTCCCTGTGAACTGTAAGAAAAATGTCATTTATCAGGGAAGGTGCTCCACACATATTTAACATTGAAAGGGAATCTCAGGAGCAGACACATAAGGCAATTACATGTGTGTTTTTCAGTCCTAATTAGACTGAACTCTGTAATTGTGAGATACATTTCTGACTTTTTTTTCATTAAAGAAATAACCCCTCTTTTATCAAGGCTGAGCTAAACCCCAAGTGGAAAGGTGAGGGAAGGAGGAATAATTAATGATGATGAAGATTCTGCCTGCCATGGGAGCACTGCTGCATCTCCCATTAAAGTTTGCCCCTCTGGCACAGGAACCCCCCTGTGATGCTGCTGGGACCAGAGAGGGGTGGCCAGGGCTGGGTTGTCCCCAGCATGGGGGCAATTAAGGGACTTTTAAGCTGTCACTTCAGCACAAAGGGATGTGTTTAGCTACATGGACTCCAGTGATCTTCCCAGGTGTTAAATGAATAACAGAGGTCTGAGGGGATGGACATTCCATTGAGAGTGTTGTTATCCCTAGTAGTTATTTATGTGATAGAAGGGGCTCGGGAGGGCTGAGATGTGCATTGTCAAGAGGGCTGTTATGGTTACCATCTTTCCAGTAGGATCAAACATTCAGAAGAACCCAGACACTCAGATTGGGAAGACTGGGAACAGTAAAATATCTGGGATTTGGGTGATAGGGCTCAGCTTGGGGCAGGTCTGAAATCCACAATGGCAATTCGTGGAGGAGAATAAAATATTTGGAAGGGAGGATTTATACCATTTTAAGGCAGCCCACCTTCCTTCTGCCCAGCACAGGCACTGTGGTGCCTCAGCCAGAGCACGCAGGAGCAGAGAGAGGTGACATTGCAGATGTCACACGTGGGCAGCATTGGTGACAGCAGCAGGTTGGGTCAGCTCAGCATCCCCTGCCCAGCTGGGTGCAGATGGTTTTCACCACACAACAGCACGACAAAGGCACCTCTCAAGAGCTGAGCCATTCCCTGCTGTGGGGGTGTTATTTAGGATGGGGAGATGTGGGGGGTGACACAGCTTTATTATGCCTCATAAAAATAAATTCGTGAGAGATAAAAAAAACCAAAAACAAAAACAAAAAAAAACCCCAAACAATTTGAAAAGAGGGAGGAATAAGGCAGATAAAAGGTATGAATTTTTCCTCCAAGACAGACTGCTAAATAGGCTCTTCTTGTTCACTGAGGTTCAGTAATGCAAGTTGACAGGATATTAAGGTTATTCCAGGTTCTTCTGTCTCCCAGGGTCATAAGCCTTCTGCTATGCATGTTAATCCATCTTAGCATTCCTCCGAGTAGCTGCATAAGTAGGGCAATCGGTTTAGTATGTATTCTTTCCATTTACAGCCTAGTTGGGAGGAGAAACCTACTAATTAACAGAATACCCCTAGAAAATCAGGAGTCATTTTAATAATACAGAGACTCCACTCAATGTTCTGCAATTAAAGATAAACCTTCCCCTGAAATATTTCAGGGGTGAGAGGAGGAGATCCAAGAGAGAAGGACCCTGGAGGCGTTTTTCCTGAAGCTCTTCCCCCTGCCCTTCTCTCCCCTGGCTGCTGCCACATAAGGCTGGTGAGCCACATCTCTGTGTGACTGAAAACAAGAGCCTGAGTCTCACTGCATCTCCCTGCGAGCTCAGGCTTTCCTCCCAAATAGCAGCTGGAAAGTTCCTGTCCATGCTGTGCCAGAGGATTCTCCTACCCCAGGCATCATGCCACGGACTATTAACCCCCTCATGCCACTGGGTGTCTGACCAAGCCCTTGGTGTGCCACAAACCTGAATATATTCCCCTTTTCCTAGGTCATTTAAAACCTCAGCAGATTTCAAGTAGCTGCCACAATGACATCAGTGAATAATGCTAAAAATAATAGTGCTCATTTTGAGACTGAGAAGTCAAATAACAGCCCTGAAATTTGCCACTCTCTCACCTTGTTCAGCATGAATCATTCCCAAGTTCCCAAGTGCTTTCCAAATTATCTAATATTGCCTGAAAAGCATTTCTCTATCTTAATACTTGTGCTTGTTTTGAGGAGTACTCGAGCACAAAGCAGAGGGTGAGCAGAACAGGGGGTCCCTTTGCCCCCCACTTCTCAGCTGCTGGGGCAAGAGGTCCTCTGAGACCGAATGTAGCAGCATTCAATTAACATGACTTAGTAAAAATAATTATAAAAGTATCTATTTCGCTTTTAGCTGGCCTTTTACAAAATGTTTTCAGATTTTTATTTCCTTTTATCATTTCTGCAAGAAATGAGAAATATTTGCCCTGATCTCTGCTTGAGCCAGAGGCTTTAAGCAGGCAGCTGTTCAGATACTTCCATCCTTAACTCTTCCAGCAGTGATGGGAATGCCCTTCTGCTCTCCAGCTGGGGGATGGGGTTTGCCTAACCCTGGATAATCTGTCCTTTCTGCAGCCACGGGCTGCATGAGAAAAAAAAAACAGATGTAGCATTTCTTCATCTCTGACAGAGAGTGAGTTAAGTAATTTCACCTTTCAGGTTGGGATTTTTTTTTTCTGAAATACAGAAGGAGAAGACAGCTCAAAGCTAATATCCCCTTCTGGGGAAAGACTTGCTCTAGATCAAAAGAGACTCCTGAGCTCCAGCCAGCAGAGGCTGGTGGGAATAAACCCACTGCTGCAATGGATTTGGGATCAGGTCTTAATGTGTGAACACTCTACCACAGTTACTAAGTGTGGTCACTTTCCCAAGGCATTTGTTGTCAGAGATATTATGGGTGGATCTCACCACAAAGGCAATGGCATTCCTAAGGACAAGAAAGAACTGGGAAAAGGGTGATATTTGGGATCAGAGATCTCTGTGACACCACCAAAAACAGTGGTGACACAGGGCTGCACCTTAACACAGCACAGCCACACAGTGCTGGAACCCAGCAGGGTTTTATTCCTCAGAAGATGATGGAGAATCATAAAATGTTTTACATCTTCATTGTCAGAAACTGGAATATAGCATGAGCTGTGTAATACAACAGGGAGGGCAGGGGGAAATTTGATGAGTGTATTTATAGATCAGAAGTGAGATTGTTTTCAGTTATTGAGATGAAAACATCTCTCTTTTCATCCACTATCAGCTTGGGTAACATAGACTGTAACCTCACTTAGAAAAGTGCCATGGCTCTGACAGCACTGGGGCTGCTACCCTGGAGCTGCCATCCACCAGGGACCTTGCTCAAGTCTCACTTTTCACTGAGAAAATATTCTTAGGAAAAAATGAAGTGAAAAAATGTTATGGTATAACATATTAGTAGACTAATTTTTACTTACAGGTGAAATTTTGAAATTCAGAGATTGAATGTATGCAACATGCTAAACAGCTTGGATGTCCAAATGATATAACTGCCTTCATGGGGAGGATCAGAGATCTTTCCAGCAGCTTTTTCCTCAGGTTTTGTGAAGCAGTCAGAACAGTCTCTGCTACCAAGGGATGCTCCTGTCCCACTTTGAATGCACAGAGTGCTCACTGTCACTTCTCACCACTCAGCCAAAAACACCTGAAATACAGATGGACTTGCTTAGGAAATCCTGGATAATATTCCATCTTCTTCTCCATTCTGGGGAAACCAAATGAAATAAAATTATTTACAGAAGACAGCTTTATCCCCTTTTATTAACAAGACATAATGAATCTGTGAATTCATGGAATAAGTCCAGTGATTTTGAACTGATGAGCAAAGGATGAGCTGGTCTCAAAAAACAAAATGCCATTTAGCCAATGGAGTAAGCAAATTAATAAATGATTGCACATTTAGAACAATCAATAAGGTGGTTACACAAGATATTAAATGATCCAAGATTAATTAGGGATGACAAATTCACCAGAAGGATAGGACAAATATGAAATCTAAATGAGAATCCAGTTAACAACTTGCAAGAGGAGCTGTTTGCTCTTGGTGCTCCAGAATCCCATGTTGTTCCAATCAAAGATGACCAATCCAGCAGAAATCTGAGCATTCCCAGATGGACATGTGCATTGTGTGATACATGATATAAAAAATCACTGGGTACATCAGGAGGCTGAGAGGTGAAGGGAAAGCCAAGGAGGCAGGAGCCTGCCCAGGTGTTGGGGTTTTGCTCTTCTCAAAGCAGAGCTGTGCCTCAGAGCTGTGTCTGCAGCTGGCTGCCTCCAGAAGCAGCCTGGGCAGAGCTCGGGAAAACCTCCAAGGTTAATTCAAGAGCAGGAAATCCTCCTCCAGCATCTGAACAAGGGCAGGAGGTCTCACACCAAGTACTTTTCACTGCTCTGCCAGGGAGGCATCTGCCTGTGGCCAAACGGGGCAATTCCAGCCCCTAAATTCGCTCTGCTCAGCTGGGGCACCAGGACAGGAAAGGTCCCCATAGCTGTGCCTTGTACCAGTCTCCCATGATGGAGGGACAAGGCAGAAGCTCATGCACTCCATCTTCTCCTTTATTACACATCAGCTGAGCCATTCTAACAGTGTGCTTTTAAACTCATTGAGGAGGGCTGAAATATTTTAGTGTAGACTTTATCCTTGGGGGTTTAAAGTGATTGCACAGTCTCAGTTTACCAGCAGCTTTCCTATGAAAGTCCCACTGCCCTGGGATATTGCTACATGAACTCAGTCTGTCCTGCCTCATTACCCTTAGAGTTGTCCAGAAACTGTTTTGATGTTGTTGTTTTTTCATCCTAGGTAGAGAAATCACATAACTTTCTATATCATGTGAATGGAGATGTTGGTTTACAAAAGGCTTTGTAAAGGAGTTTGTGTCCTCAGCTGCAGCTCTGTGTGGAGATGCTGGTGGAGACTGGGGTTGTCCTTAGCAGCAAACCAGTCTGTCCTCTGGGAGCCAAAACTGGCCTGAAATGCCAGGGATGACCTGACATGTAGCTCCAAATGTATGTCATTATATCCCAACAGAGAATGAGGTGCCATCATGTTACGTGAAGTAAATGACTTCAGATTAGTGCAGTTTAAAGCCAGGTTGGGATGTTCTTAATTTAATGGAAGTACCACCTCCTTCTAAAGCAGTATCACCATTTTGGCCAAATCAGGAGCTGGACTTGATGCTCCTTGAGTGCCTCTTCCAGCTCAGGATATTCTATGATTCCATCCAAGGAATAAAGTGCATCAGCTGGACCAGGCCAGGAATCCCTCAGCCCTGTGCATGGTGTTTGGTAGCAGCCTGCACAGCTCACACAGCACATTATTCCCACTATCTGTTTCCCCCAAAGCTTTACATTCCCATTCTCCTGGCAGCTGTGACCCCCTCCAATCCCACCCCCAGCTGTGAGCTGCCATCCCTGACTGTCTGTCCCAGATGCTGTAACCACCACATGGGTGGCCACTGATTCTCGACTGAGAGCTGGTTTAAATCATCCCAGGCTTGCATGTGAGTCTATTTATTTTAACACTGTGAAGCTTGTTCATTCTCTAGACAGTGTGTTAGGGCTAGGGGCCAAAATCCATGCTGATGTATAGCTTTTGCCATCTGATTTATAATTTAGTGCAAGGGGGCTGGGGAAGTGTAAGCTAGGGCAAAAGACTGTGAAGAAGCTTCACCATGCTCCCATCTGCACTGCATTTAATTTACAGGGTAGATTAAAATCATGGAACATCTTTGACCTCGTTTAGTTTGGGTTGCCTGCAAGATTTAGCTTTTGTTTCATCTTTTTGCTCCTGGGGACTGTGCAGTCAAGGGGAGATTCATACCAGGAGCAGAGCCCGCAGTTTCTCTCTTTTGTTGAAAGACACGATGATGCAATATGGGAATTAAACCATTTTCTCAGTGCAGCCAGATCAAAGTCGAACTGAAGGAGATGCCAACTCTTCTCACTGATTACAGCTTTGCTCCCCTGGGACTGGCAGTGCAGGAAGGACACACGTGTAATCAGATGATAAGTTCTCAAGCCCGTGTTTTTCTTGCAGCCAGGTCCTGCAGGACATCCCTCTCTGCTCAGCTTCTGCTGCAGGTTTATCACCATCCTCCCAGGGAACTGGAATCCAGCATGCAGCGTGGTCCAGGTGCATTGCTGCAGATGCAGCCATGCCTCTGGCTGCAAGCAGCCCTTCAAATGCAGGGCGAGGTGGGAACTTCCCACACCCTAAATCATTTATGCTGTCACAGCAATTAGCTGCTGTAACCCAGAATAGGTGCTTGAAGTGGGACAGCTCTCCACTGGTTTTCTGCTTATTTATTCACCAAGGACATGCCCCAGTTCCTCAGCACCACCTGGTCACACTGTGACCCTCCAGCCTCCTGTCTGTGGCAACTGGACTCAGATTTTCCTGGCATGGGGCAGAGTTAAGGTTACTGACTGGCCTTTCCCTGTCCTGGCCACTATCTCTGACATTTAGGAGATCTGGGGGGGCTGGGAATTCTCTAACTCAAGCATCCCTTTGAGGTCACAGCTGCTACAGCGTTCACAGTCTCCTAGGGGAGCTCACAGAGCTCAGGGCAAAGCTGGATAGATCATTTTGATAGCCCAGGGATTGTTTTAGGATAAATCAAACAATGCTAAAAAGCAATGCTAAGCTGGGCAGGGCAGTCCCCAGCCCCAGTGCTCTTGTGCTGCACCAACTGTATTTTGCCCTCACTTTGAAGGGCATCAGTTCTCTTCCCATAGCTCTCAATTGTTTTCGAGCCTTAGAACACAAGCCTTCATTCAAAATGAGCTTTTAAATCTGGTTGTGGTGATTAGTGAAATTTGCTTTAAATCCTTTACTACACTGTGGAGCTCTAGGTAAAGGATTCTACAACTAGCTTTGCCACTGGTTAAAAAGCTACCAAGTGCAGGAATAAATTCACGCACACAAAATTAGTTTCCAGATACAGGGGGGAACCCATTAAGCTTTGTGTGGTTATGCAAGCTGATACAAATGCCTTATTAATTAGAAAATCAATCACGCTGTCCAGCTGATGGATGCTAATCTTACACCAAAAGGGGGGAACAATAGTATCATCAAGGCTATATCATTTCTTCCCATTACAGGGAAGAGGACAAGACTGCATTTCAAAGTTATTCTGCTGTAATGAGCTGCAAGAATATATACCACGTAGTAAGGGCCCTTTTAAGATGTGGCACATTATTTTGATCAATAATACTCAAATTCATTCTGGATCCTGAATCTAAGGAAATTTCATATGAAGATTAAAGGAAATTATAATATGATCAGAGATGATCACAGAGGAGGAGAGCTGTAATTATCCAAGGGGCAGCATTAATAAATAGGAATGAGCCCAAACCCTGTGAAATCAGAAAACAGCAAGAATACACTAAAGCTGCTGGAAGTGTTTCACAGCATCCAGCTAATGCATTAAAACTATAAAATATATTACTTTAAAAAAATAAAATTTGTACCATTTCAAAACACTAATGTCAGGCAACCATAGAATGATAATTGAAGGACCCAGTTGATTCTTCACCTGTCTTACATTACTCTCAGTCAGCCCTGCCAGCTTGAGGACTGGTAGCAAATGGTCATAGCAGCCATATTCCTGCCATCCCAAAGCTGTGTGGCTGGCCAAAATCTTCTGAAAAATACAGGCTAGAATCAGGCTAAATGGCTGGGAGATGACTGGAATACATGAGTCAGGCTTTGAAGAAGAAAATAGCTCATTATCATGTAAACACATGTTGTCTTGGTTCCAGGCTAATTGTTGTATAGCATATCCTATATAACACAAGACAAAGCCCCAAGGCTCACAAGCCAAGGAAAATGCAAATTACACCATTGACAGAGCTGAAGGCTCCATGCAACTTTAATTGAGGGGAGGGTGCAATGGTTTTGTGAGACAAATGAGCAGGGAAGTTACATTAGAAAGACAGAGCTCTCTAATACACAACTTGACTAATAGGCTTTAACATGGCTGAACAAATGTTCACCTTGGCCACCAAAGTCTAAGGATATTCACACTTCCAATAATAATCATTCTGTGCCAATGGTATCTAACATTTCTGGAATAGTTCATGGAAATGCTCTACACTCTGGTGGCAGTTTCCTTTCTTTCACATTTTTCTTTCACAGTTTTTTGTACAAGAGCACATTGAAAATTCAACGAGGATTCAGGTCTTTCTGGGCTAGAAAATGTCTCAAAGGCATTCCTGCCCTTGTAGAATGACCACTGTGCATTCACTGTGCTGATACACACCAATACCAGAGTCTGGTAACTCCCAAAGGCTGGGATTGAACAGATCAAGGGCTCATGTTAACCTTGAGTGCTGGTCTCCAAATCAAGGGGTTCCAGTAAGTGGGATCCACCTCAGGGTTGCCCAGAACAATCTGCAAAGCCTCTGCCTGCTGTGCCATGGGTGCTGGCTTTCTGTGCTGGGTGACCTCTCTGTCCAGAGATTCAGGCATCCCTACAAAACATTTAAAGGAAGTTAGTGATGAAAAAGTCACCCTTTTGGTGTGAGGAACAGGCATTGACAGAAGGAAAAGAGGTGTGAGGCGAACCACCGGAAGATAACAGAAGAAGCAAAAAATAGAACTGTTCAGTCAGGCTTCTAACTGATACAAATCTGAATGATTCATTAACAGAAATCCAGCTATTTTTGGGGGAAAGGCACTGGAAATGCCAGATACATCATGTGGGAAACTGGCTCATCAAATAGTTGTCACTCTTCCACGGCGAGGCCTGGTGAATTCTGTGGTGGAGCTTTGCAGAAGCTCTGGAAGATGCAGAAGTTTTGCAATGGTTCCTGCTGTGGCCTCCCCTCATTCAGTGCCAGTATGAGCAGGCTCTCCTGGTGTCCTGGGCTCAAACACAGAGAGCATCTCCATGCTGCTCCACGTCCTGTGCACGCTGCAGCTCAGACCTTTCCAGTTCCATAATGCAAGAATTCAGAAATAGATGTACATTTACAGGTTCCACCACAAACAGATGGCACCTTTGGCTGCTTTCATTGTGTTCCTCGAAGGTAGCACCGGGCTGCAGAAGTTGATCTTCCTACAGCAATCTCTCCTTGCAGGGGTTTTAGGGTTTGTTTTGGTTTCCCATTCACATGGCACACTGGCAGGGGCTCAATGAACACAGGGGGGGAATTGCCAACCTACTTCCCATGCCTGGAGATGTGATAACTGCTAGAGATGGCCACAAAACAAAGTTCTGGTTCTCACTTCTCTGTGGCACCCAGCAGGACTAGTGTGAGCAAAGAAAATCCCAGCCCATATCCAGAATTTGTGGCTAACCTGAAGGTCTCAGGAGGACAAACTGGAATTCCAAAGTCATTTCTTGCAGATCTAGGGGAAAAAAACATCTGAAGGTTTTGCTAGCCCTGCAGATGCTGAGGACGTGACTGTAACACAGGAATATTTGGCCAGAGAGCTCAGGCACTGTGGCCAGTCTGGTCATCAGCCTTCATGAACAATCACTGCCTCCTCCTGCTTTCTGCAGCCAAAACCAATTTCACTGGAGTGCAACAAACCTCACAAAGAAGGTCCCTGTCCAGGGTGAGGGGTGAGGGAGGTCCCCACACTAAGATGATGCTCCCAGGCTCCAGCTCAGTTTTGTGTCCAGTGCCACTGATGGTTTCCAAGAAACTAATCATGGTCAAAATCCACATCTCTGCATCTCTTCTGATTCCCTTTGCATCCCCACACCATTTATCCTGGGTGGGGTAAGCCAAAGCACAGATACCAAGGAGCATTTGGGCCCAGTGACAGCTTTGGGGAATCAGTGCTGGCTGAGTTTCTGGGGCTGGTTACACCAGGGGAATATGGGCTCTTTGGATCACACAGAGAAAGGCTTCCCAGCAGTGAGAAATTCAGGAGAGGAATGCTGTGGATTCCTTCAGCTTTTGAGCTGACACTGAATTTACTGGGGAGGAGATGAAGGAGAGATGGCAAGAAGAAAGAATGACCCAGCAACAAATGCACTGGGGGAAGCAGCTCTGGTTATTTCTCAGCCATTCACTCAGAAAGCAAAGATATGCAGCTCTTCAAGCAGCCTATTTAACACTGGCACTGCACAGTAAAGGGAACCTTGCCAGCATATTTCATTAAAATACCTCTCCATCAGTTAATAATCATTCTCTGTGCTTTAATAGCACTTCCCCTTCAAGATTTCCAAGTAAAGCCATAAAAGTCAGCTCAACCTTGGGAGAGAAGTATTCTTAGAGATATTTTAGCTGCAGAGAGATGGAGAGACAGCGAGATGTTCCCCTAAAGTCCTGTATTGTTGCCCCAGCTCCTCATGACAGCAAGTCTGTATTCATGAAGTCACATAACCCAGTGGCTGTTTGCATAATGATGGCCTGAGTTAATGGCCAAGCCAGGAATCAAATCCAGGACTGGTGGATCTTTTTCACTGTTTTACCCCTTCTAATAAAAATTTCCACAGATGGTGTAGATGAGAAGTTACATGCCAGATTCCAGGAATAAGCAAATTGGAGTGTGACCCAGTGAAGTGTGTTTACAAGAGGACCATTGTAACACTGGTCTTCTGCATGAGGACACCTGAAACTGGATGGGCAGCACCTGAGTTCCCAATTCCCCCTGTTGCTGCTCTGTGTAGCTTTTTCATGTTGGCCTATTGGCCATTGAATAGCAACATCAAATATTGATTTTTTCCATCAGAAGAATAGTAATCTTCTTTGATTTTTGCCTGTGGTTTAGCCAAAGAAATTTCCCAGGAAGTGGGAAATTTCCTAACAATGAAACATGGTGGGGAGTCCAGCAGTTTGGGTTCATATCTGAGCTCCCAAAGCCATGACAAGACCCACAAGGGCTTGTGTGCCCTAAGCCCCAAGTGTTTTACAATTACTTTTCCATCACAGCCACTCTGGAGACACTGATGTCCACTTTCCACCCTGAAAGACAGGTAAGTAGGAAACCACACATATTTCTGGCACAGCTGGATGTAATCCCATATCAGAGAAAACTTCTAATGTTTTAATATTTTGCTTAAAAATATTTATATTTATTTAGCTATTAAAAAAAACCAAACAAAACAACAAAAAAACAACTAACAAAGTCTGAAATGCATAGAGACATTTTCCCTATAAGAGACCTGCCTCAGTTTGCAAAAGGGAGACCAGAGGAGATCCAGAGGCCACTGGAAGATGCTTGAAAATATCGTTAAGATGGTATAAGATGCCTGGTCTTTGTCTAACAGCTGCATGCTGTGCACAAAGTATCTGAAGTCAGGCTTTTGGCAGACTATGGGCCAGGTTTTGAGGGCACCAGGTGAAAATGTTGTGGGTAATTGTGCTAAGGATCAGTTCTGTGTATCTTTGATGTCACGGGGCCTCAGCCTTTAGAGATAAGAAACAGAACAGCACAGAGCATCTTATCTGCTCAGGGTCAAGCCTGCTGGAGAGGACAGAGTCAATGTCAGAACAACATCCCACCTGCTCAGGGCCCGGTGACGTGCACAAATATCATTTTTTATCAGTACAGACGTCCAACCCATCTTTTTATCTGCCGCCCGACCTGGCTGGCAGCCCGTGGCAGGGAGCTCCCCAGCCCCACAGCCCTGCACTCCTTTTCCCCAGCCAGGCAGAGAAAAGACAGCAGAGGAAATGATAATCGGCTTTTCCTTCTTTTGATACAAATGGCCAGAGGAAGCACCACCTTTTAAATTAGCTGTCATTTGGAAAGCAGTCACAGGATTCCCAGCAGAGCCACTCTGCCCCAGCTCTGCTCTACAGCTACAACCAAGGCCACCCGGACACCCGACACAATGTGATGCACAGCTGTTGATAAATTCTCCCATGTGAAAAAAATATTAAGTCATTACAAACAAAGCAGCCTCATAAACAGGGCTTAGGAAACTCTGATAAATCAAGTTCGTTAGGCAGCAGAGCTGGTACGAGCTGCTGTCTCAGCTAATGCAGATTGAGAGTTCAACACATGCTGCATAGATCAGCATTTTAAACACATACCGTTTACCAGCCTTAATGAATACTAAAAGCCCAATAAGCAAGAGCCAGGACCTCTCAGACATGGTTTCATACAGATGTCGGCAGCGTTGTCTTTCATTTTATTTGCTAATGAGTTATCGATAGCAGTAATTTGCTGCTGATAATGCTGCAGGTTATAAAAGAGAAAAATTAACAAGTTCTGTTAAGTGAGGAAACGGACTGTATGCCCTGCTCTGTCCTGGTGTGAGAGCTGATGCCAGGTGGAGTTGCAGGTAGCAAAGGCATCGAGGTCCCTGGTCGAGGCAGAGCTGTGGTGGTGCTCACTGATCACCATCAGGATGCTCAGACAGAACTCCTTCCCCCAGCATGGAGGGAAGTGATGAACCAGCTGCTGCTAGCACAGCTCTAAGTATTGCAGGAAGGGTGGAAAGAAGGGACAAGGGCAAGTCAACATGGTCTGGGCATAATAAAGCCACGGGCTGAGTCCACTCTGCCACAGCCTTAGGTGGGACTCCTCGTCCGAGGTTACATCCTTGTTTAAGCTGGGGACTCTGGTAACCTTGAGCTCTGGTCCTGACACAACCACTGCCTTCCCCAGATCCTGACTGTCTCCTCTGCTGCATTATTGTAAATTCTGATCATCATCCTCAGCCATCTGTGGGAATACAGATACATGAATATAGGCACTGACCTCCCCAGCTCACTGTAAGGACTGCTTTCATATTGGTTGTGAGGAGCTTCAAGGAGGCAACCCTAGAAGTGCAAAGTATTATTTTTATATATAATAATATTATATCCATTACAGCTAATGGATAATATTTTTGATAAATGCAGAAGGCAAAATAACTCAATGGAGCAGCTCCTTACCGAGGAGGAAAAGTGTTAGGAGGGCAGAGGTGACCTTGGCCTGAGAGGGGACAGCAGGGGACAAGGTTTGCCTGGAGGTTGGTGCCTTCAGCAGCTCCTTCCTGACACCTGGCCTCACATGCACAGTGATTTTTAGAAAATCTGCATCTTTTCATCAAGCTCTGAGGTAGATGCTGTAAAATGGCCTGTATTTTACAGGTCAGGTGAAGTTCTGCTCTTTGCTAAGCACCTTGAGCTGCTGGGTGGGAGCAGCGTTGATCAATTCCTGAAGTGCTGGTTCAAACCAAGCTGGGCAAACCTCCAGCTGCACACGAAGTCAACTGGGTGCTGCCTGAAGGAAAACACTCTAGAATCTCAGCTCTGGGTGCTGGCAAGGGAAAATGTTGTTATGGTTGGTGGTGATGAGGGTCCAACCCTGGCAGTCCCTCGGATGATGGGCAGTGAGTTCATGGTGATTGTGTGTGACAGACTGGCTGTGTACCCCTAAACCAGGGATTCTGTAGGGCACTGGCATGTGCAGCAGACACTGCTGCAGTTTATCTAGCTTAGTGCTGGTGTGCTCACCTCCTCTGTGCATGCAGGTCTTGGGCACTTCTTAGAAAAGCAGGGAAAGCATTGCCCTGTTTTCCATTTATTTTCCTATAAAAGGCAGTCACACTGATCCACTTTTTGTCCACTGAAAGTGAATAGATATCCCTGTCTCTCAGCTGGAAAAGCTTGAGGAAAAATAGGATCAGAGCATTTTACAGTTTGCAACCAATGATTTTCAAGTCCAGTGCCTGGCCGTGACAGTCACTGGCAGCTCCTTGGCACCAGAACCCTGCAGGACCCAAAGGAACAATCACTGTGACACAGAAAAAGGAAAATACAGTCACAGATGTCATCTGGGGGTGAGCAGGTTGCAAAAGGTTTTCCAGCCTGCCCACACTGCCTGCCAAGCACTGTCCATGGCTCTCTGCCTGGCTGGCCCAGGAGATGCTCCTTGCCCATTTCCCTGTTTTGTTCTGTGTTTCCTTCCAGCAGGACGAGCTACATCCTGGGATGGCCAATGGGGAGAATCCCATGGCTGTGCTGGAGCCAGGGTCAACTCAACTGCCACTTTCTACCAAAAAAACATGTCCAGATTGTGGCTGGAACACTGCACAGGAAAAAAAAGCAACCTCACTATGAATGTAGGGGTTTCACCTTCAGCTGTCTTTTAAAATAGTTTTTCATTTTAATTCAGGCTAATTAATGCATTAATGGTTATAGCTTTAGGTTTAAAGGTTTAGGCGCCATTAGTTAAGCCTTGACACTAAGGACTTGCTGGAGGACCCCAGCCAGGCTGCTTCTTGCTGTTTGCACCTCTGCTACCACAGGGAAATTAAGGGATAGAGGGAGTTTGGATCAGAACCAGCAGGCAAGAGACAGCTATCGAGTCCTAATTTCAGCCTGAAATCTTTGATTTTTCCTCCCCAATTTGCTGTTTCCACCGCGGTGCTTATGGAAATTAATTTAAAAGTATTGTGCAATTAAAAAAAAATTAATGGTTTCCTTCCTCTGGAATTGAGAGCTTGCTTCTGAGCAGGAGGGAGGGGTTTGTGAGCATGTCATTCCTTTTTCGGGGGCTGAATAGAGGCTTCTATCCTCTCATGTTTTAATTAATTTTTCTATAGTTGCTTCATTAATTGATATTTATGTATTGCTTGTTGTGCATAAATCCTGGAAACAGCACATAAGAGGATGTTCTCGTTGCAGCTCTACAAGTGCTTGGCCAATACTGGAATATTAATAGTTGGAGTTGCATGGAAAAGTACAGTTTGTTTCCCTTTCTCTGAGGTCTCTGTCCCATGTTATGCCTTCAGGGAATAAAGAAATTTCTTCAGGAAAGGCATTTTTTTGTGTGCTGTAAGGGTACTGTGTCTGTGGAGGTAAGTGCCAAAGTGATGGGGATGCAGCTGAGGCACGGCCTCTGTAGCTCTGAGTTTTGTAGGTCCTGTAAAACGAAACATGCACAGAAAGTGTCTTCATGTGCACACCTTTCCCAGTCCTGCTGGCTGGTGCTTCAGCTTCCCACTGGGAAGGGCAGGCAAGTATCCAGACCACGCTTTTCTGAAGGGTTTTATCTGCTCCTGTTTAGCATTTGTCTGCCTCTGGAAAGTTGTTTTGCTCCAGAAATCTCTGACTAAGCGGGTAAAGCTGTTGTCACTGCATGCCAAACCCTCATCCCCTCTGAAATCTGCTGAGAGTGGGCTTCAGCCCAGCAGCCTTTCCATCCAAGTGGCTAATTTAACCTTACCAAAAGTAATTGTCCCTGTCTGAAGAGGAAAACAATTTAAACAGCCCCTTGGAGCAGACTCTGGAGCAGTTGTTCTGTGTCCCTGGGATCATGGCTACGCTTTAGCAGAGGCTCCCTCCATCCCTCCATCACCCAGAGGTGTGAGCATCCTGCCATGCCCACAGGGGTCCCCTGCCCTGAATCTCCTGGTGTCCCTGTGTCCAGCCAGCCGTGGTCCTGGCCCCAGTGGCACCAGAGCACAGCACCTGCCCGGGGGACCCCAGCTTGTGCTGATGCTGCTCAGTGCAGGGGGGGTTCTCTGCACCTGAAAATCAGGGTCTGCTGTCTCTCTTCTCAGTGCTCACGAGCTGTTCCTAGGTGGGCATTTCTCTGTCATCTCATGGCAAAAAAATTCTCACCCACAGAGCAATCAGCCGGTATCCTCTAAAGGCAAGGGGCTGCTTGAGAGGCGAGTTATGGTCTGCCCATGGAGCTATTGTTATTTGAGATTTTATTAATCATTTACTACATTTTATGAGGTTAGTCACCTGCATCGTCTCTGTGCTGACACAATAATTTACCACTACAAGGATGAAAAATAAAATAAAAGATCATTTACTGGCAGCTCACAATGCTCTTACCAGGTTACAAAGGCAGCTGGTGGAGAGAGATTTCTGCTGGGGAAGGAAAATAAAACAAAAAGGAATGATGAGGCACAGCCAAAAGGGTATCACTGAAGATCAGTTTTATACTGAAGCATGTGATAATCAATTATTCAGAAACATGATGTTGAACTATCTTTCCCCATGGGTTTATAAACCTCTCACTGGCTTAGCTCTGGTAACAGTTATCCAGAGATATGTAAGGGTATCTCTAGAAGCCACAAGAGGACATTGATATTAGGCACATAATGAAGATAAGGAGGATTTTAGACAGCACAGAACTGGCTTGTCTCCTGTTGTAAATGTACATTGCTCCATCAAGGTCAGTGGCATCTCTGCCAGCTCTGTCCAGCTGGGGGCTGGACCCACAAGCTGTCACACAGGGCTTGGAAAAGCACAGGCATGGGTATGTCCATGATGCTCCCTTTCAAGCTGGGACCAATAAACAGGGCTAAGCTTTGGGAATGCTGCAGCCTTTCTGCCAGCTCTGTTTCTTGTAGCTGGACACTCAGGGAGAGCGAGGACAGTGACCCTTCTGTGCATGGGCAGGGCAGGGACACAGCTGGCCCTGGGGAACAGCAGAGCCCTGCACCCAGGGGAGAGGAGATGGACATGAGGATCGAGTCGCCTTAAAAGCATTTTTCAAAATAATGGATAAATTATTTACCAACTCTAAATGGCCAGGATAAATCTGTTGGTGAGCAGCAGCCACAGCACAGCTAGTTTTGACAACTGACAATTTACTGCCCTTGGTACACCACTGTTAAGGATATTACTCACTTAGTCTCCCAGTACAGTACTTAGAGCATAACAAACAGTGTCCCCAACCTCTCCCCATGCAGGAGGCCACTTCCTCCTGGCTCCCCAGGACTTGGCTGTCTGGCTTCTCCTGCAATGCCTGGCACTGAGCCCTGCCATCACTCACTGCTCTGGGTATTTCCCAGGTGACATGCCCTGGTTCGGGGCTGACATGGCACTCAGGTAGGATTTCTCCCTGGATGCAGCTGCTGAGGTGTTGGCAGCAGTGGCCTCATGGCAGGGTGATGGGATGGCCATGGTGATGCTGCTGTGGAGCTCTGCCCCACCAGCCAGGGAAACACTGCTCCTCCTCACTGCTGAGTGTAAGGAAAAGTGACAATTTGATTTTAATTTTTTACTTTTCTTTTTTCCCTCTCCTGCAAAAGGGGAAGAGTAGCTTGGCTGCTGATGGTGAGGGAGGCATCTGTCCTGCCTGCAGGCAGGTAGTGAGCCTGGGTGTCAGAGGGGCAAAAACCTGCTAAAACAGACAAACAGCCCTTCCCCCACTTGAAGCATGGATATAAAAATATGCAAAAGTCACATATTTTGCAAGTGAAGAACCTTCCTAGCAATAATTAGCTCTAAACATTCCCCTGTCCTGTATAATAAATGAACAGCATAGTAAATGTTATGAGAATAATTCATTATTCATCACGAATAACAAATGAAGGGAAAAATTTACCATCCACTAGTATCTAAAAGGACCCCAGTTCTTCTCTGACAATGTAGGGATGCTGAGTGCTGAGCAAGAGGCCCCTGTTCAGCCCCACAGCTGCTGCTGGGGTGTGCCCTGGCCGGGGGGCCAGCACAGAGCCAGTGGCTCTGTGACACAAACAGTGCAGGGAGAATCATGGAATGTCCTGAGCTGGGAGGGTCCCACAAGGATCATCGAGTCCAGATCCCGGCCCTGCACAGAACCCCCCAAAAATTCCACCACGGGCCAGGTGGATAGGGATGGTGGTGCATCTCTGCTGTCCTTTCCACCCCAAACTCTCTCCCAAGGGCACCTGGCTCCCTGCACAGCTGACACCGACCTGGGCATGGCACACTCCTGTGGCCCTGGCAAAGCCTCCAGTACAGTGCTGTGCTCTGGCTGTGACAAAGAGCCCTGAGGTGACAACCAGCAGGCAAAGGCATGGTCACAAGGGTAAAGGGATGAATATTTTTTGGCCTCATCAGCTCTGTGGCACACACAACATCTGCTCTACCTGCCTGGCTGGGCAGGGGGATTCAGTGCTCACACCACATTCAGCATTGCAGCCTAATTCAACCTTGTTCCCTGCCACTATCCATCTCCCTCTTTACCTCCCTGCCAGGAGCTCTCATTTTTCCATTTCACAATATCAGATTTCTTTTTCCATGTGCACAGCCAATCCATCCTGGTGATGCCTGTGCCCTTCAAAGAACACAGTGTTGGATCACTCCTCCACGGGATTTAACCCCCTGACAAAGGCTCCCTCTTTTGCCCTTCTCAGGAGAACTAAGAGCCCTCCTAATATCCCTTCTTTTTTGGGAGCTTAACACACTGCCTGTTAGGGGGTAGCATTTGTGAACTCATTGCTGTGTTATCTCTGCTGATTATTATTTGTTTATAGCTCTTCCCTCACTTGTGTTCCTCAGCGCTCCAGATGACAGACAGCACATAAATCACTCTAATGGAGCACAGCAGAATGAGATGAAGGTGTACAAATTGTCTGTGTGTGCATGCAGGCAGATAAGGAAAGCTGGAGGATCATTCTGGTGCCTTCCACAGCCAGAAGTCACACTGCACAGAGAACACAGGGAGTCTGTGCTCCCAGCCCAGGCATCCCCTGCTTCCCTGACCACTAAGGATGACCAAGAAAATACCCTGGAGAAAGATTCCCTAAAAAAATCTCTCCATGTACCATGCTTGCCAGCTGTCCTGGCACCAGCAACCTCTGTAGATTGTTTTAACCTCTGATTTGTTTTAAAAAACAATAAATGCACATGTCCCATCCCAGGAAGTGTCCAAGGCCAGGCTGGGTGAAGCTCTGAGCCACCTTGTCCAGTGGAAGTTGTCCCTGTCCACAGCAGGGGAATCAGAATGAGATAAAGGTTTTAAAGGTTGCTTCCAACCCAGGCCGTCCTGTGATTCTATAATTTTAAGATTCTGCATGCACCTGATAGATCTGAATATAAAACCCCTGCATTATGAATTTAGGAAGTTATTATTTTTTATTCTAACCTTACACCTATTATATTGTTCCTGGATGTGAATAAGCACCAAAACATAAAAGGTTAGTTAAAAGCCTCTGCCTATTACACAGTAACTGCCCTCATGTGAATTTAGCTTGGTGAGTATGTTTAATGTTTTCCAACGATTCCAGCTCCAAGTTTTGCTAAACTTGCACTTTTGGAGACTATTTTTGAGTAAAGACTTGCATAGGATAATCAAGATAATGCTGGCAAACTGACTTTTGACCTACACTATCTCAAAATATTCACAAGCCTGCTGACTAACTGGGTATATTTTTGGTTCTGTGGACTTTCCAACCCTGAATGGAGTGATTAGCAACAAAGAGGGGGTTTTTATTTAAATCAGTGGGAGCTAATGAATCTCTGGCGTGTGCCAGCTGTGGCCTCAGACAGATGTGCTGTGGTGCTGTGCTATGGAGGGTTTGGTACCTCAGAGGCTGCCACTCTCCATAAACCCCACCACCCCAGCAGCACCTGGGCTTCTCTCACCCACCCAGACACCAGGAGCATGAGAATCATGCAACACCCCCAGTCTAATAATATTTAACCAGGGTGCTGATGATCAGACCCCCAGAGGAAAGCTAGAAAATGCTTTCTGGAAACAGATAAGACAAGGAGAATCACTCCAAGCATTGCAGCTGCCTACCAGCCTTCCTGGGCAGCTCCTTCCTCAGGGCTGTGTAGAGAGATGTTTCTGTTTCATGGCTCCTTACACAAAATTTCTGGCTCTGGAGTACTCACAGATTTCCAGGCGTGTCCATGATTTTATGGTTAGATCCCACACAACCTCCCTGCAAGAAGCCAGTAGAGAGATTTTTTTAGATACCTGCAGAGACCTGCAGATCAACAGGGTTTTTCCAATGATCCATCAGATGCATTTCCCAGAAGCTCTGATTTAGACAGGCTGCTTTAATGAGAATTACAGCACTAATCTGAACACAGGTGAGGGGGTGTGAGCTTTGGTTTGACCCCCAAATAAGGGCTCTTCAAAGACAGCAAGACAAGCCAGCTGATTGTGGCTCACAGCACTGACCTGCAGAGTGGGACCCTGGGGAGGGTTGAAGGAAAGTTGAGGAACATTTTGACCCTTTTAATTGGCATTGTGCCTTCTCAGGCTTTACCGGTCAGCTTTGAAGTCTAACCAGCTCCCTTGTGAGGAATTCACATTTGGCACGCTTGCATGAGACATAATGTGGTAACAGAGGTAGCTCTATATGTATGGTAATTTTTAGAGTTGAGTGACATTCTTCGAATGGATAAGTTCACTGAAAAATGCAGGAACCAACGGTATTTGCGAAAAAAATTAGAAAGTGTACAAATGTTTCATTCTGACATGTCAAAAAGAAATGGTTTGGAGATATGGAGACATTTTGTTTCAACATCATCAAAACAAAATATTTTGACTTTTTGTTTGGAAACAAGCTTTGTTGTTTAAAAACTGACCTAAATTTTAGGAAAGGATTTTTAAAACCAGAATTATATAATTAAAAAAATACCATTTCTCTTCCTGTTAAGGAAAATACTTGAGTTTACTCATTTTCTCCCTGTTTTTGGATTTGACGACCAAACTAAAAAATCCATATTCATCTACTTTTCTCACTGTTATCACTCCTGTCGCATCTCCAGCTGCCAAAAGGAAGCAATGCCTTCATCCAACAGTGCATCACTGCCTTTCCTCAACATCCCTGCTTTTGCTGTGCAAAAAGAGAGCTGCTGAAATGGAGTTTTTTCGGAGCCCCAAAGCATGGTGGCACCCTGGGTATGTGTGACCATGGGTGCCTCGGTGGCCCTGGCACAGGACATGGACATTCCTGCCCACCCCATGGTCATCTTTGGGCCCCACTGCACCTGGATTTGCCCCCACCAGGGCTCTTCCCTTATCAGGGCTTTAATTAGCCAAGGAGGTTAATGAATAACCCCATGGTTTACTAGCAGAATGAACCCGTGCCTGTGCCTTATCTCCCCATCAGGCACACGGAGGGGGCAGAAGAACAAAGAGGGATTTATCCTGTTCTCTGCTCCTCACCACCTGAAAAGGCTGACAGAGCTCAGCAACGTGGCTGGGTGGCTTTTAAAGGCTAATTTATCTGCTTTCTGCTTCCCTTCCCACCCACGAGTTTCGATTCCAAAAATAGCCTTAATCAAACAGTTGCTGTGGACGTGGCTCTGTTTATGGCCAGCTCAGTTTCTGCTCTGGTTCTGGCACTGTCTGACCATGGTTGTGCTGGTGTTTAAGCTCACCTTCCTCCCCAGTGCAGAGCAGGGACCCTCCCAACCATCAGGCACATCCCTGTGCTCAGGATGTTGTGGTGGGTGAGCCCTGGCAGCCTGTGCTGCAGAGCCAAAGGACTCAGGGACATCTCATAGTGGTGGAGCTCTTCAGATGCTGCAGCTCCCCAAAACACCCGAAACCACTCAAGGCCTTGGGGTGTCTTATTCCAAAGTCTCTTCATTAGCAGCAGATGAATTTGGGGTTTTAATATGCCCACACACAGGACGGTTTTGTGGGAAGGGGCTGTGAGCTACCTGCAACACTCACACGTCCCTGCTGCGGCAGTCTGAGCATCACTGCAAATGTATCCTGATCCAGGGTGAAGCCAGGATTGCAGCTGTACTTCTTCAACACCTCTTCAATCTCACTCTTTCTGGGCCTTGACATCCTCATCTAAAAGTTCTTTTGTCCAGAGCCTATCTGGGCACTAGACACAACAGCATTGTCTAATGGGGCAGCTGGACCCTGCTGCCACAAAAGAACATCCACTGCTTTTACCTCCCTCCCTGCAGCTCTTTGGGATTTTGCTGCAAGAATCAGGATAGTGAGGAATTCCTGATAAATTGTCATTTCCTACAGATGGTTCTCATGCCCTTCATGACACAAGAGTGTTTACCTGTCTGTTTCTACACTCTGCAGGAGGAAAGGGATGCATTAGCCACACTAGTGAGCAGCAAATCAAGATGCATTGCAGTGCCCTGCCCAGCACTGTGATTGGAAAATTCTGATTCATTCACTGTGCATTGTTAGTGCCATTTTGTTCTGTTTTCATATAATCATAGATGGTTTGTGTTGGAAGGGACTTTAAAGATCATCTTGTTCCTTCCCTCTGCCATGAGCAGGGACACCTTCCACTGTCCCACGCTGCTCCAAACCCCATCCCACCTGGCCTTGGACACTTCCAGGGATGGAGTATCCACAACTGTTCTGGGCAGTCTGTGCCAGTGTCTCACTACCCCACAGTAAAGAATTTATTCTTAACATCTAATCTGAATCTCTCTCTTTTAGTTTAAGACCATTAAGGTTCAAATCACTATCTGCCCATGTAAAAAGTTGCTCTCCCTCTTTTTCATTAGCATTAAGTTCTGGGAAAGCCACAATGAAGTGTCCCCAGAGCTTTCCTTTCTCCATATTTTTGTCTATTCCCCTTTCCTCCTACCTGTCTCTGTTTCCTATAACCCCAGGTGCAGATTGACTCTCAGTGGCTGGAATGGAGCAGTGACAAATCTGCAGCACAGGGCTCAGTGGCCTTGCTGCAGAGTATGCATAGCTCCTTTGAAACATTCTTTCTTCAGGACATCACAATTCAAAAATAATTTCCAGTTCTATTATTATTCTCAGCCCAAGGCAATTGTACTGTGGTCTTCAGTGCACACAGCTCTGCCAGTCACTCCTGTTAAATACACTGAGTTCTCCTTCCACTTTAGGGTTAACAAAAATTAAATTTTCGTGGCCAAATATAGGCAGGGATTTCATTCCCGTGAGACCATGTCTGCATTATTGAATCCCAGTCTTTTTCATGTGAAACAAAAATATACCAGCCATATTTTTTTATGAAATAATATCCAGCTGAATTATGTTTCAGGGAAAGAGGGTGAGTTTGGGCTTTCCACTGTGATCACAGCACTGAGGAATGAATATTATCCAGGCTCCAGCACGGGAAGGGGAAATAGATGCAGAAGATACGTGCACAGAAGTGTTGCTGCTGCTCTTAGCAGAGTCAGGAGGGGTTTGGAGAATGGCAGGCACTGGATGAACACAGAAATGTCCAGGACTTTGCAAACTGTGTTGGAGTGACCCCTCAGTGCTATATTTGTAAATATGTAATAACAAATTCCTCCAAAGATATTCTCTGTGTTATTTGTTTTCCATGACCACCTGCTCCTACGTGGGGATGCTAATGAAGAGGGGGCTTGTGATTCAATTTGTGGGATTTTTCACTTTCCACTTCCAGTATCAGTCTCAGGATCATCCTCAGGATCATTATCTCAGGATAACCAATACATTTAAAAGAGGCAGGAAACATCAAATAACTCACTATTTTCCAGCACATGTCCTGGTGCTAATCCATAATGTTGAGATGCCAAGCTGTGGCTGTGAGTGCTGCTATGGGGTAAGGACATCCCTGGTGGGGCTGAGACACAGAGAGTGGGAAAAGGCTCAACCCCTGGCATGGCCAAACTGCCTGTGCAGAGGAGGAAAACCTGGAAAAATTGCTTTTAATGTGGAAAAGTCCTTAAGAAGGGGCAGAAAACCCCCTGTCATCACACCCTGGATATGCCAGTACCAATATGTTTATTGTGGCTACATAATAATTATGATCCATAGTAGTAATGAAAATTAATGATTAATAACACAGTGTTAACAGTTATGGTTATTATTTCTGATCTTCATACATTTTTTATAGAGAATTTCAGTGCTAGGCCTTCCATTAGCCAAATCTGCTTTCACAATTGATGTTATAATAAGAAGTAGGAATCACCAGGAACCTTGTTTTATGTTACCTTTCTTAAATATGAAGGTAGTTATTATTAAATATGGATTTGTATGTAAATAATCAATCATTTTAAATTATTTTCATGGCCTGAAGTGGCGTTTAGTAGGTAATAACTAAAATGCAGTTAGGTCAAAAAAAGTTAAATAGTTTTAAACGTGACTCTTACTGACTTTTTTTTAAGACAAAACAAAGGCATGAGGTTCCTGAGAGAGTTATGCCTATGGAGGGAGTGAGCTATCTGAAATACAGATTTTCTGCCTTATCAGACTTCTTTTAAATGGCTTTTCTTCAAAATTACACAGAGTTTAGGAATTTCCCCTCCAAATTCTGTGTCTGCACTTTTGGCACTTGCTGTACCTATGTGGTTTCATCCCAGAAGGGTGCTGCAGACAAGTGTTGAATCTGCACAAATGTTTCCAAATCAAAACAGTCAAAGTGCTACTCTATTTCCCTGGTTCTCTGATGTTTAGAAATAAACATTGGCAGTGCTTATTTATGGCATTTTGGAGCATTTCTGCGCATGTCAGCAGCACTCTCCCTCCCAGACTGGTGGAGCTCGCAATTTTGTCTGGTAATTCCAAAGTGCAGGCTTGGAAACTGTATTTTAAAAAAGGGGAAATAAGACAAAGTGCTGCATGGGACACCTGAAGCAGCTGTCTGCTGCAGCCAAGGCAGCCTGGTGGCTCCTGGGGACAGCCAGGAGCAGAGCCTGGTGCTGGATGTGGCACAGCTCACCTGAATCCTGACCAGCAGACAAGTGCTCTTCCACACATGCCCTCAGCTTTCTCCCTGGTTTTGTTTTTTTGTTCCCCCCCTCCCACCAGCTTTCATAATTCTCCAGCCCCTTTGTTGCACATCTTACTGTCTCCTTTCTCTGGAAGATGTTTTTTCCACACCTTGCCTAATCCTGTGTAAAAACTCCTTCACATCCCTGCTCTTTGATGGCATGCTTTGCTCTCACCCAGAGAACAAATTCTAATATCTAAATTTGCAAAATTATTTTGTTTAATCATTCTCTACTTCTTGTCTTGCCTGTCTTGACTCCCTTCTTATAAGTCTTGATTTGCTTATTTTAAGATTTACTGCGACGTACAAATTGCTTCTATTTGTGTCTGTGAAGTCAGTTGTGAGGTGTCTGGGGAAAATTTGCTTTAAGAACATAATAAGAAAATAAACAACATCAGGGAAAGCTAAGCTGGCTTATTGTCAATCCATTTTCCACCTTAGGAGGATTTCTCTTTTTTTTTTTCTTTTTTTTTGCATGATTTGCATTATTGCCTTATTTACATTATTGCTGTTTTCTGGGAATTGCTCCAATGGTGGGACTGCAGGGTCATAATTTGATGGAATACAGTGACGGTGATGCCAGCTAAAATGTGCACGCACTGTTCTTTTTGGTTAATGTTACTGAGAGAGCAGGATGGTGGAGAAAATGAATGACCTACTTTTATCCTCTGCATTAGAGATACAAGGTTGTGAGGCTGTTCTAAAACACAGGCAAAATCCAAATGGGATCACTGCCGTGGCTTCAATTTACACTGGTGGAAGTAAAACCAGAATTGCAGAGTAAAGATAAAGAGAAAAGTACAAATATTTTTGTGTCTGCAGCATGGCTCCACCCTGCTATTCTTGGGAAACTTCATGTCCAACGCTGCTGTGAAATGGCATTCAATCATCCCCAACTGCTTTTAATTATCCTAGCAGTGTTATTGTTGCTGTTATCATCTAAGGATATGACTGAAGCTCTATTTATACAGAAAACTAATATCATTTGTTGGGCCAGCTGATACACTGACAGGCTTTCTGGCATTTAAGCCTGAAAAAGGGGTTTTGTGCCTGAAAACATACCTGCTTTTTTTCCCCCCAAACCAACAGTTTGTTCTAATAAAAGGTTTTACCTCTCCTTGTAGAATTTGTCTCATTTAATTATACTAGCATTGAAAATAGCTAAACTAAATTGCATAAGATAATTTGTTTTGTCCCAAACCTGTGCTGTCAGCTCCAGCTGGGACCCTCTATTTCCAAACAGAGCTGAAACATCAGCGTTCAATTATTGCCAGATACATATTAACTCATTTTAATGACAAAATATCAGATAAAGCATAATGAAAATCAGAGAGAACATTAAGCATCAGACTTCAGTCTTTGAATCAATCTTTGAGAGACAGGGCTGAGGCTGACAAGGGTTGTGTCTACCCCTACCTGTGCATGGGATGCTCTTGGTGCCAGCATTGGGTATGAATGGGACCCAGGTCTGTCCCAGTGAGGCAACTCCTGTTCCTCCACCTCTCTGCATTGTTATCTTCACACTGACCCATTTCTCTGTCTGGCAGAAACCCAAAGCAGAAGCCCCAAAACACTTCAACTCATTGTATTTCAGCTCAAGGCAAGCAAGAATCATCCAAAAATCTTTGGCCAAAATTATTTCTAACCAAGTTTCCAGCCAAATTTGTAGGCTCAAGGGAGTTCATGAATCACAGATAAGCAGCCAGACATTTTCTGTCTAACTTTGCTCCTAATTACGAATGGGCGAACATAATATATGGAGTCATTAATTGCTCAAAAATAACACTGGGAGTTTGATGTAATGAGATCAATGCTTAGATACAATGATGAGGAATAAAAGTATTCAGTGCATGGGCAAAAGAAAAGTTTCCTGGCTAGCAAGATGGAAACAATTTTTAATGCTTGGTTGTACCTTGACTACAAGGTACACACCACAGTGTTTAAAGTCATGTTTGACTGCAAGCATTAGAGAATGGCTTTGTTTTGATCATGTGCACACTGACCTGCTCTTAACATTTATTCCTCAGGAGTAAGGATTTTATTTCATGCAGAATTTGCAGACTAAAAGAATTAATCTTTTGTATACTTTCTTCCTTGGAGAGGTTTTTTAGAAGGAATATATTTGTTCAATAGCTATCTTTTTGTATATGTGCTTGCTCCCTCTTTCCCCTTCTCCACAGCTTGTTTACTCAGGGAATAAAAACTTGACCTTGACTTTAAGGTCTTTGGTGTTTCAGACTGTGCAGTCAGCAGAGAGTAAGGGGAAAAATCGATGTGTGCCATATTAGACAGGTGTAAGAGTAATGCATAAGTGCTGGGAACTCATCCTGGAAATGGAAACAACTGAGATAGTTCTTAAAGGAGAGCACATCCCACTGATGCATCTCTTGTGGTTAAAGCCCACACCCCATCTTCTCCTTTCTGCACCTTTTCCCTCGCCAGCTGTCTGACACATCCTTGGGGAAATAAGAAGGTTCCCATCTCAGCTTGGTGGGAGCTGGATTCAGGGAACAAAGAGGCTCAAATCTTCACCTCCTGCCAGATCTGCCTCTGCATCTGGCACTCTGGATATTACAGGGCTCCTGTCAACATCTCCAATAAAATGTATGTCAAAAGAATCAACAAGCCAGGTGAGGAAGGACAGCATAGCAGGAAATAGAGGTGGTGCTGTTAATGAGGGTGCCAGTGACTGATAAGATGGTGTTTGTCACCAGTGGGCTCACAAAATACCCTCTCTATGCTCTTTTGGGAGAAACTCTGTTGTTTCTTTGCCATTTCTTGATCTATGGGGTGAAATCCTAGTTGAGCTGTCTCAGTGTGCTGTCAGGACATTGAGGTCAGGAAGGCAAAGTCAGACTTTATCTCCCAGCCATGCCTTTCCAGGAAGCTGTATGGATCATTGCCATTTAAATGCAATTCATGTTTGGTTCAATGTATTTAAATGCCAGTGAAATGTCCTCAGCAATAATAGCAGACTGTTAATACATATGAGTATGAAATTCTTAATTAATTAGATGACATTAGATTATCAGTTGTGTTCTCAAAACAGCTCAAAAGTACTCTTTTAAAGGGAATTAATATTTAATAGGGAAAAAAAGCAACAGCATCCTGAAGTCTAAATTAAATGTGTATGCCTTCATGGCTTTTACAAGTATTTTACTCATAATTTAGTCTGCCAAGGAATAGCAGAATCTCTTGGTGGAAGGAATCATAGGTGTTTCCTGCACCAGTGGGGGTTGCCCTGGGAAGTGCACTCTCCATCAGGCTTTCCTTCAGAGCCTGATCCCTCTTCCTGAACAAGGAGCTGGGTACCTCTCTGTGGGCAGGGAAGATCCTTTGTCCCCTGTCCTGCTGTGGGCAGAGGCTCCCTGTGAGATCTGTGCCCCCAGCAGGAATCAAATGCCACATTTCACAGGATTATCAGGTTAACATCCCCACAGCTGGGACATTTGGGGTCACATCCCAGGTATTGCAAATGATGGTCACTAACCAGAGAACGTCCCTGGCAAAAAACCTCTGAGGTTAATGCTCTGCATGTGGAAACAGCTGACTTGTCACAGCAGTAATGGACTATTCAAATAAATTAGGCCAATGTATGTACATCCTTATTTGCAAATAATCCGTGTGTGTCACAAAATAATTTCCATTTTCCTTCTTATGTAACAGAAAATGAGGCAGAAGACAGTTGAAGTGAATTTCAAGCTGAAGCCCTCTAAGATAACCACATTCTTGCCAAAAAAACCCATTGTTCAGGATAACTTGAGAAACCAGCTGCTAAAATTCAATTACTTTTTTCAGGGCAGAAAAGTGTATTGACCCTGTCTTCAACACAAATAATTGCCATTAGATTTCCTTGTTTTTAAAATTGGTTTCTACAAATTTTTATTTATCCTGCTTCCTCAGGACTGCACAAATTAGACAAAAAATAGCATGATAGTCTCTTTTAAGTTTAAGCACATAAAGCAAGTATGAATAGTTTTGGCCATAGTTTTATTTTCATGACTGTTTCAGAGCTCCAGATGTTACTGCTCTAATCCACCCTAGATACCAGCAGGGCTTCGTTGGTACCACTCTGTTATAAAATAAATAAAATAAACACCACTAATAGTAGCAATAGCAGTGAGGAGATCTTAAGTTATCTCCTCTCCTCCTTCAATTTTGCCCTTACAACACCACATCAGGACATCTTGCTGGAGCTGAGGGGGAAGAGGACTATTGATTTTCTGAAGATTGCTGGCTTTTTCTCATCCTATGTGGTGCCTAGAGCTGGTTTAAATTGTGCCAGGAGCACGGCATGGTGCAGGCATGGCTGGGGCTGGGGCTGCAGCAATGCCTGCTCAATCAGACAGTTCACAGCAGGGACCTTGCTTGAAATCTCAGTGTATTTTTAGTTGAGCTATGTGAGGGATGAAAGTAGGGCATCAGCGCTCAGCAGAACTGTACAGACAGGTTTTGCATACGGAGCAAAACTGGAGAACTGTGGGGGTTGGGCTTCTCCTTCTTTTTCTTTCATTCTGCTGACTTTGTGCAAAAGTTGAACATCAGGTTTTACCCAGTGAACTTAGATGGGTTTGTACCATAGATACGTGGGGGAGAAACTGCCAGTTCAGAGCCAGAACATCACCAGCCTGGCCTGCATCATGGCCCCATGGGGGACAAGTGGGAGAGCTGGGGTGGGAAGAGGTGCCAGCAGCTTCCCCAAGACATCCTCCCGGTGTTCCTGGCTGGGAAACCGAGCAGGGAAATTGGCATCACTCAGGGCACTTCTCTCCAGCCTTAATCTGCGGTCTGGAAAGCAATTTGAATGGAAAATGAAGAGAGATTGAGGAAGGAAAACGGGACAGAAGTTAAAGGAGTGGAGTCTGGGCATGATAAACTCTTCAAAATGAGCATTTCTATCCACCAAAAGGAAGAATTGTATTTTCCCTGTAAGGAGACAAAATGAACAGCAGGGACTATTGTTGTGGCAAGAACACCTGGAGATGTGCGAGCTGCAGCGAGAGCTTGCTGGCAGGGATAGCAATGGCATAATTTGCAGCAACATCTGCAGTTGGCCCAGCAACCACCTCTCCTCATTAATTAGCAGAAGCAGTAGCTTTGCCAGACAGTCCCATTGGCTCTTGCCTTGTTACTCTGCCCCTCAGCTAATGAGCCATCCTCTCCCCTTCCTGCTGAGTGAGGCCAGTCTGACCAAGAATGGGCACAGAAATCCAGTGTGCATGAAAGGGGGTGGCAGTGCTTGCCATCATCTTGTGTATCCGCCCTGCAGGTCATATTTACTACAACCACATGATTCAGTAGCAGTGGGCTGTGGGCTTATGGAGACAATAGCAGAGGTTCACTGATGACTCCCCTGTCTCTCCCTGTGTATCTAATTTTATGCTGCAAGGCATGAAGCCGTGTATATACAGGCCTGGCTTTCCTCTCTGAAACTGTTTTGGATTATATGCAGTTTATTCACAATTGTGCTTTGATCCTCCAAGCTGACAAACATGTTCTTTGACCTTGCCTCATTTTGTCTGCCTGGAGATGATCCATGACACTGTCCTCCAGGAGTGATTTGGTTTCCACCAGCGAGACAACATCACAACCCAGCTCTGCTTAACCCTCATTTCCACACAATAGTCCAGTTATGAAAGAAGGCAACATGTGGAACTGTACCCAGAGACCTCTTGGACATCTTTGCCTGCCCAGTCCATGCCATCTCCACAGGGCACTGTCCCAGTGGTGAATTGCTGCAGCAATGCAGAAATTAATACAAGGCAGAGGAAGGCAGCAACCATTAGCAAGTCCCTGGGAAGCTCAGCTTTCTCGTCCAGGGTTGCACTTGAGATCAAATGTCAGCTCCTGCACGTGGCTGTTTCCTGGGGAGCTCCAGTTCTTGCTGCAAGGGAGTTTCTCTCTGGTGGTGCAGGCAGGATCCTGTTTGCCTGCACACAGGGCGAGCCTCAGGCAGTCTCACTCAAGTCATTTCATGCACAGTTTAATTCTTTGCATAGTGGGGAGGGGGACTTATTCCAAGAAAACCCGATCCAAAATGATCAAGGTGGCTTAATAACACGAGGCAAATGGCAGTGCTATGGCCCTGCTAGACAATAGCAAAACACATTCGGATGCGCAGCTCAGACCTTGCTGCATTACACATGTAATTAGGTTGTTTCCATGGTAATGATCTAATTATGGTCTTCTTGGCTTTGTGTAATCACATTTGCTGCATTTTGGCAGAGCTGTTTTCCTTATTTTTGAACTGCAACACTTGGCAAGATGTTCTTTCTAAAGCCGAATAATAATTTTTGCCTGATGGAAACCGACAAGTCTGTGAGCTTTTATTTAAAGCAGGGTTGAAGGTACAAGACGAGACAAAACTATATATATAGAATATCTATAATACATATGTATATATAAAGGATTTTTATCCCTGTAATTTCTACGCCTTCCTACCTTTTATTCCTTTTTTTTTTTTTTTTTTTTTTTTTTGCGAGTGCTTAAAATAATGAATTGTAGCAGTGGCTCCCACATGGGAGTGAAAACTCCAGAGATCTCTTTTGTGTTCCTGGGGTTAGGGATGGACTGGGATCTCTCTTAAGGCAAGAGATTACACCTCTCTCTGCTTTATTTTCCACATCTGGGGATGATATTGACTTCAGACATATTTTGCATATGCAAAATGTTCATTATTTCTGATAAACTCTTTCAGCCCCTTCTAAGAATGATCCCTTAGAGAGAGCTGGTGAAATCCTGGCCCCATAGAAATCCAAGGGCAAACTCCTGTTGATTTCCACAGTGATGCAATTTCCCATGTGGCTGTTCAAACACCTTAGGAAAAAAAAATCAGATAGAAAAAGCCAAACCTAACAGTCTGGATTCCCCACCCTGCTGCCCCAGAGCTGGGCAAGAAGGGTGATGTTAGACTTTGGGAACACAGGTGGTGTCTCTTTTTCTCCACCATGGCACTGCCAGGAAATCCTGCTGATGGATTTATTGCTCCCAAGTGGGATCCCCTTTACCAAGCCCATCCCCTCCCTAGAGATCAGCTCATTCCTCTGTGTTACAGGGCAGTTTTGGGCAGGTGCAGAGTTCAAGGCTCTGCCAGAGCCAGTGCTCATATGGATTTTCTGTGGTCTGTGCTCTGTTGTGTAGGAGAGGTGCTTATTATAGCCTGTAATCCCTCCTAAGGCAACTCCCTTCTTGGAGTCAGCTGCAAGATCTGGCTCTTACTTATCACTTATAAAGATTTTTAAAGCTTTCTTGCAAAACAAGAGATATATTTCTGGCTTGAGCAATAAGGGATCTGGGGAAAGCCAGGAGATGAAAGGTCAAGCAAGAAGAGCTTGTGAAACCACATTGGAGCAGAACTGCAGGCTGCAGTCAGCCAGGAGCTTGTACTGCAATTGACAGGGCTATTCATGGAAAGGGTTTTGATTAGAGTTGCCATGACAATGGGAAACACCTAAAAAAGATCTATGAAATGTTATATCGGCATCAAGCCAAGAAGTTAAGCCAAATCCTGAGCTCTGGTTATTCCTGTGAGTCAGTGGCTTTCATCACAGCTGCTCGTCTGACTTTGAAGATTTGGGAAAACAGGTATGAAATGTAAATTATGATGGAAAAGATTCCTGCTGTAAAGAATTCGCTGTGGAAGGATGTTGGAAATCTTGTAAATAGTGTTTGCAGCTCTTGCTTACAGTACTGCACACACACACATAGAGTCCTGTGGTTTTGATGGACGGGTGGGTTTGGCTGTGTTCTGAATGAATGCCATGTAGCACCCACTCTGCACGGCCTCTAGGGTCTAGGGATTGAAATTCCCATCTCTAAACCTTTACTGAGAGTTTTCAAATCCAAGATGAGTGGCGCTGAATTTCAAGGGACCCAGCAAAAATAATTCATTTTGAAAGCAGTGTTATCTCAAGATATCAGAGGTGAGAAGAAAACCTGGAGTTGCCAATTTTTGAATTAATAATGATGTGAGGGAGGGTGTTTTTTTTCTTCATTAAAGGTATCTCTGAGTACAGGATGCCTGAAGCTTCCAGCGAGGACTAGAGACTCTATTCCCCTGTCAGTTTGCTTTTTAAATTTTTTGCAGAACTGACCATGCTGTTTGCCCAGAGAAAGAAAGATAAGCTGTTGAGCCATATGCTTTCCTGTTATGTTCTGCAGAGAATAAAGCTGTGATTAGCTATTGCCACTTCAGTTTTAGCAGATTGACATCTCTCAAATGCCAAGATATGCCCAAATAAGCCCACAACAAATGCTTGTGAATGGACAGGCAATGTATAGCAGTCATGGTGAAAGTCAAATAACTGCAGTGGAGTGGGGTGGGGTCTCAGGTCTGCTTTGTCACTTCTCCTGGTGATGTGAATGCGTTTTGTGGAGATCTTTAACATTTAATTTGACTTGTATATCTTCCTTGCAGAGCACTCTGATGGAACAGCTGCCTGAAGGGAACCGGGTGGATCCTCTGTATTTTATCCAGTCAGGACAGCAGCGCAGGGTACAAAACACAGCCAGGAGAGCATCACCTCCTGCTTCTCCTCCTGTCTCCACCCCATCTAACAGCTCAGCAGCACAAAGGACAGGTTTGTCTCCACAGGAAATAATAGTGTGTTAATGAGGGCCCTGCTCCCTGAAACTGCTGGTTCCTGTACTTTGGCTCTGGTTGTGGTACTGGAGAATATGGAATTCCATATTTTACTGTGCAGGCTGCACAGATTCCCCTGCTGTGCAAATCCTCTTGTGTGAACCACAGTTATCACCATCTCTTGCCTTCAAGGTATTGCATGCTTGTAGGGCTGAAATCAGAGCTGAGGAGCCTGTCCTGCTTTCCACAAGCCTGTGAATTTCATTAATGCCACCAAGGGGTTTATGTCTGCCTGTATCAGACCCCTCCAATTCATTCTGCCCTTGTTCCCTGCTTTTGTAACCCAGATATTTGCATAAAACAGAGCAGCAATGCCAAGTGCTGGTGCCTCCGTTCCTGCTGCACAGGCTCCATATGCTGCCTATCTGTGTCAGTTCCAGGGAGCTCTGCCATTGCAGGAGGACAATTTTCAGCCTGTGTGTGTGTAAATTAGAGCTGACAGTCTGCAGCTTTAATTCATGGACTGAAGCTGATCTTTGCTCACACCCTACCCATCAGATAACCTTAGCACCATGATCAATACAGCCAGATAATTACAGCTAGCAGAAAAGCTAAGTGCAGGTTTCCAGTGTTTTTTTCATTGAAACAAAGTCCTAGGGATATGTTCCTGCCAAGGCTTAGACAATTCTCCTTTATTACACTGGGAGCTCACACAAGCCTAATACTATATAATACTTTTTTATGTGAACACCCTCAACCAGAAATTCCCTCTCATCTAAATCTAGCTCCTCTATCTTGGAATGAGTCTCTAATCCTGCATGTGTAGGGGGAAAACTGTCCCTCTGTTTCCCTGTTGATCTAGTGCCAAAACCACTAACGTCAACAGCCAGGAGGAGAATGACTGAGAAAAAGGAAAACCTGATCCATGAAACTTCAGAGATTTCTGAAGAAAAGCCTTTGGGCTTTTCTACCTAAAGCTGGTTGTTATGATTTCCCACTTGCACCTGGTCACCCCAGAACTTGTTTTCCAAACACAGGTTGTCCTTTTGTTCTTTATATATTTGCTTTTCCTACTGTCATGTGAAGCTTGTCCTTTGCAGGCACTGACTTAGGAGGAGATCCTGGCAAGCAGAAATTCATTTCACACTGCCCTGGGAAACACGAGTCAACCTGGGGAAATCCTGATTTTCTGTGTCAGGGGGAGCACTAAAGAAGACACTGCTGCTGACTACAAACATTGACTGCCAAGCCTAAAGGATATGTCACTGTTCAATGCATGGTATCAAGTGAGACATGTTTTTTTTCCTATTTTCACTTTACAAGATACAGAATCAACAAGGTCCAAAAGGCATGGATCAGGGGACCTCAGTCAGGAACCAAGGAACAGCTCAGTGATGGATAAAAACTCACCCCAGTGCACCAGAGCAATGCCCATAGGTGAGCCCTCTTCACAGGAAAGGTTGATATCCAGCCATGACTCCAAGGGCATCTGGAATTAAAGAGCAGTAGTAACCCTGCAGCAGCAAGGAAGCAAAATGACTGCAATCATTAACTGCACTGCTATAAATTCTCTGGGATGAGAAATTTCCTCACAGTTGTGAAGAAGCCATCATCAACATGGGCTCTGGTACCCATGCACACACACACAGCATATGTACACACAGAGAGATCAATAGATTGCATATGGTGCACATGGCATCATTCATGACTCTGTCACAAATATGAGATGTATTGGTTAGGAAGAGTACTGGGGTAGTCTTTTAATTAGTCCACGGTTTGGCTGCATGGCAAAATTTACTCTCTGACATTGCATCCAAAATTTATAACCTTTTAAAGCAAAGGAACATCTCAGAGCCTGCGTTTTTGCTAATCAGAGGTGTTAATAATAAAAGCACAAGCCCAGAAAAGTGACATGTTAGACAGTTACTCATAATATTCAGAAGTGTTTCTCAGGCCAAGGTGTTATCCTATAAAAATTAATTTGAAAATATATGGGGCTCCTAGATGTCTTACTCATATCTGTATATTACCTGCTTGATACAGGTGGAAGGAAAGCTGTCCTTTGCTCTTCTCTGGTGAATTCTTCCCTGGAGTGCTGTTAAATGAGCAGGGTTTGGCTGTTATAGGCCTCCAGCTCAGGAGAGGAACAATTCATGGGGAACACAGCCAGGGCTCAGTCCCTGAGAGGACTGAGTATGGCACTGGTTTGAGAGGATTTAGTTGTTGGAATAGGTGACTGTAGCTCTCAGCCACACAAATATTTTGCTTCAAAAGACACACATTATCGTCTCTTGGCTTCATAGCAGCTGCTGCCAGATGTGCCCTACTTTTTGTTAGGATAGGAAAGAGAAAGACATTATCTTCAGTGCTGGTTTGAAGACATACTGAGTGCTTCCTGCAGAAATAGCTGCTCTTTGCAAAAGTTTATGATGTGCAGTTGTTCCTTACTGCTGGCCAGTTATATTGTACTTTCTCACACCTCAAAATTCTGCTAAAGTTGATGGCAAAAGCAGTCAGACAAGCTTGTGCCACTGTGTGGAGCAGGGGCTGTCATGTGGGTGGTGTAACAAATGTCATCTCTACCTGAAAAGTAATTTATGCCAAAAGAGACCCAATGTGCGATTGACTGGCAGCGAGTCGTTGGGAAACATTTATAAAAATGTAACCTTCCTTCATTCCCAAATCAATTTGTTTTCAGTTATTTTGAAAAGTTTATTTTCAGTTTTATCCAATTCAAGCCATTTTTGCAATGAGCTTTCCTTTCAAGCCGCACGGTTCTTTCATATTGAAATTTTTCATTTGGAAAATGTCTAAAGGTGCATTTCAATCACTGAAAACTCTTTTCCTTCAAAAATATTGAAAAATATTGCTTAGACCAGCCACTAAATATTCCAGAGTTTGCTATTCAGTGATTTCTAAACACAACTGCAGAGAAGGTCTTAACTACCACTACAGCAAATTAACTGGAAAATCTTTTTCTCTTTAGAGTACGGCCCAGAAGTGTCCAAACAGAAAGGCAGGAACACAAGAGGCTGGTTTTGACACCAGACATACTCTTTTTTTGGTATTTATTAAATCTGTAACCATTCTGCAAGCGGTAGATTAGAGTTTCCCATAATAGATACACCCTAAATAGTTTGCAGGGTCCCAGAGGTCACTATGTTTGGTTTGTTCATTTGTGTTTTAATCAGCCCCAGAGGGAAAGTCTATTCCCCAGTCTCTTGAGGAGTTTGAGGTTACTGCACTGCAGGTTGTGGCAATTGTGGGTGAATATGGCTTTCTTTGCAAAAAGTAGTGAAACTCTCTCATTACATTTGGTAGTGGTTTTTCTTTCTGACTAAAAGAGCTTTCAACTTCACCAAAGAAAACAAAGAAAGGAAGAAAAGCCTTTTTTTCATGGGCATGTAGTAATAAGACAGGGGGAATTGCTTCAAACTTTAGAAGGGAAGATTTAGATTGGGTATTTAGGAAAAAATCTTTACTGAGAGGGTGGTGAGACACTGGAATATGCCATCCAGGGAGCAGCAAGGATGCTCCATCCCTAGAAGTGTTCAAGGCCATGTTGGACAGGGCCCTGAGCAACCTGGTCTGGTGAAAGGTGTCCCTGTCCATAGCAGGGGGGATTGAAACTGGATGATCTTTGAAGTCCCTTCCAACCCCAACGCCATTCTGTGATTCTATAAACAGAAGGAATTTGTTGGATAGTTTTCCATATTTCCAGTAACTCTTCCCACTTTCAGAAAACAGTCACAAGAAGAGAAACCACGCTTGGATATATTTCAAGGTGCTGGCTGCAAATGTCACACTGGCCCCAGTCCTGCCAGTCTGTATGTCCTGGGAAATGCCAGCTCCCTCCAGGGATCTCAGCTTCCTGACAGAGCCCTGCCTGGCAAGGGTTTTGCACCTGTGGGGAGGGACCAGCAGAGGTGTATGGTTTGGATGCTGTTGGCTGTGGGTAAGAGCCTGGCAGCAGTGGAGAGCCTGGGGAAAGCCCATTAGTTAAGAGCTGAGGCACCTGATGCTGTTATCACTAATGCCTCCAGCACAGGACAGGGTTGCAATCAATTTCATAATAAATCAACCCCATTTTCTAATATGAACCAATTTATCTGCCAGGCTGACTTGCCAAACACTATTAGAGGCTGAGGTCAAACTGAAAAAGACATATCACGTTTTCAGCTTCTCCTCCTAACTTCATATCTCCAAGGCACACTCTGCAGTCACTGGTTCACAGCTCTTCCCCCTCCCTGGAGACTTCTCCTTCAGGAGACTTTCATTTAGAGACGATGCAGACACTGCAGGAATTATGTATTTAATGACAGCCACTAACATGATAGCTAAGGCTGAAGCTATCACCTATCATTTCTCACCACCGTACAGTATTTATGGAGATAGAATAAAAAGATTATTTGAAAGGCTTGATTTGCAGCAGAACCAAGAAAATCTTGGTTTACTACAACCAAGCCAATGTTATGATTTTTATCTGTGTTCATTTAGACTACAGCTCTGGTGGAGACACCCATCTTAAAGAATTAGCTACGGTAAACAAGATAGGAGAGAGATTTGAGAATGTTATTTATAGAAGAAATCACACAGAGATGGCCATAAAATGAGTAATACATAACAAACATGGATAAGGATACACAAAAGAAACAAAGGAATCTCTGCCTTGAATGGTCATTGTACAGCACAGGCTTGTGGAAAATTCACGTACAGGGCAGCGAGGAGCTGGGGGCTGCTGGCAGCCAGGAGCCTTGGGCTGCACCAGATGAAAACTCAGGGGTGTTTAACTCTTCCTCTGACTTTACAGAGTGGCCCAGTCAGCCACTGCCATTGCCAGACCAGCGAGCATCAATTATCCCATTTGGAAGAGTTCAGGTGTTGCTGAAAGCTGGAATAGTAATAATTGAATCAGCAGTGCCCATCCTGGGCAAGCGTGCACTTGAGCAGAAACAAAGGGTGAGGGGCGTCCTCCAGGGCAGGGCCAGCCATGGATGGCAAAAATGGGCTTAGCCAAAGAAAAGCTTGGATCAGGAAAACATAACCAAAACTGCGGGACAAAAACGTTAACTTGCAGCCAGGCAGATACAAATCAGGTACAAGTCAGGCATGAGGAATGAATTTTCCAATAACACAATTACCATGGCAGCAGCACAAATGCCACCAACACCCAGGCATCCCTGGCAGCAGCTTGGCTTTTTCCATACATGTCTCCTTGCAAATTCTTACTTGCACCACTGTTTCCATTAAACTAATGGAAATAAAATCAGATTGTGGCATGTGTTTAAGGAAGTGCTTCACAATTTACAGTGATGCCAACAAAACAGTCAGAATCACTCTTTTAATTAAAAAAAGAAAAAGGGCTGCAAGGGTTTTAAGGGTTCCTATTTCTGAAAGAGAAGAAATCCAAAGCATTTCAAATGCAAATCTGGGTGAAGCATCAGTGCTTGGGAAGGGCAGTCAGTAGAAATTTCAGTGACACAAGAAGTTACAGGAGATGCCAAGGAAGGTGGCTGGTTTGACTCTTCCTTGCAGACAGAATTCCCTCTGGTGCATTTTTTGAAATCTTTTGATTTTCCACTTACAGCACTTACCTACTGGAAAAAAAACAACTCTTTTTATTCTTGGCTAGATGCTTCTAACAAATATCCCTTAATATTTTTCTCCTAATGCCAATTTAAAACAACAACAACAACAACAAAAATCCAAGCAGAAAGAAATGCTCAAATCTGCAGTGAACAAGATTACTTCTGATATGTTTACAAAAATTATAGATACAAAGGCATAAAAGGAAGGATGTACTCTCTCAATCTTTTCCTTCCAAAGAAGCTGACCCTTTTCTATACTAGGTTGTGTTTAGTTGATGTATAGCTTCATATCTGCAAATATGATTTGATGTGAAGCCTGCTGGACTCAGTAGAAGGGTTTCCTCTGGCATTCATCAGCACTGAGCCAAATCCATACTACTAATGAAATTTCTTAGATAGTAATAACAACATTGTGAGTGGTATCACCTTTGTTATAAATCCAGGGACAATAGTATTCAATTTGACACAACCTTACTTTTCCTGAAATTTTGGTCCAGAGGGCTCTCACTGCTTAGCCATGAAGTTGACTACAATGAGAAAAAAGCAGCAGAAAAGTGGGTAAAATGGTGAACTTCTATTACAGTCATTCTGAATTCAAGCATAGTGAAAGGAGTGGGTTCCACAGAGCAACCACAAATTACTTCACCACAGCCTCACAGATCATAAGTGGTTTGTGCTGGTGACTTGGGTATCAACAGCCAAGAAAATGCAATAATATTATTCAGAAATTTTACCCATGTGATTTTTTGAAAAATGTTAAAATTTGAAAATTGAAGGGAAAATATTTTAGCTTGTCATGAAGTTATTCTTTCTCTCCTTCCCCCCCCCCCCCACCCCCAATACCCCTCAAAACAAAACCCCAAAGGTCTAGAAATAAATATTTGGTTGACTAAAGCCTGCTTCATCCCATCTTCAGCTCAAGTTTCCAAAGGAATTAAAACCAGAAACTTTACAACTAATTAATTTAAAATACTGCAAAGAAAAGAATGAAATTTTTATGTCTGAATGCCAAAACAAATAATTTAAACTTTTGAAGTTAATTTTCATACACAGCTTCTGTTCATTTAAATTACATTTTCTGAGGACTTTCTTCTCTTAACCAAACTGTAAGATGGGCAGTGGATTTAAGCACTGCAACACATCTGATGAGGGGCTCTGTGCCAGCTGAGCTGGACAGGAGGCAGGGAAGGTGACAATGAAGGTTTGCCTGGAGGCTGGGGATGTCACCTGGTGTCCTGAGCTGTGTCCCTCAGCAGAGGCTGGCTCCACCACTGGAGCCAAGAGAAACCCTGCTGACCTTTAGGCTGCCCTTGACCCACCTCAGCCTGGCACAGGTCACAGCAACCCATTATCCCTCTGACTTTCACGTGATGCTCGTTTGGAAAATCTCCCCTTATGAATAAGCGCGGCAGGGAACTCTGCAATAACAGTAAAATACCTGCTACGAAGCAAGTTGCAATTTCTTTCCCCGTATAAACCTATCTGTGGAAAATGATGCCACAGCCACTTATATTAAACTGTCAGTGAGCACATCCCTTAAAAGCTTTTTATTCAGTTTTTAATTTATGGCGCTTGACAAGGAGGAGAATTGAGTGTCGCTGGTGCCGATCCCGGCGCGGCTCAGCCCATTTGCTCTGGCCAAGTGCTGGGCCAAGTGCCCGGCAGCCCCAGCCATATATCCTGGATTTTCATTAACAGATATTGTCACTCCACCACCTCTGCACTCTGTTTTTGTCCAGCTACTGAGCTCTGGAAACAATTAGGCGTCTTTCTCCATTAGGCATTAAAAACAGGTAGACACATTCGAGCAAGAAGTTTTTTCTGGTCGCATGACACTTCCTCTCCTTTTTCCCTAAATGTTCTCATTTATCCCACAATGTTTTAGGCACTTCAGGATGGACAGTGCACCAGGAGAGCTGTGGTCCTTCTGGCTGGTGGGAAGGATATAATCCCAGCAGGGACCACTCTCACACAGAGCAGCTCACAGCTTGTGACCCCTTGGACTCCATTGACTGCTTGGGGGACATTTCTGAAAGACAGCCAATACAGAGACTCTGCTTTCAGTTGGCTTCAATTTACTGCAACTGTAGCTGCAGCTCCACTGGAAATTGGTGCCTGCAATCAATAAAACTCAGAATCACCTCTAAACTTAAGGAGAAAAAGACCAAACCTTGGGATACTCCGTAGGTGAGCCTGCAGGCAGCTGCTGATGAATCCTGACTTTTGCAGTGGAAAATATCTGCACTTTTTAAATTGTATGGACCCTGCTTCTGCTTGGTACTGTGCCAGGGCAGCAGTGTCTCTCCCAGATCTTCACCCCTGTGTGATCACCACTGTATCAGGTGCTTCATTGTCAGCTCGTTAGTAAGGGGAAAGAGCTCCCCTTGATTAGCAGTGCTTTCTGATCAGTAGGTATTTAAGGAAGCAATCTCTGGTGTTGCCTTCTGCAGTATGCATTAGGACAGCCCAAGGTTTCTGCCCCAAGATACATGCCTGTGGTCAGACACAGATGGGTGTGAGACAGGGAATCTTGGTTGTGACTCCTGAACTTGGCCCCGGAGCAAATTTCAGGAGCAAACACCCAGTCAAGCAATGTGGACGACAAGCAAGAAAATCCTCCTGCTCTGGGCAGACAGGAAAAGCAAAGGAGACAACCTTGGCCTTCCTTCCTGCCCTTATACCCACCCACCATGGTCTGTATACTAGGGGAAAGTTGCTAGAAGTGAAAGCTTCAAATAACACAGTGAGGCAGTATATCAGGGCCTCTCCTTGCATCTCCTCACTCTGTGTCAGGAGAGATTCTGTCTGGGCTGGTTATATTTATAAAACTGCAGTGAGCAATGTGAGTGTTGCAATCAGCTCTCAGTGCTAAATATGGCTTTGGCAGATACTCTGGAGCTTCACTAAATCCCCTTCCTTAGGGAAGGAGAGCATCTCAGACTGTCTGTCACCCTGGCTCTGGCCGGCCTCAGCACGTGGTAGTGCCTGCTGTCCCCAGAGGCTTTTGGCAGGGCTTCATCTCAGGCAGCAAGGCTGCTAGGAAGGCAGGGAAAAAGTTAGAAACAAAGAGGAGCATCAAAAAATAGGAGGTTAACCGCTGGTAAAGCCACCTGACTTTTACTCTCTTCTATTCTTATTTATGCCCTGGAAGGGTCACACTGGTTCCTGCTCACAGTTTTGGGGAGCTTGTATGGCTTGGGCATCTGGGGCAGCACTTGCTGGATTCCTAGGTTAAAAACATGGCTGTCAGAAGGTGGTGGTCTCCAAAAATCAGATAGAGATGTTGGGAAATACCAAGAGGAAACCTAAGAGCAGCAATATGGCTGGGCTTAGAGACCTGGAAAACCTGTGAGGCTCAAAGACAGCAGTGAAACCATTGCTCCCGTGGCACATACTTGAACTTCTGCCAGGGGAAAACTTCTGAGGTTTAACTAACAAATGGAGGCATTTTTCTGCCACAAAGAAGCTCTCTTTTGAGTCTGGGAAACCTAATCCACTTGCAGCGCTGGCAGCTCATGGGAATGTTTGGCAGATGGAAGCGGAGCGAGGCGGGGCAGAGTGCCAGCCATGCAGTGGAGTGGGGTGGAGGTGTCCCATCCCACAAGTCGTGTCTCCACCCCACTTCAGCTCCTTCTGAGAGAGCACGAGTGTCTACCATTGCAGATGTGCCTCGTGGGATGATCACGTGGACATTTTAGGAGCCTTATGGAATTTCAGAGTGCCACCACCCAATGCACAAGAAACTGCATCTTCTCCCAGCGAGCTTTCCTTAAGAGCTGGTGCTGTCTCTCTGTGACTCAGTTCCTTCTGCAGGTCATGGGCACGTCTTACTTCCTGTATGTGTTATAAAAATAAATACATTAAAAATTGCAACATACCAGAAGCACTGTCATAGTGTCAGGTATGTCCTACGGATAGGAAGAAAATAAATAAAGCAAAACTCAGTGCATTTGCATGAGCTATTACTGAACAGTGAGGGTTCTGTGGCTGTCCTGTGCAGGGCCAGGAGCTGGACTCCATGATCCTTGTGTGTCCCTTCCAGCTCAGGACAATGTAGGATTCTATGATTCAAATGCATCACAACAAATCACCAGCACACTCATTTCTGCATCAGCAGGGATGCCAGAATCTCTGTGCTGGCTGCTCTTCATCTACAGTGAGTGGCTCCAACATTTGGGATTCCCAGCAGGTTGGGATTGAGTTGGCAATGATGCCTCAGGTACTGCAGGTTGTTCTCATAGCACCACGGTGCTCCCAGTGCTTGGACCTGGGGGAGAGCTGCCCACATTCAGCAGCACGGGGCCTCAGCACCTCCAGTGCCAGCTGCTCCTGGATTATCACCTCAGGCAGCCACTGGAGACTGGCCCAGGCTGCCTCTGGAGCCATGGGAGACTCCTGGAGATGTCTTTGTGCCTCCAGTTCTGATGGCAAATCTAGCTCCAAGTCGACAGCAATACCTGTGCGAGATATCACATTTTGTAGCTTTACTTCATTATGTCCACAGTACCCAGTAGAGGTAAAACCAAGGGGAGTTTTCCCATCTTTGCAATCTTCCCTGCCTATACATTAAATAACAATGGAAATATATTAATTTTCTCATCAGTAGAAAAGAGACAATTGTCCTTCCCAATATTTGTCAGCTTCCAAACATCACCCTGACATTCCTAATCCCTCTTCTCTCTTGAAATACAGGATTGTTTTGAACAGGCTTCTAGTGTAGACCAAAAACCACTGAACTTCCTACAGACTGTGTGTCCTCCAGGCTAAACAGTCACCCTCCTTTGTCCTGAGCCTGAAATGAGGCCCAAGATGGAGTAGGATGCTCAGTTACCCACCTGGGAACATTGGGACAGTGGGGCCAGGGCAAAGCCTCTCTGGTTGCTGAACTGACAGGCTACCAGCAGCCCCACTGGGAAATGATTGATTAGTTTTGCCTTTGCCATCTGCTAATTAGCTAAAGGAATGGATTTGCAGACCCAGAGAGCTGCCTGAGGGGAGGAAAACAGCCAAAGACATTGGTACCCTGAGGTCAGTGGTGACAGCATGCAGCAGCACTTGAGGCTCCCAGCGAGGAGCAGCTCATGGGTCACATTTTCTCCAGCCAGGAGCCCCTTGCTGCCCCTGCCCTGCTGCCTCCACGGTGGGAAAGGGAAGGAAGGGAGAGAGATGGCTCCAGTGCTTGACTTTAAAAGTCACAGTGACTTTAAAATTAAAATGAGTGAATCCATAAACGCCTACATGTTTGCATTGTTATTGTCAGAGCCGAGAACTGCAGGATCACCCTGGGGTTGAAATCCAGCCCCTGGATGTACTCAGGCCTTAATATCTGGGAGCAGCATGGGCAAGTGAAGGGCAGGGTTTGGTGCCAGGACTGGATATAATTTCATGTGTTATGTCCACTTGATTGCCTACTTAGAAATTATAAAAATGTACTGTATTTTAAAACTGCAGTCATAAGACAGCAGTTTCCATCTGAATGATAATGAAACACACTCCAAGGTTACGCTGGGACTTCACTGGTGCTATTAGAGATCAGCTCAAAGCTACAAAAGAAAAAATATATTGCACTAATAAGTGTTCCTCGTGTATAAGTTCCCCTTCAGGAGTAATTAAATGGGACTTTTTTTTTCTTTTAGATGGCTGATTTGTGGGATAGCTGTCATATTTTTGTCTGAGGCTCGGAAAAGAGAATTTGAAGACTGAGATATTTAAAGACAGTGACTACTCACCCCGGGGAGAATTCCCACCTGGCTGTAGCAGGGGATACTGCTTGGAAACGTGCTGCCAGGTCCATGAGTGAGGCCACAAGGGTGAATTTCAGTGTACCACAGAGAAACAGTGCATGGGCTTGACCCTGCTCCCTCTTTCCCATAGAGAATAGCCCAGGGGCTCCTTCAGCTCCTATGTCTGCATGTCCCATGGAAATTCTTCCAGAAATGGGAGGCTCAGTCTTTCAGGATCTTGGAAAGTCTCAGAATTGCTGGGAGGCATTGCCCCAAGCTCTTGCACGGCCATGCAGATGAATCCAGCTGTGCACCCAACAGGAATGGGCCTGGGGGGACAGTGGGCATACACCTGCAGGGTGCACCCAGGAATGCTCCCCTGGCTGAACACACACCTTTTGTCAAGCACTGAACAGCCTGCCCAGGAAAGAGGTGGAACACCATCCCTGGAAACATGCAAAACCCGAGGCAGAGTTAGGTAAATGGTTGGACTTGATGATCTTAGAGGTCTTTTCCAACCTTACTGATTCTGTGATTCTCACCTGGAGTCCTACAAAAACATTAACCATTATGGGCGCTGAATTTTCGAATGCGACAAATTGCAAAAGAACTGCATGAAATTCACTATAATGACACCTCTGTGGCACAACAAATCACATCAGGCTTCTCCAAGTCCCCCGTAGACATTCCTCACCCATGAAGTTTACTTGTGCTAGAGAGGGAAAACTCATCAGCACAGTGGGATTGTCACCAGCTGCTCCATCCAGGTCTGGAGATGAACAACTGCTGGAAGCTGGGTTGGAGCTGGGAGAGCAGCCCAGGACTGCCAGGGTGAGCCCCTGGGTCTCCTCTGCAGAGGAACAGTGACAGATTTGACCTCCTGGCTGCTTGTGTGGATCAGGGAGAGAGGGGGTGGCCAGACAGGTCTATTGAGCATTTTATGCCACTGAGGCCAAAGGAATTAACGTGGGGGCTGGGAGGGAAAAGCTTGACTCAAGCTTTCACAGACATATATCCACACAATTAAGGTCAGGGGCTTATGGCAGTCAGTTCTATTTCTATTTGTTTATTTATTTGTTTTCCTAATGGCTTGGTTTCAGTGCTGGATGGCTGCATTTGAGCCCTGCAAGCTGCTGATTTTGCAATCCTCTCTCTCTGGTGAAAGTGTTTTGTTTATATTACCAGGCATGTGTTATTTCAATTTTTGTTTATATCTCCTGTATCAATCAGTGAAACAGTCTCAAGAAACAAGGCCAGGCCAAGGAGAAACACGCAGGTTTTGTCTGGACTGAGATACAGCATTCCTGAAAATTGGCTGCACCTCAGAAAAGCTCTGTGAATAATGGTATTTACTGCTCCCCTCCTTGCAAACAGCCGAAACTCGGTGACTTGATGGGGAAGGTAGAGCTGATTAACCCCTGGCTTCCCTCCTTTCATTAGCTCTTTGCATGGAAAAAGAAACCCTTTTCTGGGCAAGCCTCAGGATGGACTTGGCCACCCTTTTAGTCTCTTTCATCTGTGCTGAGAGCTGGTGCTCAGTACCTTGGTAATAGGACAGGAGCATCCACGGACGGAGCCAGATCTGTGAACACATCTGTGTACATCTGTTTTTAACCTCTCCCCCTGCCCACCACAGGAAAAATACTGTCTGCTCAGTCTCTGCTGGCAGTGCTCTGCACCAGCAGAGGGATCAGACCACCTGCATGACAAAGACTCAGCCCCAGCACCCGAATCCTGAGCTGGTGTGAGCACCAGGATGGGAGGGGTGGCCAAGCCTGGCACATGGGCTTGTCACCCTCAGCTGGCAGGGCTGGTAGGGAATCTCTGGGCTGAGCAGCCCTGCAGAGGCTCTCCCTGGATGTCAGGGTTGTGATCTGATCTGCAGGCAGAGGAGGAGAGGAAAGAACTGGGATCGCTGCCCCTGAGAACCCAAGCAGTGTTTGCATCTTGGACCTGAGGTTTTCACCGATTTGAATTAAAACAAGAGATTCTTCCAAAAAGCAAACATGGGGAGGGGGGAAAGAGTGCCAGCCTACAATTGCTGGATAGGTCAAAGAAATGGGTTTCCTAACAGGATTGTGACAGCTCAAGGATTTACAGATGAAAGCTTAAGGACACGTGCATATATTTGTGCCTGAGATGAATGTAAAAGGACATAAATACCAGTTAAAATGTATTCTAAGAAAAAACCTAACACACTTGTACTCCAGTCATTACAATTCAAACAAAGCAATTGTCAATTCCCTAGCAATTTACATTTAAATGCACAATATAATTCTCATGCTAAATTGTCTATTTCCAGTGCAGGCCTTACAGAGTGTGTGTGGGAGGGGGAAGAGGAAGGCTATGGCTGCACTTGTGGATAGCCACTGCTCTGGGGGAGCTGTGCTGTGCAGCTGAGGTGTGTGACCTATTTTTCTGGTTTCCCTCAAACAAATGGGGACACTCACTTTTCAGCAGAGAAACCCAGAAACATTTTCACCTCAAAGGCACAGAGGAGATGGGTAGATCTGGAAAAACAGGATAAAGATCAAAATGTTCAGGGGTAGCGGGGCCTTAATGTGTCATTTTTAGACACAAGCAGGTCCTTCATCAGACAGAGAGGTCTTGTCCTATTCTGTGCTCAAAACCAAGCCCTCTCCCAGAACTCTGCTTATTGCAACATATTTCTGCTAACAAGATAAGACTTGCTGTAACATCAGCCTGCCTACACGTCATCCACTGCCTGCTTCCCATCTGTTAGTCTTGATATTTCCTTAATCTCTTTCTCTCACACAGCTCCATGAATAGTTCCCCTCTGTAGCACAGGGAGTGAAATTGGAGAACGCAGCGTTGCTCTCTGGGAAAGGCATATATTGGTTTGAAATGAGAAGCTTAAAGGCCCAGGCAGGTTGGCTGTTCCCTGAGACAGCAGAGAGAAATGCAGAGAGAAAATGGAGGGAGAGCTGAATTTGAAGTGTCTGTTCTTTAATTATAAATGTTCTTCCTCCAAACAGCTTTTCTTAACAGCTGGTCATCAATTACGCAGAGTTACTGAGGTTTTCAGACAGGAGATCAATAAATGGGATTTTTTTCTTGGCCAGGAGAAACCATTACATAATGGCTGTGTTTCTTCCCTCTGCTTGCCAAGCTTTCAGGAACTGGCAGGCATTCAAGACAGTGAGGCTATTCTTAGACAAGGGGCACAGCATCAAGCTCAGCAGCAGCAGCAGCAGCAGCAGCAGCAGCAGCAGCAGCAGCAGCAGCAGCGTGGTCTCCAATGCCTGGAGCCTGGGAGGGCATCCAGGGAGGGTCAATATGGGACAGGACATATCAGCCCCCCCACCCCAGAAAGGGCACAGAGCTGGATGTGGCTTTTGGAGGATGTATGTGAATGAATCAACAGCCTCTGTGCAGCAGCATGTCCGTGCCAGATCTAAATAAAAACAGACCAGACAGTGACAGGAGAAGATGGACAGCCTTCCAGAGCTATCTACTGCTTCACAGAGGAACCTCAGGATGTGAGGCAGAATAAATATACCTGTAGTGAAGCAACTTGAGAACTGTACACCTTTCTTGTCTGGTTTATATGTGTTATTTGCAGTGAAATCGAGGCTATCTGCACAAAAAAAAAAAAAAAAAAAAAAAAAGCAAACAACCAGAGAGCTGCTTTTTCACAGCCTGCAACCTTTGCTGCGTGTTCCATATAAATCAGGCTGCTGCTGTTTGCTCTAAATGGAGGATCTCATCTGTGTCTTTGCAGATGACCTGTCTCACACAGACATGACACATAAGCATTTCCAGAGACATTTCTGTGACCTGCTATCATGCCATATAAACCATCTGGCTACCTCTATAGTAGCAGAGCTTAAAAACGAGGCCACTCCCTTTGCAATCTGTGGCTTACAAATAAAACAAGACTCTGTGTAAGGGTTGTGCTGCCACAACCTCAGCCTGGAGCTGCAGCAGCGTGTTCCAGTCACAGCCAGCACTACATAATGAATTTGTCAGCTCCTCATGGCACAAAGCTGCTGTATGGGATGCTGCACATCTATCAGCCCTTCCTCAGGTGAGAGCAAGCAGGGTCAGGCTCATTAGGTTATGCTTGGTAGAAACATAAACCTAAGAAAATTTTCCCCTGCCAGGGGCTGAGCAGGGGAAATGCACCTTTTCCACTTCTGGAGGTCGTCAGTACGAAGCAAGGACAGCAGGACCAGGGTGGGCTGAGAACCAGCCTGAAACCCCTCATGTGAGTGTCTCTCATGTGAGCATCACCAGCAAGATCCCCACCAGGGTGGTCCTTGGAGGTGCTCAGCACAGCAATGCAAAAAAACAGAAAAAAACCCCAAATATTTTCATGGCCCAAACACTACATGAGACTGTTCAAGCTGCCAGAAAGGCCCAGTGCTCTGGGGAGAAATGAAAAGATGTATTTCAAAGCACAGCAATAAAAGCACATTACAGCACCTGAGCCAAAACGTGCTCTCAGTTCACCTTCCAGAACAAGGCTTGGCTGACATCCACATGCATAAAGGTTTGGTCTCAGAAAGAAGGACTTCCAAGGCTGTTTCCCAGTACAACAAGCTGGGGCACAAAGGCATTTGTGGTGTTGGCTTTCCCCAAGCCCCAGGGGTCTTGCTGTGATAGTTCCAGGCATTACACAGCCACAGATTTTCTTGTCTGACCCCTAGCAAAGCAAGTATAATTCAGTCATCTTGTATCTGACAGCTCTTCTACCTGCCTCTGCAGATGATTTCCCTTAAAATAAATATGGCTTCTACTGCCAGGTAGTCAGTGAATGCTGTTTGCAAGCAAGATAGCTAACAACAAAACCCCTTGAAGAAAACTAGCCAAATGTTAGAAATTGCCCCCCCCAAGCAAAGGCTTCACAAAGCAATTGCACATAGCAAGAGCAGCCATGGCCTCTGTGATATCATTTCCAAGATTAATTCACGCTTAATAAACAGCACAATAAAGCCAGTTGATAGCAATTCTTTTCTCCAGGCCAAGTAATGCTTATTGCCTTTATCCTGTCTGATGCACATGCAGAAGGGAGCGTGTGCCAGCCTTGGTATGAAAAGGCAAATTACACTTTATAGGTGAGACTGAAGGAATAGATAGAAGCATTTACACAGGGAAAAAGTGTAACCTGAAGTGGTCCTGAGGTAAGACCTGGTTTTTAGGGAGGGTTCCAGAAATTTTTTTCCTAGAGGGGAAGAGGTAAATCATGCCAGATATAGGTAGGGGTGGCATCCCTCCATTACCCACAGGAGAGAACCAGCCTGCAGCAACTAATCCTGACCTGGAGGGGTCCAGGCAGCCCCTTGGACCCCTTTAGCACCAGCCCCACCACAGACCTGTACTCCTTTAGCCTGGCAGCAGAAGCACACAACCTTGCACTCATCTCACACTCCTCAGGCTCCTTCCCAGCCTGCGAGTCACTCACGTTTTTCAGTCTGCTCTGGGTCACCCACATTTGCTTTTTTTCCCTGAAGGAGGGGAAAAATAAATTAATGAAACACCACAGCATGCAAGACGGCCTCCCCCTCACCGCCTGGCTCCTCCTGTGAAGACTGCCAGTGCTTCACCTCCTATTTGATGTACGCTCAGCACAAGACAGGGAGGCGCGGTAGTTTCTGTGGGCAGCAGAAATGAAAGGGAATGACAGAGCCAGAAAAAAAAAAAAAGAAAAAAAAAAAGGACAAAGAAAGATCTTACAGCTCTTTGATTGTGCTGGCTCTTTGTTTGAGGTATACAAAAAAAAAAAAAAAAAAAAGACCAGCCTGCTGAAGGATTTGTCTCCTGGAGATAATAACCTGTTCAGGAGACTTGTCTCACCTTTCATTGGAGTTCCTCGGAAGGGATCCCACCTCTCAGGCAGCCCCCGAACAACAGGGTTATTTTTGGCCAAGGCTCAGACTCTCTTCCGAGCCCTTTCCCACCCCAGTTTTGCCCTAGGACCAGTGCTCAGCCATGGGCAGGCAGCCACCCTGACTGGGCTGGGCAGGGAGCCCCTCTCAGGTGCGGTGGGAGGATCTGCAGGAGCACCCTGGGTGGGCAGGAGGGGCTGCCCCACTGCAAACCTGCACATCAGTGTGCAGAAGGGACAACAGGCACTTGGACGTGTCACAGCCAGACCCTCGTGGGGTGTAATCAGTGAACTGTCCCCAGATTTGTACCCTTTGGTTGTGTGCTGCCTGCAGGCTGCTGAGAAAGAGTTAAATTCCATGATTCAGCAGGCATCTGCTCAGCTCCCAGGAAAGCTTCTTTGCTCAGAAGATTTATGTCAGTCTTGAAAGAAGGGAACCAGACCAAACTAAAGCAAATCAACAGCATTTCAGGAAAATATTCTTTTTCCCCCAAACTTCTGAGAATTTCCTCATTACATCTGCTATATTAATTTTTTTCCTTTTTGTGACACAGTACTGCAAACTCCTAGTCCTGGGAATAACTTCAAAACATTTAAATTATTCTTCATTCTTCAACATTTGGATGTTAAAGTACTTTACAAGTGTTCCTGGGTGTTGGCCAAGATTTTCAAAAGCAACTATTTATTCTATGTGCCTGCATTTTTGGATGCCTCCCTGCACTGCAAATTTCTGTAATGGGGCTTCATTTTCAGAGATGCTGGCCTACTCTGCAGATAAAGTCAGAGAAACAAAGCTACTTATCTTTTTTTGAAAACCTGATCTTTAATTAGGCAATATCTTTGTGAGAGAAGAATGGTCAGGAGTTGGGGGGTATATGCAAGGTCACACAAGGAGGCTGGGACAAGCCAGGCATGAGGTAAACTTTGCTCAAAATCACCTTAATTGCAAGACCATTCTTCTTGTGTTAGCTCTAGCAGAAAAGAACTACCTTCTTTGCAGGAAAAGGTTGTTATTTTCATGACCAAAAGAGCTCTTAAGGAGAAACAAATGCACTCTTGGCAACAAAAAACAAATCTACTATTCGATTTTTTTGTTTTGTTTTGCATAATTTTAGCTTTTTGGGAAAATAACAAAGATACCGAGACAAAAGATGAAAACAAATGTGAGATCAAACAACATTTTGCCAGAAGGGCAAGCCCGGAGTCCTGGACAGTTTGCCAAATAAAGACAACTTGGCTGATAAGAATGGCTCAGCAAATGAAGCATGTGAAGAAAAATTGTAGTAATCAAAAGGGGCCTCTAGTCTCATTTATTCTTTTTTTTTTAACAGATGACAATGACACAAAGGTAGAAAGGAGATATGACATTTAGGCTTTAAGATCATCACTGCAGCCTTGGAAAGGGACTGACTGATGGATTGGGTTAATTAACTCTCCATTACTGGTGTGTCCAGCACAGCAAACACCGGATCAGCAGCCGGCCCGTGCCACACGCAGCGCCGCGAGGATTCCATACAAAGGGGCTCGGAGCAGGGAAAGCACTTCCTGCTAAAATAACTCCTAATGGAGGACTGTGCCTGAACTGTGATGAGGGGCTTTTATGTGCCTTCAGTGCTGTGAAAGAGCTGAAAAGGTGAACTCTCAGCTCTCTCCTGGCCAGAGGAGATGAATGAAGGTTGTCATTGTTCAAGGCGTCATCAGCATCAGAAGAAATTTTAGACTCTGCTGGGAAGGGGAAGCAGTTTTTCATCGGAGAAGCCTTATCTATTGTGCAGAGCTGTACTCACAATACAGATTTTCTTCTGGACAGAGACACTACAGCTCATTCTTGCCCCGCTCGTGCTCTGTCTGGCTGCCCTGGTGCCACAGGTGTGCTCTGCAGGACACCTGAAGGGCACGGGGACAATGTCCCTGTGGTGGGGGAGCAGAGCCAGCCCTGGTGGTCTGGGCTGTCCCCCTGAGCTGCAGGGTGCTGCAAGGGCACAGGCCCAGCGTGTGCAAGGGAATGGCAGCCCTGGAAGCCTCCTGTGAGCTGTTGGAGCAGCTGCAAACACTGTGCTGACACACACCATGTGTCACTTCAGCCTTTCCATCAGCCAGAAGCTGGAAGGGGCAAAGTTATTATAAAGTTACTGTTGTTTTTCCCTTCCATGGCTGCAATTTCTATACCACATTCCTTAGGGAATACAGCATTTAATGGGATACAAAGACAGGATTTAGCTCATGGCAGTGCAGTGGTCAGGATGAACAGATCTGGGGACTAGGAATGCTGCTTTGCTGCTCACCTCTCAGCAGGATGCTGATACAAAAAGAAACACGATTTGTACACAGGTCTTGGGGGACTTCTGCAGTCCTGATTGCTCAAAAACTATTTTGTTGTCCATTTATGCTCATATTAATCACATTTTATGTCTCACAGAGTGTGGTGGCCTGACTTGGACCTCCATACCTGTGTGTAAGCTAACATAGTTATCCATCTTCCCTGGTGTCTCGGTTTGAAAGACAGGTATGGTCTAAGGAAAGGCAGGAGCCCCTTTTCTGCGATGCAGAGTGCAATCCCCCTCCCTTTTAATTATTTTAGGTCCAATTCAGACACCTTCAGGCAGGAGATATGGGGATGAGAATAACAGTTCTTTACTGGTATTTAACAAAAGCAGAAAAAAACAACAACAGCTATAAAAATTGGCAACAGAAACAGTCTAGCTCCGCTCCAGTCCCTTCTGGCCGCAGGCCGTCTCCCTGTGCTGTTACCGGTGCTGTGGGGGCAGGGCAGGTCCCGCGCAGTTGAAGAGGGCTGGGTGATGGCGGCCGCGGCCCAGGGGTGAGAGAGGATGGGGAAAGTTACTCCCCCTCACGGTGTCGGTCGTGGTGCTCAGCAGAGTGTCCGGAGGTAGTAGGGTGAGCTGGGAGAGCCGCGGAGCGATGTCCAAAGGCAGGGAGCGTGGATCTCAGCGCTGGGATGACAGGGGAAGATGCCAGAGCAGAGCCCAGGTTGTCTTCCCACTCCACGAGCCAAGCGAGAGCCAGTCCCCCCGCTCCAGACCCCCCTATCCCACCTTTCCTTTTCCGGTTCCCCCCCCCCCTCCCCCTCCAGCCACCCCCCTACGAGAGAACATTATCTGTCGTTTTAAGGTGTAGCCACAATTACTTAGCATAACAATGGGAGAAATTCCACAGAAAGAAAAGCGAAGCATTCAACCCCCAACATTATCCACCCCTGAATTTCTCCCATACTAATATGCTATATCAAATTAAACTGTTACATTATATATACATACATGCAGTTAGAGACATAGGCACAGTACTATAGGTATTTCACCCTAAAACAAGGTCTCCTTGGGGTATGCATCTGGTCTCTCCATTCTTTTGCATCACCCACCAGGTGCAACCTGGTCCTTGAGCGAATACAACTCCATGGATGGGATTGTCTTTGCTGGAGGCAGGATTCACCCAAACAGTTTTTCCTAGCATACCTCTCATGTGTACCACTGGAACCTTATCTCCATTCGATATTCCCAAGGGCTCAGATTGGGCAGGGCCTGCTCGGTTAGTGGAACCTCGGGTGTTCACTAACCAGGTGGCCTTTGGTAGATTAATCTCCCAGTTCTTGAAAGTTCCCCCACCCAGTGCCTTCAAGGTGGTTTTAAGCAGGCCATTGCACCGTTCAACTTTCCCTGCAGCTGGTGCATGGTAGGGGATATGGTACACCCACTCAATGCCGTGTTCTCTAGCCCAGGTGTTTATAAGGCTGTTCTTGAAATGAGTCCCATTGTCTGACTCAATTCTCTCAGGGGTACCATGCCTCCAAAGAACTTGTTTTTCCAGGCCCAGGATGGTGTTCCGAGCAGTGGCATGAGGCACAGGGTAGGTCTCCAACCATCCAGTGGTGGCTTCCACCATGGTCAGTACATAGCGCTTGCCCTGGCGGGTTTGAGGCAGTGTGATGTAGTCAATCTGCCAGGCCTCTCCATACTTATATTTGGACCATCGCCCCCCATACCAGAGGGGCTTCACCCGCTTGGCTTGCTTGATGGCAGCGCATGTCTCACAGTCATGGATAACTTGGGAAATACTGTCCATGGTTAGATCCACCCCTCGGTCTCGTGCCCACTTATATGTGGCATCTCTGCCCTGATGACCTGAGGCATCATGGGCCCATCGAGCCAGGAACAACTCTCCCTTGTGCTGCCAGTCTAAATCTATCTGCGACACCTCTATCTGTGCAGCCTGATCTACCTGCTCATTGTGTCGGTGTTCCTCATTAGCCCGACTCTTGGGGACATGGGCATCTACGTGACGGACTTTCACAGGCAACTTCTCTACCCGGGTGGCAATGTCTTTCCATTCATTGGCAGCCCAGATTGGTTTTCCCCTACGTTGCCAGTTAGCCTTTTTCCACCTTTCCAGCCATCCCCACAGAGCATTGGCTACCATCCATGAATCAGTGTAAAGGTAGAGTTTTGGCCACTTCTCTCTTTCAGCAATGTCCAGGGCCAGCTGAACAGCTTTGAGTTCAGCAAGTTGACTCGATCCACCTTCTCCTTCGGTAGCTTGTGCAACCTGTCGTGTGGGGCTCCATACGGCTGCTTTCCACTTCCGGTTCATCCCCACGATGCGGCAGGAACCATCAGTGAAAAGAGCATAGCATGTTTCATCTGCTGGCAGTTGGTTATACGGTGGGGCTTCTTCGGCCCGGGTCACCTGTTCCTGTTCCTCTTCGTCGGCAAGGCCAAAGTCTTCCCCTTCCGGCCAGTTGGTAATTATCTCCAAAATCCCAGGGCGATTCGGGTTTCCAATACGGGCACGTTGTGTGATGAGGGCAATCCATTTACTCCATGTGGCGTCAGTGGCATGGTGGGTTGAGGGAACCTTTCCTTTAAACATCCACCCCAGCACTGGCAGTCGGGGTGCCAGGAGGAGTTGTGTTTCTGTGCCAACCACCTCTGAGGCTGCTTGGACCCCTTCATAGGCGGCCAAGATCTCCCTCTCCGTTGGAGTGTAGTTGGCCTCGGACCCTCTGTAGCTTCGGCTCCAGAACCCCAGTGGTCGGCCTCGCGTCTCACCAGGCACCTTCTGCCAAAGGCTCCAGGACAGACCATGGTTCCCGGCTGCAGAGTAGAGCACGTTCTTCACATCTGGTCCCGTCCTGACTGGGCCAAGGGCTACAGCATGAGCAATCTCCTGCTTGATCTGGGCAAAGGCTTGCTGCTGCTCAGGGCCCCAGTGGAAATCGTTCTTCTTGCGGGTGACCAGGTAAAGAGGGCTCACAATCTGGCTGTACTCAGGAATGTGCATTCTCCAAAAGCCTATGGCACCTAGGAAGGCTTGTGTTTCCTTCTTGCTGGTTGGTGGAGACATTGCAGTGATCTTATTGATGACCTCACTGGGGATCTGGCGCCGTCCATCTTGCCACTTTACTCCCAGGAACTGGATCTCTTGGGCAGGCCCTTTGACTTTGCTCTTTTTAATGGCGAAGCCGGCTCCCAGCAGAATCTCAATGATCTTTTCTCCTTTCTGAAATACTTCCATTGCCGTATCCCCCCACACAATGATGTCATCAATGTACTGCAGATGTTCTGGAGCTCCACCCTTCTCCAGTGTAGCCTGGATCAGCCCATGACAGATGGTGGGGCTGTGTTTCCACCCCTGGGGCAGTCGGTTCCACGTGTATTGCACACCCCTCCAGGTGAAAGCGAACTGAGGCCTGCACTCTGCTGCCAGAGGAATGGAGAAAAATGCATTGGCGATGTCAATGGTGGCGTACCACTTTGCTGCCTTGGACTCCAGCTCGTACTGCAGTTCCAGCATGTCCGGCACGGCAGCGCTCAGCGGTGGAGTCACCTCATTCAGTGCACGATAGTCCACTGTCAATCTCCATTCTCCTTCCGATTTACGCACAGGCCAGATGGGGCTGTTGAAGGGTGAGTGGGTTTTGCTGACCACCCCTTGGCTCTCCAGCTCACGGATCATCTTGTGGATGGGGATCACGGCATCTCGATTCGTCCGGTACTGCCGGCGGTGCACTGTTGAGGTAGCAATTGGCACCTGTTGCTCTTTCACCCTGAGGAGTCCCACTGCAGATGGGTTTTCTGATAGCCCAGGCAGGGTGTTCAACTGCTTAATGCCCTCTGCTGCCACAGCAGCTATTCCAAAAGCCCACCTGAGTCCCTTTGGGTCTTTGTAATAGCCATTCCTGAGGAAGTCTATGCCTAGGATACATGGTGCCTCTGGGCCAGTCACAATTGGATGTTTCTGCCACTCTTTCCCAGCCAGGCTCACCTCAGCCTCCAGCAGAGTCAATTCCTGAGATCCCCCTGTAACCCCAGCAATTGAAACAGGTTCCTTTCCGACATGTCCTGATGGTATTAATGTACATTGTGAACCAGTGTCAACCAATGCTCTGTGTTCCTGTGGCTCTGATGTGCCAGGCCATCGGATCCACACCGTCCAAAAGATCCGGTTTTCCCGTGCCTCTCCCTGGCTAGAGGCAGGGCCCCTCTAGCCCTGGTTATTATTTCTCTCCTGGGCATACATACTGGAGGTTCCTTCAAGGGGATCTGACAGATCATCCTCCCTTCTGTAATACCCTGCACCTCCATGGGAGGCTGAGGCTACCCTCACTTTAGTGGAGTTCCCTCTGTTGGTGTTCCCCTCCCTGATTTGGCGCACCCGTGCTGCCAGGACAGAAGTGGGTTTCCCATCCCACCTTCTCATGTCTTCCCCGTGGTCACGTAGAAAAAACCACAGGTCAGCACGTGGGGTGTACCCTCTCTCCCTAGCTGGGGGGCGTTGGGCTCTACTTTTGGGGTCCATGACTCTCACTGGTGCTGCACTGATCTTCCTCACCTCTTCCCTTATCTCCTTCATCTCCTCCTTAAACTCCTCTCTGAGGTCCTTAGCCACAGCAGAGACATGAGCCTGCACTGGGCCAGCCATCATACTCTGATAATTCCTGAGCCTGTTGGCAACAGAACCCACTGTCACTTGGTTGGTATCAGCATCAATCATTGCAATAAAGGGGGTATACTGAGATGGGCCCAGGTTTGCCAGATTCCACAACATCTGCCCTGTGCACCTGACCTTGTCAGGGTCATTGTCATGCTGTCCATCCCTCCCAAAGAGCACCTCCAGTACTGCCACTTCTCTCAGCTTTTGGATCCCTTCCTCAAGGGTATTCCAACGTGTTCTCTGGTGGTACTCCTGCATTCTTTCCCTGTGGACAAATCTCTCTCTCACACTCATTAAAAGTCGCTCCCAGAGGGAAAGGAGACCTGTCTCCCTTACAAATACCTGGTCCACACCTGAGTCCTGGGTCAAGGCTCCCAAATTCCTTGCCTCAGTACCATCCAGTTGCACACCTGTACCCATAAGGTCCCAGACCCGCAGTAACCAGGTTGTAAAAGCCTCACGGCCCCGTCGTACAATGTCTTTTCGCAGGTTACGGAGACTCTCGTATGACAGGGACTCGGTGATGATCTCAACTTCTGGCTCCCCTGCTGGTTGTGAGGGGCCCCCTTCCTGACCCTTATTATCTAGGTGCCTTGTCTTCATCTTAGACTTCCTAGTTTCCACAGGGGCAACTGCTGCTGGCTGTGAGTGCCCTTGCAGTTCAGCTGGAACCTGGACAGATGTAACATCTGTGGGTCCCACTGCTGCACCACCAGAGTCTCCCTCTTTAAGGCAGGGGGAGGGTTTCTCACCAGCTGGGGAGAGGTACTCCTTCAGCATCTGGCCCATCTCACGTATCTCCTTTGCTAGCACCCCCACCCATTCTGGGTGGTTCCTTTCCGAGGTGGGCTGTGGAGCAGGGTCAAACTCTGGGGTAATATCCCTAGTCTCTGGGATAGGATCAGGCTCTGGGGTAACCTCCCTAGTCTCTGGGACAAGATCAGGCTCTGGGGTAACCTCCCTAGTCTCTGGGACAGGATCAGGCTCTGGGGTAACATCACTATTTCCTCGGGTAGGTATCAGGGTTGTTATCCAAGTCAATCTCCCCTTATCTCTGAATGTTAGATAGAACAGGTTTAACAGGGATATAAGCAACACTAGCCACAATATAATGTCATTAGCATTTAAAGTGGATTGGAACCCCTTGAAGACTGGTGGGGTGAACTTCAAAAACCCTGTGATGGGTTGAGAAAAAATTTCACCTGCTGCCACTTCCTCACAGTAAGTACCATTATTGAAGTAGCCCCAGAAACACACACTTAGAGTGTGATAGCTCTGAATCCATGTGGCCATCTTCCAGAGAAAATTAAAAATCCATGAATTCCTCAACTGATCAACCCACATAATAAACTGGATAATAGCCACAGTAACCTTGGTTATGAAACTCATGTTTAAAAAAGGGCTTGCAAATGGGAGAGATATAGCAGTGACCACATGGAGGCCAATCCAGGGTAAGCTGGACAGCATGGTGTCACCTACCACAAGCTTGGGTAATTTAAGAACTGTTATCCCCTTTTCTACCCCTCTCTCAATGCCCTCAGGCAATGCCCCACGTTCCGGGCGCCAAAATCTGTCTCGGTTTGAAAGACAGGTATGGTCTAAGGAAAGGCAGGAGCCCCTTTTCTGCGATGCAGAGTGCAATCCCCCTCCCTTTTAATTATTTTAGGTCCAATTCAGACACCTTCAGGCAGGAGATATGGGGATGAGAATAACAGTTCTTTACTGGTATTTAACAAAAGCAGAAAAAAACAACAACAGCTATAAAAATTGGCAACAGAAACAGTCTAGCTCCGCTCCAGTCCCTTCTGGCCGCAGGCCGTCTCCCTGTGCTGTTACCGGTGCTGTGGGGGCAGGGCAGGTCCCGCGCAGTTGAAGAGGGCTGGGTGATGGCGGCCGCGGCCCAGGGGAGAGCGGGGATGGGGAAAGTTACTCCCCCTCACGGTGTCGGTCGTGGTGCTCAGCAGAGTGTCCGGAGGTAGTAGGGTGAGCTGGGAGAGCCGCGGAGCGATGTCCAAAGGCAGGGAGCGTGGATCTCAGCGCTGGGATGACAGGGGAAGATGCCAGAGCAGAGCCCAGGTTGTCTTCCCACTCCACGAGCCAAGCGAGAGCCAGTCCCCCCGCTCCAGACCCCCCTATCCCACCTTTCCTTTTCCGGTTCCCCCCCCCCCTCCCCCTCCAGCCACCCCCCTACGAGAGAACATTATCTGTCGTTTTAAGGTGTAGCCACAATTACTTAGCATAACAATGGGAGAAATTCCACAGAAAGAAAAGCGAAGCATTCAACCCCCAACACCTGGTGAATTAAATTACATGGATGAAGGATACCAGTAACCACTAATTCCTCTTCTGAACAAATTGAGTGCAGCAAGACTTGACCATAGATGCATTTTTAGCAGGCTGAGGCCCATGATTTCAAACTGAGATACCTTTGCTTGTACAGTCCTGCTGCAGGCTCACACTGAGGTATTTTTGTAGCTATTTCTTAGAAAGAGATTCCATATCCCTCTGAAAAAAAAAAAAAACAAACTCTAAACGGGATTAACACTGTCTATGTACAGAAAAGCAGTGGAATGAATGAAAGGGATTGCTAGGCTCTGAATTTCCCATCTGCTGGCTGCTAGTTTGTGACAGGATGGTCTGAAAATTGTTCCAAGAGAGGAGTACATAGCACATAGCATTTCCAAGAATAAAGCTCTTTTTCCAGGAATTAATTCTGAATTTGACCGTTCAAATTAACCTGCCGTGAGGCCCTCACAGTGTGCACTCACAAACAGGAAGCTCTTCACTCATGGGGAAAAAAACAGATTCTGAATCCTGCATTTGACTTAAAGATGTGAAACCTGTAATTTTTCTACTAATTTTAGGAATGCATGGTAGCAGAGCAGGAGGCCAGCAGAAGCTGAGAACCCTTTTGCTGGCAGCAGTCAGAGCAGGAACAAACCAGGTAGCCTGAAAATTAACCAAAACAGTGCACACTTCTCAGAAAACCGAGCAATTATTCATGCAATGGAAAGGCATTTTTTTAGTGGATGAGCAAATAATTTTCCATAGCTAATGAGCCTGAAAATTGTGAAGGAGAAAGCACAAAGGAACTTGTTTCTGTGGGTTATAATTTGCTCAGTGCTGGTGCAAACCCTTGCAAAGTGTGCCTTGCTTTGGCCCCTCAAGGAGCAGAAGGGAAGGACATGAGCCCTGGCCCTGCAGCAAAGTGTGAGATGTTCCTGGGACTGAGAACACTGGAGTTCATTGGTACCCTCACTCCCATATGGAAACAGCCCCATCAGGGGAGGCACCACCCGAGGAGACTGCACTGCCCATCCCCACCCCAAGAATTCCCTGCCTGAATGCTCAGGAACATTTTCACACCCAGTGCCCCACATCTCCCTGAGTCAGGCAGCAAAGCCACAGCAAAGGGGACATGTCAGGAACAGGGTGCAGGTTACATCAGCCCTGAGCATTGTTCCAGGGACATCAGACAGGCCAGGGAGGTGGTCAGGGAGCAGAGGAACTGCTGCTGTTCTCAGCCCCATCCCATGGTGGTGGAACACAAGTTTGCCTTGGTGGCACCTCAGTCCAATTCCTGAGTCCAGCTGCACAGACACATCTTCTCTGGAGATACAGTGGATCTGGCCTCACTGTTTTTACAGAGGAGACCAAAAGTAATTGAACAAAATCTGTTTTCGATTAAAGAGATTATATCTCATAGAGCCTTTTTCTTTTTTAAATTGCGCTTAAATGGCTTTTATGTAGCTTGTTATTTTGCAATAAGATTAACACCAAGGTGGATTGAATTACCTGATAATTCAACACATAATTTACGGGTACTTCCATGTGCCATCCAGGATATATTTAAAGACGTCTTGACAACGGATCCATAGAGCACACAATGAGGACATCATTACTTAAGAAGATACATCCCCAAAGAGACACATGACATTAACCCCATCTGTAGATGAGTAATCAGAGCTAAATCAGGAATGTTCCCATTTAATCTAAAAGAAATGGTGCCCTATAAATTCCACATACAAAAATCCTAGCAATTTACCACATGATTAAACCATAGTGATTTTTTTTAATACAGCAGTTTTGCTGAAATATTTTAACTTGGGATCCCCAAAAAAAGATTTATAGCTCTGAATGCAGCACTCATGCTTGGAATAATCAATACTGATTTTAATATACTTTTTAAAAGATTTATTTCCTTGTTGCAGAAAAGATTTCAATTGCAGGGTGCCAACAACTGATGAATTATGATTTAGGGCCAAATCTGTTTCACTTGGAAGAATGGTGATTTTAAATTCAATGAAGTTTCTCTGATGAGTAGAACAAGGAAGTTTTGGCCCACATTTTTCTTGAAAACCCACCAATAAAGTAATTATCTTGTCACGCTGACAGCCATGTGTATTTATGGCTGGGAAGCTTCACGCCCTGTAGACATGTGACAAACAGGCACTTTCTCTGCAGCTTTTCTCCCAGCACTGCCTCGTGCAGTGGCAGAGCCAGGGTGGGAGAAGAGCCCAGGAATGAGGATGTCGGGTCACAACAAGTGCACACACAGCTCCACAGCCTGAGTGTGTTTACTTTACATACCTGAGGAATACTCTTGAAGGTTTTGGTTTTAAATGCTCTGTAGCAGGGAGCATTTAATGGTGGGACTTTCCTCACCTCTGCACATGGAGATGGGGTGACACCCTAGCCAGGGGCCACCAGCCTCTCACTTGAGTGCCCTGCCCTCACCCCAGCAATTAATGCTCTGTATCTGCAGCACGATAGTTGGATAAAAACCTGGTATTTAATCTTGTCCATCCCCAAGCAGTTCATGATTGCTCCCCAGAGTCTATTCATGAGTGCTTTGTTCATTCCAGTTTTAAATGACTCAAGAGCTGATAGGGACTCCACCACCTCCCGTAGGAGATAAATCAGTACACTTAAATAAAAGACAAGATGGTATCTAGCATGCTGTTCCTACAAGATTCACCATTAGTTCTTACCCCAAGGCAAGCACGAAATAAACAATCCCTGCTCCCAGGTTAAGTGCCTGCCTTTCCTTTGGTACAGTGTGGTACGGACTGTGCTATCATCAACACACGAAATTAACTTCTACCCAACGCTGACAGAGACACATTTAACATACATAGCTTGGCACTGCATCCAGCATTAATTTCCCAGCCCCAGACACGAGGAACGGAAAAGCTTTATTAGATCACTCAGTCCTGCTCACTGTTAGGCAAATGATTTGCTTCTTAGTGACAGCCCCTGGAGTTTTCTGCAGTCCAAATTGCAAAATCCCGCAGCACAAGGATCACCTCCCTGTGGACTGCACATTTGTCTTCACGTTTATATTTACATCTGTATTTGCTGTATCTTTCTTAAAATTACTCATTTTTTTTTCAAAATGCACTTCTAGGATACCCTTTCACTAATCCCTTCCCAGTCCTTTTTTGGCCCCGCTGTAGGATTTTTCACAAGTTAGCCAATCCATCTCCTCATAATTACTGTGAGCTCTTCAGATTTTACTTCTGCTAGCTAATGTCTTTCTTATGCAGAGGCCTGAAGGATGGAAGTGGCATCTCCAGCAGGTTCCCCATGGCCACTGGGCAGATGTGCCCCTATGATAATGCCTTTGCTCCACCAAGGCCAGATCCCAATGGAATGCCAAGCTCCCTGTTCCCACCAGCACCCTTGCCTCTTTCTGTTATGAGATGTATTATTTCTCTTCACATGGATTAACTGCAATTTTCCTATTTTTAACATTAATGTTATTTTACTCTAACCACATTTTCCCTCATATCTAGGCAATTACAAGACAATTCACAGCAAATTTTCATGGGGATAGTTCATTACTTACTAGAAAATGTACAATAACGAAGCGTGAAAAACATGGCAGCTTGCAGTGCCATTTCCTTTTCAGACTGTGAATAAAAGTGGAGAAATAGTGTTCTGCAGAGCAAGATTTTTTAAAATTAAAAAAAGGGGCAGAAACTTCCCAAATAAATGATGGCGTGACTAATAATGTATCGATCCTACTTTTTAATTCCACCTACAGCATTTCAATTGCCTTTTAATTTTCATGATTGTGCAGGTAAAAAAAACCCAAAAAACGAAACAGAGATTGTAACACATGGCTACATGGTTGGAAATCCACAGCTCCATGATATATGTACTGTAAATGTTTGCTTAATGCCAAAAAAAAAAAAAACAAACAAAAAAAAAAATTCAGTACCTCAAGGGTTAAACCTTGAGGTTAAATTCCTAAATACTGATTCTGCTATCCTTTTGCCAAAATTGTCCTTCCTCAGAGTGGATGATCAAACATCGTGGTGACAAATTGGTTTATCTCAGACCAGGTGCTCAAGTCAAAAGATGCTTTCAAAAAGGACAAATCTCAGGGAGGAAAGAAATGGCTCTAATCACATTGGACTCTCCTACACGAGAAGCTCTCCAGCACACACAGACAGAGCAGGCACTGTTACAAGAAACTGTGCAGCAAGCTTGCCTCAAGCATTCCTCTCTCCCACAGGCTGTATAATAAATGCAAGAAATGATTCAAAAGGACCATTCTTGCTTCCCTCAGACATATTTTGCTAAACCATAGCAATAAAGATCAACTTTACCAGTTTCTTTTTCTCCTGCCTCATGTCTTTCTGCATCTGTCAACATTAGACTTCATCTAAAGAGTGGGTTTTGTATTTTACAGCTCCTTACAAGGAGGCAGGCAAGAGATGGATCTTACACCAGGCACAGACTGAGCGGGGACTGAGGGGGGAGTGTGGGAAAAGGGTGTCCTAAAGGTTTTGGGGAGTCTTGTACCTTACTGCTAGCACATGATGCAGGCATGTGTATGCACCAAATGTGGTATTCCATCACATCAGGTCTGCATTGCTCCTCCCTCCACTGGAAGGAATTCAAAACATTTTCTGGTTGCTGCCCTTTAGCTATCAAAGCCAGCACTTGGAATAGGAACAAAATATGTAATGGTTTCAGGAAAACTTACTTCTCACAGATCCCTAAAAATGGAAATAGTTTTAGTAGCAGTCTCTGAAGATGGGGTGGACTAAGGATTTTATGGAAGAAGGAGGCATTTGAGGAGCCTGCAGGCAGCTTGCACTGCTCACTTTTAATGCCAGAGCTCATCTCCTGAAGCCTGAGGAGAGCAAAGGACAGTGTAGGGAGCCAACATGTTAAATGCCTCAGGCTTTCCAGTGTAAAGACCAAGAGCTGCAAACAGGCAAAAGTGTTGCAGCCAGCTGCTCAAGGACCTTGCTATCATGACACAAGAGAGGTTCCTATTGCTGGGGCACGTCTTTGCACATCCCTGGCTGTCCAGGAAACAGTAACACCAATCCCTACCAAAAGCTGTCCCCATGTCTTAGCATTTGACCTCTACCAGGTGATTCTTTTAGCTTTGCAGGCACTGATCCATGGTTCCTGCATACCCCCATCCCAGCCTCTGCTCTGTCCTTGAACAGAGGCTCCCTGAGTATCTGCCTGCAGTGTGATCATTGCTTTCCTTGGAAATCCTCTGGGGAGTAAAGCCATGAAAAATGCTGGATTTACCTCTGCATGTCATTGTCAGCTTGGAAAGGAAGACAGCCCGCTATTCCAGTGGGCAAAGAGTTAAGTTGTCAATTATAAAACAGAGAAGGGTTCCTATAAAGTGAATTAAAGCAATCAAATGCTGCTACACATTGTATTTAACCAGATCCTTTCTGAGCTGTTTCAGAGCCTCAGCTGAAGCAGTGGTTGAGCTCCAATCCAGGGCTGGCTGCTCTGGGTCTTTTCTCCCAGCCAAGGGTGCTCTGTCCCTCTGCCAGGATAATTTTTCCAGTTTAAAATTGGCTCTTGCTGCAAGGCTCTCACAAACGTTACCAAATCATTGATCGCAAGCAGCATTCCCTGTATGCATTTCTTATTAAATGAACAGCATTTGCTTTGAGTTCTTCATGAAAACCAAACCTGTTTTCTTCACAGGGAATACATATTTGGGATTTTGGTGACTTCAATAACCTTGTATCTTCCTCTTCTTCCCAAGCACAGAGCTTGATTTAGGGTGTCCTGATGAAAAAACTGGCCATTTCCAAATGATTATACTGAAATGACCGATGAAAACAAGAAGTATGTGGATTATGACAGAAAAAATACATTGGTAAGCACTGGAGAAGAGTCCAGCAGCACATTTCGTGGGTGAGGTAAGCTGAGGGGCTGCAGTAAAAGAAATAGGTATAAAGAAGGGAGGACATCACACAGTGTGATTATTGTGGTGTCTTGCATAGGGCCGTGAGTTGATCAATGATCCTGATGAGGCCTTTTCAATTTAGCACATTTCTACAATTCTGTGACTGAAATATATGTAAGTTGTTGATTTAAAGCATCCTTTTAATTTACTCTTCATCAGCTATAAGGCAGTGCTCGCATGTAACCCTAATAATTCATCATCCTATCTGCAACATCCAAGTGTTGAACCCTGGACCTTTTTGAGGTGAGAGAGCATTGGCTGGCACAGAATGGGTGCATGGCAGTCATGCAAATGGACCCAATTTCCAAGAGTCTCCTGACATATTTTCAAAAGCACAGAGAACCAGAGCTCAGAAAAGCAGAGCAGGAGAGCAGAAGTGCAGAGTCAAGAAGAGATGGAATGGTGAGGTGAAAGAGGAGCTCGTGAGTCTCTAACTTCATTTCTACAGCTATCATTAACAATTTCCCTTCTCCTACTTTCTCATTATCAGTGTTTTTTTGTGAGAGTTAACATCTGATGGACACTGCCTGGCTCAGGGGCCCTGCCCAGTCCTGCCCTGGGATCACAGCTCAGCTCAATGCCTGCAAACAGGGCTTCTGGTGTTTTCTCCTGGAAGTGTGTGTCTGGCAATGCCCAGGGAGTCTTACTTAGCAGAACAATGAAACACAAGCCCATCAATCTGCCTGTCAGGTTACTGATATGCTTCTCCATCACCGCAGTACCTACTGTCTTTATATTGTTGTGGATGAAAGGAATTTATCCCCCAAGGTAAGGAAATGTTAGCCCTAGTCTATGAACCTTGAGCTAGAGGCTAAGACCACACAGGGAAGTGTGTGGCTCATTGGGGAAATTCACTGTTCTCTAAACCAACTTCCAAATCCTGCTTTCCTCATCAGCTCTTCTCCATTTCATTACAGCACGTCCCTTGACATCAAATAAGGCTTTTGCATCTATTTTTCTTTTATGTTCCAAAAAGAAACTTCTGGCAGTCTTTCTTGAATTTAATATTTTCTTGAAAAACAATATTTTCACAATGATCTCTAATGAGATTCCACAGCCAACCCCAGAAATAGATCCTGTATTTCCAATTCTTGCATGAAGCAAGGAAGGGGAGTAAGAAACCATATAATTTACTTTTTTAAGTGACAGAAAAATTTAACTGAAACAATTTTCCTGAAACCTTGTGAGAGCACAGCTCCATTTGGTCATAACACTCCTAGGCTGCATATTCTCCTTGAAAGTTTAACTCTGTCTCCAAAACCACTGAAATTAATGATTTTCCATGGGGAAAATGGAAATTTTCCTACCTGTAGGAAAATTCTCATGTACATCAGAGGGGCAAAACCAGGTCTGATGTGGAGTGATGCTGCAAATACTCCTCTAACAAGCTTTAATGCCCAGGTGTGTTTATGTGGCAAAGTCCACACGGTGAGGAGCTTCCTCCTATGGGAAAAATTTCTTATTTCCCTGTAATATGGTCCATGCCCAAAGCCAAACATTTGCTTCTCAGGGACGTTCCTACTCCCTCCAGATAAATCATCCTGGCAGGAATGACTCAGCAGGGGATAAATTTCATCAGGGGCCAGGATATCATTTCATCCTTCCTTTCAATGTAACAGGAGGTTTTTAATCAGGGACTCCTTCTGATTACTCCCAAGTGCCATAAACAACCAGGATTTGCTATCATGCTTTTGGATTATTACCAAAATCATAGTGATATAATGCACACCATGCAAAAAAATATTACCACTGCAAGTAGAGAAAATGCCTGCAATTAAAAAGCACTAACTTCCATGCTGGCTGTTTTAAACAACTCCTGCTATTATCATCTCTGATAATAATTAATCCTTATTGCTTACACAATCCAGAGGTCCTCTTGCAGATTTGAAGAAGTTTCATTTGGGTTTGTTTGTATATTTATTTATTTATTTATTTAAAGAAGTGTTGTCATCAAGAAATCTGTGAGACCTAAGAAAGAGCTGATTGATCACAAGGTCCTATCAAATGTCAAAGCTGGCCCTCGCTGACCTCCCATCTATTCAGAACTGCTTTGATTTAATCTACAAACTGGCTGCCTCTCCTGCCTGTGAGTTCTGTCTGTAACCCATGTGTCAGTGTTTTGAGATATGACCTGTTTCACGCTTCATTCATCTCATCTGAAGGACGGAAATTAAACTGGAGGGTCAGCAAGGGGCACAGCTCAAAATACACACACATTAAACTGGAGTCTTTTGTTTGGGCCCATCAGAAGAGTTAGAGCAACCATCAAAAATAATATTCAAGTGGAATTGATTTTCTTTTTCCTATTGAAATTTGTAATACTAATAGATGTGGAAGGGTGGCAAGTCTTGTCACAGAAGGAGGAAAAATAATCATGGTGCCTTCCTAAAAGACTTGTGATGCTTTTAATCATATCAGTATATGAGAGTGTGAACACCTCCAGGTTTAGTAGTGTGAAAAAGGCAGTATTTCCATTGTAAATCCAGCATTTCAAGCTTTTTTATGCTGATCATAATATTACAGCTTGAGCTGAAACACAGTGGAAAGTTCACAGCATGGATCACAGTGTTTTAAACCTCATCTGTCTTCCTTGGGTTTTGTTATAATTTGGAAAATGCTTAGCTCCAGTTCTTGCCCTGTGGAACACAGCCAGCAGCTCAGATGGATAATTCTCAGGGGCGACCACAGCTTTACAGAGCAATTTTCATACTGACTTTTCCTTGGCGAGGACAGTGAGTATGAGGGATGAAGCCTCACTGGCCATGCGAGCCTTCCTGCACTCCTGCAGCTCTGTCATGAGCTGCTCTGACTCAGAGATGTGCCCCCTTCCTGGACAAGCCAAGGCTCCTTCAGGCTGGCTGCAGGTGGACCAGGTGAGTCTCAGCTGCACAGGTATCAGGATGCACCCTGAGATGCTCATGGGATGAACACCAGACACTCAGTGGGACTTGCAGCTGAGAGAGCAGATGTTTCTCCTTGCAACCCCTTCTTTGTCACAGGTATGTAAAAAATTCCCAGCCTGCCGACACAGTTCATAGCATCACAGAATATTCTGAGTTGGAGGGGATCCACAAATATCATCACTCCAACCCTGGCCCTGCACAGGACCCCCAGGAATCACACCCTGTTCCTGAGAGCATTTTCCAAATGTTCCCTGAGCTCTGTCAGCCTTGGGGCTGTGACCACTTCCCTGGGAGCCTGTTCAGTGTCCAACCACCCTCTGGGAGAAAAACCTTTTCCTAATGTCCACCCTAAACCTCCCCAGACTCAGCTCCATGCCATTCCCTCAGGTCCTGTCACTGGATAAGGGATTGATGCCTGCCCCTCTGCTTCCCCTAATGAGGAAGTTGATACCACGTTTGATAAAAGTTCATTGCATTAACCTCTCGGGTATGTAGATTACTACAAGGTGATGGCATTTACAAGTAGCACCATCTCTGCTAAAAAAAACCCCCAGCAAACAAAAGGGCTCACAGTCAGCACCCCCTTGAGAACACTGGTGATTGTCACCGTTTTTGTAAATCATCTCATCAGTTTAGTAATATAAAAAGCCCAAATCCCTCTGTTTCATGTCTTTTTTCAACCTAGTATCTGTAAGAAATTAATTCAATTAAAACCCCTAACAATTTAAACTTAAAAGCTCAAGGAGACATTGTTTTGGAGGGTATGCTGCTGTTTGCAAATCTGCCTGCCAATCAACAACAGAAAAAAAATATAGTCATTTGTAAAGATGTTTCTTCACTGGAAGAAAAAAACCAGAATGATATTTATCAAAGGCACATTTGCCCTTGAGCCTGAAAAAAGAAAGCATGAAAATGCCTTCAAATTCTTTTTAGTTCTAAGGCATGTCTTTTTGTTCATGCTTAACTGCAGAAGAAAAATTAGGAACAAGTGTGTGCATATCAGTGCATGTGTTAGCATAGGCTTTAATTGGCTAGGAGTAAATTAATGGCTGCTTGCAATATTTCTGGCAATCTGTTATAAGCTATGTAAATTTTTAAAAGAGGTTTCTTGAAAAGGCTGGCTGAAATCCTGTAATTCATATTCTGCTGGGGGAATTGATTTGAGAAATAATAATGAAATGTTTTACCTCAGTGATGAATCTCAGTTTTGTAGCACTGCAATTTTTAAAATATTCTTGTAAATAATGCTATGAGTGTTTCTAAGAATAATCTACTTCAAATAAATATATCTGTCTCTGAATTAATAGCATTTTTTTCACTGCTCTTTTTTACCTCTTTTGTATGCCAGCATTCCAGGGGTTCATTGCAAAGCCAGCATTAGCTTTGATATTATTATAATAAATTAAAATCCAACATTTGTTACCATGTGACCTGCTCCAACAGATTTTATTATCAGTTTTGCTAGTGAATTCAGTGGGAACTTAATCAAATCTTTAGGAGGTAGGTCCCGTTTTATAGAGAGGAGTTGGGCATGGCCCCACACAGCACTGACACTTCAAGGTGAGCCTGCCTGGGTCACTTTGGTGGGAGCGCTAAACATTGATTGGGACAGTGGCAAAACATCTAACTTGGCTGCCCAGGGCACTCATTAAGGCTGCAAGAGGAGAATTAAAGTCTCACATGAAGGGCAGGGAGCTGAACCTCCCACAGTCACTGTCCTTCAGCACACTCAGGGAGAGGGAAAAGCTCCCGTGGCAGAGAAGCAACTGTTGAATGACCACATCTCCTCCCTCCACTCACTGATTCAACAGAACCACACAGACCACACGGGCTCTGGATGGTCAGTGACCAGCTCTCAAGACCAAAACAGAGATCTTTGAAAGGTTCACAGTGAAATACCCAGGGTTTCCCGCTGGTTTCCAGGGAAATCTCAGCAATTGTGCTTCAATTGAACACATACCATATGCCCAAGCAAGTTCTAATTGCTGTTCACCTGAGGGATGCACAGGCAGAAAGAGATGATTCCACTTTTTTGGGAGCAGACCGAGCAGCAGGAAATTCAAGCCAAAGAGCCCCACTCCTGAAACAACAAAGAAAATTGGAAAGTTTTATTCCTTGTCCAGGGCAGGTAATACTGAATGTCTTTGAAGGAAACCCCCAAGACAGGAACTGGCTAAAGCAAATTACTGGTATAGCTTTTATTATGGCTGTAAGTATAGCTCCTGTAATGTGCCTGACTGCCTTAGCTCCACTTTTCTCTTATCTTGTATATCTGACATTTTCCTTTTTATTGCTTAGCAGCATGTAAGAAAGTATCTTGTACTGTCAATAAATCTGTTATCCTTTAATAAAAAATTAGAAGCTACCCAAAAAAAAAAAAAAAAAAAAGAGCGAGGGAGGGAAAGAGAAGGCTATGAAAAAATATGGCTCGATGCCTAGAAAACTTCAATATGTTGTAAAGAGAAAAGACTGCTAATTAGGTCTTGCGTAGCCTATTCTAGTCCCCTCCGTGCTGCAAGAAATTTAACCCAGCTCACTTGGCTGATGGTTGGAGAAGTGGGAATAGAGTGTGGGAGCTCTGGAATCAGATTATTGAGATGATCTATGAAGTAATGAGTCAGTGAAATGCAGCTGGATGCAGGGATTTCACTGTTGGGCTCAAAACACAGGGAAAAGGTTATTAAATTAAACAGAAGGCTGGTCCACCCCACGGCTCATCATTACTCTTGGCTGTACTGAAGCCTCCCACCAGACTGGCCCCACATTTGCTTGTGTGCTGAGTGATGCAAAGCAGGGGAAAAAAGCTTTGGAAAAGCTGACTGCTACTCCAGATGCTCTCAGAGATCAGCCACGCTGTTTTGGAAAAGAGGAAGAAAATGGTGCAGGGAATACCACGACAGCTCTGCAGAGCACAAGAAGACCTTGTGAATGCCCTCCTTGAGCTCCTAGCTTTTAACATCTCCATCTAAGCTCCATATTTCTCTGGGATAAGTAGGATGCAAACCCGTGTGGAGAACATGACCTGGAGTTTGGGAAAGACAAATGGGATGGAAATGCACCTCTCAGAGCAGTCATCCTCAGAAGGCTCAGCTCTACTTGCACCTCCTATGGCCCAGGTGGGCTCTCTCAGGAGCCACCAGCTGGATTTGGTCCCTGCTCATCCAAGGGAAACCAGGAAGAAAGTGTTTCTCATGCAGGACCTCCAGCACAGCTGCTCATGTCATTCCCTCTGTTTTTCATTGACCTGCTGTTTTGGGAACAGCTGCTCCCAAGTCATTTCAGGTTTGATAGCGTTGGGTTTTCCTCCCTGCACTTACTAACAACCTGTCTGCAGCTTTTGCTGCTGTTGTTGTAATGACCTGGGTAGATCTGTCATCTTGCAGAGATTTTGGTGACTTAAACTTGGTAAATGGTGTCCTGATAATGATTTCACTTGGGAAAGGTGGTATTTTGAAATCTAACTACATGAACGTAGCTGGACATCAGCAGCTCGGTTATACACATTTACAGGCAAGAAAATTCAGTTTGAAAAATATGAGAACTTCCAGTGTTGTATCTTTGGGCAGAGGCAGGTGAAATAACATGCACACCTTCCCTGCTACCATGGAGTAAGAGAGAGTTGTTCATAAGCAAGAACACCAGCTACCTGCCAGCCCAACCAGGCAGTAGGCTTGGAAAGATATATGTATACACAAATAACACATGGCTTAATTTGCATACTAATTAATCGGTAACACCTTATTTGCATATATATTAATCTGAAGGTGCTATATAAAATTTTTACTTTTAGGGAGTGCTAGTGCATACTTGACAGTCATGATAATCTTCATTTTAGCTTAAGAAAGGAATTAGGAATGACTTTGGCTAATATTAAAATGCAAGTTCAAAAAGACAAATGGAAAACATCAGCAGCCTTGAGTCACTGGGGTAAACTCCATCGTTGCTAAGGAATTTATTCAGCCTTTGCAGTTCAATGAGGTGACTCAAAGAGTCAGAGGGGTTCATCACAGCCCTGTCTTCCCCTGGGCAGGTCCCTTGTGCCATAAGCCACAGAAATATGGTAATTCATCCTGAATGTTATGCTGCCTCTCCTCCCAGAAACTGCAGCAGGCATCGCAGGCAGAGCTGACAACAGACGAATGCTCAGGGAAATGTCTCAGCCCAGCCAAGACAGGGAAGTGGAGATGGGAAAAGCTGAGGTGGTTCTGCTCAGCTCACAAACCTGCATGGGGCTGAGCTGGGCAAGGGGTGTGTGAGGCCCTGGATCAGTGTCCCAGCCTGGTTGTGCCTTTACACCAAAACAACACAAACCAGATACGCTGCTTCATCCAAAATGCAGCATTTCGTGCAGTTATGGCCAGCCTGAAGGCGGTTCCTTCAGGAAAACTTTGGGGACAAGACGCTTCCAGGGCACTCTGGACCACATGCAAAGCTGGACAGAAACTCCTGTCTTTGTGACCCATGTGCCTGAGGACATTGTGCCATTGTCAGGAAGGGAATTCTCAACCAGATGAGTTTAAAAATGCCCAAACCCATTAAAAAATGGTTTAAAAAATTGGTCCACTAAATCTTTGACCCCAGATGTAGACATCTTGTGCTCACATTACTGTGGGGTGCAGGTGGGCTTCTGCTGCCTGTCCCAAGAAGCACATGAGGATGAGGATGTCCTGGCTGGAGCACTGTCATTGCCCTGCCTTTTGAGGCACAGGAGAGAGTGCTGAACAGGAGCAAGAGGATTTTAAGGCAACTATTCTTTACTGTGCAAGCTGCCATTGTAAACTGTGATTAAAGGTGCTCTTTTTGCTAAGACACAGCTCTTTTTTACTGCAAGCTCTGCCTTTAAATTCTGCTGATATTTTGAAAAGGACAGGCACAGAGGGAGTGCAGTGGGGGCTGGGAAGCATCTCCAGGCAGACCAGGTTGAAATGGCTGCAAGCACAGTGTGCTTTTCTCCCTGGGGCAAAGAAGATGACTGTGGTGACCAAGGGGATTGATATAGCTGTTGATTTTGGGAAGAAGCCTGTAGTGTTTGCTTTTTGCAGAAAGGAAAGCTCATGTACTGAGCAATACATTCCCAGGTGGTGTTATAGAGCCATTTAATCCAAAAAATATTTAGCAAATCTATACTGAAATCAGTTCCTGGGTAGGCTCATCTTACAGTGCCATGGCAATAAAATCAACTCTGTGTGATTCCTGTTCTTCTCGGTGGGGTGACTGAAGGGACTCAGGTTTTGAGACCTGGCACCTGGACATCACTTTTGGGGACCTTGGGTTGCGCCATCAGCAAGGGCAGGGGAGAGGGGATGTGAATATCAGCTTGCTAAACACTCCTGGCCAGGGGGAAAACCTTGCAAATCCTGCAGCTTGCAGAGGCAGGGCAGCAGCTCACGTGCAGGCAGCTGCCATCCCCTCTCCCGTGGCCACAGCTGTGCTGGAGGTTCAGCCAGGGCCAGGGGAATCCTCCACATCAGGGCTGCTCCCTCCCCTCTCTGCAGCTGGTCCCTCTGACTGCCATCTGGAAATACCTTTCCTCCTGCTTTGGTGCCAAGGAACAGCTTGCTTACACCTTGCTGCTTCTGCTCTACCCTCCATAGCCCTCCTCCTTGCCAAATTCCTCCCTGCAGTCCCCAGTGAATGGCACAACTCCCTCGTTACTGATTTGTTTTTACTGCCTGCCTACGAGCTTTCCAAAGAGTGCTTCAGCCTTAGGAAAACATCCTTCCCCTTAGCAATCTGGACGCTGTTTGCCTGGCAAAAGCCTTCAAGGGATACGGATTCTGGACCGTCACAATTTTAAAGAGGGCCTAGAGAGATTATAGTGCTAATTTTAAACAGATGGCCTTGACACTAAGAGATACCTTGATTAAATTAAATCTGTGCTCAGCAAAGCTCTGGCATAGCTACAGTGACCCTATTTATAGAAGATGCCATTGTGCTGATATCTGTAACATGGACTCTGCTTGGGTTCAGTTTCTTATCACCTGAAGGGAACAAACAGCACTGGGAAAACGCAAAATCTTATTTTTTTTTTTTTTTTACTCTCTTTTTTAAAGTCAGTTAAGCAGCAGGTAAGGCTTTCTGTGCAAGGAAGGAATTACACCCACGTAGCAAATGCCATGGGAACAGAGGAGCTCCAAGCACCCGTTCCCAGCTGCCTCCATGGGGAGGTCCCCAGGGAGCCCCGGCTGTACCAGCTCCTGCACCTCGGACCCGGGAGAGCCGAGAGCAAACATGCAAAATGTGCATTTCAGCTTTAAAAATTAATGTTGGCATCTATTTAAAAATGAGAGCTGGCAGCTCTCCAGTGGTTCACCAAGTACATTAACTTAGTCAAACGCCCATTACTTCCTCCCCTTCCCACTAACTAGAGTGTTTTGAAGAGGCGAGCTCTGCAAGCTCCGCAGCAAAGCACATACCCCTTCCTTTTTTTTTTTTTTTTTTTTTTCCATTTAAGCTGTTAAAAGCAAAGGCTATTTATAGACAGTGGATCAGAGACAGGCTTGGAGAAAATCTAGATGAGGGTGCTCGAAAATTTAGAAGCGAGGAAGGATTGCCTCAGAGCCAAGATTTAAAACACAGGAGTGTGGGCTCAGACCTGCATCCCAGCACCCAACACCCCCTACAGCTTCCCCTGCAAGGCTGGGATGCCTTGGCACACTTCTGCCCTCAGTGGGCTCTGATCTTCACTAGCATCTGTGACAGTCACACTAACACAAATCATGTCCCAGGCAAATTCATCCCTAGCTTTGTCCCTACGTGTTTTCCTGACACGACACTGACCCCAGAATTTCCAGCCAGAGCTGTCCCTCCCGACACCAGCCACGGCTCCCAAGCTGCTTTTGTCAACAAACACCAAGCCCAATGCTTTTGCAGCACCATCTGTGATATTTGGGGTGCAGTAGTTCTTTGAATACAACTGTGCAGTAACGAGCACATTCTGCAGCTGTCTGTTGGACACGGGAGATGTAACTACAGAGCTGCTTGGGGAATTTCTGGTGCATCCACTGTTATACTATCACAGCATTCAGACATATGAGCTGACAAATTTTGTGGCTGTAAACAGCAGAGGCTTGCTGAGAATCTGGACACTGGTGTATAAAATGGGAATACTTTCCTAACGTGAAGACAAGTGAAATGTGTACGGTCTTTCCAGGAAGTCTCTCAGCCTGCTGGAAAGCCTGCAATTGCTATATGGGTATAGTGTAATTTCAATATTGCCAGATCCCATAAGGACTTAGCAGTGAGCAGTGCATTAAATGCTAGTTTCAGAAGCCAGATTTGTAAGCCTATAGAAAAAGGTTTTAGGCTATGCTGCTGGAATGAAATGAGAAAGGAATATCTTTATATAAATCTTTTATGATTATGGGTATGTCATCTATAGACCTCTGATTTTCAGACCTCCTCCAAAAGTAGTAGAAGCCAATTATTCTCCAGAAAAAGAATACAGAAAGACAAAAATCACCACCAATGATACATTTCCCAGTAGATAATAGGTCAGAATCTGTGCTCTTTTACAACTAAAGAAAAACGGAATAACTGGAGCCCTTGGCTTCAATACCACAAATTTACCTCAGGGTCAAGCCAAAGCAGCAGAGATCAGACTTTGATCCAATGAAAATTTTTAATTATTTTTTCCCCTCAACATATGTTTTCTTCTGAAAAAGAGGACGTGGTTTCATTTTTGAGAAAAGTGTGCTGAAGTGGGTAAGGAGCAGAGCCCTGCTGTGCTGGGGATAAAGCTGTGGGGAACCACTGTGGGGAGGGAGGGAGGGACCAGGAGGGATGAGGCTCCACGTGGATCCAGCTCAGCCCTGCTGCAAGGGCTATGAATGCAAAATCCATTCATGATGTGCCCTTTTCCACATTGTTACTGCTCCCATAGGTTATACTCATATTACTACACTATTTATACTCAAGTGGGAAAAGCCCAGCAGCTTCCACACAATACTGGGGACCAGGAGGAAATCTGGGGCTCTCCCATTCAGCAGCCACTCCTTCCCCCTGCAACAACCGCGGCAGCAGCCTCAGGGCTGGTTTGAGATGAGATTCCTGCTTTGCTGACCTTGTACACTTCTCCTACGCAGAGAACCTTTACAATGCTTTGGAGAGAACGGGGTGGATTTTACCCAGATGGCAGAAAAATAACATTGCAGATTACTGCCATTGAAAGCCTTGTTAGAGTCTTGCTGTGCAATCTCTGCCATATATTTTAGCAAAATACTCACCCTACACTCCAAAATCTCATTAAAAATCAAATTTAAAATGGAAACATTCACCTTTTCTATCTTATAAGCTTATTGCATGTGTTACATGTGGGTGGTGAGCATGTTAGGTACAATTTAGAACATAATTTCCAGAGAATTGAAATGTCACCAAGAAAAGGATTGTAAATAATGAAAGTTTGAAAGGAATCTGAGATCTTTATAACAGATAATCACATTTTAATTCTGACTTATGGCTCATCCAATTGCCTACAGTTAGAGAAAAACAATTCCTTTTTTTATTGTATGGAAATCAGATGAATCAGATGAATCAGATGAAAAGCCATCAACATCACAGCTTGGAAAACATATACCAATGTTCAGTGATGTGAGCAAAGCCCATGAAACTGCTTCAGTTTGTGACCCTTTTTATGGGTTTTCCTCAAATATTTATAAGAGGTCTGTGTTAATAAAAACGTTAGTTGAAAAGTTTTCTAGAGATACCACAGATCACAGAATTGTTGAGGTTGGAAAATCAAGTTCATGGAAGGACTCCTACTGAGTGAGGCTGCTAGGAAAAGCTGGAAATCTCTTTTCCTCTCTGTAGGCTTTTCAGAGAGTCAGCCAAGGACCAAAATTAGTATTAGATCACATGGTTTCTCAATCATGGGGTTGGAAGACTGACTATTGAATGGTAAATAGTCAGAGTGAATAGTTTATCCATAGCCCCAACAGGCAGGAATGTGCTGGCACAATGCTTCGGATCTGATTTGAATATAAAAAACAAAATGCAGAGACATCAAACACTCTTTTAGTACAATTAGGAAAAGTAAAATTGGACAAAATGCATCAAATAAATTATTGCAAATGCTTTGCCTAATGACTGTTACCACAAAGACAGGCTGCAGTGTCCAAGAAAAACAAGGGCAGAGGATTTCAGTGCCTAGGCATGTTCTGATTTTGGTTTAAGCCTGTTTCTCTATTGCTGCTCCCCAAAACCTTGAAGCTTTATACTAAAGAATTGCCACTAATTGGGGCTTTTTGCAGCTAGGAGACCCACCCAATGAGAATTTCTGACATGAGCCATCACCAACAAACTAAAATGGCAAGACAAGCCATAAAGATAAGATTTTATGTAAAGTCCATCCCCGCCGAAAGCAAAACTGTATCCCAGAGTGTCCATCAGCCCATGGGCAGGGAGGAGAGAGGACCTCAAGGTGCATTTGTCCCCTCCTTGTAACTTCTTGCCTTTTGCCACAGCCCAGTGAATTTCCCAGTTCCCCTTGCCCAGGGCTGCTGAGTTATGCACACACGGATGCTCATGCACGTACACACTCCATTCAATGGAGGAAAAAAAAAAATAGTTGCAGAGCAACTTCCAGATAACTCATTTCACTCATGTTCTCCAGGTATCTTTCTCTTGATCCTCTGCCTCCCTGCTTTTTGCTAAACAAAATCGAGATCACTGCTTTCTCATTCTTTTCCTAAAAGAGTCTGTACAAAGCTAAGGAATAACCTTCAGTTATGGACCCAGGAGCACCCCACACACACGGAGGGTATTAATGATCACAGAGCAAGCCCTCACTGCTCCCAGAGGCTGCATCCCAGTTTCCACTGGCCTTGCACCAGGGTCCCTTGCTTGCCCTGGGAGTGGCTGTGCAAGCCCTGCTGGGTGAGTGTTCGTGTCCTGGGGTAGCCAGAGGGTATCCAAGACACACCACGATCCTGCAAATAACTGTTTTTCCTATTGAGTGTCTAACCCAAAAGTTAGGGAGCGAATATTTAAAAAAAATCACTTTGCATTGATGCAAAGCAGCATTTTTCCATGTTTTCTTGGCAAGAGATAATTATGGTAACAAGCCAAAAAAAAAAAAAAAAAAGAAAAAAAAGAAAAAACCAGCGTATCTGTTTAAGATCTGACTAAACAGTCTATTTGCATTTGTTAACCCTCGGCCTGATTGAAGTTGGGCTGCTCTGTACATGAGAATACCATATCAAATATTTTAAAAAGGAGTCAATTTCTTCCCCCTTCCCTTGTTCTCCACCAGGCAAACTCCCAAACAATTCAAACTGACAAGCACCCTCTGCATCTTCGTGACTCCCTTCCCACCCACGTCTTCCTTTCTCCAAGCTTTCCTTTCTGCTGAGAACCCTCCTCTCTGGGGAGAGATGCTTTGCCATAAAGACACGATTGTTTGAGATCCCAGTGTTGGCCTAGTTCAGCATTTGATGTCATTCCCTCAATTACCAACACTGAATTGCCTTTGTATTAAACAGGACAAAAACAAGGAAATGAATGAAAAATCACATCTATGGTGATACAAGACCCCGTCAGAAACCATCAGACATTCCTTCTTCACGCATATCCTCCAGAAAAAAAATCCTTTCCACAAATTTAGACCTCTGATGTCAACCACAGGCTGCCCCAGGTAAACACAAGGAGACAGCAAAGAACTGGTTTGGGGCTCTCTTGGGATGCTTTGTAACAGCAAATGAGACCATTTTACTGTGAAAAAAAAAAAGTATTGTGTGGATATGGAACGTTTCCAAACAAGAGACAAGGTGAATTTCTTTCACACTGCAAAACTGAATGGTAAATTTTTTTAATAACTACATATGTTTTATTATCTTGGACTCTTTAATACCTCACATCTCTAATTGTAGTAGTAATTATTAGCTCAGCTAATGAAAGCTTTGGAAACAAGATTGTGTGGGAGTATTTGAAGTCATGAGTTAAGTCTTTTAACTCAGTAATTGCCAAGGATTAATTCATTTTTCCATTTAAGCACTGAGAAGCTGGAATATTATTTCCTTGGACTGTATTTGTGCCTGGCAGTTCTGAGTTAATTACAACTCCATGAATCTCTTTAAATCACATTCAGAGGTTTCCAGGTGTAGCTATCATGAGGTCCTGGCAAATCCTTCAACATCTGCTTGGGAAAGGATTCCTGAACTTGAGTGATGGTGTTGTTCTTCTGAAGGTCTGCCTGCTGTGTACCTGCAGCCATTAAGGGCACTACAAATGCAGTGGCAGTAAAAAGCTTAGGCCTGTGGAAGTTCTCACATAAATAAGGATTATACTCATGAGTGTCTGGTTTGGAAATCATCCCCCTTAATTTTTTTTGGATGGAGACAAGGTCTTGGTCAAAACCCTGCAAAAATATAAGTTAGTGCATAAATCACCAGTTCACCAGCTACAACTGGTGGAAGAGGCTGAAAGGATGCACCAAGAGAGGGACACAGGGAGAGCCAAGGAGGTGCAAAGGGCACAGGGCACCCCTGGAGCTCTGTCTCCCCCTTTGTGCCACACAAACAGGGGCTGGGGCAGCCCAGCACTCAGCACCAGCTCCTCTCCTCTCCAGTCATGCCTTCCCCACAGCACTCCCAGCTTCCCTGCCAGGACCATATGGAGGCATCTTCCCTCTCAAACACAGAGGGACTGAGAACAGGAAAGAAACCTAAAGAGCTTTTTTATTCTCAGTGGCAAGGAATAGTTTCTTCAAAGCCACCAAAGGCTCTTTATCTATCCTGGGTGGTGATTTCCCCTTCCTTAAGGATGCTCCCAAGCACTAACACATCCCCAAGCTGTTCCTGGCCCAGTTACCCTTTGGTTTCCTGATTCAGGGCTTGGCATCTGCTAACCCAGAGCCCTCCCTGCCCTGGGGGACAGTAGGGTTTGCCAGCACAGCACAGCACTCTGCCAATGCCACAGTGCAGGAGGAGCCACATCACCACAGGGAAAGAAGCAGCCGTGTCAGTAAAGGCACTGACATCTGTTCTGAGCCTCACAACACATTTTACAATTCCTGCAATGCATTGAATCCCACTCCTGGGTCCTGATCCTTGCTTCCAGCACAATTTCTGTATTTTCTCCACCGAGACTCAAACATAAAAGACAAAATTTGGTCTAATTTCCTTTTTTAAATTTTTTTTTAATGTCAGTTGCTCACAATCTAGGTGAGCAAACCGAGATGCTGATCCAGCTGGAGAGAGGTGTCTGCTTGCAGCCCTGATGCAGATGCATGGACAATATTTAAAGCACAGTTCCATGGTAGGTATATCCTGTGGCTCACTCATTCCAAGCTGGAGATGTTGCCTAGGTTTCCACTCCACACTGTGCAGGACAGAAGCCAAACAGCCCTGGGATACTGATGTCACCCTGGGTCTTACCAAATGGCAGAAAGGGTGGCAGCTACCTTGAAAATGCCCAAATCACTGAGCATATCTAACCTTCTCCCTTGGGCTAAGCTTGGCAAGGAGATGAGAGACTCATCTCTTTCATCAGCTGAAAATTGTTGGAGCAACCTGAGTTGCTCAATTGTTCAGAGGCAAACCTATTCAGCTAGAACCTGGGCTGGGGCCAAAAAGGACTCCTTGACTTTCAGCTCTCTCTCTCAACTAGAACATTGTATTCCTATATTTGTTGTGGTCTATTACTCCTTATTGTTAATTCAAGGTTTATTAAAAATTAACATCTGTTAACCAGAGACACTAATCTCATCCGGACTTTTAAAATTCTGGAGTGCCAATTACCCTAGACTGCTAAACCAAAAAAGTGTAACTCTACTAAATCTTGTTGAGCATTTTCTTTAGTGGCTATTAATCTGAAAATTATTTCCTTTTCCTCACCTAGTGTGAGCACAGCTCTCTGCTGCTGTTTAAAAACAGCACAGAAAATTTTAATCAAACTTGTTTGGTTTTTCTCTGCATCATTACACTAAATTAAATCAATAACTTTCAGGTGGGAGGGAGAAATCCATGATTTTCTTGTTAGCTCTTTGTGCAATTATCTTTCTTCATTAGAAACACCTGAGACCCATGCCAGAATAAAAATTAATATATAGTCCAACCTTTAAACTGCTTTCTTTATTATTCATGTTTTTTTGAGTGCTGTTGCTAACTGTCACATCAGAGGTCTGGTGGGTTATAAGTGGGATCATTAAAAATAGCTCATTTTAGTAATAACACAGCACTATTCATATTTTACTCGGTATTTAACAGTCCACAGGAGATTCCCGTAGTTTCTCATTTGCCAGATTGTCTCTTCTAAATGTCATTGTCAACCACTCACATCCAGTTCATCCTCCTGAGCAAAATGGCTTTCATAAAGCCAACCATAACCAAAGCAGCTAAACAGATGGCAGACTGCATCCTTGCAATTTCCTCAGGCTTGAGTTTCATCCCTTTAAAATAATAACTCCCCTTGAAGTAAGTATGTTCCTTTGTATTAAAACAAGAGATATAATAATTACAGAGGCTATGGAGCACTGAATGAGCAAACTAAATAAATGCAAGAGCAGGTAAGGAGACTGCAGAGTCCTGCACACACTGACCCAAGATGGTCTGGGCTATATGCTGAGCATTAAATTCAAATTTAAGTTCTTGTGTTTAGACTCACTGGAGCAATGCTTTTCTGGGGCTGATCAACTCCCTGTGTCAATTCCTTATGACACAGAGGTGAAAAGAGTGAATATTTCAGCACGAGAAATGGAAAGCAGCAGTGCCATTGCTGGCACACGTGCCTTCACACCCTCTCGTCCCACAGCCTGAGGACGATGGTGACAGCTGCTCCAGGGTGATGTAGAGGCTCCTGGGACAGGAGTTCTGTTATCTGCCAGTGTGGCCCTTGTGCTTCACTCCCACTCCCTAAAAACCTCAACCCCAGCCTCAAGCAGCAAGGCAGCATCAGGCATACAAGAAACAGAGCAAGGAAAGGAGGAAAATGGGTGAAGAAATATGAGTGCTTTTGGATCCGAGCTTTAGCTCTGAGGGAAAACTAAACTGCAGCCCACCACCTCTGGCCAGAGACTGAAAAATATAAATAATCAAGGTCCTGCAGTTGGGGTGAGACTCGTGCCAACAAAACCATGGCAGCTCCATCCTGGGCAGGACCAGCCCTGCTCTGCTGCCCCCTCTCCCCTGTAACCCCTCTGCTATCCTTCTTTCCATATCTGTTCAGAAAAACAACTGAGAAAACCGAATGCCCTTCTGCTGTGATGTTCTCACCCCAGCAGTGTAGGCTGTAAACCCCTTATAGAGTAAAGACATTTATTCCCACTGGAAAAAAACAGCTCCTGAAGGGAGACCAGCAAAGCTGTATTTGGTCATCTCAAGAGATCCTGCAGTTTAAACTCTGACTTCTAAGAGCTAAGCACCTCTGAAATTCAGGCCAAGCTCCTGAGCTGGTGCCAATGAAGTGACATGTGGCCATGGGACAGCCACTGCTGCCCTGGCTGGGGCTGGTGTTTGGCCAGATGTGCAACTCAGAGGAGAATTGCTGGTCTTCCCAAAGGTGCAGCCAAAGTTCTGAAAGTATTCCCCGCATCAGCCCCTGCCCACTGCTTCTCCAGGAGCAGCTTTCTATTGAGCTTTCACCCCATTTACGTGCTGCTCCTGTTCTTTGAGAAGCTCCGACTTTGAAATGCTGCCTGTGAGGATTCTACAAACCAGCTAACCTGAAACCTGGATTACAAAGGGGAATAAAAAATGTTGATCTGTGCAGCCTAGTTTGGGATGACTAGTTCTGTTTTCATCTCCTTGCCCATATGATTTATTTCAATTATAAACTCCAACCCTCACTACAGTTTATACAGTTCTTAGTGCAAGGAGATGCTAATCTCTGTGTGGGTAACTGAGAGTAAATCATCATCACAAGAATATGTTAGTTAAACTGTTTCATTCAAGAAGATTAAGAGAAGAAGATTCAAATTTTTAAAGTTCAATAAATGCTGTCCACATGCCTGTTCCTTTTACCAGGGACATTATTTTGTTGCAGGTTAATACAGTGTCTTGCAATGAGCCTCAAAGCTCTTCCAAAGGATGTCTCTTCTCTGATACAGCTCCCTCTGGGGCTGGCCCATTACAGCTGTTCAACATCACACTGGGGCACCAGTAATAATAGTACTCACAGCACTGACATAGCATTTTATACTTTCAAAGCACTTAAATTAATTAGTTACAGAGCTAAAGTATGGGTTCGGGCAGGATGTGAAAAAGAGAAATATATCCAGTGGAAACTACAGGGGGAATTTAGGGAAATGTAATGTAATTACCCAATTTGGAACCTGGCCAGAGCAGTGCTGCTCCAAATACCATGGGACCTCTCTGACCACACATGGTCAGGACCTTGGCTTCGTGTCTGCTGCAAAAGATGAGGAAGCCCTAACAAAATGTGCTCAGTCATCAGGTACAGGAAAGGGATGATTATACAAAATCCTGTTGCTCCCTAGACACCTCATAGCTACAGGAGCCCATATCGACTCAGGAACTTACAGATATTTTCAATTAAACACTTCCAACTTCTGATAATATTTACAAATTATCCACCTCACAAGTCCATTAACTGGTCTTAATTGGGTTAAAATCCCCAAGCAATTACTCATCTCAGGCATTCCCCTCTGCACCTCCCCAGCACACACATGTGTACCCTCATTTTGGCTAAAACAAGCACATCAGGTGGTTGTGTTGCTGAGCCATGGCATTGCTCCATGCCAGTTTGGAAATGTTAATGTCATCTAGACATGCAAATGTCACAGGAGACCGATTTTAGGATGCACAAAAGAGAGACCACTAATTGGAAGGAAGCGGCAGAAAGTGATTACAATTCCTGCTCACCTCAACAGTGCCTGAAGAGAAGGCAAAAGGCTGACAAAACCCAGTCAGTCCTGCAGGCAGGGCTTGGGGTGTGCCACGTGTCAGTGGTGGGGACAGGGCCATTGCAGCTTCACAAAATGTGTAGGGTGCTGATTTGGGGCAGAGCACTCACAGCCTGCATCCCACAGGGCTCAGCTCCCCAGCAATACCTGGATGTGGGTGCTGAGGGATCTTTGAATTTGGAACAAAAAAATTCAAGAAGGAGCTGCTGGCATCTTTCTTTCCAAGCAGTCTGGGAGCTCAGCTTAGCTCAGAGAGCCCTGGAGCAGCTCTGGGTTGGAAAGGCAAGATGGGAACCTGTCTGGCAGACCAAGCACCAAGGAGCCTTTTGTGCCTGTCAAGGAATTTGGACTCTCAGGTCTCATCATCAGTCATCATCATACTTACTACTGAGAGCTCTGAGTGTAGGGATTAAGGAGATGCTTTGCTATAAACATTTTAAAAAATAAGAGAAAGGAAATTGGCCCAATTGATTAATATTTCTCAAAAAATGTTACATTTTGTTAACAGAGTTTTCCAGCATGTGGAAAAAGCTCATAAAGGACAGCTCTTGGTAATATCACACTCTCCTCTGACAGACTGCAGGGACCAAATCCTCTCATTTACACAACTGTCACATAAGCATCAATCCATCAACTTTCACAGATATATTCGTGATTCTTACTAGCATAAGTAAAACCAAGCTCAGAACTTTTCTTGCATTTTCAACTCTCTAGGATTCTCATCTCTTGCAGATCATTTAATCCAGAGCAGAGCACGTCTGAAGTTTATTTACCCAATATATTAATTCTGATTGTGTTTGCAAACACTGTCCCTTGTGGGGAATCCTCTCCACACCCGAACTGCTGCCTTTGCCATGTAAATGAGTCCCAAGCTCAGACTGCCCTGCACACACACTTCCCCTCAGTACCACCAACACAGCCCCTTTAAAAACAACAGTCCACAGCTTACAGCTCTGTCCTGACAGCTATAATTTGATTGTCCCCTCAATATTCAGCTTTAGCATGCCTTTGGCCATCATCACGTTGGCATTTCCCTGCTGTGGTTTTCCATGCTTGACTGAGCTACCCCCAGCACTGGTGTACCTGGGGTAGTGTCCTCCACCTGAAATGGCCACACCACAGTAACCAGTGTGAGACCTCCAAGGTATCTTCTGTGAAATTAGACTTGGTTTTGTGTAGTTTAGAGAACTCTTTTGTAGGATTAAAACTCACTTTTCCTCATACTATAACGTGGAAGTGACCAGGCAGCAGGCAGGAGGAGGAGAGAGACCTTTTTTCCTTAGAGGCTGCTGTTTGTTGGGTGAAAATAACAGATCTAAACCTAAACAACTCTGGGTGACTCAACAGGACCCTGCAGGATGTGGGATCCAATGTCAGAATGATGGATGTGCTCAGCTCTGCCATAGGTGTGCTGTAATGAGCTGCCAGGGCACCAGGGCAGCAGCAGTGCTGCTGGTTTGCTTCTACTGAGAAGGGCCCAGTGCTCTGGCTTGGGTAATGAGCTCCCTTGTACACACAGAAACAGGCACAAAAAACTACTCTGGGTGTCTTCAACAGCACAGGCTCCTGCAAACACATCACACCTGACCTTCTGCCACTGCACCAGCCTGTCACAAAATCTGAGTCATATTCAACACCCAGCTCTCATCTCTGAAGTGTTCAGTGGCCCGACCCATAGGGATATTTTTAGCTCCCAGGTACAAGGTGATTCCCACATCACTGTGCTTTGGCACAATGAAATGTTCCCCGAGTGGTGGGTTTGTCTTTGCAACACCAAATTCTCTGCTTGAGGCAGCTGTGGGCGGTGGAACAGACAACCAGAAGGAAAAAGCAATGCAACCCTTCTGGCTCAAGGCTCATCTTCCAGAATTAGTACTTGCTAATGTAAAAAAGTGTACACATATATTCCTAAAACTCCTGCAAACCCAAGCACTACAGAGCACTCTCTCTGAATGCTGTTCCAGAGGGATGGAGGTACAGGCAGGCACACTGCAGGAACTGTGCCCTCACTGCCACTGGAGCACATCTGGAAAACCATCTCATACTAAAAGCTCAAAGGCACAATAATCCAAGGGAATCCAGTTCTCTCAGTCATTCCTGTGGCTTTGTCTGGGCTCTTTTTAATGAGACACAGCAGTTCACCATCAGGCCACCTCTCTCCTTACAGAGAAAGCTTTGCAAGGACACGTGTCTCTCCTGATCCTGATTTCCCTCTTGCAGAAGCCAGGCTCTCCCTCCAGCAGGAGGTGGGAAGAGAACAGTGCATCAAGTTCTGGTCTCTTCAGGGTCATGACAGTATGATAAACCAGGCTGTAGAGTACAAAGAAAGGAAATGTAAGCCAACTACAAAGCCTAACAAGGTCAAAGTTATCTCTCTGGGTGGGTCAGATGCAAATGTGGGACACAGTGATTTCATGGTGCTGTTAGCAGGGTGCACAAGGGTCACTCAGAGTCCATCTGCACACACAGCCTTGGCCCTAGGCCCTCTGCAGCCATGCTGGTGATGCAGGGCACACCCAGTGGCTTTTGACTCTGTCAGATGGCACCAAGCCAGAGATGCATCTTCTGTGGATGTTTTCATTTTTTGCAGTTTTTGTAGAAGGGTTCACTGGTTGGATATAAAGTAGTCCCAGAAGCATGGGTACATTTCACGTTTCCTTGTATGTGGAGACTTTAAAGACAGCCTTTATGTTATGCAAGTCAGGCAGGAACTGCAAAAGAAATTAAGGCAGGGTGCTGGTATTCTGACTTTATGAGATCCCAAAGTGGCTTCAGCAGGAGCTGTGCTATGGACAGAGCTCACCCTCGAGTGACCAGGGTGAGAGAAAAGGCTGTGTGTGCACAGCCTGCCCTTGGGAGAGGCTGGAGTTATCCCTAGTCCTGCTTCACCCCTTTTCTGGCTGCATATAGCAGTGAATAATCACAATACAAAAATGGTGCAGCTTACTCCCACGGCCTTTCACGTTTCCTAGAGAAATAAACCATTTTCTCTGCTCATCAGAGGAAGCCAGGGGAAGTCCAGAGGAGGTCTGACTTCCCAAAGCAGCAGACACCAACAGTGCACCTGGCTTTGTTCCAGCACTGTTTTGCTGTGTGTCCAGGTCTCTCTGGCAGCACTGAAGCTCGGGCACAAAGCAGGTTGTCACCCCTGAGCTGTCACCCTCCAGGAGGGATTACCCTCAGCAGCCCTGGGGAGCACTGCATCCCTCTCTCCATCCCACTCCACGCTTCCACTCCGTTTTCTTTTAATCAACCCATTTTACTGTGCTAGATAAGTTATCTTTCCTTGAAAGGAAGGGAATTAGGTTTCATCAACGAGCTTTTCAACAAGTTGTCACCACCTCAATGATTTAGGGTAGGCAGAACACCTCATATTCCCAATTGCCCTCATGCCACCGCAAGCTGCCAGTCAGTGTGAAAGCACAGCCCACTATAGCATCTGCAAAGGTCAGAGGTGAAATGTTTTCACAGAAAGATAATCAAGCCATAAGATAAATGCTTCATCAGGAGGAAATGTCAGCTCCGGAATAAGGACAGTTATTATATAAGACATTTCTTTACCTAAAGGAAGCAGGTTAATATACCTCCAAATTACTATTTATCACACCATATAATGTTCCATTTCCAGTGTCATTTCCACCATGCTTTCTATTGCATGTGTGGAAATCAATTCAGAGATGAGTTAATCCTTTCTTCTGTGTGTTTACAGAAGCAAGTAAACTAATTAAGAAAAGCCACAACAAAGGGAAACACCATGTAACAAAGAAAAATAATTATGTGAGATGGGCTTTTAAAAAAAGTCAGCCCTATGCAAGTCCTTCTATGTTCAAATTTGGCATATCACTTCAACACATCATCTTTTGCAGCTAGGAATAGGAAAGGCTCAAGAGGGAGCGTGCTTGGGTTCCAGCAGGGAAGGCAGAGGGGCACAGTGGAGAGGAGCTCAGAGCAAAGAGCCTGCAAGGAGCACAAAAGGCATTTAAAAAAATGTCTCGAAGGACTCATCAGCAGACGTGAGGTATAAAAGCATGAGAGAGCTCACACGGGAGCCCTGGAGAAGAGTCAGAGGCGGCTCCTTGTGAAGGAGGCCGACAACTGTGTCAGAATTGGAGAGGGCTGGAAAAAACCACAAAAGCACTGCAAGGAAAGAGGGCAATGCTGCTAGAAGAGCTGAAAAGTTAAAGCCAAGTGCCTTTAAGAGTGCCACCCATTAGGAGAGTGATGGAGTGACAGTGGATTTGAGAGTCTCAGAATGAGGAGTAATTTCCTTTCAGGAAATTTGCGACCTTTAAAAAAATTCCATTGATGAACACTTTCCAACAGGCTCTTAAAAAAAAAAAAAAAAGGCAACTCTTTTCGAGCTTTTAAATTACTTGCAAAGCAGCCTAGATTATTTTTACTGCAATGTCCTTCTCCTTCCTTTTCTGGGCTGAAAGTCCTCCTTCATTTACAGGAGCCTGCTCACAGGGTGTGCTGAGACCAGCTCTGAAAGCTCTCCCTGCACAGCCTCTGTGGTACCTGGGAATAAATCTCACCAGCCTAACCACTTCTTCAGCAATTACAGGGAAAATAAATAATCCTCAGATGTGCTGCATAGAACCCCACAGAAGTAACACTGTAACATTGCCGAGCTCTGTCCTGATTTCACTCTCATTTTTACAGCCCAGCAGGTTTATATTTCCAAAAGGTATTCTGTGACCAGCTCCCAGGCATCTCACACCCGACCAGCAGATCCAAACTAGATATATTTCCTCTTCAACAACTCTCAAGTCATTCAAGAGATAAATATTTTTTTGCCTAGCTGACAAGATCTACTTTTGGCCATGTTGTTTCTCACCCACCACCTTGCTCTAATAACAGTTACATTTTACAATTTTCAAAAGCTGTCAACATCATCGATCTTCCAGACTGAATGCACTTGTCTTCTATTATATGTGTTGAATTGCTTGTGCCACAATTAAGTCTTTATTTGGCTGAAGGCAGTTTACCTCCTCTGCAGCGTGTCATTTGCTCTCTAGCAGAGTAATAATGGTGTAGGGCTAAAAATACATATGTACATTAAAAAAAAAAAATAATACTCCAGCAGGGTCTTGTAAGATGGACACTCTCCACATGGTAAACTATCAGTCTGGTGGGATAATTGGTTTGGTTTGATCAAAACTATGAGCTCTGACAGAACAGAGCGTCTGGCAGTACTCGCGGCTCAGCATTAAAAGAGAAGATTGTCTTTGTCAGATCCGTCACGAAAACTGGAAAAGGAGAGACTGGACTGCACTGAACAAAAATGAAGGGATGTCCTCTAAATCCTAAAGACTGTGTGCCTTATTTATCCTGGTGCTGCACATTTAGTCTCTACTGTAAGTTCTCTGTGATCTCTTTTGATGTCTTCTATTAAAGGGAAAGAAAACTGCTAGCAAAGACATCCCACAGAAGGCCTATCCATTTCTTCCTGCCTCTTTAGAAGGGCCACAGTGGCCTGAGCACTGCTAATTATCCAGGCAATGAAAAATGAAATGATGCTGCCCGCACTGGTAATTGGAAAATGCATATTATTTTATTGCCATCTAGAAAAACGACTGTTCAGGTCTACAGCTGACACACCCCAGGTTTGCACATAGGAAAGGGTGCAGAGAACATGGCAATCAGCTGCCCTGGTGGCCTCATCTCCAGCTAGAGCACTTCCAAGCACTGTGTCCTGCCTGGGCTGCAGCACCTCTTCCAGAAAAACACCCCACCTCGGTGGCCATCCTGGGAGCACACAGCTTGCAACTCTTCCAGAAAAACACCCCACCTCGGTGGCCATCCTGGGAGCACACAGCTTGCACTGCCCAGTGCTGCTTGCTTCTGAAGCCACCTGCACTCCCCACAACCAGCATGCCCAGCAGCACGTCACTGGTTATTCATCATATCCCAGACTATCTGCACCTGGACCTTTTGTGGTGACACTCTAACACTCCTGGCATTTAATAAGATCCACGCCTCACTTGACAGACATTTGTAAAAGATGCCATGTTTTGATTTGTAGAACAAAAACAAATTTGGTCTAGAATCCTGCCATCTGGTGACTCCAAATAATTTTTTGCATATGGTTACAAAGGCTTGTGTCTTTTACTTTGCTTTACCACTTGTCATTTATCTGTCCTTCTACAGCCCTTTACTCTGTGTATTGCAAAACCCTTTGAATAAAAAAGGTCCTTTCAGCTGAATACAGCACTTTTGTCTTCATTTTACAAGCAAAGATATGATGACATATAAGGGCAAGAGTCTTGGCCAAAATCACTCAGCATGACAAAAAAAAGGATGCAGTGCAACTCTCTGAATCCACCTTCAAACAACACTACCCTCAGCTCACTAACAGGCTTATTTTGTTTTAATAAGGTAAACTCCTCTGCTAAAATAAAACCAGAAAGAGAAAAAAATCAGATGGTGTCTTCATGATATTAGACAGGAGATGAATCATTATTTTGACAAATGTTGTTTTTGTCCCACTGTTCAGTGTAGCAAAATAGAAATGGGCTTAGAAAAGAGCTGGCATGTGCCTTGTCCCAGGTGCCCTCTCATTCCAAACCCTGCTTTCTCTGTTCAGTCTGGCAGCAAGAACCTGCCCACACAAAACCAGGACACCTCCAAATTTCAGGCCTGGAAACAAGAGGAAAACCCAGCGCAGGGGCTGAGTCGGTATCACTGAGTGATGCAGATAATCTCTGATTAGGATTCATATCACATAATCCACGCACATGTGCTCTGCTGCAGCAGGCACAGGGGCCAGCTCTCAGCTCCTCCCATTGCCTTCAGGGCAACCACGAGGGCTACACCTGCCCAGGACACTCGCCATGGCTCTTTTATTGGCAAAGTCCAGCATGTGCCACAATGGCGTGAGCAGCAGAGAGGCTGGACAGTCTCAGGCTTTTTCACAAATGCGGGAAAATACAATCCCAGAGAGTCACAGATGCTTTGAAAGCACCCCAAACCATTCCCTGTCAGGAAGGAAGGAAGGAAGGAAGGAAGGAAGGAAGGAAGGAAGGAAGGAAGGAAGGAAGGGAGTTGCAGCTCTCCAGGGCATGTGAAATTGGATGCTCTTCTTTCCTTCTTCTCTCCCCCTTCTCAGAAGGGACTTGAAGTGTGACTTGTCCCCAGAGGTGCAAATATACACTGAGGGTATCCAGCTTGATGTCCTGCAAGGAAATTATTGTTCTTGGCAAAGAGATGGTTACACAACAAAACCATCTCTTGGAAGCCTCCTCCCACACTCAACTCATTTTGCTAATATTTTCATTCCTAACGAAGGAGGCTGGTGCTGATGGAAGAGGAGGAAAACTGAGCTAAACTGCACTTCTGCTGCTGTCAAAGAGTCTAAAATCAAAAGCTGACTACCAGGAACAGACTGGAGTCAGTGTACTACCACTGAGATCCTTGGATGGACAAAGTATTCTTATCCTCATCATTATTGCTTTTCCATGTTTTCTTTATGGGGCTGAAGCACATGGCACCTGAATGCCACCAGCTCCCCTGAGGCCAGTGCCCCAAATCCTGAATTTCCAGCACAGCTCCACCCCAGGTCCCTCTCAGACCTTCACCAGAAGCTGTGCCTGGATCCAGAGAAGCACAGGGGCAGCACTGTGTGTCTCACAGTGTGTGTCCATGGACAGGCAGAGCTTGTGTGATCAAACCCTCCCTTCCCTGCACTGCCCAGATTCAGACCATGTGCAGACAAGGTTGGAGGACGGCTGGGAAGCCTGAGCACCAAGAGATAAACACACATTTGACCATCCCAAAGGATGGAAATTTTGTGGCTCTGAGGTTTTGGTCCCAGTCCCATACTGGGTGTAACTGTGAAAGCAGAACAGTGTTCCCTAAAGTCAGCATGACTGGGCTTTCTCCATGAACTTTATTTATAGAGGGCTGGGCCCTATGAGGGAAAAGCTGGGGAGAATTTTCATTCTGCCTGCAGGACTCGCAAGGATTAGCTGACAAAGTTTAGTGACTGGGAATTCTGCCCAGATTCAGCTTCAGGGAAGGAATTAGCAAACTGGTTTAATGGATCAATCTCTTCACTCAATTTCACGATGTGATGGTGGAGATGTGAAGTTTGAAGGAGGATGTGCATGTCCCACAGAGATTTTCCACAGATTCGTGTCTGACTTGCACACCCCCATGTGAAAGTGAGCTCCCTCCCCGCCTACAGCAGCCTGGCAGGATATCAGAACAGACCAATCCAATTTGTGAAAAATAATTGATCCAGCTGCCTAAAATCTCTGCCATTTTCTCACTCCAAGAAGTATATTTTTGCAATTATCACACATGTTGAGCAGCAAACACAGATGAAAGTTCAGTTTTGTCTCAATTCACTGCTTGAAAGCTATAACTATATATATTTATACATACACACACATATATATATATGCAGGCATAAAACAGTGCTCCCAAATGATTTCTGCTGAGGGGGAAGGCAATAGTTGGTGCATACTCTTTGCTTTAGATGGATTTTTTTCCCCACTATTTGCAGAAAACAATAATAAAGAACAGACAAAATAAAAATTAAAAAAAAAAAAAAGTAGTGAGAAATAGCAATTGTTCTGAAGGGAATAGAAAGGACGAAGGAAATGAAAGGAAGTCATTGATCCAAAATGCTCTGCCATTTGATAGCCAAATAGCTCATTTCTGAGTGCTCTGAGACCTCTCAGCACAGCTCTGACACCCCAGTGCACTGGGTGATTACCCAAAGCTCATTTAAGTCTGTGGGAAGGACTCTGCCAACCCAACTGACTTTGGTTCATCCTTTAGCCATGCAGATGATAAAATCTGAAAAAAAATATTCCCATGAAAGAAAGGGTGTGGAAGGCGTGACAGGAGGGAATGTTTCTTGCATTAACATTTCTGAAAAAAACATTTCTCCTGCAGCTCCCACTAAAACCAGGGCAGCAAGAGCTGGTTTAGGGAAGCCTCTCCGTGGGGTAGCACTGAAGCATGTTTGTTCACTTGTGATTGAACATGTCCTCAAACATGGCCATTCACTAGGGAGAAAATGCTTAAAGTGGTTTGGACCCTACACTTGTAGGGTTGTTGTGTTGAGGGGGAATGAAAATTTAGGAGAAGTCCATGTACAGTTGAACTCTGTCTTACATTGACTTCTTATCATGGAAAAACCTGGGAGAAAAGATTGACAGGAACTGAGACAATTTGTGTGAGTGCTCTGAGAGCCATGGGACACACCCACTACAGCCAGCTGTTACACATCTGCTGAAGCAGCAAAAGCTGGTATCACCTGTGTCACTTCTGGAAACCTGGAGAGAGATTTACCAATTTGTACTAACTAATTTATTTCTCCTGTGTGCCCTCTACTTACAACACCAGTTCTGTGGTTGACATTGCAGAAATACAGGATACGAAAAGGAAAGCACCAGGATTGTCATTATGGATCTCACTCTACCAGCAGCAAATCCCCTGAAAAATTACCTTAAAAGCCACAAATGTGGCCATTAGATGCTGCCTGATGTCTTTACTGAGCTCCTTGGTCGTGGTGCTTTGGACTCCATGATTCCATGACTTCCACAGGGAAGCTGAAGCCCCTTTGACCTTGGATCCCACAGGTGTTGCTGGACCTGCCCCAGGCTCCCAGGGCACCGAGCATCCACTGATTTATTCATTAAAAACAAAAAAGAAAGAAACAAACAAACAAAAAAACCCCAAAACAAACCCAAAAAAGAAGGAAACTTAAGTTCTTCGTTTAGGCAACTTGCATGTGATTATTGTGGGGGTAGAGGGAAGCTGAGAGGAGCACTCCTGCTCTCCCCCCACACTCACCCCATCGCCGGCTCGCCCTGAGCTGTGTCTCGCTGGAGCCGAGCCTTGTTCCCATGGAGACGCCGAGGATTCTCTGCCGAGAATGCGAGTGATGCCACAAACACGGGGAGGAGTTCCCTTCCAGAGCCACGGATCCCATCTGTGCTGGGCACCAAGGGATGTCTCCCCCATACTGATGCCCTGGGCAGCCTTCAGCTGCTGGATGCTCCTGTGTGGCACCAACCATGCCGATTTTGAGCTGACGTGCAGGCAGAGAATGCAGAAAATATTTCCCTAAAAGAAACCCCTAAACTGCCCCCTAAAAAGCAGCCAGAACTGATGCCATGGCTACGGTACATACTGGGGATAGAAAATCTGAGAATGTGGGGAATACCAGCATCTTGCTGAGCCACAAAGAGAGCCAGTCTATTGTGGAATACAAGCAGGAATCCAAGGTGGGACCTGAGAAGGGTAGTGGTGGTTCAGCTCACAGCAGCTGGAAGAGGCAGGATTTTCAAAACCCAAGGGAAAGGTGTTTTGGTGGGGAGCACACAGCTCTGCCCACCAGGGAACACCCAGTGAGGGAGCAAAGCAGCCCCTGCCATCCCAAAGCCAGGATGTGTCCACATGGAATATATTCTGCACCTTGAACTACTTAAGAAATTACCATTTCCTGATAAAAGAAGCAAGAACAACATGTTTATATGAAAATAATCTGGAATTTTCTTTTCCCAGGCATCTTTGGTGAGACTAATGGTAATAATCAGATACTGGGCTGGAAAGAAGGAATTACTTAATACATCATTCTTCCCAAAGCAGACCTAACCTTATGTACATACTTCTTGTCAAACAACCCCACATGTTTTTAGAGGCCTCCAGTAGTGGATACACATGTTGGTCCACAGAAAATCAACTCCATTCTGTTTTTAAATTCAAGTTCATCTCTTTTGAAAGACTTTTGTCATTGGTCACCAGACCACAATTACGCACAGAAGTTTTTATCCTGCTCTGGAACATCAGAACCTTCTCCAATGTCATCTGGTGGCAGGCAGCGTGGGAAACAGCTCGTGTTTGCTGCATACTAAATCTCCTTTCTCAGCCCTTGCTCGTCCTGACAGGAATGCTCCTAAGAGCCTGCTCTGGGAATGATAATTACTTTGTTGATTAATCATTAATGCTCAATGCTCAGTGTCATTCCTGGTGCTTTTAGGTTTGGAGAGAGCTGTCCCCCTCAGCAGGAGAAAGTTTGGGATGGTGGGACATCAACCTGGAGAACAGCTCAAGGTCTGGGCTGAGACCATCACCCACCCATCCTGGCTCTCACCAAAACCAGGCAGAACCTCCAGCTCTGCCCAGCGAGCCTGCAGACCTCACCTGGCTCTTCCCCTTGCTCCAGCAAAGCACTTTAACATTTCCATGGCAATTCTGCTGGTTTCCACCCCCTCACAGGGGCTGCCTTTGTTCACACACGTTGTAAATTTGTTTCATTTTCTCCAGGAGCTCCCACACCATCAAGATCAAATTTAAGGTGTTAATTAAATGGAACGTGTAACACTTTACAGTCCAATAGACAGCAATTTGGGCTAATGGCAATGGCTGGAGGTGGGTTACAGCTGTGGGCAGGGAAGGCTCCAATTGCCCCCCGTTGGCTTCCTGCCAACCAATATTCCTGTTTTACTATATATTCTCCCACTCCTTGGATTTCAATAATTATTTGACTACACCTCACTGACAGCACATTTCAATTTAAAGGCTTTACTTGTCAGCTTATACATGCATATCTGCAAAAATAATTCTCCATGTTTATGGTTTTCAGCTCCTCAGCCTCCCAGGCCTCTTTAAGTTCAACTTTATTTTGCCTTCATCTTAATTCAACAGCTGCAGAGGAGCACACAGCAGCTTCCAGGTTAACTGGTTGATGGGTTTTAGCCAAACATCGTAAAGAGTTCATGGTCGACCATAAACTCATTTGAGGCAACAACAAGCACACCAGGTCACAGTCTCTGCATGACAATAAGCTGCCTGCAGCAAAATCCAGCTGCAAACACCTCTCAGAAAAACCCCAGTGTGCTCCAAAAATGCCTCTGCATTGCCTTGGTCTGTGCACCCTATTTGCCAATATAAAAGTTTATTTTAAAATATTTTTTTTTGCTTAGAAATTCTTTTCTAATAGTGGCTAAGACAGTTTTCCTGATAATCAGATGGCTTCTATTTTCTGCAAGTTTGTATGAAAGGCTGAGCTGCTTGCTCAAATAGCATAAAAGCAACATGAGATTTTCCAAACAGATTTACCATAAGTCTGAATACTTTTTGTGACAGTCAGAGCAGTTCACAAGGAATTTGGTATTTGATACTGGAAATGCAGCCTCTTGTTCAATTATTTGGACAAGATACACACAGATGGTGGTGTCTTATTTTGGCCACTCTCAGAGAAAAAGTTTGCAGTGTATTTATATGTAAAAGTTCAAAATGTATTTTCATGCACATTCTTTGCCACCGACCTCTAATTCTCTGTTCATGCCAAAGTCTTTGCAAACAAACTGATCTGTTACAATCTCCTCAGAGCAAAATACAAGATGGGTGCAAGCATCAGCAATGCCAATCCAGGGTTTCATTTTCTTATTTACAGATAACTTGGTGAGGGATTTTCCCTGCTTCAGTTAGCAGCTGCTTTGCTTTTTCTGCAGCAAAATCATCAGCTTCAGTTTCTGTCGTGGTGGAATGGCAAACCCAGGAATGAAATGGGGGATAAAGCCAAGTGAATGCATTAATGTAGTGCTCACTGTTTGCTGCCTAAAGCTGTGCAGCTCCTGTTTCCTCAGTCTTAGCTCAGTTTTTAAGCATAAACAGCTACACTGCTCTACTAAAATGAAATTATAAATGTTAAAAAAATTTCATCAGGACCTTTTTATCCTGGAAACTGCTTTGTAATCTGTCACCACACCATCACACTCAGCATCTCACATGGAACAGAACAGGTTAATTTTTCCAAGGCTGAATCATCACAGAATTCATCTATAATAGCCCATGCAGAATAAAAAGCTAGAGATGCATTTAAATACCCCCAAAGTAATTTGGTTAGTCAATGAACCACAGTATCTTCTCCCCACTCTCTGGTTCACTTGGCATCCATCACTTCTATTTTGTATCAGATACTCATTGTCTGCAGGGATAACAGATATGTGATCCAAAGAAAGGAGCATCCCATTGAATTGCTGGCACAGAACATAACACTGTCATTATGCAGCATTGTGGTGCAAGCCAAAATACCCGTTTTTAATGTGTGCTCTGCAAAGAAATTATGGCACCCACGTCTCTGCTACATAATCTCAGCATGTTATTAAAACCAGTAACACTCTAGATTTGAGTTCATCCTGAGGGAGCTAACATGGGTTGGTCATAGTTTTAAACTCCTATTTCCACAGATTGAGATGATTTGGACACCTCTTCCTTTTTTCTTTCTTCTCTTTTTTACCCCCCTTTTCTTGCAGAATAACATTTTTTAAGTTGACATCAAGTTTTCAGATTTTCACAGCACAGAAGCTGTGAGCACAGTGCTTACTCCTGAAAGTGTATACTGTGAAGCTGACAGCTTAGGAAGAGGTGAAAATTGGATAAATGACTAGCAAAGATGGCACGAATGCAGCAGAACACCTTTCCACTTGCACCAAATGTAGCCAGGGAACTCAGTTTCCTTCACTGCCATGGCCATAGCTCTTTCCTGCAGCTCCAAGCTCAATGACATTTCCCTCTCATCTCATTCCAACAGCTGCCTCCCTCTTCTCTGCTCATCCTCGCCCCAAGCATGTTCTAAAGATGAGGTGTTTAGTGTGTTGCACAGCAGGAACACAGCACAGCATAATGGTTAAATATCTACAAATATTTCTATCATATTTCTCTTAGCAAAAACTCACAGTCTGGCTGATGTTTGCTCCAAGGTACAGCGACCCTACCCCACCACTGTGCCCCTTCTGGCATATGCCCCGTGGGAGAGAAATTAGTTTTATTCCACCATACACCCCAGCACCACAGATGCTCAGAGAAATCTTCAGCAATCTCAGCTCTCAGAAATAACATCCCTGCACCGAAACTTCGTTCAAAGGGAATTACCTGGCTCAGAAGAAAGGCTGAAGCCAGAGACTCACAGCTTACTTCACTCTCTCCACCCAGGAAACTTTGAAATACAGCATGACTGTGCCAAGCCCATCACTGAGGGCTTAAATCCTGCTCACAGGTAGCTCTAGGCAGTCACAGCTGCTCTGCAGTCACAGACCCTGCTCCTCATTTAAAAAAGATATATAGGATTTCTCGTTTAAATTTCTGTAACCTATTGATCACGGGTAAAGGTAAGAACACAGAGAGACCATGGTGGATCCCCAGATAAACCACCTCAGGAAGGGCAGGGCAAGAGGCTGCAAGAGAAAAGTTGGGGTTTGGGGGATTGTACTTGGAACACTTGTTCAATGTGTACTTGTTCAAATTGTACAACGGGGAGGGTTGCCAGGGTGAGACCAGTCCTGGTGGTGGAGGTCCTGTGGGGTGCATGGAAAGTGGCCAGCTGCCTTTGGTTCAAGACCTCTAGCACTTTCAGATGAAAGGGAAAAATCTGCAATATCACAACCTAATTCCCCACTCTGTGGAGGACATAAGAAAACCAGAGATGACTTTGCAAAAACAGCTCATTCAAATCAGCAGTGGGGGCTGCCCTGGGATGCTGCAGCATCCTGGGGTCTCAGCAGGCACCTGAGTGCTGCAAACCTCTGAGTACCAAAACCAGCCAGTGCTCCAGTGCAATAGATATCACAGCTGAGGCTTGGGGTTTTGACTTTTACTCAGACACGTCCAAACTGTTTTGATTCACTGATTCCTGGCTTACCCAAAAGGTAAAGTTTAAAGGTTAAGTGAAACAGCAACAAAACCAAAGCCAAGAAGGATTCTTATTGACTTTTGAACAGGGTGAGGGAGCATGGATTTGCACCAGCTCTCCAGAAAGGGAATAATTGTAAATAAACATCCTCCACACCTTCCTCCCACACACGCAGGCAGACACACTCTAATCTGCTATCTCACTTCATTCAGCTCCAACAGCTCCCAGTTTCAAGATAATTAACCCTTTTTATTATTAGTTCCAATGTATGGCATGCTGGCATTTTGCTTTTATATCCCGAGGCTTCCAACTCAGGCCAATTAACCTTGTAGAATGAGGAGGGAAGCCTGAAAGGAGCTCTCTCAGCACAGAATTACACTCAGGCAGTCCATCCATCACACGGGGACACAGGAGCTCAGCTGGGGGAGCAGTGCTGTCCCTTCACTGCATGCAGAGCCAGCACCAACACAGACAAGAGCCACTTGTGAGGAGCTGACCAACCTCCATGGACTCAGGCACCATCATATTTACTCCTACAGATCACTGAACACTTCTCTTGATGTAACAGCCCTTTGAACCCTGAAATCCCCACCCCTGATAATGTTGTCTATTTAGGTTCCTTTAGCCCAAAATAAGCCCTAGGGCAATGGCCAGTTCTGGGGAATAAAGGAGGCAAACATGCTTCCCACCTAGGCCCAGAAGAACGTGTCTCTGCATTTCATTTGTCTCTTCATCACTGTTATTGATCAGAGAGGTGGGGCCATGCAATCAATGCAGATTTGGGAGATATTTTCCTTCCAAAAGAAGACACTACTGCACAGCCAGTCGCTGACCACCAAAGCTGGTTCTCCTGAGCAAGGCTGACCCAGAAACAGCATCAGGAGCTGACAAGCTGCAGATTTCCCTGTGCCACACAGCTGTCCTGCTGCAGCAATGAATTTATTTCTCCCGTGGGCTTTTTTTCCACTTGTGCAGCCACAGTGAGGCTGCTGGGCTGGGCTGCAGAACTGTGGTGCCTGCTGTGAGCACAGCTGGGAGCTGAGATGGGGCTGGGGACCAGGAAATGCTGAGCCAGGGCTTCCCCCCCTCTCTCTGGCATGTGCCACTGGGACCCAGCCTCTCCCCGGGCAGGGAAATGCTCAGCTGCTGTTATGAAACACATCTGAGAGTGGGTTTGTTCCACTGTCGAATTATGACAGCCTTGACCTGCTTTGGAGGCATCCCGGCTCTCTGCCAAGCTGGTGAATCAAGGGATGCTGAACTGCCAAGTCCACCAAACATCAAAGGAAATGAAGCTGTTCCCATGGAACTCGTTTTGCTCTCTGGCCACAGAAACGTTTCACCAGAGCTTCCCTTTGAAGAGCCAGGCAGTGAGGTGTAGCAGGATCCCCAGCAGCTCCTCTGCTTTATCTCCTCTGCAGTACAAACAAAAATGTCTCAAAATAATTGTGAAAAATCCTCTGCAAACGGAATAGGAATAAATAAAAGAAGAGGGGGAAAATGGCTAAGAAAAGGGGGAAGGTAGTAAAAGGTCATTTGCTAATGGCTTGAATTTCCAAATAAATTCCTTACTGGTTGCCAGCTGTCTGAGCCCTGAAACTTGGCATAACTACAACAGACCCTGAATTTGATACAGACATTTGGTTCCCCATATTAATCATGTAGAGTAGAAATAGAATACATCACTTTTGTGTCTGCCTCATCAGCTAAGGCTTTTTCCCCTTTAGAATTAATGGAAACCTTCCCTTCACTTTCCTTGTGGCCAAGATTTCAGGTCCAGAGCACAGCTCCAGGAAGGCACCCCTGTGAGGAAAAATCCCAGGCACCTGCATCCTGATAGAAATTCCAACAGTTCAGGCTTATCTCCTGGATAGTCGGCACTAAAGTGGGCTGCTCTTTTGTCCTTTACAGAAGACAGAAATCCCAAAAAAACCAAAGGGAAAGGACGTCAGAATCAATGAGCTGCTTGTGCTGGCGGGGGGAGCAGTAGGTGGAGGGAGAGCTGGGGAGCTGTGGGATGGCTGGCTCACCCTGGGCAGTCAGGACATCCCTCTCTCAGGGAGCATTTGCTCAACTGGATTATGTCAAGTGAAGTAAAAAGGTCCCACGTGACCTTAAAATGTATTAAAAATGTCAATGCATGTCTTTGTGGTACAGTGAGGAAAACATTTTGGAGTAGCACCAGCCTTTCCCATGGTGCAAAGCCAGGAGGGAAAGAAGGAGGGAAAGAAGAAGTGACTCATTGCAGTATCTCTCCTGTCTCCTTCAAACACCAAACACGCACACAATTACCCTAAAACCAGAATGTATCAGGGGGTTAGTATAACAATACATGTCTTATGCCAGTATTGTTCTGGAAATGTCTTTTTTCTTTCTTTCAGCTGCTCCCACAGGGCAGTAAGCACAATACATGTGCATGCATCTGGTGTGCCACAGACTTCACAAAATGAGTCAGGTCCTCAGCTGTTTTTATTCAACTTGGCTATCCCGATGGTTTTAATAATTTTTTTTATTATTATTTCAGTTCCTTCTTCCAAACATTCTCCCCTCTCATATTCTGTATGCAACAATGGCACCAAAATATCTAATTTTATCATAAGCATCTCTGCAGTACCTCACAAAAGAAAAATAGATGTGTAGATGTTGCTGACAAAGCAGCTGTGTCTGAGTGGCATTTTGTTTAACAATTCCTGACATCAGATTCCAAATCCTACCTTCACTTTCCTATAAAAAAAGAGTTTCTCCTTCAATTCTTGTTATCTAATATACTAATCCTGAAAGTATGCTTTTGAATATCTTCATGCTGGGAGTGGATTCTCAGGTTTTTCATGGCTGACACACGAGCACAGATCCCTTCCTCTGTGTTCACAAGTCTGCACATCACATCATTCCCCTGCACCACTGATCATTTTGTCATTAGAGTTCCTTGCCTGTGACCATTCACAGCCAGTGGGGGAAAGGACCAGAGGCTGGTTGGCAGCAGAGTCATTCTCTCTGCCCCACTTGGCTTTGTCCCACAGAAAATCCTCGTGTGTGGGAGGAATACTGAAAATCAGCTTAGCAAAAGGGCACAAAGAACCACTGCAGGTGTGGCCAGAGCAGTTTGCACAAGATAACCCCTGCATTATGCAAGCTGAGCTGAAATACTGGTCAGAGGGAAATCTGTCAGTCTCCTTGTCTTTTCCAGTGTTTCATCAGAAGCTTCATTCTGCTGGAGAGCCATCCAAAGTGGTAGGGCAGCCTTTGGAGGGGAGCACTGCATAATTCCTGCTATCTCACACATCTGTGCCTGTTTACACAAGAGGGGAGTCTGGTCTTGTGGTTTCAAAAAAGCAACCAGCAACTGATTCAGAAAGATTATTGGTTTATTCTCAGCATTCTGAGGAGTCAGGTGAAAAACCCCCAAATACTGCAAAGCAGGTAAATGAGTTCTCTGCAAAACCTGCAATTTCTGCAACAACAAAAAATTGCAGCACATGGCTCCAGATCTCACTTTCCCTGGACAACCAAGTGGTAGCACCTTCATTAAATTCAGCAGCACATTTCCACCTGGGAAGAACGTGTACCACTATTCCCATTTAAACAGGCAGTAAAAGAAACATACCTTTCCAATAAATCTTGCACCTCTATTCCCCTCTACCCCATCAAAAAGCATAGAGCAAAGAGAAACTCTTAAACTTTCACATATGAGATGTGAAGGTAGAATATTAAGAAGGCTTAAACTCCTTTTTCCCCCCTAATCTCCAAATTAGTAAGAGGATAACTCCTGAACACTGACTGTATTCCAGTGCACTTTCACCTAACCCATTTAAATCCTCAACCTTTCTGAAGTGGCAGGATCTGCATGTTCCTTTTAAAGGTTGTTTTGAAGTGTTGAAGGGTGTTTGTTCCTCTACTTGAATAAATTTAATATTTCAGTTGCATATATTCCTTCCCCCCCAATGGTTGTTTGGGATTTGCTTGGGAATCCCAAAAACAAGGAACAGGACTTCAGTCAAACTCCTCTGGAAGGGTTTCCTCCATGCAATCTGTCTGTGCAAAGCCCATTTTGGCTTCAGCAGTTCTTTCAAAGGAAGCTTTTACAAAAACTGCATCTCTGCTGGGAGCAGCAGACTGGGCTGTGCCATGGAGTTAAATAGTTCCATCATTATGCTGTCTAATGCCTTCTTTAGACCAGGTTTGTCAAATGTTTTTGACATTATGCGTTTCCCTCATACTGACAATGCTTTGGATCTCTTGAAGCTTGTCAAACCGCTGAGCTTAGTTTCAAAAGTGAGCCGTGAATGAAGGTACTTATCCAGAGAGCCCTGCTGCTCACTCAGGCCAGCTCTCACCCTTCTGCACAGCTGTTCCCTCCAGCTTTTCCTTACAGAGATAACACGTTTGTATGGTTTTTACACTTGCAAATATAAAGGGAGCAATAAGAATCTCAGTTATCAGAATGATGAAAAAGTCAGAAAGAGAAGACACAGCAAAAATGGCACCTCTCCCAGATGGCTGTGGGACAAACACTCTGTTGAACTGCAGTCCAAGATTTGTTTGGGATGATGAATAAGATCTAATGACAGATGATTAATATCTTAAGAGTAACTCCATGCCTCCTACTTACTCCATGAGTCTAACAGAGCTGACCTTTTCATAATGCCTGGTAATTTTCATATTACATCCTGAAAACACCACTAAAATGAGTGTGCTGATGTGCAGTGTGGGACCACAAGGGACACACCAAACAGGGAAAAGATGTGAGCAGAACGTGACAAATTACTAATCCCCACCTTCACAGGCTGAGGTTAAAGTCCAGTTTGAGATCCTGAGTGATATATGTTTGATGGATTCAGCTGAGCTCTATCAGACAGAACGGGCTGTAATCCACTTTATAACTGTCACACATTAGTTGAAAATGCTTAGGAGAGGATTGGTGGGACGGAATGACACGATAACAGAATTACCTCCATCACCAACCTTGCACAAACTGTATACTGAACCCAGATCACAACAGTGCTCAGGACCTCAAAACAGCCCACTTTGTTCAGAAACCACATCTCAGTTGCACGTCTAACTTTTTTTTTTTCCTGGCCTGCCTGGCATTTAGAAAAGTTTGAAAACAAAAACTGTTTAGGGATGAAAAAATATATGATTCACTTCGAGCTTTCTGGTAGAAGGATGTAGGACATGAATTTTAAACCCATAAATGTTCACTTCAAATAAAAATTTGAAAACTTGCAATTTGATGAATGTTGAAATGAAACATCTTTCATTCTGCCTTTTTTTTTTTTTGGTGACAGGTTGCTTGGTGCTTTTATTTCTTATTAAAGTATTATCTGAGGCTTATATTAATTTTCAAAATATGTTGGTTAAAGCAATGTTTCATTTTTCATCCAAAATTATCTTGAAATTACAACTGCATTTCATAGTTTTTTGTTCCATAGTCATCTTATCTTTCCAGGAGGCACATGGAATTAACAAAGCTGAATGAGAAGGTTTATGAGAAGGATGCTGCAGGTCCTTTCCTCACATACTTAGAGAGTTCCTTACGTGGGCAACTTCAGCTTGCAAATAGCATTGCCCATGTCCAACAGGGACAACTTGTCCTGCTTGAAAAGACACAAAGCTGTAGCTAAAATTGTTGTGTCAAGAGCAACCAGCTGATCAGGTCTGTTTCCTCCTGCTTTGGGGTGCTGGGTCTCTTCCTCCTCATGGCTTTGTGAGCATCATCTCCTTCAGTCTCACTCTCTTTACTTTCCTTGGGTTACCCTTCACTCATTGCTTGTGAGAATTGGACACAAGAAGAAGGACTGCTGGCAAAACAAAATATCACAGGGCAGGGGTCTGCAAGAAGCACAAAAAGACTTTTCTGTAACTGTGATACTCCTTAACCACAGCATTAACCCAGCCTTGCAGCTCATTTCTTTCCCCACTGCTCTCTTGGACTCTGCCCATTTAGATTTGAGACTTTGTCAAAGGATGGACTCTATCCCTAATTTGGGAAATGTTAATGCAGAGTGGCCTTACTAAAATAGAGCCAAAGCAGTTCACCTCACATCCTCTGTGCACATCTGTGATGTGCCAAGAACATTTTTGGTGTTGTACAAAAATAATAAAGATAGATGTAGTTAATAAATAGGTAAGTTCATTTTCAGCCCTCTGAGCTCCTCATTTTTTTTTCAGCATAAGCCCATTTTTTTACAGCTGACTGCTGTGATCTTCCAAGGGATGTGCTGATGTGGCTTGAACCAACTTAATTTGCTTCCTTTTTCTTTTTTTTTCAGGATTTGCAGATGTCATCAAAAATAAACAGTACAAAGAGGGGGGAGAAAGAATAGGCAAAGCAGAAACTGATTCAGAAACTAATTAAAATAAAGCATAGTTCCCAAAACCTCTTTAAATTATTCAGATGTCACAATCCAAGGAAAAACTGTTCTTTTCTAAGCACTCTGCTTTTTTACCTTCCTCCTCCCTGCTGAAATAACTAATCTAATTAAATGTTGAAGATATCTCCAAGTGAATTCAGGTTAACACTGACATGATTTGGGAGGCATCCAAAGATCTCCAAGTTATAATAGCTTTGGAGAATTAAGTGCATTTTTTTTTTCTGCTAAAAGTGGTGAAACTCAGGAACTAAGGGGTGGGGGACCTGGTACAGCTGCCAATAATCCCTGGCCTTGGTCAAAGTTACAACAGCCCTGTACAATGAAGGGAGCAGGTCCAGCACATCTGGAGACTTGGGAATGGCTTATGGCTCAAGGATTTACAGTCCCTTTCTCTCCACTTGCTGTGGGCACAGAGGACAGAGAGGCAATGAATGGCTTCTGCACCACTCCAGCCCCTCTTTGTCCATTTTTTTCCTCCAAAGAGTATCAGATAAACACACAACCACCACTGCCATCATGTTACAATGGAGGTACCAAGCAGGGAGATGCTTGTTCAGCTTCAAACCATGACATTCAAACTGCTCTCCAGCCTCATTTGCAACAAGCAACATAAATTCCAAATAAAATTGTAGTGGATTAGTGAGCTCTTTGGAGTGAATTCTTAATCCAAAGGGTGTTTCCAGCAAGATGGCAACTTTCCAAAGCCTTCTCTTCATTTCACATGTCCCCAGCAGGGAATGGAGCAGCAGGACAGGTCAGCATTTACCCACCCCTTCTCCTGCCAGACCATGGGCATAGCTGAGCTCTGAGCCTTTTACACCCCCAGGTGGGAACAAGGCCTTCAGTTTTGGGTGCTGAGAAGACAAAAAATCCTCCACCATGACCTTTTCTGTCTGTGTGAATATTTCAGGGAAACACCCAAGGAAATCGCTGTTTCAGGTTGGTTGTGGGGATATTTGTGCTGGCTGAACATGCTAGCAGTGCATTAAAAGACTGCAGCATAAAGTAATTCTCACTTAACCTACTTTATATCTCCAGCAATTATCACTGCTGCTGGTGCACTCCTTCCCTAACTTACAGAAAATGCCCAAATTCAGATACTTTGATGCTGCACCTCATTTCCAGCCATACCAAGACATGACCTCCAGCATGGGCTTCCCCCACCTGAGGAACCACTTCTCACATCCCTGAGTGCTTTCCTCAGTATTCCTCTTTATCTTACTAATGTGCAGCCTTGTGTAAATTCTCCACCCATTTTTGTCCCCAAATCCAGCCCCTGCCCACAGGTCTGGAGCTTCCCTTGCCCGAGAGCAATGCTGGGAGCAGTTGTGTCTCCTGCAGCTGTGAATCTGTCATTAGAGTGCCATAAGTCACCCAGATATACTGCAACCATTACAGAACCTCAACAGAGTGGAAAAAATCATTTGCTTTACTGTCAACATAAAAACTTTTTTATCTTCATTGACAGTTTTATTTAGAAAAATCTCAGCTATATTTTAATTTGGCTCTAATGATAGCTCTCAGAAAGCAGTGTCTGTATGTTAAAGTTTACTGCAATAGCAGCTGCTAATTTTCTTTTTCCACTTTTTGGTTTTGTTTCACAGATCTTTTTTAAGAAAGGATGTTTCTGGGGTATTTTTGTTCTTGTGAAAAAGCACATATTTCTGACGACCTTGCAAACTGGCTGATTATCAATGGTTGCTAAAGATCCATCCATGTTACCATCAGCACTGGAATTTAAAGGGACAAATTTAAATCTTTATCTAGGGGAACACCTACAAATTTACTTCACAGAGAGAATGTTACACATTTTAATGGAACAGCATCCTGCCTTTGCTCTGTGAATATTTATCTCCCCAATCACAACAAAACCAGTGATTTGAAGTCAAAATGCAGGGGGCTAAGGAAGTACTTTTGTATCTGTAATTTCAGTGAGCAGACTGGATGCTGAGAAAGGAGGCATCACCAATGGTATGAAACCCTGTTTTCTGTAAATAAGGAAAAGAAATTAAGGCATCCATGCTTTTGAGCTCATTCTGTCTTTTCCTGTGGTAGGTTAGCCAGATTTTCCTGGTTCATGACCACAATGAATTCATTCATGAACAGGGAGAGGTTCATAAAACAGCAGCTAAGGTTCTCTATTTAGCCAAAGCCTTCCTGCCTTCCACAAAGTATTTCCTTTGGAAATATCAAAGCTTCTACTGGGCTCCGCTCTGGGATTTTGTGAATCAAAGTTAATAAAAGTCTATAGGCTGGTAGAAATCCTTGCTCATAGCAAATGCCTTGCAACAGGCCAGAACTCAGCTTGTCCCTCCCTCCAGCCACACCAAAGAGCTGCAACTGTTCCCTGGAAAAGCAGGCTGGAGATGGGGACATGGAGAAGTCATCAGTTTCGGGGGTAGTTCCCACCACACCAAGGTCCATGTAAAACCCTAAAGTGTATAAAATTAACCCCCTACCCTTTTCCTTTAAAAGTTATGCATGGCACAGCATTCTTGGTAAAAAAAAATTGACAAAAAAAAACCCCAAAGCCAAAAAAGTCACAGGCTGTCAAATAAATAATGTTTGTAAAAGAAGTTCCAGAGGGATTGTGCTGTCTTTGACTAGACATGGACAGCAAGAATGGCAGATGGATTGAACTTCTTCAGAATTTGGTTTTGTTTGTTTTATTTTAAATTGTAACAGTATGAAACTGATCTTCCAAAACACTTTCTTTTTTCTTTATGAAAGATAAAACCCCAGAGCAAGAATATTTGTGCTGGAAAAGAAGTTTCTCAGATGAATAGCTTTGTACAGATGAGGATAGAATTGCCTGAAATAGCTTTGTTTTGAAACAATACATTGTCTCGCAGGAATTTTAGACATTCTTTACGAAGGCAGCACTTGGCATTATATTTCATGCCTTTCAAAGTATGTATTTTCATAGGAAATGAAGGAAGGGGATAGGAAAGATGTTTTTCACCAAACTTACTTTGTGGTTGTAAGGATCTCAAGCAGGAAGATGCATAAGAATGGACAGAAGAAAAAATATTATATCCTGTTCATCCCAACTGGCAACAGGAAAAATAAAGAAATACTCTCTCCAGATTATATGCATGAAGAAAGATTTTCTTTGAAGAAGATCTTCTCTTTATTGCTGAAAACATGTTTCAGCTTGACTGATGAATGCTGGAGAACTGCATAGGTGAATTCAGGCAACCACAGCTGAAAAATATCACACAAAGATATAACATTCCATCAGCTCAAATATAGTCTCTAGATTTTCCTAGCAACTTATTTTCTGTGTCAGGCATGCTTGTTAAGCTTTTTTTTTTTTTTTTTTTCTCTAGAGAAAATGTCATACAATAATGTTTGGATATGAGCCCTATTTACAATGCCTCCAAAATCTGAAGGGTCTGATTTTTTGGTCTGGTTCATATCCATCTGTGTCTAAGGTTCAAGGCACAAGCTCCAATAGCTTTCTCATAGCCCCGTGGATCCAGTATTGTGGTCTGGATTCATCTTAGAACTCCCCCAGGGCTCAGATTTCACCTCTGGAACATCAAGTCTGTTCATCTCCTTGTGGTTCCATCAACTGTGGGAAAGCACCACAAAGAAAATTTGAAAAGCCTATCAGGTACACAGAAAATTTCTATTTCTGAGCTGCAGGCCACACAACTCCATCCTCACACAACACAGTGTTTTTTCACGTTGTAGTTTATTCCTGTTCACTACCATCTTGCCAGAGGGCTGGCTCACACCTCAGCCTCCCAGCTTCGTTTTCAGCTGGTAGTTAAATCCATCTTTCAAATAATTTTTCATTTGCATATTTCGTCTGAAGAAAGGTCCATTGTGGGCACATTATTACTCACTCTCTATTTCCAGTATAAATTTTAAGTCACCTCTTTGTCCCTTGTGCAGCCCACACACTGACGCAGCATCTTCTCACATTTCTCTCCCACACAGGCAGCTCATGAAATTACACTCCTAAGCCATGAAGGGGATGATGGATGGCTGGCATTTCTCTATTTTATGCAGGACTGGCTTACTCAGAGCCTGGTAAGAGAAGTTTTAGCTGGCCCAAGCGCCATGCAAGATGCACTGGCTGCCTACATATAGATCCTTAATTGCTTAAAGAGTTGACTTCACAAAAGATATTCCTTTGACAGACAGCTCTGCAGGCAGCCTTGGGCAAGAAAGAGGTCAAGGAGCAGAGGCAGCTGATTGCCATCTGGAGCTCAGCACCACCAATTCCTCATTTGGGTGCTGGAGCAGCCCCCGAGGAGCACTGCCTGGGGGACTGTGTGCCAAATGATCAGTAGAAGGTTTCTAGAGGATACAGCTGCTGGAAGAATTCACAGAGAGGAGGAGGAGAAATTTCACCAGGGAATAGGAAAAGTAGAGCTGAATATGGTATTTGTGCCCTTGACAGATAATATCACCACGCAGGAGTGAAAAAATAACTGCAGAAATCTGTTTTTCCACTTGTCCCTGCACATCAGTAATTTTTTGCAGGAAATCATCCTACTCCAGACACGCTGGCAAAATACAGTTGCAGCCCATCTCGCTTTCATGTTGGGTTTTTTTCTTTTCCTTGCCAAGGTGTGGAACACGAGGCCAATAAATCTGCCTTGGAAAGGAAAAAAATTAGCTCAGAGAAGCTGCTTCATCATCTTCCTTCTGCTTTTCTCTAACAGTCAGTGTGGCAATATCCGCTTAAGTTTAGAAAGCATTATTGTTACAGGATGTGTGGGAACCACAAATACCATTTGAGGCCAAGTTACAGTAAATCCTATTCTTAGTGTCATTAGTGGAAGTGCTTCCTTCTCGTCACAAAAGCAAACGAAAGGAGGTCCATTAATTTTTCACTGGTGGAGCAGTAAGGAGGCACTTTAGAAAGGGGGAGGAAGGACTCCAGTCAGGTACCCAAGTGATTACAGACCTTGGCACTCTGCTGAGCCCAGAGGCTGGGAACCAGTTCTGTCTGTGAATGGTCAATGCCAGAGTTCTGCTTGTTACTGTATAAATATCTTAAATATAAGCTCAATTTGAATCTGTAATTATGTTTGTGTTAGCATGATACTAGTTATTAAGACCAAGTGCTGCAATAAGGCAAATCATTACTTCTGATGTTACTGGCCACTATATTCATTGCAGTAGAATAAACCAGAAGAAACACATTTTCTAATATTTTGAATATAATAATACATAAAACAGTAAATATTTAACTTGGTCTTAGCATTTACACTCCCTGGACTTGGTATTCCTCTGATTTATGCCAAAGTGGAGTAGGTTCAAATGCATCAAATTCAATGTAGATAAGCTAGGGTAAATCAAGCCCTCTATTACCAAAAATCAATTTTCCATTTGTTTTAATACCATTAATTTAAATGAACTCACTTGTTATTCTCATACCTCTGGTATGTGCATGCAATTTATGCCAGGAGTAATCCTGGGCAAACCCGGGTGCTTAGGGCTGCTCAGCCCACTAAGATTTGAATGATTATTGCTAATAAAAGTATTAATAGGATTTATTTTTTGATCTTTTATACTGAAGCCAAGAGCAGGGCTTCCAGTTAGCTTAAAAAAATCTAGCAGGCTCAGCCAATCAAGCATGTTATTGTTGCCCATCTCCTTTATCTTGGGGTCCACTTGCATTTCCATTTTTGACTGCACACCTCTTTGTATCAGGGCTCTGCAGGCTGGCAGAATTGTCACTCAGAAGTCAGGGGCACAGACCTCACCTCTGAGCCTGCCTCCCTGCTTTGGTGCTTAAGCTCTGACTGATCCCTTGGTCTTCCTTGCCAGGGTTCTTGCCTCAAGAAGTCACCAGAGCATCAATTAACTGGATCCCATAGAAGATAAAAGAGGGAAAAGAGTTAGATTTCATTTTCTAAAGTTCTATCTTGCAAAACCCTACACCCACTGACAGTGTCTGAGCACAAAAATACACCTTGCTAATGCCACTGCAACAACAGACAGGAAAGCATTACAGGAAGAGACAGGGTCAAACCACATCCTCCTGGAGATGAAAAGTGGGAAGAACTCTCCAGAGAAAAAGGTAATGTTCCAAGGAGAAGATGCTTTTATTTGTTTGGTTGGTTGGTTGGTTTTTTAACCAAGACGTGCATGTGGGAAAAAAGAATGATCAGCATTAGAGTTAGAAATCCTTTGTTCAGGGGTGGAGTGGAAGCAAACTCAAAGCTAAATATGGTTACAAACAGTTATTCCAGGCTTGCTGGCCACTGGGGGCAGAGAGAGAAAGGTCATTTTTGCCTCAAGGTCCTGGGCTCAGCTGGGATGTGGGGGTTGATTGCCATGAAGTTGAAAGACCTCAGTCACCCTGCTCTTGACCCCTCTGGAAATGTGGAAATTTAGTCCCAGGGCTGATCTCTGATATCTGCTCCCTTGAGCACCAGACCTGAGGAAATGGTTGTGTGGGGAATGTTTCTCCTCCACTGGCCCCAGGCAGTTTGTCCAGATGTGCTTGGTCCTATGGCTCCCATGAGGACAACAGCCACAGGATGTCTCATTCCAGGACACACGGAAAGTGACACAATCTTACACCTGAAGCTACAGGACTCAATTGGACTTCTTCACAAAGGTGGCATGCAGGGCACTGACAGGTAACAAGAAACATTGACTTTAATAAATAGGAGATCTAGTCCCCAGAAAAGTCCATTCCTTATTGCTTTACAATATTGTTGTGAAGATTGATAGTCATAATAAAACAAATCTTGGCATGTCTGCATTTTCTTACATACATTAGGTAGATTAGCAGGATACTTCCAGCAGAAGTGCCGTAAACAAATAAATTATGGTTTATGTGTCTTGTGAGCTGCTGGTATTAAAAGTTTAAATATTTGATCAGACACATACATCTTCACATTTCTTCTCCTTGGCTGATAAGGCAAACAGAGAGTAGCCAACAAGAACTGAAATTAAAACAAAGGCCCCTTTTGATAGATAGCTACAGAGAAAGGCTCTGAAAGGCCATGAGACCTTGCCAAGACCTGAAAAGTCCCTCTTAATGAACTAAAATTCCTATTGGCTTTGTGAGGCACCAGCTAAGCAATGGCACCATAAACCAGGGAGCATGTTTTGGGGGATGGAACAAGTTCTTTTGGCTGTGAGAAGAAGCACTTTGAGCCTACCTTGAAACATGTCTTGGCTTTCTGCAGGAAATGTGCCCTGCCAAAGTTCTGCCAGTGTTAGGACATGTCACTGCATCACTGCAAGGACACGAGACATGAGAAGAGCAAAGGCAGCAAGGAGAGGAGGGGATGGGGATGTGAGTTGTGAGAGACAAGGGGAAAGGGAGCAATAAGGAAAGAAGAGCAAATTAGGAAGGAGGGGAATGAAAGCAAGTACAGGAAAGCTGCTGGAAAGGAGCCAAGGAAATCATCCCCACACGACTGTGAATTCATTTCCATCATTGTTCTGCTCTGAAGTCTTGGTTTCCAGATTCTGCATCACTTCTGACTGCCCAGAAACCCAGCCCCAGGAGAAACAATGCAGCTGCCTGGGCCAGTGGCCAGGATGCTGTCTGCCTAAGAACATTCTTATTGAACTGGATGTTACAATTCTTTGTTTCTGAAAATGTAACTTTTGATATAAACCCAGTGTGCTGACCCATTCCTTTTGAAAACGTAGAAGTCATTTGAGTTTTAGATCCAGCTTTTGATTAAAAAGCTTTTAAGGGAAAACCTCAAAAAATTCCCATGAAAATTCCATGCCAAACCCATTTTCTGGCCTTTAATTTCCAATAACCAGGGAGGAAACAACAATAAAAGTGGGGAATAGAGACACTATAAGTAACTTCCACAAGATTATTCATTTTCCTTAATAAGGATCTTTAACAGCATGACGACTCATGCAATATAGATAAGGAGAAACAAATCAAGAAATTCAATAGAAATAGGAAACAAATGGAAAACTCAGAAGAAAAAGCATTTAATAAAAAACTTGGTGAAGGGGGAGGGAATGAACTGGCTCCTCACGTAACACTACTGCCTGGGGTTTTTCTGCCCTTCATGGGCAATTTCTTTTGCCTGTGTATTTTTCTATGACAGATAAAGTCTTTGGGAGTTGGTAGAGCTCCCTCTTTTCCTCTGGGGATGGAGCTGGTACAATAAGGGGTCCAGACTCTCCCTGTGTCTCTTTCAAATACACAACTAGAGACCCCTCCATCACTCATCTGTCTGTCCTCTTTGAAGCAGAGATCCTGGAAGGAACTGGCAAAGGGCTGCTGTGGGGAATCAGAGTAGGGAACATCTTCTGCTAAAAATATGCTACAGACATGGAAGAGAGATCACAGCAAAAAATGTCTGTCTGAGGTTGGTTCTGTTGCACTTTTAAATTTGGATTTCAATTCTCCTTTGTGAAAGAGCCTCCAGCATGACCAAGAATCTGTTTTGGTCTTTTTTTTTTTTTCTTTTTGGTTTTGTGGTTCTCCAATCTTGGCAGGTCTGTACAGCAATACTTCTATACCTGCAGCAAGAGATGGTGTGATTTGCACTCTTAGATCAAGTGCACCTTACAGCATTTCTGCATGTTATCTTCTTTGTATTTAACACTATTATTTTAGAATTAAAAAATGTATCAGAGCTAGGTGATACACTCAAAATGAACAATGACTTAATTAAAGCACCACCCTTCCGTTGTCTTTCAATCTAAGAAAATGTTCCCACACTTTCATGCCCATTATTCCAGAATTTGCTGGAGCTTTGTTTTAATGATGACAATCTGTTGCAGCTCAGACACAGAACTAACATTTTCCCCTAGACACTCAGTCATTTCTTTCTTTGTGTGTGTGCATTTTTTTTTTATGGGGCCAGCTGCTTTGTGATCAGCGAAATGTCAGAAAAATCATCTTACCATAACAAAGCTGAAAATAAAATATTCAAGGAAGCAAACTCCCATGGAAATCTTTAAAGGCCTAACAAGGGAGAATTCTCATCTCTGTGCACATGGGTGACTCACTGAAGTAAATGGGAATTACGTGACTGCATCAAAGATTTCAGTATGAAGAGCACAGATTTCCTCTCAGCTTTGGCCTTTTGGAATGAACTCACAAACAAGTTTTGATGAAGATTCTAGATAGAGATAGACTTGCTCAGTGATATCAGCCCTGAACCAGAATGATTTGAGGGAGGTACAGGATCATCCTGTCAAGATTAAGTGCATGCTTAACATATTAATGCGTTTTATAAATTGAGTGCTCACACTGAACTGTCCAATTTGAAAATTGAATGAATGACACTTAAGGGTCAATACAGCTATGTCTTTGCAAATATACAGGTTAATTGACGTAAAACTTGTTACAACTTGGAATATGGGAAAAAAAGCTGTTTCTGTAAATATTGTAATTAAACAGAATGTTGTTTTTCTAATTGTTGGAGAAGAAAGCCCCAAATTACCAAGAGGAAAGAAATTAGAGCAAACAGATCTGCAGGAAAATAACCCTATGAAAAATTCACAAAGATGTACTCATGATGCACCAAATTATCCTCTCGGGTTTCATAATTCTGTGAGCGAGTGCAATTAGTTAACGGTGGTGTTGTTATAAAGCTGCACACTGTGGCTGTCGGGTTTTGAAACTCCTCCAGAAACCAAAGCCTGACGCTGAACAACCATTGTGTGTGGGTATTAGGCAACAGGAAATCTGCCTGATGATAACTGAGTTATACCAAGCCCTGCAGCAGCCACTCAGACACTATGTCCATTTAATCTGCAGATGGCAAAGTAGATACGCCATTCACAGCTGCATGCATGAGGATATGACATCTTTGTCTATATTAATCTCATGGCTGGCTTCACATGACTCATTCAACCTTTTCTTCTATTACATGAAAGGGAAGTTAACTAGCAAGACCTCTGGTGATTTTTAAATAGGTCCAGCCCTGCTGTGATCTACATTTCAAGCAAGAGACGACAGAGCTCTTCTCCCTGCTCCTAAAGCTCTCATTCCACACAGTTGTGCAACCCCACAAATCCCCCATTTGTGCCATTAGCTCATTCCCAAAACAACCTCTGTAAAACACACAGGCTGTGATGCCAAGAAAATGACAAGTGGGTCAAACGTACTGAAGTCTGCACTGGGGGAGACAACCATCAGCAGGCTTTGTTTTCCCAGTTATCAGTAGGGAGATAGAAAACTCAAATATATGAACAACCTTAATTTGAAGAAAGAAAAATCTGCAGTATCTCTGTTGCACAAAGATAAGCTGACAGCTAAGGCAGAGCATGGTTATGCCCAGAGGCAGCAGGAGCAGTGTAACAGGCTCCCCTGCTCTCCTCATCCTCTGTGGCAAGATTAAGAAAAACACCATGGGTTTAGCTCCAAGTGGTTCACAGGGGAACTTTGCTGTTCAGGGTAGCTTGATTTTGAGATCTTGTGCTCTGCTTTTCAATCAATATTCAGAAAAATACATCTTCAAAGTGAAATATCACTGGGGGGGAAATATAAAGTTTTTCATCATCTTTTCCTGCAAAAATTCAAAGAACACTTTCAAAGTTTGAGGATGTCCAGACAATAGTGCTATTTTTCGGTTGCAGTAGCTCCTTCAAGCCTCAGAGGAAGTTTTGTTTTGAAGAGCAAGAGACATTCCCCTCAGGACTCTCTCCTCAGAGAAATATCTCCTAGAATTAGGCAAGATACTGAAAGTCAGGTAGAGAACAGAGAAGCAGAGAAGCTGTCATGGTTGGCAATGGACATATAGACCCCTCAGGGCAGGGGTTAGCTGAGGATACAAAATGATATGGGGAAAGAAAAAACAAAAGAAAAAAGCTTTCTTAAAGCGTTTTCATGAGGAAAAATAAACATTTTTCATGCTAAATTCCTATTTTGAAGTTCAGAGACCACATTTTTTCATAATAACCCCATCCAGCCTGGTGCAAATAAAAATAATTAAACAAGGGTGGAATATTTTCCCCATAAATACTTGTCTCATGTGGACAGGAAGCTCCAGTTGCTTACAGAAAAGCAGAGAAACCAGGGTCCAGCCATAATGACTAAATTTTCAAGATGTTCTTGTTTGCATCTCTCTGCTCCATTAACAGTGTGCTGCCTGCTGAAAGCTGAGGCGAGTAAACTCAGGGAACAAGTTATCTGCAGAAAATAATTTGTGGACAGAACATCTGCTCCACAGAAGTGGAACCAGATTCTAATGAAATGTTTTAAACCTCCCAGATTAGTACAAAGAGCCACTGGCTTCTGTACAATATATACCGTCTCCACTCTTTCTGCATGTCAAAAACAAATAAACACTTAATAAACTTTAAAGTATTTGTGGATGTCCAGATTCTTTAGGAAGGTTAAATTAAGCTTTTCAGAGGCTTTTTGATGATCAATAGCTAGATCAGCACTGTGATTGAAGCAGGTTCACTAACTACGCTTGAGAAGACTTTTAACTTCAAAGATTGATGTGCTTAAGGGATAGTGAAAGAAATTATTTGCTAAAAAAAAATAATCTAAACACAATCAGTACAACTTTGATGGACACCTCTGTTGATCTGGGAACTGAATGGCAGCAGTCACATTTGTAAGTTATCAGGTGTTTAAAACACAAGGGAATAACTAAGTTCTTGCAGAACTGGGAAACAGGAAACCAGTGGATATCCTTGGACCTTGCCAAGTATGTCGAAAGCTGTGCCAGATTTTGGCAGTCAAAGATGAGAGTTTCCCAGCACAGACCCCTTGTATGGAACCTATGTGTATGTATATATGTTAACATTTTTCTATTTTCTTATAAAAGAAGAGGTGCTCTTGAGTGTTCCTAAAACTCTCCAGTGACAAAAGCTGCAGTACTGTCCCCTGGAAATCTGTGCTTACAAACATCTTTGCCTCTTCCAAACCCCCAATGCATTGAACTAAGAGAGCATTTCCTTTTTCTTTAACAATCAAAGGTTGTGGCACACAAATGAGCAGTGGTGCTTATTCCTTAATCCAACTGTGCTGTTACATTTTTGTGTGCATCAGATGCAAAGTAAGGTGCTGATACCAGATTTGGAACTCATGAAAAGGCAAGGGGTTTAGAAGGTGACAACAGAGACCACAGCAAGAAGAAATGACCTTGTTTGTGCTGCTGGTTCCTAGCAGGAAATACCACAGTGTGGATACAGAGGTGGATATTCACATCTCTGCTAAGCAATCTGCAGGGGCAAAAGCATTTCAGTCAAACCTAGAATTTAACATCCAGCATGGGGGTAGCCCTGGATTGAATTCACTGCTTGCAGCTCTGGCTAAAATTATTTGTCATCTTACCAGGAGATAAAGCAGCAGTATTGCCACGAGATAACCATGTGGTTACTCTTGTTTGCAAGGAGCTGCTGGGTTCTTACCATCCATCCATTCAAAGTTACTGTGCAGTGTTTCTGAAGATTTACCCCAGTAAATAGCCTGTCAAACCTGCAGCAAGACAGGTCACTATCCTTGCAGGAATACCCAGCAAACAGGAGTTGATTCCTCCTTTGGAAACAGCATATAGCCGAAATCTTGCAATATTACACTAAGAAAAACAGAATTGCATTTGAAATGGCTTTCCATCCTTTTACAGAGCTATTCTTACCTCTTCACTCCACTGGTAGGAAACGGGCATTGGCAGCCACTGTCTCTCCACTGTCAAACCTGACAACAGAATTAACAGCTCTGGTAATTAGCAGGAAGAGTCCCTTGCCAGGCACAAAGCTCAGACTGCAAGGTGATCTAACGACGTTCTTTCTCCCCCAGGGTCAGAGTAGGGGTAAAATCATAAAAATGGTGAATTGCTTAGGATATGAAAAGAGACAGCTGAGCTACAAATTTTAGCTCGGCAGATTGTAGTCAGATGTGCCATAAAGACATCGCTTAACCTGTACCTCAAAGCTTGTTAAAAACAAAGCAAGCATCTTAGAAACCCAGCAAATTAGATATTGCAGACAGTTAACAGGAATAAAGGAGGTTAAATGGCCACTAGTCACGCTTTCAAAACCAGAGGAGAATTTAGTACTCATCTGAGCCACATGTTTAAATTGGAAAGCATTCCTATTCAGACAAACAACACCTTTTTGGAATGTAGAAACCGGAAACTTTTTCAGATAACTTGATGGTGATTATTTATTTTTATTATTTTATTTTTGCTGCAAGGAGGAAATATGGCCTCCCAACTGGCTGCTCTCACTATTAAGAATGTGTAAATATCAAAGCAAAACAGGAATATGGAAACACAAGGAATCACAGACTACTATTGGCCTAGTCTGCAACTATAACTGAAAGTTACAGTGAAACCGTCTTTCTGAATAGCTGTTAAAAAAAAAAAAAAAGAAAAAAATTTTCTGGAAAACCAGAAAGATCTTGTCCATTTACAGGCTTGAGGGCTACACCATATCAGGAGCAGCCTAGAAAAACTCCTTAGAGAATATGCATGGAAAACACTGATTTAGCACCAGGATTAACATGACATGGCAAAGCAGCACAATAATGCAGACGTGCTGAAGGAAGAAGTCCCCTCACTTGTAACTAATTAAACTTCAGATAATACTGCAAATCTGTATTTGTTCAAATTTTAAACTAATTTTCCTTTGTATTTGAAAGCATTATTTTTATGTATGTTAATACTAAGACAGAGACGCAATTCTGTGTGTCAGCAGCTACTTTAGAAAATAATCAAGCAGCCGTTGTCCCTTTTGAGCCTCTAATCTAAATATACAGAGAAAGCACTGGGGAAAGGAAATGTTGTTATTCCCACCTTAGAGCTGGAGAATTGAGACAGATAAGAACTGAGCAATTTTCCATCCTTAGAAGGGAAGCCTGTGTCAGAAACTAGGACAGAATGTAAATTTCTACAGCTATTCTCAAAACAGGTTTGTTGGCATAATTGTTTTTCGCCTGCACATGTTGCCAAATTCTGAGAAACATTTATGGAAAGCAAGCCTAAAATATATGTATTCAGCAAAGAGCCTTTTCGTGCTAAGGTAGCGGATGGAGAGAGAGATTCTGTGTAGCTGATTTCAGAAAATGATAAATAGTGACAAAAGTAAATGGAAGAGAACACATGATCCAAGCAAAGTGAAACACAGTGGTGTCAGATCCCATAAGCCCAAACTGCTGTGCCTGTGTGGAAGGTGATACCCAAACACAGCTGGGTGGTCTCTGGGCAAAATATCAACTCAAGTGACTGAACTCAGCAATGTTACTGCACCGAGCAAAAGCATTGTCATACACTGATTAACAAGGTGAGATCTAGCTAGAGGGGAAAAAATGATGGACATATGCATGGGTGTTTTGCTGAGAAAGAACTTCTATAAATTCTGATTGTCATAAGCTGATACAAGACAAATACAAGAAAGCCACATATGCGTTGTTGGTAGCACGCTGAAATAAATGGGTTTCCACCCTCTGGTAGAGATAACATTTCAAGATTGGATGTGACCAAATTCAAATGCATTGGGTTTTCACTGAGGAAGACAAAATTTCAGGATGATTGAGCTGCAGACCACAGCCACAATACTGATGTAGTTTGACCTTTTATTGAAACCCTCTCCAGAAAAAACACACTGTGCTTGATTCCAATGTCCAGATTTGGTACAAATCAATCTATTTTGTTAGGAGCAATTGGGTTAAGTATAGCACTTTAAGATATGTCTCGAAGGATTGCCTACTTACAGTTTTTTGTGTTTATGGGATAGTAATAGTGGGTGTATTTGCAATTATGGTTGCATTTTTCTAAGATTTTAGATAAAATACTAATATTCATATGCAACTGCTTCACTGCTCTTTAAAATCAGAATGGTTTGGATTGGAAGGGACCTTAAAGATCAACCAGTTCCACCTCCCCTGATGTGGGCACTAGACCAGGCTGCTCAGAGTCCCATCCAACCTGGCCTTGAACAATTCCAAGGGCACGACAGTCACAGCAGCTGGGCCCAGTGCCTCACCACCCTCACAGCAAAGAATTTCTTCTCCTATCTAACCTAATCCTGCCATCCTTCAAGTTAAAGCTATACCCCCTTGTCCTATCACTTCATGCCCTTATGAAAACCCCCTTTCCAGTGTTCTTGCAGCCCCCTTCAGGTACTGGAAGGCTGCTGGAACATCTCCCTGGAGCCTTTTCAGCTGTGCTATTCCCTGAGTGCTTATGATTTTTCATCCCATTAAACAAAAGGATGGAGACCGAGTAGAGCATTTGTGTGTCTGTTCCCTGGCAGTGGCTGACTCAGACCCAAGGATGATGGGTGGCTTTGCTCGCCCACTCTGCCCTATCAGATCTTCCTTGTGATGACTTTGCCTGACAGACCCAGCAGAGTTCCTCCCAGCATTTGTCAGCAAAAGCAATGTCAGAATGAGAACCTGTGCACTTCTGCTACAGCCTGTGGCGAAAACATGATTTCCTATTTGGGAGTTCCTAATCTATCACACATTAATTAATCGTATAGACTGTAGATAGAGCACAGTTGAACAAATTCGGTAGAGAGGAATCTGAAGCCAGTCCAATATCCCGAGGGCTTTTCATAGCTCTGCCCTCCTTACTCAGAAATGTCATTCTCTAAAGTAGGTCTTACATCTTTAGAAGATGAGCGTGGGGAAGAGCTCTCATCTGGGATACAGAGACAGTTTCAGGCAAAATAGCAAGAGTGGCTGCTCTAGTTTGATGAGGGTTTCCTCATTATATTCAGTGCATTTCAAATGTGAGAGTTTGGTTTTGTAATGATATTTCACATCAGCTTTGAGCCTCCGGGGGCTGGATGTGGGATTTCAGAAATAAATATATTAGCAGGAACAATTGCATCTTAGGAGAAAAAAAAAAAATGAAGCTACAGCTTTCCTGATTGATAGATTCTATGTGCCACCTACAAAGGCTTGTGTGTCTCTGCTCTGGAGTTTCCCAGGCTCTGGGGTACTTCAATTAATTGTCATTTATATAACCACTGCATCCCTTTCTCAGAGGCAATGAAAGCTCTGACTCAGGAGAAAGTCATCAGATCCCTTTCATCACTTGGGAGCAGGACCTGTGACTAAAAAGCATAATATTTCACTTGGGTTTAGTCTCATCTCTGAAGCACTTTATAGCAGGCAGCACACTTTGCTGCCTAGTTTTTGTTTGCTGACTTGAGGACTGTACTTCAAAAGCTCCCTGTCCTCCTAATGAAAGTGCTACGCCTGCCTTTTATCATGTCCTTTGTTGTAAGGTTTAGCCCATATTCCCAAATGGAAGATGAAGAGTAGGAAAACTTATTCAGCATGACAAAACAGTCATTGTGTTATAAAAAAGTGTAGTGTGTATGTAAGTGAAAATGTTAGAGAGAAAAACTCCTAATAAAGAGAGCAAACCTACTGAGATATGTTTTTCTTCTAAGAGTGCCCCTGCCCAAAAACAGAGAAAAGAGAAACAGAGGAAATAAGTAGAAAGGAAAGGCCCATGCACGTCCAGCTTTAAGGAATCCTGTTGAACAGGGTTGGAGGTATGTGACAGAACATGTGCCTTATCTGCTTCTCATGAATCCTCTACCCTCAGCTCTATAAACCTCATGTACCCACTGAGGTCAAAGGAAGATGGTAGCTAAAATAATCTTTAAAGAAAAAAGTTTTAGACAAAAAAATTCTGTATTTTTCTGTAAGGTGCTTTAATAAAAATGCTTTTCCTTGGCTGATTTCTGCTCATCCAATGAATTGTTTTGAGGCCTAATAGTGATTTGTAGTTTTATCTTCAGGATACATTTTTGATTGAGTTTGAAAAGGTAAGATTTTAATAGAAAGGCTGTAATCTCAGGATTATTTATGTCTTGCTATGATTAAAAAATTTAGTATTTGTATGTAGCAAGCTCAGTCTAGTCTTAGTTTTCTTCCTGGTGAGAGTTACACAATATTCATACCTACCTCCTAGGTCTGATTTCCTTAACAGCACTTTGGACTGGATTTGCATCAGCTAATTAGTCATTCCAGAACAGCACAGCAAGTACCTTCCAATCCTAATCTCTTTTTGTGTAATTTATAGTGGCCTTCAGTTAGAGCAGAGCATGAATAGCTTCCTGTGCTACTCTGAAGAGCAGCTCATGCTTCATGTGGCTTTTGTCTCCTAACAGCCTGATTTACCTGGGCTCTGATGTGCAGAGCCCTGGCAGGAGGGCACACACCACCTCAAGCTTCTTGAGAAAGCACAGTTATCAACTCACAGCTGTGCATCAGATATGGAAAAAAGATTAAAAATTACATCGTTTCAGGAACATCAGTGGCAGTGTTTGTCATAGCTCTCTATGAACCTGCTTTATCCTTTTTCCCTTCCTTCCCAGCTGGCAATTTAAACTGGCCTCTAGTCTCAAAAAATCCTCTTATTTATAATCTGGTTGGCCTTAATCTACTAACTCAAACTCACGCTGAATGATTTGTAAAATGTACAAAGCAATTTTTAGGCTCCCACAAGGAATCTGAGCCATTTTGTTCTAGTTTGTTAATTTATCTGTATCAAGAGCACAGATCTCAGTGGGTCTGAGCAGGTTGCAGATCCCTGGTACTCACACACACCTTTGTTAACCTGAAGTGCCTCCAGCTTAAAGAAATTTATCTCTCTCACTTGCTCATTTTACTACTTGACTTCAATCAAAACTATCTCCACTGAAGTCATTCTAGAGATTTCATTTCTCTACTTAAACACACCATCTATCCTCACTCGTACCACCTCCCTCCTCCTACTCATTTAAATGGGCTGTTATACCAGGGCAGATTAATGTCACCACCATCTCCCTTGATTTAAATGGTGTTTGATTATATCTGTCAGGATATACTTCTCTCTAAGTATGTGTTCTTGCCCGATGTGTTAATCTGATGGAGTAAATGGGCCTGGAGACATGGCCTAATCATTGCACAACATTAAATAGTTAAGGCAAGGTTCAGGCTTCCAGGTACAGTCTTGGTGTACTGACAGTCCCTGCAGGCAGAGGGAAAACTGCCAGGTTTTTGTGATATAATGGCCAAAACACAATAGAAAAGTAGAGTTCTCCAAGCATGAGCTAGTCAGAAAATACCACATTTTCTACATTTTTATATCCATCTTTTTTTTTTCTTTTTTAATTTGGAGTCAGTCTTATAAAAAGCTGCTTTGTCTCCAGCACAATTTTGAAACTGGCACATCAGCCATGAAAGGTGCTTTTCCTGGATCTAAGAAGGAATATTAAATTTTCACCCTGCAGCTCGTCTCTCCCTTTCCAACACTCTCCTGGGTGAGGAGAGGCTGTGTCACCTCCTTCAGCAGAGGCAGCTTCAAGGTGAGGTGAAAGAACAGGCACTGGCCATGGGAAAAGCCCAGGGAAGCAAATCAAGGTCTCCTGCTTTAGGCCAGACCTTACTGAGGAGATCTGGGCTCTCCTTCAGAGTAACAAATTTTTTTGTTGGCACACAGTGTAGATGGTGCAGTGTAAATTCCTTAAGGCCTTATCAGTCTTCAGCCATAATTAGACACTCTTTTTATACCAACTTCATCAGCAAGGTTATGCAGTCTAAAAGTACGTTTCCTATGGGAGAATCTCTGAAAAGGTGGTAGAATTCCATCATCTGCTGGCAACTCCACAGACTTGAGAGTTCGTTTTAATTCCAAAATAGAAAGCCAAACTTCAATCAGCAGAGGAATAAAACTTCAATATTTTTTAACTTTCTACATTAGTTTTTGCTTAAATAACAATTGAAATAAGCTTTTGAGACAAATGCTTTTGGATGAGAAAAATCATAATTAAAATATTGAAACACACTAATTATATTATTGAGGGGCTTTTTGACATTTTCTTCTATCTAGCACTTTAATCGCAGTTAAACCAAAGACATTCTGGTCTAGTTAAAAAATAATTTAGGTAGGAAAAGTTTAGAAAATTCATGCAGAAATTTTTCTGGGAACTTGAGTAGGAACTCAATGCCATTAAAAGATGCAAGTTTTCAAGAAAGTCCCAAAATAAAATTAAAGCCAGAGCAACCCCCACAGTACTTATTTTGGATTACATCTTTTGGGACAAGAGTCTTATATTTTGTATATCTTTCTTGTGACACTCTCAGCCTCAAAGAGACATCCTCTACCACGGTTCTGTTGCACGTTTCCACGTCTGTGCTGATCTTCAGGTTACTGCAGTCCTCACCTTCACACAAGAATTCATGGGATTACTTCATTTTCCACATCTCACCCGGGGTCAAATCCATTGAAAAGCCCCTTACTCAAAACTTCTGTATCCCTGACAGATTCATGCTGTAAACAGGCAAAAAGGGAATAAATAACATGGAGAACGGGCTTCTTCTTTCAAATGAATACATCGGATAAGGATAAAAATCTTCTCTGCCAGAAAAATCTTTCCTCACATTTGTGATAGACCACAAATGAAGAGACAAAGAAATACTGAGCATAAATGATGACATGAAGGCTTCCTAACAACAGCACTAATTTTTTCCTTAGCTAGATTTTGTGACTAAACATAATTTATAAGTGACAGTAGAAAGGAAACATAAAGCTGACAGCCTAACATATGACTGTGGTCCAAAATGCTAAGAGATAAATGCACAGGGAGAGAAGAAAGTCCAGTCTGGGAAGGAATTGTTCTAGAGCTCTGTGATCACAGACTTGTTAATCACTTTTTTGCCAGCTGACCCAGTATCAGGTGTACATAGTACAGAAGCAACCACCATAACTTTATGTTTCTCTAGCCCCTTCTTTCTAGATGGATCATTATTTATATATGGCTGTGGGCTAGATGTCCCCTACAGGAATTTACAGTCTCATTTTATTCATGATGTTCAGTTACTGCAGTGAAAAGAGCCATTTATATCTACAGACAGGCAAGCAGTAAGAGTAGCAAACAATGGAGGAGGCAATGCAAGAAAAAAAGCAAAAAAATCAGGATCCTGGAGGTTTTATGTACTGAGAAGTTTGGGATGACTTTCTCTAGCTACAAAGAACAGGTACTTCAGGGTGATGGTTTATCATGTTACACTTTATATCAGTACAAATCCTTCCTGTGCACATTCCCTATGTTCATATTCATTCTTCATGTTCATAAATATTGGATTCAGCCTGATCTAGGGGACAGCAACTTTCACAGCAATGTGGGACTGTGCTGATCTATAGGCCCAGTATCAGAGGATACCCAAAAAAAGGACTGCAGGACATTTCATGCCCTGGCCAGCTCTGGCCAACAAGCCATTCCTGCAGGTGTGGGAGAGCAGATGGAGCTGTGTGGCCACACTGCAGCTGAGCAAATGCCATCAAGGGGTCAAGATGAGCTGGCCACAGCAAAGGAGGCAGCCCCATGCCACAGCCAGCTCTGCCTCCTGTCTGTGACCCCTGACTGAGCCCAGGCTCTCAGCACCCCACTGGCGAGAAAAGGGCACAGACCCCAGGGAAACCCCAGCAACAAAATCCCTTCTCCACAATCCTTCATGAATTATACAGGGAAGAGGAAGAAGTGATATTGCAAATAGCACAGAGCATTGCAATTCCCAGCCCTTGACCTCTTGTTTAATGTTTCATTACCCACAATATCAAGGCTTCCCAAAGCCACCTGCAACAGAGCAAAAGTAAAGTGCTTTCTCTGTCTCCTGAAATGAGTTTGTTTGGTTTTTTTTTAACTGAGAAGGTTTATTGATAGTATAAATGTGAGGGAAAGAGCTACTCCTAATTACATCCTCATAAACAAAGGGGGTTTGGGCAAGCAGGAAAAACACATGGAATTAGAAGGACAAGAAAGAAGGCTTTCTACAAAGAGAAGCTTAATGACAACAGGAAAAAAATTGTGAGAGAAAATCCCTTAGCAATAGGAGTGCAGTGATTCACCACTTCTAGAATTAGATCAGATAGTGTGATGCAAAAGCCCACCCATCCATTTACTCCTTTTCATGACCATCACCAGCTCATCCTGGTAAGGGGATGGTGGCATTTGCAAGGTTGATACACAGCAATGATTTCTGGTTAACCTATCAGGCTTAGCATCATTTACATTGCTACTCTCACAGAATGCCTCTACAAAGACATGTCATCATCCTGTATTATTTTGGGTAGGTCTTGTATCTACTCTTTAAACCTTAGTCCTTCCATACACTGGCTGCACAGTTACCCATGCAGACCCTTGTGTAGCCAGTACCACATCATTAATGCACACATGTAATTGTGGGCTACTAAGAGGCACAGTATTCCCCATGAACATGACTCTTAGCTATTTTGACAAAATCCACAAAGAAAAAAAAAGATACTGTAGTTGTCATGCAGAAAAAAAAAATGTTTTTCAACTAGAATGAGACTGTGTCTTCAATCACAAGCCAAAATATTTTTTCCTGAACTATGTTCTAACGCTGTTCTTTACACAAACATCGATTGTGTATACAAGATAATAAACGTTGGGAGAAACTTTTTAGAATTGTTCATCTAGAATGAAAGGTGGATGTTTCCTAATCAAAATAACTGTGCATAGAGAAACGAATGAAAGGAAAACAAACCCAGCCATTATCCACACTTGGCCTCATGAACAAAGTGTTAGGCTGAGCCAAGCACTGGTATCAATTTTCTTTGCTTAATGAAAAGGTTTTCCGAGATGTAGTCCTTTCTGCTTCACTGTGGATTGACAATGCATTCTGACCTAATGGAGGCTGATTACTGTTTCCATTATGCAAGGCTGACAGAAGCAATATTTCTTCAGACCACAACCTGTTGTTGAGCACAGAGTTATTGTAGTGTGACTCTGGGCTACAAAGGCCTTTTCATATCACATGTTCCTCATCTGCTTTGAAGCCCCACAAGTCCTCCCACGTGATGATGGGGAGACCTGTGGGGCTGTCCTGCTGTCACTGCTGGGATATCATTGCCCAGGATTAAAAATAGAACCATGTGGAAGTTTTGGTTCAACATGAAAACCGCATGTGACCCACACTACACTTCAGTTCTCTAAAGACAAAAAAGCACTAAGTACCACAATTGAGAGATTAACTGGGTGGGAAGCCCTCAGCTCCTCCTGATCTCCCCAAGGCTCAACTGAGCACTGCCAGAACTGGCACAAGAAACCACATCCTTCTAGCAAAAGAGCAAAGAAAAATTTAAATTGCATTACTGTGTACATCTTGTCCCTGTCCAAGAGCTGATTCTATTTGGATGATTTGGGAGTTTACCAAAGCAGAGGCAGAGCCTGGGCTGCTCAAGCCAGGCCTGTGCTCAGAGTCATTACACAACCCTGTCTCTGCCTCCTCTCAAAGCCATTTGTGCACTGGGCATTTTGTTTGTATTTGTTAATCACATGCATCCATGATCTTTTCACCATTTACATTCACAGCCTCACAGCTCAGGCCAGCTCCCTCAGGCTCTGATGGCACACTGGACACTCATTTTGCTGGGTGCACTATGGGCTCATCCCAAGGGGAGCTTCACATGTCCCTTCCCTCCACAAGCAGTCAGCCTGGCCAGTGCAGGCTGCAGGTAAACTCACAGGACTGTGTGAAATACTGTAAGAGTGCTCAAGGCTTTACTGGGCTTTTGCACCACTAATTAGTGGTTTGTCTCAGTCTCGTGTGTTTCTGTTCAGAGCCAGGATTATTAGAAAGGCAATCGAGCCAGATTCTCGTGTTCGGACTTGGAAGTTTATTATATCTTATCAAAATTTACAGAAAGCATAGCAGCACTTCTAGCTGCTTGCTAGAAGTAGGAAAAATGGCTCCAAGCTGAGCCTGCTTCAAGGCCTTTTAAAGCTAAACACACCAATAAAAGTTCTACACCTATATTATTTATACTTTTAACCCAATAATAGATTCCCATGACCCTTAGAGTGACTTTAGACTGACCAATCTAAAGGTAACTACCTAAGTTCCGTGAAGAAGGAAGAGAAGATGAACAAGAAGAGACATCACCCAAAATTCTCCATCTTGTGCCATAGCTCCCACTATACATAAAAACCTCAAATTTAAAGCCCATCACCCAGTGAAAATACACATCTAACCCACTACACATTTATGATTTTTAACTTATTTTTTATATTTAAAAGTCTTCTCCAAGGTTTTAGGTGCAGTGCAGTGTTTTCCAGGGGGTCTGTGCCTGAAAGCACCAAGAGCTCAAAAACTCCAGTTTCCTGAGATCCAACAAACTACAAAACCAACAGGCTGGTGTGCTGGTGTTACATAGCAATGTGTCCTGGGCACCAGAAAAAGTGGGAACTGAGGAAATGTTAAAGTGATAAGCTTGTGGAAAGGCTCTGAAGAAAAATTAAAGGTGGAAAGCTTGGTACCAGAGGCAGAAGAAAGAGTATTGAAGTGGAGAGCAAAGAATGCAGCATGTCCCAGGTCTGAGCTGTCACTCAGAGCTGCTCTGAGGCTGCTCAATGTTTTACATCTCTCTTTCAGCATCAGTGTGCTGGGCAGACAGTTCAGGAGAGACTCTCCACAGTGCTTTGCTTTGCCCCTGTGATCAGTGTCACTACAGCTTGTGGGAACCCTCCATGTCCTCTAAATTAGATGCATCCTTTCTAAACCAGCTGTGAAACATGCTTGTGCCTGCAGAGCTCAGGGATAAAGTTCAAAAAAACCCAACAAAAACTGCCACCAACATGAATAGAAGCCTTTTCCAAAAAATATTAAAGGAGAGCTAACATGGTTTTCACATGCTGGGTGGGGAGGCCTGAGTCAGCTTGAGGAAGTGGTTGTCTCTACACCACCTCAAACCACTCAGCTTTCTCCCAGAGAGAACAAAATAATGCTAAAATATATTCCTTAGGTTTTGGTGCATGCATTTCCTCCCTGTTTGGATTATATTCCCCCCAGGTATCTGCTATCAGAAAAATATCCCAGCGAGTGTCAGAGCACAGCCAATGCTGGAGGGCATTGCCTGGACCCTGCTCCTGCATGCTGGGCAGCAGAACCCATCAGTCACAGCTCTCTCCAGCCTCTGCTGACCCTGAGAGAAGAACAAAACATCTGTCATTGCTTGGAGGATTCTCCCTACTCCTTTGCTGTGCCCAGGGCTTCACCTGCCAAATGGTGTGTTACTGGGTGCTGGGATTTTGTTAAGCTGCTCCCAGAGCAAAACCATTTGTTGCTTTTAAAATAACAACTAGAAGAGTGGGTGGTGGGGGAAAAGAAAACTCAAGCCAACCAACCAACCAAAAAATAAATCACAAAACAAAACAAAACAAAAAAACCCCAACGAATAAAAAGGCTCCCAAACAAACAAAAGAAAACACATTGCTGCATGTGATTATTCTGCAGGAACATAACTGCTGGCATGGTGCCACCAAAGACACAGCAGCTGAAGGGCAGAACCACATGAAAAGCCAGACACCAATCAATTGCCAGACAAGAGTCATTACTGGTGCACTTGTGGCTTTATTTTTCTGGAGACCAAAGGGGACAAAAGGCTCTATAGCTCCATGAACTATAAATTTTCACACCAGGTTGACATTGCAGGTAATCCCCCTCTGTTAATGAAAATACATTGCTGTCCTAAACTTGCCCAACACAAGAAACTCCCACTGTTTTACAGCTCTGCACAGCAAACAGCCACAGAGGAGACAGTACTTGGCTTCTCCACAGGCCACTTGTCACCTCCCTGGATATGTGCAGCCAGGCACTGTCACTCCTGCCCAGCACCCAGGGGTCCAGCTTTGCCTGTCAGTCCAGCCTGAGATGGAGGAATTTCCCTAAATAGAGCCATACCCATCCTCTGAGGAGTCACTTAATGGCACCCATGATCAGCAGCACAGTGTCCTGTCTGTGGAGCTTTCCTGCTTCAACTACAGAAGGTAGAGAAGGAAACCAAGGAAGTGACCTCTTTAAAATCAAGTAGTACCACGAGTAAAACCACAACTCTCCCTAGCTCTGTGCTACAGATTTATTCTTGGAGCCACAGACCACAGCATTAAGTTGCTTGACTTCAAAAGCTTGTGTGGGTGCATAAGAACAGCAGCTCTTTCTAGTTCCCTTTTGCTGTGTAAGATAATCCTGGAATATCTCACACATCCTTGAAGCTTCCTGTCACTCGGCTGGCTTTCCTGTTCGGGATACTTCTTATTATCTGCTTACCACCTTCCCTGGTGCTCAGGACAGATAGTTTGGGTTGTGAATTATTCAGAGTGCTGTGCGTGGTGAATACTAATTTTGTTTGCCATTCTTGAGCTACAGAGATCCTACATCAAAGCAGTGTAGGAATCAGCTATGGACACATATGGATAACTCTGCAAAACTCTGCACTCCCCTAAAACTGACTGAATTTGGCCCGTGTAATGCTTTTGCCAAGGAGAAGTGTGCTCACAAAACAATTCCATAAGACATGCAGCCACACTGGCATTTGCATATTTGTATGCTTCATTTAAAAGGGTCTGCTATGTGTTGTGGCTTATTTTCCAGGCAAGGCTAAGTCATATTTTCCTAACTCTTCAATTTGTAGCAATTTCACTCTCCTTCAATTCCCTCCAGTTTGCAGTGAGAGCTGCTGCTGCAATACGCTTCCATTTAGAGGAACAAATAAGCGGCACGGCCCCTTGGAAACTGTTACCACAGGTATTCAGGAAATAGCTGGCAAGAAGACTGCTGCAGTTCACAGCCCCCTGGGGCAAGCACAAGATTGGCACAGTGCAAAGCCAAGCCAAAAAAATTCATAAATACAGATGAAAAGAAAATTCAGCATAATCCTTTTCCAAAGCCGATCCTTCGTGAATCTTGGGGATGACGGGCTGAGTGCTGGCTTGGCTTTCTGCTGACATTGTAATGGCTGATAAGACTTTGGCAAACGAGCAGCAGGGAATTAGCTGTGCCTGCAAGACACCTCCAGCAGCATCTCACAAAACCTGAGCAGGAAACTTCACCTCCTGGAAGCAGCACTGCAGCATCCTCAGAGACAGAGCTGGGCAGCTCTGATGTACCAGGGGAGAGTGTTGGTTCTTGGAAGGAAAAACACTCTGCAGAAACATGCTGGTTATGGCTACAAGGCAAATCAGGAAAGTGTATGGCAGAAACACGGTGAGCACCTTGTCTGCTGAGTGCCCACAACCCCCTGCCAGGCTGAGTGCCCCCCAGTCTGGGGGTCCTGCCTTCTAAAATCCCACTTTCTTTCCTCTCTTTGCAAATTGGGCTGTGGCTCCCAGGTACTGGACACTGCACGGTCTCTGGTTATGCAGAAGAGTTTTCTCAACACTTCGGAGCAGATAGGTTTTTAATAATTTTTTCCCTATATCCTGGTTTCAAATAGGAGTTTCAGCTTCTATCCAGGTTTATTTCTAACAATAACAGCCAGATCCTTGTTTGTTATGGATGACTATCTCCACAGAAAATAAGGATAACACCTAATTGAAGGTGAGCAGTATGATCTGACATCCAACTCGGGTCTAGTCAGGCCAGGCTTTGGAGAGCTTGCGGTAGAAATTATGCATTCAAATTTCTGTCAGTACGGTGCTTGACTTTTAATCATAAATGTCTGTGAAAATCCAAGCACTCTTAGACTGCACGATCTTTTATCTCATATTATTTTAAATATCTGTTGCTTGTCATTTCCTCTTTTGGGTCTGTGTAGAAACAATTCTAAAGAAACTACTCAAAATCAAGTTAGTACAAACCTATGCAAGCCTGTTAGCTCCTAAGTGGCCACACTGACTTCAGTGGAAAGACTCCAGCTGACTTCATGGGAAGCTGAATCAGGTCAGTAATGAAGGCTGTGAATTCAGATTCGGTTCAGGCACACAGAAGTTCAAAGGCTTGTCTAGATCTGTTGAATAAATGAAATCACCAAGACTTTTGCACTTTGCAAGAGCAAACGCTACCATAAGAGTCTTAAAAATGAGAATACTGCAAGACTAACCCTTCTCACAGCACTGCTGTTATACTGAGAATTGAAACAAGAAAGGCAAAAAAGGGAGAATTTGGTATGGAGGTGAACACAATCTCAAAAAGAGGAATTTTTTTCCCCCTTTCTGGATGCTCATCTTTATTTTGCTTCCTTTATGGCATTCACTCTTTTCATCAGGAGAAACAGTATGCTCCTCTCTGCTTTCTCCTGTGCTAGCCTTGCTCCAAATTACAATCTTAACCACATATATTATTAGTTACATGTCCATGGCAATCAGCTCCCGTCCTCAACAAAAGGCTTCTGCTCCCCTATTAACAATATTTCATTGCTGCATAGATAGATACAGAATGACAAAGGCATATGAAGTAATGAACAATGCAATGAAAGCCCCTTGGATTTTCCTATTCTGCCCATAGTACAGGACAAGAATGAGGAGACATTTCATGAAATTAGAAAGGCTGCAAAGGCTGATACAGATTAAAGGGAAGACTTTTCCTCTTTAAACATGGTTTATAACCAGTCTGTGAAATTAACTGCTGCCTACTCAGAGCAGGGGAAGAACAAGATCATATTTTCCATGTCTTTTTTTTAATGTGGAATCTAGCGACATTCATACATCAAAGCTCGTTTTGAAATAAAGTAGCAAGGAAATATTTTAGTTAAAAGAAAATATGAAACAGGGGGAATTGGTCTGCATAAGGCCTTTGTGGGAGCTTTTGGTTTTCTGGCTGGATTAACATTGTATTTAAGAGAACAAGGCTTAGAATAAGATGCTTGAAAGACATTCCCCTGGAGGGAAGGGTGAGATGCAGAGCCAACAAGCCAAAGACCTTCAGATGTCTAGTTAGACTCTGGAGTAGGAGTGGCAGCTCTGCCTATCCCGCAGTGGGAAGGATGGCAGGGACAAGTCAGAATTGCCTTGCTGAACTGAGGCACAGGGACACTGAGCTGGCGCTGCCCAGAGGAGCAGAGAAGGCAGTGTTGAGCCTCTTCCAGGGCACAGTAGCCAGGCAACTCTGTCCAGAAGCTGCCCAAGCCCTGCACTGCTCTGTGTGCTGCAGTTTGCCAGACAAACCCATCTTTAAAACCCACCTTTATCCCTCAGGAATCTGCACTGTGCTACACGGTGCCAAGCACCTCTAATTAAGAAAATTAAAGGTTGTCTTTCGAGAGAAAGTAAATGTATCAGTGAAGTTATGCTCAGCTCCTGTTGTAAGCTTGTTTCTGTGCCTATAAATCCCCAGTGCTAAGTTTTTGTTTACCCCATGCTACTCCTGGCAGCACTGCACTGCTGGGCACCACCTTCTTCCACCACTGGCACAAGCAGCTGGTCTATTTGGGCAGTTGGATAATACAAACACTGTGCTGGACTTTACCACCAGTTCCTTTTTGTAAGATGAAAATCTCGTGGTGTACTACTCAAAGATTCAAAAGCTCATTGTAGTGGCTTAATATCCACTGGCAAAATTAAAAGTGATAAGGGATGTTAATCTTCATGCTCCAGGGTATAAACTAATTACCATCTGGAGTCACAGGAGGAATCTTTCCTCTATATACTGATACAGCCTTTTAGTGTTGCCTGGGAAAATGATGAGTTTGGAAGAGGTTGTTCCTCTCTCTGATGCATTGACCTTTGTCAAAGACTGGATTCTCAGCTAGTGGATCAATGGCCTATTTTGGGATGACATTCCTGTGTTGATATATCACCTTCCATTCAAACTCATCCATTTGATTTAACATCCATTAGCAAGGTAATGCCCCAGAGCCTTGTATTTGTCAGATTGTTTGTTTACCCTTTTTATTCCGGAGATTAGTGCAATCTTACATGCAAAGTGCAAGTGAACACATTCATGGCTCTGTAACTCTGGTCTGAAAGGTTCATGTTCTCTCGGTGCCTTTTGGAGGCAGCAGCAGTGGTGACACTGGTGCAGACCTAAGCCTTTTATCAATGAGCAGCGTGGCAGGTCTATTTGTTTGAGCCCCTGCTGACACCTACACTCTCTGTAATTCAGTCTGACAGATTGAGGCCATGTTCCAGATCTCACAAAAGAAGCAGAGGCGGGTATTGATTTTTCTGTTATTGTTGGTGATTTGCTGCTTCGTTCCTTCAACAAATGTAAAAAAAAAAAAAATTAAAAAATAAATATATATATCTACAACAGGAAAGTCACAGCTGCAGGTTGGCAGAGCACACAGTGCTGTTCTCCCCGTTCTTCTCCTCTGTCGCTCTGATTCAATGGCATGTTCCACAGACCTTGAGCAACAGCACTGGCTAAATATGAATAAACTGGCTGTGGTGCTGCTTACAACCCAGAGGGACTCAGGAGAAGCATCTTTCACACTGCGACTGAATCCCAAATCAGAGTAACATCTGCATTTGCATTTTTTCCTGCACTAACTCTAGCATGGAGAGAACCTTCAAGGTCATAGGGAAACCAGGCTCCTCAGTACACTGTTCTCAGGCTTTACTCTAACTCACCTCAGGTACCATTTGTGAGCCCCACATCCAGTGCAGATCCTACAGATGTGCTGAACGCTGCTGGCCATGTCCTCTCACTGCTCCAGCCACCATGAGGACAGCTCTGATCATGCCCATCCTGGGCATTTGTTTGGCAAGCTGCACATCTTGTACCACCTTAGACCTGATGTACAAAGATGCTGAGGTATCAATCTCCCATCAAAACCAACAGAGCTCAAACACCTCAATCCCTTCCCTAATCTACTCTATTGGTTCTTGTGCTTCTGGGGCTTCCTAATCTCCAAGTGTACTAAAATAAACAAAGGATAAATCTTTATAGGTCTGTTGCTTCTATTATACATCATCCTGAAATGTTCAGGATTTCCCTTTTTATAGCTAATTCAGGAGAGAAGCTGTGCAGATTCAGGTTTGAACTCCTGGACAGAGTGTGCTTCCCAGTGTGGAAATCAGCCATTTGTAGTAATACTCAGTAATTTATTATCAGTGTCTTCAGATTTCTCTTAGAAGATGCTGAATTTGTGCTGCTTTGTGTTTAAAAACCCAAACTAATAAAACAACAGACAGTTTTAGTTGCTCAAGTTTAAGAGTTTTTGTTTCTTGAGGAAGTGGGATGACGTGGAAAGGCTGGACTGCTCCCACATATCCTCAGTGGAGCAATGGATACCAAACACTGAACACTTTAATGGTATGTTGATGTCTCTAACATAATTGCGAAATAGATCAGAGATTTTTTAAGCAGCCTTTCAGACTTTAGGAGAGAGCAGTAATATCTTGGTGCTGTGAGCAGAGCCATTTTCACTATCACAGGGCTTTGACAACCAGCTTCCTACACAGTTTGTCATGCTGAATGTCACTAATACCATCTGAATACTGATACTGTTCATGACTTTTTGTTATGTGGCATGTAAAGATTTTATGCATGCAATTTAGAAAAGGCATTGATAAATGGATATAAATCTTTGGAGAGGCTACTGGAAAAACTCATTTAATATCACACTGATGTCTGTGCTGTGTTAGCCTTCCAAAATATTTTCTACCCTTTTTATGAGCTCAGTGAGATGGCAGTGATTGTTCTTAAAGATAACTGAAAACCACAGTAAACTCCTGGGAACACTGACATAAATCTGGAGTAACTTTGTTGCTTCTGATGGAGCTACCTGTGCATTCCTGGGAGTGTTATTCAGCCCAGGGATTGTGTCATACCTGCACTTACCACTAAGAAGAAATATAGCTACTCAGCTTAGTGCATGTGTTTGCACTTTCTCTTTGAAATCCCTGGCTTGCCAAAACAAGTATTTTCCCTTCTCCATGGGAAGTGTTGTGCAATGCCTTCTTCTGGCAATGGCTCACAAGGAGAATTTTCTGCTCTCCCAGAGGATGAGAAAAGAGCCAGCAAAGGGAAAACCTGCACCTTCATGGGTGACTGCTCAGATAGAGGGAAGCTGGACCACCAAAATCAGCAGAAATCCTTATTTCTCTTGCTCCTGACATTGCTGGCTTGATTTTCTTCCAATTCAGCCTTGCTCCCATCAGCTGGCTCAGTGGAGAGCAGGAGGGCAGGTCCCTTAGTGGCATTCTGCAGCAGGGACTGCAGGGCACCTGCAGGCTGGGCAAACATCTGCCCCAGCCAGCAAACACTGAGCCACCAGCGGGTTTGCCTTCACCACTTACAGCCATACCTCTTCTACTGCCTTTTTAAAGCTTTGCATTATTATTTTTTACATTTAAATACAAGTGTGATGCCTTCAAGGAGGTAAATCTACGCTCGCAGGCAGGACGGACTCCTCTTCGAAAGGCATCAGGTTTACTTGCCACAGAGCCCCTGCATTTCTGTTTTGGGCACCCTGGCCTGGAGGTGATAACAGTGATGAGGGCACAGCACTTTGCACCTAAGGACATCAATAAATGCAGCTTATTAAGACTCCTGCAGCCCCAGGAAAGGCAAGGTGTGACTTTGCATGGCTCCCATTAACGCTGTGCCAAGAGGTCAGTGCAGAGGCTGAAGGGGGTGGGATCACACCGGGGTGGAGGAACGAGCAGATAATCCCAGCACCAAATATCGAAGCAGAGCGAGATAGGAGGAAAAATGAAGGCACAGAGTGGGGAAGTGATTGACCCAAGGTCAAAGCAAAGCTGTTGGCCAGAGCTGGAAACAGAGCTCTCCTGAGCCCACCCATGGAGCTCTGCTGATATTTGACATTATTTTATTGAGTACAACTATAATTGTGAACTTGTCATGGCAAATGTCTTGGTCTTATATGGGATATTACTTCTTCACAATACCCACATTATCTAGTATCAATGCCTTACAAATGCTATTCATGATACACCTCAGGAGCACGATAAATAAAACATAAATGGAGCAAACACCAAGGCACGTTAATGGAGAAGGCTGTGGGACTTCAGCTACCCTAGGAACTTTTCCATTTTTCTCACAGAAATTGTTTCCACAGGTATTTTGATTTAAATTGGGCTGAAAGGGAGGAAGGAGGAAAGTTTAATCAGAGTTGTCAACAAATTACTCAGGAGTGGTGGGCAGCATCACTACTCGCAGTTTCATACACTATATATCTTTCCTACAGATAAATTGTTCCAGGGCTATCTGGAGAAGAGGGGAGGAGAACAAAAAAGACCACTAACATGTACAATATTTAAATTTTACTTTGTTTTGAAAAGAAAAATTGCTAGGAATTTTTTCTTTGCTGGTGTATTTTTGCAAGAAGTAAAAACCTTAAACTGGTACTAAACGGGATCCAATGTAGCATTTACACCTAATTATCACATAATTTTCCTCATTGTTGGGAGCTTATTAGAAAAATGTTAGAAAAAGTTGCGCTGACTGAAAGAAGGAAAACCATGGAAACACTTTCTGCTGTAATGGATACAATCGCCAATACAATAGACACAATCACCTATCAGTTAAGCAGTTGAAGAGCTGTCAGCTTTGCCTTTTGACTTCTCAATCCAAAATCTCATCTCTCAGCAAGAAGATCCGGCCAGGGATGGGGAAAAAAAAAAATACCGTTCATCCTGGTGCAGTGCAAATTTGTCAAGTTAAAGAGAGTTTTCCTCCCCAGACTGACTCTTGTGAAGACACAGGAAGAGGGGCAGGACGTCAGAGAGAGAGAACACAAAGCAAGCCAGATCTTTTTGCATGCCACTGCTTTCTCCCTGCCCACACTGCCCTGACAGCAGCATAATTTACAACAGGAGAGGAGCCAAGTGCAGGAGTGACGGCAGAGGCTTGGCAGCTTGGGCAAAGGGATTTTAGGGTAAGTTTTGGTAAACAAGTGATCTTCAGCAACATTCCTGCACTCACAGTTGTGTTGCTGACAAGGCCAGTGGATGACCCCAGGAGCCTGGAGGAGTTTGGAAGCAGAGGGTGGCAGAAAGATTAATGTCTGAAACAGTTATGTACTTCATTGCACTATGATATAATGATGACTACACAGATCGTTTTAATCAAAAAGTAAGGTTTGTTTGTTCTTTTAAATAAAAACCTAATTCAAGGTCAATAGTTAATACCTGCAATACCACAAGTGGCAGAAGAGATGGAGAAAGCTGGCCCAGAATACAAAAAGCATTGTAACTAGAAGCAAATTAAGAAGTGCTTATAAATTGATAGTGTTAAAGTCTGGGGAACAGTAAATGAGGAACACTCCAGTCAGTTATAGAAAGACTTAGATCATTTAGAAGCTAATAGCAAAGACAGTTCAAAGCTGACAAACAGAGAATAATGAGGACTTTTAAATATCTAATACTCTCTGTGAATCTTAAAATGCACAGATTAAAAGGTAGGGAGCTCCAAAGAGACAATCTAAGGGTTGTTTTGGGTTTTTTTCCGTTCTGGAAATGAAGAACAAAATGCAAGGTCTTTCTTGGGAACAAGTACGTTAAGTAAGTGCCCTTACACTGGGGAGAAGTTTAGCCAAAACAGTTAAATTGTTTAGTAGGTAGCATAAAATCTAAGGAGAATAGCAAGAATAATTTAAAACAAAATTACTTGAAATCAACAGAAGTAGACATCCTGGTTACTTATGCATTCTTTAAAATTGTAATAAACATCTGAATTCCTTTGCAGATACAGCCTTCAAGCAATTAGAAGTCACATTTTGTATAGAAGTCAGCATACTAAGGAGTTCATTTGCTTAAATCATCCTCTTCAGTGAGACTAAGGCTTCTGAGTTGTTTTAGTGCTTTGGAAAACACCACTTGTTTCACAAACCCAGTCCCCAATCCCAGTCCATAAAAATCACAGCCTCCAGGTCATTCTGCCAGGCCACACTTCAAATTTAAACACTCTCCATGTGAATGCTTAGAGAGTAACTTTCAAAGTCCACAAGACCCTATTGCTCATAACAGAACCAAGCAGATATACCATTCCTAGTCAGGTTCTTAATTAGGTGTTCTACTGTTTTTCTTGCTCCTAAAATCATGTTTCTTCCTAAATGAGACAGCTGACATGTAGCTCCCAGCAGATCCTGGCTCTTAGGTGGCTTTTCCAAAACATAAAGACCAGTGTCTTTCTCCACAGTGGAGCTATTCCACAAAAGTAAAGAGGTACCATTTTCACAGGGTCTTCTGCACTGTGAAGCCCTGCTCTGGAGCTGACTCACACCTCTCCAAGCTGACCAGCCTACCCCTACATCACAGAGAGGGGTTCAGTGGCATCTCTGAGCAGCTCCAGTGCTTCATTAAAGCACTAAACTGCTTCCAGACTCACAGCCCTCCCTGGCCCCTAAGCTGCAGCAAACACAGCAGCTTGATACAACCAAAATAGTGGTTGGTTACCATATTTTAAATAACACTGATGAAAACTTTACTGAGCTCCTACAGCACAGCGTACAAACTTGGCCAACAAACATCATTAAGTTGTGCTTAATAGTCTTGTAGCATTTGGCAAATCTACTGTTCAATAAGTGCATTATAAATTTAATAATTTAATTTTAAGCTTTCCTTTGAGATATGCAGTTCTAAGGGTGAGCATGTATTTTATTATAAGACATGAAAAAACCCCAATGAAACAGAGTAAGTGATTAAAAGACCTCAGAAGCTTTAAATAAAAAGGAGGGAAAAAATAAAAAAGAAAAAAGTCAAGCAGACCTATTTGAACACGCTGGAAAATGGTGCTGAAAGGTGCCTGGATATGGAGTTTTGAGCAATTTTGTGGGCTAGACAGTGTCAGGATGTCATCTGTAGGTATTTAATGGCCAGGATGCCTGTGCTGCTATGTCATACATACATGAGAAGTATCTCAATATCAATACAATCAATCAATCAATCAATAAAGTATAGGACATTTTTGGAGGATTTCACACTCCTTTAGATATAGTTTTGCAGGTACTGAAAGGACAACGATAAAAATCTATGCTGAAGTCGTGAAGGGAACTATTTCCCATCAGCTAGTCAGCTTGTTTTCATTGTGTAGATGAGAAAACTTGAACTGGAAGAAGGATAATTAAGTAAAGCATCTTGTATTCTGGACAAGTTGGTGAAAAATAGATGCAGTAATAGATGAAAAGAATGGTTGACCAAGCTGTAATATGGTAGATCATAACCAAGGGGAAATTAACCTGCAATTAGTAGAAGCACAAAATGTAATTCCTATGAGGTTTAAAAATTCAACAAAGGAATGAAATAAAGGCACAGAGTAACATGTCCTTCCAATTCACAAGTGAGTCATTGGAGAACAGATTAAAAGTTAAAGCTAGGTATTGAAACTGAGAGAAAGAAAAAGATTTTTACAATTGTGTTCAAGAAGGGAGTGTTAAATTAAAAATACAAGATTAAATAGGCCAAGTATGTAACTGCTGCTGTAACATCAGGTTTAGAAACCTCATTGAATTAAATAGCTACAAAATAACAGAGATCCTGCGTTGCAGATCTGTTGTATCACTTCTCAGTTGCTGCACACTGGCCCTAACCCCTCTCATTAAACTCTAATGAGCCATCTCCTCCCACCCACACAAGGACATGGACAACAGAGACCATCCTAAATGCTTTGTCCAGCTTCTTGCCAGTGAAATGCAGCCCATTCCCAGAAATTATGATGATGCAATGCGAGGATCGTATGCTAGGATGGAGGAGCCTGCCAGGAAATCAACATCTTTTCCATAAGGAAAACTCAAGGATAAAACGTTTTTTTTTTTTAATAGGAAAAACTAAATTTTTTCCCCCAGCAGTAAACAGAAGATGTTTTGAAGTTTTTCAACATTTAGGTATTATCCAAAAGCTTTTAAACCAGTTTTGCTCTAACAGACAGAGAAATGAAAATTGAGACAAAGACATCAACTGATGGCACAGATGGCCACAGCCAGCAGAACCCCTAACCCAGAATCTGCACCTTACCATGTGAAAAATATCATTTGTTAAGAAACATCCATACAAAGGACTTCCATTTGTGATATCTTGTCCAGGTAACCCATCCCTGGCAGCCGTACAATACTTCAATTTATATGCCTCAGAAAGCTGAAGGAATGCCTTTTGAATATCCCTGAACTGGTGTTGGTCTGTGTGAAATCAATAGGCAGCATTCATTTAGCTGCAGGTTGAATCCACGCCAATTCTGACTGAACTGGAAGGTCAAATAAACACAGATATTTCAAGATTAAGGTTTGGGAAAATTAATTGACCTTTCATGCGCTTCTCTAAAATTACATCTTCAGTTCTGCGACCAAATAATGGGAGCTGGCTCTCTACAGTGGCTAAATCACATTGCTGGCACGTGAAGTTACTGTCCATAGCTTTAATTTAAAGAATGATGCCATCAATGGCTGAGCACAGACATAAACAGGCTCTGTGGTTTCCCCACAGTCATTCATGTTTTCCAGCCAGTGCAGTGGCTTTTGGAGGAGGGAAAGGCAGGTGTCTTGTCCTGTGTTGGACAAATAAGTAAATAAGTGACTGTCATTGACAAAGCTCTGTCTGCTGCTGCATTTTCATTTGGCATTAGGACATGTATGTGACAGAGACAGTCCTTGCCCAGAGGGGTTGGCCTTCTAAATAACAAGGAATGGGGATGAAAAAGCAAAAATATCTTTCCCCTCACCCTTGGCCTTGGTCAAACACATCCATGGAAGCCACACCTGGTCTTCTGGTCTCGGATGTGCATCTCCCTCTCATCGGAGAGAAGAAAAAGGTGAGCTTTCTCCTCAAAGAGAAATCAGCCCCAATTACAATAACTCAAAATTCCTCAGTGAAAAGGTAATTTCTGAAGGTGGGCCAGGCACAAAAGAAAACCAGTATACACAGTAACTGTTTCACAACAATGCTTCAAAGTTTCTTGAAATGCTCCAATTTTTATGCTATTTATCTGTACAAGAAGGAAAATACAGCTCACATGAGCAGATTATAGTGTTGCTGCAGGATTAAGACTTTAAGCTAGTCCTGTCATCTTTTATTAGGCATAACCTAAGAACACACTGGTAAGGCATAAACTACATCATTGCTAGGTAACGTGAGATTTTTCAATTATTATTATTCCAGTCATCATCGTGCTAGAACATGTAGGGATTTAAAAGGCAAATACTATAATTATTCCCACAGGAGGAGCATGTGCAGGGATGTCCTTGCTGGGTTCACAGGTACACACTCTTGGCAGGTCTGATTTCTATATGAAATGGCTTTTTAAAGAAAGTGCAGCAATAATTCAGGCATTCAGATTTCCATTACCATTTCCTTCTTGTAAATAGGCAAGGCAATATATTAAGTATAGGTGGTCTTATCCCATCTCATTTATTTTAGAAATCCTGACAAGGCCACAGTTTGATAGTAATCTTACAGAGATTCAAGGTCTGGGTGGTGAAGGGAGAAACTCACTTTTCCTACTAATAATCAAGTATCACTAGCTGCAATTCAGCAGCTCTATCTGAATGAAATTCAGGTCAAGAAGCTGTGGGAAATCAATGAAAGTGTTTCAATGAATTCCTGAAATTTTGGATAAGGTTGCATTTATGCAGAGTTTATCCCAATGCTGCCAAAGGCACAGGTTGTGTCCATGACACAAAAGAAGGTAAATAATTTCTCCTCATTTCCATGACCAGCAATTCTGCCCAAAGCCTGATCCCAGCACTTGGATACTTCTAAAAAAAGAGAAGTATGCATCTTCTAGTTTCCAGTCAAACCAGCAGTTCTGGCCATACCTACTCCTCTCTTTGCTCTTCCCTGCTGTTTATAGATAGTTTCAGTCAATAAAATGCACTTTTCCCCCCTTTAATCCATCTCTCTGTTGACTTCTGAGTGACCCCAAGTTGGAAAAGTATTGGAACCATTTAACATTTCAAGCAGAACTGCCCAGGCCAACTCCTACTGAAGAACCAAGTGGAAGGGTTTAAAACACTCCAGCAGTCAACACCTGGGAATATTAAAATATCCTTACAGTAGAAATCCTGCTCCTGGTCTGGGAACATTAGATATATGACATGTTAATGAGAACCTTACAAATAAATTAACTTGAATTTTAAATGCCTTTGTATCCCTGAAAACCAGCTCACCACCACCAGTACAGTTTGTTATCTGAGCAGTTAACAAACAGCAGGAGCTGCACAGCCTGGAATGGTCGTGGAAGAGTCAGGAGCTGTTCTGATACAACAGGAGGGGAATCAGGGATAATTACAAGCTGAATGAGTTGCATAATACAGTGTGCATCCTCAGCAGTACATTGTGTCCTGATTACCAGCACAGAAGCTAGAGCTGCACTGATATTATGGTTAAAATTCAGCTGTCCTTTATTTTTCTTTTTTTTTTTTTTTCCCCTAAGAGACTGAATGCAAGAGGCAGGAACAACCAATTCCAGAGATGAACGAAAAAATTGGTCAGGGGCTCAGAAAGAATTGTATTGTCTTCTGGCTGGCAGTCTGACAGCCACAGATTTCTGTGTAGCTCTGTGTCTAATAAATAGGTGGAAGGCCTTTGAACAGGCTGGATGCCTCTCCTAAGCTTTTCATTAGAAGCTTTAAATTTCAGGACACCACTCTCCTCTTGTTTTTGAGGGGTCAGGAACCTATTTTCAGTGACTGCTGCCCATGGCACAAATAATGCCAAGTCCTGGCAAAAAGAGAAAGGATGAAAAGAAAGAAACAGCTGCTCAGTCTGATGCTCGGAGGCTGCAAGAGAATGGATTCTAAAATGAGTGTAACCTGCCATGTGCTAAAATGTCCAAACAGGCTTTGGGTTCAGTTCCAGATCTTCAAAAGAAATGTTTTCAATCATGTCTTTACAGGGTTCTGAAACTTCCTATCAGCCTAGTCCCAAAATGATTTTCCTATTCTCACCTTCTAGAGAGGCTTGTCCCTTGCTGAACATCCTCTCTCCTGGAACTATCCCCACCATCTGGATAGTTTGTCACAACCATTTTTATTTGGTTTTCACATAATTTCTCACTGTACTACATTGCAAATGGATTGAACTAATTTACCTCCTTCTTATGTTAACAAACAATTCTTAGTGAAGTCATGTCTTCCTTCAAAGACAATTTTTCTTTTCATATCTTGCTGTATGTAAGATGTCCAAAGAACTTCTTCCAGATGTCATTATTTAATCACTTCTGATGGGAAAATCAAAGGCATAAAGGACTGATATAACTGAATTTTCCTCAGAAGCAAACATCAAAATGTCCCACCATTGGTTTGGCACAGACATGCAGGTATATCTGTGTATTCAGATCCAGGTGTGTGCATATATACAGATATACACTCACTAGTGCTCACCTTGTATTTATGCTCTCCAGAGTAATTCTTCTGAAGGTATGTGCGTGTACGGTATTCAGGTTGATGTATACAACACAGAATTTTAATTTTCATTCTGAATTAATTAAGAATTAATGACTACTTAGAGTGCTAGTCATGTCTTAAAATGCTATTTTTCTCAAAGGAAGGCAGTGGCAGAATAAGTCAACTCTGAATAGTACAATTAGATGCAGCTTCATGAAAAGCATGAAGAGTTCAGCACATTAAAGGATATTATTTTACTGAGCATGTTATATGCAGCGAATGAACCTTTTGTATGTCTGCAAACCATTTAAAATTAATTTATTTTTCATTCTGTCTTACATATTGTATTAGAACTTCAGCTAACCAAGTACCCTTCATTTCTTCAGTCATTAAAATTAATATATTACCATACTCTGAAGTAGGGCTGGACCTAGAGTTAAAACAGCTTCCAGCATTGCACAGCAGAAATGTTCTGAAGGGATGCAGGACCCCGTGGTCATCATTTCTCCAATGTACTACCAAGTGTTACACCATTCCCCCCTCTCCATGGGAAGGTAATCAGCAGCAAGGAGGCAGTAAGGAATTTTAAAAGAAGCCTGGCTCAGCAACATTTCTGCTGTACAGGACTCCCTGTGGGTGTGTTTCTTGGGCTGGCAGTTGGAGAGTGTGAAAAGAAACTTTCAGCTACAAGAGATATTTGCACCTGGGAAGGAGCCCCTGAGGCAATCCATCTTCCTTGGCTGGAGGTGAGGATAAAATGCACTGGGATCCCGAGCAGCACGTTATTCCCAATGCATTCTCCACCGAGGATTATTAAGCACTGACAGTGTGCTCGTCACCCAGGGTTAAACACATCCCACGGAGAGGAATTACACAGGCCCATATGCCACATTGCCAGAGCCAAGCAAATATTTTTCAGGCAAATATTTTATTCACAAAAAAGGACTTATTTCTCAACTGAAATGATTTGCAAATGCAGATCAAATTCATTGAATTGCCTCGGTGGTTTACTAAAAGAAGGGAAAATAAGCTTCTAAAAAAAATGTGCATATTTTATTTGGGTAGTTTGAAACAACAAGTCTCATCTTTCTGTTTTGTATCATCATTATTTCTTTTGCATTTGACACAAGATATTCTAAGGTCTCCATAAGCAGAAGCTTTCCCTCCCTACATTTTGGGTCAAAGCTTACTTTCACTCAAAATTATTTTCTTAGGTTTGTGGGTAAAGAAGTCATCCTTATTGGAAAAGGCAGTTGCTGTTATATTTAGAATACCCCAATGTTTTGGGACCTGATCATAATTTAGGTAAGTGTAAAAAAATATTTGTTCAAGTGGAAACTGCAAGGCTAGGCCAATTTTTACGAACTGTGAAATCAAGGTGCTAAAACACGAGCTGTGTGTCTTGGGCAGACGAGAACACGAGGAGAGAAGCAGAAAATGAAAGAACATCCACTGAGATCCCGCAAGAAACAATATCACTGATTTTCAAAAAGCTTCAAAAATTCCCAAGCCAGCAAGACAATTCCCATCTTAAAAATTAGGAATGTTCTTACTCATATTGAGGCTTAAATTTGCTAAGGCTAGGGATGGGATTTGGGTTAATTTAATCATAAACAATGGGAATACAGAAACTGTGCACAGAAAACAAGGGCAGCAAGAGACAATCATAATAACAGAGTTCAAAACCCTCCAGGAGATGAACAGATGATGCCAGTCATCAGTGAAACAAAGGAAAAAAAAGGAGATGAAATTTGAGGGGAAGAGGCATCTTTACAGCTTCAGCTAAATAAAATCTCTAACTCTCCTACAGCGTGTTAATGTTTATTGAGCAACAGAAATACAAAGAAAAATGAGACAGCAAGATTACAGCCACCTACAGCTGTCCTCGGGTTATGCTTGTAGGGATAAAAGATGAAGTGGTTTAATACCTTCTAATAAGATTGAGTCATACCACCTCCTCTCATCTGTGGCCTTGGGATCAGCACAACGGGAACATCCTCACCTCAAGGATACCTACAGCCACAACTTTCCACTGTGTGAGCAGAGCACTTGGGAGGGAAATCAAATACTTCTGCATCAGACAAGCAAAGTGTCTGCACTCATGGAAAGGACTGTGAGAGGTGGGAGCCTGGGAGAGCACAGGACCAAGTCTGACAAAGGAGAGGAGCCCTCCCCACCTTTGGGGGTGTGAGTTTGTGGTTTACAAACCCACTCACACCCAGGACTGGGGCCCTGGCTGCAGCACAGTCTGGAAATGCAGGCTTGGACACGAGTGGGGATGCAGCCACAAGCAGGAGACAAAGGAGAATCTGCTACAAAAGCAGAATTTGTTATAGACACCTCCTTTATCCAGTGGATCCCCAAAACTCACTAACACCTATTTTATCACACCACTTCATCCATGTCAGTCCTGGGGCTTGAAGCCAGAAAGAAAAGTACCTGCAGATCCCATTTTAATTCATACTCACAAAGCCCAAAACCACCAAAGATATCACTGTTTTCATTCCATCCTGCTATGCATGTGAACATAAATTTTGTCCTTCTCTGATACATCACCATTCCTCAAGACCCCCTGCTTATTAAGTGAAAAGGAGGGAAATCATTTGCAGGAAGAGCAGTTAGTCAGTGCTTTCCTTAGATATTCTCACTTGGAAAAGCTTCTCAGCCTTTTCCCTCCCACCTCTCTCGAGGCTGAGCTCTGACAATAGCACTGCTTGTTTCCTTGTACACTTAACTAGAATGTGGGACATCACACAGCACTTGCATGATTCATGAGGAATACAACACACATCTTCACTTTTATGAGCAGCAGTATATTGTTGTCATTTTACAGATGCAAAACTGAGATGCAAGGGGATTAAAAGGGAAAAAAAATTCCCTTTGTTCCTTGCATTTTTAGGATAATTACTTTCCACACACATGAAATTATGACAGGGCCTTAGAAACTGAGCCTTTTGGTGCCTGGTGGAGGAAGGCTCAGCAGATGAATGGCATCCCATACATCAGTGGGGCTGTCCCTGCAGCAGGGAGGGCAGGCTCAGCACCAGAGCCAGGAGGGACCGACCTCCATGGGGCTTGGAGCACATTCTCTGCTTGGACACTGGGAAAGCATCTCCAGAAGGTCCCCCATGGCCTTCACCCAGCATGAAGGATGGGTGTGAATGAGAGATTTGGTGTTCCCAAAGCAGGCAGCCCCTCTTTTCATAGGTCAAGCTGTGGTGTCTTTGCATTCTGCCACTTTATTACTTGTGCAAGGCTATCAGGAGATGTCATCAGCTTCCCAGGAGCAAACTCAATCCCTCCCTTACAGGTGATAGCATTGGAGTAAATGGCTCCTAAATCTCTGCTGTTTGAAATCTTGAGTGCAACTTCTACTTTCAGCCCAAATGATTAAGACCTGGTGTGATTAAAAAGAGTAAAAGCTATAGGCAGCTACAGTCAGCCTCTCCCATGATGGAAAACCAGTAAATATTGAAAGATGCATGTTCCAGTTTGGATCCTAAAACTAAGAACAATACAAGGTTTGTGATTTTAATGGGTTTATGTTTGCCTCTGAGCAGGCATCTTATTCAAATTCTCACTCCTCAGCCCTACTCACTGATAAGTGGCATTGGCAGCTCCTCTGGAAATATGTCCAGAAAAAGAGCTAGAAGCAGCAATATAAGCATGAAGATTTATTACCAGATTTTAACTTGAAATGGATTTGTCACTCTTGTCCATGACAGAGAGGATAATCTTCTGTGAATGGTAGAAGGAAACAGATCTGAAGCACGGAAAGATGTTTTGTAACATGTTTGCTTTTCCTTTCTCTCCTTTTTCCTTCCTCTCCTCCATGATGATATGCACCCAGAGAAGATCAGTTCCACAGCTCCCCACACCCACAAACCCTGGCATCAGAGGAGCTCCTTTGTTTTCAGCACAGAGAGAGTAACTGAAGTGTCTGAACTGAATGAGCACAAATACAATCTTTTATGGCACGTGAAGAACCATCTTAGCAATACCATAAATTATCTGATGAAACTTCACTAAAAGCATCAGCATTCATCAGCACAAAATAAGTTCTTAAAAGGAAGGAGAAGAAAATGAGACCAAATATTTCTGAATTTTAAGTGTATCTGCATTCAATTCAGTTGGTTTCAGAGACATGGTTATCAATAGATCAACATAAGCTCCAAGTGAACAAAATCTCACTAAATACGTCCAGAAAAAGGTATAATCCCTCTAGATTCATTTAACCTGGAATGTAATACAATTCTGACTGGGACAGATGGCCAGGTGATGTCAATTCTGGATTACTTTCTTTCCTGAAATAGAATCTTATCTATATATGCAAGTGTGTTTTCCCTCCACTTGGCCACCCTCCCCACTTTACAACAGGTTGTACAGGATTAATGATTGAAATTCCTCTTGGAAGCTTATTACCCTGTGAAAACCTTGGCCTTCATATTTTCAGAAAGTAAATTTTAGTCATAATGTAGGACACAAAAGCATGAGACCTCTAAGGTACTGAAACCAGCTGAGAGATTTCAATTTACAAAGCCTACAAGCCAACTCTTTGTTTTGCATTTTTCTGTCCAGTCTTGATTTCCTGTGCACTGCCTTCATGTTTCCCATCAGGACAAATAAAATACATCCCCAGACTTAAGTTTTGATAGAACAACTCATCTAAAAAAACCCAAGGTCAGTGTTAATAATACCTCATATGTTTTAAGTGCAGTGGAAACAATTGTGGCAAAACATTCTCCAGCCATGGCTGTGATTCAAACGTGAACTGGGGCAAGGCTGACTCAAAACAGATGACAGGAAATAGTGATATGTAAATAACAATAATGTGAACAGTGGTTTATGCTGTCTGTGTTGAGAGAAATGTAAGCAACCAGTCCATTGTATTTTAGGAATTTTCCAAGTTTCAACCTAATGCTTTACTATCAAAGAATATTTACCATCTGTGATGTGAAAATTTTAATCAACTAATGTCCCATTTTAAACAATGTTTTTGAATATGACGTTTTTAATAATTTTAGCTGATCAATGTATAGATTAACACAACAATCCTTTATTGCTAAATAGATTTATATTGATATCAACAGTATGGGACTTTGGGTTTCTAACCTCTATAACTCAGAAAGGTCTATATTGCTTGATTGTCTAATTCTGTAAAACAACAAACATGCAGGAAAATTGTCATTAATTTGGAAAATAATCTGGAATCCAATTCTTTCAGACAATTTATTCCTCAAAATAACTCCCACAGCTTCAAATATTTAAGAACTTCAGTGCTATATCATTCCCTGAGTGAGCTCATTTGAAGTCTTTCTTTTAAAGCAATGTATATTGGCATTGACTGCTCTGAAATTAGTTTAAGTTAGATCAGAAGTAGACCTATTGCCTATAAAAGTCTTATCTACTACAGATCAGTGGTTAGCTCATGGTTACTGGAAAATATTTCTCCCTCCCTCTTTAATCCTGCTCTAATTGTTTTTTTTTCCTCCTTCTTTAAAAAACAAACACAACACTGAAAAGCAAAAACAAGAGACAATTAAACTTCCCCACCACTATAATTCTGCATCAGTGCAGATTTCAGATACTGTGACCCAATTCCCTCAGGCCCTAGATCCAGCAGTGGGACAATTCTTTCCACACAGGTCAAAGATCTATAAAAACAATGTTGCTGGAAGGAGCTATAGCCCCTTGGATGACTGTTCAAAGTCATCCAAGCTTCAATGAAAAGGAAACATGAAGAGCCAGATTTAGGATTTTTTTCTGAATTTAAGGTAGATGAGAATCTGGCCCAGAACGAGCAAAAAATAATTTGTTAAATTCCTTTCAAATAAGAATTGCAACATCTCACGGGTTAAATCTGTTTAAATATGATTCATTCTACTTTCACTAAAAAGCTATTTTCCATCATCTTACTCCACGTATTTCCAGTTCTGTGTGGGTCTCAGCAGATAATGAAAAATGCAAAGCCTTTTTCTTTCCTTGCATTCAGGAAGCTGAAGATGTCCTTGGCTCAGAGCACCCAGCCCTAGATTACCTGTTTCCAGCATGTGCCTGGGACTCAAGTTTCATCTCTCTGCCCTGGGCAGTGGGGATGTGGATACGTGCATTGCTTTAACTGTCTTCTTAGTTGTCTTGGTGATTATTTTTTCAGATACACAATACCTGGAAATATGCTGGGTTTTCCTGATAATACATTAAAATAAATTTGCCTGCAAAAGTAGTGCTGAAGTTTCCATTCCAAGCTGATAGCAATCACATAATCTAGGCCAGAGTTTACATCTGGGGTAGGCCAGCCAAGCGCTATTTAAATCTAAAAATATATGACAATTTATATCAGTTGAGAATCAGACCAGCTGTTTCTAATGGGGTTTCATTTAAAGCAATTAGAAAATGTAAAGTTGGAAATCCTATCATCTCGTTAGTTTTCCAAGGGCTATTATCTAGTCTGTATCGCTTCTAGAGGAGTGGAGATCTTCTCCAATTACTCATTCCTAATTCATATGCCAGACTCCCCAAGCTTCTCCCTCCACCACTTCCCAGGACACAAAGAGAAGCTGCTGCATCACCTAGTGGCTAAAGCAGAGCCTTCAGAGGAGCAAGGACACTCCTGAGAAAGGGTTTCTTGCCCCAGTGCTTCTGCCTCTCACTTTTGTAAGGCACAGAATTAACTGCATGCAATATATGGCATTTGGGTTTTTTTTGTTTGGGAGGTGCATTTTTAATTTAGAGTACTAATATTAATGAATACCTAAATATATGAGAATAGCTCCTCAGTGGGAACTACCTTCCCCTACAAGGTAGAAAGCAGAAGTGGAGGAGTCAGGCAGGTCCTTCTCAGTTAAAGGCTTCACCTCCTGACCCGAGCATGGCTTAAGGCACCAGAGCAGAAGGGAAATGTTTCTCCTCTCAAGCCCTACCCAAGGCTACTCGTGCCTCACAGGCTGATCACCTAGGCCACAAAACTTGGGTGATTTCACTGCACACGAATTACCCTCAAACCTCTGTCTCTGAGTCAGAGCCCCTACAGAAAGGGGGTTCAGCATTAATTTGGATGCAGTTGAAGGACAGACTTTTTCACTGTCACAGTGGATTTGCACAGGTTGTTACAACACAGGTAGAAGGAGAGCTTGCCATACCAGAACTCTGAGTACAACTATTAAAAATGGTGCTGAATTCCACAGTATTATTATTATTACTAGATAAGTTAAATTCCATATTATTATTATTATTAGATATGACTAAGAGTTTTATCCTCAAGTGATTTGCAAGAAGAAAAAAAAACCTCAATTAAGCAAACCAAAAACCCACCAAAATCAGATTTTCCCAGACTAGAATTTGCCTTGGGAAGTACTTGCTGATCTCTTCTCTCTGTTTAGTACTTTGTGGAAGCTGTTAAAGGGAGTGTAGCTTGCAATAGACCACATTGCAAAACCATCTAAGCCTGCACTTGGATAGAGGCAAGAGACACCTGAACTACATTTTCCATAACAGGTTCCCCTAACATTGCACTGGATCTAAACAAAAGGTTAAATATTTCTATACTACAGTGCTCTTCAGAACTCCCTGTTCATAAATTTTTTCAGTATTTATTTCAGTTCAAGACAGAAACATGGCAGAACATCAGAATTTTCTATGGGTAATGATTTCCAGTGTTGGCATAGCTTAAATAATATTTATATTTTACAGCATAGGTTTTCTCCCAGAGTATTTTATGTTTCAGTACTCTCAGGATGACAGGACAAGCATTAGAAATTTGCAGACAATTATGGTCTCCTGATATCTTAATTTTGATAGCAACCCAGAGCATTGTTACTAAATACAAAGTGGGGAACACTGTACTCATTAAAAACTTACAAGTTATCCAATACAGGTGGTTGGCTTGGTTTCTTGTCACTATTTTTCTCCCTCTAAGTGATAGAGAAAAGCAAAGAAAACTTCCAGGAATTGTTTATCCTAGAGGAAAATTAAATCCTTCCATAGACAGGCCAGAGCATAAAATCTTTCGAGTACCAAGAGCACTGCCAAGGAAAGCTGTATATCCACACATGCAGGTTGTTAATACTTGTGGTATTTTCAAGCCTGGCACCTGGAGCTTCATGACACATGTCAGACTTTCACAGCACCCCAGGAAAGCTGCCTGCACAGGGAAGTCTTTGTCAGACACTTCCTCTGATTCATGTTCTCTACGACATGTGCTTATATCACTGTTACTCTGGTTAATAACCTGACCCTGAAAACTGGAAATACACCACAAATCACCACCATGGAAGAGCTTACATCTCAACTTCCTGACTGGATTCAAAGTTCAAATGATAAACTCATCAGTGGGTGTACTGCTTTCTGTTACTAGTGGAGAGCCATTAATCTTCCAAAAAGAACTGCAATGACTTACTCCAGATGATAACTTTGTGATGGGGAAAGCAAGAAAAATTGTGTGGCAATCACTGCTGACCCCTGCCATTAAAATGCCATTTAGCAACTCTTCAAACCAGGGCTTCAAACCCAGTGGGCAGCTCGCCAACAAGATCAAAGTCAGTGGGAGCTCTGCCCGAGTGAGTTAAGCATTAATAAGTGCCCAAATAAGGCACTTATCCAGAATGCAAATATTTCTTCCTTATTCAGCATGTGGAATTCCCATTGATGTAAATGGAAGTACCATGTGTGCAGACAATGCAAACGATATCTACAGCATGGATCAAGGGAAGGAATTTTGCCTGCAGTGTTACAAAATCTTAATCATTCATCCAGCTCGAGAACCCCAGGCTGCAGAAAAAAAAAAAAAATTGCACATATTCTGTGTGAGAATCACACCATCCACCATCTCAAAAACCTTCTGAACTGGAATAGGGCTGATTTTCAATTGCCAAGCTGAAGAAGTGAAGAAACTTGATGGGTTTTGCACGGTGACAGAGAATGAGGTTTATCAAATAAAATAAGCTATTCCTTATTCGTGAATAAGTGTCAGGATATTTTTAAATGACCTTAGCTTAGTTCTGTACCTCAGAAATGCAGTGTTTCTAATGCTAATGTGCAGGCACACTGACTTTAGCACCACATTTATAACTCTTTGAACAAGAACACAGTACCCGCCTCTGTGTCAGTCCTAGAGGACACAAATACATAATTTTAGTTCACTTCCCTGATATGGAAATCAGAAAACTTGCTCCCCTGTGGCCGAGTTTCAGAATTAGGCTTTATTTACAAGTAAATCAAAGCTCAGATGGACTGAAAGACACATCATTCACAGACAATGATTTTGCTTGCAGACCTAATGGATCTGGGCAAATGACAAACTGACTGAAATACATCTGTAACTAAATGGCTGAGATGTAATCATTATCATTCATGGAGGTCAGACTACCCAGGCTTCAGCAGTGTTCTTCTGACTGTTAATATTCTTGAAAATGTTTGCAAATGCCCCAAGTTGCATGTTGCTTTCTAGTTGTCATTCACCATTTGCTACTCCCTGTCAAAATGTTTCAGTCATTAAACCAGAGAGCAGAAAATATACCACATGCCCAGTCACACATTGTGAATAATAAGAGTAGACAATTTGTGAACAAACCCAGAATCAGAATAGAATTCATGAAAACAATTTAGCAGATATCTGAATAACAGATCTCTTTCCAGACAACAGCAGTGATTTGCAGGTTGCTTCTTAATTAAAAAGGGAACAGTTAAATCCATCAAGCTTTGTGTTTTGAAAAGTGCTATTATTGTAATCCTAATATTTCATCTATATTTCTGATTTCAAAGTGGCCTTCAGGAGACTACTTCAATTTACCTTTTCTGACAAAAATAATATTTATTAGGACTTCAAGTTGAACATTCTTATCAAGAACATATGACAAAATACGTTACAGGGGAATATTTACTATCTCAGAACAAAGAATTCTAAGTCCAGGAAATGCAAAGAAAAAAGTTAAATATTACAAGAAATCCAAGTATGTAAAGATAAGGAAGAGTTTGCTGGGTTCAGCTTTAATTCTGCCCATCATAGTTTTTAAAACACATCCTGAGTACTGACTGAAGAACTCACTGTTCAATATGCACTATGCAAAGTGGCTTGGAAGCTTGATCTCTCTCACAGCCTCTTCTCTTCTCTTACTGAGCCAGCAAGAAACCATTTTGTAGCAAAGGCAGATGTGACAGTCCAGTTCTGATTTCTCCTGAAGTCACACAACAGAGCTAAAAAAAAGAGGTTTTTTGCAGGCATTCCTAACAGCAAGTCTGACTATTTGCAGAAAGCCCACCCAAAAGTAAAGTAAATGCTTCTGAAGCACTGGTAAGTGGGATTGCTTTTGGTGTTATCAGCCACACAACTCCCACACAAATGGAGTAAACCACCACAACACCTGGGGTCTGCTCAGTTTTCCCATTTGTTTAAAGATTAATATTCTCATGGCTTCTCTTTGGACTAATATCAGCACATCCTATGGCAAAACACAGCATTAGGCACCTTGATAGTGTGTGAGCTACAACATAAATCTGCATTTCCCACATCTGTTCCCAGTACAGACCAGCCCTTCCCTGACACTGGGGTTTTACAGATGCTCAGATTCCATTTTCTGTGTTCATGGTGCTCATTCTAGACAGAATTGGTTTCTACACAGAAGATGAGCACAAGGCTATTTAAGCCACAATTAAGCCCTCAGAAATAGGCCTTAAGTGATGCATAGGCTGCTGTCAGCTCCCTAAATTTCACCCTATGTAATTTCTGCCATCACCCACTCACATTATGTTATTGTCTATGGCTTCAGAAAATTACTACTAGTGCATGCATAACTTCCATTCAACAAAGAGCCTCAATGATTGTTTTCTTAAACGCCCTCTGAGCTTCCCATATTGGCTCTTGTGCTTTTACAAATACACTTCCCCAGTATGAAATTTCTCTCCCATCTTGTATGGGAAGGAGTATGATTCAGAGTTCACCCTGGAACATCTCATCAGGGAAAAAGAATTGGCTATGCATCATTTCCATTCCTAACACTATACTGACCTCTAGAGTAAGAAGTGCTGCACACCTGGCAAATCATCTGGGTAGCTCAGAGAGAAAAAGTGAAATGAGGTCTCTCAGAAGCTGTCTGCCCTCAGGACAGGTCCCAGGAGCAAGGCACTGGGACAGCACAGAGCCCCCGAGGCTGGAAAGGATCTGGTTCAGCTGATAATATGGATTAAAGTTCTGGTTGTGCCTTATCCTTCATGAGCAGGACCAGGAGTCTCACAACACCCCATGCAGCATTTTACATAATGATTCATGTCCTGAGGATTAAAAAACTTCAGGCTCATATAGACTGGCAATGGTTCACACAGCTTCAGCTCTTTACTCTCATTTTCACTTTTCAAACAATAGTATTTTAAGATCTGAACATGTTCTATCTTCTCTAGGGAAAGCAACAAAAAATATGTTCACAGTTTTCTCTAATGATATCAATTTCCTTTGCCTTCTCTTTTCCTTTTTCTAAGCACTCAACTGAAATATTGATTACAATACTTTTCAAGTATGAGTGAGCTCTCTTCAGGAAAACTTTTCAAGGCTTCAAAAGCATATTCCAAAAAGACTCAGCTTGAAAGTAGGCTTTGCTTGTCTTCACCTGGATTTCCCCAGGAAATCTCTATGGATTCTTACTGGTAAAGTATTAAAATGTGAGTGGAAAACAGCTGCTTTACACCATATTGACTGGACTGTCTCTTAGGTACAGCCAAGAAATAGAAATGCCTGAGAACACATTACTGAGGTTGAGAGAATCCATTAAGAGACACATGGCTCCCATTCAGGCTCTGGACAGCCCACCAGAGCAATATGGACAAGCCCTGCCAGTTTCAAGAACTGCCCACAGAATTAGCTGCCTGAGTTACAGTGTCAGCCAAATGCCTAAAAATTTCATTTATTTCATTTTACATCCTGAGTACAAAGTTCTCTGTCTCACAATCAATCAGAGATATTTTGGTGAGATGGATTTGCAAAGTGGTCACCTTCAACAATTTACATTAGTTTCTCATATCCAGCAACAATATTTTTTTTCTTTTTTTTCCAGTTTAAGTCAGCTATTTCTGATCTCTCGTTCCCTCAGGTGAAGTCAAACCAATCTGTTGTAAACAGGTATGGTCACAGGCAAGACCTCTGAACTTCTGCCGACTGAAAGGCAGAAAGACTTCCTTTGATCTGTGTTACTGCAGCAAAGCTCAGAGTAAATTTAAAAACAGCACTAGTAAAAGTTTTTCTATTAAAAAAAAGATTCTCTAAGAATTACGTTGATACTTAAAAAGCCCTCCCAAGACGTATGTGGCACTACAAAAAGCTTTTCTATGATTTTTAAAAATAGCAACTTCCAATGAGACGTTAAATGAAAAGAAAGCTTAATGCTTAAGATTTCAAAAGGTACACAGCTTGTGCTGATTTTCTGCATTAATTCCCTTCAGGATCAAAAGCAGCATGTACTTTTCCACAAAACCATGAAAAGCTCAATTGTCAGTAAATACAGGTCAGCATTAAAGTATTTCAAGCAGGCAGGAGCTAAGCATGAGCTGCAAGTGGAATGGCAGGGCCACAACCAACCTGGTGTTAAAGCACAGGGAGCAGAGTTAGGCAACAAAGGGTAAATCAGGTTTCTGCAGAAAGGTTTGGGTTTTTGTTTTTTTTTTTCCAGACTACACCAAGTACCTGGATGGAAGCACCTGGCAGGTTCCAGCAGAAGGAGCTCAGTGGCTCCTGCTCCATTGTGCTCTGTGGGATCAAGCAAACAGCACCCGGAGCACAGGCTGCACTCACTCTCAGCAAAGGCAAACACACAGGTACTCAGCCCCCTGCAGCACAGCTGGCACCTCCACTGTCCCCAGGGGCAGAAGGAGGAGGCTACAAGAGGAATCAGATCCCTCAGGGACAATCCCCTGACTAACACCATCCTTTGCACCCACCATATGCTCCTGAAGACCCTTTCAGAGCTTGAAGATGACATTGGGCAGCTAAAGAATACCCTGTCCTTGTGTTGCAAGGAGAAACTGTGGACAGACAATGCAAAACACTCTCTCACCCACTGCAATGGGGCTGAAGGTGCTTTGGGGTAATCTTAAAGACTGCAGGGAAGTTAAAATCAGCCTGCCAGCTGATGGACCTTCAACTGCATTTTGTTTTATTGAGGGGACCCATATCTGAGGCAATACGTAGAGTTCTTCTCTCATTTTTGGTCTTGCTCTCAGCACTGTGTGACCCTCCCAGTGGTCCCAGGGTGTCTCTGTACTTGGGTGCTGACATTTCCCACTCCCAAGCCTTAGCACACATTCAATTGTCACTGGACAATTGGCTGACTATGGCAGGAGTGGAGCACGGAGTCACCCTCAGCACGTGGGCTCAAAGAAGACAAGCAGTACTGAGGGCTGCAGGTGTGTCACTGTGCCACCTTGGGGTCAAACACACACACACACAGGGGTGTGATGCAAATGTCACCTTCAGAGAAGGTCGGTGGGGACCTGGGCTGCAGCACAGGCTGCTGAACATTGCTATGGTGAGATATCAGTGGGGGAGCAGCTGCAACCTGACCTAGAAGGAAGCCACCAAAGCCTGCATTTTATTTATGTTTTACATGCTACCTCCTAAAATAAAAATCAATATGTGTCAGACTAGTGATGTTTAAATGGATAATTCCCTTTCTAGTAAACTGATGCTTCCTCTTGCCTGCATGATAAACAGTTCTGGGAACACAAAATAGGAAAAGATCTTGGAGAGAAGATGAGAGGCTCTCAAGAGACTTGAGGTTACAGGAGGAGGAGGAGGAGGCAGAAAACCAAACTCACTAGCAAGCTGCTCAAGGTCAAAAACCAATGTGGGTTGTCAAGATGTGCTGCTTTGCTTTTTAATCCCAGAGTAAAGAGAAATAGAAGACCCGACTTATTGTGTGCATCCTCCAGGGCAGCACTGGGAGGGGGACAAGTAGATAAATAACCAAAAGTCAACAATCCAGAGGACAATGAGAAAAGCAAAAGGGAGAGTGAGAGGACAAGGCACATCAAGAGGGAGAGCCCAGATCTTCCAGCAGTTCCATCAGGAGCTGGAGGAAACACTCTGCATGGGGCAAATAAACAGGTCAGGGGTGAATCTTCATTCCTGCTGTCATGTGAGATGCAGTTATCTGCTTCAAGAGCACCTTGGCTGATCAGCAGCCAAGAGGAAGCCTAAAGGCTGTTTAGTAATTGGCACAATGCTGGGCTTTCTTGGTTTTCTTTCTAACTGCCATGCTTTTCTATCTTTTTCTTTTTACATCTCTAAATATGTTTCAGTCTACTGCTGACCCAGAAATGAAAAGAATTAACCCTGTTGCTATAGTTCATTATTGATTCTCACATTTAGTAAGTGCTTGGCTCTTGAGTGAGGAGCAGAGGACAGTGGCTGAAGTCCTGTGGGCCAAGCTGGGGAAACTGCCAGAAAGTTTTTATAAATAAAGGTAGAAAATGTAAATTTAGATGATGATGCATTGGATGTTGTGTTTTGTACTTGTTTGTAAGACCCTCAGAGTGTGCTGGGTTTGTATCCATGCTCTGCAATGCTGCTCTTTATTGAATAACTTGCATGTTAAAAAGCAGTGGTGTTCCCCTCTCTGCAGTGGCACACACTTTGCTGCCAACCTATGTGGTTAGATCAGGTTATGAATGTACAAGAAAATGCTTCAAGTGACAGCACTGGGGACAGAGGAGTGGGGCAGGACAAAACCATTTTATAAACAGGAATATCCCAACTTGTACTGGACAAGGGCACTATTTGACTGATTTATTTTCCTGTTGATAAAATTAGGCCATAATTTCTACTGGGGACAGAGAACCACTGGCCAATCTATTTATATGAGGCCACACTCTCAATCCCCCTTGAAAATATACAGGATATGATGCTATGGTGGGGACTGCTGGTGCCACAGACCTGCCAAGGGCACTCAGGACACCTCTTTGCCCCTGCAAGGGAAAGCATCCACATCTCAGAGCAGTTAAAACATGTTGGACATCCAGAGCAGTCACAAACTTGTTGTTTGGCTACACAGCAGTTCGTCTTCAGGAATGGGTAACAGCCATTTTACAATGTCATTTCTCAATCAGATTAAATCAGTTTGCACAGGCTGCCTGAAGACAAAGTCAAATTCTCTTCCAAAAACTCCCTGTGCTGCCATCTCCTTTCTGTACCAAAACAAGCATCTGTCTGGCCAGGATTTCCCTTTGTAGTGTTAGCTTTAACCTAGATCACTTTCTTGGCCTCCTGCTCTGAAAAAGCAAGAAGGGATCGTGTAGGATGAGGGACAAGAATGGGCAGGCAGCAGACCAGCTTCCAGAAATAGTGACAGCTTTTCATTACTTTATATGATTGCACAATTATGGCACAAGTTGCACGATACCATTCTTGGATGAATAGCTAGAACTTCCTAAATAAGAATTTCAAGTGATAAATAATTAATGAAATAACAGATAATACATGACAGGCAGTTAATACCTTTTCTGGGAACGAATGTCAAATAATTCAAATCCTCTGCAAGACAGTGATTTGTTAAACATGTATGTGAGCAAGAGAAGTCTGGTGTGAACATCTGAGGTGAATCAATAATGATCATGAGTGTGGTCAAGATGCACAGTCATTGAGGACTGCCATAATGTCATTTGGACATGAGCAATGCTTTTGTGGAATTCAAACAGTTCTCTGAAGAATTTATGAAGTTCTAAAGCTTTGTAGTGTCAGGCTCCTTCCTGACATTTGGAAGCCAAGTATCTTGAAAAGTTCAGAGGGAGTAGGGGAGGTGAAGGAAGGAAGCAGTGAAGAGTGGAAAATATAAAACATCATGGAAGGACCACTTCTTTTCAGCTCAAAAGAATCTGTTGGATTAAAAACGGCAATTCTGTCATTGTACCCTGAGGCCTTGCTGCCAGAGGTGTGAGCTCTGAATCCAAGAGTAATCCTCTTTAAAACCACACAGAGAATAGTGTGTGCTTATAATGACAGCCATGGGAAGAAATTTCCAGGAATACTTTGAAACATTCCTGTTTACTCCTCTCTGTGTGAACAGAGAGCCTGTGAACTAAATTTCCACAGAGCCATGCTTTGAAAGAGGTTTGAAAGTTGTGTTTTTTGTCCTCACCTAACTTCTACTAGAAGCTGAACTTTACTTCTAAGCTAACTAGTTTGGGCCAGCTTCAAGGCCCACCGGGTGAAAATTAAGAAAGTCTCTCTTTTTCACTACACCAGCTCAGGGTTCAGCCTTGAAGGCAGATTTTCAAAAGGCTCCAGGGAGAATTTCAAGTGTTCACTATCCCTGGCTGTTACCAGAAATGCTCATCCACCTGACTAGGGGACACCTGGCACCCAGGCTCACACTGTCCCTGAAGGCTGAGTTAGAATTTGGCCATTTACTTGGCTGCTTATATGGAAATGATCTCTGCAAATCTTGCCTAGGGCAAGCAGTGCTCTGTGCAGCCTCAGAGAACAGGATTTGCCAGCTTCCAGGTTTGTCTGGGTTCCAGAGGCATTACTCATGCAAAATTCAAAGAAATTAAAGATAAACAGAAGGTAAAATAAAACGAAGACACAACAATAATCTAACGATATTAAAACGTGGCTCAAAGTGTTAACAGCCCCACCATAGTTACTGATTGTCAAACAGCATCAAGTCAGTATATAGGCAGAGTTGTTTGTGATGTAAATATAAAAGGGTATCCCAGACAACTGCAGCATTCCCCATGGCAACATCCTGTGAACTCTTTAGAAAATGTAAATAAAAACATAAAGTCATGTCATTGTGTACAAAAAATCCAGCAGAGTGGATGCCCTACAGATATGAACTCTGTAATAATCTGTCCTCCTGGAAGCCTTGATGATTTTCTTCCCATGGCTTTTTGTGTGTGTGTCTGAAAGGAGTTTCCTTCATTTAACAGCTCACATTCTGTTCTGGGGCTTGTTAGTGCAAAGGAGACAAGTCTAATTTTGCTAATCCATGCTGTGAAGAGAGTCAAACAGCATTTCCTACACTCACTGCCAGTATGAAACAGAATCACACTTCTATCAGGTTCTTAATACTATCTCACAAGATAAACTTCTGTTGCTAATAATATCTGACACTTCTATGTATGAACACACCAAAAATACTTCAGAACAAATTGATCTCTGGTGTAACTGTATTGAATTTACTGGAATTAAACTAGAGCTAGGCTGGCATGCTAGGGGGTCAAAGCAATAAGTCAGAGAGCCTCTTTTCCCCTCAGGCTCACCTGACAGTCAAGGTTAATGGTGCCAAGCAGAGCTCCCAACATTTCCCTGCAGTCACCAAAGGCTTGAACGAGGATTACACAGCACTGAGAGGAGCTGCTTTCATTCCTTCTATTCCCTCTGCAGGAACCTGGGCAAGGAAGTGGAGCTCAAGTCAGTGTCGTTCTCTGATTCCTCATTCCAGGCTGGGACATCTGAGTGAGGTGTGTTTTTCTCTTGCCTTAACAATTAATATAGAAACTCCTCCTGCCTCCAATGGAGAAAATGAGAGACAGAAAACTGTCAGAAATGCTCTGAAGTTAGGGAGAATGTTTTGCAAATATAAAGTTTGCTCATCTGACTACTTACAAAGACATTTATAAAAAATTAGATTCTCCCAGGGTTTATCTCTGTGTCCTGGAACCTCTCTTGCCTGACAGTAACAGGTCTTCATGTGCTAATAAGAACAGAAAGATCACATCAATCTCCTGAGGTATCACTAGGTATTAGGGGAATACACATGGTTTGCAATCTATAGCTTCACCTCACAAGAGTTCATACAGCATTTCATCCTAAATGACCTGCTCCAAGTAGACAAAACAAGGAACTGCTTCCTTTCCGGCAGGATGTTTTACACTACAATGTGAGTTCAACAGATTGGAAATTAAACCAGCTATAACCGTGTTCAAGGCTGCTCTGACACACAAACAGAGATTGTATTTTATGCATCTCCTAAGTGCCAGGACAGCAATTTACAGAACGTTCCTGCAGCTCCTGCAGACAGCACCGTGACTTCAAGAAAATATAGTTACAGCATCTAAGGGAGGGGAAAGGCCCAGTGGCCTGGAGCCTGTTTTTGAAACTCATAATGCAGCAAAGGTGTGAAACACATCCAGCAGTCCCAGCCAGAGATCCCAAGGGGTTTGGATACCTGACAAGCAGCAGCATGCAGCTGAGCCTGGCCTCCACTGACCACAATGTGAAACTGCCTCTTTGGAGGAACCCCAGCCTAAGTTGTGCTTTATGTGATTTTATCCAAGACCAAAAATACCAGACCTACACATTACAGACAAATGTATATAAAAAAGGCAGGTGAACCAAGTTTGTTTTCCTGGGGCATTTCCCATGAAAATATTAACAAAGTGACATCAGCATAAGAGAACCCCTACAGGAATGGGTCATACACACACCTGAAAGAAAAGAAAGGCACAGAGGAGGCTGCAGATGCCTGGTTGTTTCAGTCTGTATGCACTGATAACCTTCAGTGACTGCAGGTGCTCAGACAGGCACATTTGCTCATTTATTGTTATATTTATTTGGCAATAAATGGCAAGAATATGACCATTATCAATGAATAATACTTCTATAAAATGGCTCTCTACTAAAGCAATGACTCTGGAAGCAGATATTGTACTGTGTATAATAATTAGAAAATATCTATTGTTGAAAAAACCTTTCTAAAAAGAACATTGCAGACCCAGGTGTCCTCTGTTGATGTTAAAGGAAATCCCTCATCTTTGTCACCCCAAAGAAATAAGAACAGTGAGAGAATTAATGTTTGGATAAGTGCCCATGTCTTGGACATACCATATGGTAGCCACGTCTTCTCGATGCTTTAGTTGTATTAAAATGTTTTTGGCATTTGCATGAGCCACATGGAACCTCTCAGTGCCATTCTCAGTCCCACAAAAGGACAATTTGAAAGTTATCCAGCATAAACCATGATGACAGTTTGAGACTGCCATTCCCCAGTGGCCAAGGCTGCAGAAACTTGGAGCAGAGCTGTATTAACCTGTCCTACCCCCAGCAGCCCTGTGGCTGCCCTCCATGCCCACCTCTCACACGTGCATTGCACAGATATTTCAGTCCACAGATGGAGGCTTTACAGGGAAAGCACCTCCTTAAAGCAAACAAGCAGAACCAGTGGGAACGAGGCTTAGAGACAGGAGGTTCACAAGAAATTATATCTGAAAACTAAGTGCCAGAGATGGAAGATGCACTGGGACAGCAGAGTGAAGTTGAAAGCAGAACCACAAACCTTTAAACATTTAGAACAGCAATAGTGCAAGTGAGAAAAGCACAAAGACAGTGTCAGGTTCAAGACAAGGTCAGAAAAAATCAGCTTTAGGATAATAAGAAGATAGGAGACAGATAGCACAGGGAAAAAACCAGGAAGAGACTACAGAGAAAAATCCATTGCAGAAGATCTGACTAGACCTTGGTGCACTGCAGCTCTCAGCTCCCAACACAGGGTGCCAAAGAGGAGGCACATGCAATGGAAGTGCCTTTGGCTAGGAGTGCCAGGAGGCTGACAGCAGAGACCAGCAGAGAAATTAACTCCTGGCAACAGGGCTAAGGACAAGAACATTTCCATGTGAATAAAGGACAGCCAGGAGGTCACGCTGAGCATAGAGACCCAAGGCGGAAAACACGAGGATTTTTCAAGGCATTAATAGCCTTTTGTTTCCTTTCCAAACTCTGACACTGGGAGCAATCACATACCCAGTTGCATATATGCTAAAAACCTAGAGGAATTGGGCAAAAACACACTGTTATCTTAAAGGGATTTGATCAGGTCTGCTCAGGTTTTTGTATGCTAATAGCAAGAAAATAATCTTAAATTCTGTCCTGTTTCTCTGGGAAGGTAAATATCAAGTTTGATTGTTTGTTCTCATATTGTAGCTGCTGTTTCCTCTCATGTTTTCCAATGGTTTACTCATTCACATCACAGACAGCTTGAGTTACAGGATTGAGTTTCCTCCCTATTAAAATGCAGCCCTTGTAGAGTGGAAATTGCAAGCAGAGACCTTGTACAGCAATGCTGACTAAAAGTTTGCAAAACAAGGTGTAAAAATTTACCTGGGTAGGTCTCCTCCATGGTGGTGTGGCATAAAAGAGGTGAGTCCAAGCCATCAGGATACCGGGTTTGATTTCACCTGAGCAGCACACACAAGCTCACTACTAGAGCTCACATTTGGGGCTGGCATTGCTGTAATTTGGGATAACAGACACTACCCACACTGCTTCCCTCCCACTCTTGCACTGCCAGTGTTTCCTTCCCCTGTTACCAGATAAAATCAAAATGCCACAAACAGATGAAAGCACATCAGATATTCCCAGGATTGCCCAAGGAGAGAGCAAACTGGGCAGGCTGTGCTGAGCAGCAGTGCATCCCAGGTATTGGCCATGGGAAAAAATGGCATATCTTGCCTCAGGCTAAGCTAGATACAATGGATGGATAGATAGATAGATAGATAGATAGATAGATAGATAGATAGATAGACAAACAGACAGATAGATAGACAGACAGAGGTGGGATGGAATCAGCAAGGATCCTAATTAAAAGTTATCTGCTTTTGGGTATAAAATCCCAGGGTGAATTTTAGTGAAGGGAATTTTAGTGAAGTGCTGCCTGGGTTTGGAAACATGCCTTCCCCTTCCCCATGTAACCCAATAGTGTGTGAGTTTAAGAGTGTTTTTTATCCGGAGGAGGTGAGACTACATCTTAGGCCCACTAAACATTGCTCACAACCTCCCAGGAAATTTGGCTGCATGAGGAACCATCCAATATCTTAGAACAGCCTCTGGGCCAGGGTCAATTCTTTAATCTCAGCTGTACTAAATATAATTTCCATGAGACACATTCCTTTTATGCACCTAATCCCTGGAACTGTTTGCTTGGCTGCTTTTGCTGATCGTACATGAAACAAACTGTATTTTTAAAGTTCTGGTTCGAGGTCCTGTCTTTTATCAGAAATGTTCAGGAAATGTATCAGAAACATGTTATTTATGGAATATAATTTCTACATGTAATGTTTATATGTAATTTGTATATTTATTTATGATCCCTTTCCAGGTTATGTAAAGGTGGCCTATCCACCAGAGTCCAGACTGGTGATTTTTGTTTTAATTGGTAGTTTTGATGGCACATTAAATCCTCAAGCCCATTTCATTATAGGATTTTTAGGTAGGTCACATTTAAACTCCCAAGGGTGGATGGCCTAGAAAGCCTCCAGACAATTGTTCTGATAGCAAATTCTCCTGTTAGGATTTTGCAGGTTCTTGCAAATCTGCATTTGACTATCCCCATTATCTATTAACATTTATTTCAACAAACTGAAGATTTCTTTATTATTACATTTATATTTTTTTCTGTAGGGTGCTTAAGACGAATCAAATATCCCTTAAATTCTCAGAACTAAACAGATGGGACTGCCCTGAAAGTTATCCCTGCAGGTAAGGTCTTCTAAGATGTTCAGTGTTTCCGTGGCTCTTCCCTCCCACATTTTCAACATGCATTTGGATCTACTGCCAGGAGGGCTTGACACCACAGGCACTGAGATAGGGCTTGCAAGGGGATACACCCCTATCCTGTACAGCATTCCTGCCTGGAATTAGGGCATCACATCAGCCCTTCCCACTTTCCACACTCATGTTTTTGATACTGCTGTCTCAGCTAGAATTCCCTGTTGACAAACCATAAAACAGGAATGGAGAAGAAGAGCAAGACCACTTATTAGCATGCAGAAGTCATTAATGAGGATACAGATCAAATAAAATTTAGTGGAAGGGGAAAGTGAATTAAAACTGACACCAACAGATGTTTATGAACGACGGACAGAAAAGAGACTGGGAAGATTTCCTGTGTCTCACAGAACATCAACAAGAGATGCACCAGTGAAATTAAATTGCAGCAACCAGAGGAAGGGATGATAGGGAATCTTTTTTTCCCAGAACACATAATTAATTTGTGATGCATCTGCTATGAATTACTACGAGGTCAGCTTAGCAAGACTCAAAAACATTCAGCTGTTTCTATCAATAAGAATATCCAGACTTTTAACAATGAATAAAATGTAAGAGGGAATTTCTGTAAGTGCTGAAACACAACTTCTATCACAAAATATGCATTATCCTCTGAAAACACAGATAATCAAGCACCAAAACTATTATATGAAGAGGATTTTCTTAAAGAAAAAGTGGAGTGGAGGGTGTTCTGGTATAAAATAACCTGAAAACAGATAGGGGAAGGTAAATGGTCATACTCAAAACATCAAAAGTAAAAGGCAATCCCCAGAGTCAATACAAAAAGGTCAAGGTCATCCAGAATGGTCAAAGGTCGTACCAAAAAGCAGAAAGTTATCAGAAAGGTCAAAGGTTACTGAAAAGGTTGAGGCTCACTGAAATCTCAAACGCCACTGGAGATGTGAAAAATCACAGCAAAGGTTTCATAAAGGTAAAATGTCAAGGACTGGTCAAAAGTCACACAGGGGTCTCTCACAATGTCAAAGATCATCAAAAATTCAAGGATTAGCCTGAAATGTAAAGTGATCCAAAAGACCATGGGCCACAGAAAAGTAAAAGGTCACCTTGATGGTGATTTTTTTTGTTTCCTGAAAGGCCAAAAGTCACCCCAAAATTCCAGAGGTGGAAGACAACCAAATGTAAAAAGTCATCCCAAAAGATCAAAGATCATCTCAACAGGCCAAGGGTCATCCTGAAATGTCAAAGTTCACTCAAAGAGTCAAATGCTCCTCCTGAGGGTCAAAGATCACTGAGGAGTCAAAAGTAATCCCAAAATTCAAATGTCACAGAAAGGTGAAAGGTCTGTTGCTCTCTGCTTCCTTGGAGACACAGCCAGGGAGGGAAATGGGCAGGGAATGGAGTGACTTTGGTGCCCCCTGAACCAGCACAAGGGCAAGCAGTGATGCAGGGGGGGTGTGTGCCCACTGAGGTGCAATTAGACAATTAATTGTAATTAATTACAAAAGCTAAATACGCATACTGTTCAAATATTAATAAAATTAATATATAAAGTGATACAGAGAGGGGACAGCAGGACAATTTCAGTATTTTGGGTAGTAACCAGCCCTTGGATTGACTATAAACCCTGACCTTGTTACACATAGAGCCAGGTTTAGTACCTAAGAATTTACCCACGCTTCTGGCAGTGCTGCTTTAGTAATGAGGAAGAAAATACTTTGCTTCAAAGGCCCTTTGAAAGCCAGTACCTTAAATATAATTGTGCTGGAAGTACTCCCTTGCTTTTCCTTCATAAAGTGACCAGCTCTGTGAACAGTGAGAAAGCACAAATCCATTGCTGGCAATTACTCCAAACAGCTGTACCAACCAATATCCTGGGAAGCTTGTAAATTATGTTATACCATTAACCTGGCTCAATTATACAGAGATGACATGTCAAGCTTTCAACCAGCTACAAAGGCAGCAAGGCCAGATGCTCTTTCTGAGAGGAAATTATAAAGGAGGGAAAAGTGTGCTGTCATGTCACTCCATGTTGTGCCAGACCCAAAGGAACATTCTTAAAGGAATAATCCAAAAAGTCTAAAAAACTCCAAGGTTCTGTGTTCTTCTAAAGGTCTGGTTTTATTCACAGGGATTCTAGTGGTGTAAATCAATTGTCCAGTCCTTCCAAAATCAGTTCTCAGCTCGTGTACAGTGTTTTCAGTGCTCAGTCTTCAAACCTTGGCCAGATGCTGCTCTAGGGTTTGCACAGCCCCTGCACTGGAGGGGAAGATGCACCTCCAATAACTCCTCCAGTTACTCCTGCCCAGGGAGCAGTTCTCAGCTCAAAGAGCAAGCCAGGGATGGGGACACTTCTGTCCCTCCTGGACCTGTGTCCCAAAGCCATCCCTTACCTTGCTTGGCAGTGTGGATGGAGAGGCTTTCAGGTTTGCTCCTGGCTGAGAGGATCTCATACAGGAAAAGTGCTTCAGAAAACAAGACTTGGAGGAGATGCTGGCTGCAGTTTTCAAGGAACACCAAGGGCACAGGAACACCTGCTCCTCTGGGTCTGAGGAGATTTGGGAACCAAGTGGATTCAGGTCTCTTTTAATATTCCAGATGGGAACCAGATGACTCCTTTCTGCCATGATCAACCTTACCACCTTATTACACTATCTGTGTGTCTCCTCATGTAACTCACAACTTTTTAAAAGTCCACCAGCCCCTGGAGATGGAAAACAGCAAAGCAAGATGTCACAGAGTTACAGGGGCACAGGGGTGGGGCTTAATATTACATTTAATAGGATAACTCCTGCAGCAGTTCTTTCACACCTCTGGCACTGCATACAGCATTTTCTGGCTCTGTGCTCAAGGCAGACTTCATTTACCCTGGTGAATGGAATCTTAGTTTCTCTCAATCTCCCTGAAGTAGTTCCAGGTTTATTCTGGGGCAAGGGAAGAACCTGATACTGGATTTTGAAAAACAAATGAATTTGCTACACCCTGGGAAATTTCATACACAATATATGTCAAAATATGTCAATATATGTCAAAACACAGCTGTCAACATTTTTAAATTCAAACCTAATTGTTTTATATTTCTGCCAAGCCACACATTAACTGTCAGCACAAAAGTTTCCACAGTGCCTCTGTGGGCTCTCACACGTAGCTACCCTATGACCTACACCAAGGAACAGCCCTGGCTCTTGGAGAAGCTCAAATCCACCGAGGCAAGAATGTGAAAACACAGCTGGGCGCAGCAGCTTCTGCTGCTGCAGTAAATCCCTCTGCCCCTCCACACATCTCTCTCTGCCCTGAAAGTCTTTAGAGGTGAAATCATGAGTTTTCCTTCTCATTGCAGTTCTGTTTTGGCACTAAAAATCCTTCTTGAGGCAAGGACAGTTTGGCATATTTTCCTTGTCTGCCCATCAAGCTCTTAAAAAATTAAGTTATTAATCATCTGAACATTCACCTCTGCTGCACTTGCTGACCAGAAACTCCCATAGGTGGTTATTTCAAATATGACTCTGCTTCTGTTGAAGACTTTTGAATTAAGAAAAAAAAAACTTGAAGTATGGACAAATGCACCTTGTCATAATTACTGCCTAGCAGTGTATTTTTAAAGCAGTCAGCTGAGCTTCTAGTTTATACTTCAATAATTTGCTTACTTGGTAAAAAAAACAAAACTAAAAAAAAAAAAACCTGACAAAACCCACATTCATCACGTAGTGTATCTGAGGTCTCCTCTATAACAAAGCACTGCTTGCAAGAAGGAAGAGAAGTTTGCAGCTAAACTGTTTTGTAACAGATGTATGGATGGAAAAAGTTACTAACTGGGAGTGTTCTCTCCTTGTGAGTCTCGCCGTTGCTATTAGTGCTGCTCTGTAGGGTGTAGCTTTCCTCTGGGACTTCTGTGTTTGCTTTCCGTGTTGCTTTCCTCTTCCTTTTGGTCAGGAGCCTTTTTACGACCTGGCAAAATAACACCGAGCAGCAGCACGGAATCTGCAGGACAAAAATGAGCCTTTGCCTTAAATATCCCCGAGACAAATGGAGGTGAGTAGAAACAAGTCTGGGCTGGGGAATTGCTGTCAGTTTGCTGTTCAGGAGTTATTAGCAACTAGTACATTGGATTTGTTTGGGGTTTTTCCCCCTATCTGGCTGCAACGTTGAGAATTTAACTAAAGTCAGGCATGGAAATATAGTGGAGTTGTAAATGCATCCAGGCCTTGGGTAGGGATTGCAGAGTTGGTTGGGACAGAAATCCTGTGAGCAGGGTTTCCTGGGCCTTCATGGCAGACCCAAACACATTTTCCCTCCTCCTTTTCCCTGGTCTCACAGAGTGTCTCTGTGTTTCTGATTCCCTGTGCACACTACACCTGATGAGAGCATTTACCCTGCTCCCATCACCTCCCTGCACCTCATATATAATGCAGAGGTTGTATTTGCTCAGCTGTATTGAATCCTGCTATAAAAGCAGAGTGCAGAGGGCAGGTTCTGGATGCCCAGTGAATCTCTGTAACTAATAAAATATAGCACCTGCCCTGCTGGAAGTGTCAGTGTGAAACCAGACTTGACAGGGTAAGTGATCCCAGTTCATGATCCTATAATGCTGGCACAGTTTGGTGGTACTGGCATAAAAGTGGTACTGAGAGCTAAGGTGGACTTTGAGATAAATTAAAAATGGTGTCTTTAAAGGAAAATTACTCTGTACGGGATTTGATGACATGCAGATCTTTTACTCATAGGGTGTCATACCTGGCAGCTGGGTGGATGAAAATGATTTTGTGTTGAACAAACAAGACTCCACATGAGTCAAAAATAGGCAATTAAAGACTAAATATTCCTTAGACTCCTTCTTTCCGTTTTCTAAGTTATTTTTTAAGAACGTTGAAATTCGCTGAGATGTTTGGGGTTTTTTTCTGTACTGTTCAATGTGTATTTCTAACATTAAGCTTTTAGGTTATGTTAGTTTTGCACCTAAGGTATGTTGGTCTCCTACTGTTTTTTCATGGGGTTTGGAGCCAGGTTTTCCGACTCAGCTTCCGAAATAGAAAACACTGTTATTTCCTGTTTGCTAATAATTCAATCTTATGTCTATTTAAAAGTTTTCTAAGAAAATACTAGCAAACAATCGCGGGTCAGAGACCACAGGGCTAGTTCATGAAACAGAATGAACAATTTTATATTCCTGAAATATTTGATGTAATGTAGAATCAACAAATGTTTTAGATCAGTTTCCTCTCCAATTTACAGAGACCAGACACTACTCCTTCTGGTACTTGTAAAGTACCAGAAAGCAGAGTTGTGTTTTGGTGCATGAAGGAAATTTAACTTCTGAGGGGACAATAATTCAGCAAAGGTGTCAAAGAGGGACAACTCGAACTGGGGATATAAAAATTATCTTTCTCTTGGTCATGACTTCTGGCTTTTCCCTGCTGTCCCATGTAGACCCAACGTTCCTTGGGGCAGGGGCAACACTGTGTGTTCATACAATGCTCTGGCTTTATTCCCCCCTTTCCATGGCAGAGCTCACTGCAGCTGATGGAAGATTCTACATGTCCATAGCAGAGCTCACAGTGTGACTGTTCACTGGTTTCATGGAAACACTGAGTTTAGCTGCCTTTTTGTTGGCAAACCCAAGCCCACACAGCTGAGTCACCCCACACAAAGCAGCAGCTTTGAATATTTGGTTTTCCAAAGTACAATCTCCCTCTTTCACCAAGGCATAAAGGACACTTCTCACAGCAGAACTTTGGTTTTCATTTGCTACGCTGGGACAAAAACACAGGCAGTCACACACTTGGTAACAAGGGAATAAAGTCCTGTGTCACAAACAAACCCAGAAGGGAGGCCTGGATCGTGTTTAAAACCTTGAACCACAGACACAGAGAAAAGAATTAAAAATAACCTGAATAGTTATTTTCACAACCTGGTTATATGTAAGGGAGTATTTTTACGGGCTTTTCAGTTTCTCTTTTTGGACAGCTTGAAATGCTGCCCACAGCCTGTGTAAAATCTGAAGGGGCAGGCTTTGGGCACATGGAAATAACCTATTGCAGTCATCAAAGCCACATCAAGGCACTCAAGGTGATGTAGGAGCAGTCACCCCTTCTCTCCTGAGCTCTCAGCTGGAGCACAGACCTTGGATTTCTGCTGTGAGCAGTTCATGCCTGCCAGTCCCTCTACTACTGAGTCATTCTAGCTGGCTATATTGGTTATTTTAGACTATTTTAATAATTATTCTACACTGAAAATAAAATAATAATAATAATTAAAAAAAGACAGAAGCATGTTAATTGTAAAATCCAGAAAAATAGCATGTGAGGAAGAGTCCACAAAATATCCACCTGTAAAATAAAAGTCTGCTGGGGAGTCAGTGAAGAGTGAAGAGAAAGAAACACCAGAGCAGCCAACTAGAAAAAAAAGGCCAGCATAAGACTTGATAGTCACAGGAAGATCAAAAATAAAATGAAACTGTTTGAAACCTCTCAGTTGGAATACATTTCAGAAGAGCCACCTAGTCTCAAAGAAAGCTGTCAGAACAGCAAATTGAAGTCAGCAAGCAAATTTGAACAGGAGATGTCTTAAAAACAGGCAAAAACGATTCCTATAAGTAATATCTGACATGTCAGAAAGTAAAGTACTTTTGAAAGAGAAACATTGGGAATGAGCAAAAACTGAATTTGAAAATCTTCCATCCAGTGTTTTATTACCTGCTGCTGGAGATCTGACAGCCATTTAAATGATTTCTCAAGCTCATTTAAGAAAAAAAATAAAAAAGGTTTGCTTTCCCATCCCATCAATTAGAGAAAAATCATCACATCATTTTATGTTGAGAGTTAGTTGATGAATGTCGTGTCATATATCACTGCCTCTGCATCTGACAGGAATCAAAGCAGACACTTGGAAAAGCAAATGTCTTTGAACTGCTAATTATGCTTAACAAAGAAAGTGTTTCACATGTTGCTTCTTAATGAAATTTCTGCTTTTACCTAAAAGGTTTTTCTCCCATCTTATTTCTGGACAGCATGAAATTATGTTGAAGCTAACAGCAATCTATTTATTTTTGATTATACTGTGATGTTTTTAAAAGTGGGGAAAATATTCTGTGTTTCTTGCATAACCAAAAGCTTCTGGAGATTTGTTGTGAAATACTGACAAAGGTAACCCTCTGGTCGATATGTTTGCCTTTTGGATATATGATATTTAAAGGCATCTGTGAATGTTCTGAATGTGAGAACAGTATTTTAGCTCAATTTCTCTACCCCCAGGAATTTCTTCTTCCTCAACTTTCTCTTTGGGGCCTTATTCTCAGAGCAGTGTAAAATACCCCAACAAAATCTACACGCAAACAAATCTTCTCAAACAAGAGCAATTACCAAAGAGGAGGATAATTTATAGGGAGAAAAAGGTAACAAGTGCTGGACCAGCAATTTGGCACCTAAATTCCACCACATTTAAGTACTCTGCATAAGGTTCAAAAAAAGAAAACCAAATGCATAAACAAAACAAACAAACAAAAAAAAATTCAGGAAAACCTAAACAAACAATAAGCACCCAGATTGCAGTGCAACCCCTCAGAGCCTCAAATCTTTTGACTTACATCCTTCTCTAATCTTAAAGCTTTGGAAATAATGCCAAAAAGTGAAACTCTACAAGTTCTGAGTTAGAAAGCAAGTAGTGTATATGTGTCTGCTCTGTTTTTATCTGCCAGAGAAGAGATAGTTTTTTGTGGTCAGCATCAAGCCATATCTTCCAAACTAGGAATCTTCAGTCAAGGAAAATCCTTGAGGCTATGAAGAAAGTCCCAGTAATGTGGAGAATGTAAAATGGCAAGTCAGGAATTGATGCAAAAACCTGCAGTACCTGATGTGAATAAATAAGTTTTATACTGTTACTCTCCATCACTGGAATCATGGATTTTCCTGCTGTTAGCCAGACCAGAATTATTTTTTTAATTATAATATTCTCTGATTTATATTTCATGAAGTGAAGAAGACAGTGCAAGATTTGTGCTAGCTCCTCAAACTGTAAGAGACAATATAAGCTCAAGAGTGTCGATTCTCATTTTCCTTAAAACTACTTTTAAAAAGCTTTGCATATACGGGCAGAATAAAAATGAAAGGTCTGTTAACTACTTTAGAATTGCTCCTTTCCATTGCCAGTTTGTCTCCCACATTCCTGTGAAGTATGCAGTTTTGGAAAATGCTTAAAACACATAAATAGTACAATTCGGTCAATTGCTCTTCATCGGTAAGTAAGAGAGCATTCAGAGGCACTGTCAGCAGCAGAGCCGGGGATTAGCTCTCAATTGCCTCTTCTGTGAAATCTCCCTGCTGGTTCCTCACATCCATTCACAAACATTCTTCCTTCTCACCCACTTACAGTCCCTACAAGAGTGTTTAGGAGCTCAGCTAATTTAACTGGGATTTAGATGTGGACATTAGATATTAAAAGCAATTTTTAAAATCCATATGTGCTGGCAGTATCCTTAAATGCTTCTGTTACTCTGGCACTGACTGGTAGAGTTCTGAGATGGTGCCAGTTTGACAGCACTGGTGGGATGCTGGGCTCAGGAAGCAGGTTTGGTGCCATTCCTGGGGAGAAGTCCCTGGATTTGAAGTGTGGAAGAGGCTCACCATGAGACATGCAGCAACTTCTCCCAGTGACAGTGGCACTGAGCCTGGGGAGTCCCTTTTGTGGGGCACGTTTATGCACTCCATAAAAATGTGCACAAGGATGAAAAGCAAAAAGAAAATAAGAGGATGAACCAAACAGAGGGTTAGTCCCATTTTACCTTGTGCCCTGGGAAGGCAAAGGAAGAGGAGAGTAACCTCAATGAGATCACTGCTAGAGCACTACTTGAGAGCTGCCCCATCCCTTTTGCTCCAATTAAGGTCTAAAAGGCAACTGCATAAGTACATTAGACCAAAAACCCCATCCAGCCAAAATTCACCTATGCACATTACCAGTAACAACCTCACAGGCAAATGTTAGCCTGTATCTTCCATTTTCCAGTCCTGGGATTTGCATGTCCCCAAAGGATCAGTGTGACTCCTGAAATCATTAGGAAACCACACAGTGGATGTTGTACACCACATTTACATCCTAGAGATAAGCTGCTGGCTGAACAGTTGTGTTTTTCATGAAGCACATCTTTTGTTTTATAGCTAGTGGAGTGGTGGGTGATTCAGGAATTTTGGAAATGCTTTTGGAAAACAGGTTAGGCAGAGCAGAGGGAAGTGGTTCAGGTAAAGCTGAACCTGCCATGGAGCAGTACATGGACCCAGGGACTCCTCAGGGGCCTCCCAGTCTTTCTCTTCTATAATTTCTCCACCTTAATGCTTCTGTCTCAGTACCTAGACAGCTGGCCCTGTATTAGTCAACAAATAAGACAAAGGATAGAGGATGGCTTAGATGAGGCCATTTTGGACTGTTTTTCTTGCATTCATGAGCAGTCATGAGCTCTGGAGGGGATCTAACAGGCTCCATGCATGGCCAGTTGCTGTTTGTGTTTTCAGACAGCTGAAGAGCTGAAATCTCTCCCTGCAAAGAAAAGGTTGTGCATGCAAACACTATCCATTTCACAGCTTTTATAGAAAATACCCAGTTGCCTACTCTAGTCTGTGATACTGCTTGTGAGGCACATATTCCTCCATTGCATTATAATTCCTGTCACAATATTGACTTTTAAGTGAGGGAACAAACTTCATCTGTATGTTTGGAGGCAGAAGTTCTAAAAACTACTGTAAAAAAAATGTCAGTTCCTGACCTTATCCTCCAGCTGAGCCCTGAGAACTTTGGTCTCTTTAGAGAGGCTGCTATCAGTGTGCTCAAATATGAGCCAGGTTAATGCAGTTAACCCTGGATTCTTGATGGTCCTGGCCTTGCCTGCCTGCAGGATAATGAACTCGGCAGTTTCAGGTGTTGAAGCTGCTTGGAAATGATGCAGCACTGGTCTGTGTGTTAGTGGTAGCACTGGGAAAAGGAGCAAAGGGAGAGGAAACACCATCCATTCCACTCTCACCCACACTGGGTGGAATCAGCTGCAGCAGCAGGTCCTGCTGTCTCCCCTGCATCCTATTGCAGTGCATTTACTGTGTTCAGGAGTTTTGTTAAGAGATTGAAAGCCCTGGATTTAGAGCTATCACAGAGCGAAGAGTCTTGAAAATAAGTGTATGTGAGCAAGAAGAACCGAGTCCTCATCTGGTGAGGAAACTTTCACGTCCCCACATCACTCTTTCTCCAATTTACAGTCTCAATTGTACACAAGGGAAACTTAAGATTTATCTGAGACAGAATACACCTGCATTTTAGTTCTTTCACTGCTGAGAAATATGTACAATTTTTCCCATTGTTCCAGAAGGGTTGGTTTGTTGGTAGTTTTTTAATATCACCCCCTGGTGTCTTCTAACTTTTTTTTTTAATTTTTTAAATTTTTTAAGCTCTTATTTTTGGAGCTTAGGAGTCATAATGAATAAAAACCTGTGAATGCAATTCATTTCAGATCCACGTGTTGAGTCACGGGTTCCTCTTCAGTATGTGCAGGAGTCAAATCTTGCCCTTGTAAGGGGATTGGCAGTAGCTTTGGAAATATCTGCCCTATTTCCCAGTTTGCAATCATGTGCTGTACTTCCAGCTCACTTTTTATATAAAAGCAAATAAAGATTTTATCTGCAGGCATCAGATATTGTCTTAATAACCATCCCTGTATCTGTGTGCAGCTGCCCAGGGTGGGAAATGAGGCTCTGAAATTTGTTATGTGGTCTGAGTGTGTTTTACACTGTTCATATTCATGCTGCTGTTAGGAGATCCTTCTCTCTCTCTCATCATCCTTTACTCAAACCAAGAAAGCCAAACAAGTGCTTCCCACATCTCTCTGTCATCCATCACGTACCTACTCTTTTATCATACCTGTGCAGCATTGTCAAAACCAATGCTTACATTTTGTCAGTCATTATTAAACAGTTTTTCAGTGCTCTAAATCCCTTCATTTGGAGAATGCCCAAGCTAATGACGTGAACAGAACCAAACCATTTCAGGCACTGCTGGTTCAGTGAGACCCTCAGCTCTGTCCCTGAGCTCCTCCTCACTTTGAAGAAGAGCTCACTTTGTCTCCTGGAGTATATTTCTGACCTTTGCCTCCTTTTACCTATTTGAAATACATGTTTCTGCCATGCAACTGCTTGGGCAGTTCTGCCTCACAGAACCAGCCAGGGACTTCTTTGTGCTGTCCTGGGGGTAAATGTCCCCCTCACAGCCTTATCAGCACATCAGAGAGACAAACACCTGCATTTCCCCCCTGTCTTAGTAAGGTGAACATTATTACACATTTTGTTAAGCCATGAGCACAACAGCAATCTTAGGCACTACAACCCAGTCTTGACACTGATCCTGGTCTAAAGACAAAGCTGTGCTCAGGCAGGACAAGCTTTCAGGTTTTGATGGCTACTTGTTTTTCCGGTTTTGGTAAGGAAAATGTGTTGAAAACATATTTATAATTTATAAAAGATTTATAATGGACTTTCGTGGCTCCAGATAGGTCAGATAAACATGGGAGTGAATTTGTTGAGGAAAACAAGCTGCCATTCTGAACAGCTGGAGGCTTAGCCATCCCCAGAGCAAAGTCCATCAAACCCAGAGAAGTGGCAAACTGCCAGGCAGCTGCATGTGTGTCACTTTGATGGTCACACAGGAATGCCCTCTGGGCAGGAGGGGATTAATGATAACTCTCTGAAGCCCCAAGTGCCTCATTTTTGATCTTCCTGTGGCAGTATATTTCTTCTTCCATTTTCACTTTGTTCTCAAAGCTTCACTCTTCGTTTAAAGCCTCTAAGGAAACTCCTTGCAAGATAGATGTACATTACCCTTTCAGGAGAAACAGAATCTCTGTCAGAAAAATAAATACTGAAATCTGTTTAGTAATGCCCCTCATGTAGACATCTCTCTCTCATCTTCTTTAAATATTTGTTTAGAAACCAGCTTTCATTGATAGAAATTAAATTGCCATAATCCATATAGCATGGAATATTTCTGTAGAGATGCTCTAATGCTAATTTGCAAGAATGGGAGAACATTTGCCATCCTGACAAATTCCTTTTGTCCTTAGATGAAAGAGACAGCAAAGACAGTGCCCCTGGCTAAGTGGAGACATGAGATAGATATGCACAATTCTCTATATGTGAAGTCTAGTGTTGAAGATGTTAATAATTTTCAGTTTAACTCCTATAGAATTAAAATTAAAGCTTTATAGTCATTTCCAAGCAGAAACCTGCTTGGAAATAGCCTGACTTAGTGTTTTGAAAGATGTCAAAGATTCTCTCTTCATAATGACCTTGGAGATGTGGATCCAAATAATGATGTCTGGGTATTTATACAAATGGTTCTTCTCAGAACTGCCCATCACAGATAATTTTGCCAAATACACACGAAATTTATAAAACCAGAAACATCTTTTACTTAATCTGAATCTGCTCATGAAAATGGATGGAATGAGCCCTAAATCCTAGTCCAGCTGTCTAATGTAAGACTTAAGAGCCACCATGTGATGCACAAGATTTGGTGGACATTGTTCTTAACTACAATTAAGCTCAGTGTGCCAACCCATGTGCTGATGGTAATAATAACACCAACCAGCCTAGACACTATTTCTACATCACCTTCCTCCTTTTCTAAAGCAGTGGTTTAGGGCTAAAACTGAGGGTGTAAAAAGATTTAGTTTCATTTATCAAGCGTGATAGAAGAAGGGCACAGTCACCATGATTCACATTCCTTACCTGTGGTTTATCCCTGTTCAATCCAGCCCTAACTGGTGTCTGTGAAGATGACAAATCCCATCTCACACAGCTTGCAAGCACATTCCAGACCCACCAGGAGCCCACTGCCTTGCACTGAAGCTAGAGGTGCTTGGGCAGAGCTGTATCAATCCTCCTTGGCTGCCAGAAGGAAGGTACAATTAGGAAAAAGACTGCATTAGAGTTCAAGAATTGAGTTTTTCTGCATGGTGAGATGAGTGCTATTCAGCCAGCCTGCTCAGTGGGGACACTGGGTGCAGGACCGGGGCAGGAGACAGGATCACTCAGCTCTGCCAAGGCTTGATGTGCACCTTGGCTTGTCAGGACCAAACAAGTTCTCCTCTGCCTGTGAACCCCAAAGCCCAGCAGGTAGATCTAGGCCAAAGTGAGGAAGCAGCACCTGTCAACATATTTGCAAGGACTGTTGTGAGTTCTGCACAAATATTATTTATGGGGAGCAAAAAGAAATTAGCATGTAACCACTATCTCTCTGTAGAGTCACCTTCAGACCAGTCAGGCACAGTGCTACTCAATCTGCCTGCATTTCCAGAGCACTGATCACTATGTATCTTTGCATCATGGCCATCCATCACACCACCAGATTCTCATCTAAATACTGCCAGCAGCACTGTGAGCAGCAACATTGCCTCCTTCTCCCTCTGCATCTTATTATTGAAGCTGCTGCTGGCAAAGGGAAGGAAAGTGGCTGTGTCCACAGTGACATTAGCAGAGCTGTCAGCTAAATCTGTGTTGATCCTTTCCCCCTCATCCATGCTTCTCTGCCCCTGTTCTCCTTTTTGAGGCAGCAGAAAATCCATATAAATTCACCACTGTGCACAGCCATCCAGAAATCCTGCCCATGTTCCATGAAACCTTTGGTACCCTGACTCCAATCCACATGCTGTGTCCCCCCCTTGGCCACCCAAGTCCCCCAGGCAGAGCCACTGCCAGGGCTCCCAGAGGCTTCTCCTGGACAGCAGGAGCATCCCTGGGAGCAGTCAGGGCAAGGAACTTGTCTGCTCTCTGCAGGTTCCTCAGCACAAACAGGATTCCAACACCCCTAAAGGCAGAGCAGGGCACAAGAGAGGCTGGGTGCTTTGACAGAGACCATACTGCACCCAGATAAACCCATAGCAAAGTTTCCCAAACTCTTGGGAGCTGGGATGTTTGTAAGTAGTCCCTAAGCAATTCCATTCAAACAAAAAGTGCTTTTCCAGTTTGGAAAGGAGCAGGGAAACCTCTACTAGTGATGTAGCTCTATTCAGCTCACTCATCCCACCAGGCCATTTTGGAGAAGAGCATGGTGTATAAAGGGGAATAGAGCTGCAGATAATACTTCATAATGTGAACTGCAGAGGACTCACCATGAGGGGACCCTCCTGGGCTCCAGGTACCCCATTAACTCAGGCAGAACTAGCAGACACATGTGAGTAGACAGCAGTTGTGTTTGGTCATATACTTATAAAGCATGAGATATACAGGCAGCTTGTTTGGTATTTTTGTTTGTGTAGGGTTTAAATTTTTTCTGAAGACAGTTTTCAGACATGGGGATTTATTTTTTTCTCCTCAATTCACCAAGCTGATATACAATTCATGGTGTGCCTTGTTTGATACCATGTGTCAGTCAGCTGGAACTGGATTTCACCTAACAAACTACTTACAATGTACTTGGAAAAGGAGCATCAGAGCAAAGATAGATATTCTTGGACAACTAGCATTTCAAAAGTTTCAGCATTCACAATCCTCCCTCTCTGTCTAAAGTCTTGTACATTGTGGATGTTTGCACACCCTTTCTCTCTACCACTCGTCAGCTCACTGCAGTTCTCAGCTACAGTCAGTGTCACCCTCCCCTGCTGTCATCTGACACTCCCCAGTCTGGAAAGGGAGATCCCGAGTTCAGTGATCTGCCCCATGGCAATTCAGCCACAGGGCCTGCACAGCAAGCACAGGTCAGGGGCTTTTCCTCCTGGTCTCTCCTCCATCCAGCCCATCTGAAGCATAGCTTGTGCCAGGGACAGGAGAGATCCTGCTCAGGGGCTCAGCACACTCAAATTTGACTTTCCTGCATTTTTTCCCAGCACAGAATACATGTGGCCTGACACTACAGATGTGTTCCTTATACTGTTAATAGTTATCCTCTATAAACTTTCTTCCACTGTGTCTCCATTGCTCCTCTGTCATTATCTTCTTTGCCAAACAGTCAAGGAAAATTTAAGTACCATGTTACGGCACCAGGCTTCCCTGAGATTTTGGGGGGCAGAGAAGGAAAAGTTTGTTTCTTCCCTCCCATGACAGAATCACCCCCTTCAAGCAGCATTGCAGTACTAGCAGGTAACTGCATACAGGAGGAGTAATTCCATGTGGTCAATATTCCCATCAGCCCAGCTATGGAGAGCTGGTTGTTAAACATCTCTAGGTTGCACAGTGATATAAACCTAATCAACTCCTGTCTCAATTTTAAAATCTCATTGAAAACCATACTTTGTTTTCCTCTGCAGTACTGCTTCATTTTCCCCCTTCCACCGAGCTATTATTTAATTCACTGGCAGTAGCTGGCACTGACTGGAACACAGTTCACAGGATTGACCTGGGGCCACAACTCAGGGCTGAAGAGTCCTGCAAGCTTGGACAAAGCACTCTGCCCCTGTTTCCTCATCTTTGACATAAGAGGAATGTTTCTGCTGCCAAGGGATGCTGGAATAATTATGCTTCAGGAATATTCAATGCTAAACACTTCTGCCAGTCTATTTATCATGTTTATAGAGTAATGGCTTTCAGGAATAAGAGATTAGAGAATATGCCTGTAGTTACAGAGCTGGGCTGGAGTACAGGAGAGCTGACTCCTGGCTCTTAGGAAACAGAAGGAAACCTTAGGCAAGGTTTGGGTTTCAAATCTCCTCCTTCAGGATGGAAAATACAACTTTTGCCTCGATGGAAGATAAATAATTCCTGTTTGTGAGTTTTCAAACACAACAGTTACTGTCAGTTTTTAAGAGAATTGTCACTTGTACAGTTCCAGTATGGATTCAGTCTATAAATAAAGGACAAGAAAGAGTAACTGCAGTTAGGAGAGGATTTGCAGCACTAGGTCAATGTCTGATTCTTGTATTTAATGAAACCTTGCACACCAGGATTAATTCAACGAGGAAACGTCTCTCACAGCCAATGTTGACTTCAAGAGTCATTCATGACATTGAGCAAGACAGCTATTACTTGTATCCCTTCCACTGAAAATTAGGAGCACAACATCAGACCCAATAACTGCTGAAAAACCAGGCAAGGCTGCTCACGGTCTGCAGAACCAAGGGCCATGCTTTGTGAGTTTCCCTTTTGGCACGGTTTCCAGACAAGCCTGTCTGCCACAGCTCAAAGAGCTAAAGACATGCCACACCTGATCTCCCACGGAAGTTTTGAAGGAGAAGCCCAGCAGATTTGATTAACGCCAAGTGATGTGAGCAAACAGAGCCCACCCTGCTGCCTCCCACTGCCCAGCCCATCTGCTGCCCACCAGCTGCTCCAGCTGCAGTGAAACTCCACTGCAGATGCTCTCACTCTGCTCCTTCCCGTGTTTCCTGAGGAAACACTCAGCTCATCTGCTGCTCTTTAAGCAATTACTGCACTCCATGAAGCATCTGGTGAGCAGGGGCTCTGCAGGGCCCCTCATTTCAGCAGCTCCCCCCCTGTGGCACACGTGTGCTCTGGCCTTATGGCCAGTGCCTGACCAACCAAAGGCTGGGTAGTTGCACTGACACACACCAGCTGGCCACTTGCCCTTATCAATTTTCATCGGTTTGATGAAGTACACACTCATGTTAATTTATTAGCATCAATGAAGATTCTGCCAGAACTGGCCTCTCTGCAGAGCAGCATCTTGGCCTGCACAGGATATGCTTTATTTACAATTATGCAACTTCCTCTGTGGAGTATATCTTCCTTTAGCCCTTTTCATCTTCCCTCTAGACCAATATTTTAGACAGAAAAATTTTTCTTTTTTCAGAAAAGCTTTTTTTTTTTTTTTCTGCAAAAGGTTGAGAAAAGCTGCAGTAGCAAAGATGCTCATTTGAGGATACCAGGTAGATGTTGGAAAAGAAAACTTTGGATAGCACAAAGTCTGCCTTGATAACCTCATTGGAAAAGGAGATGGGATTGAGCCATCTTTATTTTCCTAGAAAGGAAGACCAAGTCACAGAGCTCAGCTTTTTTTAGCCTTAGAAGCTAATGAGGGAGTGGGAATCAAAATTTTACTGGTTTTATCCCTTTGAAAGTCAGAAACAGAGATAAATCCTTCCCTTGCTCTCAAAAGCAAGAAAGAGGCCTCTCGATGGTGCTGGTCAAGTAGGAGAGAAGGCAACAGTCTCAGGCACACCTGCACAGTCCTGAGCCTTCCAAAGCATCCCACCTGCACAGAGTCTCGTTCATGAGCATTAACAATACTGGCATTGCTGACATGCTTTACTTACTGTGCTAGTCCTGCATGGCCCTATACAACATTTCTTGCTGGAATAGCAGGTTTTGGTTAAGAAATGAGGAATTTTCAGAGCTGTACAATGTTGCTGCTCATCACGTGAGAGTGAGGTGAATTTCACCTTCCCCTTCAGTAACCACAGCTCCATGTTGTGACCATACCACCTTCACTCTGTCCTAGGGCTCTCAATAGCCAAAAGCACCCAGGAATGCTGGTTAGTGATTCAGCAGTGGCTGCAGGAGTGAGAAAGGGCCCCTGATTATTTCAGGTTGGTGACCAGCACATTAGGAACCAGTGAAAATACAATGGCCATTACAATCACTGACACCTAAAGGCATTGCCTTCCAGTTTGCCAGGCACATGGAGGGCTGAGATTAATTACCTTGCTGGCTTGATGATGGTAGGGCATTAAGTTTGCACAATGCCTGTGTTGCAAGAAAGCTTTTGTACAAAGCACGACCACAGCTTGTGTAGCTTGAGGGAAATGGGAGAGGATGGAAGGAAATACAGGGTGAAAGGAAATAACTGGTTACAAGGAAAGCACAAAAAAATGAGTTGTCTTGTGCAGGGCAGCAATGAGGGTCCCTTCTCACTTGCAAAAATTACTTCCATTCCCTTTTCTCTCTGGATCTGTCTCTATTGCCTGTTTGCCAATTTTATGCCAGGACTGTCTTCTAATGCATACTTATACATTTGTCAAAGGTTCTGTGCAAAGGGAAGATGAACAAAAGCTGCACTTCTAGATGTGCCAGCATGACACTGTAAGTGACACTGGCCACCAGCAGACAAGGAAAGATAGTAAGATGTGCCATAGGACTGAGGCCCTGCCTCAAGGGATGTTCCTGACCCTAGTGCTGTTCCATCTGTACTAGGATCAGGCTTAGTTTAATTAAGATCAATAGAAGGACTGTAAAAGCACACAGAAAGCTGGTCTGCTCTAATGTGTGCTGGTTTATAGATACATTGTCCAGATGTATTGCCTGTCCATCCTATACAGAGTCCTTCCATCAGCTCTGCTTTTGCCACAGCCCTCACTGCAGGAGCTGTGTGACTCAGGAGTGGTTCAGCCCTCAGGATAAAAGGATGAGCCCACCATTAGCCTGAGGAGAGACAGACAGAGATCTCTATGGACTCACCAACTTTACCAGCACATGGATTGAGTTCCTCCTTTCCCTTTCTCATTTCCCCCAGCAGAGGAGCAGCACAGCTCTCATTGAGCAGCAGGTGTGGCCATCTCATCCCCTTCTTCAGAGGTCTGAGACCTTTCTCCTCGGGCAGAAACCAACTACAGTCTTAAACTGCTCATGTGCCCCTTGTGAAGGGCTGGACTGACCTGGCTCTCCTCAGGAATTCTTTATCCTCTCCTAATTGCACCCCTTTGCTCAGACCTTCCCCTCCTAACCCCCAAGTGAAAAAGAGTGTCTCTCCAAGGCAGGCACCAAAGGCAGGCTGAACTTCTGGGCTATATTAATAAGGAAATTAAGGCTAATTGAAGGAAGTATGGTTACCTCCATGTATAGCATTATACTAAATTGCTGCACTATTTCTAGCATCCCTGTTTTCTCCAGAATGCTTAAATACCAAAGCAAGTGCAGGTCCATAGCATTAGCAAAAGGCTACAAAGGATGAGTTGGTTTCTTGGCTTATAGCTAATGCCAGAGAAGTGACTTAATTTGAATACAAACCTAGTTTTGTGAAGAAAAGAAGAAAATGTCAGGTATAAAGAACTGTTTAATCTTTTGGAAAAAGCTGGAAGAAACAGCCATCTAGAAGCCAACTGTATCCCAGTGAGCAGCAAGGGGAACTTCCAATGACCAACCATGTCAGCAGGGGTGGCAAAGTTCTTCCTTCTTTCACCTGGTCTGGATCAGATGACATGCCTGACTTGCAGAAAAGTCTTAACTGTTTTATATCAAGATTCTTAGACACACACACACAAAGTGTTACTCAAAAAGAGCTCTCCCTTATAGTGGATAGGATTATTCAGTGACAAGGCTGTGATTGCTTCCACACAGATGTGCTTTCCATGGGGCAGAGCTATTTCTCATGACTTTTCTAGGATAACTTGGCCCTGAAGATCCCAGAGTTACCTTGGAGCAGTGGCAGCAGAGCAGGCAGAGGAGCTGGGGCTGTAGCCCAGCTCTGGGGGAGATGAGCAGACAAAGGGGGGCAGGCTGGCCAGGGGTGCAGGGATTGCCAACAGGGAGCCTCTGGTACAAGGAGAGAAGGAGGGATCACTGAGTAAAAATTGGCTGCCCTTTCTCTTTCTCTTTCACTTCCTGCTGGGAAGGTGAGTGATCAGAAGGATCCCCCAGAAATAATTTCTGGTGGTCTCACCACAGATCTGGTGGGTGTGATATAGAAGGTAGGAACGGTCCTGAGATCCAGGAAGGTTGGGTCCATTCTGCTTTGACCACAAATCCTCTGGGACACTGGGAAAAGTCTGGAGCACTCTCTGCCACGGCCCTGCAGCTTTGTGGGTGCTCCCTGGCAGCATCTCTCTCCAGTCCCTGTGCCCCTCCGTGCAGACCCCCCTGGGCAGGGCTGTCCCTGGGATCCACCTCTAGGTGCTGCTATACTACCAGCTATGGATTTCCCGGCAGGAAAAACGGGAAAGGGACGGCAGCAACAACTTCATGTTGCAGGAGGAAACTGCAGCAGTTCCGAATCACGAAAATGTGCCTTTTTTTAAAGCATGGTGTTAATTCTTGCGTAAAGCAGCACACCGGGCACAGCTATCCTTCCAAATCCCCTGCAGGGATTGCAGCAGAGGGGACGAGCCTGAGCATCACCTTCTGCATCATATTCTGACTGAGGGACAGCTGTAGTTTAGCTTTTTACACAAAGAGAAAAGAAGAGGTTAAACTGAATTAGTGGCATTGTCAAGATAGGAGTTAACCTTGCCAGGTCAAGAGCAAGGACACGAGTGATTTGTCACAGACAGCAGTAATGCACATGGGGCTGACTCTGGAGGGTGAGTTTAAGGCTTCAGGCATTAGCAAATTAGCATTTTGCCTAATTAGATATTGATCACTATCACAAAGCATGTCATGACGACCGTAAGCTTACCACACTGTGATGGAAAATTAGAACATGTACCAGAAAACACATTAATCCCTTCTCCTCCAGGAACTTTACTCAGACATTTAGCCAATCTGCAAGTCCTATCCTGCTGTTTCCTAAATGAGTGACAAATATTCCCTTGTTTCCCAAGGGCAATCTCAGTTTTCCTCTTTACTGCCACACAATGATTTTCACCTTGCATTAAGGTAAGGTGTTGTTATTCCTTTCCTGGTGCCCCATTGTACACAGATTTAAGGTGTTCCATACTCAGGCTGATCCCATGCCAGCTGTGACAATCGAAGAAGAGGATTTTGTCTCCCCACCATCCAGAGATGCTGTATTAACTGTTTCCCTGTGTGAGTCCCATGCTGTGCAGGACTTAACATGAATTCTTTGTGGCCAGATGAACCCTCAACAGCATCCTACAAATAGCATTGCAATAGTGGATAACAGACTTCCCTGTCCCTGGGAAATGAGAACTATCAAAGTTCACATTGCATCCCTGATAGCACATGTAGACTTATATAGGTGGTTTATTCCTATATGTGCTGCAGAGAGAAAGAAACAAGAAGACTGTGCCTCTTATAAGTTTATCCTGGTTCAGCTGGTCTGCAGGACTTTTCTGAAAATGCCCACAGGACACTGCATTTCTTTTGAAACCTTAATCTCAGATTAGGGCAGGGATGGTGTGTGATCAGGCACAAACCTTGGAGAACAGTTCTTTAATTTTTCCATCTGGGAACTCTCCTTTCAACAAATGCATTTAATGCCTATATGTGATCTCTGGTGGTCTTTGCACGCTGAAATGTGAGAGTTGTGTGGGCTGCTCATAGGATGGGAAGGTCTCAGGCATGCCATGAGAATTAGTTGGGTGGCAGAGAGCTGTGTTAGGGTGCAGTGATGGGAGCAACCAGGTGTTCTTCTGGGGCATAGAAGAACACAGGTGATCCTGAGACACGGGAAGGAGGCAATACATCAGGGGAGGAAAAGCCTTGTTAACCTTGGGATGTTCAGCTCTTGTCACTTCAACATACAGAAAATAGTGCCTGGCAGGAACCACAGATCCAGCTGCAGCAGTGTCCAGGAAATCCAGCAGGAATATCGATCTGTGGGTAAGAGGTCCTGGCCAGATACAGCTCTGCATGGAGATGAACATACAAAAGAATGGCCCCTATCCACTGCTCTGCAGTGTCAAACCATGCCCTAAATGAGAAATGGTGCTTGAGAAACAGCAGGGAGCCAGAGGTACCTTACAGCCTGTACCACAGGCTGTGCCACCTTCCTGACAAAGCTCTGGACGGCTTCCCTGCACCTGCTGGAGAAGCAGGATCTCTGTTTGTCCTTTCTCTGTAAGGAATGATAACATTTGCTCCGAGTCACTCACAGAGCTGTGATGGAAGCTGAGCCCTGGGTGGGGGTACCTGAGTTCTCTCCTGATTCCTGAGCTCAGGCACTGTTTGGCAGCTGGCACTGCTGCTCTCAGCCCCTGATGCTCCCACGACCCTGCCATGGCAGCCTGAGCCTTCAGTGCTGAGCAGCTCCCCCACAAAGGTGAATTCTGCAGCCCTTTCCCTGCGGCATAATCCAAGCCATGCTGCTACCCTGCCTTTGCCAGCCCCCTCATTCCTATGCAGTTTCACACAGCCGATGGCAAACTTCTCCTCTGTGTGAACACACAGCCTGCAGGCAAAACTGTCACAGCAAAGTGCAGCTTCCTGCAGCTACGCAGGGAAAAGGCATCTGGGGAATCCAGACCTGATGCCAAAGGTCCTAATGCCTGCAGAGACATTAGTGCCCCCCACAATATTCTGCTGTCCCTAGATGGGCATTGCTGCCCTGACTGACCCAGCTGCCATCCTGCCCAGGCATGAAGCCTCTCCTGATGAATAGATAGACAGGGTTTGCAAATATTATGTTGCATAGAATCAATCTTGACTTCTCACCTATCAGCCAAATCCTCACACTTCCCCCTGTGTGCACACAGCTTCTTTGCATTCAGAACTGGAATGTTATTTCTAATTTTTACAGTATTTGTTGATACTACTGCAGGTGTTTGGGGTTTGAGTGAAGAGGAGAGAAGGCGGTTTATGCTTTTCAATACTGTGTCTGTGAGCATGTTCTGCTTCTCAGGCAGTGTTACTGATATCTGGGAGGATTTTCTTGGAAAAGAATGGGCACCAAACCCTGTCTTCTTAAGCACTACAGGCATTATCTCTTGCCTTGTCTTGCAGTACCTCCTGTAATTAGCTTTTACATTAGAAATCAGAGTCCATTTTCTGTGTCAGACAATGCCTCAGCAAATTTTGGCTAAAGATTGAGGATTGGTATCTGTGGGAATTGAGCCAGAATTTATAGCAGAAACACAGGTTCTATTTTTCACTGAGTTATATCTTAGCAAATGTCGGCGGGTGTGATAATTACTTGCTGGATGAAATATACTTTTTAAATCATGTAATTTGTTCCAAAACACTGTTTCTGGTATTTTCTCCAAGGGTTGTTTATTAATGACACCTCACAAGCTGAAACTAGGACTTTTCCCTTCCAGCCTTTAACAGTAATGAAGGGCTGTGTTTGGGGTTACTAACTCAGACTCACTGCAAGCTTCCCTAAAACACAGATACAACGATCAGCTTTCATTGCAGCAGATGCTCTTACAAGACCTCCTGTGATTCTGTGTTACTTGTGGCCAATGATTGCCATGAGTGCAATCAGAGGAAGGGCTGTTGAAGAAGCCCGGGCTGTTGAGCAAACCCAGCCTGTCCTCCTCGAGTGTTGGTGGCATCCCAGCACTCACACTGATGGCCCGGTGGGACTCCAGCGAGGCAGAACCTGCTCAGAGCTGAGTGCAGCTTCCCTGTAGCTGGAAAACACTTTCAGTCAGAAGAACAATCACTGCTAAAAATGGATTCAGGTCAGCTTTTTCACTGCTTTCTCTCAGGCAGGACATTCAGTGGTTGGTCCTAGGCTGGGAGCACACTTTCTCTGCCCAGGGTGGACAGGCAGTTTCCTTTATCAGGAGTCTCCTCATGTCACACACGTCTCAGCTGTCTTTCTGGCCCTTCTATGTTCTGCATTCTTGTATAGGCTTTACTTTTTATTGAGTTGATCCTTAAAATCCTTCTCAGCACAAAAATCTAACAGTTGCCACCATGACAGGGTGACATCTGTGTCCATCTCAGTCAGAGGCAGCTGAACTCTGCTTTAATTTCTTCCTACCCCACTCTTTTCCTTCTCTACAACTGAGTGTAGGCTCACACAACACAGAGGTTCAGTTCAGAAGAGCTAAGGGAAAAAGATCAAATACACATCAGTCATTTTCACTGTAGGTCAGGCATATATTCATATGATAAATGGCTCATTTTCTGAGAACAGAGACTGTATTCAACATGGGAGGAAACCTTCCCTGTGGACATGTAAGAGGCTGGGGTATCCACCACAGACATTTTAGGCTCTCAGAGGCTGTTAGGGTCTAGGATTAACTGTGCTTGTTGGCCCAGTCTCTGAACACTGATGTAAAACAGATGCTGTGCCACCTCTCAGTCACAGATATTTTCTGTCAAATGCCTGAGATCCAAATATATGTAATATGGGGGCTGATTATGCTTCAGCATGTTTTCTAACAAATTATTTTTTAGAAATAAAGCACTAAACAAATGGGAATTATAATGAAACAAGACAACAATGATAATGCCATTGTATGTATCTGGAGTAATGATGGGGCCAGATCAGATAATGAAGGTGTAAAATGGATAAACATTGGCATCTCTAATACCTATCATAAATTCTGGAACATTGAAAAACTGCATGATATCAACAAATAAACAGTTCATAACACTAACAATAACAACCTCATAGAAAAAATTACATTTAGAATGCTAGTCATTGAAGGAAAGTGTTCCAAAATGCAGAAACCACTACAGGACCACATAAAATGAATATTTGCAGCATGAAAAATAATCAGAGCAATTCTCCTGCTATTCCTCAGCTTCTTGGCTTACACTGGTATCTCACAAAGCACCTTTTGCTCTTTTGGTTTCATCCTCACACGTGCAGTGTGGGTGACAACTGCAAAGATAAGAGTGACATTAATTCCTATGGCTTTGGCATTAGCAAATTCTCTGCAGATCCCTCTGCCTGACAGGCAGGAAACTTTGTTATAACAAAATGTGATATGCTGCTTAAAAGTCCTCGTGTTTATAATGATGGGGGGAAAGGAAGGGATATTCTGTGGCAGTGTCACAGGGGAGGATGGGGAGCACGGTGGATGGGGATGGCATCGCTGCTGCTTTGCCCACTTGGTCCTCTCTCACCAGCATGTGCTGGAAGCAGCAGAGGTGACAGGACAGCAAACTGCAGCACAGGTGCCTCAGGATGGCAGCATTGCAGGGAAAGGCTCCAGGAGCTGCACCCACCTCTGCTGCAGCATCACTGGGATCACACTCCAGCCCACTGGCTCAAAGAGGAAAGGGACGGATAGATCTTTCTTAACCATCCAGTCCTCACCTCAGAGTTCGCTGTTTGGCCAAAATTAAAACAACAAATCTGCTGAGGTCCAACAGCCCCAAATTTAGCAATATATTGTAATAAGCTGTACCAGCTCTGCAGAGCCCCTCTGGCTGTCACTGGGGATAAAGAGCAAAGGAGTGAAACCAGATATCCCTCAGCATTAGCAGACTAATAACAATGTCTCACAGAAAGCAGGGCTGTGACTTATCCCTCTCCTCCAGAGCTTCCTCATCATTTTGGAGCCAGGGAACCGAGGCACAGCAGTGGTGTTGGTAAAAGAGATTCCTTTAACCATGGGATCATCCTCCAGGAACAGCTGCCCCTGCTGAGGGGGCTGCCCAGCCCAATGCCCTGAAACCAGAGCCAGCCCCAGCGAGGTTTCCCCAGCCCACTCGTCCTGAAGGAGCAGCCAGAGCTCTCCCTGCTCTCACGTCAGGCTTAGCATCGCAGCAGACGCGGTGCGTTTGCGAGTGATAGCCATTCCTGTCATATACTGAAATTAATTTCTCAGACAAAAATCTGCTTTATTGGGAATGAAAATGAGCATCAGACCCATCAACACAAGCACAAGTGTGTGGCCAGCAGGACAGCAACAACATTTGTGATTAAGCAGCCTTTCCCACTGTTCCCTTCCTCCACATATGATAATTCAGTTATGGTGCCATTTTTCCAAGACAACTAAGTGCACATATTTTTCTCCTTTTAGTTGACTGCTGCAGAGTGGCTACACTTGAGAAAATTAGTTTTTATCGTTTTAATAATCTAATTTTCATAAACCTTTTAACGCAAAAACAAAAACTACTTAATGCACAGCAAGATAATTAATATTGAAAATAGACTCTGCAGGGGAACTGTAGTACCTGCTGCCTTGCATTAGGCTCCCAGAATAATGAATTAGCCAGGAACTTTAAGTAAGTTTGTAAGAACAATATAAACAGTACCAACACAAACACCATTTTCACTTGATTTAGACTGATCACATCAAGAAGCTACTTAATATGTTGATAGCCTGACTTTGAGAATAACTTTACCAGTGTCCCTGCTGGAAATGTAGTGACTCTTAAAAAACAAAATCATTCATATTCAGAATTCCCACTCTAGAGGTGACAGCAAAAAATGTAATTACTTACATGGCCTGAAGAAGAGAATTTGCCTTTTCTCTTAAGCCTTAATGGAGTGAGGGAAGGGTTTGCAGCTGGAACACAGAATGGGGCAGCTCTGCTCCCCACCCCTAGGACAACAACTGTCCAGTTTGGAGCAGAATGAACACTCTGCTGCCCTAAGGGCGTGGTAAAGGTGGATATTCCCCTTCCTGGCAAACAGTAAGTCCATTTGGGTTTGTTTTTCTTTTTTTTTTTTAGAGTGTGGGAAGCGATAGCAACTAATCCTTTCTGCTGAACACATCTACCCCTAAGCAATGTCACATAATTCATTAATGCTGAGAACCAGGCACTGCCAGCAGAGACTGAAAGGGCCCCTAAATATCAAAAACAATGTGTGCATTTATACAGCACTTAACACTTTCAAATACTATACAAATATTAACTAATTGTTTAAGGAAATAATTATTTAAGGAACTAATTACTGACAGCAAGAAGTTTACTGCTTTTTCTGAGCATCAGGTGTATGCCAGGGATCCTTTGAAGGACCCTGATGAATTTGCTGGGACTGCAGCTTGCTCTGGGTGATGTTTTGGGGTGGGAGCCCAACTTTAGTTTGTCTGGCCCATGAGAGGATGCTCAGCTTAGGAGGACCCAGTAGCAGTGGTCCCTGTCCTGCACCCATAATTCACAAGGGACCATTTCCAGAAACAACCCTTACAATCCCTCTGGCAGGCAGGATGCACAATCTGCATGATTAATAAGTGTGCACAGAAAGTTTTCTATCTGCCACAGTTACAGTCACTTCATGAGGGACTGCTCAAAGATGTGAGGTTAAAATCCTGTGCTGGAATAGGAAACGGTGGGAGGGGAATCACACAAGAATACAGATTCGTTTAAAGCTCATCAGGGAATGATAAGGATAGGAAAAAAATCAGAGTGAATTAATGCTGTCAAAGGGTTTAAAGGGAATATGAAAGATTCTTATTACATGAGTATCAGGGGAAGACAAGCACAAATCCTAGACAGACGATATGTCCATTAATTAGTAAACTAAGTTGGTATGAAAATAATGATGACTAGAATCTATCTTTAATGAGAAAGATAAAAAAAATGCGAACAATTCAGAAATGAGGAAAAGCCAATAAAATATCTTTTCTTAGTGGCATATAACAAAATACTTCAAGGAAAATGAGCTGATACCTAAATCAGGTGATACAGATCAGTCTTTGTTATTGGGAGAAGTGGTGAAAATGCCATGCTGCATGTGATTATTCCTCCTAATTAGAGACAAGAAGACTAAGAATTGACTAAAGAAAAGGCTATATAGACAGTTAGAATGAAAAATAAATTATCCCAAACACTATTTTCTGAATATCTACCTAACACCCTTTCTAAGCCAATCATCATTGCTCAGGAAGGTGGTGAAGGTGAGGAATACAAAGGCAAGTGGCACAATTAGTGGCCAAATCTGTGATGGGACTGCAGGCCGGGCACCCTGCCCTGGAAGTGCCAGCTGGCAGGGAGCAGCATAGGGAATGGGATAGGGAATGGGTTTGGGAATGGGATAGGGAATGGAGTGGAACAGGGAATGGGATAGAGAATGGGATAGGGAATGGGATAAGGAATGGGATAGGAAACAGGATAGGGAGCAGGATGCTCTGCAGGTGGTGCAGAGGCAGAAATGCCAGCACACAACTCTCTTGGGCTCTTGGGTGACCTCACCACAAGAAAAGGGTTTTTGCTTTCAGCAGCTGGAGGGACCACAACCCCTGGCTGCAGCCCTCCAGGAGGGAAGTTGCACCCCAGGTTGCTGTACAGGATCCCAACATCTTGAGACAGAAATCACAATTCAGTATTTTCACCTAGGCTTGCATTGGTTTAATAATGACAGAACTGCCAGTTAGTTGAACCCATAATTCTATGTAGAATTAGCATAACAATGCCCCACAAATACTGAATTTTGGAGATGTTGACACATTCAGCTACCTCAGAGACAGCTCTGGTCATGGATTTTTGGCACCTGAGATCTGGGCCCAACAGCACAAAGCCTCCAGCAGTGCTGGTCTAGCAAGAATAAATCTCACCAGACAAACTTGATTGCTTTTCTGATAGAAACAGAAAATTAACGGATGAAGGGAATGCTGGAGCTGTAATATATTTGCATCTGAGCAGTGCAGTGCCTCATGAAATCTTTCTAGAAAAATTAATTTAAATCAGCTTGAAGATGAACACTTCTTCTTAATTGAAAACAGGCTGGAAAGCCATAAAGAGAGGCTGACAGGGAGTGGCAAAGCATGGAGTTGAAGATGAGGAGACTGTAGAAAAACCACAAAGCTTACTCTTAATTTATATTTAATATCTTCACTGTTCTTCTAGAAATGGTGGAGGAAATATTTTAATAAGATATGCAGATGAGATGAAACTAGGAGGAATTAAATCCTCCACAAAAGATGCAAACATTTCCAGAGAGAGAAGCTGCTGGGTCAGGACAATATAAAATGAATTCAGGGTTAGTCACAGAGCAGGAGACTGTGAGCAGTTTTCCCGTTTACTGGAACAAACAGATCATTAGTTTTCATTGGTAGGAGGAAAGGAGGTTTGGGTTCATAATTTTGCATGCCTGCTTCTGTAGATGTGAGTCTTGAGAGCCTGAAGGATTATGAAAATCCACTTCTACCCCAGCATGTTGTACAATTTGGCTATTTTCTAAGTTAGTGACATAAGGCAGGATTTGACTTCCACATGGGTGACATTTTCAGACTGCAGTCTTCAGAACAGATGTGCATACTCAATAATACTTACTGAAAGAAAAATAAAATTTAGAATTTGCCTACTAAACATCTGAAACAGAACAGTAGGGGAATTCCATCTACTCTCTTCATGCTCGTGGGGACAAGTTAGAACCAAGCTAGAAATGAGCTATGGCAGTAAAAGGCAGTGCAGTTTGGGGCAGGACAGGTTCAGATCACCTTTCTGCCCTTCTGCTCTTTCTACACCTGGAACATTGTGTTCAGTTCTGGGAAGCTCATTAGCAAGGAGATATTGAAAAATTGTAGTGAGTTCAGAGAAGAGTAACAAAAATTATCAAGGGGATAGGGAGATTCATTTATAATGGAAGATTAAAGGAACTAAATCAGTACTGGAAGAACTGAATCTCTAATACATTCAGAGAAAAATGGCTACAGAGAAATGTTACAATCTAGTGCTGAAAGGTACAAATGCCAAAGACAGGGAAGAATTAAGTGGTGGGGGGCAAAAGGAAGTATGAGAATAGCAAAAGAGATAGGGAAACACATTAAATATCCAGGAAGGATTCCTGACAAGGGAACTCTCATGTTGCAACACTAGAACTTAAAGTGAAGAAAAAACCAGATGTGCAATGGAGGGTGATCACCCAGTCCCCCAGAGAGCCAGGAGATCACTGTGCTGCCCCCTGCTCTTCCTGGGATGGGCAAAATCCCCCTCTGGGGATGACATCAGAGCAATGACTGTATGAATATGTATGAGACTATTGTTCACCGTGAGCTGAGGTGACAGTATAATTTCCTTCATATAATTTCAAATTTCCTCCAGTGAGCATTTGTTCAGAATGGAGAATTCTGGTCTCTGGGCAATTTTTCCCTTGATTATCTGAGAGATTTAATGCTTGGTGGTACCGTGGGACCAGACACACACAGAGATTTTTCTTCTCTGTGTAAAACTTCCAGTGCAATCCCCCACACTTACAGTCACTTGTCATCACTCTACAGAAGTGCACCTTTATGCTCTGTGCCAACAGCACCAAACTCAGGGCAGATATCCTTTATGCCTTGTCCAAGCCAATACAGATCCTTCTTCAAGCTTTCAGCCACCTAAGGATTGTGTGGCAGATGCAACACAGCAGCTTGGGTTCCTCATCTATTTTGTTTTACTCCATAAGCAGTACTGCTTTCACCTCTCAAATATTGATTAAGTCAAGCCCAAGCCTTGTACTGATCAGTGCAGCACAGTTTGCAAAGTTACACACCAGCCCACTGGTTGTGTAAAGCAGCACATGAGCTATCTGTTTCCAGAATGAGACAAGGTCTGCATGTTTGAGCTGAGATCAGCTCTTATGTGTTCTGTATCACCTATGCTCTCTTCAGGAGTAATTTTCTGTGCATTAGAAAATGTAGTTTTGCCCTCCCTCACTCCTAATGATAGTTAATTAAACCAATTCATGTGAAGTAAACCACCTTCCATGAATGACTGAACAAAGGGAAAGATTGGATAGCTGCATATCAACCTTGGATATAAGCTGATAGATCAGAGGAAAAAAAAGTGGAGATTAATTAAATTAAGCATCTTTGGGAGTACTTTGGGAGTACTGTTTGCCCCCACCTAAAAAAGTAGAAGCCTAGGAGGAGGAGGCACACTTTGAGAACAGAGAGCTGAATTCTTCTGCCTCTTGCACCAGGTGAAACTCCTAAAATGAGCAGGGCTTGTAGGGAGCTTATCTGGAGAGGAAGCAGAGAGCTGCTCTATGAGCAGTGGCAGCCAGTGGGGTGAACTGTGCCTACCTCACTCCCAGCAGCTGTCGAGTGTGAATTCCTAATCTTTGCAGAAAGCCGGAGATGGAGTCAAATGACTTTATATTATTGACATTTGTATTCTGCCTCCGGATACTTTCGTTCCTCTTGCTTTGAGTAATATTTTTTCAACCTTGTCTTCCCATTAAAATTTCCTCTTCATTAGAGAGCATTTCAATATAATTTCCTCCTGAACCGAGCTCAGGGTACAGCCCAACTAATAAGAATTGCATGATCTGCATTATTATGCACACATAATCCATTATAATTGAATCTTATTCCACTTTAATTGCACGTGTTTACAAACACTGCAACAGATTATGTATTTTACTTGATTGTGCCATTAATGATTGAAAAGTCAATGCTATTTTGTGTTAAACCCATTTTTGGCTTGCATAACAAGTGAAACTGCATAAAACTTCTGGAGAGTCACAAGATATATTTCTAACTTTCTCTGTTTTATTTTTAAGTGTTGAGAAGAGTTCTCCCCAAATTGAAGCCATGCATCTTTAAAATTGCGACACTTTGTATCATCCAAACCATGTTCAGTCTTCCAGAGCTTGGCAGGGTTTTAGTTAAACACTTGCTCTTGGTTGAATTTGGAAGCTAAAGGAACTTCAGTGACACAGACTTTGTTTGCCATGATTTACAACAGCCTTACCACCCACAAGCTGAGTGCTTCTGTATTTCCAGAGAAGAGCTTTGCACCCAGAGCTCACCCATTTCTGAGCATTCCTGAGCAGGCCCCCACTGCCTGACTGGGACTTTTGCTTTTGGGCAGTGAGATAAGGTCAGCAGATGCAGAATTATTTAGGAAATGGACCTCCTGAGACTTCAGATACTGAAGAGAATTGGAGAATTTGGCAGCACACTGCACTGTTTTGGTGCAAGGTCAGTTAGATAAGGTCAGTCAGGATGTTAAATCTAGCCACTGCCTAGTTTGTCATCACATTTTGTAACAGGAACAAGGAAGCCTGATAGACCAGAATCCCCAGAAGAAAAAATACAAAAACCAAGTCAATATTTTTACCAAGATTTATAGAAAATGTACTTCTTTTCATGTGTCTTTTCTCAGATACATTAACCCCATGTAACTTTAACAGAGATAGTGTTTTATCTGTGCTCTATTCAGCTTTTCTTCACATATGTTTATTCTGCTGCTCTTCAAACCTCTGTGCGGGGCATTTCCTCACCCTAAAATCTGTCCTTCAGACATGAGCAACACTCTGCTGAAGATACTGACACGACCACCAATTTTAAGTCTCTTGCAAAGAGTTGTCAAAACTAACAGGAAATTTTTGTCACCACTGCATCACAATTCCAGTGGTTTTCCCTTGAGCCTCCCCTGGTCCAGAAAGTCAGTAACTGGGAACTGACTTCATAGCCCCAAACATGTATATTGTCTCGTTTAAATTACATTATAATTTGATAAAATATTATTATGCTAGCAAAGGAAAAAAGGTTTGTCCTGAAGACAAAACCTGAAGACAGGCTTTGGCAGAAATCAAAATGCAGGTGATGTGCTCAGTATCCTCAGGATGTGATTGTTTATGTCTTTGACAATAAATAATACATCACAGGCACTGACAAATGGAGCTTCACAAAAGTCTTATGAAGCAAATCAGCAGCTGTTATCCAGGGCAGAGAGGGAGATGGGGCACAAAAAGGTTAAGGAACTTGACCAAGAGGATACAGAAACCTGTGGTTAGGTTCAGCTCCTGGGGGTGCTCTGGTCTGTGCTGGGAACCACAAGCCCTTTTCCTCCCAATACTCTTTTAGCTACCAACTGCAAAGAAATGGCCACTAATAATGCATTTGAATACTAAGTCGTCAGAAGGATGTGAAACCAGGAGATAAAATAATGATTTTTATGCTCTGTGATGGATTTACAGAGAATCTCAGAGGCTTTAATTTGGACAGGCTAGGTTCTGCTATGCCTTATTGTTTCATCTATTGGATTTTTGATAAATATAAAGCTCTCCAGTGGGACTGGGATCTGAAGTGTTTTGGGGTGGAATTAAGAAATATGGCATGAATCTGTTTTTATACCAGGAAGACTTTTGTTTTGTGCTTTTAGGGATTTGGGCAGGAACCATGCCCTTGTCATTAATTGTTGTCCCTTATGACTCAGAATAAATTTACTGCATTGTTTAAACTATTTTGTAAGCATCACAAAATATTTAGACATTTTGTCTATGTTGAAGTGTGAGGCTCTGTCCACCTCTACACAGCTGTGTAAGATTCTAGATCGGGGGTATGCTGACAATGCAAAGGTGATCTTGTAGACCTTCATGTTTACTATTACTTATGGCAGTTTGCTGTGATTTGAAAATACGTTGGGCTGAATCTGGTTAATTCACGATGCGATAAAGGCAGGATTTTATTGCTCTAACTGCCCTACTCTTTCTTCCTTCCTTCCTTCCATGGATGACATCCTGCTGCCTCTAGCCACGACCAGATCCGTCCTCTACAGCTCATTGCAAAGTGGTCACAGCCATAGTGGGCATTTCTGTTGAGGTTTGCACTCAAGCCAAGGATTTTTTTGTGCTTTTAGGGTAGAGGATGTCAGCATGCCCCTCTGTAGTCAGGACCCAGTGCTGATGAAATGCTTTGCTGTCCTGTGATGGGAAGTGTGGCAGAAGTGAAAAGCATCACTATTCTTGCAGTCCTTTCAAAGCAGTCCCTGTGGGAGCTGACATTGGAAGGATTCCCTGCATGTGCTGAGGTGTGGTGTCAGCCAGGGAAGCCAGGATTCAGGAGCAGAGACTCACAGGTACTTTGTGGGGAGTTAAAGCCTTTGTTTGTGGGGAACAGCTCTGCAGAGCTCTGGAAGGAGCAGCTCTGCAGCTACAGGAGAAGAGCTGGTACAAGGTCAGAGCCTTTAGAAAGGGCAAAGAGAAAACAAACCGTGCATGCATTGCCTGTGTGCATTTGCATTCATGTGCATATGCAAGTAGGTCTTTGGGTGTAATTTACTCCTCGTTCCTGGGTGCATTTGGAAAACAAAGTGTCAAGCTGCAGAATACACCCTCCTCCTTGTGTAAGCACAACTACATTAACCTCAAAAGAGGAAAGAGGAGGGATTTAAAGCACTGCAAAAGGCTGTATTGAGGCTGAATCCCCTGCAAAATCCTCGTGCTAAATCAAACCTGCTTCAGTTAAATAAGCTCATACACTCCACTATCACACAAACTATTAGTTTTACACTCTCAGTACTAAAAGAAATGGTCAAAAGTATTATTACTACTGTCCTGAGGTGTGTCTGCCAAGCTTCAGGACCAAAGCAATTTTTATGCCTGAAGCTTTGTACATACAAACCTCGGGGTGGGGGGGGGCGGTGGGAATAAACGAGTTTTCTGACGAGTTGGCACAGTCTTAACTAGTGTTGAGCAGCTGGAGAATCTGGAAAGCACATCAGACTTGGGGTCTGTGGGGAAAAGAGGAAATTCTGAGGTTACCAGAGTCTTGCCATAAAAGGAACAAATTAAAGGGAGAGGTGAGCGGGCAGAGCACTTCAAAGATGGAACAGTCTGCAGACAAGAAAGCGTGTTGATAAGGCCATTAAAAGCCAGCTAGCAGAGTGATTAATGGAACAGAATTGCCTTTTGGTTCTTGGGTCTAACAGTCAATTGCATCCCAACGGGATCACCAGAGATCAGAGCACAGAAGCCAAGCCATCTGAAAATCTGCATTTATTCTTGCTGCCCTCCCAAATACCTCTGCTTCCAGCAAATGCTGATAAGCTGAACTTCCCAGATCTCCTGGGATTTTAGTGGGCAAGCTTGGTGGAAGAGGGAAAAAAAACAGAGAAGTGGAGGAATAGGATTGGTGAGATGCAGAGCTTGAAGAAAATATCTAGGAGTTCATTGAATGGAACCCTGGATGTGAGGACAGCTCAGGTCCCAGCCTCAGGAATTCCCTGAAGTCCTGAGAACACCTGCAATGCAAACCCCATGGCCAGGGTGGGAGGTCACATCTCAGCACAAATGTTTTCTGTCCCTGCTAGGCAGAGTGGAGCAGCTTTAGGCTCATACCCAGGAGCAAATGGAGGGGCTTTCAGGCACCAGAAATACCCAACGATTAACTCAGCAGTGACTGAAATAAAAGAAGCGTCATGCATGGAGGAATATTTGGCATGTTTCCAGGTCTTAGCAAATACAAAACCCCATCAGTCTAAAGAAGCATTAGGAGTTTATGATGTGGAAATAACTGGCTGGTGTGTGACGCATTTCCAGCTTATGGTGAGCCATCTATTAGAAGGAAATGTTTTAGACATTCTGGGGTTGGACTCAACCTCACTGCTACAGGCCAAATGCCATGGACATGAGGCGAGTGTTTCAGAAACAGAATATCCTGCCATGTGCAGAGAGGGAAGAGATCAGGGAACATTAGGCATAATTACTTCTCAGCTGTTCAGTGCTCAGATGAGGTGATGGGGAAAAGTCTTCTGTAATAGCTGAGTTCAGGCAGCTTCTGTCTGCTGTGGTGATACCTTTGCTGGCTTCCTCTCACTCTGAGGCATTCAGTGGATGCACAGAAACCTTTTACAACTTGACCATTTGACTTGGAGAAAGCGCTCAGAGGAAAAGGGAATCTGCCGAAATGGCAGGAGTGAGTGAACTGTTCTCAGTGCATCTATTTTAGCAGCAAGGTAAAAAAAGGGTAGCTTAGTCATGTGCAACAATCAAGGTCAGCATGGCCTTGGGTTTGAGTAGCAGCACTCCATCCTCTCCAGTGGAGTCAGGGAATGCACAGCATTCCATGGACACTGCCTGGCTTTACAAATATCTTCAGCATCAGGAAAAATACTTACTTGTTTTACAAAGAGCAAACCAAAACACGAGGAAACGCCCAAGAATCCAACAGCACATCCAGCAGTGACAGACTCTGGTTGCCAGTCCATCTCTGTAGCTGCATTCTCCTTGGGAGTAAGCTGGGGGAAAGTGTCAGTATGTCACTGTCAAAGGAGGGCAATGAGTCCTTCATCACCAGATAACTCCAAAGGTATCCACAAACACTACAGCAATTTCCTTAATGGGCACTTCCTGAAGAGTGTTTCTCTAGAGTTCATCACTGGAAGAGAATCTCAGGTAGTTTCAGGAGGGCGAGTTTCTTCCTTCCATAACCCTGGAGGTGCAGGAGCTGTCCCAAGGTGTCTGCAGTCTTCATGGTGGTAGCACACCCAGCAATGCACCTCTGACTCTAAGAAATGCTGGCTTCCTATAGAGAATACAAGAAAATGGAAGCCAAAACTCAACTCAGTCAAGCTGAAAAATGGGCCTGTATCTATTTTTCTTTTCCTTCTTTTAAACATTAATTTTCTGTCCTCTGGGTCTTTTTAATTCTTCTCTCTGCTATTTTTGTCAAAGACAAGATTTGTGCTTTTTATTTGGCACAGTCTTTTCAGTTCCTCTGGGGAAAAAAAAGAAAAAGAAAGAAAAAGAAACTGTGGATGTATCAGCATCAGCTACAAAGGACTACAGGGATGATTTCTCTGCTGGAGAAACTCTATTAGGTGGCACACAGCACCAAAGGAAGGGAGGTTTGGTCCAAGCTCTTTACCTTTGGGCAGGCTTATTTTCCCATTTTTAACCCTGTGACATTAAGAACCTTCCCAGAAGTAAAAGTTCACTCTTCTCTCCTGAAGTACCAGGACTTCTCAAATGCATGGAGGATCTGGACACTCACACACACAATTTTTTCCGTTTCAGACAATACCACCTGGACACAGTGCACTCTTCATGGCCTTTATGAAAGAAAATGTTCAGACATTTGCAGGAACAGAGTCCCTTTTGCTTCCTGACTTGAACATCATAGTAAATTTATAGACTTTGCAAGTACCTTCACGCTCAAAAGGCAGATCTGATGAGTTTTAATACAGAATCACAGAATGTCTTAAGTTGGAGGGGACCCACAAGGATCATCGAGTCCAACCCCTGGCCCTGCACAGGACGTCTCAAGATCCACACCCTGTGCCTGAGAGCCTCGTCCAAATGCTCTTGGAGGTCAGGAAGCCTTGGGGCTGTGATCACTTTACTGGGGAGCTTGTTCAGTGTCTGATCACCCTCTGTGTGAAGAATGTTCTGATTTTCAGCCTAAACCTCCCCTGACACAGCTCCAGCCATTCCCTACTGCTGCTCACCACAGATCAGTGCCTACCCCTGCTCTTCCCTCAGAGAGGGGAAACTGAGGAGATGTTTGCTCAGACAAGAACAATTCCTTGACTGGCAATGTTGTTGCTTCAATCACTCCTCTGAAAATGTGTCAAGAGGTACTTTCGTGGACAACATGACATCTTAGCCATGCTGTTCCCTGTTTTACATGAGCTAAAGAGACATCTACTTTGTGCCAGTAGAAGGAGAACATTTCCCCATGAGAATGGTGTCATTCTGCTGAGAAGCATCACTGTGGCACACAGCTATGGCATTTTCCAGCAGATATGAGCAAGCCCAGCCAAAGTACCAGGGCAGCCTCACCGTGTGTCGTGCAGCAGCACAGCCCTGAGCTGGCATCACATCCCTGTGCCTTGGTGTGATTAGCAGGAGGGTTAACACAGCCCTGCAGGGTTGGTGTGGTTAGGCTGGGGGTAAAAGAGCTGCTGACTCCCTGCAGGAGCTGTGCCTGAGAGTCCTGTGAGCACTGGGCTGTGAGCAGCACTGCAGCAGAGCAGCAGAGCAGGAGCAGCATTGCCTGCAGCAATCCTCACTGCACCTGGGGATGCCACAGCCCTCCCAGGGACGTGCCTGGGGCCAGAGCTGTTCCCTGAGCAGAGCAGCAGGAGCTGAGGGTACCTACTGAGGCGCTCAGGAGAGAAAGGAAGAGAACTGCCAATGCTGAGCTGATGCCTGCCTGCTCCTCCTGCTGCTGCTGCTGCTGTTTCCTGGGAGTTGAGGATCAGACCAGTTCTATTTTCAGGATTTAGATAAAAGTTTCAGTCACAGGTCATGACTCCCTCATTTACAAGGGATTCTGACAATTTTTCCTGCGGGGTGGGAACAAGAGAGCAGCTGCTGTGCTGTGCCTGCCAAGCTCTGTCCTGCCTGGCTGGAGTGCCCAGCTCAGGGAAAGCTGCTGCCTTCATCCAGAGGCCATAAAGATGCTGACACCACAAATGTGCACACCAGGGATGTTCACGCATGGTCTCCCAGAGCTGGCCTTCAGTTCACATTGCCTGTGTCCCTGACTGGTGCAAAGGGTCTTTCCTGTGCCCTCCTCAGATACTGCCTTGCAAGGCACAGGATTTCACAGAATCACTGCAAAACTGGAGATCTCCTGACAGAAGCAGAGAAACAGAGGGCTGGGAGAAGGTTCTGCATCACTGAGCTCAATTGCCTGCAGTCACAGGCCATCATTCATAAAATCCCCTTCACCCAGCAGTGAAGCTGTTATCATAAAACTGGTTTTACCTACTTTACATAGTTTACTTTCTTTACCTCCACCTCTTTGTCAAGGGGACTAATTTAATGCTTTATTCTTCTGACAGCTGGAAAGCTTCCCCAAATTTCCAGCCTTCTGCCTATTTGTTCTTGTGTCAATGCTGTTCTTGAGTTGAAATAGCTCTTCCCACCCTGCAGCCTTAGCTCTCCTCCCCGCTGCATCTGTAGACAGCAATGACATCTCTCAAAGCCATAGAAAGGAAAGGCTGAATTTGCTGCGCTTCTCTGCAGCTGTTTCTTGTTTTAATAGACCTTTCCTGAGTTTCTGTGCCAGGACTGTCTGCCTGATGCTCCAGGTAAGATCTCATCAAGCCCTGGAGCAGGAATGTTCACACTAGATATCTGACGCATCATCATAGATTCCCAAAGTCTCTTGGGGCATGCCAGAAAACCTGACTTCACTTTTTTCTCTATCATTTTGAAAGGATAAGCCCCATTTCACAGAAATAATTCATGTCAGGATTCTCTCAGTGCCCAGCCTTGCCCTTCATATGATCACATCCTTCTTCACACTTCCATCTCTCCTGCTGCAGCCTTCAAGTCTATCCCATTTTTTTAATAGTTTCACATTTCTGAATCCCCACTATTGTGCTTATCCACCCTGATTTCATCTCAGCCACAAATTTTGAAGCATCTTCTTTGGTGACAGGAAAATTAGAATTATAAATGCAATTAATCTCCCCCACCAACCGTCAAGGGACACCAGGGTCACCACTACACCCCAAATTTTCCCAAAACTCTTCATAGTTCTCCGGACATTTCCTGCATGATTCCACTAATCCCTGTTCTCTGCAGTTTGACTAATCTTGTCACCATGTCAAATACACTGTAGAAATCCAGAGAGATTAGATCTACTGCACTGCTTTTGTTAAGAAAATCAATTATCCTATCAAATAAAATCATCAAATGCATCTGACACAACATTGCTTTGGTAAAGCTTTGCTGCATTCTTTCCTTTAAAAATAAGTCCTTTTACTTCCTGAAGCTTTGTATAACTGAGGTCAGACAAACCACTTTTAGTCACATAGATCATATTTTTCCTTTAAAAAAATATACTAAATGAGTACTACACAAAGGGGTGACAGGAGCAGGGCCCCATCTGGAGCCACATTCTATACAAACTGGCTCTAGCAAAGCCACAGCAGAATAGCACCTAACCTCTATTACCAGCCTTTCTACCTTTTCTAAAAAAATGTTTGGGCTTTTTTATATTCTTTAATTCAAAAGAGGTTTGAAATCATGCTTTTACAGTGTCAAAGTACAGACTCATGGGTTTAGGAGTCAAGCAAAGTTCCAGAAAATTAATGTAAGACCTGGATTTTCACAAGACCCAAAACAAAATGCTGAATCTTTTCCTATGGCAGCGAGGAAATCTCTTCCAAAAAAAGAGGCCAGAGAATTTGGAAGTGCATAGAAGCAGGTGATTAGAAATGAAAATGAAATTGTGAGTACTACATGTGTTTTGTTTGGGTTTGATCCAAAGGCTTCTGGATGGTGCAGGTAAAGGGCTATTAGATGTTCACAGCCTTCTGTCTGGAGATCTAATTTTTAAGCATTTCTATATCCTTTGGTAACTCTTGAAAAGTACCTGGGTTTGGGGACCTGGTGGGCTCCTAGGTGTTAAATTTACGTTATTAAGTTATCCATTTAAACTTATTTTCTCTCCCTGTTTCCCTTTCTCCCTTCATCCTACCCACTGAAGAACTCCTTGGTTCTTGCCTCAGCCAGGGCAGCTTTTTCACTTTGCTCTCTGAATCCTAATTTTGGTGATGTTACTCTCCCTCATGATGGCCAGATGTGATTGCAGTGCCAGCTTTTCATAGCTCAGGTCTGTGAGGAAGCCCTGAAGAAAGAGATCATCAACCCAGAGACGTGCAGGTAATTGAGGGAGGAAGAGGGGGCAGAGGAGGGTAGGAGGCCATGAGCTGGAGGGATTTCAGTGCCAGAAATGTGGGTTTTGCAGGTCATGCCACATCTTTATGATTCTTTTTCATGTTCCCATGCCTGGGGAAGAGTCTATCAGTCATTGCTTGCTCCTCTACTACTCCTTTGCTCAGCACAGCCCTTGGCTGTGCTCTGCATTCCCTCCTCTCAGTTTTAGCACCCACTGGGACTGTTCCAGTGGCTACTGAGACAGATCTCCAAGCCAGACTGTGCAGGTCTGCAGGAAGGTATTTTTACTAACTGTTTATACTACACACACACAATAAAGACGGAAAGTTAATGAAAATTAAGAAAAATGAGAGCATTTTACTTGAGCTGCTCTAGGACCATCTTAAACAGCCTTGCGTGGGTAATTTAGCTTGTACTGCTATTAGAAAAAAGTAAAATGGTCAGTGACTGGAATTAGAAAAGAAAGTAATGAAATTCAAACATGATTATTATCAAAGACAGGCTCTAATAGGATACCAGAGTCCAGTTGAAAGTTCAGACAAATTTGAGCTTAGTGGCAAAACATTCCCCACTTAATTTTCTGTTTCACAAAACAGTTTTATGAACCTACTAAGGAAATTTTAGCGAATCTGATTGTGCAAGGAAAACCCCTTGTCATAATTAATCCAACTCAGAAATCAGATGCCGGCAAAGGGGGAAATTTCCTTCTCATTTATATTCTTGTCAAACCACTGAAATCAGAAGAGCTTCAGGAAAATTTAAGACTTCCTTTGTAGAACTATATTGCTTGACAGTAACAGGGCTCATACTTACATTTAGACGGTTCTCCCATCATACTCAAATATTATTGACTGTTATTATTTAATGGACAAAAGATCTCTGGAGAAAAATCCAATGTCAGGATTGAAGTTTTTCAAAGCAAAATGCATTTGTATATCTGGAGACAGAAATTAGAGGAGACAGTGCTACTTATACGGTAGAAAATAGAATATAAATATCATAGCAAGTACATAAATGTAGAATCTTGATCCTCTATGTCATTAGAAATAGCTATATTAAAAATTAATGGCATGAAATTTCTTCATGTCAGATATTCCAAGGAATATTCTAGTCACTAAAATATTGAGAGTTACTGAAATAAAGCACATAAATAACATTGGGCACACAATGTCTTTTTGTTCAGTGTCTGCACTGCTCTTGACACAATAGAGCAGTCCCTGCAAAAGAACCCTGAAAGGACTGAGCTGGCCAAAGTAATTAACACACACGATTGTTTTCTCTGCAAAAGAGAGGACAGAAAAAGCACAGCTGCTTTTGGACCCAGACTTGTATTTCTCATTGTGGTGTGTGGGAGAGACCTCCTTGCAATCAATCCAGTACCATTGGGTTCCTGTTTGGCTCCACATCAATGCTCCTTCGTGCTATCCTGCATTCAGCCGTGCCAAATTCTGTGACACTGGCACAGGTGGGAGCATCTCCATCCACTGCTCTGTATTTACACAGGTAGAGCTGAGAGATTAATCATGTCACCATTTCTTTCCCCCTTTGATAGGTGTAATTTTGATTCCTTCTGTCTTGAAATCCTGTCTTGACAAACACTGAAGCGTCTCTGACCTCAGCCCCTGTGTTGGTTCTGCCCTGAGTTTTCTAGCACAGACAAGAGGGCAGCAGTGACAGTGGCACCACCAATGCTGCTGGCTGCCCCCACACCCACACCACTGCCCACAGGGACCCTGCTCTGCCTCCCAAACAGGCCAGTGGCTCCTGCTTGGAACTGCCTCTCACACAGATATTTCAAGTCCTGCAGGCTCTGAAGGCAGGAGCCCATCACTGGTGTAGGGCATTGAGCCTCTCATATCCCACAGTCTGGGGAAGTTCCAGAGCTCTCACAGCTAGGAAAGGCTGTGCCAGGCTCAGGAGGGAAGCCTGGCAAAGCAAATCCCCATCACAGGGTGCTTCACACTCCAGTGCCAACCCCAGCATCCTGTCAGTGCTCCTTTGCATCAGCTACACCACACGGTGCCCCACACACCCCTGCAAGGACAGAGGAAACCAGGGCTCCGTACCAGGCAGCATCTTTCACACTGCACAGGTACCTGCACAGCCTCCACAGCTTCAGAGACCTCCCTGCTCGCTTGGGCTTCCTGACCCTTCAATCCCACTAAACCTGACCACTAAACCTTGATTCCAGATCAGACCAAGAGGGACAGAGGTTCTGTGCTTGTTTGGTGGATTCACCCAAGTTACGTTTGGGGAGACATGTGAGGATCAGTTATTCACCTCTGCTCTGCAAATAGCACAGTCAGTCTGAAGAGCCAGGCAGGCACTCCAGGGAGTCACCTTTGCTTTCCTGAGGGGTTTCATTGGAGCTGGCTGCTGGAGGTTGAGCTCTGCTCAAGCCCACCAGCCTGGCAGGGGTTAAAGATCCAGCTGGGACTACCAGGAGAGCAAGCAGGAGCCAGTGAGCATCGAGGCAGGAAGGGGGAGAGTTGTTTTAGTCATCTGTGCAAAAATAATAGCGATTCTGAGGGGGAAAAATCCAGGTAAATAGACATGGTGTGTGAGATAAACGAGACCCTGGGGATGTTTGTTCCTGCACTACAAGATCCATCATGCTTCCCCCAAACGGTACTGCATTTCCAGGGGTTTTTTATCATTTACTGCTCCAAGAGGCATTTGAAATCTGAGCAGTAAAGAAAAGCATCCTTCCTGCAGTGGCTGTTGGTGGGAAGAGAGGAGATTAGAGGAAAGAGCCAAGGGTCAGAGCCACAAGGTGTGCCTGTGTGGCACATCAGAGTGCCTTTATCCTTAAACACAGGCAGCTGAGAACCCAAATGCATCCCCAGAGCCTGATTCTGCAACACCCTGCTCACAACGCAGCTGGGTCATTAGTTGCAGAAGTACAGACTTCGTGGGACTGTTTTTCCAGCTCTGTTTTATTCCCACCATTAAAACATCACTGGTTTCTGTGGTGTGAAGCTCCAGCTGGGAGCTGCTGCAACAGGGGTTTGTGTATTGTTGGAGAAATTCTCATGCAGTGAGGATATGGCCCCTCATCCCAGTAGGGATGAACTCCACAGCTTGTAATGCATTTTCTGTGCCTCTCTCAGAGGCCAAATTTCGAGTCAAGGTTACTTCTAAGACTCTGAAAATAGAGCAAGTACAGACACAAAAACTTAAATAATCTTCTTAAAACTTTTCAGGGAAGAGAAAAGGTCAGATTACAGGTGTGTCGGTGGACAACTTGTTCCTTTTTTTGTTGGCCTTGTTGTTGTTTTAAAACCTCATGAAACTGGAGAAATAATGAAACATTACTTCAATACCCATAATGAGTATAAAATAATTTCAAGCAGATGTAAACAAATACCATTAGTTAATTAAAACGAGAGATAACTGACTGGCTAAATTCCTCTGGAATCCACTTCAGCTTTTGATGATACATTGATATTTTTGCATATGCAGAATTGAAAAATTAATCAGAGAGGGTGGAAAAAAGAAACCAGTTTTATCAATGAAAAAATGTGTGTTTATGCCAGAGGAGTATCCCTGTAGCTGGTCTTAAAAGCAAAGATTTATCCTTCTGCCTATTTCCTCTTGGAAAGGCTCTGCTTGGTTTCCAAAGCCATTTTTCCCCGACTAATTTATTCATAAACACATCCTGTGTCCTCAGCTGCTGTGGTGGTGGGAGAGAGGTGACAGGTTTGTCCAGGCACTGTAAGCTTTTCTTTAGGGGGAAGGAATAACTTTGTACAAAACCTATCTATATGTGGAGATGTATGTTTAGGACCAAATGTTGTCCTCAGTGGTATAAATCCCAAACAACTCTGCTTCAGTAAGTATAATCAAATCCCTCTGGTCACCCCGCAGGAAAACTGAGAAGAGATTTTGAGCTTTGGTGAATATTTGGTGTTCACAACCATAAATCCTGTGCTGGAGGATTTATGTGCCACTCTAAGCACCTGCTGCAGAATATAGATCAGGGAAATTAAAAAGTGGCATCTTGTGTGAGGTTCCTCCTGTCCCTGCCAGCAGGCATTTTCTCCAAACAGGCTGGGCTTTGAATCCAGCCCAGGCAATGTCCCTCCTGCTCCCTGGCTGCTGTGAAGCTGCCACCAAACATCTCCTTCACCCTACAGACCTCTCCCGTGAGAGTCCGTGGTGTTCTCAAACAGAAGAGCCAAAGGACATCAGACATTGTGCCTTCAGGAGTGGATGTGTGTGATCACACAGCACCAAACACCCTGCACAATGTGGAGGCTCCTCAGGCAGTTTTAGGCCCTTGCTCTTCTGAATTTAAAGTTCATCAGCAAGACAGCAATAATATAAGCTTATCAAGAATTAATTTCAGTCATCCTGTTTCAGTTCTCAAGCAAAGCTCACAAAGGAATTTCTAAAGGCAGAGGATTATTCTTAGTTTGCAAGTGGGAAAACTGAGGCACGGTGCTACAAAACAGCCTCTCCACAGTCCTGCTCCTGGCCAGGCCATTTACCTGTCTGCTTCTTTTATTGCTTCACTGAAAACTCCCTCCCTGGGGCATGGCAAAACCCCTTTCCCTCCCCCTTTGCACACTCCCTCCACAACTGATTCTTTCCAACTCGATCTTTCACTCCTGGAGTGCAGAGCTCAGTGTACAGCACCAAATCAAAGAAACCCAAAGAGGTATCTCACTGATGTAAAGGACATTTTAAAAGAGAGAGAACAGAAATAGAAGCATGAGCTTCATCAGATGAGTGACTATTCCAACAAAGCAAGGCGGCAGCAGCTGAGTAAAGAATAAAAGAAAGAATAGATTAAAGGAGATATTGAATCCTGAAAAAAGGGAGAGTTCTGCATAGCAAATGATTTGCAGGGTGGTGGCAAAAAAGGCAAAAGAATTATCTAGTAATATCTTGCTAAAGTTGCTGGAGAAGTAATATTGACATAGGAATAGGAAAGTGTGGACAGAAAAAGCAGTCAAGAGTTGGAGAAACAGCCAGGCATTGTGTGTAAAATCTGCGAGCATCTAAGTGGCCAATTTGGTGTTTCTGTGAAAGGTGAATTGCACAATGCTTTATCTGTCACAGAGCAGGGAAATCACAGCAGTGTCAACTGGAGCAGTGCTTCAGGAAATTATTGAACAAGCAAGAAACAACCTCTGATCATGGCATTCCAGGAGAGGAGTAAATCCCCAGAATTGCACACAGGGCTTAGACCAAGGTGGCCTGCAAATGTCTGAGCAGCAATCCATTGCTTAACAAATGGGAAAGCAGCAGGCAGCAATTGCTGCTCAGCAGAACTGCTCAGAGCAGGGAACCATCTCTGCCCAAGAGTCTCACACAATATCAGGCTGAGAAAGCACTGCTACTGAGAACCAGGCTGAGGAGAGTAAAATTGCTGAACTGTGAAATCCTGTTGGAATTACTCAACAGTCACACTGGAGACTGGCCCCAGCAGCTGGGTGTGCATCCTCAGATATAAATTTTACCAGCCCTTAAGCAGGAAACATTCCCTGGGCCCAGCAAGCAGCATTGTGTAAGCAGCCTGGTTTGCTGGATTTTGGTTTGTTGCCATTCAAACTTGCAGTCAGTCTTCAGTGATTTGCTGAAGAGGATTGGGCACACTGGAAAACATTTAATTTCATAATTTCTACCAAAAGAATTCAATAGTTTACACAACCCATTGTTGTGAAAGATGATCAGTGAGCCTGGATTTCCCCTGCAGGCAATCACAAAGGATGCCTGACCTATATCTCTGTGGAAAGCATAATAAAGTCAGTGGTGTGGCCCCTGTTTGCACCTGCAGAAGCAGTCTAAAGAAGAAAAAAGGTTTATCCTGCTGTCTTTGCTGATAACTGTCTTAGATAAGTTTCAACTCTGCTGCTCCTCAATACCTTAGGACTAGACCCTGCTGCAGTATGTGAAAGCTTTGATGTTTCTGAAAATTCGCTCTGCTTTAGGATATATTTGCTCTAGGTAACATCCTAATTGGCAAGTATTAAATAATTGGCACATCTAGAAGTGCAGGAAAACTGTAAGTTCTCAAAGATGGAGTGGAAAGTTAGGGAAGGAAGGGTTAACCAGCCTTAATTTTTGCCAGCAACTATATGTGCTCTGCTCCCCATCTGCCCCTGTGAAGTATGAAATGCAGCAGATGTTTGATCCTGATCTATCAGCCTCCATATACAGGAAGGTTGAATTAGTGAAGAAGAAGGCAGAGTAATGTTTGCCAGAGAAGAGCAAGAAGATTTCTGACACCTGGGCAACTTAATGGTGGCAGATGGCAAAAGCTGAAGGCAAAGAGAGGGAGAGATGTGCACCAGCAGCTGGTGCACAAATGGGGACTAGAGAGGCCTCCACTGAAACTGCACAGGAAGAATTTAATACCAGCAGTTCTGTAAGAATGATAGTGTGAATATAGAAAGAGGAGCCTGTGCTTTAATTCAGACAACTATCGTCAAAAGTACCCGATGGATTGTCAGCCAAGGAGATTTTCACAGCAAGAAGCCATCTATTTGCATCAAACACTGTCAGTCTGCAAAACAGCAGCTTCTGGGTCATTTAACAACACTCCAGATGTAGTTATTTTCTCTTAGGCAAGAGGCTCAAAAAGAGCTGTGCAAGAAAAAGGCAGAGCTGGCATATAAAGGGGGACAATCAAGCAGCATGTGGAAGTGATTAGCCAGTCACTGTGATGTAACTCGCTTAAATGAACACTTGGGTGTCCTGTGGTTCTCAGCACAAGACTGCAAGACTGTGGTCAAATACGGGGTTGCATTCACACAGGTGCTGCCTGTTCTGCCACAGGAAAAAGAAGGGAAACCAGGCAGAGCTGAAAATCTGGGGGCTGACATCAACAGGTTTTCTTGATAATTTTTTCATTTAAACGACAGAGGGGAGATTAATGTTTGCTGCCAAGATAATTGTTAGGAATTTATCTTCCCCCACACTGGACTCATCCTTTTCAGGGTATAGCTGCCCTCTGCAAAATTCAGGTCTGAGCTCCACAGCACCCAAGAGTATCTAGATGTGCATGACAGAATCTGGCCTTTTCTGGAGGATCCTTTTTCCTGCTAGACTAATTTTCACTGACACTATGATTATGCATCCTGAACACAACCTGTTACCTGTTGTGCACACCACACCTGCAGCCCTGCCAGGCTAATGCTGCACTGAGCACTGACACTACAGAGACACCCAGCGTGGCAGAGTCATCAACAGATCATTCCTGCAATTCCTTTAATACACGATTCACACCAAGAATCTATGGATTAGTGAGACTGCCTGCTGCTGTTTCAAAAAGACCCAGCAAGTGGGTAGAAGGAATGCTGTCTGGTAGGAATGCAACTTCAAAGTGTACTCATACTGTTCCTAGAGAATTTGTGACCACAGGAGGAGAAAAGGTTATTGTATGTGCAACCTGAAGCTTTAATTATATCGTGTCCTTTCCTTTGCAAGTAGAAATGTCTATTTGTAACTGATAGTTACACTTTCTAGTTACGTATCTATCAAATTCCTGTTATAGTGAGGATGACTCATAATGCAATTATGCATTAGTTGTTCTGCTCATTATATTATTTGGCTTACTGTCAGCATGCAAACTGCAAATGTCCTGAATTCCTCCTGTCCTTCATCCTCCTTGGCCATTTCCTAAGTACTGGTCAGAAACCAACAAAGGCATTTTAAATTGTTGCAACTCATTTGTAAGCAAAGGGTTTTCTCAGATAGGGTCCACTGCTGTACAGCTGAGCAGCAATTTCCTCTCCTACAGAATAGGATTTTCTTGATGGAACACAGTGAAAGCACATGTAAGCCCTCTGCTTCCCTGGACAATCCTACTGTACAACATTCATACCATCCAGGAGGACAGAAAATGGGCATACCTGATCAGATCACACTCCACTGCTCCCTGTATCTTCTTTCCAGCAAGGAGCAGATTGGTGTGCCAGAAAAAAACAACAGCATAGAGCCATAGCAAAGATAGGGAGTGCACCAGTCCCATCATTGATGGCAGCCACTGTTGCTGCTCATGTTTAGGAAAAGTGAGGAAAGGGCGAGTATGATGGAATCTGTCCCTAAGACTGAACCATGTTAACTGATCAGCCCCAGAGGATCCTTCTGGTCATTCCCTGCTTACTCTGCACACCTTGAACAGTTTATTCCCCCCTTCAGTTACTACCCAAGGTAAGAACCTCTCCTCTCCATTCAGTCACACAACTCTCACAGGCAGCTGGCACCTGCTGGCCCTCAAATCTGAGTGATTTTAGCTTACTGTGAAGGACTGAGGCCTTTGGGATGACCCTGGCAGAAAGGTCCATGAAGGAGGGGGAGCTGGGGGAGCTTTTTATGAATCTTCTTATAGTCAGCATACACAACTGGGGAACTGTGAGCATGGGTGGCACCTACCACCTGCTTTAACCTGGTATTGAACATTCTTGTGTCCAGTTCAGACTGAAAGCTCTCAGAAGATCATCAGCAAAGTCAGGACTCCTAGACCTGGGTATCTCCAACCAGAATCTTATGTCTCTTGAACTGCTGTGTCATCCCACTTACAAATCAATGGCACAGTGAGACCCTTACTGAAACAGAAATTTATTTCTTGAGACAATGAGAACTTTTTTTTTTTTCCCTTTTCTTTTTCTGCCTTAAGGTGAATGAAGGGCACATGAAAGATGCAAGATAGGTGACATGAAAAAAATTTCTTTAAATTATTCAGAAAGCAGGAATTGTTCAGTCAGCCCTGCTATCAGCCAGCATGTAGCTGCCCACCTTGAGATTCATGCCTACAAAATTCAAAGTCCCCTTTGCTGCCACCAGTTCTGGAAGAAGCTTGATGTGCTAATAATACCCCACTGTAAACTGAGAAACAAAACTGGAGCCTTGAGCCCTCCCCTCCAACTCACTGTAAGGAGCAGTGGCTAAAGAGGGAAAGGGAGGATGTCCAAGAGCAACACCAAGTGAGGGCATGGGGAAGCACAGAGATCAAAGGCAGCTCTGTTAGGAGCAGCATTGATTCAGAAGCAAACATCATGCTCGTGGTCCCTGCAGATGTCCCCATCTATGGCTGGCTTGCACCAGCAGCAGGTTTGCTGTCACTCATAGTTTCAGTGAAGGCCAATGCAGAAGGAGGAGCGATCAGTGGCCCATGCTGTGCACAAACACTGACTTGCTGTTTGGTAAAGCAAATCTGCCGTTAGTGCTATCCTAACCCTTTCCTTCCCAGGGTGTGAGGCAGCCATAGCTGGGGTTTCACTGTGATCTGCTTTCCTCCTTACTCTCTCCCAACACCATTCATTTCTGAGATGCCTCCTGAATGGTATTTTCATTTAGAGCAAAGGGCTGTGAACCAGGTGGTACTAAAAAAACAGGCAGGAGTGGAACAAGCAGCAATAGAACTAACTCCCCACTTGCCCTGTCCCAGCCTGCCTTGACTCCAGGGTGCCTCCCCAGTCCTTCAGCCCATGTGTGCCATTGCTGCTGGCAGAGACACGCCTGTGCTGGTGGCTCTTACTTTTGTCCACTAGGGACCACACTGAGATCAGCAACACCAAGGAGAGCAGATGTTAACAAGCCTTTCTGCATCTTGACCTGGGCTGGTCCTTAACTGACCACCAAGAAGAACGAGGCTCCAAGATTTCCACAGAGCACAAATATCTCTGAGCCGGGATTTGGTGATTAGCACAGCTTTACTGAAAACAGCAGTGTCCTGTAGCATCTCTCACCACCTCTCTTCCCCACATCACAGGCACCTCACCTCAATGCTGTGCTTTGGTCTCATTTCTTCTGCCCTCCATCATCCCAGGTGCTGTTTACTTAGAAATTCAGACTGCGAGTCCCCGCCATCTGCAAACAGTATTCTGCCTTTTGGGAAGCGTAGTGTACATCTGTGATTCTGTGCATACAAAGCACAGCACAGTCCCTACATCCCCTCTTTCTCTTTATGCCACAGCTGCCTCGCAGAGTTTTAGGAACTTTCAGCTTCCAATCACGACTTCCACCGAGTCCTGCGCCAGGCTCAGCTTGCGGCGGGGGCGGATGCTGCCGGCTCCTCTCGCTGCTCGCATCAGCCAGGAGAGCTACGGCACCTTCCATTCCCGCGAGGGATTTTCTCTTTACTTTCAAAACAATGTGTGAAAGCCTGCTCTGCAGAAACAGTAGCCTCAGTAAGTTTAAGGATGACTGAAGCTATTTCCGCTCCCAGAGAGGTTTAAGAACTACGGAGGGATGAATGGAGTTAGACCTATCGCTGCATTCCTAGCAGCCATCCTATTACAGCCCTGAATAAAAGCAGGGATGGCACGTCTAGCCTAGGTTAACAAACCCTACGGAGTGCATGCCTAAAAGCACTACGAAACAGCCTTAAGTCAGCTGAGAAAACTAATTTCAAGCATGGCTGTCTAGTGTGCCTGTCATTCCTATTATCCTTCTAAACTATTTCGGACATTTTGAGCAGCGAGTACTGAGCGATGAGTTAGCAGGGGTTGTGACATTAATGGTCCGAAAAGGTTTCAGCACCGGGAGGGAACGATGACAGCACTTAACAACCGCTGGCAGTTCGGAGGATTCCGCTGGATCTCTGTGTGTTAACAATTAGCTTTCGCCTCGGAGGAAGATGTGACAGCTCCGGGAGGTAGGATTCGCACGGGGAACAAAGGGAGCTGTTGCTGCTCGGTGCCCGCCGTTGGTGCCTCGCTCCCCGGCGCTCGGAGCGCAGCGGCAGCGCTGGGGAGGGGGCGCTGGGATGGGGACCGCAATACTGGGGGAATTCTGGGGATAGTCCTGTGGTTCATGGCAGAAATGCCTCCAGGGCAATCCGGCTCGAACCTCGCTGCCTGCGGAGTGGGCATTCCACGTAGTTCTTCCCGCGGAGTGAAATACATAGAGGTCATGCAAGAAAACACTTTACTCCTTTTCTACCGAGCCAGCCGGGCTGTTTCTGAGATGGGAGAAGGGAGAGGGGGAAGCTGCCCTAAAATAAAAGGGGAAGAGGAAACATATGGAGCCTGTGAGATGAGGGAGGCATGCTATTAATGTGTAAAATGTGTCTGGAGTGCCACCGATGTCATTTTAAAGGGGGGAAACATTCGCGGGGGAAGGTGGTGGGAGGAATTTTCCGGGTGAGGCACTCCTTAGGTGATAACCTATTGCAAAAGAAGGCGTGATGTGTCCATCCATTTTGCATAATCAAAGCTATCTCCGCGCTGTTGGCATTGTTTTGCTGGACGAGAATTGTAGTTTCAGACAGGAAAAGGCACGATTTCCTCCCGTGTCGCTGCCAGCCCCTTGACACCCTCCTCCCCCTGAGAAACTGGGGTGGGGAAGGATGTACACAATGTTAGCTGGATGCTGAAGGGACTGTGAGCAAGAGCTGGGGGAAGAATGATCACTGTAGGATAAGAGGAAAGCTTCCCCTTGAAAAACCTTGTTTCTCCCCAGCCAGGAGTTCAAGACGATGATAGGAAAAGTTGGAAACCTCATGCACTTTTTTATGATGTGCCTATTTAGCATCACTAGACAGGAAAATGTCCGAACATCGGAGCCAGGTCTGCGTGGCCAGACAGGACAGAGGGGTCCTGGGCAGGGCTGGGCTGTGGGTTCCTGTTTTTGAGAGCGTCACCCTCTCCAGGATAAGCAGCAGGAACATAATGAATGAAAATCATATTTCCATGCATATGCAGAGCCCTTATCATTTCGTGTGCTTGATCTGAGTGTGATGTTCCCTGGGCTGATGAATTGTTTCAACTTGTTCATTAAAGTTTCATTTCCAAACAACAGAGAGACTTCAGAGTGAGTGGTATTTAGTAACAATAAAATGTTCTGCCTGTGGAAATGCTTCTCACAGGACCCATTAAAAATGCACTTAAAGAAGCTGAGAGTCATATCTTGCAGCAAGAGGTATGGAGTCACTTGCTGTGCTAAATGTTAAAATTAAGGTTACGATACCATTCTAAATATATTTTAATGTGGATGTCACTAAGGATACTTTACAATACTGTTGTCAAAAGCTCACAACTTCAAGAATTCTGTTAGACTGGTGGTTTTCATTAAGTCCTCATTAGAAAAATAATGCCTACATAGCAGGGACTTACCAAGTAATTTGAATTTACTCATCCTAACTAATGTTCTCTTTAAGGAGAACTTCAGTGTGTTATACTCTATTGTAAATAGGTCACGATATAATTAATTTAAAAACAAAACACCAATGACAATTTAACATCAAAAGTGCTAAATGCATTCAGTCTAAGTGAATACTGGTTGTGCCAAAAAGAAGCAATATTGGATCAGGAATGGTAAGAATTGCTTTTAAGAAACATAAATATTCCCCATTTGATCCAAGCAAGAACTTTTTAGTTAACTGCATTACTTTGCATTACAAATTTGGTGGGAAATAATTTCAACCCGTGTTGTGTACTCTACTGAGTACATAAAGATAACAGTGAAAACTTTCTTCCAAAGAAATTGTTGCAGCAGTTTGCAATATGGATCAAAGAGTTGTTACGCAGAGATATGAAATCTGTACCAGAAATGAGCAATGCATGTGGAAATCAAGTATATGGATTTTCTTCTCCATCTCACTTTTGTCCAGAAGCTTAGATAATTTTACATTTTTTACTTCAGTGCCTCTCTGAGAGAAAGGTCTGAAAGGGTAAAACCAAGAGGAGGTGGGAGATGACTGCGTTCAACCTGTGCCCAGAGTTCTTTGGGAGACCTGGGCAAATCCTTCAGCATCTCTGGGAAATGGGCATTGCAACAAGGCTTAGGTGGTAATGATGCAATGGAAATACAGACCATGGTGATCAGGGAATGAGGAACACAGCAAAGCCAAATTGTGCCAAACAAGGAGGTTAATGTTTCAGTCATTTTCAATTGTAAAATGTGACACAACACAAATCCTGTGATCCAAAACTAAATCTGCTCTCAAAACTCTCCCAGAAAAATTGGCCACTTAGAAAAACTTCTGCCAGGACCAAATGCCCATTCATCTGAGAGCCTGTCAGAAGTGACTCCAAACCTCCCATCATTCCATCAATGTGCAGATAGTGAAGCAAACTACATCAGATTGATTCACTGTGCTGAGAAACGATTTCCCTGTTTCCTTCAGAAGCTCAATGAGCACTTTTTGCCATGAATCTCACTTGCCTTTCCTGTTATGAATATCTGTGGAGGTCATACAATTCTCTAATTTATTTATTTGATATTATTTAGGGCTTTCTTCAGCAAACAACTCTTGGCTTACAGATCATTTGGGAATGGCAAATGTTTGCAAATTCATACTGTGTTGCTTGGTTCAATCCTGTGGTGTTCCTTGATTAGATGACTTGTGCAGCTAACTGGCAGAAAACGAATTGCAAATTTCACAACCAAGTGTACTGTTTCATACTGGATTTCCATCACACTCTGAGCAGTCAGGTTTAAAATTTACATCTTGCAAGTAGTCATACGAGCAGCACATAAGCACTGAAGTGCTCCCACCAGACAGATGTGAGAGCCAGGTTAAACAGCTTTCAATTTCATATGAATATTCATGAAAAGTGTTTGAATTCCTGCAGCTCTGTTAAAATGAATAGTTGGCATCATCCATCCTGCACTGCATGGGCCATTCTCTCACAGCACTTGTCATGTCCCCATAGTCTCCCCAACTCTCCTGTGTAAGTCCACAGTGCCAGTGGAAACTGTTTGTGCAGCCAATTCAGAAGGAAAAAACACCATAATGGAAATTTCTAATTTTTCCACATTATAACTTCTCCTGTTGTGCCTGTCTTACACATTCTGTGACATGAAGACAGCCAATAGGTAGGACAACAAGAGACCATTAACAGTGAGTGCAGGAGAAAACACTGAAAGAGGGGAAAATAAAGGTGACAGGCAGAGGGAGGGATCAGTGGCACATAGAGCAGGTACAGAGGAGGTAGGAATGGGAACAGCAGGAACACCTAATATACAAGTACAATTTTTAACAATGAATCTAGTGAATTTGGGGCATTAACCTCAAGGTCTTTGGCATTATCAGACTCAGCCCACAGAAAGCCCTGGAGGGGTTTCTCCCAGTCCCTCTCTGTGCTCACCAAAAGTGCCACCAAGCAAGGGGGTGACATAGTTTACTTTTTATCATGCAGGGGCAAGATAACACACCATGGAGTTATGGAAGAGTTGTGAAAGTGGCAGATGAGAAGAAAACTAACTCCTAATATATGATTTAAAAGCAGTCAAAACCAGTTGGGTGAAGAATTTCTGTCAAACCTATTTCCTCACAGACACAAAAAAATTCAGCTGCCAAAACACCAAGCTCTTTTACTCAGAAACAAATCAAGTGGAGAAGGTTATAAAACATGAATATATTTGCCTTTTGAGATATTTTTGCACTGTACTTATGTCATATAGGAGGAAACCTCATGTCTCCCACTGAGTGAGCTCTATTGTCCATGTACTTTATATAGAAAGTCTGGTGTGCACTAAATCAACAGGGTTGCTAAGACTTCATAGAGGCAACCAGCAGTTACACCCCCGTCAGATGGCCCCTTTTTACCTTTTCAATGATTTTAAAGTCCAATGATCCTAGATATCCTTTTTTTTATTCTAAAAATAGAAGTGGGCCTAAATTGCAAGTGCTGTGAGTCACACAGTGAGAGTCACTACAGGCAACACACGTGTATTCATTTTCTGTCAGAGCACACGTAACACCAGACTGATACTGCCTGGGGAGAGTAAGAGAATGAGAAGAATTAGAGGGACTAAAAACAGAGCAAATACAGAGAATCTTTGCTGGGACAAAAATTGACTTGATGTAATCTGGAATAAAATCCCCAACTTGAAATTCCCCCTAGATGCTGTTAAATCTCCTATTATGTCTTCTTTTTCTTTCTTAATACAAATCAGGACATAAATAACTTTCATCTCTGCTTGTGCCAAATGGGATGCCCCAGCCATTCCCAGGTACCCAGCAATTTTGCCTGCATTCAGTGCTCCTCCCACTCTGTGCCACTGCATTGTCCTGAATCAACCACTGCTAGAAGGTTTTTGAAGACCAGAGGAGCCAAAAGAACATTTGTCCCATTTCCCCACTTGTCTCCAGAGGATCAGAGCTCAGAGTGAAGTTTCTGCTTAAGCCCAAAGTGATTCATCTCTCCAAGGTTGCCATCCTGGTGGGATCCATCCCTATAGCACTGTCCCTTTGTGCCTGCTTAGGTGTGATACCAAAGAAGGGACAAGATAATTGCCTGCCTTAAAGAAGTGCTGCAGAAAACATCCAATATACTTGGTTATGTTTTACTCATGGGCAAGCTATTTTCCACCTCAGCAGAGTGGTACTCCTCACTGACAGCCATTACTTATTTGCAAATTTAGTTAGACCTTAAAAATGTCAGGCTCCCGAGTGCATAAATAATGTTTCAGAGTAGTAACCTGAAATAAGTCAAACTAGGAATGGTGAGAAGATCTGGAGTATGGTCCCTTTGGGACCTGCTACCACTTCTAATTAATATCTGGTACTTAAAGCATCACAGCCTATGGTTAAATCAAAGTCAGAGGGAGTAAAGGAATATTAAATCCTCCTGGAGACCTGGGTCCAGGTGCTCCTCAGTGCAGTTGCCAAATATTCTGACTCCCTGACCTTGGTCAGGGGTGTTTGGGCTTTCTGGGGAGACAGCTCAGGGAGCCCATCAGCCAGGCTGCCCCAGGGCTGACACTGCCCTTTGCTCTCTTGTTGCCTTCCCATTCCCATCTAGCCACCACTCCTGCACCTTCCAGGCTCTCCTGGCCCCCCAAGCCCGTGGAACCTCCTGAAAGCTGTGCTTTGGTTTTGACTCGTGGGGAGTCCACTGGAGAGTCAAGGAGCTCCAGAGCTGGAAAAGCAGGAGAAGGGCACAGTCGGGGCAAGCATAGGGAGCAAGGAGCAGCCACAGTCCTGGCACAGCTGAACACCCCTAAATTGCTCTGCCTTAATGACCTGGTGGGGCTGTGCAGAAACAGGCTCCAGACAACCAAAGTGTGGCAGAGCCCAGGACTGGCTGGCTGAAGGGCAAGGAAGGACAAAAGTGTCTCTGCACTCATTGGTCTTTGATCATCAGGGCCCATCTAGTTATTGATGAGCTGTTTTTAAGCTTATATGTGGAATTCCAGAGCTGCTGTTGTGGTGCTAGGGAAAGAATCGATTCAGCTGTGTAAACCAGTCTTTGTGGTGCTCGTGTATGGAGGGCTGTTGTGGTTTAGCAAAGTTTACTGCTCTGGAAAATAAGAGTTTTGGAAAGATAGTCTGAGCGGAAAGCATCACATTAACTAGGACATCTTTTTATTCCTTCAGCAAAGAATATATAGTTCAACGCTTAGGGAGCAATAAAATAACCCATGGAAGGAACAAAGAAAGTTCATTTGTAACCATAGCCTTTTATTAACTGGAGAATATGCAAATGAAACGTCCCCTGACTCTTGAAAACCACTCTCAGTGATGCCTCAGGGTATTTTAAAAACTTCTGACAAATTCCCCCTTTTTGTTTGCTTCCATATAGCAAGTTGGGTGTCACTCTGCTCTTTAAAAGCTTTGCTGATCTCCTAATTATTAATTACATGAAACACATTCCCCCATCTTGCTAAAAGCATCACAGGACAAACTCTCTCGTTATGAAATATCCCAAGAAGTCCAAAGCAAAATATCTTTTGGTTGAGTTTAATTAAGATGATCCAGTATTTTGTGTGCAGCTGATTTGGAAGGATTTTGTCACAGGTAAACAAGCTTTGGGTAAAAAATGGCTTTTATCTCTCTTTGCTTTCTGCTTTAGTTATATTTCAAGTGGATTAGTATAATCTTTCCTCAGCCAAACTCCACAGCTAGTCTATTCCATCATTGTTCTAATTTTATGAAAGGAAATGACTGAAAGCAATTAATTTAAAAACTCTTCATAGATGCATATGTGGATGCGCCTATTCACTAAAAAACTCAAAAAAACCCTCTGCATTTTGAAACAATTTAACTGGTGCATTAAGCATGAGCAGGATGTCTTTGTTAGGTGCGCCTACCTTCTGATATTTCCCCACATAAATATGCTCATTTGGTAGAGATATCTGCAGTAACAGCTCAGTCAGAGAGGAGCTTCTGTTAAAGCAGGTCTGTTTCAGGTGGGTTTTAATTTTCTTTTTTGCTGTGTGATAAAGTTGATTGATTTCAAGTGAGGAGTCTTTCCCTACTGGGACCTGAGCTGTCAAAAGCCATCACTGAACCTGCAAAATTCTGTTCTAACACCAGAAGCCCAAACTCTGCTCCAGAACCATCAGAGTTCAAGGAAAATCCCCAGTAATTGACAAGTGAGGTTTTCTTAGCAAAGATATTCTGCCAGACTGAGCCATTCTTTTGTGCACACACAGGCACCCACCTGGGGGACAGTGCTAACACAAAGAGTAAACTCTTGATATGAGTGAATTCATCATCACTAAGACCACACAAGTGGCTTCACAATAAAACCTTGGACTAGGCTATTCACAAACCCTTCAGATCCATCAAAAAGGCAAAATCCCACATTTTAAAGTGTATTTGATTTCTTTGGAATCAAATAAAACTTCTAAATTTCCTTGAATTGGGTGGGGAAGGGATCAGTCAGAACTCTTGACCCCAAAGCTGTGCCTGCCCTTAGTAAAACATCTGAGCTGTGAGTGCAGAGAAGTGCTGGCACCCAGAGCAAGGTGCAGAGGTTCTCCTGGCAGGGCAGGAAGAAGTTTCCTCTGCAGAGATGTTCCTGCTCTGTGGTGAGTGCTCATCCACAGAGTCAATGCAGCAGCTCTGTTCAGCTGCAGGAACACTTCCCAAGCAATTTAAACATTCCAGGGGAGGTTAAGAGAAGATTTAACATAGCCTGCTTCTTTCACTGTGAAAATTTGAAGAAAAGGTATTTTTCCACCTTTCTTTGCTTTTCAGTTCATTCATACCCTCTTCAGCCTCCATTAAAACATGCTGTTTGTTTACCCTTTCCACTCTTCTGTTCTCTTGTCTCTATTTAAAACCCTCACATACCACAGCCTGCTGGTCACTAGCCAGGTATCCAGATGGTATTCCTGCACCACATTGATAGGTACCTTAGAAATAGCAGGGAGAGAGGGGGGAAAAATATCACTGAAGACTTCAGATGCTCTTTTTGATAAATGGCAGCTGTAGATCTAATTAGCCAGTTCCATCCTTTTGAGAAGCTGGGGAAACAACAACAGTTGCAATCCCACAGAGCAAACACACCAGGACACGTCTCTCGCTGTCAGGTTTTAGCTTTCCCCTCAGAGCAGCGTCAGACAATGTCCATCTGTCCATCCTTCTTCTGTGAAAGGCACCAGGTTCTGTCAGGGTTTGAAGGTTTGTCTCAGAGCCCATCACCCTCCTGCCTCAGCACCACTGCACTGTGTCAACTACTTTTATACAGACAACTGGTTTGCAGAATAAAGAGCAAACACTGCTCACCTTAATTGCATGAGCATCCCTCTGGCAGTAATCAGGCTAATTGCTTCAGTCAGGCCAGCAGGACTTGGCTCTAAATCAACCACCAAAATGATTATAGCATAAGTGCAGGAGTTCCTTTACAACTCCAAGGCCCACTTGTTAAACATTATTTACACCTCAGAAGCACTGTTTCTCCCTTCCATTTTATCAGGAGAAATGTAGAAAGGTGCCAGAAACACCTGTGGGAGTGGGGGGCTGAGCCCACCCCAAATGGGACAGGAGAGACAGGTCTCCTTCCCCTCTGCTGAAATGCCATGAGAAGTGTGCCCCAGGGAATTCCCAATTCCACCATGCCTGGGAATCCCAACAGCCAGGGCTCATCCTCCCAGGAATGGCACAAAACTGCAGAGCAGCCTGCCAAGAAGGGAATCATTGCCTGAATCTGCTGTAGCTGCATGTTTGACTTATACTTTAACGCATGAGATAACTTATCCTTGAAAATATTTAGCTTGTCCAATAAAATGGATAGATGCTCTCTTTACCTGCAGAAATTTCTAGGGTTTTTCTAAAATCCTATTAAGTGATTTCTGTGCATCCTGTGATAAATATTTCAGCATAATACAGAAGTTCCAGGAGATTGATTTTAGCAGCTGGTGCTGGAGGGGATGGGGAGTTAAAATCCCCAGAGCCAGCTGGTACACTGTGCTGGGCATTCCCAAACCAAGGGACCTGGGTGCGGACCAGTCAGGAAAGGCTTAAAATCCCCACCAAGAGGTATGTGAGATAGAACCAGCTCTCAAGGGTGAGATCTTTAGTCTGTGTTTTAGAGAGCTGTGCTTTTTAAAACAGCATTTTGACTGTTTCCATAAGCACCAGGGTCAGGAAGAGCCCAGGCTGGGCTGTGGTTTTTGGCATGTCCCAAAGAAAAGTGTGACCCTCAGCTGGAGCAGGAACTGCCACTCAGGGCCACAGCCCTGAGCTCTGGGGACTTGAACTAAAACCCCTGTGGTTTATAGAGTTCAGGAGCCCTGAGCATTAGGGTGGAGGTGAGCACGGTGATAAAGGGACCACGTTCAGCCTGGTCCTGCTGAGCTGCTCAAATCTCCTACTGCAGCTAAAACTTTTTTCTAAGCAGTTCCAAGCTGCTGCCTCCCCTCTTACAAAAATCTTTACACGTCTCTAATCATTTTTACTGTCAATCTCTGCACTCTTTTTATAACCATTTAAGACTTTATGAGATGGGATGACCAGAAATGAAAAAAGATTCTGAAGATAGAGCATGCAATTGATTTATGTTAATGGCACTGTAATAATATTTTCAGTGTTTGATTTCTTTTTCATTCTGTACACAGCTAAAATGATGATTACTTTTCTATACATCTTTCATTTATTGAACCACCACTTACGTTGGGCTCCACAAATTTGTTCTCAGGTCTGTTTCCAAAGCAGTTAAAATATAATTAATTTAAAATCTGCCAACACATAAGAAGTTGAGGTGATTCTCTCCAATCAATCTTACTAGAATTCATCAATGAATTTCACCAGCTGTCATGCTTCTTGTGCATTTGTCTTTGTAAAGCTCCTCTGACTTCACCAGCTTTGACATACTTAACAACTGCTAATTCTAAAAAAAACTCCCACTCTGTAATTTCTATTGAACCACATCATCAGCCTTAGAAGCCCCCAGATGCACATGAATAAATATCATAGTCACCTGTGACAGCATCTTTAATGATTTTAACATTTTTTACAGTGATAGCTTTCATCTCTTATGCATAAGTCAGCGATACAAAAGTGAAGTATGCCAAGATATGTTGGAGTTTATAAAGGAAATCAGAGAATAAATGTTGTTGCTTAATTTTGCTTTCATAATAGATTCTGCCTTGAAATATTAGGTGTCAAATCACCTTACCCTAAAAGGATTAGAATATGAAAAGCATCTCTCAGTGATGGGGGAATAAACCCTGACTATTTTTGTGATGGAGTTTGATAACCTAACAGAAGGGATTATACAGGACAGTGTCAACAATAGCCAGAGACTGAGCATAAATAGGATTTTAATCTTGTTTGTCAGCTAAAGATGAACAAAAACCAACACAAAGATGATACAAAATCCAACACAAGTATTTCATCAGAGGCCTGAGAAAGCCACTTGCCTTTCTTCTATTTGCTACAAGGTGGTTGTGGCCATGCCTTATTCTGACTGTTGGGAGAAAGAAATAAAATATCACAAATTTGGGATCTGTTGGAAGCTGAGAACACCAACAATACAAACATTTTATCTTCAAAGAGTTGCTAATATTAAGGGTTACATTTTTCAAAGCAGCTCATCATCAAGAGTGCCTTCAGACCTCCCTGGGAAACAGAACTGAGAACAGGGGCACTGGTCTTTCCTTCCCAGCCTACAAAACACTAACAGTCTTCACACCTTCCCTGCAGGCTAGAAAACAGAGATGTGGACAAGTGATTTTATGTTAAAGGGATTTCACAGTTGCAAATGGTCTCACACAAACCTGTTTTGTAGCTGTCACCTAATACCCAAAGTCTCTGTTTTTTGGTAGGAAACACTGGCATCCTTAACTGCTGCAGGCACAGGAGCCCATGCCCAGCACTGGATGTGTGCCTGTGTTCAGCAGTTCTGGTGTGCCTTCATGCATGATACATAACACAGAGGAGCTACCCAAATAACAGGTACAATTTTAGCTAATTGCTATATTTATTATTAATGTGGGTGACATGGTAGCCAATTAAAGCTTCGTGTTGAGCCAGATGGAAGACAAACACGTGTCCATAAAGATCAATTAAATGCATTTAGAAGGTTGCACACGAGTGCAACATGCAGCCCAAGAATGTGCTGGGCCATGAGCCAGCATGAACAGGGGGGGCTGCACAGACCCCAGCACCTCAACATCACCTCAACATCATCTCAACATCACCTTAACATCACACACATCCTCTCTGCCTGCCTCAGTCTCCTGGAGGCAGATTTCTGAACTTGGTGTGAGCAGCAGAGAGGAATGAAAGATTGGGACAGTAGCAGCTGCAAATGAATTGCTGTATCACGGGTACTGATTGATGATTTTGCAGCTCTCAGAGGCTGGATGGGTGAGAAGTGATGCCCTGGGGTGGAGAGAGGGAGAGCAAAGTGGTCTGGCCAGGCAAGTGAAAGGCAGGGGATAATTTATTAGAGACCACACCATTTTCTAGCTCTTTCTCTCTGGCAATTTTTTTTCTGGGTTGTGTGTTTACAGCATCACAGTAACGGGACCATCAGCTTTTCTTTCAAAGAGCTTGTTACCTGCCAGTAAATTGCAGTGTATAATAGCACAAATACAGCAGAATGACATTTTCATTCATGATGTTTCATAGTAACTGCAGAAACAAACCTTCCCTCTCTGAAGCAGTGACTGCCTTTCAGATTCTCAAGCTCTCATTTCCCAGGATAGCACTTTTCTCCCATTTCTTCTTATGTGTTTTTTCATATGTTCTATTTCTGGCTTTCATGTGCACAAGACTAGGAAACATTGTTTATCCAAACAGAGTTCCATTCCCTCTCTAACTCATGTTTTTCATCTATAACTTATTTTATTGCCAGACATGAAACAACATCTACAAATTATATGACAGCATCTCCGCAGCTCCTGAGATTTCAGATGTGTCTTGTGCTGTGGTATCCCTTTCACTAAATCTGTGTGAATAAGAAAGAATATGTGTTGCAAAAGAAGTGTTGTATCATAAATTAACCCTCATTTCTTCATTCAGATTCTAGAGATATTGTCAGATTGCTTCACCTTCTGCTAACTCCTGGTTGTCTTTACTATCTATCCTCACAATTGAAAAATCAAACAGGCTGTTATATGTGAAAAGTAGTTTTAACTGTAAGAAAATGAAACATAAAAATAAATGCTGAAACCCATAAACTTCAGAAAAAGCAAAGCTACAGCTGTCATCCTTATCATCAAGAATGGCAGCAGCATCACAGCTAAAAATGAAAATACTCAAATTCAATGTTCCACAATGCCAGGCACTGACTGTACCAGCCTACAGCAAGAACTGGCCCCTCCTCAATAAAGGGTGTGTGTATCAACTGAAAAGGTGTCAGAAGAGGGATTGCATTTTCTTATTTGAAAGCAGATGAACAGAGGCACAGAAAAATTGCCTGTATTATACCAAAACACATAGGAATTCTAAACCAAAGTTAGCAGTCTCCCAAACCCCAGCACAATGACCAAACCCCAGCTGATGTCTCCTATATTCATGGAATTCATGCCCATTTTTGTTTTATTCTCCTGGGTCAGTGCACTTGGTGTAAGAGCTGCCACCCAAGTAAGACAAATGCTCTGCCTAGATGCAATCCTGCCTTCAAAGCCAGCCAGCAGCAGCCTTCTGAGGAAGCTACAAGAAATTCCTTAATTGGTAAACACAGGATAATCTATGCCAACAGTGGTTTTACCCTGACAGAGATTAACTTTAAGCCTTGAAGCATGAATTTTTATGGAGTTCCAAAATTTAATTTGTTAGTGCTAAATATTATTATTACTCAAAACGCTCTCACAGCTCACAGACGTGTCCATTCCATCTCAGGAGCTGCACTCCCATGCTGAACCATTCAGTTACCTGCTTAATTAGCACAATTATTTGTGATGGACAGTAGAGGATCATGTGAAACCCAGAGGTTGATTGGTTAATGAGTACCACAGAAGGAGGAGAATGGAGAGGAGCACACATATTTTTGACTAGTCCCAATATTCACAAATGAGATTATAGAGGAAGGTAAATAACACTGAAATGCTGCCAGCCTTGTTTCCCTGGATTTCTGAATTGCTTCCCCTTTGCTGTTGCCATGCCAAGCTTTGACTTGCATTGTGCCCAACTTTATACAAACAAATTTGGAGAAAATTCACTTCAAAGTCTGACTTAACATTAATACAAGCAGCTACCAAACCTGGAAATAGTGTATTGAGCAGTTGGGCTATGGCTGCTCTTTCTGTGATCACTTAAATGTGGAAGAGAAACAATAAAGCCAGATTTGCTTTTATCTCATCACAACTAAGCCTTGGATTTTGCGTAAACAGATACCAAATGCACCTAAACCTCTTAATCAGCTTTTTTTTTTTTTTTTTTTTTTTTTTTAAAGCACACAAAACAAAGCCTAGCTTTGAGGTAAGAAGAAAAGGGAAACTTTGTTGTGTCCTTACAGGAATATTTGAACTCTCTTTCCAAGGGTCATTTTTTCCCATTACAGCCCCCAGAAACTACATAATGCTGCAGTGGAGATGAACTGCATCAAGCACCTGGAGGAAATCTGTGACAACAAACCCATGTGGAAAACCCACTATTTTTATAGGCACATTTCTAAAGTTTCTGTCAAACTAGTGGGAACCAAAACATTTGTTTTCCCCTAAGTACTTGAATTTACAAAGATGCCCAAAGCAGTTGAGTGCTGAGCAGGGGAGAGGAGGTGTGCAGCTGCTGTCTGGCCACAGGGCTTGGGAACTCCTTGGGAATGCAGCTGTTCCCAGTGGGGCCAGCAGCTCCTGGGGAGAGGTGAGGCTGGCCAGAAAGCTGCAGGCAATTAGAGGTAATTAACCCGGCTGGAAATCCATCCCAGGCTGCTATTAGTGAGACATTTGGGAAGGAAGAAGACCACGAGTCCAGATTCTGTGTTTCCTTGTTTTGAGTGGCTTATTTGACAGAGAAATAACAGTGAGAGGATCATTTCCCCTTCCTGTGCTAAGGAAAAACACCCCAGGGTGGGATTCACCCCCCTATTGCCCTCACCTGTCATTCCACTCCCTCTCCAGCTATCCCAAATTCCCCAGGTGATCCTCTGCCCCCTCCCATGGGCTCACCAGGAGTTCACTGGACAAGAAGAAGAAGGGTATGGCCAAGATGATGAACATGCCTTCTCTTAAGTGCCTCATTAGAGACATACAGACGTAAAATAAAAGGAAAAACGAGGCAAGGATTGAGGCAGAACTGTGGTGGTTCAGGAACACCCAGTCCAAGGGGAGGCAGGGATAACTCCCAGCCACCAGATCTCAGAGACTGCAGCACTTCCCAAACTTTTTCTCAAACCTTCTACTCCCCAGCATGAAACAAAGCTGGGTGTCATTTACCCCAATGGCAGCTGCAGGTTTTTGGGGACAGCCCAGTTTTTCAGATTTGCAGTTTTCCTTATGGACATTTAACTGTTTTGTAAGCAGGTAACAAGTTAAGGTCAGACCAGGGCAATTTCTTTCCCTCAGTAAAACTCCCCTTGCAGTGAACTCTTGCTTGGCCTGAAAGCAGCCCCAGCAGAGGGGCTCCAAAGGCAGTCACTCAATTATCTCTGCCCTACAAGATACACAGAACTCCCCAAAAGTTGTGGGTTTTTGTTCAAGAGAGCAAAGATGGCACAATTCCCTTCCTCCCACCCTGTTCCTTCAGCCCCTGCTATATAGCCTTTTAAAAACAACAAACCATCCAAGAAATCCCCAGAAAAGCCTTTTTCCAGCTTCTCCTTCACTGTTGGACATGTGAGCAGCATGAGAGTGCTGCCAGCAAGGGTTGGCTGGGCTCTGCCTTGCCAGCAGCACTGCTCTCAGTCTGGCTGGGATGGAGCCCAGGTGAGGAGCCAGAGGTGCCCTGCACTCACCACTTGTCACAGCCCAGCTCTGTGTGGGTTTGCCACAGCAATTGCTCTGCACTCCAGCAGATGATAACTTTTGGGTAGTGCAATCCACACCCCTGCTGCCAGGCAAGCACTGGTCACTGCCACAGCCAGCCAAGTGCTCTGCCAGCCCCTGCTTGCCCTGCTCAGCTATAATTCACCTTGGCACACACTTTCAGGCATGGGTAAAAAGCAGATCACTTCAGTAGAATTGCCATTCTCTCCTCCCATCCCATTTTCCCTTGTTATGTCCTTCCCCTGACCACGCTGAGTGATCCTTAGCAGCACATGCCCCACAAAGGCAGGTGCACATTTATAGTGCCACTCAAAATAAGTTAAGGCCTTTAATCTTTCAGAACAATTTGCCTCACCAGCTGTTCACAATCAGAGTTTGCTCCAGATAAGACTTTCCAGCACCTAAATATCTAAATTATGTAGTGCACTTAAGACCTGTTATTTTGCTCTCATTAATCCCAGCTAGCAGTGGAATATACAAACAGTTTCAGTCCCTCCAAAGTTTCAGAGAAGGTGATAAAGCACAGAGAACAAACTCACAGGATTAGCAAAGTCCAAAAACCAAAAAAAACCAATCCCCACTTTTAGGCAGTACCATGTCAATACATACAACACAGATGCAAAGGATGGGTCTAGGCAGTTAAATATTTCCTCTTTTTTGGGCAGCAGCCTTTCCTGCCCAGCCAGCACCATGAAGCTGAGCAGCCAGGAGGTCAAAATGAGTCCCTAGTGCTGAGGCTGTCCCCACAAGAATAATTGCAAATACAGAATAGCCAGAAAATGGAGTCAACAGCATGAAAATGTCAGTTCAGAACTCAGTGGTGGAAAAAAAAGTATAAATCACTCATTTTTAAGGACATGACCAGTTTCACTAAGAAGTACATTTAAAGTTAAATTATCTTGACTACAGCAGAGAAAGGTCAGTTAATCCCTTTACTTGGAGCACACAGCTATTCCCTAGGATGTATTTTTTTCCTGTTCCATGCAAGTTTTTGTATCAGAGGGGTCCCAGTCTTCAACACAATTAAGAGCTATTAAACTTTCATTTGCACTGTTGCTTTGTTCTCATCTTGCTGGAGTAAATGCAGTTTCCAGCCCCACTCCCCCACAGTATTAATTTTTCCTTTGGCTTTATGGAAGCCATCAATTTACTGCCTGGCTTTTCTCATGATTTAAAAGCATCATCTCAGTAACATTGTTATCTACCAGCCATATTTCACAGATATTGGGAAAGTGGTTTATACTGATATCTTACTTAGCATCTGGCTGACAGGACAATTGCAGGGAAATATTGCCAGAGATATAAGGCCATTTTGTGATAAATAATGAGCTTTAAAACTTAACAGGTTGTTTTCTTCAGAAGAAATCATAGCAGTTCTCCTATGCACAAAATAGTCACTTACCATACAAAGGCTGAGATGGAAAGTGCCCCTTAATGCATTGAATAAATCCTTGAGAGTGACCAAGTAACAGCTTAGTTCTGACCTGAAGCTTTTCATGGCTTCTTGAATTATCTAATTTGCCAGAAGTAAGTGACTGCTTCTGAGAGTATATGTTAGCTAATAATGCATTCCAGAGTTATTAGGGTTTATCATGTAAATCTTTATTTGAATGCTTTTAAAATGCATATTACTTCCTTGATAAACTATGATGGCTCCTTAGGAGCCATTAATACAAATTAGGGTGCATACCAGATGTAGTAGAAGGCCTTATGAAAAGTACTTATTCCACATGCAAAGTAATCAGCTTTTAAATTATATTAAATACTGCAGCTGTAATGTTTCTCCCCCAGTCTCAGGGATCAGATTGCTTCTTAAAAAATATTTTGTACTAAATTTCATTTTCTCAGATAAAAGCCCGGTTTTCAGTTGTGCATCCAGGAGGTGAGAAGTTAGAGACTGAAAAATTGCAGGGAGGGGAGGACAAGCTCCTTTCATTTGTACCAGTTACAATTCCCCAGATACTGTTCATAAATCTCCATAATCTAAAAAATGTATTGCTTTTGATCAGAAACCTTCAATGCACATGCAGAGTTTCTTGGTTATTATTCTTACCTCCAGGTCCCTGTATTTGGTGCCTTTTTACAACATACCACAGCTACCCCTGCCCTGCACAGCGAGTTCACTGTGATAAATTTATTTTCCATAGTCATAGTGAGCTTAGGTTTATTCACCACACCACAGCAGCATTGCAAACATCATCCCACGTGGAAAACCCTCCCCTGCTGCATGTTAAATGAATAGGATGATAGGAAGGAAAGTTGCATTGACTTCAGCTAGAGTCAGGTCAGATCACAGCATCTCACCTTGGCCTCCTTTGAGCTCCTCCAAGGCAAAATGAGGTTTTGAGCCAGGCAAGGCAAAACCAGGGCTAGGGAAACGAGAGAGTTTCTGGGAGAATGCTGTAAACATTAGCTCAGCTATAATTACAGATGGCTTGTCTAAAGGAGATCTTTGCCATGAAATAAGAAAAAGAGAAAAATCTGAGTAAAAGCCCCAGGATCTGCCCACGCTGGATAAAGTGACTTTGTAATCACTGTGAGTGGCACATGACCTTCAGAGACTGGTTGGCACAGGTAGAGGGAGGAGGGGTTCATTTGTGTATTGTGACAGATAGAAAAACTGGATAAAAATTGCCTTCATACAGGAAAAAAGACCTGAATATGGGTCCTGTTTTGCTTTTCTAATGGAAAGATCCCCAGACAGAGCTCTCCATGAAGTGTCCTCACAGCTCCATTCCTGCAGCCCTGTGCTCCCATGCCAAGCAGGTGAGGCAAGCATCTCTCCTGCCTGGGTATGGGGCAATGTCACTTTGCAAACCTCCTCAAGGGCTTGCAAAATATTGCTGGGGCCAGACTAGCCATGAGAAATGGGCAAGAGAGCAACATGGAGAGCTTCTGTAGGCACTTGGGAAGCCTTAAGGTGGTGCAGCACCTACATGGTCAGCTAAATTTACTCAACAGGGGCTACAAACCCAGGGAGAAATCTCATTTCTGTCTGGCAAACACTGTTTTCTGATCACCAGTTACAATTTTTGCAAGCTTCCGTAGTGTCATGACTTGGTACCAATTATGCATTTGAAGACAACCTGCTGGAAAAAAAGCTGTTAGCATTCCCTGACATATTTCTGCTCATTAGGTTGCAACAGGTAGCAGGGGACTATGGAAAGAGCGTTTGTTTATGTGTTAAATTTGCAGGTATCCATCTACAAAGCCCATTATTCATCAGTGATATATCATGCTGGTGTTGAGCACATCCTGTACACACAGATATATCTTCTTGACAGACTAAGACAGGCAGGATTTGGAGAAAAATTCTGCTTTTTAAAAACAACCTCAAGCAAACTGCCCATATCAGATTCAGTTTCCCTTGTTTATGTTTTTGAGCCCCATCTCCATCATTATCAGATTCCAACTGAAACCTTGTGGTTTCAGACTTTGGCAAGTTCTGTTGAAAGCAAGATAATTGAAACGCATTAAAACCTTTTTTCAATGGCTCCTTATTTCATCACGGATCAAGTGAGAGTATCTAAAGGAGTCTTTTCCTTCCCTGCAGCTCTTACCTCTATTATTTTCTCTGCTTTAATGAACTTCCTTGGTCTAAGTTCAAACTTTTACCTTTTCACACCCTTTGCACAAAACAAGTTTGGTTTTACTATGGCAACCGTGCGTCAAAGGTAGGATCTTTTCTCTGTCTCTAGAGATAGAAGTCTCTGGATTTCTGCTTCTCTCTCCTTTAAGCAAAGATTGAAATATATGTGGCAGCAAGGCTGGTAAGATCCAGTTTCCACAGATGTTGGTGTGAATTGTTTCTGTGTTTATGAGGAGCATTGGACAGAGGAGGCAGATGCAGTGTCAGATTAGCTCTGCTCATCTCCCAGGTGTGGGGTGGATGGCTCTGGATGTGCTCCAGGCACAGGGACACTCAACAAATGCTGTCACAATAATGTTGCACTTTTATTCTGTGAAAAGCAGAGTGAGGCACCAGCTCCCTTGTTGCTCCTTGCATGGTAAGAGCAGGACTATGAAAGATTATAGGGCAATTGGGAAGTATGGAGAAGGTGATAATTTATATGATCATGTCCAATAATAATGTATGTGCATGTGTTCCCATAAATGCTGAGACACCCTCAGAGTTTGTCACTTTCTGCACAACTGTATTCACTACACAATCACACGAAGGCTTTCAGCTGCCAGCACATGTTGACATTTCTGGGTTTTTTCTGTTAAACTGAGCAAGCATTTGATCAGTGTTGCATTAACCCAGGCCTAGGAGGTGTTTTGGCATAGGCTGCTCCTGTTGCTGCCATATCCAGTGGCTCCAGTCTCTGGCATGGTGCCTGTGCACCGTGCCCTACCCGTTGTAGGCAAACACACTGCAGGGCTGTGAGATTAACACCTCAGTGCTGGGGAGAGCCTGGAAGCTAAAAATACTCCCTGTGTGCCCACAGCCAAATTTGGAGCTTGTAGATTTTGTGCCATTTCTTACCCCAGCTCCAGGCTATCTCCTCCCAGCATCTGAGCCAGCCACATTCAGCCACTGCCCTGACAGCTTTGGAATGGTCACTGATGCTTCTTTCTGTGGCTTTGTCAAAGGGAAGTGGCAGATGAGCAGCACAGCCCTAAACCTCTTGGGAAGTGCAAGCAGGAGGGCTGACAGGCACTTTGCCCTCCAGACCTCTCCAGGTAGATCAGGAGCAGACTGAAAGCACTCGAGCCCCACTTCCACACAGCTCCAAGAGGGTAGGATCACTGGAGAGAGCAGCAGAGGGAGAATTACCCTGCAACACTTCTGAGATGATTACCATTTAACATATACTATTCTGCTAGAGAGACTCGCAACTGTGTGCAATGGGCTTGGCTCTCCTGAGAACACTTTCTTTAAAACTGGTTTTGTGACTATGGGAGGGTAGGCAGGTACTCCCAGTGTATCACACTGGGACTGCTCTCAACCACAGCAAAGAGCAAAGAGGGTACAAATTCAAGCATAAGCAGCAGGCAGAAACTAAGTGTCATACAGAGAAGAGGTGTATTCAAAGAGCAATGTGTTAGAGAAGCATTTTGTTTCCTTTCTCTGCAGTGTTGCTGTGCCTTTCATTTAAAAATATTGAGAAGTGGAGTTAAATTTACAAGCAGCAAGGACATAGGGAAAGTTGATAATAGCCATGGGCTCAGTCTATAGGGATCGATCCTGCCAGTGATTGAGCTGCTTTCCATTAAAAGGCTAACAGCAACACTGGGTGTTTGATTTCCCCTTCCAATATCAGGATTTTTTACCCAAACTTCCTCTCTGTCCTCTCCAGGACTTTTAGAATATCTTTCCATATAACTTTTTTTCCTTGATTGCTGTAGCAATCCAGAACAACATCAGTGTGTAGCAACATGCTAATCAAGCAGATGCAAAAATTTCTTGAGCAGACAATCACAGTGACCACAGTGTCCCAGGGGGATTTCTGATAAGACTGTAAGGCCAAAGAGGTTTTTAATACAGTTTTAGAGCTCCCAGAAATGATCTTAAGATATTAAAAATATTCTACAGATCTGCTAGTCACAGCAGTGCCCGGCAGCCTGCACTGATTTTCCTGAGTGGGTGAGCTTTATTTCCAGAAGTGCTCACACAAAGTCAGGTTGCTGCAATAGTCCCTAAGGAGATGGTCTTTCAGGAGGGCAAAACACCATCACTGTATATTACACACAGCTCTTCTCCACCTCAGACCTCTCCAGTCTGCATTCCCATCCCCAGAAATCCTGGTCTTATCAATCTATCTTAGGCATTGCAACTCCTCTGACCTGATACCAGTCAATTCACTAACCAAGAGGTTTACAGTTCACAGAATCAGAGTATTCTGAGTTGGAAGGAGCCCCCAAGGACAACCCAGCTTTTAGATGACTAGCTTCCCCTCAAGCTAAAAATCAGAAGTTCATCAACTATTTGTTTTAAACAAACCACCCAAATCTTGTTAAAGTTTCCCTGGGGTTTCAAAGGATCTTCTTTAAAGCTGTCACTCTGATATCAGAGCTGCACTTTGCCATCTCCCAAGCAGCACCAGGTGTCACCCCTGGACAGGATCCCAGCCCCAGCAGGGCAGGATCTCACACCAAATCTGAGCTCAAACCACACAGCTACCCCCTGGCACCGAGGGGTGCAGTGAACTGCAGCACTGCAGGGAGGAAGGCAGGCTGAAGTCACTGACTTTTGTCCAAGAGCACCTCCTGCACCCAGAGGTTTGCTGCAGTCCCCTCTTTTGTTGCAATCGGTGCAGGGAAATAATGGAAAACAGATCTCTGAGGGACAAGGAGTTTGTAAAGGCCATGAAAAATTTGAACCAAGTATCTCTCTGAGTAAACCAATGCAGAGATTAGCACTGGGCTGCTCCGGCCTCAGCAGTCTCAGATGATCTATGACTGAAGTCTGGTGTGCGAGGCAGCCAGCCAGGAAGGGGAAATCATTTCAGCTCAGGGTTATTTCTATTTTTAACATTTCTGTGCTTATTTCTGCCTTTCAAACAAAATGCAGTGCAGACAACTACCTGTGCACTGAATTGCAGAGGTAACTGGGGTGGTTTCAGATTCGGGAAGAGCTGCAGAAGGAGACATTTAAGTGGGAAAAAACAGTGATAACCAAGGAAATTAAATCACTTTTACCCACCTGGTAAATCCCCCTCCAGGCAGTTCTGGGACAAATTAGCAGTAGATTATAAACCCCAGAGGTGTATTAGGAAGCCTACATTCCATCTGATGATTTTTAGGTCACCTCTGAGAGATTCACATAAGAAAATATTTTATTGGCCAAATGTAAATATTTCTCCCTCCAATTTTTTAACAATGTTACTCCTGACCAACAAATAGCTGGCAAATAAAGCAGCTACCCTCTTATCCAGGGAAGAGGGTTCACCCAGGCTCGTTACTGCAGACAGCTACATGTAGGGAGTAGTTAGCAGTAATGAATAATTAATGAATAAATAATGTATTTGTGTCTCAATACCCCAAGGTCTTTGGGCACCTTCACAGAAAATAATTAAAACAATAGATTACAAATAAGATGACAAGTCCCCAGGCAAGTGGATGTACATAAACCCACAGTAATGTAAAAACAGAGAGGACGTGAAGACAAGAGCTTAAAAGTTCTTGTGCTTTGTTCTAGAGAGCTCACAGCTCCTGAGGGTGCACTGTGCCCTACCCTGGGATGAGGAGAAACCAAAACCAAAAGCAAATACCAGTCCTAGCAAGAAATACTCACAAGCCTTACTGTGAAATCCATCTAAACAGTAAAGAATGACAGCCAGGAAGGAAAGCACAGGTTTACAGGTTTCAGAGGTGCCTGAATCCATGAGTGTAGCTGGTGTGAGATGCAGCTCCTGGCTGTATCTCCTGTGACGACCTTTTTAAGTCAATCATCCCGGAATTCAAATGGTTTGGGGGGGAGGGCAAAGAACAATTCCTGAGTATTTCCAGCTTTGTGCCTCTTACATAGACCCATCCATGTAGTGTAACTGCTGGTAGCTGGGCCAGACTCCATCGTTAGCAGAAAGCAGCCCAGCAGCAGGTTATGTACACAGGCACCTTTGATCTTTGGGGCAGTCAGAGCCATCCCCAAGCACAGCCTGAACTGGGAATTAAGGTGAGCAGGCTCTGCTCCCTGCTGTACACAAACACAGACTGTTTTCAAACCCCTTTCACATCCACTTGAATAGCAGGATCTCCCCAGCAAAACACAGCAGTCTAAAGACACTTTTTTCCAAGCGACCCAAAGAAAGGTTTCCAGCTACCATTTGAGAAGCCAGAGATAGGCATAATATATAAATAATTCACTGATCTGAATGGTTATGAGGAAAACATGGAATGAGTCTGGCATTGCTAAGTCTTGGGGAGCAGAAGGGGAAAGAGGCTGTTTGCAATCTGGAACACCTCTGCCCTGTCTGTGCAGATGCTCAAAGAAATCTCTTCCCAGATTTTTATTTCTCTCTTGGTGGTGCAGTAGGAAGGTCACTGGAATCTAAAACCTGATATTAAATACTTCCAGTTATTTGTGAGTATTGTGAAACCAATATTTCCCCACTGCAGAGAGAAAGCACATTTGTCATGTATGCCCATATATCCAAGCTCCAGCATTACCCCTTTCCACATTACACTCCCAATTGTACAGCAGCTTGGCAATGCTGGCACTGTACTTCATCTTAAGCATGAGCAGAAATTCCCCACTGACTTACACTCAGTGATCCACCTGAAAACCCCACAGGTCAGAAGAGAGCCCAGCCTGCCCCTGTGTGATGATGTTGGGTGAAGAAAGTGGCAAAGCCTGCAGAGCTGGGAGATGAGACAGCTTCCTTCAGCAGAGCCCACAGTTAGTTCAGCTTCAGTTAGTCAGGAAATTTCACCTTGGTTTTCACTGTTTACCTCATTCCATTCCCTATTACATTTGTAATTCTCTCAGCGAAGCTCATCGTTACGTTTCTCCATTGTTTCTTCACTCCTCCCCAGGGCTCAATGCAGCGATGGGGAAAGTGTGAACAGCCTCCCGAATTAACACAGCTCTTGCCAACATCAGTGCTCCCCCACCTCCGGAGGCAATGACTCTTTTATGGAGAGGACAGAGCTGTAGGTCTTGGGTGATCACCTGAAAACCTCTGCAGAAAAATCGGGACCCAGATTTCCTGTGATCCCACAAAACCAGCCAGTTCAGGCAGAGATGCTCGAGTGTTGGTGGGAGTTGTGTGTCCCAGCCTCCCCCCAGCCTGGATTTGGGGTTAGACCTCCTCAGTCCCTGAGCTGAAGAAAGCTCAGTGTGCCTGTGTCACTCCTTCCTCCCGGGGTCACTCAGCACAGCTGGTGGGACAAGTGACAGATCCACCTTTACAAAGGAAAGTAACTTCAAGAGGTCACACTGCTCCCCTTCCTCCAGAACAGCTCAGAGTAATGGGAGCAGTTATGTCCCTGGGCACTGCTGACTCCCAGAATGAATTTCTAAGAGACTTACTGAGCATTTAGAGATGACCTATGAAACCATCTCCAGCACCAGTAAATGTCATTGCATGGTGGGGAGCACTTTGCCATCAGGTGAAGTTTCAGGCCAGCCTCAGCTCTCCCTGGATGGAGGATGCTGAGTCCTGGCCACATCTCACCACCACCAAAGTGAGGATTTAGGTACAAAACATAGTTCTAGAAAGATTGCCATGTCCTTACACTTACCAGAACATAAGCTTGGGGTGCAATGAAGCACAAGCTGTTGGGTTCAGAGGTTCTCCTCCTTCATACTTGAATACTATAACTATTTTTAAATAACTGTTTTATGTCCATTGCCTGGAGAATTAGGGTCAGTATGTGCTATAGCTCTGAAAGTCATAAATAATTACTGCTTCAAAGTTCTTTAATCAGGCTGCCTCCAATAAGGTTTTTGGTGAGTTTTTGTTGTTGTTTAATTGTTGTTGTGCTGTGCTTTGGTTGGGTTTTTTCAGTAGATTAAAGGGTTATTTCTGTTGGAAACAGACATCTTGGTAATACTGAAAATGAAATGTCCTAAATCAGAGCCTAGGAATGCATTATTTCACACACTAGCTACTGAATGATGAATTAATAACAGTATCTCAAATACATCTTCCATCAATATGCTTATTCAGATTCCATCAGCATTTAATTAACATAAATTATATGACATTAGGAGGATTCAGGCAGTCATCAAAAAGAACACTTCTCTTGTAAGCTACTGAAATTCTTGTGGTTTCTGCAAGGCAGCAGTTTTTATTTTTATTTTCCTCTAGAAATTCATCACAAATCAAATGTTTTCACAGCAAATTTAGAGCTGACATTTTCCTGATTTTCTGAGGATGGGATATTAGATCTCTGGCTTTGTTTCAGGTGTTCTAAGTTTTATGCCAAGGAATAGCACTTATACAAAGGAAGTAATGGCAGCATCTGACTGCAGAAGGACCTTCAGCAGTCCCTATAACTCTACAGTGAGGTTAAGCATCAGTAAACCACACAAGTCACTTTTCATTTAAGCATTTAAAGTCAAGAGAAAATAGTTATGAGTATCCTAAAAGGACTGGGTTGGTTTTTTTTAAATCTCATAACAATATAAAAGGTCTTGATGTTCTGCCTTCAGAAGTGTGCAAGGAGAAGCACAGTGAATCCAGGAATGGGAAAGTTTAGGTTCTAGAAGTGTCAGCCAAGTGACCAGAACAACGAGGAGGGAAAGAACAGCTGTAGTCCCCCAAGGGGCTGAACAGCATCCAAATGCTCATTTGCAAAAAGAAGGAAACCAAGCACAAAAGGCAAGAGTGAAAATACAAGGACATGCAGGCGCCTGACGACAGAAGTGGGGATATAAATTTTTCTGTTTGCCTTTCTGAGGCTAAGAGAGGGAGATGCCTGCTTTAACTTATCACAAAGAACTAAAAGCTGGCAGAGTTAAACTAATAAAAAGCTATTTGAGTAAAGTATCACTCTAAAAGCACATTTTGCTGTTGTTTTTGTGGCTTGTGCTTCTGTTTAATTGTATTCTTTTGTCCTTAAGTTTTAGTCAGCAAAAAAATTTAGTCTAAAGAGATGTGACAAACCGAAATATTTTATCCTGACAGATGAGGCTGTTCTTTAAACTAGGGCAGGGGTTGACAAGTGTCCAGCTCCCCAGGCTATTACTCCAGGGAGGCAGGTAGTGCAGTGCACCAGCATGGATGCTGTTCTGCAGGCTGGGAAAGCAGAGCTGCATGTGCAGCCGGAAACAGCTTTTTCCAAAACTATATAAAAGTTTCCTATGAGTAGTAAAGAGCAGATCCCAGCCCCAAAAATCTTTGGGGAGCTTGTAACAGTCAAATAGAGTTTGGCTCTCCTCTGCATCACATGAAGGAGAAAGAGTGGCAGTATCAATAAATGGAGTTAATGTACACTGCAAGTGGTGGGGAAAGGATGAGCCCTGCATTCCATTACACTGTTCTAGTCCATATAATCCACTCCAAATGACTCAATAGAAAGCTCACGATCCAATAGCCCTCCCTGCTATTGTTACGAGTTGCTGTATAGTGACGGTGCTAAGCACCCTCAATCCTGCAGCAAGCAGCTGCTCCCTCTCCAAAGCATCCACAAGGGACCAAATAGGCAAAGGGAAAATAATGACAGCACAAAGTGTCCAGGATTGGGCAGCAAGTCAGTAACTGAAGAAGGAACAAAGCCCATCCCGTGTCCTTCCTGCCCTTGCTGTGTGCAGTGGGCTCCACACCAGCCCTTTGGCTGCACAGTTCCACTTGCTGCAAGATGCCGTGTTAAGAATCCAGTATTAATAACCACAGTTTCCACAGGCATCATGCAGGTCTGTACAGGCTGGCAAATAAACCAACAAGGAATAGTATCTGGAACAGGACAGTTCTTCCCTGAGATGGCAGAGGATGTGTGTGCCCAAGGAAAGACCAGAGATGCAGCCCTATTATGGGAGCCTCTTTTCTAAGTGTGCCACTTTCTGCAGTCAAAGCAGCTGTGGGTATTTGTGAAGTCTCAAGACTCTGCCCACTGAATAAGTCACATTTGCATTTTCCCCACTGAAGAAAATCACTTGATGTGATTGAGCCTCAGAGTTTGGAAAGGGGAACTGCAGGACCATCATTTTTATGTTGTCATTCACTTCCATCCCATCCTTTTTTATACCCAGAATTGAAGGGCTCAAGAGGAATTCTACAAAAACAGTAATAGTGGCCCTTAATCATCCTCCCACCTTAAGATACTAATAGAAACAGGAAAGATGAAACTATCATCTTTCCTTCATCCATAGGGCAACAGGTACCAGCTGTATGTTGGCATGACCCACACATCTTTGGGTACACCTTCACACCACAAAATACTCCCAGGAGCAGAGGGAAGAGCACAGGCAGGGGATTGGACACCACCAAGGCTCTGGCATTTTTACAACAATGACTGAGATTTTCAAAGGGGAAACAAACTGTCCAAATCTGATTCTAGCTCAGTGTGAATTGGACTCTCAACCTCTGGGGTAATTTTTAAAAACATCCAGATCAGAATTAGTAACAAAAGCATTTGCCTTTTCTTATCCCCCCTTTACTTCTGCATTTTCCATTACACAAGTATGAAGCAATACTCTACTATGACAAGCAGCCAGAGCTAAGCTGAAACACTGCTCCTGCTATAATCCCTCTCTTTCAGTTGCTCATTTCCCTTTCTCACGACATTCTCAAGAGGATTATTAATAATAACTGGGGACAGAGATCCCTTCTGTCGCTAACTTTGTAATGGGTAAGTTTTCCCTGGAACATATTACTGAAATTTTTTTTTGCCAGACATCTCTCTGCCATGCCCCACTCCTCAGGAGCAGTGGTATTTCCAGAAATTAAGTTAGCTCCACTAACTGTGTTATACCTTCCATTCTTGACAAACCACCCTTCATTGCCTTAATGTTCCCATTATGTTTGATGCATTGCATTCCTGTTCATTTATTATGGCATTTTAACTTAGGTTCAGATTATATATCACTGATGGAGCTCTCTGGGATAAAGGGCAATGAACGTTTTAATTGCCTGATAAATTATTAAGGACACTTCTTTAATTGGGTAATGTGGTGTTTACATCTTTGAAGCAAACACTTATGGAATCTGTATGGGTGCAGATTTGTCTAAACACACAGCTAGCAGCCTCTATCTCCCCTTGAGAATAATAGTTTTATCAGACTATTAAAATAAACACCACACAGGATAGATTGTACCAGATGCCGGGGGAGATCAGCAGCTGGAACAAAGAGATGAGCCTCCATCAAAGTCAAAGGAGGTACATTGACTTACATCAGCCAAGGGACCAGCCTTCCACATCCAATGGATCTTACTCACAGCGAGGCAAAATAGCAAAAACCTACATTTTCCACTGCTTTAGCTAACCTAGTTCATTTGAACTGAAATGGGTCACAGTGTACCCACACAAGGAGTTCAGCAGCAAACCTGACTTCAGAGGGAGCCCAGGGAAAATGCAGCTGGGGAGAGAAAGTGCATATTGCACTGAACATAGCCTGCTATGGCAGAAACCTGGGCTTCTGGCTGCTTTTGCATGCAGGTCAGAAATAAAATATCCCCTGGAAGGACACAGACTAAGCAGCCCCTTCCTGCCCTGGGACAAAAGATGGAACAGTACAGCTGGGAGGAAGCACAAACCTTCCTGAAACCTCTCTGTTCCCAGCTTTTTCTTCTGTCTGTTCATCTCTGTACTTTGAAACTGGGATTTCTTCAAGTTCTGCAACGTCTTTTCTTTCCTGAGCTGTGTGAATGTGAAAGTATTTGTTGCTTCCTTTCCAGACAGATGCTATGCTTCTTGCTTATTAAAATCGGGAGAAGGGAGCAGATTGTCTGGGATGAAGCTTTATGCTTCTTAGAAGTGTTGAAGAAATAGGCTTTTTAGGATAAGTTAACATTTCAAAGGTGTTTCATATCTATTTGTTATCAGCTTTTGGTAACACAGGGTGCCTGAGCTCAGTCCCTGCATACAGAGTGACACTGTAATGAATTATACTTTATCTCACTCTGACTTGACCCCTGCAAGTCAAGCTCTACACAGGTTCAAGGTAAAGAGGTTCTGAGCCTGCAGGGGACAAAGCCACTTTTATTTCTGTAACTTTGCAGTGGCTTCACTGACAGCTGGCTTTGGAGCAGTCTCTCTGTGATCCAGGGCAGTCCATGCTGGGCTAAGTGGCCAACAGTGCACAGATCCCATGGGGAAGGTGAAGACAGGAAACAAACCCATAGTATTGCCTGTTTTAGCAATTTGGGTACAGATATCCACTGCTTTCATTCAAGGGTCTTGGCACTGGCAGGCAGTCCCAGCAAAGGGCAGGTGTGCTGGCACAGGTATGAGATGAGCTGGAAGATGGGCAGCACCATCACCCAGCAGATGCAATGGGGAGCCTCTCCCGTAGTCCTCTGGCATAGTTTGAGAATTTCTTCTCTCCCCAGAAATGTTTTCACCAGAATTGCAGAGCATTAGGCCACCTGACTTTCAGTTTATCTAAGGTTCTCATTCCTCTATGGCCAGAGGACAACAAAGCAGTGTGATAAGAAAATACATGAACACACGTATACATTAACATGCACATCTTATGTACCTAGACACACTACTTTTCCTAAGAAAAGATGACACCTTAGTGTCTCCTTTCCCTGTCAAGGTCACTGGTCACTGTGTTTTGCTGGGGTTGGAATCCACCCTTCTGTCATGCCATATGACCCTGCCACACAGCTGGATTTGGCCTCCACTTCCCACAGCCTTTGAGTGAAAACACAGTTCAGCCTTACAGATAAAAGAGCCCTCTGCCCTTTCAAGGGCTGCAGAGGAAAATGCAGTCACAAATCTACTGCTTACCGTTGGTGAATCTCAAAAACAAAGCCAAATTAGGTGAAATCCCAGTTGTTGCCTCCTTACAAAAGCTGAGGCTGAGCCAGTGCATCCAGAAAAACATCTGATTCAATGCTCAGATCTTAAGAAAATCAATCCCTGTGAACATGTACCCAAATGAAAACAAGTGTAGATGGAGAAATTCCTCACGTTAATGTTTCCAAACAGATCAATGCACAAATGCCTGTGAATTGCTTTCCTGGAGCTTCAACCCCACATTAGCTCTTCAGGACAATCCTAATCAGCCATTGATCTATGAAAACAGGGATTGGGGCTATTACATTTTCCTCTCTCACCTTCTCCAAATTCTTCTTTTTACTTCTTGCCAGACTCTGGCTGCTTGGGCAGCTGCTCCAGTTAAAAAACCTAGAGCAGCCTTCCCTGCTCCCTCTCCATCCTGTCCTCCTCTTACACCAGGGCAGCAGGACAGTGGTGAGAGGAGCCCCAGAAATGCTCTCTCCCACACCGCTGAAGTTTGAATGTGAAGGATCATGTTTCAGCTCTGAAAGTGAGACGTTGTAGGAAACAACCTTGGATAGCCACACTGAAACTGCCAGCACCAGAGCACTCAGGCTCTACTTCCCTGGCATCGGAGCTGCTTTGTCAGGAGAGGCAATGCAGCTGAGCACCGGAACATCCCAGCTCTGCTGCAGCACCCAGCAGGGATTCCCTGGAGCAAACTCCTCCTGTGGGCAGCCCAGCTGTGCTCCCTCCCACCCAGGGTGGGCACTGGCAGGAGCAGCACCCATTTCTGGAGATCAGCATTTCCATTTGCTGAGCATCCCTTGTAGAAGTGGACAGCTAATGGAGTTTCCAGTCTGGTGGACAAAGTAGGTCAGAGAGGAAAGATTTAGTTGCAGTTGATCCAAAAAGGATGTTTTCCGTGTAATTAATGAAATCCACATTTCGTTTCAAGTCTACTTTAAATATTTTTAAATACAGGGGGTTTTTAACTAAGGGACATTTTAAAACTAGAAAATTATTTCAAAACAGAGTACAAGTGTTTAATTTAAATTATTGAAACAGTATCTTGTGAGCTTTAAAACAGAGAGAGAAACAGTTTTGGAAGTTCTGAACTAAATGATTCTGCAACCAAAAACATCATTGACTCAGGACATCATTGGGAAAAGTCTGAGCAACACTGAAGCAAAAAAATTCCACTTGGAAAGAGTTAGTGACAACTAGTGCAGCCTCTTGCCCATTCTTCCCCTCTCTGCACATCTTTACAATGAAAACATATCTAGAAGGGTCAACAGCAGAAGTGTGTCATCTACAGTATCTGCAGGGATTAGAAAACTGGTATGAATTATCCTTCTCATTAATTACTTGATCCTACCTAATCCCCAGTAGATGATGTTGACCTCAATAGACCAAATCTAGGTTTCTTAGCCTACACAACCCCTTTACAGTGTTTCCTAGCTCCCATTGCAGAGATATTTTCCAGCTGTATTACCTCCTGACTTGCTTCCACTTGCTGAGAAGTTCCATGGAATATCCACTGTGAGTCCTGCCAGCTCCTCTGGGCAAACCCCAGCCCTTCTGCACCACTCAGTGAACTGGGTGCATCTGCCATATCACCCCAAAACATTATAAATCCTCCAGAAAGGACAGGGAAATGTTTCAGATGTGTGTCACTCGGAAAATTCAGGGAAATGTGCATCCTGCTGCATGTAAAATCCCAGAGACCTGTGGGATGTTGAACATCCCAGGCCAAACGAGCACCAAAAGAAGGGCATAAAACTGCAGCATGAAGGAAGCTGCACAGTGAATGATCCCAAGCCAGTTCTAAAGGATATCAGTTCTGTGACATATGCAAATTGATTTTTAAGCTTAGTGGCTACTTATCTCCAATAGCAAAATTACATTCAATTAGGCTTGCTAAATAATTCATGGCAATACATTTGATGTGGCAAGAAGTTCCAGCAGTGAATCACCAGTGTTCCACATCATCGTGCTGGCAGTAACTTGGATTGTTTCTTACAATCAAAGGCATCCTTCATTGTTTCCACCATCCACACCCAGATTCTTCTGGGGCTTGAAGCCTCACTGTCTCCTCTTACCTAAGGCTGCATTTGAAGGGACAAAAAGGCACCTGCAGCCCTGAGGAGAAGGGCTTGGAAGTGTTGATTGACGAGAAGCTCAACATGACCTGGCAGTGATCCTCCCCCTCTACTCTGCTCTCCCTGCAGTGCTGCATCCAGCTCCAGGATCCCCAATATAAGAAGGACAAGGACCTGATGGAGGGAGGCCAGGGGGATGCTCAGAGGGCTGGAGCACCTCTGCTATGGGACAGGCTGGGAGAGTTGGGGTTGTTCAGGCTGGAGAAGAGAAGGCTCTGGGGACACCTTAGAGCTCCTTCCAGCACCTAAAGGTGGCCTACAAGAGATCTGCACAGGGAGTCCTGACAAGGGAATGGAGACAGGGAAGGGGGGAATGGTGTTAAAATGAAGGAGAATAGGTTTAGAATGGATATTGGGAAGAAATTCTTGACCCTGAGGGAGGCAAGGCCCTGGCCCAGAGAAGCTGTGGATGCTCCATCCCTGGAAGTGTCCAAGGCCAGGTTGGATGAGGCTTGGGGCAACCTGGGCTAGTGGAAGGTGTCCCTGCACATGGCAGGGGTTGGAAAAAGATGATCTTTAAGGTCCTTTCTAACCCAAAACATTCTATAATTCTATGAACAAGAATTGTTCCTATTGCGGTTTTTAGCTTAAAGCAATTTAACCACATATGGAAGCTGGATTTACTGCTGGGTTTTTCTCCAGCAATGAAACACTTTCGAAGCTCTGCAAATCTTTTGTAATGAGGTGATGCAGAACCACTGCTTAGTCATGCAAATGAAATGAGAATTAACTGTAAAGCATTCTGAGGACCATGAACTTTTTGCCAGAATTCATAGCAAAAGATTTTTATTGTCAATCAAAAGGCACAAACACTTCAAAACTGTCCTTTGTGTGTGTGCATTGTTGGGAGAAGGGCAAACAAGACAGAGTAAACATTTTCTGCAGTCTGCAGAATACACAGGGTATCAAATATTGCTGGAAGGATGAAAATAATTTTCTGAGAAACTTATGAACAGATACATACAATTACTACTGCAAGCTGAGAGGAAAAAAGAAAATTTTCCATTCATCACTGAAGCACCCCAACCTTTACCAAATCCATTCTTTTTCTATCTCCTACACAAGACCAGAGCACATGACTTTCAAAGAACAAGATTTCAGCAAGCAAGCTACAAAATTCACTCTGTTCTGCTTTGTAGTCTGAATTATGTTTTCTCTTGATGGTCAGACAAACTCTTTTTCTCCCAGGGCAAACCCACTATCACTCCACTGAAGCCTGGTGAGCAATCTCAGGCTTGACCTAAGACAGACAAAAATCAGCTGGTTCCTGGTCTCAGTAACTTTCTGTTTTGGCATTTGAAAACCTTCTCATTAATTGGTTGGTTTTTTTTTTAAGACCTGTAACAATACACAGGGAACCTAGAAACAATGGCTGGAGCATATGTTGGTTGGATTGGAAATTAAGAACCTGCAACTGTGCTTCCTGTTACCTGGATGGTTTTGTTTATTTGTGCCATCATGTTTTAAACCCTCTCCTGCATAGGAGTGTAATTAAAACCACCTGGAAACACAAGCAACAGCAAAGCCACTGACTCCAGTCCTGCATGGCAGTATATTCCTCCAACTTGGTTTTACATCATCTCTCAGTTACAGCCTGGCTCCATGTCTGTTCCCAAAGAATGGGTAATTCCATAAATATGTGGTATCCCTCCCCAGCTACACTTTTTCCTCTGGAAATACCAGGTGCTGGGGCCAGCAGTGCCAGCCTTCAGCTCAGAGCACCCACAGCACTGCCAAGTCAGAATTTCAGATGTTGAAAGGCCAGCAGAGGCAGGGAGCAGGGGAGATCCACTCCCCACTGCACATGCAGCACTTCCCTCTGAACTGAAACACTTTCTAAATACCATTTAGCAGGCTGTATATAGAATTTGAGCTCTCAATTACCCTAATCTTAGAGATTACTACAGACTCTCACATTGCTAAGGGATCAAAGATGAATGACCATTTTAACCTGTGCTTCCACCGTAGCTTTTACAACATGAGACATAATGACCAGGTGCTCAGCTGGTATAAACTGCTGCAACTTTATTTTCTCTGCTAGCAATAACAGCCAGCTCACATCATCCAAGGACTTTTTGCAAGATTAGTATTAGACAAAGCTGGTTGAGGTCTCACTAAACTCTCTAGAATTTTTTTTTTGTTGTTTTGTTTGCTTTTGCTGAGATCTCCACTGATGTGAAACAACTCAGTAAGATACTGTCTCTGCTGCAAACACCTAAGTTTGTTGACACATAGGATCAGCAGAAGATACTTTGAAAGAAGATATATAAAAAACCCTTCCACCACTTGCCAGAATACAGCTGGCACAGTGGAACTAAGATCCAGTGGTCCTGCACAGCACATGGTAAGGAAGGAGCATGAGCACTAGTCCCAGTTACAGGCTGTTTCCTCCTTGTTTGCAAGGTTTGCAAGGTGTGCAACCTGCATTAGACAGTGACAGCTTCAACCCAGCCAGGGAAACAAGGTCATGGTCATGACGATACCAAGCAAACATTGAAGCTGTGGACTCAGCCTCAGGCTGTGGGTGTCTCCATGAGACAGACCATGATGCTCAAGAAATACCCAGCTGGTTGGGGGTGGCTCAACAAGCAGCAGCATCCTGTATAAGGAATGAACCAGTTGTACTCTGCACAAAAATCCCACAGAATTTGGTTTATCTCTTGGTCTCCAGTTTAGCCTAGAGCTATAAGTGTCTGTGAAAGCCATAGAGGTATCCAGCTCAAAAGGTTTTGAAAGGGAAAGGTATAAAACAAACCACACGGGTGTTCTAAGAACAAAGTTCTACCTCGATCTCTGGTCACAGAGCCAGGTGTCTGCAGTGGGGCTCACACCCTGCAGTGAGAGCAGGAGCACACATCACAAGTCCGAATATCAGAGGTTAAAAGATACATTGCAGGAGGAGCACATGCATTATAAAAGAGTTGATGAAATAGTCAGAGAGACTGGCTAGAGACCGGAAAGGCTGGAGAACACTTGAACACGATGCCAGAAAGCACAAGCCACTGAATAGCTCTGCTGTTTTACAAGCTGAATGGCCATTCACACCATTAGGACTAAGAGTGACAGCACTAACAAGATTTATCACACAGCATCTACTCTGGACTCAATAAAAACTGCCCCAATAAAAACCTGCCAGCTCTGCTGATGTATATTATCTTTATTAGAACGGCCTCTCTGATAACCACATTAATTAGGAATTTTAGCAATTAATTTCTTCGTAAAAACTTCTGCGTACGAATTCAGCACAGACAGATGTGAACGGGAGCATTGGAAAGACAGCATTATACTAATTCAGAGCTATATATGTCAGTGGATGTAGCAAAGAGAAAGGTTTAGTTCTTTTTCTGCAAAGCACATGAGTAAATGAAATGGTAAATTACTGGAGAGCCTGTGCTACTACCTGAATTTGTATTTAGCCCTCCACTTAATCCTAAAGTCACATGCAACGTGGGGACACTGAGGCTATTACCCTCAGGGTGCAGTCATTAATATTCTTCATTTTTCACTTTTCTTGACAAAATCTATACATACTCCAAATTAGACACAAAACCAAAAGCAAGGAACTTTCCTAATGGCAACTCAGTGAAGCAGGATGGAGCAGGATCCAGCATCCCCCTCTCTGAGCTTTCCCACCAGAGCTGTTGGGTCAGGAGATGGCAGGCTAGGCTGTGACAAGGAATGCCATTTCCCTGCCAAGACTTGGGGAACAAGGATGGGAAATGCAATAATTGTCACCTCCCATTTTCTTTCCAATGTGACAGTGCAGAGGCACAAAAGGAGCAGTTTTTCCCAGCTGCCCTCGTGGGACAAAGAAGCCAAACACAGTCCCTGGTACATCCCCTGTGCATGGAGACCTCAGAGTGTCTCCCCATTCCCAACCCACAGCCTGTCCAGGATTTAGCTTCGTGATTGTTGCTTTGCACAAGCACTGGGTGAGCTCCAACCTGCAGCAAAGCAGGGCTGGAAAAGAAGCAGCAAAGAAGTGACTCTTGCTGGGGTGCAGGATTTCCTGGCTACACCTGTGCCAGCCAGCAAAGCTGCTTCTCAAGCTCAGACACACATGGTGCACAAGGCAAGGTGTCAGAGATGGCCACGGGGACAAGGTGACACACCTCTAACACAGCCCTCCACACCACGAGGCTGTTCCATCCCCAGGCTGCCCTTAGACAAGGGTGTTTCCAACCTGGGCCATGGCAAGAGCTTTTAGGAATGCCATCCCAAGCATGCAGGGTGAAGCATGCTCATTTAGCAGCCTAAAAACAGTGAAAATTTAGAGTCCATGCACAATTTCAGTGTTATCCCCTGGTGCCACAAGATGAAGCTTTTAGCAGCAAGGTCACACAGAAACTCCCAAGTTTGCCATGCAACATCATTCCACTTCCACACAGCCTGGCAGGGCTCTCAGAAAAGGAAGCAGCATCTCTTGTTTAAATCTGTGTGCGTTTATGAACTTCTCAGCTCTCTGTATACTGAAAGGGTCACCCCATGCTTTAAAGGGTCAGGAATAGGAAATGCAACAGCCTTTGACTTGTGACAGCAAGTTACTCCTTTAATCTTCACAGCAGAGACATTTACTGTGGTGCTGAGGGCCTAAAATCTACCTAGTCCTGCTGCAGAATTAGGGATGTCATTAAATGCAGAGGGTTACACTATGTTTGTAAACCATGAACCATCAGTCTGACTGTTCCCTGCTCTCTACCAAAACAGGTCAACACCCAGCCCCTCCTTTCCCCTGGACAGGGCTGAGGAGATGAACATGCATGAAACAGCAGCAAGGTATGCTGAAAAATCAACATTTCAGGCCAGTAAATCCATCCTCTTTAACTTGTGAAGAAAGGAGTTTAACCTTGCCACGGTATTGACACAAATCTCACAGAATAGGCAAACAGCAACTTAATTTTACTGGCATATTTTTATCCCTGGATGGCCAGCCTTGCTAAATGGCATGTCTAATCCTCCAGGGGGACAAAGACCAGCAAAACCAGCATGTTGTTATTGCTGCAGACAGGTGAGGAAAGCCCATCCCACGCAAGGGGACACAAATGAAAGTGCCACAGTGCATTTAGCCAAAACTCTGCTGGAACAGCAGGAATAAGGGCTGACAGACCTGCTCTCCTAACAAAAAGTTCATCATGGCCTTTGTGGAAATAAGGTGTCTTTCCTTGCACCAACTGGTAAACACAAAGAGACAAGGAGAGCAGATAGACCAGAATTCCAATTACATGGTGCTGTGTTGGACATGGATGCTACATCCAACTTCACTCTAATACTTCAAAGCCCTTCAGAAGCATTTTTAAACAAAAGGCTAAAATGCAAATCTCAGCTCTTGCCAGCTAGAAAAGAATTTTCCACAACAGCCTCTGAAACATTAGGCATGTTATTATTAACGTTGTATGAGAAGTGGACATTAATTAATGCTGAATTGCAAAGAAATTCCAATAGTATCACATATTTCACTCCTGCTGCTGCAGCAATGAGCTCATTATGAATAAAGAAATTAAAAACATATATCAGAAGGCACAATTAATGGTCTTCCACTTATTATTAACTGTGAGCAACTTATACCACCAGACTAAAATAAACGAGGAGGAACGTATCTCAGCTTTTGTTACAGGATAAGATCACAGCCCAAGGCACATCCTTTGCTGAGAACAAAGTGTTTATCAAGTGACTTCAAAGACACTCACTGTGACCTTGAGCCAAACACTTAATATCTGCCAACCAGCAGGTTTTCTATCTGCAAAACAGTAACAGCAGCCTCCTGCAAATTCAAAGTTTAGGGTGTGAGGAGCTCTTTCCTACTGTGTCCTTGCATGGTGGATTCCATAATGGTTGTGAACACCATTAAGACTCCTTCAGCCACAGCAAGGGGACAGTGAAATTACAACTCAGGGTCACCTGGGGGGTATTTAGGAGCAGCCCTGCTGGGGTAACCAGAAACACCTGGACACGAGAAGCCCAGCAATGGGTAGTACCCCCTAAGGGGAAAACTGGGCTCAGAGAGTCAGAGGTGAGCCAAGACCAGCTGAAGTGGGTGAAGCAGATGAGCCAGGACAGGCTCAGTCAGTCAAAACTTTGTTTGTGCTGCCAGGAAGGGGGTGACATTTTTTTGCAAAGGTGTGGGATTGCACATTCATCCTTAAAGACAAGTGCCAAAGCCACAGCTGCAGTAAGTCACTGATGCTCCAAGGACACCCGGGGGTAGCTGAGCTCCAGGAGCAGACCTGGCCCAGGGACACCAGCTCTGTTCTTCAGCATTTTCCCGTTCCCAACACATCTGTCACCTTGCAAATTAACCCAGGCTGACATTCAGCCAGGCACAGCTGCAGCTGCAGTGAACCTTTCCTGCAAGTTCTCATGTCAGGTACTTCTTTCAGTTCTTCTTTCTTTCATATCTTTACTATTTCCATCAGTCGTTTTGGCTTGAACTGAACAGTTTGCCTTCACGTTGTTTCCATCCTTGCTCTGCCCATATCCAATATGTGTGTCAGTGACTGCAGAATTCCACGAAGCTTAACTAAATCCATGTTTTCTGGTAAATAATAGCAGCATGTCCCCCTGTTCAAAGAAAATTATGAGAGATTTATTAATGTAGCATCAAATGAATTTCTGTTTTATGTAATTATGCATTGAATTTAAAAAGAGATGTCATGCAGGCAATCTTTAGAGTCATAATAGACAATCTGTAAGAAAGAACAAAGGAAAATAATGTTAATAAAACATTACGCCCTAAGCAAGAAATACGCTTCGTATATCAAACATGAGTAAAGATAGTTATTTGATGTAAAATGGAGGTGTGACCTTGCTGCAGAAGCGTTCATTACCTAACACTGCAACAAGCAAATTAATGGATTTTGGAATGGTGCAAATAACAGTAATAATAACAGTCATTTTGGTTCCTGGCATTTGCTTTCTGACAGCCAGATTTAGCAGCAAGTGGTTTGTGTTATTTTTTTATGAAAGGGATTGCAAACAGGATTCCACATTACCTTAAAGACATTACAGAAGCATGTGTCTCATGCAAGGGTATTGATGAGTAATCAAGGCTTTGTAAATGCTTATAAACCAAGCAGTGGAAGCCCAAAAACAAAAGGCTGGCTGCCAGAAGAGGATGTGCTTTACACAAGGACACAAGTACTTATGGTACTCTCAAATGCACAACATCCTGACATTCCAATCCCTACGTGGACAGGTGATGATTATGGTTACTATGGAAATTACTCATGCAATTTCACATGCATTTTGCACGTGATAAATGGTGATAAACAATTAGTTTGTTGATGCTGTTGAAGGGAACTGTAGCACGGCTGGGAGGTGTAGAATTTTTGTAGAGCATCTTCCTTTCTGCAGAGTCCCTTGCTAAGTGATTAGAGCTGTCCAAATTACCTCCTCCAGTAAGTCCCGGTTCAGTTCTGGCCCCTCTGGGCTGGGCTGTAGCTGCCCAGAGCCCTGCTAGCCAACATGGCATCACCTGGAATCATCAGCCACAAACTTCATCTTCAGCGGCTGACGGAGAAGGTTTGCCCTTCCGACCCCCTCAGCCTGTCTGCAGAGCACCAGGAGCAGGCCACAAGAATAATGTGCTATTCCAGGCTAAAATTTACTGCAAGAGTGACTGCTGCTCCTGGAGGAGTTGGACAGATAGGGAAAAGCTGATGGCATTGCAGTGATAGAGAGAGCACTGAAGTGTGCTGCCCCAGCTGAAGGATGTGCTGCCAAAATTTACAAAAGGGAGCAGGAAACGCTGTACAGGGGGTTTTACCTCATTAAACCTCACAAAACCTAAACTGGGCCTTAGGAGCTGCTTGCAACAGAGCACATATTCTGTGTGGACCTGGCAGGATTGCCTTTGTTTTTCAACAAAGATCACAAATAGATTTCTAAAACACTTTGATGTGTTTAAAACGGTGAAGTTACTAGGCAAGTAGGTACAATAAAAGAAACATCTCTGCAAATGGAAAACCCCCGGGCATATATGCCTTTCTAAATGCTATTGGAATTTTAAACTCTGATAATTGCTTTGTAATGTAAGCAATTGCATCATGAGCATGAACACCACAGCCCATGCATCACCACAGCTGCACTTTCAGCTCTGCCTTCAGTCATTTCCCTCAAAACACGCCCTGACTGCAATAGGCTCAAATCTAACTCATGGCCAATGCTCAGGGGAGTTCATTTAATGGACAAACCTTTTTTCTCTGTGGTCATCTGTTCAAGACCGGCAGAGGGAGGAAACCCTGCACTGTGGGGCAAGGCTGGGCACCAGCTCCAATACTGCCAGCTGGGAGCTTGTCCTGGCATGGGAAAAGACATCCAGCAGCATTTCCAGAGGCACCAAATGCTTTTAGGTGTCTACAATCGTGATTTATTAGAGACCACTAGAACAAGGCAACTTTTCTAACATAGAAAATCTCCCTCCTCAAAGTGGAACAAATTAAAATGGAGAAGGCTGAAAACAAACCTGGCTGCACCTTTGCAAGCTGTTGTTTCTTTCAGACTTGCTCTGAATTTAGCAGCTTTAGAGGCTGTATCTAAAACATATTTATTCTGCCCTGGGTTCTGTGCATTTCTCCTCAGCCATCACCACCCAGGCTGATGTCCAGCAGCCCCACACAGCCTCCGTGCCCCAGGGGCAGGTGCCAGGACAGACACGAGGAGCTGCCTTCCCTCCCCTCCACCTCTTCTGCGGACTAACACACACAGTAAACCACAAAAAATCCCAGCGGTGTCATGCAGGGAATGAAATGAGGAGGGAAATTACCTGAAGGTGCAGGAAAGGCTGGATTTATACATGGCAACCAGCACGTCCCCAAAGCTGGAGTAGGATCCCCAAGGTGCTGGGCTATAGGTGACCAACCTATTGCTGGTAGGTCCTCCCATGAGTTTGCTGCTTTTGCTTTTCACAGAATTTGGGCTGAAGTTGTGTGGTGAGTGCCTGCTGCTGAGTTTCTAGAGTGAAAGTTTCACAAAAGAGCATCACAGTTTAGGAGCGGTGGCCTGGAGAGGAAATGCTGTGTTTTCACTCTGTTAAGGGCTCTGAAGCATTTAATTGAAATTCTTTAGCAACCCTGTACTTAGGAAGAGGAGCTGGGAATTTGACAGTAGGTTTTTGGTATCAAATATATGCCTTTTGCTGTTTCTGGGGAGAAAAAAAAGAAAAAAAAAGCCAAACTGGCTAAACTGTGATCCTATCAAGCTTTGCAAATACTCACTAAAGACCTGCTCAAACATAGGTGCCATTCTGCAGCCAGGCTTGCTCCCAAATGTCCTTACCCCCCCAGATCCCAGGAGAGGAAACTTCCTCTCCCAAGTCCTTGAGTTTGGGGACAAAAGCAAAAACTCCTTCTCCCTGTGTCCATCCAGAAGAGCCATCCCAAGTGTGCTCCACAGCTCTGAGCTTCCTGCTGGGTGCTCTGCCAGCAGAGCTGGGCAGGGTGCAAGGGCTGCACTGTCCTCCCACAGATCCCACACGACAAAGGATCATCCACACCTGGGAGAGGAGTCTGCTTTAACCACTCCTGTACCACGGCTCAGACCTTCTGGCCATGCTGCAGTTGCCGTCGTTATCACTTCTGAGAGTGCTGTGATTTTCTGTGCTTTCAGTTCCTCAATTACATTGATTATCACATTAAACATTCCTGGTACTGCAGGAACAAACTAAAAATAATAAGCTTGTATTTTCCTAATACAAATGAAACCCATTTGTACTACTAAAAGTGTAGCAGGTTCATTGTTTCACAGTAATGAAGCTTTCATCTCAAGAGATTCAATTCATAAAAAATACTTGCCAAGGCTTTGCACATTTTCTTTTTTTTTTTTAACTGCCATTAACAGTCCTTTAAGTTCATATCTTATTCAGCATTAGATCAACAATTGAAATAAAAGGGAGGAGACACAGAAAAGCAGAAAAAAAACACTATAATCTCTGATGGCAGGGACCTCACATCACCCTCAGCCAGGCAGCCCAGTGCCCACCCAGGCTGAAGGTATTGTGCACTTTCCCCTGCTATAAATAGCTGCAGACACCTTTGTTCCACTTCCCAAAATAGAGACACATTGCAAAGGAGATAGGAAGAGCAAAACACTGTACATAAGCTCTGCTTTTATATCTATAAATATGAATTTGTAACCAAACCCAGGCAGGGTGGGCAATAGCCCAGCTCAGGAGATGCTGTCTGCAGGCATCTGCAGGGGGACCAGGATGCAGGCACCAGGTGGGGGGTGAGGAACAAGAAGGTTTTGATGCTTTTCCACTTCTCCCCATGACATGGTCCAAGTCACAACACAGTGATTAAAACATATCACATAAAATTTGAGCTCTGGCCACTCCAGAGTTTCAGCAAAGGTAAACAGTGCATCTTCAGGTCTGCTTGCTGCTTTGAGGGAGCATGTCCTGCTCCAGAAGAGCTGTGTGCAGGGGCATGGCACCCAGGCTCTGCTCTGATGCTACCCTGGGGAGATGAGCTCCTGCTACCTCTGGGCAAAGCAAAAATGATCCTGCTTTTCCCAGCCTGGTGGCCTCTGGTGACCGAATGGCATTGAGTGCTGCTGGACCTGATCTCTCTCCATCCTTCCCTCCACGAAGGGACCCTGGAGATGAAGCCAGCCAGGACATGCCTGCAGAAATCCCTCCCATCAGGGGCTCCATCTGCTTCCCTTCCACCAAGAGGCACAGGCTCACAGGTCTGGAAGCAGCAAAGGCTTTCAAGCTTCAGGAAGGAAACTTAAAGGCAGGAGAGAGGTGGAGGAGAGGCTTCCCCTTGTAATTTCCCTTCAAGCCCCAAACAGCAGCACCTGACTCCATAGAGCAGGGTCTCACCTGCCATGCCAAACCTCAGCACCCACAGTGGCAGCAGGAAGGGGAAGGATGAGCATCCATCTCCCCTTTTCTTCCTGACTGAGGTGCAAGTCAGGCCTTGTTTATCAGAACTTTGATTATTTAAAAACTCATCCTTTAACCAGAATGAGGTCGTGTTCCTGACATGTTCAATTGTATCAAAAATGATCTGGAATATATCAGCCCTCATTTATCAGAACCAGTTTATTGTCACTCATATTCCTTGATAAATGTAGGTGTGAGCACTTTTGGCTTTGCTGGTATGGGCAGAACATTTACACTCAAGTTTTTCCTGCTAAAATTAAAGACCCTGAAACCACAGGTCTGAATCTAAGCAGGGATCAGGCCTTCCCAGGCAGAGCATATCATGCTGGAACTATCCTGCTCAGATATGAGAGGTGCTACACCACCTTATGGGAACAGAGATTTTGTCCCAAATTGCTGACATCCATGGAGCATGATCTCCCTACTGCCAGAGATGCACTCCAAAGATTTCACAGTGAGCTCAAAACCCTCTTGCAGGAATGGAAAATCATCTCATGGATCTGGTGCTTTGTTGCTGTTTGTTGTAATGATTCAGAGGAATTAGTGCCATGGAACGTAAGGAAAGTGAGGAAATATAGAGAAGGATGTGGGTTGCCCAGTGTCTGCCGTGTGACCCTGCCTTGCTCCTCATCCTCCCTCTGTTCACTTCTGCCAAGAGCTGCTGGAAAGGTTTTGCAAGAGAAATCTAGGAGTGATATTAATGATTTATCTGGTAAAAATAATTGGAAGCAGCTTGGTTTCACTCATTTAGAATTTGATGTCCCCTTCACTATGCTGGTGGTCTCAGCACTACAGCAAGCCCCAGACAGCAGGACAGAGCTGGGGCAGACACAGCATGCACAGGGGCTTGGAGCTTTCTGGCTGTAGGTGCACAACATGAACAGTCACCTCCAGTCCAAAATATTCCCTCATCCCTGAGGAACCCCAGGCAAATCTCACCACAGAGCTTCCTGGCCTCGGGCATCCTTCACTTACACTGACTTTCTGAGCACAATTACTCACTATTTCAATCACAGAGAGTTCTTAGCCTCACCTTGGACCAACTTTTCCATCAATACCGATTCCTAAGAAAAAAAAATCTTCAGTGAGCACCCCCCTTGCAGCTTGAGCAAGCACCAGAGCACAGGCAGCACTTTGCTATGTGTGAGGAAGGGGTCAGGCAGCAGGGGCTCATTACCAGAGCCAGAGGGCAACCAGGCAGCATCAAACACACCAGGCACACCTCCTGCAGAAAGTCACCCCCTCTCTGAATCTTTGTACTTGGCAATCAGTCCCACACAAGGCCAGAAATCTGCCTTATTAAAGCGTGAACTGCTGAGCCCCTCGTTAAATGCCAACCTCATCTTCTCCTGGGGATTATTTACCCCGCAGATGGGGTTACTGACCCTGGAGTAGCAAAAGGGATTTCTAGCACAGATGAGGCAATTGGGGCACATTTGCCACCATAGGGTAATACCATGCTGTCTCACAGAGAGGCTGCTTCCCACACACATCAGAAAATATCCAGTATAGCTGCATGCACACAAGGCATATGTTTCTGTATAAGGTATCTCTATAGTGTAGCTCGTCTTTCTGCTTTCGCTGTGTTTTATCTTTAAATTGGGAGAGCTTTTTAGTAGCAAATCATCAGAGAGGAACTGCTAGTTACCAAGGAGATTCTCTGATGAATCACAGACCGACTGGTATAAGACCTAGACAGGCTGTAGCTTCTTAATTTGTGAGACCTTACATTTTAAACAGAGGAAAAAATGATCCTACCACAGCTAGCTGTGGACCTCACCAGCAAAAGGCGCTTTTCTTTTTGCCATAGAAGCAAACAACAAGAGTGCAGAATGGGAAATCAGTGAGCAGCCGGAGACGAACGGGAGCGTCTCTCCAGCACGTTCTTGACTCAGAAAAGCAAATTCCACCCAAGGACAAAGTGGTCCGATGGAGGTGACTGAGGGAGAGGCTGGGAAGCCCCTGATTTCACACCAGCACAGGCAAGGGGACGCAGGGATGAGCGAGCACTGGAGAAAGAGCCGCACGCCTGCTCCTGCACAGCCCTGACATTTCGGGAAGCAGAGGGTGCAGCGAGCGCTGCCTGTCCCTGTGCTGGCCACGGGCTCAGCCCTGCACTGGGACTGCCCCAGCCCGGGTCTCGCTCTTCTGCCTGGCTCCGGCTCCTGCAGCTTTCTTCCAAGGAGCAGGCGAGGGGGATGAGCTTTGCCAAATGACACAGAAGGCGCCTACCCCACACGGAGCATCCTGCCCTCCTGGAAATGGCCATCACGCCCCAGAGGAGTCACGGCAGCCAAGGATGTTCAGGCAGAGTGGATCTCAAGAAGAGTTTTTATAAACGTGGGGAAAACAAGGAGCTTCTGGAAATAAAGTTTGGAGAGAGAAAGCTCAGCTTTTTTTGGGTTGACTTTATTCAGAGGGTCTTCACACCCACTTCCTTCTGACAGCTTGTTTCTGTGTAGTTGCTGAATTCTGGTGCTTTGCCTCTATTTAAAAACCAAAAGTAATTAAAACTTCCTGGGAACTGTGAAAGCAGCAAGAAATACTTGGACACTGAGAGACAAGATATTTGGAAGCCTTCTGCTGGTAGATAGGCTGTTTTCCCAAAGGTGGCAACTTCAGAAGCTTGTAGATGAGAGGGAAAATCTCCCTGTCACATCCCATTGAAATCTCCATTTTAGGCACTGCTGCTCCTCTGCTGCTCAGGTAAACCTGATCCTTATGGGGGGAAGCTGCTGGATGGGCCAAGGCATTTGGGACAGGGATGGTGGGAGAACTTTGGAAAGTACTGGGGAGCAGAAAGTAAAGCCTGTATTAGAGCACAGTCAGGTTCTGCTGCTAAGTGCACACTGCAAAAGGATTTCCTAGAGCAATTACATCTGACAAGAGGCTAGCACCAGCCAGGCTTTAACCGAGGAGTCGAGTGAAGGACATTTTATTAGCCAAACTGTTTCAAGTGCTGCTTTGAGTTATAAATTACACTTGCTCATCTGAGGAATGAATTCGCTGTTGGTAGCATTTGTGGGCTGGAGCTAGAGGCTTACAGTAATGTCTAACTGATGCATATTGTGATGTTTCAACTTATTAGTGTACCCTGTGGAGCTCATTTGGAAAGCAAAATACTCCAGAATGCTGCAATAGAGACTGAAAGCAGCATATGGGGTAGGGAAGGGACACAAGAAACACTCCCTGACAGCAAGCTGCTCTCAGGACCACAGAGAAAAACTATCAGGAAATTCCAGGCTGTGGCTCACAGCCAGAGGGGAACTCACTGTCCAGTCCCCTCTTAACTTCACACAGAAGTTCATACAGCATTCACTGGCAGCACTCCCCAGCTGTGTCAGGCAAACTAAAGGTGTAGGAGTAACAAATTAAAACAGGCTGCCAGCTTTAATGCACTTATTGGGGGTTTGGGTCTTATTTGACTTCATATTTATGATTTTTATTTATTTTAGGGTGAACTTGAAGTCATTTATGCTTTCGCATTTAAAGTGGAAAAATACTGAGGAAGCTGTAACTGCACACGGACTTCCCATTGACAGAGCACAAACTTCCACACTATTCCCAAGCTTCCAAGCATCATGCTACAGCACAGCAGTGCCATTACTCCAGCCCTGGGCTGGTTGGGAATATCCATATTCCTCAGAATGCATTCAGAGTTCATTTGTCTAAACACGTACACGCAGCAGAAGCTGCTGGAACAGGAATAGTATTATACACATTGATTTTAATCCAAGACTAGCAAAACAGGCAGCTTAGGGATTTGTGAACAGAAAAACTAAGGTAGAGGGCATTTAAATAATTTGGATAAAAAGTTGAAGCTGAACAGAACAAGTGTCCAGATAGGGAATGTAAATCTTCACTTGCACTTTGTAAGGACAATCTGGAAAGCCTTGGACATTGCTTGCTTGTGATTTTTGCTGCACAGTGCAGTTGGTCTGAGCACAGGGACCAGCAGCAGCAAAGCCCCTTGTGGTGTGATCCCTGGGCTGGAGCAGTACCTGCATTCTGCCTTTGCTTGTCAATTTTGACTGCAGTAAATGAGTAAGAGATTGACAGTGGTCTGCACAGTGGCTTTGGGGTTAGGTCTGTCACAGCAAACATTTGCCTGTTTGTGGTGAATAAGGTCAAGGAAAGAGGTGGGGATTCAGGAGGAATGTAAACTGCCAGGTGAAGAAGGGTGGTTTCCACCCAAGCAGTGGTGCTTGACAGCACATTTGGTCCCTCCTACTAACCTGGTGTGGGAATGAGGAGGATTTTTAGATAACACTAAAATACAGAGAGACTGGCAGAGCCTGCTCCAGACCTCCACACGTTTTTACATGGTGTTTCTGGGCAATCAGTGATTCTCAGCACATAGAGTGTCTGTTGCTGAGCAAGGAGTCCAGGCACTGGGGAAACTTATGAAACAGCCATACAGATTAGCTCTCTGTCATAATCTACTCAGTCCCACTGGAGGAAATCCTGTCTTTCCCTAGGAGGCCTTCATTGCCCCACTAGAAATCTTAATCTCCAGCAGCCCCTTGGCAGGGCAGGTGGGTTTTGCCTCACAGGGATGACCTGCACCAGCCTCAGTCACTGGGTCCTCACCACCCAAAATAAGTGGGTAGATAGGTGCCACAAGGTATTGTCCCTGTGTCCCCAGCATGGTGTCCCAGCATTGCCCAAGCTCAGCCATCACCCCAGGAGCCCCAAGGCTGCAGTGGTTTCAGTCAGCTGGGTTTAGGAGCAGGGTTTAGGAGCAGGACTCAGGACCAGCCCAGCACCTCCCGTGCTGGAAGGCAAAGCTCTGTGCTGGCACAGCAGGGAGGTGCAGGATCATTCCTGACAACCTTCACTGAATGACCCAGGATCAACAGGCTCTGGAGGGAACGTGCAGCCAATGCTCTTCAGAGGGGAGCATAGGAATTATAATATGGGGCCCAAGGGAGACAAGACAAAGGAAAGCAAAAGGCCTCAGCATCCTTCCCACCTTCAAAGCTGGTAATTGCTTCTTATTTCCCTCTCTACTTTTGCTTTTAAAGGAGCTGGAGAAGTCACCCCTTCTCTGTGCTGCTGGGCATGCCAGGTGCAGACTGCTGGGAGATCCCAACACCAGGCACTGAGCCTTCCAGGTCTTGTGCCTTTCAGGCTACTATCCAAAATGCCAGAGGCAAACCAGCAGACTGTACTCAGAATGGATCAACATCTCCCCCTTTATACTCCAAGATCATTTGGTAGGTCAGTGTGCCCTGAGCCACATGCAGGATGTTGTGCCAACAGAGGGCAAGGACAGCAAAGAAGCCTCCTGGCTTCTTCTGTTCTTCAGAGGCTGCAAACACAAAAGTACTGATGTTTTCAGCACCCTGCAGGTGAAGGGCAGGCAGAAACAGCAAAACTCAATCAGCAAAGGGGTCTGCATGAGCTTCCTGAAATAATCCTTGGGGGGACATGCCAGAAGTTCCCACTCCCACAAGAGTGTCCCTTTGGAGCACTGCAGCTCTGCAGTGCCTCTTGGGCTGAGCAATCCTTTTGGCTCATGTCATCTAGTTTAAATGCAACAAGCATCCTCCCCTACGCAGGTGCAAGGCACAAGCACCATTATTCTGGACAGATAAGCCACTTAGAGCAACACTGCCTCTCTCTTAATGGAAAAGAGGCATCACAGCAGTAGCTACACCATGGACCATTAACTTACTGCCAGGCAGATTGATCCTAGACTTTAACATGCATTTAACTAGAGGTCTAGAGCAGAGGTATGGCAGTGCAATTGTAGAAATGCACTTTTACAGAAACAGCTTTAGTGCTGGTTGAACCCAGTGCCGAAGCTGCCTCTGGCTCCTGTGTGGCCAGGGACTCACTTCTGTGTGTCCAGGCACTGTCAGGTCGAATACTTGGATGTTAACAAAAAGTATGAGGTAGTACAACTTAAGTGTTTCACCAGAAATTAGGCAGAAAATTACTTAGATGTCATTTATGTCAATCTTCCCCAGTACAGAACTGAAGATCTGCACATCTGATGCAGCCCCACAGATGCTGGTAACCCTTGTGGCTCAGGCACATTAATATTCCTTGCTAGGCTGCATCCAGATCATGTTGGCTTCACTTAGCACAGCACAGGCACATACCTGGCCCTTCCTCCCCAACCATCATCTCCCAGCTGCACTGTTGGGGTGTGCAGGAGGGATAAGAGTCCAGATTTCCACCAGATTTTTACCAGTCAGTTTAACTACAGCTTGCTCAGCAGATCCTTGCCCATTTCTAAAACAGGTCAGTTGTACCCCTCAGTTGGTAAGCTGGTCTTGCTAACTGCATGTGTCCATGTATGTTTCTTCCTAATATCAATGGAGATTTTAAATTGCCTTTAACTGGAGCTTTCAAAGATCCCCGTTTCTCAGCAATTAGCTTCTGTACTGGGTTTGAGCTGGAGAGTAGCCCTCCACACTAGAAATACAACAAACTTGAAAAACTGTCCATTTCTTATTCTGGTTTAATTCTTAGCTCTGTTGTTGATGTGTAAAGGCTGGTGGGGAGATGAAATACATCCCATATGAGGGAAGCACAAGTGAAAAACCTCAGAAATGTTTTAAGCCATATGCTTAGAGTTGGGCTTATTCTACTTAAAACTGAAGTCTGATCCCTGCTAATGACATAGTTAATTATCTCTGAGTGAAGCTGTGAGGTTTTGAGGAGCACTGGACATTTCAGAGGCAGGGGAGCCTGTTGGGAAGCACTGGGAGGTGATCCAGCACTGCCAGATCACCTGAGGGGTCTCAGCACTGCAGGCTCCTCTCCTGGGACCAGCAGGTCAGCATTAGGAGGCAAAGGTTGTTCCTGGGATTTTCTGTCAGCACAAGGTCCTAGTGTAAAAGGAGATGTGCTTTCCCCACCTCACCTCATCTCCAGCTCTCTCACTTCCCACTCAGCACATGTCCATTCTTCTGTGTCCCCCAGCTCTGTCCCACCCAGGCCTTATTCTACCTCCCCAGCTGTCCTCAAACTGAGGCACTACATCTGACACTACAGATTGTCTTACTCTCACTCTTTTCCCATCCCGTGGCCTCCTACCCTCCTGCATCACCCCCACACCAGCTCCAGAGCTGTCACAGCATTCTTATCTGAGGAATGGTGTGCACCCAGCACCTCGAAAAAACCCTCCAGCCAAATTATTAAAGCCATTTAATACCACATATGACTGGTACAGGCATTGAACTCCTTGAAATAATTGCATTTCTCACCAGTTACAGATAAAACAGACCCTTTTTAATAATTGTTTAATCATTAAGATATGGCCTGATGTGCATTACGAGATTATTAACAGCCCCATAAGTGAAATAACAGATGTAAGACCAAAAGCTAAGTAATAAGTGTTCTCAGATGCCTGTAGATGAATCATTTTATATCTCCATAGGAGCATTCACCAAGGCTTTCCATTATCACAAAGTCTTAAAGCCACGAGACAGATCTGTTCCCAGTTGCAGCTCTGCCTTTCCTACAGGAGGCAGAAGCAGGGAAGGAAGGCACTTGTTTACCCCCAAATAGAAGTTAATGAAAAATATGGAACAAGATACAGAAGTTTTGATTCCTCTTTTATCTGCTTCACTCAATGAAAAAGCAGTGCCCTGGCGTGTCTATCCTCTACAGCAATTGCAGAATTAGTGCTGCTTTCAAAGTGGTTTTTTCTTCAGTGCTTTCTTGAAAGTACACATCCACTCCTGATCTCATGGGCTCAAACAGTACTGTTGGTATTTTTAAAATTGATTGCAAACTCCTGATCCATAAAAAAATAAGCAACACCATGAGCAAAACAAGAGCACAGGTGCTGCTGAACAGTGCAGCCACTGCTCAGAATCTGAGCTTGTGGTTGCAGAGCCGGAGACAGAAACCCGCAGTCTCCTTCCTGCAGCACAGGGGCCAATTTCCCTTCATTTGGGGTTTAAGAGATGCCTACACAGCAGTGTCTGAGCTCTGTGTACCCCTGTCGAGTGCTGTGAGTGCTCAAGAAGCAGCACAGCTTGGTTTTAATTGCATAAGCACACAGCTTGTTCAAACTCCACTCAGGCCCACACTCCAGGATCTGAAGTGTTCTTTAGAGCAGTCACAGCCCCAGATGCATCAGTCTCCTTTGCATACACACAAGATGCTTGAAAGCTCCCATCTTTGCTCCTGGGGTACAAATCAGGGTTTCCTTTCATGCTGGTGAATCAAAAAGACCAGCAAATTACTGATGTCAGAGCAGTCAGGGGAAGCAAGACAAAAAGTTTGAGCAGAAAGGCTCTACCAGGATTCACTGTAAAGCACTGGATGAGTTTAATCCATCTCCTTTTTATCTCTACACACAAGGCAGAAGCAGTACATTTCATCAGGGCACCAAGAAGCCACAGCACTGCTCCCAGCCCAGTATCTGCAGGAGGGACCACCATGTCACACACACAGACACCCATTCCAGACTGGCCATTTTTGGTTTTTTTGTTTGCACCTGACAAGAGCACCCAGCCACGCTCATAAGTCAGTCAAAGCATCTGCAGCTTCCACAGGCAAACCCATCATGTGAGACAAATGGCTCATTTGTTCTCACCATGGTTAATGGCCACGAACTTGGAGGCTGAAATTTCAGTTCATGCCAAGGAATACAATAATCATCAATAAATTCTGTCCACAAACAACCAGAGAAGTCCTGAGCTGTGCTATGGACCAAGGATGGAAAGAAGACTCTTTTATGCCTCGGTTGTTTGTGATCACTCCAACACTCCCAAAATTGGCTCCCTCAGAATTACATTTAATGAGTTATTGCACTAGCCTAACTCAGAACAGCTCAGTGGTTTGTCACTAGATCTGCTGTCTGACACTGCAGACAGCTGCTCCCACCCAAAATCGCCCATTAGAGAGCATGCACTTGTTCAGCTAGAGACAGTGCCTCCAGAGCTGGAGCACCAGGCCAAGACCAGAACAACCAGGTACTCAGGACAGGCAATTAGAGCCATTAAATACCCTCTAGTCAGCCATGGATATGCTGTGAGGAAAGGTTGTTTATTTAGGGCAGGTGGTCAGCTGGGAGAAGGGAAAGCAAGCCCCTTGTCCCTGATCAGAAGCATTACAGACTGGAGCTCCCTTTTGTGGGACTATGGCCAAGCTATTGCTTCTTCAAAGACCTGGCCAAAATCCAGCTCCTAAAAAGCATTATCAATGGCATGTTGTTAGGTGTCCTGAGGCAGAAGATATTACAGAAATATGAGCTATCACTCATTATTGCTGCCAATTTTACAGGACAAACGTCAGCATAACACAGCCAAGGCCTCGTGTTTCTGATGCCAGCAGGGGCTCACAGCCCTGGAAAAGCAGGTCAGGCACCCTCGTGTTTGGCACCAGCTGGGGACAGGGCCACCATCGAGGGCTACCACAGACAAGAGCTCAAATCTATGTAATTTTTTATCTTTCTCAAAAGTGTTGTTTTTCCCTGTCCACCTTTAACTGAAACCCCTGACTGTGCTTTTCCCAGTGAGGTGACTTGGTGCCCACATTCTCTTCTGGCTGCACCCTCGTGTTTTCCCCCAAGCTGCTCCCCCATCAGGGGCATCCACAGGAACACTCAGGCTCAGTCTCATGCTGCAAACCATCTGGTACAGGCAGCATCAATCAGCTCCCCTCAGGCAAGGGCTGATTATTAACAGTGGAATTTTCCAAATATTGACTCATTTTAGCCTAAATAATCTCATTCTGTTGTCATCACCTACAAAGCTGGCTCTGCTTCACCTTCTGCAATACTTCAAAAGTGACTTAGCTGCCTCAAAGATATCTCACATGTAATAGCACCAGAACCAGGTCAGGTTTAGCACAGTCCATCAACTAAACTGGAACTCCCAGACCCCCATCTGCTCCTGTCAGATAGTGATAGGCATAAATCAATACACTCATTTCTGCACTCTTTTTCCATGACTGCATGCCTACAACAGAGAGGGAAGCACACACATTGAGCCTCATTGAACTTTAACAGAGACTACAGAAAACGTAAAAAGTGGCACCTTGATATAATATACACATCTCACCCCAGAGCGGTGCAATACAGGGATTAAAGAAACTTTAAGAAACAATGTACATATAAATAGGAAATATATCAGACTACTGTACACAGTACCTTGGAACATGAAGAACAGCTTTCCACTTGCTTGCAGCTCCCCATTATTTGATCCAACACCTCTTAAAAAACCCCCAAAAACCTCAAAATTCCTTCAAAACATCTCACAAAGAAGCACCACAGAACAAAGCCCCAAGGCTCTCTCTCTCTCTCTCCTGGCTGAACTATTCCTCTGCTGTTCATTAGCCCTGATCATGGGCACCTGGGACCCACAAGCACCCAGCTCCTGCTGGGCTGATTGCTCTGAATTGCCATGGTTTCATTAACTTCAACAGATCCCTAATGATAATCAGTGTCAGCTGAGGATGCAGGAGCTCTTTCTATTTGTTTATGAGCCCAGGCAGTGTTTGGAGAGAGTAGATAAAAAAAAATTCATGTTATTTTTCTTATTAAGCCTGAATTCAGGAGGGCAGTAGCTAAAGTTAACTTGCTTGCAAGCAAAAGGATTTGCTTTAGGATGTATTGATTCTACCCCTGAAATTCAGATATGAGGTTTAGCATCCATTTACTTAGAACAACTTCAAGGAACAGCAAGCAGGAGGTAGAAGAGGTTTTGGATGTTTTCCTGTTGCTAAGGAAACTTCCTCGGTGGTGGCTCTGTGCTCACCACAGCTGGGTCACTTGGGCTTTGCTTCTCTGAGTAAGGGGTGAGTCATGGTTGGAGAGTAAATGCACAAACTTCCCAAGGAATGCCTTTATCGTGTGCTTCCACTCGCATGTGAAAATAAAGATTGTTACTAGTGGTTCATAATATAAAGCTCTAGCAAATCTGTATTAATATTTTCATCAGTAGTCACATGATCTATATTACCAATTGTATCTGACTCTTCAAACACACAGGAAAAATAAAATTATTTTTCCACAGACTTACTAAAGATTTAACAGCTTGGCATTTGAGCATCAGTGACTTTGTTTCACTGAATTTTCCCATACACTCCCTTAACTAGATGTTACCTCCCAACACAGAGCTCCAGGGCCAGCCCTGTGTCATGAAGAGCCAAGAACCAGCATATGGTGACATTGGGAAAAATCTTCACATGTTGTTTGGCCACTGACTGCAGTTGTACATGGCTCAGAGAGGAAACCTCAGAGCAAGCTCCTCTGTCCTCCTGTCAATACCTGAATCATGCAGCAGGTCATGGGTTGCTCTGAATTGACCAGAGAATTGAACCCAAAACCAACCTAAACTCATTTGCAAACTTCGTGCCTCTATTCTCCAAAACGTGACTTGCTCTAAAGATATTTCCACTTGCTTCCAGATTGCCTTAAAAGAAACCTTCACCTAACTTTGACCTCAAATCTTTCTGCTCTGGTAAGGGCTGAGAGAAGATTGTTCTTTAGGACTCCAGCACTTGTTAATACTCTTAAAGAGATTACTCAAATCTTCTAAACAAATATCAGAATAGATTCTGGATTAAGCTTGGGTGCTAAAACGACCTTGCTGATAAAATCAGCATCATCAAACCTCACAGATTGAAGAGGGAAACCTTGGATGTAATTTTGACTCGGTAGCTACTATCATGGTAAGTCATCAGACTGCTCTGCATCCCTCTCCCCCTGTCTCTAATACTCTTGCAATATTCCTTGGGAATCAGTACAAGAAATGTGAGATCTTCCAGATCCTCGTGGGAAAAACAATATACTGAGACAGTCACTGAGGCTATGCACCACCCACTCTTTTCTTTCACTAAAGCTCTTTCCTTTTCCCATTTTGGGTATTTGAGTTGTCTGGCTGGTTCTGGTGTCAGCACAAGGCTGGTTTGTGGAACATCCCAACTCCTGTGTTGTTCAAAGTGCCATTGATCAGATGTGGATTCAGTTCTGTGCCTTTGGCAGGGTGGTCAGGCATGTTGGTGTACCCTGGGGTCCAGCATGGACCATGTCCTTTGCCTGCCCCTTCTGAGTGATTTCCCCTGTTTGCAGATAATGCCCAGAGTTATTTCTGTCCTGTGTCTGTGCAGTTTCCTTTGCATCTCACTTGGGTTTCAGAAATAATTAGTCCTGCAAAGACTGACATAGATTTTGGCTTTGTTACAGATACTTATTTCTTAAGAAAAAATAATGAGTTGGTGAGGTTTATGTTAAGTGGTTTTGTCATTGTGTTGTGACCAGTAATGAATCCCAGAAATTTTTTCAGGAATCTGTGACAAGCATTTCACAAAAGAGAGGTCATTGCATCACTTTGAACCTGCATCTCTTTTGTTGTTGTTCTTTTACAGTTCTTCTATAACCACCTCAGATTTCTGTGCAAAATCTCTAGTGTCTGTAATAGGGAAAAAATTTAAATCAAATGAGAATTAACAGGCTATTTGAAAAAAAAAATCCTTAGAAGGCAAAGTCCATTACGACTGAAGCATTTACATTTACTTCCAAATCTCTTCACCCAATTTTCAGTTTAATTTAGTCATTTGCTAATCCTAATTTTCCGGCACTGTGCTTACAATATCTAACCGAATATCACTCATGTGGAAACACATGAAAATTCTGCAACATCTGGAACTTATGGCCTCTGAACTCTTGTCATTTTGCTCCACAACTGTCAACATGTAATGGTGGGTCTGACTCCTTCTCCTCACAAACATTTTAGTCACCAATCCCTTCCTGAGCACTGTGCTCCATTTCTGGCAATGTTGTCCATTATGGCAAAAGTCCCACCAAACTTCAAGGACACCTAATGCAGGAACACAACTTTTTCCAAAAGATTTCTTCATATGCTATTATTTGGGTTTCCTTCGGTTTTAAATAATTTAATACATTTCAATGTTGACAGTGTGGTGTGTTGTGCATAGAAATAGCAAATAAATGTACTGTGTCAAAATACTGGGAATGGTGTGATTTGTGCACAGCAGTCAGAACTGAGAAGCTGAGTGTTGTACACCCTTGACTCCCAAGTAAAAGGATGAGTGATCTGGTTTTGTTGCACTGAGGAGGGCTGCTGTTTGAGCAGGCACATCCAAAGGCTCTGATTCCTTCACATCACCCTGGTTCACCCACTCCAGATGGAGTTCTGGCAAAGAACACCATGCAGGGGGGCCACGGTGGACCTGATCCTCTGATCCCAGCTGGGCTCACAGGGATCAAAAGCGTCTGTAAGGACCCCAAGCTGAGGCTGAAAGAGCATCTCCAGATGAGGCAGCTGAGAGACACTTTGTACTCCGTGATGCTGGCTCCCTTCCCTCCACAGCTGCCTCATTTGCTCTCTTTAGGGGGTTAGATTTCTGTCAGCTAATTTAAGGAGAAAAGCCTTTTTAATCCGGTGTCTTACCGACTCAGAGTATGTATATTTTTATACTATGAATAAAATATGAATATTAAGCTCTTTAGGCAGGGACTTTGTCTTCTGAGATATCTTCAAAGCCCTTAGCATGCTGCTGGTATTACAGGTGTAAATACTACAAATAGTATAATACAGTTTGGATCCCAGGGATCTGTTTCATTGGGAATGGGCTCACAAAGTGTATCTCGTTGGACAGAAAAGGCTCAGGAATGAGGAGGGCTTTCCCAGAAGTTAGTGCTGAGCCTTGACCTGGAAGAACTCGGGGTCAAGAGCCTGTTTTGATTTAGGTTTCCTCATAGTTCATGAGGCTTTTCTTGCTCAGGTTCCACTAGTTAGAAAGGGACAGCCTGCCCAAGGAACAAAAACGAGGTTTAGCATACAGAGCACTCCTTTGAGAAGTGGACAAGAGCTGTTTAACCCTGCCAGGTAACAGCATGTAGTAGTTCAAGGCAGAAAGGGAGAATGAATTCCCTAAGCAGATGAAGGCAAAGAGGGGAAAAGAACTTAAGAAAGTAAAACCTTTGTAGAAAAGAATATATTATTAACTGAAAAAGTAATTTAACAGAATAGTAATGTTCTCATACCACTGAGCAAATCTAATACCAACTCTGCAAATTTAATAAAATTGCTGCAAAGGCAGAGAAGTTCAATCTGAAGTGCTCTCTTCTGAGGCTGAGGCCAATGCCCATTAAATATAATAGAAATATTTCATCAGTTTCAACACCAGCCAGATCAGGTGTCCACTGGATTTGGATTGTCAGTGGCTGTTATTGTCTCCACAAAGTAATCCACTCAAATTTCCCATGACGACTAAAGTAACATCTAATTTCCACAACAATACAAGCAAATTCTCAGTATGGAATAATAGCATCCTTTAGATTGGAAAAGACCTTTAAGATCATCAAGTCCAGCCACTAGCCCAGCACTGCTAAGTCCACTGCTATGTCCCTACATGACTCCTCCACATCTCTTTGAAACACTTCCAAGGGTAATGACTCAACCACTTCCATGGGCAGCTTGTTCCACGTCTTGACAACCCTTTGGTGAAGGAACTTTTACTAATAACCCTTCTAAACCTCTCCTGGCACAGCTTGTGGCCATTTCCTCTTGTCCTCTCGCTTGTTACTTGGGAGAAGAGACCAGCTCTCACCTTGCTGCAACCTCCTTTGAGCAGATTATAGGAAGCAATAAATGCCCCCTGCACACACATCCTGCAGCCTCCTTTTCTTCAGGCTGAGCACCCCCAGCTCCCTCAGCTGCTCCTCACAGGGCTCCTGCTCCAGGTCCTCTCCAAGCTCCCTTGCCCTTCTCTGGACATGCTCCAGCCCCTCAATGTTTTTCTTGTAGTGAAGGACCCAAAACTGGACACAGCACCCGACGTGTGGCCTCACTAGTGCTGAGTACAGGGGGACAATTCTCTGCCCTGGTCCTGCTGGCCACACTATTCAGGGTGAGATGCCATTGGCTTCCTTGGCCACCTCTGCCTCCTGTTTGGCCAGCTGCTGACCTGTACGCCCAGTCCTTTTCTGCCAGGCATCTTTCTGTGCCATAATCCATGTGGAATTCAGCAGGCTGCACTGTACATGGAAAACTCTGGCTGCTCACTGATATTTCACCCAGTTATCTTGGTTTATCACTTTTTGCAGGTCTCAGCAATGTCTCTTGGTTGAGTGTTCCATTAACTTTTTCACCTCTTATGTCTTAAAAAAGACAGAAGTAATCTTAATCCCCCTTATCTTGCTGCACTATAATCTTGCTGCATTCCTGGTGCCTTCCCACAGAGACTTTGTGGAACTGTGGGGTTTTTTTTGCTTAGCCCAAAATTGGCTTGGAGGGAGACCGGGCAAAGAGTTACTTGAACAAACTAGAAATAGAAATTAAAGTCTTAGATTGTTCCTGATTTTAATTCATATCAGATTAGAGCAGGGTTTGTTTTACTGTGTTTTAAAAGAAAGACATTGTCTTTTGAGCATTTCTCTTTTGAGGTAGGAGATTGATTCCTGTTAGATCCTCTCTGTAGATTAGTCCCTTGGATGATCCACACACTTGAGCTGCTGGGACCAGCAATTAACCCAAACCTGTCAACTCTGGAAAAAATGTCACCATGACATCAGTGGTGTTCTTTCCCCTGGTGAACTCAGGGTGAGTGTAATGAAAAAAAAGAGGTGTAAGATTGGCAACTGTTTAAGTAATAATGACCAGGAAGAATAGGTAAGAAATCTACTTCCTTTAGCATGAGATTGAAGCAATTTTGTGGATCATACATCTGTAATAACTTGCTGTATTAGTAAATGCAGTACAGAAGCTTTCAAGTTCAAAGCAAGTCTCTCACTTTATTGCTTCAGAAAGTGAAGCCCAAAAGCTGCTGATCTATTTGTACAGATAAGCACCCCACAGAGTTCTCAGAGTCAGTGCAAACACTCAGGCTGAGATTCAATGCAAATAATAAATAAGTAGAGACTTAGGAAATAGAAATGTAAGACTTAAAACTAATTGAAATGCTGACCCAAAGAATAGCTCTTTATGTGCATTTCTTCAAATGTAATTCCAAGAAAGGGAAAAGGAGTGCAAAAATTTCAAGGTGGTAGACAAGAGAAGAGACAAGCAACATCCAGTGCAAAGAAGATGAACAAGGGCTAGGAAGGGGTGGAAGCAACACTGGATTTTTTTTTTTCAATTATTATTAAAATATATGAACTTAAAATTACTTTGTACAAATCAAGGTCTAATTTTGTACCCATGTTCTTTTTTAAGTTCAAGAGGAGTTTTGACATGAAACCTGTTTGTGTTTTGCTGAGCCGTTTTCATCTGCTTTGGTTATCTCTGAAGCTGCCAAGGAAAGGGGTGGGACAGGACGGGATGGGATGGGATGGGATGGGATGGGATGGGATGGGATGGGATGGGCCACCAATCTTTAAAGTTCGAATCAGCCTGTTCATCAGTTCGGGATTCCTGCTGATTAATGTATGGTAGGGTTTGGGTCATGCTAATCCTGAAATCTTGAAATTATTTAAATTCTTTTCAAGTCCTTATGCATTCCAAGATCTCCAACTGGACTGTGCAGGGCACAGCAGTAAAGAAAGGCCATCCTCAGCCCTGAATAAGTCAAAACATGCCCTGTCAAAATATCATTCAGAAGCTAAGACCTGGCAGGATCTGCTCTTGTTTAACCTTCAGTGTGAGATCAGGTCTCAATCTTTCTATTCTTGGTAACAGCTGATGAACTCAGTGTAACAAGGTATTAATAAACATCTGCCCAACTCTTAGATTAATATGGAGGAGAATTAATGGAGATCTTAGCACGTTCATATTTTCTAATTATGGCAGATGACTTTATTTATAGAAATAATAGAGAGAATGGAATTTGTCACTGGCACCATGTCAATATACATAACCAGATCCAATCATTTAATTGCGTTACATTTGGCCATGGAGTCACAGCAATAAAGGGCCCTCCTTAGTCAGAGCAGCTCAGTGGTCACGAGGTATGTCACTTTATGTTAGAAAGCTATTAGGATTAATTTTATTTTCAATGAATCCTGAGGAAAGTAAGTCATCTCAGACATACCTATTCCTGTTGGGGGAAAGGGATGGGGGAAATCTTTCCACCAGGAGAGGGGAAGGCCACAGCCCCTTGTGTACCTGCCTGATTTTCATGCTCATTTCTGGACACATTTTTCTTCCAGTCCCCAGAGCATCCAAAATAATGAAGCAGCACCCGAACAGAGGCCAGTGCTGTGTTTCAGGTGTCACTGGCCATGGCTAAGCCAGCTCCTGCAGCAGCTCTGGTTCATGCAGTGCTCCCCTCTCTGCTACGATAAAGCATCGCCAGTGCTGCTGTGGGAGCAATGACACACTGCACCACGGGGATAAATAAAGCATAATGTTAAACCTTGATATGTTTACACCTCCTAAGAGAGGGGAAAGAGGCCTATAAAACTCCCACTAAAGGAGCCAGGGCTGTTCAGTTCATTTGCAGCTTAATAGGTAAACCCTGCAGCCTGTTCTTATTGGGACATGCTAGTCTTAGAGAGCAGTTGGGGTTTAAGAAGGTTTAGGACTGAGTGTGGCTGTATCTTGAGGGTTTAAAGAACACTTCATAATGTTCAGTTTAGACAGGTAGACAGGGAAGTTTGGATCTTTCCTCCTAGGAGCAGGGAAAAGTAAAACAAGGCTATAATTATGGTGACAGATGGCTTGTCACACCCAGAACATTGCTAGTAATTTTGCTCCTTACACATTGAAAGAGATCTGGAGTGAAGCTGAAAAGCTGAGAAAGTCTTCTAGTTCTCTCTTGTTCTTCCAAAATGTGTTTCCTAATCTGTTCTGGTCTTCTGAAGCTATCAGTCTGAATTAATGAAAACAGAGCAAGGGAATGGTACAATTTCTATTAATTATAGAGGCAGGTTTGTGCAATAAACAGAATTCATATCCCTACAGTGCTGCTTAAGTACCTATAATTCAGCTGCCCTGCTCACAACTGCAGCATCTTCTTCACATTATTTTACAAATTAGCAAACCTGGAATCAGCAGCTGTGTACAGTGTGAAGACATTTAGTTTAACTGCAGAGGATCTGATCTGCTGAAATCCACGGGTGGTCTTCCAAGTGCTGCTTTTTGCTGGGATTGAGTTGCATCTCCCAAATTAAGTGCTCCTAGATCAGCTAAATGTTTTCCATAGAAGTGAAAATATAGACACTTAGGAAATAGTATCAGTTAGTTATTGTGACTGCTGATACTCTTCTGAGTACTGCCAAGCTAACACTTGGGGGATGCCCTTTCAAAGAGGAGCAGGAAGGGAGGTCAAGGCACTGCTGGAGCCAGCCTGACCTCCCAGCTCAGCCAGCTGGTTTGTATTTACAGCAGGGTGCATGGAATAGGAACCCACACATGGGTATCTTTACTCAGTAACCCACACCTCACAGGAATTTATTCTGTGCATCAAAATCTGCAGAACAGAACTGGATGTGCTGTTTCCCGGTCAGCTCTTCCTCTCCCACTGCCAGTGTTGGGACTGGCAGTAGCAATGGGCTGAATGAGCATCCTCTGGCCCATCAGACCAAGCCCAGAGCCTCAGGAGGACCTGGCTGCCTAAAGCACTGCTGCTCCAGCTGAGGTGAGGCAAGTGAGAGCTTTGGAAGTGGTGACAGACAAAAAAAGCAAAGGTCCTGGGGGCATAAAGGAAAACTGGAAAGGTGCAGAGCAATAGTCATTTTTGTTCCACTCCTGATTTCTACTTTCCAGATTAAATAAACTTCTCTTTTCCTCTGCACTGAGTGTGGGGAAGCAAATTCCTGCTTCCCAGTCACCAAATGTGCTTGAGAGCAGAACTCCAGCTGCAAGCCCAGAACTTTGCACCAGCAAACTGGTCTGACTGAGGAGCACTCTGGTGACTGAAACACTCAGTAGCAACATTTTCCAGCCCCTGAAACGTGCCAGTAGCAGATCACTTTGGGTGAAAACGTGTTCTGATAGCAAATGACTCCACCAGGCTACAGAAAAAACAAAAAGGCACTTCTCTGAGCTGTGGTGCAAAAGGTTGATTTTTTTAATCGACTACTCACAGGGCTGCTGGTGTTACATTTTAAGCATCTGACTCAGGCAGTCGAGTGGAAAGGTGATAAAATCCTTGACTTTGATTGAATTTCCATTGTGGAAAAACATAAAAATAAATGCAAACACTATGAAAAAAATAAATTTAAAAAAAGCTACTATTGAACAAAATGTTCCACACCATTTTTTATAATCTGTACAGATACTGAAAAAAACACCTCTTTTTTGCCTTTCATGAAGGTCAAAAATCAGCTTTCAAGCATTCTTTCAACAGGCATTATGTTTAAACACTGAACCGCCTGCCTGTTTAAGGAGCATTTTCTTCAATTACATCCAACATTAGTGCAGCTGTTAGGATTTCCCAAGGGACCAGTGCAAACCGAAGAAAAGCCTTTGCTGTGGTGCTGACAGGCTCTGTGGCTTTGCTCTGGCCCTTTGCTTGCTTCTGCATTCAGCTGCTGACCTCATAGGTGTAAATAAGAAGAAAATCAAGTCCCCAGTCTCTTCTGAGTACATGTCAAAGAGCACTGAAATTATGGACTCCACTAAGCTTGTACAGCAGCTTAAAAAGAAGAATTTTTTAAAAGCAGCTCTAGTGTAAGGAAAAGGAGCAAGTATGGGTGAAAGTTAAAATTTTCACCCTCTGCAATAAAAATGCAGTTCCTGATATTTTCTCTAATTGAATTACTACTATGAAATCAATAAGGGACAAACGCCCTCTGAACACATTAGGAGGAAGAGCAGCAGCTTTTATTTACTTATTACACTGTATTAGGGAGACAGGCACACATTTTACAGCAGGAACAGCTCAAAGCATGAGCAGGGCATTAGCTGACACCTTCAGAAGTTACCCTACAGGTATGTCTGCTTAAATGATCCAAACAATTTGAAGAATTCAAACACCAGCTTTCAGGAGCGAGGTAGTATCTTGAGAATATCTCCATATGAAAAACATTTTTGGTTGTACTTCCCTTAGCAGCCTCCTCAGCCACAAGCTGTGTTGTACAGCACCTTTATAATGGAAATGGTCTTCAGGATTTCAAGGTCAATGTGACAACACAGCTTTTCTGCATTTTGATTCAAATGTAATTCACATTATTATTGAGGCTCAGAGATTCTCAAAAGAGATGGAGGCAGGAAGAATATCCACAGAAACATCAATTTGGGTGAAAATTAACATGCAATTATTAAACTGTCCTAAAGAGCAGAGAATACAGACATAATGCATATGTTCTGATTTTCAGCATCAATTTCCTTGTTTCGTTAATAGCAGTATCAAATTATTAGCAAAAGCCTTTTGTTGTTTGGAAGAAGGAGAGTGGAGGATGGTCAGATGATGGACAGACACCTTAGAGACAAAAAACAGGGAAGGTGAGATGATGCAAGCTGTACCTGTGGCAATTATTTGAACAAATCCCATCTGTGTGGCACTGGAGGATAGGGGCAAGCTCCTGCTCTCTGGGCAGGTCTCCTATGGGTCTTCAGTGCACATTTTAGGAGCCAGAATCTGTTTTTCATCTCCCCTGTGACATTTGGTGGGTTAGGACAGTGATTTTGCCTTGATCCTGATCATTTGTGTCATTCAGCAGCTGCTGGGTGTCCTGTGGCCAGCATCAGCAGCACAGCCCATGACAAAGCCAGCAGTGTCTGGGGATAATTGATCCCAAGGAGGTGCCACAGGGCTCTCCGTGTTGGCAGTGTCCCCAGGACAGAGGTGGGATGTTCCTCTGGCTGTGACTCCTTGGTGGTGAGGAATTTTGAGCTTGCAGCACATGAACCACTTCCCAATTTGGGAGGTCCTTCATACTCTGAGTGCTGCTCCCCAACACACAAACGAGCTTCCCTTGAGCCTGGAGAATGGGTGGTGCACAGAGCTGTGGAGAAAAGTGGGAGCTTTTTCCCTGAAGGAAGGTAAAACAGGTGTGGACCTCACACATCCACACACAAGGACATGTCCTGGACACTGCCCCTGTGTAAAGCTGAGGGTAGGAAGAAACCCAGCCCCACTGAGCTGCCCATGCACAGCCTTGGGGTTCTCCCCAGCAGCAGTGGGGATCAGGATGATGCTGAAATAGTGGGATTTGGAGAGTTTGGAGACCTGAATTAGTGCCAGACATGTTGTCAGGTGAACCCACCTGTGGAGGAGAAGTTGTTCAGTGCCAGACCTGTCACTGACTCTCCCAGAAAGTCAATTCTCTCTGAGTATCCTGCAGTGGAACTCCAGTACTGAGATGGGTGTCTTCCCGAGAGCTATTACAAAATAACCTCCCACAAATAGCCCAGACACCAAAATCTATCCCTGCATTCTGACAATTTCAGTGTGTTGCTAGCTCACACTTTGCTGCCACCAGTTCTGCAAGGCAGTTTTGCCCAGCACTGTTGAAAAGGAAAACACTCACTGTGCCCTGGGGGAAATGAAGCATGGAAGTCCCGTTATCACTGACAGAAGTTTTGTCTCTAATTCCCCATCTGCTCTTCTGAATGTTAACCTACAGTGCTGGCACATAAATGATAAATAAGAATTCCAAGCAGGAAGCGACAAAATATTAGTCAGATAGGCTGATGGTGTCTGCAAAAATGTGGTGTGGATGTTCATGTTTCACAGAAGATAAATTATAGGGCAAAATAATATTATATTACACTGATCAAAGGAAAATACTGTCACAGAATAGGACAAAGTAATGGACAAAACCAGATTTATTTATTTTTTTTATCTTTAATACATATAGGATTCTGCACAGTTCCTCCTTCCTGTTCTAGTTATTTGTGTTTAGCAGCTGAATAAAATAGCACACGAGGCAAGAAATCTGTGAGGAGAGTAATAATGTGATGCATAGTGTTAACTTGCTTGTTTTGGATATATCAATTTATCTTGGTTAAATAGAAGCTTGGTCCAAGTACTAAGCCAAGTAATCATGATTAGGGAGAGAAAAAGACATTCACCCCCTTGGAAACTCAATACGTTTCAACAGTAAGAGCACTGCAGTGACATTGTTTGAAGCTGGATGCTTGCACTAATTAATAGAGATTTTTGTCATGTGAGGAATGGAAGCATCTGACTGCTCCTACCATTCCTTTCGTTTCCAGACCAGTTATAAGACCAAAAATATTCAGGGTTTTTGTTTCATGGACGTGGCCAGTTTAGTGGTTCAGTGCTCCACTGCCCTCGGAGAACAGCAGAGATTTTGTTCTTTTTTATGGTTTAAAACTGCATTGAAGGCATATGCACACTCTTCAGTCTTAGAGAAACTTTGCTTTTGTTCTTTCTCACTATCTTTTTTCCTGACTCTCAAGAAAAATTGGTTTTATGCTAAAAATTATCCTACAAGAACACATCTGTAAAGAGATTCATGAACTCCCGAGCTGTTGTTTTCCAAAGAGGCTGAATCTGCATCTGTATCATCCAGCAATCAGGCACTGAACTCCTCTGCAGAGCAGGTGCTTTAGAGTTTACACTGATTTTTGACCTCGTGGCTGGTGGCTAAGCCCAGTGCATCAGCCTCATCTCAGCAGTCAATTGACTCCTCCTGCCTCACCAGATTTCCCATCCACCTCACACCAGCTGCCTCTCATTGCATTTCATCACTACCTGGCTGCAGCATGCTGCTGCTCCTGCTCTCTTGTGCAGTCACATCACTGCTCTCTTTTAGGTTGTGACCCCTTTCTTTCCAACACTCTACCTTCATGTGGCCCACTTAGTTTCTACCTTTCTCCCTTGCCTTGCTCATAAAGCTGGATTTGACTGTGTCCTAAGCACAAATTACTCCACGAGAAAAGCCTCCATGGTTCTCTGGGGCATGTATCTACTCAGGAAGAATTAGGATTTTGCATTGTTCTTCCAATCAGCCACTTGGCTTCTGTCCCTAATATGTGGCTTGGACATCCTTCCATCCCTCCACAGACTATTACAGAATATATCTGGTCATATATGAGCACAGGTCCCCAACTGGTAAGCACCAGCTGTGTTTAGAGGTCATTAGAAATATTATTTCCACATTATTCCCAGGAGCTGCTCTATTTTGCTATGAATAGTAGAACTACTCAATGGAGAGAACTCCCTTCCATTCAATTACTATCTTAATATTGAGCTCATTGTTAAAACAACAGCTCCTCTCCACTAATCAGCAAAAAGCAATCAGGCAAAGCAAACAGAGATCTCCAGAGGACATGTGTGAGTTCAAAGGTCCACAGAGTTGTAGTCATGTTGCACATTACTTAGACTCAAGACCCAATAGACAGCTGCACTACAGAATTACATTTTAAAAAAATAAGGACATAAAGTTTTAAATTCTGTGAAAACTGTGTGAAATGTGTGCAGGAAAAAAATATGTCTGGAGCTTTTCTACAGCACTTGGGCACAAAATTTTGTTTTGTGCATCTAAGCAATTTATCATATTCAACTAAGAGGGCTACAGATGGGGAAGTTTGTGTTCTGAAAGGATGACAAGCCACTGCAGAGTGCTTATGATGCCAATTTTACCCTTTTCTAATAAGACAAAGAGGAAAGATGCTCATGAGAACCAAGCCGGGTGTTTGTTTTTACCAGAGAGTTGCTTATTTCACAGCTCCATGACTCAGTATCAGTAATATTGGGAATTACAACTGTCTTTCTCCTTCAAGCCCTTTCCTTACTTTCAAGGCAGACAAGTACTTTCTATCCAGTGTCTGCCATAGCCAGGTTTCAAAGCTGATGTGTCAGGACTATTCACAACCTACCTGTAGAGATTCCCCTGTGTTCAGAGGTCCTCCAGCAGGTCCAAGAGACCACATGTGATGGAACACAACTTCCAGTCAGCTGGAGATACACACTCAAGCTCCTCCTGTTCCTCCAATCCAGCAGCCTCTGACATTTAGATCTCAACTATCCTTGCATATGTCAGCAGATTTAATGTAACATTTTTCACTGAGAGACAGAGAAATTAAACCAGCAGCAAACAGTTAAGTAATTTTCTTGAATTTCCAGGTCACTTTGGCAGGGCTGATCCAGCACTCTCCGTCCTCTTCCCTGGTCACGTTTTTGAATCAGATCTTTAAGGAACTTGCCTGCACAAACACAGTGCAAAAGTGGTTGCCTGCAACAGTGAAGGAGCTTTACACCAATACCCAAAGCAGAGAGCCAACCTGCTGTGAGCAGTGCAGGCTGGAGCTCTCGTCTGGACCAGGGATGATGCCAGGGAAGAACTTTTGCAAATGATGTCCTTACTCTGCTCTGCTCTCTGTGTCACACCTGCACCTTTGCAGGTGTCTCTGGGCAGTGGTCTGCAGTAAGCTGTGACATGAGAGGCTGCAGCAGTGGCTTTGTAGGGGTGCTCCCTGTCCCCCCCCCGGCAGCACACGGGTCTGCCCAGCTGTGCTCTGCTAGATGCTCATAACTATAACCAAGAAGACTAAGAGCAGACTGCTGTATTTTACCACAGAAAATAAAGTCAAACAACAGCTAAAACTGAGGAGGGGAGGAGGGAAAGGGGAGCACAGAAGACAGACCAAAGGCAGCAGAAGAGTTGTATTTATTTTCTAATGCCATCTCTTTTAGTGGCTGTGATGAGCGCTGTAACTAAAGGAATCTAACTGAATTAGAATTTCAATATGTCCTGAGCAGATTGGAGCTGTTTCCATTCATGAGCAGCACGTCCCAGCTGTAATTGCCTGCTTGCTTATCCACATAGCTCTTTACAGCTAATCCAAATGCAGACTCAAAAATAAATAGTGCCAGAGTATTCCCTTCCCGCTGGGCAGTGGTTTCAGCTCTCCTCTGCCTTTGCTTTGTTCCGGCTGGTGCTCTCCGTGGCACAGGGACTGGCTCAAAGGAGATAAAAGATGATTGACCCGCTCAAGGAATTAGGTGACAGAAAAGCCACTCCTGCCGTATCTGCCCTGCCTGTTTGTGCTTTTCCTCTGGGTGCTGCTTTGCATCTGTTTATCTTTCTCTGCCCTCACCTCCCTCCCCTGCCACATCACTCATGCAATATGTTTCTCCTTCGTGGTTTCCCTAAAAGCTGCTGGTGTCCTCTGTGTCCCCAGCAGCATCACCCTTCCTCTCCCTCTGCTCCTACCCTCAAACACACCGTCAGTACTTTAGTGCTGAAGTGAAACCCTCTTCAGGGACATCTAAAAGCCACGTCCTTCTCAGATCAGCTTCTCTGGAGGGGTGTAAAGCTGGGGCACAGTTGCACAAGGCTGGAAGGGGTGTCCCCGTGGACAGGACTTGGCACAACCACAAAGCAAGGCGCTGCCTTTGCTCTCTGACACAAGCATCTCTACAAGTCTTGGCTCTCCTCCCTCCTCCCTGGGTGGAAGGTGGTTGTCCACCATTCTTTAGGCTGTTTTTCTCGACTACAACCAGCACAGACTTCCTGGGAGCCTTTGGCCGAGTCTCAGCAGCCTCTGTGCCTCTGTTCATCACCTCTAAAACAGCACTGCCAACACCCTGTTGCTTCACACTTTGGGGTATAAATCCCAGGTTCCTCAAACGGCAGTGGTGAAAGGACATAGGAGCCAAGTCTGAAGCCACTTCACTTCAGCACAGTCAGAGGCATTCAGCTCCCACTGGGCAACAAATTACTCTTAAAAATATATTTATTAGTATCCAAAACAGCATCCTTTAAGATCTGGTCAAGTAGATACCCATAAAAACTCATCTGGGGAGAAGGTCATTCCCTCCTGATGACCATCAAAGAGGAGACTGATCTCAGCATGGAGCAGTGTGCCTCTACCCCATCTCCCTTCTCTCACCCCATCTCCATTTCCCACTGGGTTTATCAGGGCATAGCCATGAGCCACAGAGCCTCCCCACTGCCCTTATCCCACATGCTCTTATCCAGCCAGCCTGGCCCAGCTCTTGTGCTGCAGTGCAGCACCCAAAGTGATCTATCCCTCTGCAACTGCAGGGGACTGTGTTAAGATTGAAAGGAGAGCATCAAGTGAGGTAGTGCAGCATTTTCACTGCCTTCCTCCTTGCCTCCAGGATCCTTCTCCATCAGTGTAATACTACCTGGTCTTTGGCAGAGCAGATCTCCCTATAAAAATCTCTTGGCTCAGCTGGAGAGAAGCAAATTGCAGGGAGGTGACCCTGCCCTTGCCACTGCTGCACCCCCCCCCAGAGCCAACCCCATTTTACAGGCAGGTTGTGCCCTTCTCTGAAGCCAGGGAGCAGCTGAGATGATGAATATAGTGTTTGTCCAATGTGTCACTTGCTACGTAAATTCAAATTCAGCACAGAAAAGCTAAAAATGTTTGCAAAATTCTGACAGGCAAAGTGGACAATTATGTTCAGCTGTTCCTCACAGACGTTGATCCTCATGACTGCAACGTGCCAAGAGAGGCATTGCCTCGTGCTTGGATTGCAAACTCACCAGCACCAAAACCTGAGCATGGTAGCAAGGGCTGGCTCTTCACTACATGTTCTGCCACCTGGAGATGGTCTGAAAGTGTCCCCAGCCAGGTACAGTGGCACTAGCACTTCTCTTGTACACACAGGGAAACTGATAATAATGCCAGACTGCCCCAAGGCAGCCAAAAGGTCACCAAAGAAGAGAAGTTGTGAGTCTTTTGCTTGCAGTGACAGCAGCTCCCTCCTTTGTGGTTGACCTGGGGAAACAGGATTTCTTCAAATTTGCTGTTTCAATCAACTAAATCAGAATAATTGAGACTAACACAGTGTGGTCAAGGTGGGTGAAACAAGTTGCCATTGGGATAGTAATGTATAGGAAAAGACACTTGGGAAAAAAAAGAAAATAAAATTGGAGAAGGAAGTTAAAGGTAAAAAGATCACAAAGAATAAAGGCTAAAAAATCTACAGACGTGCTGGGTGGACTAGGAAGGTAGCTCTTGGGAAAGTGGAAGCCTAGGGATGAAGGGCATAATTAAATGGCAACGCTTGGAAGCTTTTTCAAAATAAAGAAAGTTAGAACTGGACATGAGATGGAAACCTGGAAGATTCAGAGATTACATTGGAATATTTAATCCTGAAGTGTAAACATATTGTTATGCAGCAGGTAGATACAGATACTCAGCCTTTCTAAATACTTCTCTTTCTCCTGTATACACTGGGAAAAGGGAATTAACAATTGTCAAGGATAGTCATCATAAGTATAAAGAAATATTGCCTTGGAAAACATGCCCAAATGTCACTGTGTCCCACAAACAGCTGATCTGCACATCTGTGTGATGGCTTCAGTTGTCACTGGCAGTCCTGTTCTCCTCCCTTGGCTATGGAATGTCCTAGACATGCCTGTGACATGGGAATCCAGCAAGACCACTCTGTGCCCAGGATGTCTTCCTCATTCAACTCAAAATGGAGATGGAGAGCTCATCTCTGAGCTCTGAGCTCTGGGGAGATTCTGGAGCAGGGTCAGAAATAGAGGTGAATCATTAATGCAGCATCATTAACCATCAGCCTTCCTATCCTCTTGTCAGTACATTAGCACCAGCTGCCCACTGTCCATTTTCCCCTTGCCATAATGAGGACTGAAGGTCATCTGCTGGTTGGGTTACTCTGTTCGTGCAGCTGGGGCTCCTGAGATGCTGCAACAAGAGCAGCAATTTGTGTCACTGTGTCCTGCCCCATGCCCATCAGCTGTGGAGCAGCAAAGTTCCATCAGGAGGCACAAATTCACCCTTTGATGTTGCTTTTGCTGCTCCTCAGTTCAGAGCTGCTGCTGCTGCCAGAGCATTAAATGTTCCCTGAGTGGTGACTGTCTTCTGCTAATGCAGAATTCTTTTGTGAGTTAGCTTAATCTTGTTCTTGGTGTGTGTTTTCTGTCTTGTTCTGGATGCAAACAAGGGTATTTAGTCCGATTCTTTCATTCTTTTAATACCAGGACTGGGAAACTGCCCTGGATCGCCTCCTGAATCAGACAGGATCATCTAAAAACAGTAGTTACTTCCACCACTCTGCCTGGGAAAATCTTCCATGCTCTAAGGCACCTGAAAGCCAGACTAGCCTCCAGTCAGGCTACACTTTACATTAAAACTTCAGCAGGCTGTTTTATTTATTCTCCCATCCTTCATCACACACCACTTTTCCCTGTTTTCTGGCTCATCAAAGCCATAAGAGAACATTCTGTCACCAGACCTATTGGGACAGAAAGTCTAACTGTATTCAGTAAATTCACCTCAAAGTGAACAACTGTCTCCTTGCAGGTTGTCTTTGATTCCTCGTTTCAGTCTCTTCCTTTTCCCATAGGTGATGGTGGTTGAGACTACTCAAAAATAAAAGGTTTATCCAGGCATGAGAGAAAACAAATATCTCCCATCACTCAACAGCAACTGACCCATCTGTCCAAGAAGTGGCACTGACAGCTGTGTGGTGGCATGGGGAGAGATTAATGTGCACTAGCAGGAAAACCTTGGGGTTTCCAGAGAACTCCCTTGAGGTTTGAATGAATCTTCTGGTTGGGAAATACCAGGATAAAAGCATCCAGCACTTGTCAGCATGGACAGTGGGAGATGTGGGTGTATTCAGACAGAGCTGAGGTGGTCAGTGATTGCATCTTCAGGTGAATGTTCAGCTTTTCCTGCCTTTTGATGAATCAGGGTGTCTTTTATGAGGCAAAATTAATGCAAGTGCTTCTCTATTTACAGTGGCCCCATTGCTCAGGAAATGAAATGTCATAAGGGGGGAAAAAAGCTAATTAGTTTGGTGCCAAAAATGGTTCTCCAAGGTCTCAGAAACCCTATGGTTAACATAAACATAGACAGAGGCAATTACAAGCAAACACACATACAAAACCCACCTTTCCCTCTAAAAGCATGGTCTGCAACATCTCTCTTTGGCTGTTCACAGCTGTGGTGACCCAGAAGTAAGGGAATTTTCATACCCATCATGACACAAACTGAAGACAGAGGAAGGAGAGCAGCCAACCCAGGCTGAAAGTGAGGACAGCAGGGTAATATAGGGTATGTAATATAGTCCCCAAGGTACCAGCTAAGGGATTTTGTGATTTACTCTCAGAACTACATCCTTTTTTTGAGCAATTTGAAGCAAATGCTGCCCTGTTGTGTTTTCTTCACACTGAAATACTCAATCAGGTGGTTGGGTGGACGTATTGATACTCCTTAGGCCAGAGCAGAATAGTTCTAATTTTATAAGAGCTATCTCAAGTCTTCATCTTGCAATGGCTGAAAAAGTGAACATCTTCTCAGGTTTTCTAGTGAGTTCCATGAAATCCACCAGCAGGAACTGTTCAAGGAGAGGATGAGAACAAGAGAAGATGGGAGGAGTGGAACAGCATCACAGACTCATGTATTTGTACCAGACTGTGCACTCTTTACTCTGCATTTCTGCCCTTAACCTTGAGCATTTACTCAGAATAGATCCAGAAATGAAAGATGAATAGTGTTTTGTAAAAACCAAAGCTTGGCCTCCTTGTCTGTCTCTGTGGCAACTGTGTCAAGAAACAACTGTGTTCATGCCACACTGTGAAAATAGTGAGGGAGGCAGAGATGCTCTGGCAAGGTCAGGCAGAAAGCCCAGAGTCCCACCCAGCATCCTGACTAGCAAAAGTCACATCAACTGCAGCAGTTTGTGCATAACCTGCCCTATAGGAATATCTCCCACAGAGTCCTGGTATATTAGTGTTTTTTGGGTTTTTTTTCAAAAAAGCAGCTTGAAGCATCTCTTCTCCACTGTCTTTAACAGGTATTTTCGTGACTTTAGGTGCTCCGTCTGTTCAAGCAATAACACAATCCACTCTGAATGCAACGCTGACATCCTGCAGTAATGAGTTTCACAGGCTGATTACTTGTTGCATGATAAAAATAAGTTGCCAGCAGCTGACTCTGAGAAGCAATGGGGAAAAAAAAATAGCAAACAAGAAAAAGTAGCTATTTTTTTTTTCTCAGAAAAGAGAGAAGGGCAGTGAAGAAATATGGTTCACAGTCCTGCCTAGAGACTTACCCAGGAGGGAGAAAGGCATGGAAGTTTGTTAACTGACCTGGTGGGGCAGAGCATGCTCATGAAGGTTGCAACTTTGAATGTTAAGAATTCTCCAAAGGCCTTCAAAGAAGGGTCTTGGGGAGTTGGTATTGTTGCTGTTGTACAAAAGATCTTTACCTAACTTCTAAGCCCTGCCTACAGGAACCATGGACTTCAGTCACTAATGTCGACCTCTGGAGTAGTGTTATGATGTCATCAGTGTTACAATTTTACACAAAATTAGGTGTGCAATTGTGTGTTAAATAGTGGTAGTTAGCTTGGATTGCTCAACTAACGAAGCAGGCAGCATTAAAGCTGTCACATATGGACTGCTCCAGGGCACTGGCACTACAAGGGAGTCTGAAACACTGATTTCACTGGGAAGAGAAGCACCCCTTTTCCTTCTCTGGCATTCCCTCAGTGGGACAGACCCCCTCACCCAGCTCCCAGCCCAGCAGTGCTCCTGCAATTTGCTCTGGAGTTTCTAAATCTGGCTCCTTGCCCAGGGTGTCCTGCCCAGGTGTCCCTGTAGGCTCAGACAGGTGGCAGAAGCTGCTGATGACCTCTAATGTGTACCCAAGATTTACTTAATTAAGAAGAGGCTCTCTAATAGCATTCACTACCATCTCCTGATGGCTCTGGGACCACTCAGGCTGTGGCAGCAAAACCAGCCAGGGTTTGCTGTAGTGTGTGACATCCTAAAGAGTGCAGTGGCAAATACATAATTTTATTTTCCAGCATTAAGGGACTCAGCCTGGAACAGGTTCAGTCCAGTATTCACTGTGGACCCTGGGTAGTTGGTCTGACCCCTCCTGCATGGCTTGGAGCAGAAGCACCAGCTGGGTGGTCACTGTGGAAATGTGGGTAAAATCTTATCCAGCAGTGTGAGGATTTGGCTCAAGGTCTTAAAAGTGAAATTTCTGATCAATATCACTATCAAAACATTTAGTTGTTGGCTACATTAATTAGATCCCAGCAGATGCTACTTTACCTTCTAAACTATTGTTATTTCAGGGATGTAGTAGTGCTTCATCTTGTTGCTTAATCCCCAATCCTTAACTACAGTGGTTGTAAAGAAAGAACAGAATTGTTCTTGGCATTCAGACTGCAATGGCGACCACAGAATTAGGGAAAGGGCTGGGGGAGATTCCCCTCCTTCCTCCCTTCTTTTGGACTACCTTCGTGTCCAATTTGCTGTTCACAAATGCAGCCAAAAGCTTCATCAAATATTGCCACCTCTTATTTTAAGTAAGGTCCTTGTCTGCAAGTCCCAGTCCTGAGCCAGCATCTGAGCAGGGCAGCAGGAGCCCAGCAGGGAGGAGGTGACAGGAACACCAGTTTGCCCAGTTTGCCTGTCCAGCTGCACATCCAGGGTGTGAATTTGGCCTGGGGCTGGGTCATGAACCCTGTGGTGGGGGCTCTGGGCTGACTCCAGGTGGAATGCCCAGTCCCTTGGCACCCACCAGCCTGTCTGCACTCAGATGGATTTTGGCTCCTGTCCATGTCAGTCTTCCCCTGCAGCCACCTCCGTGGTATTTAAGTATTCTCCTGGTTCACCACTATGCAAATATTGAAATTAGCCTTTGTATGATTATGGAGACAGTGACATTAGAGACTTTCTCAGATCATGTGCCTTCTCTGCTGACAGCATCAGCCATCAGGTTTATTTTTCAGTGAGGTAAGAGTGGCCCCCGGTGTATGAAAACTTTACAATTAAGTCTTTGGTATCTGGAATATTTTTTTTTCCTTAAGCTTTTATCTGAATGCATTAAAAACACAACATGTTGTGCTGTGAAAGAATGAAGAATGCAAAATGCAGCCTTCATAGGAATGGCCTAATTCTCAGAGTCCAAGACTTTTAACTGAGCCTCACTAAAACCAGAACAATTTAAGAGGGGCTACAAGGGGAGCCATAGCCCCACTAGCAGGTCTAATATGGCCTGAGACCCTGAAAGAAGGCAACAGATCTCATACCCTGAAGTGAAACAAAGATCCCTTGGGCAGGGATCTAACTGGTCTGGCCAGATGGCCTCAGGACAGTAATTTCTCCGCAGGAAGAGATATCTTTATTATATCAGTTACATTTCCACAAAATGCTGCATTTACATCTCATACTTGTGCCTCATTCACACACCTTCCCCGAGAGCCTCACCTTACAGAGAACTGCAGAACAATCTGAAACCTGTAATGAGTGTGTATGTGCTGAAACAATAGCCATTTTGTCCCTAGAAAATACTGCCATAAGAACATTGGACACAGCTATTACCTTTTCTTAAACAACTGATGATTTCTTGCCCGTGGCACGAATCCTTTGCAGCGTGGAGCAGAGCTAAGCCTGATTAGCCAGCCTCATCTTTTGCCAGTGGGGCTAATGGGATTTATTCTCCATTCTAACACACTGGTCTCTCATCCCCATTATTTTACATCTCACCTCGAGTTAACAAATGCTCCATCTTCAGAGCTCACGGGGCATGGCCACAGGGCATCTGCCACGCTGGATATTGTGTGCTCTGCCACGCTGGATGGGCAGTGACAAAAATTATCCCTCTTCCCCCAGGTCCTTCCATCGTCCCACTGCAGCGAGCAGAGCCAACACTGGGCAACCCTCTAAAATGTTTATTTGGACCAGTGGCCGGGGATCCACATCTTACAGACACGATGAGAAAAGGTAAACGGCGCCCGTGCCGACTGTCTCTGGTGGGTTTGAATATTTCTGGGTGTGGCCCGTGGCTTCTCCCCAGTGGTGGCACTGGACAGGTAGGCGGGATGCAAAGGGTGTCCTCCCTGTGCCTCAAAACCCGGCTGCTGCTCCCCCAGGCACAGGAGCAGCCCAGGAGTGCCAGGGATACTGTGCCAGAGCCATGGCCAAAGTCTCCCTTGCTCTCAGGACATCAGCAGCACACTGTGACCATCTCTGCTTTAGGTTTAAAATCGCACTAATCCCCAGCCACAGGTTTGCAGCCCCATGCCCTGTGAAGCCTTCACCTTCTTGCAGGTGTCCTGCCTGCAGCCATCAGCCACGCTGTCCCCTAGGCAGATCACTGCCCCACACAGCTGTTACACATCTGGGGGATGCATCCGGCTGCCAGAGGTGTTTTCTGCTTGTACAGGGCCACGTGTGAGGATGAGCATGTGTGCAATGCTTTGCACAGTAGCTGGGGGTTGTTCAGCTGCTGAAAGTGAGCTGGTGAGCCACCAGCCCACTTGAGTGGTGCTGCTGGAGGGAACAGGCTGAAGGAGACAGAGGAATAAATGAGTTACTGGATCTCCCAGGGGAGCAGGGAAATGTGCCAAAGAGAAGGAAAGGGAAGGAGAGGTTTGAAGTCCACAGACAAAGGCAGTGCTCAGTTGGGAATAAAAGAAGTTAAATATCAATGATGAAAGAATAATTGCCAGTAATGCTCAGACTCATCCTTCCAAAATCCCTCTCTTTTGTAGTAAGATTTGCTGGACAGCTTGTCTTGTCACAACAAGGACAAATTTGCCTTTCTTTTCTTTCCTTTGCCCCTTCCCACCTCTCCTGCAGTTCCTCTCACAGCCACTATTTAATGTAATCACAAAAAATTACACTCAAGCGAAGCAAAACCAGATATCAGTGTATGTACAGTGCCAATTACCAAAACACACTCTTCAGTAATTCTAATGAGACATTACTATTGGCATCTGCTTGGGAACGTGCACTCCTGAATTCAGGCAGCAGAGCTGCCCTGAGGACCCTGAGATTCTTTGGAGATTTGGCCGATTTGCTGAATGTTTCTGCAAAGGTTGCATAGATGCTCAGCTCTTTGGATTCTCTGATCCCAAACAGATATTTTGAAGACAAAAAATCCAGCTTTGCAGCATGAACTTTCATTGCAGCTGGTTGTGTAAATGCCTCCTGTGCTTCTGCCAGTCTCTTCTTCAACTGAATTTTCCCCAGGCTAATGTCCTTCTGCATTAGAACTATCATGGTCCAAGGTTAGGCACTCGGAGGAGATATCTGCCCACACTTTGGGCTGGCTGGAAGCTCCTGATTAGCACAGCCTATGACTTTCACCATGGCTTGAAGCCAGGCTTATTAACTTGGGCTGAGGACTCACCAGAGTCTGGTCAGTATAAATCCAGGCAGAGCTCATCCCTGCCTGCCTGCAGGAACAGGGAATAGGGAGCAGCATCCCTATGCCTACACACCAGCCATGGTAAATTCAGATATCTTCACAAGCCTTTGGGTGGGTTTATTTCCCAAGAGGTTCTTAGAGCTGCACAGAAGGATTTCTTAGTATCTTGTGAGTGATTAATAAAATGCAGGAGGGAAAGGGAGGAAAAGAAGATGGAAATAAGAGAGTGTTGATGGCAGCCTGAGGACTGCAGAGGAGATGTGTGAACACAGACCAAGTGCTGTTAGTGGGAGAAATTCATCCTCCAGTGTCTGGCAGTGATTTTAACACATGTAAGGTCACCAGAGTCATCATTATATCAAACAAGTGGTGCCTTTTAGAGAAATGATTCACCTTAAATGACCCTTTCCCAGGAATTTTGTTCTTTAAACTTCAGGCAGGAAGATTGTCATATGGATCAGCAAACTTGTCACCAACATATGCTACAACCACAGACTTTTGAGGGGTTGCACTATAATATTAACTGGGCTGCAGTAAGCCACTTGCTCTAAAGGAATCACCTCCTCCTGGCTGGAAGGTATCTCTCAGGCACCTTTTTTTGCAGGATCAGCACCAGAATATCTGTATTTCCTTGCTGTTTTAGCCATTGACAATTCCCCAGCTGCCACTTTTTATGCTAGTCGAGCCCTCATTCTTTCTCAGCTGTCAAAGAGGCTCTCCACACCATTGCAACCATTGTAAAATAAAGCACTGGTTTGATTTGGTTTGGTTCAGTTTTTTCCAGCCTGATGAGGAAGAGGGGGTTAACTGAGTGAAGAAATCTGTTACTATCTATAGGAATCTGCCTACAACCATCACTGAGTATATTTTGAGGGCTCCAGAGAGATTTCCTTTTGCCATAGGTCTACTAGCAAAAACTGGTGCAGCCAAATATACCTGTAAAGAAAAATGTAGAGAAGGTGACTTCTGAGCAGAAAAATCCCTGAATGTAGAGAATTCTGCAGATAAGATCCAGGAGTAGTTTCTAACCATTGCATTCAAGGATTTCTGATACCAATAAACACCTCACCATGGGGTGATTTGAGTGACATCTGCATAACAGCTGTGATATCAGAGAAGTGAATGTGAATTCAAAGTCATTGTGAATTATTCAGGCAGGCAGGCATCCCTGTCTGACAAGCCCTACAACTGCGTGGTGCCAGAGGAGGTAATGTTTCCCTCAGTGTCACACCATGGTCTATTTGCAAGGGGAGGGCTTTGAAGGTAGGTAATCTGTCTTTATTTGAAATAAATTAAGTAATTGCAGGTGCCTGGGTATTCTAGCTTTCCCATGAGGACACTTAGCACTCTTTACAGAGCTTAGTACAGCTCATTTTGGAGCAGGAGGTACAGAAGGATCTGCTGAGCACATTGCAGAGGGATCCCCACACTGCTGCTGTGCAGGGACATGGAGAGGGAAACCTCTGCTCTGTCCCCAGCAGGCACAGTCACATCTGAGAACTCCTCTCTGGCATCTCAGCCTGGGGAGAGCAGCCACTCTTTATCCTCTGAGCAACTTGGCAGAAACGACATGGAAATTTAGCAGGGGAGAACTTCAGTTTGGAAATGATCAAGAGCACAAAGACCTTTTGTCCTTGAGGGCTTGCTTCCTATTAAATGCCTTTGCACAGGTCAGGGAGACCCTGTGTTCTGACAGCTGGGGCTCCTTTAAAAACCAAGAGCCCCCCTGGATATTACAGGGAGTTATCACAGGTAATCACAAGTGTTAAATGGAGTCACTTGATGAGCAGTGCCTGGGATGCAGCGACCTGTGCTTAAACACAGCACAGCTGACTGTGGCTGTGCAGCTCTGGGACCCAAAATCCAGCTAAGCACGGCATTATTCCAGCTGACCGGGCAGAGAGAGGCCCCTGAGCTGTGCCAAAAGTTCACAGGTACAGAACCCATCCTGCACAGCTGAACCCATGTGCAGGCACTGCTGCTGCCCTGGTGAGGGAGGTGCTGAGACTGCTATTCGTGGCCAAATACTGGCAAAAACATATCGTGTTCCCCAAACCAGGGCTCTAAGGGACAAAAATGTGAAGTTTTGTAACAGCAGATATCCCCAGTATCACCCAAGGAGAATTGGCACCTCCTCAGTGCAGGCACATGTATGAGGAGGAGGAGGAGGAGGAGGAGGGAGGGTTGCTCAGCACTGTCTCCTGGGCTGCTGTCCTGGGCTGGCATATGCCACGCCCCGACAGTGTCACCAGGCTGACTCCTGGCAGGGATTCAGGGGAAAACAGCCCTCAGTGAGGTGCACCAGGCTATCACTTTGCTGTTGTTGGGGGCTTTGAATAACTAATATTTACAAAAGAGCAATGGAAGCAGTGCTCCAAGCCTGAGTTCTAAGGCAGAGCTTTCTTTAGTTTTATTTCCTGTGGTAGGTGAGCTTGGAAGATGCACCTGGCAGGTGGTCACCAGTCACCTTTGCCAGGTAGTCTCATTTTCACTACACACCCTTCAGTCCATCTTTTTTTTTACCTCTGATGGCATGTTCCTTGGCTCAAGGCCACATGGGAAGCACTTGTAACCAATTTCAATTAGCTGTTTGTTTTTAAATTGTCCATTTGTACCCCTTTTATGTCCTATGACATTAGTGAGTGATTGCACTGGGCCTGTTTTATGCCTACACGTTGACATAAGTTATGCTGTGTGATGGTTTAATGTGCTGGAACTGCATGACAATCTCTGCCTTCCTGTCTGCTTCCATTTGGGAGCAATGCAAATCCTAGTGGCAGCAGTTAAATACAGTTTGATAAATAATAATAGAAAAGTAACATTAGATTATTACTCTACATTACTTCTTTGAAAGCAATTGCATCTGCCAGTTTACAATATATTTTTTCTCCTGAACAGCAGAGAAAATCTTGACAGGCTGAATTACCATTTCATTTCCAACTAGGAAAACACTGACAAGCTTTAAAGGATGGTTTTGAAGAGACATCATGGACACCTAAAGATGTAAACTACAGTTGGATAAAAAAAACCTCAAGGGTTTTTAGATACAGGAGATTATTGACTGCAGTACCATCTAAGCAAGATTTTTGCTATAAAACCCCACACCATATGTGCTTTTCCTGACTATGACTCATCATCTAAATAGAAATTCAATTCCAGTCTCAAGTAGTCTATGATTAAACATATTTTTTGCTGTTGCTTCTACTGTGTTTATGTATGATTTTACATCTGTCTCATCTCTATTTCTTTATCCTTAATAGTCAATTTAAGTTCTCTGGTTGACCTGACTCAGTGATTTTTTTTTTTCCCACGGATGAGTGAAACTTGGTGGCTTCAGCTTAAAGGAGTGGTGGGTTTGCTAGAGCCCAAAGTGACGTTGATGTTGCTCACCTGCCATTTTGCAGACAGTAGAAGAGGAACTTCTCCCAGTGTGTCCATGTTATGGTGGTGCCAGGGCTCAGAGGTGTGCGGGTGCTTCGGGTGCTGCCTGGATGATTCAAAAGAACCATAACAGAAAACACAGGAGATTTTGACCAGCCTCAGGTCTGTAAGTACATTTTAAACCCACAAAGTTTGAGTGTGTTTGAAATGTACTCAAATATTTCCTTCTCCACCATTGTGTCCTCATGACCCATTGAATCATCAAAGGCTCGGAGATGAAAGGAGGACATATGGTTAGAAAATGCAAAGGACTCTCTGCTGAAGGGGGAATGGTTTGTTGTATCTTCTTTTTCTTTTCTTTTTCTTTCTTTTTTTTAATCCCAGAACAAATAGCTCTGGTGGATAATTCTCCGTGAGGGTTTTCACTGTAATGAGTAACTGGGCTTCCAAAATGCTGTTTTATGAATAAAGTAAATAAGCTCCCAATCAAAAAAACCCCACAGAAATCAATTGCAAAATCCCCATAGTGTTTCATGAGCTTTGAGTCACACTCAGGGCAGAAAATTGCCCAAACCCATAACCTGTAGTGAATCAAAAGAAAACATGGTCCTTTCAAATAATATTAATGATGACTTTCTTCAGGCTATTTCCTACATGTGGTAACATAAGACCTGTTACCCTATTCAGCTGCAGAAAAGACACCTCATACACCTGAACATCTTCTGGTGGCCTAAGATGGCACTGGCAGGTCAAATGCACCTCTGGGATTATTCTCCTGAGCCAAAGAGGCTGTACCAAAGAAGTATTTACTGAGCTGGCACAAGTGTCTAATGTTTGTATTTGCTGTAAGGGGTTTTTACCTTTTCAGAAATGGCTGTAATTTATTTTGGAGATGAATAAGTTTCCCCCAGGTCAGAGTGAATCCGTTGAAAAAGGACACCTGAGGACCTTTAAGCCTTTCTCTTCCATGAGATGGGTATGGAGGTGGAACTGCCCACCCTGTAGAGGCTGCATTGATGATTTAATATGAACTTCACATAAAAATGTATTATTTTCAACCTCAGAAATATTTACCAAAAAATCAGGGATCACGACCTACTGGACAAAAGGAAAACAGTCACAGCCCTAAAAGCTGGGGAAGACAGGGCCATCCTGCTGGGGCTGGCCATGATGGTGTGCTCTATCATGATGTACTTCCTGCTGGGAATCACGCTGCTGCGCTCCTACATGCAAAGGTAATTCCATGGCTCTCTGCTGGGCTCGAGGGTGGTCCCCAAAAATCCTTTTTAGGGTTCACAGATATTCAGGGTGAAATAAAAGAAGAGCTGTGCCACGACCACAGCTTAGCAACATAAAACACTTTAATAATAATGAGAGTAAATGTGGGACAAGGCCCAAAAATCCGAGTACAATAACAGAGGGGAGAAGGTCTCTTTAGGAGCTGGTGGGCAAAGACAAGGGTGAAGGGAGGTCCAGGGTATAAATATATATATATATAAAAAAATATATATACATATAATATATATTATTTTTACATGTATATATAAAAATATATTATATATATATAATAAATAAGAGAGGGGTGGAGTTGAGGCAGGGTCTGATGGGTACAGTGGAAAGTGGAGCAGAGGTGGGGTAAGGGAAAGCAGGGTGCAATGGGGTAGGTGGGTGGAACATTGCACCAACTGAGGGCCAATGGGGATACAAGGAAGGGAGAACATTCTGGATTTGGGAAGGGTGATAATTGACTAGTAAATGAGGTATTAACATGGGCAATCCCATAACTCTTTGGAACATTTTTCTGGGATCATCACAACTTAGACAAATGCCTCCCAAGGTTTAGGGCTGGGATACAACCTCCTCTTTGGTGATGGTTGCCTGACCTGGAAAACCAGTCAGGCTGACTCCCACAGCTGTCCCTGCTCTCACACCCTCTGCTCCAGCTGACTCCATGTGGTTTACTCTTTTGATTCCTTTTATTAAAGTTTTTTCATTTGGTCAACATAAGCCAAACTTTGCACTTCCTTGCCCCAGTATAAATTAGGCACAGCCACAGTGAAAGCAGTTCGAGTAACGCTGGCATAAAGTGAGGGAAGAATTAGATCCCTGTTTGACAAAATCTCGATCCACAGGCTTTAGGCTTGGTGCAGTTTAACACCGGTATAATATCCATATCAGCTGCCCTGCAGTCTGCTGAACCTTTTAAGCTTCTCAGGGTCTGTTGCTGCAAAGCCCAGACTCGGGACAAAAGAGCAAAAATTATTTTGCAGCCTTGAGAAACGGTGTGCTTCCAAATGAAGGATGGAGAATTAATTTGGGAAAGAAATCAAGCTCTTTGTGGCATGTAGTTTTCCATGTCGGTTATTACTTTCATTTTAACAAGTGAAATCCTCATGAAAGATAGTAATTTGCTGAAAGCCAAAGACCATCTTTCATCATTCCTGCACTGCACTTAATTTTTCTGAGATTTTCTCTGGCTTCCTCCTCTGCCACCGAGCAGAGACTTTGGACTGTGATTCATTAACAACATTTACAATCAGTTTTCAAGCATCAGCCCTATTTAAAATCCAGCTCAGACTGCAATAAGACTGTCAGTGATGGGGTTTTTTTCTGCCCTGATTGGTGGAGTTAAGGGAATGAAAAATGTGTAACTGGGGATCAAAATATTAGTCTGCCGTGCCCCAAACCACACTAAGGCAGGGGCACATACCTGGAGCATTTTGGGTTAAACACCACAGGCTGCTTCTTTAGGCACATGCAAGAAGTGCCTACATTTAACTGGTGTGAACATCCTCAATTATACTGGTGCACCTGCATGAGAATATTCCCTCTCGACCCTGCAGTGATGAGGAATACAGATGAGGATGAGCTGTACTGATTCACAGCATCTTATTTATGTGATAAAGTTATTTGTCCCTTTTTAAATCAAGGCAAAATTTAGATTTTGAAAACTGAGATCAAGGCCTGTTAGGTATCCAAGAGCATTTGCTATTCCAAATTGCTCTCCCAGACCTTTCAGCAATATCAGGGTCAATTGCAGAGGCTGCTAAGGTCAAAATCACTCACGTGGAAAGAGTTGATTTATATTATATGATATGTGAAAAAAAATGCCAGAAGATATCAAAGCACCTCCAAAATATCAACTATTCCATCTTCACAAGTCTGTGGTAGGTAGGTGTTACTTTATTACCCCCCTACATGAATAAAACAGCAGCAGAAAGGTGCAAGTGAGGAGAAGACAACCCAGGAGCCTTTGCTGTCACTTTTTTCCATACAGATCTCCTCAGGGGTTATTCTCCTTTACAGCTATACCCCTCCAACAAATACTGCCTGAGAGGGGGAAAAAATTCCTTTCATTCAATTTCCCCCCAGAAAACATAGCATAATTTAATATAGATGTAAAGCGGAATATGCAAGCAGAATTACTGCCAAAGTAAAACAGCAATAGAATTAGTCAGAAATCTTTGATATCACTTACTATGTAAAGCCTCTCATAGGTTTTTTGAGGGGCAAGCAGACCTTCATCCCCTTCATGATAGGGCAAGAGAGTCACATTGGGGGTGAGCTGATGGGCTGAGCATGATTAAAGGGGAACTGTGGGTGAAACCTTCCCCCAGCCCACAAAGGGCTTTTTTCAGAACCCTCAGTGTGCCCTTTCCCCAAGGGAAACACAGCTGTAGATTTTTAAATACATGCCAGCAAACATTGCTAGTGCACATCCAGGCTCCATCCTTCCAGTTTTAGCCTCTGGTGAATTGGAGATGAGATTAAATCCTCCAGAAAAGTTACAACCACTGACTTAACTTACAGAAAACTGAGCAAGCTGCCACTAGGAAAAGCTTTCCCACAGGTAGAGCTGCATGAGGGTTCCTATGCCTCCATGCACATGAGAATCCATACCCTGCTAATTCAAAATTGTCCTCTCAACTTTCACTTTAAATTGACCTGGACTTTGAGTTAACCCTCAGGTCTTAGTTCAGGGTGCCTTGTCAGGCAGCACTGGCTCTCCCCAGCACAGACTGCTCAGTTTTCTTCTGTCTCTGCTGGCATCCTTTTAAATATACCTTCTCCAGGGTCAAAGTTCCAGTTCGCTTTCCATTTATACACAGACATAAGTGAATAAGGTAATTTTGTGCCTATAGGCTAAAGTTTAGGTACTACAGAATAAAACACTTGATGTGATGTGTGACATGAGACAGCCCAGGCTTTGCTGCAGCACGTAGCCTCTCCTACAAGATGCCCCCAGTATATCTCTGATGGGAATCCTGAGATGGCTTTAGTGCTTATTTGCCTATTCTTGCCATGCTCTAATGTCTCTTTTTTTTCCTGCTCAGTGTCTGGACAGAAGAGACTCAGTGCTCACTACTCAATGCATCCATCACAGAAACCTTTAACTGCTCATTTAACTGCGGTCCAGAGTGCTGGAAAATCTCTCAGTACCCCTGCCTGCAGGTGTATGTTAATCTCACCTCTTCTGGCCAGAAGCTTCTACTCTACCACACCGAGGAAACAATGAAAATTAATTCTGAGGTAGGAGCACAGAATAAAATTTGTTCCTAAATGGGTTTCTGGAGGGCTTCTCATATCATTACATCTATTCCTCATTTTAAAGCAATATAGTGCTTCCAGCTCCTGCTCCACTGATAAATAGAGAGCAGAGAAAGCAGAGATCAGTGCACAAACACAGCTCACACGCCTGGAGAGGGGGCAACTTTCTGCCTCCATCCATTCCTCATGGGGTGCTGTGCCCAAGGGAGCCTCCCTCATCCTTTCCAAGAGCCCTACAGGAGCAGGGGATCACCCAGCACTTGTCACATTGATATTCTCGTGGAGATGTGGACAAGTAATTTCCCAACTAGGAATGGCTCCCCATGACAGTGAGCACCCCTAGAAATGTGCAGGGGTCATCCAGGTGGCAGTGAGAATGGAAATGGCACCATTTCTGCTGGGCCAGGCAAGGTGGCAGGGAGAGACGGGAGCCCATCTCCATCTCTGGTGACAAACTCTGTGCCTGAGAGCTCCACTGAGGGCAGCTGTGCTGCTGGGCTCCAGTCACTGCATTTACCCTGCAAAGATCCTGGAAGTGTGCTGAGTGGGGAGTGCTGCAAGATAAAAGCAGCAGCATAAATATAAAAGGCCTGGCTTTGGGGGGTGAATAAGATAAGGAGTTGCCCCATCCTGGCAGCACAACTTCCCTGATTCCAGACACTGAACTGATGGAATTTGATCAAGTCTGAAGAATTCCCCTCTCTGCTTCTGCAAGTACAAAGTGCAGGGTAACTCCAGCCAGGGGGGATGGAGAGAGCTCCTGTGTGCTGAGGAGGTGGTGAGGAGGCAGCAGAGGCACAGAAGGGGGTCCCCAGCAGTGGCAGCACAGCTCTGTGTGTGTGCCTGGCACCGGGCTGTGCCTCACTCCTGCCTTCTCAGGTGGCTCTGCGCCCCTTCCACAGAGAAAAGCGAGATGGGAACAGGGAAATGTCCCTCTCCCCACCTTCCTTTCTTCAAAATTGGAGTGAGCTAGGATACAGTGCAATCATTAGACTTACAGGTGCCAGGTTTTCTTTAACTACTTGGTTATCCAAGGTCACTGAACCCCAAACTTGGCAAAGCACACCCCGGATCAGGCTGCTGACAACATAACCTATTGTGTTTCTATTTATGGCAGCCGTTCAGTAGAACAAATCACTTCTGCATATTAAGATGAAGTGATATTAAAATTAGTCAAAGCATGGCATGGTTGCACTAGGCTGTTTATTCTGCTGCATAATTAACTCTCATGGTTGAGAGATGGAGTCCTCTGGATTTGAAGTGTGAAATGGAGAAGAGTTCCCCCTTTTTCCCCTCTGCTCTGGCATCAGTGCAGGAAGAGGCATTCATTGTCTGTGAAGCCTGAGGCAGGACAGACCTTACTTCCTGCTGGGGCACAAGCAAAATCATGATGTTCACACCTCAGTTTGATTAAAAGAGATCAGATAAATCTCTGTGCTCCACTGATTCAAATAAATCGAGACATTCAGCAAAAATCTCCACATTCTGTTATTGATCATTTTTGTTGGCTGAAATGGACTTTGAAATTCTCCCAGATGCCACCTCCTCTTAATTTAGTGTAGGCACAGTTAATACTTCTGCAGCCCAAGGTTGTTTTACAGGTTAAGCTCTGCTCTCAGGAGGATTCCTAGGTTTTCCTGACATGCTGCTGGCTATGTGACCTGAATACAAAAGCAGTCTGGAGTGGAAGTTTGCAATATCTGTAAATTACTTGTCTTCTTGCTCATGGCTCAGATCAGCAGAGTTTCCAAGCTCAAATCAGCACAACCAGTCTCAGCATTCCAGATGTGCTTTCCCTCTTCCCTGGCCAGAGAGCATCCCCATGCAGCAGGAAAGCAGTCCTGAGCAGTGCTGGGTGGTGATGCTCCAGCTGGGTGCTAAGCTGTTTCTCTCCATCCACTTAGAGCTGTCTTTAGTTCCCTGTCTTTACCCTTGCCAAATAAACAAACAAACAAAAAAAAGAACAAAACAAAATAAACAAACAAACAAACAAAAAATAAAATAAAACAAGCACCAAAACTGTGCCTGGCTCACTGAGCTCTGACATTACTGGGGACACCAGAGAGCACAGCCCTGACACTCCAAGGCTAACACCAGCTCAACAAAAGGTGAGCACCCCTGAAGCAAGCTCTCTGCTTTGCTGAGCACCCACACACAGAGACAGAGCAGCATCTGGAGCCTGTCTCTCTGTTCTCCCCACCAGCCAACACGGACAGAGCAAAATTCACTTTGATTTTAAATAACGGTTTATCAAGGAGAATTGCTGTCTAACCTGGCTGTCAGCTCAGAAGGTGGAATAAGGAGTAGGTACAATTTAAACTGAGATCTACAGCATGCTGCTGCCAGTCTCTGGTGGGAATCAGTGGGAAGTCAGTGGATATCTGTCAAGCTGCTCAAGTCTAGCCAAGAAAAGCACATAAGATTTTTTTCTGGTTTTTCATTGCTCTCCCTGTGCCTACTTTATCACTAGCCTTTAGGACCAGCCCAGCCCCTTGTCAATACTACAGACTAAATAGTTTAAATGCTTCCATGGCTGCACTTTCCTTCCTCAGCTGCAAAGGCTCTAACAGCCTCTGCAAGAGGTAAATCAGTCACAGAGCCAGGCTGTCAGCATGAAGAAGGGCTGTGGTAGTTAAAGCAATTAGAGAGGCCCCATTCTGATCTCATATTATGTAATTTTTGACTCTTTTCATGTCATTGGAGCTACTGCTGATTTCTATCGGTTCTCCATTACTAGATAACAAGAAGGATTTAATCACCAAAATCAGCTGTAACTGCCTGAGACTCAGAAATTATGTGGACTCTCAGGTATTTATAAGACAGGAAGGAGTTTCCCTGGTGCAAGGAGGGGAAGCAGAGGTGTTCAGCTGTGCATTCCAGTAGACCCATTTTAAGGCTGCAACCAGAGAATTCCTTCTGAGGAATCAATTCAGGCCTACTCAGACACAGAACTCCAACTTCAACCCTTCTCCAAACTTGTTTCACTTTCCAAAAGAGGTGTAAATTAGCACCCTGACACTTTCTCACAAAGATTGCCACAGTACATCCTGCCTAAGTTTCCAGGCTCAGCTTGGACACCAATCCCAGCCACAGACAAATGATGAGAGTTGTGTATTTCACTGCCCAGCCTCAACTGGGGGCTTTTCTGGCAGTAGCATTTTAAGTGTATCTTCATTGATTGAAGGGAAACTGCCTCCAGTTCGCCTGGAGAAGTTGTGTGATCTCCACCCTTGGAGATATTCATAACTTGACTGGACAAGTCCCTGAGCAGCTCTGCACTGAGCAGGGCACTGGACTGGATGTGTCCAGAGGTAGGTCAGACAGGATACCTACCCATTCCTTTATATTAGGAAAGTAAAGATGAAAACATTTATGACAACTTCTATTTGTAAGTGTCTGGTAGAGCCTTCTTGTGCTCAGATTGCAAGGGACACAAGAACCACCTTTCTCATGCTGTATGACAGAAAATTCACATGGGGTAGAGCACCAGACTTTGTTTACTTGCAGATTTCCAAGTGTTTGACAATGCAGAAGTGCCAAAAACCAGCATAGATTTAATCATCTACATCCGCAGGTATAGCATAACAGTTGTGGATATAAAATTCCTTATCAGGCACTGGAGAAAACTATTGGAAATTTAAACTATGGAAAACAAAACATCAATACATCCCGTTAATGAGTCTTCCTACTTGTTTGCCAAACACCTATGAAACACAGCCCTGTGCTATCTCTGGGATCTCACTGGGAAAGCTGAGATGTTCAAGGAGGCCAGGAGTGCCCCAAAACCAAAATTTAATGTCCTTGTGTTGAGAACCTTCTTAAAGCTATGACCAAGATGTTTCCAGGATCCCAGGAGAACCAGAGTGAGGCAGAGAGCACACAGAGTAAAGGGCACACACACCTGGGACATCACAGCCTGGAGAGAGAGCACAAAGAGTCTGGATGAGAGGCAAAATAAATCAACTTCCCTTGCACAGCTGCACTTCACAGTTTCATTCTCCCAGGCCCTCCATCATGGGCAGCCCAACACAGCTGGTGGCTCTGTGCCAGCAGTGTAGGAAGGAACAGCTCAAGTTCTGCTTCAGGTCCCCTCTGAAAACACTTGGACTCTTCTTGGACTCACTGCACTCAGGATATTTCTGTAAACTTAAAACCCAAGAATCATTCATCCTTTTGGCTTCTACATACTCTCTGTTTTCTGTCAATGGGAAGTTGTATTTTGCAAAAGTGGCCAAGTTCTCATTCAATCATCTCATTCAGGATGCTTCATAGGAATTCGAGAAACAGAAATGTATAGCAAAAAAATTACAAGAAAAGACCCCCAAATTTCCCCCCAAAAAACACAGCACAAACTGATTTGAACTGGAAATATTGCTCTTATGGCAGTGATAACAGATAATTTATTAAGGGAAAATGAGGAATGCTTCACTGAGAGATTTCCCCTACTTAGGAGATTATGATCTATTAAAGACTCATGGGCACTGGAAGAGGGCTCATGACTTTGGACATTTAAGACAAATTTGGTCAGACTACAAGAGAATATCCTATAGGGAGCAGACATGCTCCAGCAGCAAGATGGATGAGATATTAATGCTCTGATATTTTTCATCTGTAATTTCTAGAGCTCTATGAAATATTCATAATGGCAGTGTGGCCACGCTCCACCATTAATGCTCCAGTCTGCTAACGACAGACAATCTCTCTGCCATGCTTCAAATCATATTCTGTGTTAATAACTTGCCAATGAATCAATCAAATCCTGTTATGAGGTTAATCCTTTGATCATAATTAGGACTAGAGATTTGTTGCAGTGTGTTAAAAAAAGAAGTTGCAGCATGTCACTGAAAAGAACAGAGGGACATTTATGAAGTATGTACATTAAAGCAGTAATAATCAAAACCCATGGGTCACATTATTTTAATCAAGACATCTTTTTTTCCTTTGCGAAATGCACTTTCTCATTAAATTATCTAGGGCTACTTTAGGTTCTCACCAGGACCAGCAGCCTGCTGGGTCCCCCCCCAGCATGTCCAAGGAGAAGTCAAGCAGCAGATTTCCACTCCTCCTGAAGCAGTTAATCAAAAACCTGTGCAGATGTAGAAAACTTTAGGATTTGGTGGGGTATAAGTGCATAGAAGAGAGAAGGAAGTGAGAGGCCCTGGGCTGCTCCCATCAATCATCTTCCAGACCAGAAGGAGCAACAGCAAGTTCAGGGGTTTCTGCTCTAGGTCAAAAGTTGTCCAGATGTGGCTTCAATCCTTGTGTCTGCCTACCACCTCTCTAGCCCAGGGTCAGTAGGGCCCAGGGCTACTGTCCTACCTTTTCCATGGAATATCTTCAATGCATGGGCTCCATGAGGCAGTTTTTTAAATAACTTGCCTTTAGCATTTGCTGGAAATCTAGTTTGCAACTGTGCTAGACAGAGCCACCCCTAAATCTTATTTCCTTTGGGACTAAAACTGAAATTCCAGGATCATCTTCAGAGAGAAGGAGCTGTTGGACTAATGCTGGAGTCAAAAGCAAAAGCATCACTAAGACCCACCCTGGCAACCAGGTTGATTTTCAGCTGGAGGCTGAATGAAAGTCCTCTAGGCTGTCAGTAGGAAAACCTAGACTATGTATTTGTCTCTAGCTGAGGCATTACCCCCATTAGAATATTTGTGTAAGGGTCTCTCCTCATCCCTCTCCCCTCTGAGTGAACTCCTGTGCCCACTGTGATCACTTTGATCCAAGCCAAGTGAGATCCTAAACTACCAGATTTGTATTTACAGAAAGTCAATTACCCATCTAACTGCAAGCATGTGTGTGCCACTTAAGATGAAGAGGTACTTCATCAGTTCTATTTTTGCATGTGTAAATTAGCAGTAATAATATATTCACCTATCTCACAAGGCACTGTGCAGATTAAAGCATTAATGTTTGAACAGCACTTGGAGGTTCTCCAATGGGAAATTCTGTAGATGTGCAAAATATTGAGTTTTGCTGCGATAAATTTATTATTAGCGTAATAGTATTCCACTCTTGTTATGAAAAGCATAATCATCTCGAGATTTCCCCACTTGCCACCTGAAAACAGACACTGTAACAGGTTGGGAGCTGTTTTTCTCCCTCTGATTTCTCCCCAGTGTTCCTACATCCCCAAGTGCGGGAAGAATTACGAGGAATCCATGTCGCTGGTGAACGTGGTGATGGAAAACTTCAGGAAGTACCAACGCTTCTCCTGCTTCTACGACCCCGAGGGCGTTCAGAAGAACGTGATCCTCACCAAACTGTACAGCTCCAACGTGCTGTTCCACTCGCTCTTCTGGCCCAGCTGCATGATGGTCGGTGGGGTGGCCATCGTGGCCATGGTAAAGCTGACTCAGTACCTCTCCCTGCTCTGCGAGAGGATCCAAAGGATCAGCAGATAGGAAAGGACACTCCTCTGAAATTCAATTACAGCGAAAATACTGTTCTTCTCATTCTTCACCAAAGAACCTTAAGTTTGTAATGTGCAAGTCTGGTATAAGTTCCTTACTATATTCTTCTAAGTAGAGCAATAATGCAAAAGCTGTTCTATATGCAAACATGATGTTATTATTATGCAGACGACTGAAGAAGTTCCTGTTTTGTGTTGACCGTCTCTATGATCTTGTTTTATGCTGGGATTAGTACTTTCTTTTCTACAGCCAAGATAGGGCTCAGTGTGACCATTGGCCAGGCTTTAGTCAATTGATGTTTTTGGTGTAAAAGATTCAGGGGAAATTCACTGCTGGACAAAGGGCAGCCAACCACTTGTGCATCATTGATGTCTCACAGCTGGCTCAGTCCATTCGATGGATTTGTGGCTTTGGATTTTTAATATTGGCTGCAGGAGTGAGAGGAAAAGCACTGATTAGGGTTTTTTTAATGGTAAGATGGCACAAAAAGGATGCATTATGAGGTCGGGATAAGCATACAGTATTTTCAGCCTCAGTAGGACTTGGTGATGCTTTGTGTTTGCACCCTTGGCTCAGAAGTCAATTGTACCCTATGGTGTTTATAAGGTCTTTTGGAAAACACTTTGGAGTTTTATTTTGTGTAGTGCTGTCATTTTCTTCTGTCTTATCAACATAATTTTTGTCACTTGCAGAAGCTGTAGCCAAAAAGCAAAAAACACCTTGTTCCATTTTGTATTCTAGTTTGAGCCCTATTGATGGAGTTGGGACCAGAACTCCTTATGTAAAGGTTTATTATTCATTTGTCTTGTATTTGCTACCATATCACTGTAAAGAAAAAAGTAACACTATCAGCTATTTTTTCATTTTTTACTTCCAACTATTTTAGATTTTTTTACTTGATATATATACAGATATATATATATATATATAAAGAAAAAGCTATATTATATCTAGTTGTGTATTGAAACTTGTTTAGGGGGGTTTTTTTCTTTGTTTTTACCCACTGGAAAATGAACAGTACAACTCATGTATTTATAACCTTCAGCCTTGGATAATATCATAGCATGGAGAAGCAGCACTGCAGGATCTTATCCAATATTCATGATGTTGTTTCAGTCAAAGGTCTCTGTTGCTATGACATGGGAAATGACAAAAATCTCATCCAATTCTACAGCTCTATTATCTGAATTGTTAGATAATCATCATAACACATTTGGAAATCTCTCCTGACCTAAACTCACTACGCAGTGCTGGCTGACATGAATTATGATTTACAAGACCCAGGTACAATGATTTATTGGAAAAACTGAGAATCTGGCTAAATTGTTGTCCTATCTGTCAGATATTTGCCACAGTATACTTGCCAGTTTAATTTCATACATACTGTAGTCACAATTTCTTCATAATTTATTTTTATTCCCCTATAGAAAACATTCCTTCTTATGTTTTAAAGACACCTCTCTCAGTTCCTCATATTGCACCCAGTCCTGAAGAACAAATATAAAGCACATTCTGGAAGCAATTCTGTAAACTCATTATCCAATAGCTCAAAGAAACCATATAGAGGCCTACTCAAATGAAGAAAATAACATTTTTCCCTTCAAAAAGACTGCAAATGAAGTATTCTGCCTATTTCATCTATATATATAAGTACCTTTCCTCAACATAGCATTAAAAATTTCAAGATGTTACAAAACAAGTCATGCAAGTGTAATGTGAGCTGTAAAAAAAAAAGAAAAAAAAAAAAAAGAAAAAAAAAGGAGTTCTCAGCAGTGAAAATAAACCTGCAATCTTGTAATCAGTAGTATAATTTTCCTTAGGTAATTAAACTCCTGGAGGGTGGGGGGATAATGAAGGTTCCAAAAATATGTAATAAAAATATTCAATTAAATCTTCCAGATTTCAGTATCTTCTGCCTTCAGATCTGGCTTGTTTCATCAAACTGCTTTCTGCAGCTTCCATTGCCAAGGCGAGAGGAGTGCTGGTGCACCAGGGAATTCATAAATGTTCCTAGGCAAACACTCACTTTTGATCAATATGTTGGAATTGCAGAAGCGGCGCTGGGAGGTTTGGGAACCTCAGCATCAGTGGGGCTGTGCTGCCAACCACGATTCCCAAATCAGGAATTCTGCACAGAGCTCTGGTGAGGTGGCTTTTCCACACCATCACCACCACTTGTGCTGGCCATTTGCACGATGATTTAGGTGCCTCGGGACATTGTTGGTGCCTGTGTTTGTGTATTTTTGCTCGGTGACAGGGAAGCTGATTGCTCCTGACATTTACACATCAAACGCTGCTTTCAACATATCGTGCCATAAAACATTGCACCAGAGCTCCTGTGGGTGAAACATCTTGCTGCTGTTGTAGGCTATAATCATTTTGTTGACGTTAAGGGAGAGATCTGTGGGATAGCAAAACAACTTGAGTAATTGGATGGAGTGAGGTAAAACAATAATTTTGAAGGGAATTATCCATCTGATCCCTGGCACTGTTAACCCCCTACTGAAGTGTTAGCACTGCAAATGGGATTTTTGACAACTCCTGGTGCCCCAAAGAGAGGTGGTGTTTCAGCAGGGATGTTAGTCTGCCCTATTTCTTTCTCTACTCTATTTTAATATCATGTTTTCCCTTGCAAAAGGCATCGATAGGCATCCTATAGGCAGCTCAAATGAATGGCAAAAAACATGTAATGCAATTCAGCATCCAGGCAAACCTACCCTGTTTCTAACACTGGTTCTGACTCTTCCCAGCACAAACATTTCAACTCTCTATGTCCCATCTGGGCATTTGGGACAGCAGGGAAAGGCCTGTCCTGGAAAACCCTGGAAGGGACAGGTGCAAGATTGTGCAGCATTTCCAGGCATCAGAAGCCTATGACAAGCAACTTTGTGTGATTTAAAATGATTTAAAGCATTCATAAGGATTTCAGACACCAAATTCCCAAGGCCTTTTAGTAGTTGTTATTTTCTTAATTAGATTGTATATGTCAAGCCTTATTCCTATTCTGGAACATCTAAATCTGAAGCTGAAGTGTGAACATCCTTGCTGTAATACTTTGAAATTTGGCACCTTGCAGCAGATTTACTAAATGTCAGCAGCTAGGACAACAGAGGGTTTATTTTGATTTAGTTTTCTTCATTGAGGAGATGTCAATTTTTCTCACAAAATGTACCCAGTTAGAAGAATACCTATCTCCAGGGTGAGCTTGGGTGAATGCAGCAAGGAGAGAGGGTTCAGGAAACACAAGACGAGGAGGAGGAGACATCTCAAGGAGACACAAATGCAGGGATTCCCTACCTGAAGGACAAAGAGGGAATAAAGTCTCACCTTGTAACTTTGTTTTTCTTCTATTTTTTTAGAGGATAGGAGTGAACTTGGGTAATTAATTTTTTAATTCTGTTTTAAAAATTGGGTTGGGGGTGAGGGTTAGGGGTTGGGTTAGGGTTCATGTCAGTTCAATGGAAGGAGTTGCTGAGAAAGAACTGGCCGGTGTTCATCCTTTCCATGAGGATTCCTGCTCTCATTTGACTGTCAACCTTTGACCTTACAGCAGTACAAACTCTGTCATGAGTGGCATTGTCTGTTCAATACCACCTTTATAATTTTTCAGCTAATTTCCCTTCTCATACAGTCATGCCAGTATTAAATTAGCTCCAGGTATTCAAGAGTGTTATCCAGTGTCTTTGCAGCAACACAATTTTTCCATGGACTCTGAGCATCTTCTCTCCATTAGCCACTGTACTGTTCATCATCCATCAGAGGTTTGGGAGAATCCCTCACTTTTCTGCTCCACTGAGCACTTGTCACTTCCCAACACTCAGTTTTGCAGAGGAAAACCATGCACAGCTTTTGAAGTTCCCAAACATCTCACAACTGAATACAAACTTTGCCAAATTGTTTTTGTTGTGCAGGATAGAGTGAAAAGCAGGAGTAAACTTCAATTATTTTGTTTCAGTGTTTTGAAAACAAAATGTTCCCATTTTTCAGTTTGAACTGAAGAAGCATTTTAAAATCAAGGGATGAGGGAAACATTTTATATAGGAAATTTTGAAAAATAATAGAAACATAAAAGCTCCTCTGATGTGAAGCAAAATCAACAATTGATCAGTTCACTGAATATTCTGAGGTGGGGGGTTTTTTGTGAGGTAGATCAGAAAGGTTCTTTCATTTTTATCTCCCACAGTGAAGTGCAGGATCCATCACAAGGATGTAACCAGCAGCAGCCCCAGCTGGGTCCAGCCAGGCTCATGTGGGTGATGGTCAGCTCAGGGATCACCAGGATGGGTAAAGCAAAGCCCAGCACCTCCAAGAGTGTGGACTGAGCTGTTTCTGTGGACATACTCTGTTTTTAAAGTTAAACCAAGCTACCTTGATTTTTATGTTTTTTAACACAACGTTCAGGCCATGGGATTCCATGTCCTGTTAGCCCCAGGAGTGTGGCCAGCACAGCATTTGGCCCATTATGAGTTGGCTTTCCCAAGCTCTGTCCTCTCCTATGTTTGATAAATCCTAGGAGGGGTTGATGCTGCCTTTGGCCACCTGCTGCTCCCCCAACAAGCCAATTCTTGTCCCTGATCTGCAGCTTCTAGATACAAAACAAATTCCATTGGACACAAAGGGCTTCTTCTTCCTTCAGATATCATCTAAAAAAATTAAAAAATCAGCAATGCTGCTGGGTGAATTCACACCAAGATTTTTTAAATAAATCAAATTTCTCCAAACACTGAAAAAAAAGTGTTAATATTAGCAGAGCCCTCCATGCAGCCTGTCTACTTTTTCTAGTTCTCCATTTTCATAGAAGGAGCTGGTAGGTGAGTATTTATTTATTTTTAGTGGAAGTACATTTATTTAGGTAAGAATTTTGTGTATTTCATTGCTTAGTGATTTTATTGTAATATATATGGTAAGAGAAGCTAATTCTAAAATGCTTTGCAAGTTCTGTTGCAACATGGCCATTTCCAGGCAGAAGCTCAGCAAATGACTCATAAAACATGGGCAGAGATGGAGGACCAGCTCTCACTGAACACATAGAAAAGGTTTGTTGAATTTAGAAGTTCAAGAGGAGCAGGTGAGAGTTAGAAGCATCTCTAGAGGCAGTCAGGCAGGTCAGATTTAGGGAACCATACAAATTTATGTTCATACCTTTCAGTATAGCACAGCAGGATCAGAGGATCAGACACTGCTATAGATTGGGGGGAAAAAAAAAAGCACAGCTTTTTTGTCCAGGAATGTGCTCGATTTTCAGTACGTTTCAATGTTAGAAAACCACTGAAACACTGTGACATTCAGTGCACACAAAAACTAGCTTCCTTTGTAAAGATACCATTTCTACTATGCCTTTAAAAAAAAAAAAAAAACAAAAACAAAATCTGAACCTGTAGTGATCTACCACTATCTCACCTAACTCTTTGTATCGACCCAATTTGATTTTTTTTCAGGTTTTTCAGTCCGCAGAATATTTTGAAGATTTTCTTCCCATTCACAGCTTAAAAAAATACAGTGGAATTGAAAACGTGCTTCCCACTCAGCTCAGGCTAAAATCTCTAATAATCCTACAATAGGTTTTCTAATACATCACATGGAAGGAGTCCTTTCCTGTGACAGGGGGTGGACTAGATGATCTGTAAGGTCCCTTCCAAGACAAACCATTCTGTGATTCCACCATGTGAAAATGTGAATGAAGAAGGTGGGAGGTTTCATCTGCTCTTCCTAAAGTCTCCACCTTGGCAATTCTTTTGTATAACTGCTGGTACTGTTCTGTATTAAAGCATTTTTTAACACCCAGCCACCTGCACAGTTAACTCCAGACCACAAGCAAAGGCTCTGTTGTGCCAGAGGCTGCTGAGCTGCTCCATCCCCAAAATCCAGGGGGCAAAAAAGGAAGAGCACCTTGAAACCCTTCCACAGGGAAGGCACTTGTGATTTCAATCACGGTGCACTTGAGCTCTCCGTTATAGTCATCAGAAATTAAACAGGAAGCAAAGTCTGATGACTAAGCAGCAACACCTTAATCACTCCCCTCCGAAGAACGAGTTCAAAGCCATTAATACAGCAAGACAGCTGAACAATGCAAAGGGAGGCTGCGAGCACTGCAGAGGCTGCAGAACCCCACACAGAGGGAGTCTGGGGATAATTACTTGCCACTCGTTCAGCACCACTTCCCTGTGTGCTCAAAGGCAGTGGGAAGGCAAGTCTGCACCAGCAGCAGCACGTTTTCCATCGCTGGCAGCTGCCTTTCCTCCCCAGCACCTGCTGGCTCCCAACCCCACACAGGAGTTTCTGGGACTCAGCCTCCAAGTACGAGACAAGATCTCCCACCTGAGAGCCAAACAGAGGCCAAGAAATCTGTCCCAGAGCAGGTTTTCCACAGCACGTGAAGTGCCACTAATCCAAGGTTTCTATTAAACAGCCCCCAGGAAGGAAAGGCAAACAGCAAACATAAGAAAATGAGATGTTCTGCTTTGCTCAGGAGAATTGAGGATTATCTGCTCACACACAGGGGTTTCCCAGGGCAGGAGATATTCAAGGGCCTCATTTTCTGTTGGCAGACACATCGTGTTTGGATAAAACATCCAGGTTTTCATTTCAAGGGCACAACACATGGCCCTTCACAAATCTGCTTCCCAAGGAAGGCCCACTGAACTAGGTGCTAAAAGTTTTGAGTATTTGGTATCAAAACAGAATTATTCAAATGCCATCTGGACACAATCCTGAGTAATGTGCTGTATGGGAGCCGACTGGAGCAGGGGTTTGGCCATCCCAACACCTGGTAGGCAAGTGCCCCAAGTACAGGTCTGGTCAAAGGAGAAGGACTCGAGTCAGAAGCTGGGATGGACTCGGCTGTGAGTGGAGAAATTGGTTAACCTCATTTAAAAACCTGCTTTTCTGCTAATACTCCATCACACTCCATTTTCACTCTTTTAACTCAAGGCATCCAGTGAAAGACACAGAAGCAGAGCTGGCAGAGCTATCCAGGAGGCTTTCCCCTGTTAAAGAGCACCAATATTAGAACTGGCATTAGAGGGAATCCAAATCCTCTGCTGTCAAAACCAGGAGTCTTTACCTGATAACTTCAACCAGAAGATTAATCCTGAGACAGTAACCAGGAGAGAGGGGCTGCAATCCAGATCAGAGAAGGGAAGAGGGGAGACCAGGCAGCTTCAAGTGTCCCTGTCCCACCAGCACATGATGCCTTGTCCTGAGCACCCACAGCTCTGTGGACATGGTCTGTGCACAGGAATTTGGGAGGCACTCACTGCTCCTGTTTCCCCAGGGTCGTGCCATTAGCTCTGTGCCACTCAGCAGGGACTTAAGAAGAGAAATCATCTGCAGTCCCAGATTTCCACTGCTGTCCCTGGCAGTCCTTCATCTTGAGCCAATAACACTTTGGCTGCAAATAGCAAATTAATGATCTAGGAAATCAGTTGTTCCCTTGTGCCCTTTCTGAGTCCTCTCCCACCCCTTCTGGCCTCTCTCCAGGTGAGATCTTGGACATGCAGATCAACACATGCAGGAAAGCAGGAGAGGCAAAGATGGAATTCCATCTACTTCCCATCATCAGAGCCATGCAAACTGTATCAGCACGAACCCACGTTCAGATGCTTGGGGGAAGAAGCCCTTTGAGTTTGGTGCTGGCCATCACCACCAGCAGCTGGTTATGGACCCATCACCACCAATGACCCAAGGTCCCAAAGGGGACAGTGAGGAAGGAGCACCCAGAGCCCTCTCAGGCAGTTGCTGGTCAATGACACTTCTGCTGAGCTGACCCACACCCCCAGCTCCCAAACCGTGCTGCCCCATGCCTGAGATAACCTCAAACCTTTCACACCTCACACCAGGAGCAGGACAGGAGGTGGCAGTCGACTCTGAGCATGCCACCGTACCCATGGACCACAGTAAATCCCAAATGTCACTCATTTCTTCACCATCTGTGCTGCAGATATTTTGGTGATGATCTTTACCCTTCAACATGTCCCTTCAAAGTTCACAAGGCATGCTGCCCACTGCAGAGACTCTGTGTTACACCCAGGGGTGGGCTTGTCCTCTTCTCCACTTTGTGACTGGGAAATGCACAGCTTTGTCCTTCCCTCGAGCCGCTTGGCTGCTCAATGCTAGCCTGACAATTACTTCCAGCCTTGGATAAAAATCTCCTGCCCTGATGCTGTTAAATTATGTAGAACAAGATTATAATTACATCCTAAAAAAAACCTCCTAAACTCTATACTTAAAAGAACATTATTCAGGTTGCAAAAGCAGGCACTCCAAAGTTACAAAATGCCAGAAATAGAGCTGCCTGAACAACTTCCATGCTGCACTATTTGTATATATGCATGATGATACAGGCTCTAGCTCTACAGGAATATACCATTTTCCACAGGACCCCTGGCCCTGCCCTAGTGAATGACCTTTAGGCAGGGTCACAGCCATGGTACCATGCAGGCAGAGCAAGAGTGGAACAGGGAGATATGCCTGATGTCCTTCAGAGGAGAGCACTGCTGAGATGCCTGTGAGGGTGGAGAGGATTAGGTTAAGGGAGGCTGATTGAGAGCCTTCTTTTCCCCAAAACACTGTGGATACCTTTCCTGCTCATCTCTGCCAAGATTTGGTGAAACAGCCAGGCTGGAGCAGAGCAAATACTGGGCTCTGCCATGAGCAGGGCTCAGCTCAAGCAGATCACCTTCAGGCTGGAAACAGCTTGAAGGAAACATTTTGACAGCTCCAAACTGATCATCTTCAGACATTTTTGACCCACGGGAAGTAGGGCCAGTTTACTTTTAGTTTCTGTACTCCTTTGTGTCAAAACTCCAGGAAAGTGCCATGAGAGAGAAGCCTCCCTTAGCCATGCCCTAGCAGCAGGGTTCAATTTACCCTTTGCTCTGGATGTCTGAGTGTCACCAAACTCACCCACCCCACAGCCAAAGGATGCTCCCCTCCACCAGCCCTGCTCCAGGAGCCCACAAACGCTACTTCACCTCTCCCCAGAAAGATCTTTTGATTTGTTTCAAGGCTGAGCAGAGAGACCAGAATCAGACTGCCAAGCAGGGGGTTTCAGGGAAAGCCTATTTCTGTCTATTCCTCAAATGAAATGAAAATCAGAGCCTCTGTAGCCACTAAACCCCATGTTCCTCCAGTTCATCCCCATATGCCAGGCCAAAGGTCAGGGTGTTTGTGCACTCAGTGAAGTTGAAACTGGACAAAGCCAGCCATCAGCCCCACAGACAGAACAAACCCTGTTCCTCTCACAATAGATTCTTCCTAGACAACATCCACAATAAGCCATGAGGCTCCACCTGAATTTACCCTCAGCTGCCAAACAGCAGTAGCCCTGGTGCACATCACCATGTTCTATGAAAATGTGAACCACACTAAGGCAAAGCAACAATCAGGAAGAAATGGAGCAAAACTAATTGTCTTACCTGGGTTGTTTCAAATTTTTCCCCATGGTGACTACAGCATCACTGTGGAACAGACTTTTTCAATGGTCCTTGTTCTCTGTGACTTCATGTTTGGGTTTTTTCAATGTTTATTTTGAATCTGGCAAAGTTCCTGCTCAGTGATTCCAGAATATCTCCAGCACAGGAAATATAAAGAATTAATGCAACCTCAATGCATAACACATTTGCACGGTGTAGTATCTCCAGTTTCTTGGGAAACAAATAAGTGTATGCAAGTTGCAAATACTTGAGCTTTTGAATTGAAAAAAAAATTAATTATGTCTACCTTCTCAGTAATTCACAGTTTTATGGAGGATGAGACAGTCTAGATGTGGGCTATGTAGCAGCTCAAGACTTTCCTATGTCTCTTCATGACTGTGGGTTTCATTCTGGACCTGAGCCTCACCTTCCATTCCTGACTCAACTGGTCTTAGGGTGTCCCAGAAATGCAAGCCCTGTCTCTGGCTTTATGCTTCAGAGCACTGCTGTAAAAAAAAAGGAGGCAGAAGCTGAGAAAAAATAAATCCAGCAAAATTTCCTGGGAGTCCAGGACCTCGCTTTCATAGAACAGTGACACAGGAAAACTGTCCCACAGCAAAATTTTTGTCTCTCCCATCTAGCCAGTACCAGCTGCTTGCTCCCCATGTCCACCTGGGATGCCCCATCAGGGACCACGAGCTCTTTGGACACAAACACATCTTCTGCTCTGGTTTTACAGAGCTGAGCTCAGCTGAGCCTTGACACACACAGCTGAAACTGCCTTAGTTACCAAAGTAAGCACCAGCCTCAGTGGCAACTTAATGGCTGATTTTTAATAAAAACAATATTTTTAAAAATAAAGACTCTCTGCAGCTGAGAGCATGAGCCTGGTGGGGTGTCTGAACAATTTTCCCCTGGCCTGAATCCCTGCAGGATGGGAACTGCAAAGAGTACAACCACAACACCCCCGTGTGACCCCCAAGCCACAGGGAAGCAATTTCAACCCATCAGCCAACAGCACACCCAGGGTGCAGGGGGCTGTGTTGTCTTTCCAGGCCTGGTTGGGGTAACACATACAGAAGACATAGATATTTGCTTGAGAATTTTTTTCCTTTTCTTTTTATTTTCAGGGTTTACTTCCAATGCTATTTGTCACATCTCTGCACTCTCTTTGTACAGCATTCATCTTATCAGCAGTGATGAGAGGCAGTGCCCTTAAGGACTTATTTCTGGCCTTTTAATTGAGTTGTTTAACTGATACATTCAACTGGGGAAAACTACCTGAGAAGGAGTGATGATTTTATTAAATAAAGAGAGCATGAGCATCTCTCAGGCCACAGCCAATCTGGAGGAGCAAGTACTGGGACACGGAACCACTCTCCTCTGCAACTGCATTTCTACATGGATAAAGATGGTGAGGAAAGGTAATGAGGGCACCAGAAATGCCTTAAATCAGCACCCTAGAGAGCTGGAGCACCACATCTGCATGTTCTGATGGTCTTTTATAAGATGACCTGGCAAAGGAACAGCCTTTAAAAATAATAGTACATCCCCTTGCATAAATACAGCCTGTAAATATATATGGTTGTACTATTGGGTGAAATAGCTTTATCCAAATTTAGGGACACACTTTCATTGCTGGAGGATGACTCAAGTAGAGAAATGCTGATCTGTCTTGAGAAGGGGATTACAGCTAACAGAGGTTCCTTCCACAGGAAGGAAAAATTAGTAATGAGAAAACTCAAGCTTAGAACATCATGGTTTGAAACAAATTTTGCTTTTAAAACCTACTACAACATCTGCCTGCTACCAGTGAGTGTACCCCAGGGCCATGTCCTGCTAAGGGGCTCACAGGCATTATCCACTCCTTCAGACACTCTTTGGCACTGAATAGCTGAAATTTCAGCTTTTCCAGCCTTTTCTGGCAGCCAAACCTGCTCTGTTCACTGGGTACAAACACCAACACTCTCCAGCTTCAGTTTATCTTTGAGTTTTAAATAACCACGAGTGCAAGACCCACATTAGACCCAGGCTCATGGGACCAGCTGGCAGCACAATGCAGCCAGCCTCCTGGGATCCACCAAATCCCACCTTGAATCCTTATTTTCTCTCTGGCACTTCAGTTCACTTGATGTTTTCCCCTGCAGATTTTGATCCCCTGTATTCCCTCAAGTGTTATTAAGCATTCCAGCAGCTCCCAGCCCAGATCAGATTTGCAGGGAAGTACCAGCTCCTGCAGAGCAATTCTGCCTTGCTCTAGCAGAGGAAAAATCCCTCCTGCTCCAGCCAGACCTGACACTCTTAGCAGAGGAATGCTGAAATATTGAAGTACATGAATATCAATCAACCTGAAGCAAAAAAACGAATTCCCTGCAGGAGCAGTACACTTCCTTCCTCAGAGAGCTGCTGATTAGCAAGGTTAATTGCTACCTGCCAGCAGCAGCCAGCGTGAGCTCGCCCATGCCTTGCAAGGGACAAGAGCTGATAACAGCATCCTTGCTGTCCTTGGGTGTCTGAGCACACACCAGCAGCTACAAGCTCCAGCTCTGCCAGGCTGGGCTCGGAATTTGACTCAAGCAAGCCAGAAGCAGCTGTGGCTTCATGTACAACCACTGAAAGTCTTCTCCAGTAATAAATCTTTCTACAGGTGTCAGATATTTCTCTCAGAGGCAGAATAACCGATTTTTCAGCAAAATCTTTTTCTATCGGATAATAATATTTCTTATCCCAAAATTTCCAAAGGTGGATTGTGATAGTATCAAAAGCATTTTATCTTAAAAAGTACAAAGAAGGCATTTGATCTCTTCGGTTGAGGACTTTCTCTTTGAAATTCAAAGTAATATATTTCTTACTTTCATTTACTCTCTATTGTAAACAAATCAAATGTCATTTTGGTACTGAAATGAGATATCACCCAACTGTGGCATCTGCACCAAACTGAATCATCGCATTGAGAGAAACCACAAACCAAACCATGATGGAGAGAAACACATTCCAGACCCCAGCTACAGCAACTCAGAACAGGTATTTCATGCTCTGAACACCCCAGAACACACAAATCTGCTGTTGGGCACAAGGGAAAAATTTGGAAAGTTGCAGCCTCTGGGAATGTGGGAATTACAGGGCAAAAGCAGTGGGGAGAGAGAGAGAAAGAGCAGGGAAATGACTGCTGTGTTTGGCCTGGGAGACCTGGAGGACTCAGTTTGTCAAGGGCAGTGCACACATGTGAGCCCTCTCTGCTCATTTCCTTACACTGGGGTGAATTCAGTGGGGAATTCAGAGCCCAAAGAGCAGACAGAGACCCTAGCACCTGCAGAGGCAGAAGCAGGGCAGGTTTCCCAAGGCTGGCTCTGCCACTGCCCCTTGCTCCCAACCTGACATAGCCAAGGGTCCTTCTTGAGCACTGGATGCCAAATTCATCCAAAAAAAAAAAAAAAGCAGAAGTGGCCTGGGAAAGATTACTCAGATTGCTTGGGTCTAAAAAATTCAGGCTGCAGCAGTGGTAAACTACTGGATGTACCCACAGCACATACTTCAGCACAGCCTGACCTCTCCTCCCTGTACCCCAAAATGCCTCAAGCCCTCTTTGCCTTCACAGCACTACTGGGTAAGGCTTGAGCAGAGGCTGTGAGTGGTGCAGACCAGCACACAAGACCTGTCTGGACAAAAATGAAGCAAAGCCTCTGCAACATCTGTCCAGGAAAAAGATTTTGCAGTGTGTCCCATGTTGGCATTAACATAGGCTCAAGCAGCTGAGAAAAAAAAAAATCAGTTTTCCTGAGTAAAAATGCAGAAAGATGCTCTCTTTTTCTAAAACCAAAGAAAAAAATTAGTTTAAACCTTTTTGTTTTCATCCCCTTTTTGTTAAATAAAATAATGAAAATCTTTGGCTGGCAGATCAAAAGCAAATCATCCTTTAATAGAGAAAATTAAAACTCCCTTAAAATATGTTTCTTTCCTGTAAAAATTCAGTTACACAGAAAAAAGAAACATGACTCTGGAGAAAAATGAGTTCTAAAAAAATTATCATCAATTCTTCCAAGGATGCTTCAAAACTTTGCCACAGCCAAGGTAGCTGCACTGTATTCATAACATCACATGGCAAAAAAGGTGAAATATTGTGAAAGCCTTTGAGTAAATAGTGGAGAGCTTCAATTCTAAGCCTGGCCTTGGCACCACACACCCTGTACAAGTCACTGCCCCTCTCCCCCATTTTTACCCCACAGCAGGAGCCCTGTGGTCCCTGCTCACCCCACAAACTGCTGTGCAACCCCACAGTCCCAGGGAGCTAAAGGGTTAACCTGAACATTTGGGTGTTTATTTTGAGTAGAGCATAAAACCCTGGCAGGCCATAATTGCAGTGTTGATAAGCAGGGAAAGAATATTTGATGTTTCAAACATCACATGACTAATTGGTGCTGGAACAGATGTGTGTGTGTAATTTGGGGATGCTGCAGCGTGTCAGGGCTCCAGCAGCACAGCCAGGAGGAGGGGGCTCCACCCCAGCCATGCATCCCCCTGACACCCACAGCACAGGGGCTGACCTTCCCCTTAGTGCAATGTCAAGCTCAATGAATAGAAAAGTGAAGAAATAAACACCCATTTCCACTCTTGGATTATCTTCTTGCATTGAGCTTCTCTGCAGAGCATTACGGACACTCCAAAAAATGCTGATATTTTTCAGCATTGGGCAAGAGAGCACTCAGAGAATCCTCAGAGGATGCCCTGGGCTGTGGAGATCAAGGTGTGAGGCAGGTTTTTGTTGTAGAAAAACACACCCTCATTTTCACATTCAGCATACCAAATTTTCTTTTCTTGAGCTAAAGATAATAGCCATGTTAGTGTTCCCTATAGCAAAGAGCTCCAGAAACACCACGAAGCCCAGAGGGACAGGGTCAGACCCTGGTGGCACTGCCAGCCTTTCTGCACCCCTCACAGTGGGTTAGTTCAAGTCACAGTGAAACTTCATTGTTCCTTTTGCCCTTCTCTTCCCTCGGGATATCTTTCCACTCCCATCCAGTTGGGATGTTAAAAGAGTTGAGGTATTTATTTAAAAAGGGGTGAATATTTCACTGCTTTGAGTCTTCTTGTTCTCTTCCCTTTCTCTCTCTTTGTCTCCAGTTTCCCCCTCCAACTCTCCTTGGGAAAGGTCTCCCACCAAGCTTTCAGAAGGGATATGAATTTCACAGGCTGCTCTATCATGCGTTGCTTTAGAATCACTTTTTCCTTCTGTAGTCCAGAGGGAATTATGAACTATGCTTAAACCAAAACTTGGTGTGATAACAGTTTTTAATTACCAAATACAATGTGTGCACCAGGGCATGGAGTTTGACTCTTTTTAAGTCTCCTTAAGGAAAAATTAACATGTCTGTAACTGCTCATGAGCAAAAAATCCTGACATTCACTGGTGGGAGCTCTTTGTCACATGAAAGACAAAGAGAATGCAAAAAAGAGTGTAAGGGATGAGCATCTGACCCAGCCCAAGCTGGGACAGGGCCAGTGAGTTCTCACAAAAAATCCAGTGCTCACCACAGCATATTTGCTGTTGCCAGAGCCTCCCAGTACTGACCAGAGAGCCCAGTTTAGAGATAGAATTCAGAAAGAGTTTATAATTCTCTTCCATTTGCAAATGTGAGCCTGTTCACACCATCCTGACCCATGTGCAGATGGAGTGAATGAGGCCAGAGCTGGGACACTACCCCCAATATCACAGACACTTTCTCTAGGACGATGTGGCCATCCATTAGCATTTCCATGCACCTACAGCTCCCCAGTCTTCACAAAAACCTTTGGTGTCATGCAGGGACAGAGCTCCTCCCTATTTCCAGAGCTGCCACACAGCTCCCCCAGGACCATAACCCCCCATAGCAGCTGGATACAGCCAAAACCACCAAACAAAAGGGCACAGACAGGTTGTGAGCCATCAATTAACAGGCAGATTTGGCATCACAAGAGCCTCTGGAGTGCCTGACCACCCGCCTGGGGGGCTGGGACATCCTTATCTAGAGCCTCCAGCAGCCACTGATGGAGTCAAACCAAGAGTCCATAGCTATAAAAATGTATTAAGAGATTCATCTGTCCTGATGTGTTGTCAGAAGAGCTTTTCCTCAGCAGCCCCATGTCTGGCCACAGCACAGCAAAGAGCAGCAGGTGAAGCTCACTCAGAGCTCCAAACTCACTTCAGGCATGAGGTGGGTACCTGAGGAGCACCCCTGGGGACAGGAAACAAGGCACACATGGCAAACAAGGCTGAAAACATCGAAACGTGGGGGTCACCATTTCACCTCTTGCATTTTGCAAAGCTTGGTGTTTTACTGTAATTATGTTTTGGCTCCAAACTGCAGAAGAGGGAGATGATTACGGGTTTTACTATCTCTTAGAATTCAGCACAAGAGCCACAGAGCAGCTGTGGCTGAAATGATGAAGTATTTATATTGCTGTTTTTCCATCACAGGTGTTTCCTAGCACAAAAAAAAAGATTCTCTTGCCTTGCAGTAATGTGTAAGTGTACACTGATCAGAGCTGCTGGCACCTGGTCTCACAGCCAAGAGGAAAAACAACTTGCAGGTCATTTTCTATTCATATATTAATAAGCTCACCAGAATTATGTGTGATGTCATAGTTGTATCTATGCCTCATGCAACAGTTATAGGGGTTTATTCCCCAAATAATGTTACATCATTATATTTTCACTAGTGACTTGCTGTGAGGTAAATCTGGAAGTCTCTACACAGATTAAGGGAAGAAGAAGGAATTTTTACTGTTTCCTTTTTGGGGGTGGAGGAGGTGTGTCAATACATGGTGTGCTGTACTTGCCACATATTTTTTTGCATGGAAAAACAGTAAATTCTTGTAGGAGCCATTCTGGAGTAAATCCACTGACTGAAGGTGAGATAATTTAGTACTTAATTTAAAATCCATTAATATTGATTTCTGAATGCTTTTCCTCCCCCAGGGCTGCAAATCAGGTAAAAGACTGGCAGGGAGTGGCAGCACACCCCTGCCTGTGGTCAGCATCTCTTCCAGACCTCAGCCAGAACCCACCAGCCAGGGGAGAGCCCCTGGACCCAGCATGGCTGATGTGGGCTGGGAACTCTCCTGCACCTTCCAGCCAGGCTTTCAGACATTTCTGCAGGTCAGGGGACATCAACAAAGCAGCTGCTGGTTTGGTTCTGTTCATCCTCATCCATGGGTATCATGGATTGGAACCAAGGACTGCAGTCAGCCACTGGGGCTCAGGATTTTTCAGTTTCATTTTCCTGCCTCCTCATTCACAAAATGATGTGTGTGCCCTCAAAAGCTTGAGCAGCAACATCTCAGCTCCTTGCTGGGGTGGGTGACACTGATGTCCCCAGCACTCTCTGCTGGTGTGACTGTGCCCTCAGCTGTGCCTGCAAACTGCTGCAGCCTTGGAGCACCGTGGGGTGCCCCAATCTTCCTGCAGTGTGACAGCCCAGGGCTCGCTGGGCATTGCCCTCACCAAGGGGCAGGAGTGCCATAAACCATGGGGAGCACATGGACACCTCCTGGAGCCAGCTCGAGCTAAGGGCAGACAAAACCGAGAGCTGCTGCTCTCTGGACATGAAAGCATCTCTGGAATGCCGAGCTCTTGCTGAGCTCTCAGCTCCCCCGTGCAGGGGTCTGGGGATGTGCCCTGAGCTGCTCCCTCCCCACCCCACGCCCAGAACCTCTCGCTGATTCATGTGAGTAGGCAGAAAGGAAAGAGGATCCTGTGGGAGGCTTTTTCCTCGGGATTAACCTCTGTCTGAGAGGGCTGAAATCAAAGTGATGCAAGTGGGCAGTAGGATAGCTAATATCCACGACCTGTGGTGAGAAAAAACTCAGCAGGGAGACACAGATTACTATTGATAGTGAAAGATTTGGGAATGCTGCACCTCTGAAGGAATGCAATGGGAAAAGGAGAGAAGAGTTTTCAAAGTTCAAAAGCTACTCTGCCTCTTTGCATAGTTTTTGTAGCTGTTAAGACACCAAAGAGGGCAACAGGATGTGGGAGGCTATAGGTTCAAGAAGCATAATTGAATATCTAATAAGCATCCCCACTAAAATAAAGCAGAATTTCTCACAGCTTATGACCCGTGTTGCTGTTACTTGTTTACCCAGGGCTGTTTCTCAGGAGGTCCCTTGGTTATCCCAGCACCTGCTGCCACAGGTCACACAGTGGTTAGACTGGACTAGCAGCAAGGCTCATTCCTAGTCGTGATCTAATTCATTGAAGTTTGTGCAAACTTAAGCTAAAAATTGAGCTCGTGACAGTTTAGAAAAAGCCTAGACTGGAAGCACAAAACAAGCATCTTGAAAGCAAAATGAAGTTTAACTACAGCTGATGATCCAACTTTCAAGCAGATAAATTACTTTGCAAAAAGATTGGTACAGCCAAGCCCCTTTTCATTTGCAGAAAGCTAACTCAATCAGTTCCTATTCTTTTTAGATAGATCTGCTGGGTGGAAATGAATGTGTATAATATGTGGACCATTTATTTCCAAGAACAGTGCAGTGAAAGTTTCTTTATGGATTTGCTGCAAAATCCTAAATAAAGGGAAAAAAATCAATAGAAAGTATCCACGTTTCTTAAAAAGAAATGCCATTTTTCACCCCAAAGTTCATTTCATTTTGCTCTGGCACTTACCGACTTTGATTAAGGACCTTTCTATGTTTGTGCAGGGGTTTTCCTCCAACCTTCCTGGAACAAGTTTCAAGTCCTTAAGCCACAGGAGTTTCTACAGAATTGGAGGGGCTTTGATGGGGTGTGGGGAGAAATCACAAAGCTGAAGCTCATCTCTGCAAGTGAAGGTGACAATTGTTTTATTGTTCTTAACTGGGGCTGTCTGTGGGTGCTGTCTATTGCAGCATCAGCTCCAGAGGCTGCTCTGCCCCAGTATGACCAGTATACACTGGCTATGGCACACTCAGGAAGATGGGGCAGCCCAGTCCAGCCTGTGGTCACCAGGTCCCTCTGAGCTTGCCTGCAGCATCCTGAATTTGAGACATTGTCTGAGGCTTGGAGGCTTTGGGGGCCAGCAGAACTCATCATTGAGGTGTTGGTGCAAGTCCTGGCAATGAATTCAACAAGGGTCTTGGGAGCAGAACAGTCCACTCGGTCTCACTTAAATATTTTGCCTTGATTTGGCAAAGAAAAGTGGCCCCAAAGGTTTTGGCAGCATCTGTCACAGCAGCACTGGGCAGCATGTGTGTTGTTGGAGATGTAAGCACTGGCACTTTGGAGGTGGGTGGGTACCAGCAGAAAGCAGGAGGCTCTGCCAGCTCCTTTTTCTCTCTCTCAAGGACCAGCTTGGCTCAGCCACCATTATTAGCTAGCAGAGTGGAGGGTTTTCATCACCCAGCAGCTGTAAGGAGGGGGTGTGCTCACTCAGAAGTGAGATAAGACATGGAAAGGGGGCGTTTGGGGTTTCTGTGAGCTGCTCGTTCCCCTGTACCTTGCACCAGGCACAGCACAGCCCCTGACAGGGCTGGGCTCTGTGAAGGGGCAGGACCCTTGCACAAAGAGGTAATGCTCTTTCTGCTGGGGTATCTCTGCAAGACAAGGGAAGCAAAGAGTGAAAGTACCAAACATCCTGTGCTTGTAGTGAGCCTGACGTTATCCCATATCTGTGTACAGAGGGAACGGAAAATGTCAGATTAATGCAAAGACACCTGTACCTTCACTCCATCCAAATTCGAGGGATGGCAGGTGAAGCAGGTGTCTACATATGCAACACGCTCTGCAGAAGCCTGCCTCTTCTAAAAATGCTTCCCTTTTCTGTGACGAAAGCCACAGATAACTTCTAGCTGAATAAATATCTGGAGAGAAATATTTTGTTTAATTTCTTGAGAGTTCCTTGACTGGAGAAAAAAAATCCATAAATTCATTACTAAAAAGAATACATCTTACCCTTGGTAAAGCTTTTTTTCATTCTCTTTTTCTGGTGTTAAAGGAGGTCAGAAGAGAAGCACAAAGGAGCAAATGATTTCCTGAGATGATTTTCAAACGCAAATATATGACTTGAGGTACTCTAGGCGTTCTCTATATGGAAATCAGCTATCCACAAATAATATAATGTTACTAATTAAACATTGTTCCTCAGCTGTTATAAATGAAGATATAATTGTGGTTTTTAGTAACATGTGTCTGGTACCTGATAGTTTTACCTATCTCTGGGGTTGGGGAGGATAGATGTCTCAGATTAATTATCAACCAGCTTGCAGATTAATGTGGGAAAATGTCTACCCTGGCCTTAAAAATGTCTACTTTACATTAATTGGCAGCCAATTAAATTGTGGTAAAAAGTGCCCAGAGTGGACACACTCAGAGGAAAAGAATTCACTCTGTGTGCTGTGTATGTTAATTTAAAATCACTCTAACAGCCATTTCAAAGCAAAGTCTTTCCCAGCGTGACCGAGGATTAATCTTCATTCACATTCCGAGGGGGATAAGTGCAGTGCTGTTAAATAAAGCCATTTTTCAGTTTCCCAAGCTAAAGCAAGAATTACGAGCTTTCTGTCAGAATATGTATCACGATTTTGGGTTTTGAAGTGACCAGTCTTTGAAGTTCTCCTCTGGAGAATCCCCATCAGACCTTGTGATGTAACTGGAAAATCCTACAGTGAGGATTTCCCCTCATCCCCCACCTTACCTGTGGAAGGCAGGTGAGCTACTCAGGGTTAGGGTGAAAAGTCACTTCTCCTTGATCAGATGGCTCCTGTGAACTGAGCACCAAGAGTTCATTTTTCCCATCTTGCTCAGAAAATTGAAACGCTCAGCAAATAAAAAGTGTGAAATAAGAATTAAGAGCCAAACATGGAACTGTATGTATTTTACTGCAAGAACTTTCATAGGGACATTAAGGTGTTTGCTTCATTGCAAATTGTTATTATGAACAATATATGAATTTCTTTCAGACCATTTTCTTCTTTCTTTACCTCAAAAAAAGAGAGGCATTAACAATGCTCTCAGCTATTAGGGAATCACTTTGTGCTGTCTGAAATTAATGTAAATTGAAATCAGAGCCTCGGGTGCTGAGGTGAAGTTTGAAGTTTTCTGTCATGTGAAGAAAAGAAAGCTGAAAAATCTCAAAGATACTCATCGAAATGGGCTATTTTATCTGCATGGATTTTTCTATTTTCAGAAGGCAGCAGAGGTGAGATTATCGCAGCAGTTGAGAGAAGAAACTGAAGTTTCATTGAGCTGGCACATCTAGATAAATTAAATCTGTTTGTGAGATGTAAATGAATAAAGAATGGAAGGGGGGAGGTTTCTCTCCTTCCCCTGAGTCCCTATCTCCTGCTTTGACAGCAGCCTGGGCTAAATGGCCACGAGAATCACAGACTGGTGTGGGTTAGAAGGCACCTTAGATCATTTAGTGACAATCCCTCAACCATGGCACCCACTGGATCAGGCTCCTCGGGGTCCTGCTCAGCCTGGCCTCGAGCACTGGGCTACCATGCTTGGATTTTGTGGCAGCTCACATCCCCTTTCCTGCAGCAAAACCCTGCTTCTGTCCATACCTACTGATGTGGTCACCCCAGGCTGTCCTCCAATGTGCAGCAGAGAGGTTAATAAATAACACTGAGATTCCTCTCCAGGAGCAGCACAGGCAAGCTCCATCACACTAAGATACTTCTGTCTTTTAATTAATGCTAATAGACCATTCTGGTCTGGAGCAGCCTGCCTTACCTGCATGGACCAGCTGCTGGCAGCCCTTGAAAACCCTCTGGCAGAGCAGCACTAGCTGCACTCCTTCTTCCAGATGCTCCCTGGATCCAAGAAAGTGAAAAATATAAATTAAGAGGTCACTTTTCCACATGGACAACTGCTATCCTTGCCAAGAGGGTCTTCTATCAACTCAGATAAGGAAAAAGGAGAGAGGAGATGAAATATAGAGCTCCAAGGGGAAATACTCCTCGCTTCCAAAGAGCAGGTTTCTGTCTGGCTCTCTTTCACACACTCAGAATTAATTCAAATGTACCACGTGGTTGAAAAACACAATAGTATAGAAAAGAGTCAGGAGTTTAAATAGTGCAAATGTAATATAAGCTTTGGGGACAGAGGAAAATAGGTGGGAGTTTGAGTTTTCAGAGTAGAAAACAGACCTTTCCAGAGGATAATCTCTATTATATTGAGAAGGGATGTTAGAGTAAATTGCCAGTGCTAAGCAATTTTCTGATTTAAGGCATAGGAGGTTTATAACAGCCCCATGTGCTTTGGTTTAGATCATTTAGTCTGTTTTGCTAGCAAATATCACCATGTGCTGAGCAGCTAATTTTCAGCAAACCTTGGCAGAGCCATCAGGGAACCAGATTTGTTCTGTGCTTTAACTTTTAACTTCATCAAAACACTTTCGTTCTTTCCTTTCCTTTTCTTCTTTTTCTTTTTTTTTCCCTTTTTTTTTTTTTTGACTGAAGAACTGCAAATACTCTGATCCCAGTCTGAAGAAACAATTTTGCACAGCAAACACAAGCTTCAGTCCCTGGAAGCTGCATTGCCCCATCCCTGGTCCCCCTTGGCAGGTGTTTTGGAGGAGTCATGATGACACATCAATCATTTCAAGCTCCCTTGGTGCCTCCTCAACATCTACATCAATTCCTTGATATCCAGTGCTTGGAGAAGAATAAACCCAGCACTATTTATGCCCTGGCTTTCCAGCCTGCAGCTTCACAGCCAGTTATCCTTTGCTCCCATGTGCTGTAATTTGCCTTAGAAACCTGCATGTGTTAATTTCTGGGCCCCTGCCCAGCTCCTGGGGACAGTTCAATTCATGCCAAGGTCACTCCAGCCCTTAGCATCCAGCATGGAGGGAAAAAGGAGGAAAGGTTCACTTTTCTGTGGATGAAATCGCATTTCTGACACTTCCAAGTTATTCATTTGATTGGAACAGGGCAATCAACCCAGCTGAGCTGTGTCTGTTGTTTCAGGAGAGCCTCCTGCTCCTCCAACAATATTTCAGAAAGCCCATCAGTGGATGCAACCCAAATCCCTGGGGTCTGGCTCCTGCCCATGATCCCACCCAGCCTCTGTGGACCTGGCTCACTTGGAGAATTCAGACAAACGAGAGGGCATGGCTGTGCTGTGCCTAATTGATAGTAATGTTCAAAGACTGATCCTAATTTGAATGCTAATTAAGGAAGATAGTTATTGATTTTAATGGGAGGCAGAGCAGGCTCTTGCACATCTACCACATAATGAGGAAGTACTGGGGTTGCTGTCAGTGCAGGGGAAACAATCACAATAATAATGTGCTGGGAAAAATGCAGCTTCCTCTTGATAAACCCTTAGCAGCAGCAAGAATGGCATTAAAGAAGAAAGGATTTTCTGTTCCCAGCCCTGGGAAGTTAACTCATTTCTTTCTATATAATTTACCATAGTTATAACAGCTCTCAAAAACCCCAGTAAACACAAATATGGATGTTATGAGACCACCTACCACTAAGTTATATGGACAACTGGAGCTTTTAAGATGCTAGTGTAAAATGTCATTCTCTCCCCACTCATAGCATTCAAAATTCTCAATTTTTAGTACAAAATTTTGATTTAAAAAATCTTTACTTTTAGTAGGTTTAGTGTGAGCTGAGGTCAGCTCAACACCCAGCATACACAAGTCATCACATGGTCCATGATTCCAGGGAAATTTAGAGAGAACATTATTTTACAGTGACATTTGGAAGTAAGTATTTGGTTTACAAATATCCTTACCCAAAATTCAAGACCATAAGATTTTTCTAATGTAATTGTTACTGTGATTTTTACTTCTACCAATTAATCTTTGATTTATTGCTCCCTTTTTTAATAGCAGAGGGGGAGAGGAATGGTGTGTTCAAATTCCACTCTATCAGGGTCCTCACAAATAAATAAGAACTCAAAAATCCATAAAATTGGCCGTTGTCTTTCAGCTGCAAAATCCACATCCCATGCCAAGAATTACCACAACAATAAAAACTTCTCCATCTTTATTGCCATAGAACATATGATTCATTGCAAAGTTTCCCAGGAATATTTGTATTTATGCACATGACTCTATGTCGACCAGAGAGGGTGGAAAAATCTCCAAGCCCCCTCTTTGGCCAAATTAGATTTCACAGCTGAATCGTTGAGATTGTATTTCGATTTTCAATGCTGGTGATGGCATTTTTATGATAGTGGCTCTGGTTTATTAACAGAGCATACTGAAACCAGCTTGGTGATTTTCCCCTCCTTCTTTTCACTCTGTTATACCAAAGAACATTTATTACTTTTTGATAAAAGATGCACACCCCTCCCTTAGGAGAGGGGCACTGAAGCAGGATGAGATGGCTCCTGCCTTTGTCACAGTCTCCAGAGTAACTGGGGAAGGGCAGGAACTGGAGTGTAATCATTCAATAAAGTGACAAAATAGAGGGCTGAAGGAAAAAAGCCTAGATTAAATAATTCTTCGGTGTCCCTTATGTCTTCATCTATTTCTCAAAAGGCATTATGTGCAAAGCAGAAAATGGTATTACTTTTTTGTGTTAATAGCAAAGATGAATCATCTAATGCCATTCAACAGTTGGAACTAATATCAAGATTCAGGTTTCACAGCTGGCTGTAAGAGAGACTAGAAAAAGTTGCATAGATCAAAAGACACTCATGTTTTGGGGAAGGTCCCTCTCCAGTCCCTTAGTCTGTGACTTCCTCTGATCTCGGAAATTGAAGCTCTCCCTTTAAAGCCTTCAAATTTAATTCTTGTTCTCCTGAATGTTAAACATCCAGAGAGCATTTTCAGGATATGCAAGGAGGGCAGTTTGGGCTTGCTGCCATTCTCAGAACCCAAAAAAAACCCTTTCAAGAGGATGATGACAGAGCCCTTCAGGGTGTTCAGAGCAGCTTGTCAGACCAGCAACAATCTCTTGGCATCACCACGAGGGCTCCAAAGAGCCAGGTGGTTGCTAAGGGTGGAGCCCAGCCTGCCAAGGACTCACTAGCCGGGGACCTCCTCCCACAGCCCACTGGCCCCAGGGACCTGCCAGGGTCTCCATGCACCTCTGGGAGATTTGGAGGAAGTCTGGGATAAAAAGTGGCTCTGGAACAAGCCATAGGTAGGTCTACTGATAAAGTCAGCTTGTTTCCAAAGATCTGTGCTTTTTGGGAGGTGCACTCGGGGTTAGAGGCTTCACCCCATGGATTGTTCTCTCTCACCCACGGGCTGCCTGGCCTGCACTTCCATCTGTGTCCCACCAATCCCTGAATAACCATGTGAAGTGGCACCACTGTGTTGGTGTAAAACACGAGGCCATGGAGCACAGAGAGGCAGGAGCTGCTCCACGTGAGGTTCAGCTGCAGAGGTGGCACTCCAGGGACAAACTGCCACAGCCATCTGTGCTTTATCCACCTGCATGACCAGACAGCTTGTTTGGAAAAAGCCTGGATGGGAGTCCACTAGGACACTGTGACTAATCATGAGAGGGGAACTAGAGGGAAGAGCACTCAAGAGGGGTGTGAGTAGTACTGTCTCCAGAGCAGGAAGAATTAATTGCTTGCACCCCAGTTCTTTCCACGTTGTGGAAGTCAGTGTGAGGGAAGGATGCTTGTATCTCACAGAAGGAAGATGTGTAAAGCCAGGGTCACCTTTCACAGCAAAACTTCATAGAAATTAGATGGCAGCCCAACCGTGCTAAGAGTTTCTCCACATCAGAGGTTTTGAATTGCAGCAGAATAATTCCAGCATCTGTAATTAGCGCTTCCATTAAATTCTCGTTGCTCTCATATTAATTTCAGGAGTTTGGAACTGTCAGGAGCGTTATTAAGGGAAGCTATCCTTGTCAGGAGTGGAAAATAAAATTTGAGCCTCTGATTAAAAGTTTAGGGCAGCCCTCATTATTTCCTGCATCAGAAGAGCAGTCTGTTTTGGGCTACCCTTCCAGTCAGTACTATTTCATTATGGAGGGTCCCTAATTATTTCTGCCTTGGAGCTATTAAGAAAAAAAAAAAAAGACAATTTGTTTTTCATATGCTTCTTGGTGCAGCCAAATACAAAAGTTCCCATTTGCTTTTAGAGCTGGAAGGAGTCACTGTGACACTGGGAATGTTCTGGGACAAGTCACTCTTGAGTTTTCCTAATCATGTACCTGGACCAACGAAGGCACTGGGAAGTACAAATCCCACATGAACTGGGATTAACTGCCCCTCTCTTTAAGAGCCATATCCAGGATGTGGCATCCAGAACACACACAATAGACTCGGGGCAAACACATCCAGGACATGTGTTTCCATGGGATTCAGTACTATTATTTTGCCTTTAAAAACAGATCCAATTTCCTGACTCTGGATCCAGCCATGCCCCCAGCACAGCCCTGGCCACGGGGACCTGGGAGAGGGGATTGTGGGTTTTGCATGGGGAGCAGGAATCCTGTGGAAAATAAGGTATGGGAAATTTCTTATGGAAATCTGGCCACCCTGTGCTACAAGGCTGCACTGCTTGTGTGCTGTTTGTGTACACTGAAAAATAGATGTACAGGCTGAAGGCAAGGCAGGCTGGGCTGGTGCCAGAGCAGGGCTGCTCTGGGCCTGAAATCAGGGTTCAGGGCTGCACACTAAAGCAGCTACATGGTCTTCAGTCAAATATCTGCCAGGAAATAAAGATTTGGATGGATTTCACCTCATTGCAATCTCCTGTCAAACTTGTGTAATTGTTAACATTGGAGATGGAAGTTTGAAAAATCAAGATGCCTTATTTGAGAAATTACAAATGAAGGTTTCACTCCAGGAGGATGCTTTGGTTTGGAATTTATGCATTTGTTGCTTAATACAAACTGAAAACGTCTTTCAATTAAAAAAAACTTCCATGCATTTGGGGGCGTTGAAAAACATTTACTAAATTTGATTTTTCCATGCATACAGACAGCTGACAGCATTTTCCCCCATGGGCAGTAAATAAAGAAACTGACTCAATTCAGTGACCTGCAGATGCTTTTTACTTTGTCTGAAGCTGAACATCTCTGAAGACTGAGTTCTGTATTCCCCTGGTTACTGTTTAATTACATTGCAATAAAATTGCAAGGAATCTAATTTTGCCAGACAAAACCCAGGGACTCAGTGGAAGGTGATGGGGGTCCAGCTATTTCACACACTAATTACACCAGCACGAGCCCTGAAATACTGTGCTATTTTTATTCATTCATGAAAAAAAAAATGTTCTCTTCTAGATCCGAGTGACTGCTATTTCATTCTCAAAAGTAGTCAATGCACTCTTCATTTCCCAAAAAACAGCTGCCCTCTTCTGTTTTCAGGGAATATTACTACCTTTCAAAATCCTAATGGGTGTGCTGTTGAAATCAAAATAAATGCCATCATTCTGCCTGCCTCAAAACAACAACCTAATCTCAATAAAGCACTGACACCTTTCTTAAAACCTCTGAAAAGGGGGCAACATTAAATGAGAGCTTGAAATATGGGTGTAAGGAGGGAGTTGTTGGGGATTTCTAAAAGTATGTCTGCAGTGCCATCAGGAGGTGTGATCACAGCATAGGAAGGTTGGGCTGAGCTGAGGCCAAGCTGGCTGGGTGAGGCAGGACAGCCACCAGGACAGATGGACACCAGAGCATGGATGTGGGGACAGGCATCCCACGTGCCCCTTTCCAGGGATAACAGCATCCTGAGAGCTCCAGGCACCTGTAAGAGCCACCACCAGGTGTTGCCACCTCTGTTGCACCTTTCTGGCTGCAGCCAGCACTTCAGAGCCTTGACCCTGCTGAGGACTGATGGCAATTCTGCATCCAACAGGCTCAAACACATGGGAACATCTGGTCTGCTAAGGGCCTACAAGACTTTTGTAATTTTTTTTTTCTTAATTTTCTGGAAGCCAATTAGAAAACCACAGCCTGAATCTGCACTGAGTGAGAGACTGGTCAGTGCTGCCCAAGCAGGACACCACAGCCTGCAGCAAAGCTGCAGGGAAGTGGCAAAATTAGAGCCTGAGAAGGTGAATACCAACTAATATGAGTTATTTTTGAGTTGTGAATTACTGTGACCCATTTCTTCCAAAACTGACCTCAGTTCTCTATTGTTCTCACCTTTCCAGTTACTAAAGCCATCCCTCCAGGGAATAAAGATTAAACACTTGTTAGAGAATTTCAGGAGGGATTGTTCACTCATCTCCTTGGCCCCATAAAATGCATCATAAAAATGCCTTCTTTATTGCCTAGTAAAGAAGGATCAAGTGAATCACTGCATTTACATGAATGTTCAGGACAGTCAGATTTGCCACTTATGTATTACACCTTGAATACTATTTTTTTCCTTGAAATAGGAATGAATCCAGTCTTCCCACACTTGCTCTTTTCCCAGAGAGACAGGAAAGATTCCACTGAGACATAAAAACATAATGACTTCATCAAGGTCCCATTAAAAAAAAAAAAAAGCAGTGGCTTAAATAGGTGAAGATGGAGCAAACAGCTGTTCCCTTTTCTATGTTCTATAGGAAATCTGGGCATGAGGATGCTGATTATAACTGGCCTCTCCTTGCGCAAGTGGAAGTCTTTTCCAAGTAATAGAGCCTGTCTGGACTTAGGAGATCTGACCTTGTACATGTCCTCCAAATGAACAAGATTGCCTCCCAAAACACTGCATTTCATCACCAGTTTAGCTTCATAGCAAGAACCTCCACTGCAGCTGGTGATCTGGTTTTAGAAAGGTAGTAACAGAAAGACAGAAGCCAGGTGGCTGTACTCCTCCTCAGCTTGGCTCTGGTATCTCAGAGCCCCTGTTTTGTTCTTCCTTCCATGGGCTCTCCATCCTCACCACTTAAATTTCAACATTTCCCTGTCAGCAATACATTTCCATGCTTTGAGAGTGTAAACTCTTTGGAAAGAGCCTCAAAGCACACAAAGCAGATGAAGAGCTAACACTCTTTTAATCTTTCAAAGGCCTAATTTCTGCAAGGTGACAATTTGCTTTGGTCATACAGCAAGTCTATGGAAGCAAAATGCTGCAGACAGGATTTTTTCACAGTGGAACCAGCTGTATTGGGTTAAAGACAGCACTTCCAAAATAGATAAGTCATTTCTAATAAATAGAAATTGGAAAAGCCTCCAGCATCGAAACAATATTAAAGATTGAATCCTTCTGGGAAAGACATGTGATATGTGTCTGGCAAAATTGCCACCAGCCATTCGACACTATAATTGTGTCACATTAAGTTTTATTCCAAATGCCAGTGATGCTCCTGCATGATGTGACAGCTGCACTTCCTTCTGGAGGAAGTCTAGATCAACTTCAGCAGCACCTGCTGAGCACAGGGTGACCTCAACCAGTCTCCAGAAAGACACTCAAATATTTGCAGTTTGACTGTGGTGCTGCAGCACTGAGATGAGTTTCTACATGGAACCAGAAATGTACCCGGGCAGCAAGAGGGGACTGTAATCCTTAATTTTGGTGTAGGCAGTTCAGGCAGCTCTGACTCTCTGCAGGGAATTGCCCTGGAGAGTTCTAGCCAGGCTCAAAGGCTACAACTTCACCCACTGCAGTAGCACAACCACATGCTGATGACTCTCAGGGTTAAATTCTGTAAAAGACTAATTCCTTTGGGGCTTCAGCCTTGTTTTCAAAGATTACTTGCAACCAGATTTACAGAAATGCTACAACAATTTTAAATGTCTGCTGGGGTTGATGAAAACACCCAAGCAGATTAAGTTGCCAAATGTTTTTAAATGTTACTTGTGACCTGCGCTGTCTTGGGTCCCAGGGTTGGCAGGATCATTCGAGAGAACTTCAAATTTTCTCTTTGTTTCTCTTGTTTCTTCCACTAATTATTACTTCTGGGATGTGTATGTAATATTCCCTTTTAAGTATGACAGCCTGTGATCTGGACCCAAGGTGTATCTTTGGGTGCTGATATTTTAGGGACACATGATCTGATTTGGAAGACCTGTGCTGTATTCACTGTGGGAATATTATGTTGTATGCCAATGACAATAAATGCTGGCTGGCATATTCCAGCCTCAAAACTCTCATGAACCATTGCAGCGAGCTTGGCTGCTCATCCATTTACCATGCAGTTTGTTAAGTGGGCAGCCTGACAGTGGCAGTACCACAGCTTCATTTTCCCCTAACAGCTTTAGACAGCATTTCTTAAATCAAGACAAAGCCTTTGAAGTCAGTGAGTGGAGAAGGCAGCAGTGGCTTTGTAACAGCAATCAGAAATGCAAGTTGAAAGCATGTATGCTAATTGCCAAGACTGCTGCCATATAATTAGCATATACAGTCTGTACCCAAATTAAGAAGAACTCCCTTGAAAGCTTCTTATGCCCTAATATATCCCCAGTATGTCTACACCTATAGCTGAGCTCTGCCCCACCTTTGCATTTCTCAGCAGCTGTGAGGAGCTGAGTGAGGATCAATGCTAATCCAGGTGAACAAGGTGTCTGCAGAAATCTGTCCCGTATGTTAGACACTGGGCAATGACACTGGGCAATGACACGGGGTGTGGCAGGAGTCCAGGCTGATGTAACCATCTGTCAAGAGCCCTGTGAAGAGGAGAGATGCTGCTCCATGCAGCCACCCCGACATCCCAGTGCCTCTCTCGGTGTCCTGCTCACCTGCAGCCTCCAATGCTTCAAAGCTCCAGGTATGTGGCTAAATCTTACATTTTAATAATGGCTGTCATGTCTTCTGTGTTAACACCAGGCTAACAACAGCCCACCCCATGGACAGGGGCTTTAATTAGCCTGTTGCCTTTTGCCTTTGTGGGAAGAGTGCAGGGGAAGGAGCAGCCTTCTTGGCTCTGCAGAACAACCCCGAGCCTCCTGCATCCTGCCTCTTGTCTGCAACTACAGGTCAGCCTCGAGGAAAGGGGAAATCAAATGTGCAGCAGCAGTGCAGCTCGGATTTGATCAGACTTTATTTCAAGGGTACAATTGTATGGCAGCTGAACCTTCAGAATGTCTTGGGACTGTGGGATTGGCAAAACAGATTGGAACTATCCACAGCCGCCTCCCATTCCTACGTCCTCACTTTGTGTGCCTAGGGTCACTACAACCTTGAAAACCTCCCTTATTTATATTCCTCTTCTGTTACTCTTTTTCTTTGTACTTTTCAGTACTATCCACTAGAAAGTGGGGTTTGCATAATAAAAATCTGTGCTTCACACTGTGCTTCACACCAGCAGTTAAATCGAGGTATCCCATTAATTGCACTTCTGTGACTGTGACAAGGCAAACCAAAGATACACTCACTGGTCAAAACCAGACCCTCAAAGACACAGTCACTGAGAGGAGGCACAAGAGGAGGCATGAGAAGTATCCAGCCCTTATGCCTGGGTACCTTGATGCCAGCTGCAGAGCAGCAGAACGTATGGCAGCCCATAACCCCACCTGAAATCAATAAGTGCTCCTCTGTCAGAACTCAGACTTGCTAATCCAAACATGCTCTGAGTATCACCAGCTATACAAACAGGAGCTACTTGTCCAAGATCTCATGTGTTGAGTGGTTTGGCCATTTCCTAATTAAGCTGCTGTTGAGATGCTGTGAAGTGTTAGAGGAAGCTGCAATAAGGAGCTGCCAGGAAATTATCTTTAATAATTAGTGGACAAGAAAAAGGAGAGAGAGAGTCCTTAAAAGGACAAGCAAGCACATACATGGCAGAATTTGCCCCTGGAGGCTTCTGTGACCACAGCTCTGCCTTGAACAGGAGCCTCCCCCTTTCCTGAAACAATCCCCACCTACACAGGTTCACCCAGAGCAAAAGGAGCTATTGTCATAAATAACACCTCAGCCCCCAAACTCTCCAGCCAGCTGCAATAAGATATTCTTGACATCATGATGTTGTTTCTACAAGTCTCTTAATTCTGAAGTATTCTTTCCAGAGTCCCCAAAATATCAGGTGTTATGGTGTATGTCATCATCTCTTCTGGTGAGATTTGGCCATTTGACTTTCGTTTTTTTTTCATACCTATGTTTCAACTTTCATGTTTTTCACACTATTGCTCATGTTGCATTTGGTAAAGTACATAGTCTGCTTCTTCAGGTGAATACTAAATTCCTGCACAAAATTTCATCAGCACACCAAACACAACCTATTTTATTTCTCATGCAACTGTGTTCATTTCTTCTTGAATAACCCTACACCTTGTTCTTTCACTCACAGTATCTTTGTACCTTGATACTGCGAGACAAGCCTTAGATTAATACTTTTTTAACATCTTTATATGTACTGCAAACACCTGCCACAGTCCCTAGTCTCAGATAATACACTGTGGATAATCTTCCTATCTCTCTTTACCCTCATGTAATTCCAGTGACTTCACATAGCTCTGCTCAGTTTCACACAGGTACAAAGGTGAAGGAAGCCCAGTTGAGAGCACATCATTCCCTGAAGGATAGGCCAATAAATCCTTGATATTATCTGTTACAGCAGCTTATTACTATTCCAAAAGAGAGAAGCAGCCTTTACTCCAAATGTTTTAGGATAACTAGAAGTAGGAATAAAGGGAATTTATGTGAAGGGGACATAAATGAATACAGAAGAGCTTCCAAACTGCACTTTACAAACTTGCATCCTTTACAATCCTCCTAAAAGCTGTTGTTTTGCTGTGTCTCCACTAAGGTTTAATGGCAGAAGCAATACTGGAAGATCTCTCTGCCAGGATTCATTATTTTTAAGCCACATGCTAAAGTCCTAATGCTTTATAAAGCCACTACATGAACAATGAAAATCCAAGTATTATTAATCAAATTGGTTTTAAAATCCAGTCATTTTCATCATCCTGGGAGCAGGGAGTCTGGATGGAGATGAGGCAGGGACAGCAGCTTGATATTTAAAAGCATTGAGTTCAATGTTTCTTTTTAGCCATAGACTCCCTGGACAAATCACTTTTTTCCCCAAATTTTACTTCCTCAATTGTAAAATGTTACAGGACAACCAGGTAAAATCCTTAGACACCAGGCTAACTGTAGAAGCAGATGGAGGGCTATTTATGCTTTAAAATTATACATTTACTCTTTGATTTTCATCTTTTTTTTATAGTACTCTATTTGCTGAGTAATTCAGCAAATGCCTGTGACTCTCAGTTAGGCTGCCCAGGTATCTGTGTCTCACTATGGTTTTTGGCTGTACCAAATATAGAATTGATATAAAATACAATTACCACATGTAAGTATTAAAAAGGCAGTAGGAGTTTGGTTTCCAGGATGTCCAAACACAGCCATAATGAACATAAACAGTGAGGGGCTGGTATGAGATTTAACATTAAACTGCACTTACAAGTTTTTATTACTCTATTTACTACAAGTGAGAACACCTAAAGCCTCCAGCATTTCACTGTTAGCACAGAAGAAGTCCCTAAGCACAGAGGCAGCTCTCATCCCAAATGGTAAATCAGGATAATTCCACCAGTGTCAGTGTTCTCTGTAAGGGCCCAATGCCTGAAATAAGAAAGGATAGGGGAGTTCAGGGACACATCCCTGTTCACAGCTGCTTTTACACCCAGATTTTTGCCCCAACAGCAGTCACACCCCCAAATGTCTTTGGTGTGCCCTCAGGACACTGCCCTTGAGGACAACAGCTCACTGCACCAACAGCATGGCTGCAGCACCACGGAAAGGCTGTGCTTTGCTCTTACCTGAGTTGAACTCAAACTCAGATTTTCTTTGCTTCAAGGCTGCACTCAGAATGTCCTTTCTGTTTGGAAAGTCATTTATGCTGCACAAGCATATGCTCTTCTGGAGCCCTCAAGTAATGAAAGGGGGAAACAGCACTCTGGTAAAAAAAATTTGCAGATGTATCAGGCTCAGCTTGTCCCCAACGTTTCACAGTCAGAGTTGAAAGTCAGCCCGTGGTTCAGCCTGGGGCTGTTGCAGAGTTTGTGATGTCCACTCAAGGGGAAAGCACAGACAGAAACAGAGCCTTGTGTCCCTCCTGGCTCCCATCCTGCCAGATGCTGGGCACTCCCAAAGCCAAGACAGGTCTCAGCTGGCTTTCAGTAACAGCTGGAAGTACACTGACCCTCCTCCAGAGTAACAAATTCCTCAATTATATTCCTTTATCAGTGTGTGAAAACATGTTCATGTAGCTGCACTCAGTGCTGGGCTAACTCAGTCATGCCCAGTCCAGCCATGAGCAGTAGCAATACCAAACATCAGGGCTGTACAATGGTAAGAGCAAGATGGTTTATTATATAATGAAGAAGAAGAAAAAAATTCATTTTCATCAAGTATTCCCTCATGGGGGTCAGTACAATATAAAGGAAATAAGGAAAAATGTACAAAACAACCTGACAAGAAAGCTCTAGATGAAATATGTTCAAAGCACTTGCAAATGATATTGCTGGACAGATGCAGAAGGAAATTAAATCAAGTAATTTTTCCCCTGCAAAATACAAACTGAAAAACTGATTTTATTTTCAAAAATTCAATTCTGTCTTTACCTGCAGATATTTCAGGTAAGCCGACACACTTTTAGCTGTGATACATTTTTCAAAGAAAGGATTCCCAGAACTACTGTTCAACCACATTTCTTTCAAAGTGGATTTTATTTTCCCTTCCATCTTTATGCAGGTGGTAAGCCCAGCTCAAAATAAAAGAAGCTTAGCCACTGACTTCAAAGAAACCAGGTCCATATTTCTCCATTTCCTGTTATCCTTTAGCAACCATGGCATTTGTTTTTCCAGAATCAGCAACAGAACTCCATCTCATCCAGAGCATCCTTGTCTATGAGGTTGCAAAATTAAAAAAAAAAAAAAAAAAAAAAATCACTAAACAAAAACCACATATAAAACATCAGCAGTGAGAAATTCCTGAAGGTTTTCAAGCCTTGCTCCTAACTCAACTAAAGTCAAGGTACTTCAAACAATTTTAGCTGGAGCAAGACCAAATCCTTACAGAACCAGAAACATGGTCCTCAAAAAGCAAAACCAGAAGAGTGTTGTAATCCAAATGGAGGAGTAAAAGACAAACAGCAATGTACCTTGCCTGGCCCCAGCCAACATAATATCTTTGCCTTGGGTATTTCATTTACTCCTGACCCAGGCAAGATTCCCATTGGTTACAGTGAGAGCATTACTTAAGTAATGTAGTAAAAGGACATCATGCATTAGTAAGCTAAAATATGAATCCATGCTTATGGCAATAGCTCTCCCTTCTAATGCCCTACAATGGGCATCTAAGAAAGGAAATAAGCAGCTGTACAGAAAAGAAAAATCTGTGTTTTGTTACATTGGTGACCATCCTAAGCAACTCCACAGAAGTTTTCAGGGTTCCTTTCAATATGCATAAAGAAAGCAAGAAGTCAGATAGATCAATGTTAGGCAAGATTATAACATATTTACTCAGTGCAGAATGCAAAACAACAGCTAATGCTTAATACAAACAAAATAGTATCACTTTCATACTCGTTACAAATTCATGGATTCCACATGGTTTACTTCCTTGCCTTAAAAGAAATGAATGTTTAAATGAAGCATGAACTTTGTGTCTCTAAAAATAACATCCCAAGTTAGCAAAGGAATCATTTGAGGAAAAAGAAATTGGAAATGGACATTTAATAACAAGTTGAAAGGAGATCCCCATTTTGCTTAGCATGAAAAGATCCATGAGTTGGATTTGGCTGGGGGGTTTTGCTGTTTGGGTATGGTTGGGTTTTTGCATCAAGGGAAAGAAAATAGCTATGTGGGAGAAAAAATATTTTCACAAATACAATAAATAGTTGTTCTGATCCAAAAGCAAAGTGCGATGTAGAATTTTTCCACTTAAAAACAACCTACAGCATAATGCCTTAAATATTAACAAATCAATTAGTGGTCAGCACAGTAAAATAAATATGAACATACTGATTTACAATTTGTTTCTAGCAGCAAAAGTCATTAACCTACTGGCCAATGTGACAGCTTCACAGAAGTCTTGTTTCTTGGGTTTGGTACTTGGTTTAACATGAGAAAAAGATTAATTGGGTCTGGAAAATGGCACTTCAGCTGTACAGTGTTCTCCCCAGCCCACCTATGTCAAAAGGGTTTGCCCAGAACACGTTTTCAGTATTTTTTGAACAGAGATTTGGAGAATACATTTCACAAAAAGAAATAAAACCAGGATCTACTCAGTATCTAAGGCTGACAAGTATGAGTTTGGATTGTCCTGAACCCTAAGGATAATGGGGAGGTTGGGCGTTTTCTCTTTACAGTCAGCAACTTCCTATGCTGAAAGGGGAGTGGGAAAATCATAAGCCATTAAGCAAGGCTAAAGAGGGAGAAGAAAGCTTTGGTTGCTTGCAGGAAGGGCCACAACAGAGCACTGGGACAAAGTGAGTCTCAGCTCCTTCTCCCAGCAAGACATCTTTCCTTGCATGGAGGAAATCTTCCTACCTTGTCACTTGAGTCCCACTGCCTGCTGTACACCTGCTCTACAAGCCACCACTCTGAAATCACCAGGATGACCACATTCACTTGTACTCCCTTGAACAGAACAAAGTAGATTCAGGCTTCTCTGTTCACAGCAGACTGAAGCCACCACTCCAAACCAGACTCAGCCCCAAGCAGAGAGGAGCCTGCAAGAACAGCCTCCTGCACGTTTTTCACACACCCACCCAAAAGCACCAGCACACAGCTGTGCTGTGGTACATCTGCACCAGGTTTTGACACCTCCAGCAGTCACTGGAAATGCCAAATGAGAAGCAGATGGCTGGGCCGGGAGTAGGAGCAATAACCAAAGCTAAGTGGTGAACAGCTGATTTTTGGGACACGTGAAAGCAAGCAAAAATGCCTCCTCATCCCTAGCAATAAGCCAGACAGCACCAGTACCTACAGCTCTTCCAGCTCATATTTCACAAAGGGTTGTTTTTCTACTACTAATTGCAGCCTGTGGGAAATGTCACAGAGGGATGTTTAACCATAATGCAGGGATCACTGTGCTGAAGCACATTGTGGTAAACCTCATCTAACTCCCTCTGCCCCTCTGGACAGTGGTGTCAGATTGGCAAACCAAAGGACAGGACACAATGAGAAAACCAGAGTCCTTCTGTCAATAAAAATGATGAGGGGGATAGGCTGATGAAAAATTGTGGAAAGGCAAATGTTCTTCAAGGCTACACAGAGGGTGAGGCAGGGACAGGAAAGCACAGAAGAAACAGACTTACAAAGCTGTCAGAACTATTCAGTGAGTACTCTACAACCTGGGCACCTGCTCTAGCTTTTCATGCACTCCAGGGCACAAGCTCCATTTAACTGAGTTCTACACAAAGGAGGGGAAGGAATCCCATTCATGAGGACACCTATTCCTCTGCCTCTATTTGCAGGGAAAGGATCTTGGAATGATCTAGGGGGTTGTTTTCAACTACTTTACAAGCACTCACCTTGCCTGGATTTAGGAAGGCTGCATTCAGATTGTATGGCTCCCTGATGCTCACTTAGGGAGCTGAAGAAAACAATACTCAATTTCTGAGGAGCAGCCAAGTGCAACAAACCTTTTGAAGGTGGACTAGGAAGATGAATAAAGACTATCTGGATTTTTTTGTTACTCATTCTTCACTTTTTAAGGCAAGCAGAAAGTCCTTCTGGAATGCAAGAGGCAGGATGAGAATGGCAATAAAAGGAGGCAGGGAGTTACCTTCAACACTATGTACTAGGTACAATTTATCCCTGGTAAAATCCTACTGAAACTAACGGAGCTGCATCTAAAATTGCAGCTGCCTGAAGAGGGGTGAGAGATGAGCCATGGTGCTTCCTGGACCCTCTCTCTGCACATGCCACTGAAGTCAGTGAAGCTACACCAGTGCACAGCTCCAGCAGCACACTTGGGGATCAGGTCCAACAAAAGCCACGTGCTGCACTTGCCACTGCAGACCATGTTTTAATAGCACTGTGGACTCCAATCACAGCTCTTCACATCTACCCAAACAAGCAGAAGAAAAATTGACAGCCCTACTTCTGCTCTTTATCCCCTTCCTACTTTTGCTAAGGAATATCAAAACAAATACACACACACCTTTTGAGTTTGTCTACAATTAAAAAGTTGCTTAACAAGTTTCTTGAATACTTCCATGAGGCCAAAAAGCTGTTACTCAAACAATTATCACCCTGACATTTAAATCCTAAATAACTTTGAATTTTTGATGGTCCCTAGAACAGTCAAGTTCCAGGAATGGCATTAAAATCCACCCTGAGATGGAAAAAGAAAGAGGGGGGGGAAAAGTCAACCAGTATTGGTATCTCTAGCTCAAAGCTAGAAGTTTCATCTTTGTTCTGTAAACACCCATTAGGCTTTGCCCAGGGAATGGCATGGAAGTGGGACACACCAATATCAGCTACCCAGAGCCCAGGCAGCCCTGTTCTGCCAGAGCAAGGACTGCAGGACAGAGAACAACTCTTGCTCTTTTCTACATCAACAAGCAAATAAATTACAGCTGACAGCTCCTTCCATCTATTCTCAACCTGACTCAGTCTAAGGCAGAATCAGAGCACAGCACATCTCACCTGAGCAGGTTTGCTTTCCAGTTCACTTCACTAAGCCACTGAGATCCCCAGAGACCTTTTTCAGGGAGATGAGCTACACCCATGGTATATTAAGGTGTCCAGGCAATAATATCAAGAGTAGAAGAATATCTCTGAATGGGGTTAATCAGCTGAAATCCATGTCAGATGTTCAGAATGGAATCTGCATTGCAGAGGAAGCAGTAAGAGGCAAGAACCTCCAAGGAGAAGAGGTATGCACAGCCTTTCTACAAGGATGTGGAAAGAACCTATTCTGGACTGTAATGGGGGCCAGAAGCAGCAAAGTGTGGACAAGTACACCACCTAATTCACACATTCACAGGCCCTACTCCTGCCTCTCTTTTACAAGCTGCCCAGAGATTCAGTCTGCCGTAGGGAGGCATTCTGGAGCACTGCTCTGTGGTTTGCCAAGAGGGGAGAGGGCTTTGCACATGGTCCACCCATGTGGAAGAACCACAGAAGTTCCCAGCACTTCTTGGGCTTTGCATATTCATGCAGAAGGCTGGGGAGAAGACACAGTTCCTCCCCACCACTCAACACAATGAAGAGCCTTAGATAATTAGCAAACAAACACCAAAAACACTTCATGTCCTGCACAGCATCATCCTGCCGACTATGACAGAAAAAAAATCTAACCATACCAGTAAGTTTGCAGGTGTTACATGTACAGCTCGAGAGCATACTCCTACCCAATGGAGCACAAAGCAGGGCATGTGGCAAACAGCAGGCGAGAGACAAGCTGCTCTAGTTGCAAACTACTACCGAGGGCGGCGCGTCATTGGACATAGCCCAGGTTCTCCATCTCGTTCCTGTACCGCTGCTCAGACACTTTGCTCTTGTGCTGTTTGCTCTCCAGGTGCTGCCTGAACTCCATCTCCTCGCTGGCCCCTGCGTTGCACATGGAGCAGTAGAACTGGCCACTGGGCGTCACACACATGGCCAGGTCACGGGGGATCCTCTGGCGCGAGCGGGGATTGAAGTAGGGACCTGGGGAGCCAACAGAAAAGCCTGGTTTACCTGGAAGGAATCAAAGCTTGAGGCAGCTCAGTGACAATGCCTAAGTCCAATGGATGATTGAAAAGCAGACAAAGATTTGCTTCTTTAACAGATTAGAGTTAAGCCTTATTTTCCCCACAATTGCTCTGGTGATTTCTAGATTCACAGAGGTGCGGCCCACAGGGCAGCACTTGGAATTTTATAAAGTAGTAGAGTGGGCTTATTGCCCCAGTCTTATTGAAAATTAGGAGTCTAATAATCATTTAAGTAATTAATCAATTCTTATTTTTCTTAACCATCTAATTCCAGAACTAGAAGAGTCTTTTGATTAGAATAAGCTGCCTCAGTTTAAAACTCACAAAATTATATTTAATAGAACTTACAAAGATTCATCTTTTCCACATAACAGTGATTAGAATGACATGATTAAACCAAGCTTCAACAGGAATCAGGGTTTCAGCTAATGTGTGCTTGTAAAACAACTTAGAATGAAAAAGAGAAAAAGATGCCTGGCTGGAGACTGTAGTACACTCTTTAAATCATAGTAAAGAGGCAAAGTTAGTATCTAACACCTGAGGAAGGACTCTATGCTAGGAACAGATGGTCTTAGAGGGAGGCTAACATGCTCTCTCATTCTGGTCATGGGAGTGCAAGTACAGGTTGATGTGCCACAGCAGGAGTCAAAGCACCTGGCCACCTGCCAAGAAAATAAAGCAGGAAAACTGTCACCACTTAGAGCAGCCTTAGAGACAGGCAGATGGTAAATTAAGTTACAAACTGAGAAAAAGAACTAACAAGCAGGCTGACAAAACAAAGCAACTTTAGCAGCTGGGGAAAAAAAACCAAACATGCAGACACGAAGGATCAGCTCCTTTCACAACTTGACTCTCCTAAAACAGACCTCAGAAATAGAAGAAACACAAGTCTGTTTATTATTAATTACTATTCCAGCTACAGAATTGATGCAAGCTCCAAGTTACCTGTGTTGTTCTGAACCGTATATGTATTTCTTCTGTTTTGCATCATCTTATATTCATTCCCTTCTTTCCTTGCCCTTCGTTTGCCTAGCTCTGAGGCATCCCTGCAGATTAAACAAATATGAACAGCTGCAATTCAGGGTTTTCTGACAAAAGGACTGCCAGAGACACTGCCACACGCTTTCAGCCTGAGCATGAGGTTGAACAATACCTACGAGAATGAGTTATTCTGTGCCTCTGCAAGACGCAGCCGCTTGGCGTGATTCTTCCCTTGGTAGTGAGCCTGTGCCACAGCCGGAGAACTAAATGAGGCATCACAAAGCTTGCAGTAATCATTCTCTGTAGCCAAGATCACTCTGCCACCTGGTTTACTGGATCCCATCTAGCAGCAAAGGGAGAGACAGCATGTGAAACAAAAGAAGGTTAAATTGCTGAAATATTTCAATCACAGGGACAGAGACCACTGCCATCTTCATCAGACAGCAGGAGAGCTGGAATTAAAGCCCATGGATTAGGACACTCAAGTTGTCCCCAAAGTGCTCTTACAAGAAATTCATTGCTCCTGCCTCAGCCTCCAGGAGAGCCTGCAAATTCGTGGCCTAAGGTGGAGAGAAAAGGAATCTGAACAAATAGCTCTGCAATAGCCACAGAGGTTTGTTTACATCACAGCAATGATTTAACTTCTCCTAACTGCTGGGAGCTGATGAACAGTGACTTTCACGCTGAGGAAGACCCACTGAAAGATAGAGGTGCTTCTCTCTCCTATTTACAGTCTACCTAATCTCTCCACAGCACCCTGTCTTTACATAGCTCCCTGACCACAGCAAGAGGAAAAAAAAAAAACCTCTGATCCTTAACTTTCAGGTAGGAGAACACCTGGATCCAGACTTCAAAGGAAGGACCCAATCTCACATGAGTAGCTCCTGCTATATGAAGGACACCTTGTCTGTGGAGTCAAACCACATACAGTGATCCAGGCAGGAACCATGTCTCCTCAGCACAAAACATCCAGGGAAAAGTGTTTTGTAAACAGTGCAGCAGCAGTGATTCACGCATCTATGTCACTGCAGCGCTTGACAAGCCAACATTGTTTCACATCTCCTTTGATACCGCTCAAACTTAGGGACACACAATTCTGACTCCTGGCTTACAACGTGAACCCTCACGTGGCCCCATTTTTATTGCCATGGGCCGTTTCCTCCATTAAAAAACGCACCACCAGATACCCTGGCAGGTACAGCAGCCACATCCCCATGCCCCAGGCCGGACCCCATCCCATCCCAGTTCACATCCGTGAGCTGCAAAGCCAATTTACACGGGGCCAAGTCTCCCTCTGGTGGCTCCCTCTGGCCAGGAACAATCTGCCACTGAAAATGCTCTCTGCTTCCCTACAGGCAACACAGGCTCAGGCTGCAGGGACTGACAGGCACAGCTTCTATCCCTGGGGCCCAGCTGTGCTTCCCTGCAGTCACAGGCAAAAGCCAGGTTAGCTGTCACATCTCATGACAAACCCAAGGGATGAATTCTAGAAGGAGACAGCAAAAACCACCTCTTTTGCCTGTAATATGCCCAAAACAGAATTAATCTGGATCACTGAGGGAACAATCCATTCACTCTTGCACACAGGAATGAGCACTTCAAAAGGAGCAACAAAAGAGGAATTAGCTAACAGCCCTGGGCAATGGGTGTAGGAGCACCAAAGTACTTTTTCCATGTAGGCTTCCCTCACACAACAGAGGGATGATTGTGCAGAGTGGAGGCCACACCCTCACATCCAAATCCAATTCCAGCAATGCTGTTTTATACCTGCCCTTAAACAGCTACAATCAGCAGCACATCGGACTTGCCAACGAATCAAACTATTTGCCAGGCAGAAACAGAACATTTGAAGTCCAACATTGTGCTGCAAGGGCAGATCAATATCTGCATCTTCAAAGGCAAGCAAACAGCTCACAACAGGCCATTTCCACCATCCTGCACCATCACAAGGAAAATTCTTTCCCAACTCCTGTGGTAATCCTCAAAGCCTGAGATCTGGTTATCCCTACTGGAGGTTAGGTGACAAGCAAGCATGATCTCAGACCCCTTCCCATGCCTTACCTGAGTTGGAAGAGAGACAACCTGAGGTGGGGCAGGCTCAACAGAATTACTCATCCTGGCAGGTGCTGGACAGCTGTTGGCAGCATAGTAATTCCGGAGTTTCTTACTGTGGTTTTTACCCTGCAAAGATAACCCAGATTAACCACTGCCCTAATAATAGTATCTTACTCTGAAAGACAAAGGATCCAGAGACTGAAATGAGAAAGTGCCCATGAAGGTGGCGGCTCAGGTAAAGGAGCTGTCACTCAGAAAATAACAGCTCTGAATTTAAGAGATGCAGGCATTCCTCCCTTTCTCCAAAATGTTCACACCTAGAACGACTGGGCCTCATCTTCAGCTGATTTTCTCAATAAGTTTACAATCGGTTTCTCAGTTGGTTTCCATTTCACTTAAAACCAGTATTTTGCATTTTAAGACTATCAACTGCTTTGCACAGTTTTTTTATAAGCCTGAACACATACACAGATTTCATGAGATTACAAGCTTGAGTTAAAACAAGACTGAGCATAAAAATCCACTTCATATTTTATTTTCTCTTGGAAAACAAATACCATAGTTGTTTTTGCTTTCTGAAAACCTGATAGGACAACAAAATACTATGTATATGCACTGTGGATGCATAGTAAGGCAAATGCAAGTTATGTACAAATACACTTCTGTCCCCTCGTGGCAGAAAATCTGCACAAATAAGATGTTAAAAGTGTAACACCAGTACAACCTACCCCTTCACTAGCAGGATACCACTTTTTCAGGGCCAATAGCAAATCTCAAATCTGGCTCTGGTGCCCTGAGGTTACAGACAACCACCCTTTTGTATTTACTGGTGGAGAAAGACACTATATCCAATACTCATGCAAACACAGCACTAGGCAGAGAGGGTGTAGTAAAATGGGGTAATGCAAGGCTGACATGTTCAATTTCTCAGCAAGAAGCATATGCAAAGAGTGCTTTCCCTACTTCAGGGAAGTCAGCAAGATCAACTCAAATAAAAAAAATTGATCTGAGCCAACCTAGCCAATGAGAGTGTTTTCATAAAAGGCCCCACCAGATCAGTGCTGTGCTTATTCTCAGAAAGGAGACTGTGATAAACACATGGCAGCAGCCCCTTTCCTAATGGCACAGCTGGATCCAGCAGAAAAATACCTGTCCAGGCCTCACAAAATCATGTCTGGAATCAGAAGGTCAGTTTTACTAAACTAGCGTAGATGTGAAATACAGGTTGCATAAAACAAAGGAAAAATCACAAGTGTCTACTTTTTCACCCATGCCATCTTGGCACCACTCCTCTGTCTCTGTGGACAGAGCTTTTTGCAAAAACTCCAGTAACAACACCTTAAATGAAAGCAGTGCAGCATGTCTGGACAACCAGCAAATCCAAGTAGAGTGAAGATATGTCTACAGAGCAGTTTCAGTCCATGAGGTGGTGCAGAGGTAGCTCCAGATGAGCAACTTGAATGCTGCTGCTGGTGTGCAGCACTCAAAATACCCTCGAGAAGCTGAGTTAGTCCTCCTGCATTAGCCCACACTTCCCTCTGTGCTGCCACAGCAACGCTGCTGGCAGTGCTTGTGCTGGCACGGGAATGTCTCCACAAGCTGCAGATGCAGCAGCCCCAAAAGCTGAGCCTCCTGCTGCTCTCCTTACCTGGTAATGAGCCTGGGCTTGCTGGGCCGAATTGAGAGTGACATTGCAAAGCTTACAGCACAGGGGCTTACATAGTTCCTCTAGCATAGGGTCCTGCTCCACCACCTTGGCAAGTTCCTCTTCTTGTGTGTGATGAAAGGAAGGCCCCAGTCCGAGAGACTTTGGTGGGGACAGTGGTGAGCTGGCTCTCGGCCTTGTAGCCACTGACATAGGAAGGGATGAAGGCTTCTCAGGATGAGGAAGAAGTCCTGCTTGCTGTAGAAGAATCATTGGCCAGGGAGACTATGGGCATGCTACTGCTGAAGGACGAGGAGTCTTCTTCAGGTCTAGAACAGAAAGACACAAATGCTGAAATAAGCAACAAGAACAGGAACATGAAGGATCCAGGGGCAATTCCTGTAACTCCACTGCCTCTACTTCATGCCTTTTCAAAATGCCAAGCAGGATAAAGTCAGTTTGCAACACTTTACCGCCCACGGGAACAGCAGCATCCCAGACAACCAGGGCCGGATTACAAGACACTTGTATAAGAAAGAAGTGAGCTCCCTGGCAGGTGAAGATTCCTAACACCCACAGCACCTGACAGCAGAACACTCTCCCACTGTTCCATGCCCACGAGAAGTGGGGGCATACAACATGGACAGCACACAGAGCTGTGTCAGTGGCAGGATACAACCCCTATCCACACCCTCCTTTGGAAGCCCAAGGATAAGCTCACTCCCCAAGGCCTAAACAAATATTACAGTGGACTAGTGCCATGAACATTTACAAAGAATCCAAATACCTCAAAGCAGATATATTGTATATAGGTAGATGCAAAATACACAATCACATCTATCCCTCAAATACTCACGAAGACTTTCCTGAGGAAAAGCTTTTCTTCAGTAAGTCAACAAAAGAGAAAGAGTGGGAATGAGCTGGAGCACACCTTGTTGTACAGTCAGCTCTCAAGGCCTCTCTCCCATGGTCTTCTTGAACGACCTTGAGCTATTTTTCACATTTCCATTACTAACTACAACCAATGTAACATTTAAAGCTACATCTTCTTCTGCAAAATGGAGAACTTATATTAACCTTTATTCAATTATTTCTCAGTTAATTCAAGTTATTAGAACTAGCTCTACATTTCCAACAAGAGGTTCTGAGAGATTTATTTAATTAAAGTTTATAAATCACATCTACAGCCCAGATGAACATCCCTAGAATAATACAGAGAAGTCACATTACGAATTAAGGCACAGCTACTTTTGTTAATGTCTTATTAGCTTCTTATCATAACAAATCCTGTTCAGTGCCACACTGGGATCAAGAAAAGAATTATCTTGGCCTTTGCAGATCATTCCCAGCTAGAGCTGCATTGGTACCAACCATGTTTATGCTCTGGGCTTTGCTCATTTGTTTAAGCAAATAATGAGACACATCTGCATTTTAAAACAACACTTGTGGAAAATTAGGGAAAAGTAAATTAAATGCCACCAAGGAATTTTGTACCTGAGTCGCTTCTGAAAATAGGGACTTCAAAGGCATTTAGGAACCTGAAGAAGCAGATAGCATTTATCTGGGATAACTTCCGGGATTTTCAATCTGCTAAAATTAGCTGAAGATAAATACCTTCTACACTCAAGCGATGGAAAATCCCAGTTGATGCCTGCAATTTTAGGTACTGTATTATCTTTGGACCTCTCCTCCCAGAGAGACCTATGTTCTATAAGGAAAAATAAAACATCATTTAAATGAATTAATGGAACTAAAGCATTCAAGTGACAAAAACATTTCTGAAATGTTTATCTGAAGCCCAAACTTTCTCTAATACAAGACTAGAGGCAGTGCACTTATTACTAATAACTATAGGCAAGGAAAAAAATAAAATCATAAAAAAAAAAAAAAAAAAAAAAAAAAAAAAAAAAAAAAAAAAAAGGGCAGTATGCACTGGCTTGGGGACAATGTTTTAAGGCAGTAACAAGGCCACCATGAGTTTTCATGTTTATATTATTCCTCCACCACCAAGGCTCCATAAAATTTCAAAGCTGGAAGCCACCACAAAGAAGGAAGAGGACACACAGGAATGGTGCTGCATGTCATCCATCAGCAGTGTAAATTCTGTAGTGTTACCTAACCCCTCTCCTATTTTCAGCACACATGACCCTGGTTAAACAGAACAGAAGACAACTTTTTTATCTTTATTTTCCTCAACTAGTACTCTATAGACAGTCTAATTAATTTCTGTGGGACTGCAGATAGAACAAGTTCATATTCATGTTGGTTAAATACATCATAACACAGGCCTATCAAGGCAGTTTAAATCAACTATGCAAGCAGGTAAGCATGCCAGCTAATTTCAGTTTTATTACACAAGTATAATGCACCTCTTACCTTAAAATGAGAGTAAATTATAGCCAAATACTTCACAGAGCAACATAAAGAGATGTACAGTAAATGGCAATTGAGATTCATCTGCTTAATTTTGCATGAGCATTTGTTGCATCACATTTTCTTGAAACTGTCATAAATGAGATTTGTCATATACAAGAGGACACAGTACTTAGAGGATCTATATCTACAGGGGAAAAAGTATAATGTAATATTCTTAGAAAACCTTTAGCTGTAAGGTCATTTACTGTCTCTTAAAGTAAGCATTTTGTCTGAAGATAAAATTAAGGCTGCATGAGCAATTTCAATAGTAAGACTTCTTGATTTGGCTTATGCAATATATATAATTCTGTTTTTCTTCTGACAGTGATCTTTAATCACTGAAATTGCTCGAGTTATGCTCATTTCTCTCTTACTGGTATTATAAGAAAAAATTCAGCTTATTTACAGGTCCCTTTAATCCTCCACTTCTGGTTGTTACAGCTACCCTACCAAGGAGAAGGAAAAATAACATTTTTAACTCCTCCTTTCCCTTCACATGAGAAGCTGTAAAATCTTTACCCTACAAGACAGCAAAGGAAGAAGGCACCTCCATTACCGGGGACCCCAAGCAGCAGAGCCCAAGGCAGGGTAAGGACCTGCAGCTCTCCAGGGTGAGTTGAAGAGCTGTTCTGCCTCAAGACAGCACATCTCAGAGCTCAGCCATGCCAGGCTACACCTCCATCCTATTCCAGCTGTCCTTGAGTGGATGAAAGGGGCACAGGTGCAGAGTCCTTCTCTCTCCTTTCATTTGGGGCATCCCAAGGGCAGCACTAAGGGAGGAGACACAACCTCTATGTCCCGAGTGCCACAGCCTGGAAATGCCCACCTAAAGGGGAGCAACCTCCCCAGCTGGCAACAGCACAGTGCTGGCAAAGGAGCTGGTCTGGCCTCAAATCTAAGGATGGAGAAGGCATGCCATGACTCTCCTTGGTGAAAAGAATAAACCACAGTGAGAAATCTATGCGTTCCCACCAGGATTGTTTTTTAAATGCAGCTGCGGAAACTAACAACAGAGGTGAAAGCTGTCGAAATGGTGAAAAAGCTGTGAGTTTCACTGCTCTATTTTCAAGACAGGAAGCGTTTCTTCTCAAGTTCGCTTGTCTATCAATACATGGACATCCCTTAATGTAACCGTGCCAGGAAGTTTCCTGTGGCCACGGACTGGGCCTACACCCTTCACCCTGACAGGCAGGTTGTTTTATAACGCTGCAGGCATTGAAGGCAGCACCAAACAAACTCACACCATGCACAGCTCGACCTTAGGGTGCACTGACCCTCCCCTGATGAGGACACATTTAGCAACTCAGAACCATCCCTTACGTCAACGGGGCTATCAGAAACCAGGTTGTAAATCCCGACTGCTCGCAAGCATTCCCGCAAAGCCGCTTGCCTCGCAGTCTGGGGGATGGAGAGCAAATGAAAGAAACAAGCCCTGCTACCTCACAGCCTGGGAATCACCGCAAGCTCACGGCAGCGCCGCACCATTCCGGGAAGGCACAGAGCCCAGCCGAGAGGCAGGGACAGGCATCCGCATCTCCCGAGCACCTCGGAACCGGGACGAGATCCCGCGGCACCGCCCCGGCCCCAGCCCTGCCAGACCCCCGCGCACACCCCGCACCTACCGCGGAGCCGGGGCAGCAGGGCCGGGCCCGGGCTCGGGCTCGCTCTCAGCTGCGGGAAGTGACGGCAGCCGGGGGCGGGCCGGGGCGGGGCCGCCGCTCCGAACAACCCCGCACCGACGCGCTCCTGGGCATCGCCGGGAAAAAACACCCTCCAGGAGCTGCTTCCAATAGTCTTCAGTCCTGACCTGTGCTTCTGCACAAGGGCATTTAGTCTTTTCTTCTTTCTTTCTTTCTTTCTTTCTTTTTTTTTTTTTTTTCCCACAGCAGACATTACAATGAACCTGATTTGCATATATAAACATCATCTTATTCGTGCTGCTCGTAGCCAAAATGAGTAATGATTTCCCCTCGAGCCACTAAGGCCTCACCCGCGTGGTTGGGCCACCCTGTTTCAAAGCATGTGGAGTTTCTGTTGATTTTTCTCCCCTTTTGTTGCTACAGGAAAGTGCTGAGGAGTCACTGCAGGCTGAAACCATCACCCAGATTTTACAGTAGCCATTAGCCAACCCACTTGGCAATCCATTGGTTAGACACACTGATTGTTACTAATTTTTGTTAGATCTTTAAAAAAAAAAAATCAATTTCTCAGATTTATAGAATCATAGAACAGTTTGGGTTGGAAGGCCCCTTAAAGCTCATCTCATTCCAACCTCCTGCTATGGGCAGGGACACCTTCCACTAGCCCAGGTTGCTCTAAGCCCTGTCTAACCTGGCTTTGAACAATTCCAGGGATGGGACAGCCACAGCTTCTCTGGGCAACCTGTTCCAGGGCCTCCTCACCCTCATAGTCAAGAATTTCTTCCTAACATCTGATTTAAATCTGCCCTGTGACAGTTTAAAGCCATTCCCCCTTGTCCTCTCACTACATGCCCGTATCAGCAGTCCCTCTCTGGTTCTCTTGTAGGCTCCCTTTGGGAGCGATGCTGCAGGTCAGAATCGGGAGCCGTGGTGATGTGGAGCAGAAGCAGCAAAGGGGCGGTTTGGAATCCAAAGGAATGCTCACGGAGCCTGCTCTGCCCTCTGTTTGCTGGGTGAGTTCTGCCATGCCCTGCACGGCTGTGCTCCCACCTCCTGCAGTGCCACCTGCAACATCTCAGCCTGGCCGCGGCTGTGAAAATGGTCCCATGCTAGACCCTGGGGCCTGCAGAACTATTCCAAGTAGGAGAATTCACCAACGCCCTCACATGTTCACACCTGGCTCCAAAACTTGCTTATGCCATCTCTCTTGTTGAAAGGATAAATATCCCTTGACAATAGAGTGATTTGCCAAAAACGCCTTAACAATTAATAACCCAGCTTATCCCTGTCCTCTCTATCACCACCTCGGTGCCACCCTCACTTGTTGCATCTTGTTGGCTCTCACCAAGGTACCCCAGCCCGGCGCTCTCCTTTCACACCCTGAAAACCCACACCACTTGGGAGTGCGCATTTACAGTGTTATTCCTCTTGAACTTCTCATTTGTACGGGCATTCGCTTGGCGGGCCACTCTTTCAACAAAACACCGGACTCACGTACAGCGACTTGATGCCAGTGGCAGCTGATTGTAAAGAAACCTGGGATCCAAGTGGGGAAAGGGTCAAGACTTGGTCAGACGCGCCGCCATGTGCAGAGCACGGGGGTGTCAGTGACTTTAGGGCAACAAGCGAGGCGGGACGAGCCCGCGATTCCGCAGCACGCCCCGTCCCCCCGGCCCGCTCCTCGCCACCGCCGGGCCCGCGCCCGCCTCCCCCCGCCGCGGTTCCCGTTCCGGCGGGCGGTGCCTTCCCCATCCGGGGTCAGCCCCGCTCCCTTCCTGTTATTCCCGTGCGGGAGGCGGCGGCTGTCGGGGAGCGGCTGCCGGCGCCGCTGCCGCCCGCGCCCGGGGCACAGGCACCGGCCGAGGCGAGCGGGGCGGCCGCAGCAGCGGGAGGCGGCGGGCGCGGCCCGGGGCGCGGCCGGCCCGGAGAGGCCGCGGCGGGCGGGTGAGTGAGGCGGGCGCGGCGGGGGTGGCGAGGGGCCATTCCCGGGGTGGTGAGGGGCCATTCCCGGGGTGGTGAGGGGCCGCTCCCGGAGCGCCGCTCGCCCGGGGGGCTCCGGCGGCAGCGCGGGGCTGAGGGGCCGTGGGGCTGCGCTCGGCCGGCGGAGCTGCCCCGCCGCATCCCGCGCTCGGGGTGCTCGCAGGGACGGGAGCCGCCAGAGGAAGAATAGCGGCTTGTTGTTTTCCAGCGTGGGTGCCTCCACCCCTGGAGTGGAGCTGTTTGCTGTGAATGTGCTCCGGCGGTGCCGGGGATGGGGCTGGGTGATGCCGCTGGAGCAGAGCCTCTCCCGATGGGTGTGTGTGTGGATCCTGGCACACAGGCTCCTGCTTCCAGATGCACTCGCTGGCAGTAACAGTGCCTCGTCTTTGCTACCTGTAAAACCTTCTTTCCTATTTTATGCTGCCAAGAGATCTGTTCGTACTTGTGTTAAATATGAAACTGCTGTTTCTTACCAGTATTTGTGTGTTTTCTGGTCGACTCTATATTAGCAAAACTTTGACCGAACTTAACACAGACTGCCTCTTTGTTTTTCTTTGGGGGTTTTGTGGCTGTTTTTAGTATTCCTTAAATTATTAAGCTGTCAAGCCAATTACTTCTATAGCTGTTATGGATATGTCTCTAATTTTTATAATTTTTTGTCTGTATTTCTTTTCTTTTTGACTAAAGATCTGATTGAACAAAGGTTACTTTATAAGCAGTGCCTATTCAGAACAAACAGGAGGCAAGCACATACACTTTAAAGGTAGAAAGTAGGGAGTATGACGCTTTTCTTGGTTTAATTCTGCAACAAACTTATAAAGGAGTGGTAAATTGGGTTCTGAGTCTAGATTTTGTAGAACTTAATAGAAAAAAATCTGTTCTATTCTGTTAGTCATTTGTACCTTTAGATCTCTGCTCCACCAGGCATTCAAATTTATCACATTGGATAAAGTTAGAAACTTTCCCATCATGATCTGACTAATTCTTTAGTTTTTCCACCTCACTGTTAGTTTACAGAGGTGTACTCATACTTGTTGCTTCCATGCTGTAGTTCTATAATGTAGTGTAATAATCAAAGTCCACTTCTTGTGTGTAAACTTTGTTAGTTCCTAGGAATATTCCAGTACTCAGGGTGATGGGATTTAATAGTGTGTCTGCTATGAGGAACTGACTGGATAAGCTATTCTAAAATAAAGCCCCATGTGGGCTTAAAGCTTCACAATAAATAACTTTATTCTCAAAGAATAGCATCGGAAAACTTCTTTCAGAGTTTTTACTTATTTAGAAGCATATTTTAGCCAATGTAGAGAAACCACACATCAACAAAACTCACAATGTTCCCAGAGGAATTTATGAAACCACAGTATTCCTATGGGATCCATGAAATATTCCACTTTTTCATTAGGACAATAAATGCAGCAGCTCCAGAGCTGCAGTTGGAATTTGAGTAGTGAGATGCCCTGCATTTCCTAGGTGTTAAGTTGGTGCCATTCTTAGCAACCTGGAGACAGCGTTTGGTGTTTTTTTCAGGACAGGCGAATCCCAGCCTACAAATCCATGCCGAAGTGTTTTAATTGGCTGCTCCAAATTGTTATTCTGTATCAATGACACATTTATTCTGTTTGTTGCATTTCCTGCTTGAATGATGGCTCTGAGAGGGATTTTTTGGGTTTTCTTTCTTTCTTTTTTTTTTTTTTTCTTTCTGGAGTATTCTTTGGAAAAGGGGGTGTAGCTGATTTGTTTACAAAGCAATTGTGCTTTTATTGGAAGTCATAAAATGGTTCAATACTTAGTTAACTGTTTCTCTGATAATCAAGCTATTCCTGCTTTCTCTGAGCAAATGTGGGATACTTTTTCCTGGATAACTCTTTTAAGAAAAGTTGCTCAAAGCTTTAGAATATGAATTTCTGTAACCAGCAAGGAGCTCCTGCTTTACCCTCATGCTATCTCACAAAACGAACTAAGTAACCTTACAAGAGCTTTCCAGTTATTGGAAGAAAAGCACAGACGCCTTTAAAAGGTGTTGTGGCATAAGGATCGGACTTCCTGATCCACAGATCCTCAGATTTTAGTGTTGTGTGGTGTGCCTTTTAATGATCATCATTTAATGATCATCATCATAATGCCTTGATGATCATCATAACTTTAATTTCTTTTTGAGTTAAAACTATCTATAATTCTTTTTGAGTTAAAACTATCTATAAATGACTAGACAACAAGCCTAAGGCTGACATACAGTCTGCAAAACTGCTTTCTTATGTTTTATATATCAAACATCAACTCATTATCTTTGAGATTTCTGGTGCAGATTCTCTGGGTGTCAGGAATACCTTGAAAACCTTGCAAATATCCATTTCCAAATGGAAGATTGTTGGTATTGGTTTTGTTTGCCTGTTAGGGGGGAGAGGAAATTGGGATGATGATACATTAGTTCTAAATCACACAAGAAATTATAGCAGCTCTAGATTGGCATCGTGTAGCTTTGCTTTGCCTAGTTGAGTACATTAATGAAGGTTAGCAAAGACTGTAGTTAATAGGACATTTGAGGAGTGTTTTGTTCGGGTGAGGGGAAGCTAAGATACTTTGTTTTAACTTCAATACTGATGCAAAAACTGGTTTTGTTATTTATAACTAAACTAAATTATTAGTTATTTATAACTAACTATAGTTATTTATAACTGTAACTAGAAATAGTGCTGCAAAACTTGTCTTTCTAGTCTTCAAGTACCATTATAAAACTAAGTTTTATCTTTCTACTTACTGGTTTGTAATTACTGAAAAATATGTGAGACCTAGTAAATCCTCCCCACTGAGAAAAAGTGGGCCATATCTGCATTTTTTGTATGTGTGATGGTGTTGGAGGGGGAGCACTTGGAAGGAAAGGATAGGAGCTTGGACTTTGGCTAACTGGAGGACAGATTTGGCTTCTAGTGAGCTAAGGTTTGGGGTTTTTCAGCTTTTTATGCATTGCATGACATGCTTGTGGGAGTTTTGTCTCATTCTTTTAAAAAGCCAGACATCCAGCTGCTCCAAGGGGATGATTCCTGTCTGTAGCTATGACTAGAAGAGGCCACAAAAATATTTACGCTAAAACTGCATGGGAATTTTCTTTTGCTCTTGAAGTTGAATGTGTCATGGCAAAGAAATCTCTTACAAATGTCTCTTTGTAGTATCCTAATCCAAATGGAAGCAGTGAAGAGAACAGATTTGTTTCTCTTTATATTTAATTGGACAACAAATGTATGTGATTTGTTTTGATTACAGAGTTGGTCAAGATAACCTCCAGAGGTTCCTCTGAACTGAATTTGTTCTACAAATCTATTTTTTGAATGGTTAATGAAGTATTAAATGAACCAGAAATAAGACTCTGAGTATTAACTGCTGGGGGTTTTTTTTGGCTCTTGCAGCACTGATATAGTACTAACTTTAACAAAAGCCAAACAAACAAACCCACACAATCAAACAAACAACAAAAATCCAGCACAAAACCAAGCCCAGCTGGGGGGTAGAGGGAATTAACTGGTTTAAAAAAGGAAAAGATGCATTTTTATAAATCTGCATGTTAACTTGTAGTCATATGGAAATGCAGCAGACTGAGTACAGTTTATGTAATTCTGGATCTGACGTCTCAGTCTAAGCAATACTTAATGATTTTGCAGCACATATGTTGTTTTATATGGCATGTATCTACACTTGAATTCTAGAAAAGTATTTTTCTAGTTAATTCTGGGCACAGATTTTGTGCAAGGCAGTCTAAAACTCCTGTGTATTTCAAGGAAGAAATGTGAGGGACAGTAGACATCATCACTTTTCTATTTCCAGTGTTCTTAAGGCTAGGAAAGCAGGGGATAAAAGCACTTGGGCAATTGTGTCTGCTAAGGAAACTCCCTGGAAATGGTTATAGTCTGTCTTTGGAAAACTATGCTCACATACCTGAGCTCCAGAAATGTAAAAGCAGAATTCGAAGAGGCCAGCTTATCTTTGTTGAGTTGAATGGGACAAATGATGGAGCACTGGTGAAGCTGTTGCTTGACTTGCAACAATAGAAGTGGCTGCTTCAGTCGAGTTTAAGAGCAAGCAGTTGGGTCAAACACACAACTTTTGTTGTATGTTTTAGTTGTTTTAGTTGTATGTAGCTTAAGTGAACTCTGGTTTCATGCCCTGTTGCTTTTCACCAGTAGAGGGTTAGATAAATCCCAAAGAGACTAGGGTTTGTTGTTTGAGGCTTTTGTCTACTTGTTAACACATTTGCTTTAATTAACTTACCTTCATGGATTTTTATGCAGAAAAAGCTTGGCAGTTTTGCCTACACCTTCTGATTAAAGAAATATTTGCAAAAGTAGCTTTTGAGGGTTGTGAACCACAAAGCATATTTGTTAAATGCAGGGGACTTATTGAATTGGCTGACTGTAAGTTCCCTGAAATTTTGAGACAGCTGAGTCACATTTATTGTGATAAATCTGTATATTCTGACCCTTTTCTAAGGCAAAGAAATGTAGAGAAACATCCCTTGGGTTATTTTCTCTCCAACAGGAAAGAGAGAAAGCTGGATGGTTGCCTCCTAGATTGTACAACATGTCAAAAAACTTATCTGTCATTAAGACTTTACTGTTTTTCTTTTTTTCATACATGTTAGTCAGTCTTTTGCCAATACTTAATCTAGCAGTTAATGGTGATGAATGACTCTTGCCCAATATGCTCTAAGACTGTTCCTGATTTTTAACTCTTGCTGTTAAATTGGGTCCCGCTCCTTCCAAAAACATGAATTTTCTGGTGAAACTGCATTTGTTGTCTTGGAAAAATGTCCTTATCTGTCAGCTCTAGCTGTGGATCCTTGCAGAGGACACTAAGTTGTTGAATAAGAAATTACTCCTTGTTGCAACCTTATTCCTTCTCTTAGCTATAAGCAATCAACAAAGAAAGAAATTCTTGAACATCCTCAAAAGGCAAGAAACTTTGAACATTACTGAAAAGAAAATATTCCAGATTCAGCATTTCATCTGAGACTAATCAGCCATAAGTAGAAATACATGCCTGTTCTGTGATCTGAATCTAATAGAACAAAATTTCCAGTACCTTAGGACTTTGACATCTCAATTGCTGGAAAAGTGAGATTGATCTCTGCAAAGACGTTGGCAAACTAAATGTGGAATGCTTGAAAATGCAAGTGCGAAAGAAGAAGGATGAACAGAGGGGTAAAGGCTTGTTTACCAGGCAAGCAGAGTGGAGAGGAATTGTTTCGTTCTCAAATTTCCCTTTCAGTTCTGACAAAACTCAATAAATATGCTCTCTGTGATGAGGAATGTTATGATCCAGCTTCGGTGCTTGTGCCATTAAGATGCTTTTCATTAAATCTGGGAAACACTTAACTTGACTCTTGACTACAGGCACAGTTTGAAAGATGGAAGTTAACAGTGCATAAGAAGTTTGTAGATAGAGCTAACTTCCTCTGGGAAAAGGGAAGTCAAAACTATCGTTCCAAATACTCCAAAATATGCTGGTGATGTAATTAAACTGCTTAGACTCTAAAACATGCCACTTAGTCTTCAATTTTTAAATTTATATTCCCAGCTCTTTATAGAATAATCAGGAAATGCTGTGACTAGTAATAAAAGTGGAAGTGATACTAATAACACTGAAAACTGCTCTTCTGCCTTTGAGGATGTTGAACAACCAGTTCTACTTACCAGTTTATCAAGGCAGTCTCCACTGGTGGGAGGGAAGTGATAAATATATTGTTTTATCTTCTTGTAGTTTCGTGCTGTCACCCCTGAAATCTTCAATTTTAAGGTGTTAAGTGCTGTAAAAGAGCACTTCTCCCAAGAAAGGCTCTGGTGTTTAAGAGCTAATTTTTAAGCAACAACCAGACATCTGGAATAGTCTTGATTGAGGTGGATAATTGAGGATGTGCCTGTGAGTTCCACTGCCAGTCCAGCAAGTTTTTTACAAAGATTGATTTGTGATAAATTGCATTTGTATTTTAGTGTAAAATGGTAATATACGAAATTGTAATGCTGTAATTGGAGAGGATAAACTTACACAGTTATGTGAAGTTTTGGATAAGAGATTGCTAGTTAAAAGAAAGGGTTTAAATTGATTTTAACATTTTATTTGAGAAGGTAGAGATTAACTCTTTTGCTCGTGTTTCAACCAAGGTTGAACATCTAAAATTCTAATTACTTGCCTTCCTCTTCAACTTGCTCTGAAATGGAGGATACAGCACTGATGCTGTTATCACTGCTCAGCAGCACTGCCTTGATCTCAGATATCCAGCTTGGAATGTTTTGACAGTTCAGGAACGATGGCAAAAAGTACCACCAAGAGATAAAGATGAAAACAGAAGCCAACGGGCAATAAAAGGCAGAGTTTGTACGTGAAGAAAAGGATAGCAAAACCTATTCCTGACTATGGAAACTCTTCTTAAATATGTTGTCAAAGTGCTTTGTAATCCAGCTCTTCAAGTCTTCTTTCATCACCTCTTTTCCAGATTTTCCATTGTACATCAGCAGATAGTACAGTATCACAAACAGCTTCAGGGTGATACGAGGAGTGTAACCATGATTATAGATTCCAGTCTCTTGTTGTCTTGGTATGTGGGCAGGTTATTTATTTAAACAACAAAAAAGACGCTTTGCAAGATAGAAATGCTTCCCTAATTGGTGTTTTTTTGATGGTTGGAATTAAATCCAAAACACTTGAGTTTTTGTGGTCTTCTGTTCTATTCCACGGTTAAACTTCACCAGGCTGAAATCTGATTTCAGTCTTATTGAATAGACACACCTACAAAAACATTAATGAAATGTTTCCAAAGAACCATCCATGTATTTAAAATATACGTCTTTGTTTGTGTAAATGTATAAAATTCTCTCAATGGCAGTGACTAATTACTACCAGTATCTTTTTGGCTTTTTTAAAATAAAGGCATTTCAGTTTAATATATCTTTCTTACAGAGCTCTGATTGTAGTAGTAGGCTGCATGTGCCTTAGTCTCAAACTATTTAATATGGATATGAAAGTGACTTTCTAAACTGGGAAGCTGGTAAATCCTTAAACTACTGCAGAGATGTGACTGATAGTCACTGCTTAAATGCCTATGAGCTTATGTCACTTGTTTGGGAAGTTCATGTTCACTGCGAACATTATTTAGACAAACACTAGTCATTTCTTTCTGGTGCATCGACCACAAATTGCTGGTATCCTGACCTTGTTAGAGAAACAATTTGGGTTGCAGCTTGAAGTAGAGGAAAAAGGGATGCACAGCTTCATGTCTGAGTAGCCCCATGCGTACCATGCTGCTGTTGCACAACATGTTTTGCAAAGCAGATGCTGTAAGGAAAGGGGTGATAACATTTGCAGCATCTGCCTTAAACACTTGCCCAGTGGTGAGAGTTGTTGCAGAAACACCAGAGCTGCCTCTGCATGAGCCACAAAAATGATCAGTTTTCCTTCTGACTAAAGGCGGTGCTTTTCACAGCAATGCTCCATTGTGGTGTGTTAGAGAACGTGTGTAACTGCGCCAGCCAAGGAGCGGGGTCACAAAGAGGACCCTTGGTTTTGGGGGATGTGTGCCTTGTATGACCACCAGAGCAGACCCATAATGACCACCAAAATAAGACCTGACCATGTGCATTGGTGAGACCACACCCACTCTCACCTCTCATGCTAATGATGAACCGAAATCCACTCCCACTCTGCCTCATGCTGATGAGAATACAGAAAACCACGCCTACTCTCACCTCTCATAATAGTGGGGAACCAAAAACCACTCAAGCATCTCCTGCTAGTGAGGGATGGTTTAAAACCGGCTGGGAGTGAACCACGTGGGATTCTGCCTCTGTGAAAAAGCCCAGGGCACTGGAGGACCAACTGGACACCACAGGACTCATGCTGGTGACTCTCCTGCTTGCTCTGTCTCTGTCTCTCTCTCTCTCTCTACTCTTTCCCTTATACACTTAATGTGGCAGAATAATGTTGAGGTTGTTGAACAGGCATTTGGTCTCATTTGCAGTCTTATTTGTGCAGGGAACTTTAACATCACATCATAACAGGTGCTTCTAACAGTCATGTACAGGAATGATCAACCTTTGATTAAGGACGCTGAAGAACCGTGTCCCAGTTTACCACAGCTGGTTTTGTGCTTCAGGCTGGAGCATGCAGGGCCTGCTGACACACACAGTCACAGTGAATCACGTTTGTTTGTACTTGTTGGACACAAATGCAAATGTATTGATGTCTTGAGCATCATGACTGTGGTATCCAACCTGTAAATGCAGATAAAAGTGCTTGCTGTTCAACCAGAGTCAACAGATGCAACAGGAATAAACACTCCGTGAGGTTTCAGAGGAACTTTATTTTCTTTGTAACTTAGCTGAAGCAGTCAGATAAGTTTACGAAATCGGGAATTTAGTCTTGCAATGTTGTTTCACATAAAAGGCCCAGTTTTCCTATGTGCTTAGGTGCCATACACGGATGTGATCTGTGACTTTTAGGGAGATGAAGCCTGATAGAAGCAATTATTGGTGCCAAATTCTTTGCAGATTAATATTATCCCCACTTGGTATGGGGGGTGAGCAGGACAGTCTTGGTCTGTTGAAAATATTTTGTGGAAAACTGTTGCTGTTTACCTTTCAGCAGGGTTATCATCTACTGCTAAATAAATATTTAGTTAATCACCATTGACTGTATCACAAACAAGTGATAGGGAATAGGACTTCATTTCTGACTGACCCTTGAAAAGCTGTGGTATTTTCATGTTGTGATTGTAGCTCATGTGGAAGTAGACAACAGCTTCCACAGGTCAGAGTTTGCATGGAACTGGATTTGTTTGCTGCTGTCTTGTTCCATATGTCTTTGTATAGGATAACCTGCTAAGAACTCTGTGAGTTTCAGCTGTTTATAGGACAAGTGTAGCTGCAGAATTGAATTTTTTCATTACAGTGGCTGTGCCTTTGTGTTAACTCTGCTACAAACTTCCTTCACTCAACAAATGGTTTTGAAAAGAGAGCTAAGGAGTAGCTCAGTGGAGAAAGCATTGTTTTAGTTTTTCAGCTGAGGAGTTTAAACAAAGAGGAAAATAAAACAACCTACTTCCATGGCTTTTGCTGAGACATGTGGTTCCTTACAAATCCTCTAACAAAAATGAAGTTACATGCTATCCTCTGTTTGCCAGTAAATAAAAGATAATGATTTCTGCTAATGCAATTCAGTAAGTCTATGCAGACTAAACCCATGTTCCTGTTAAGTACTATTTGGCTACAGAAGTCTGTAAAGGTAGCATAAATGGAAAGCCAATTTATATTTAGATTACAGAACTGAAACTTGCATTTCCAGTTCACTGTTCTAGGCTTGCTTGTGAAGAATTTGAGAAGATGCAAGAATGGTGCTGTCCACTGCCGCTCCAAAAGCTTTTTCTGCTTTTACACACTGGTTGCTTTCAAGGTCTGGAGTAACTTGGTGCACCAGAAACACTTTATCTCAATTTAAAGTTGCTGCCAGACTGCATCCTAAGAAATGTTACACGAGAAGTACAAGATACTGTAAGTCAGTCTGAGTCTGATGTCTTTTTCAGCTGCTTCTTAGTAAAGAAAGGGCTCACAGGGTGACTGTTCTGAGTAAGATGATGTAAATTAATAATTGAACCCTGTTTACACTGTTGCTTGTGTTAGAGAGACAAGTGTAGCTGTGTGAGGTCTGCAGCATCTCCAGAGTTTTATTGCAGTTCTTTCCCTGCCTTTCTGGGTAGGGACACTTGGGAGAGGAAATCTTTCCTCTTCCTCAATGCAACTGGAGGTTCCTCGTGCTGCAGCAGTTACTTCTAAAAGCCGAGGTGACCAGTGTGGGGAAATCAGCACTGGGAAAGGTCCTGGATCTGAGTTCCAGGTCTGCTACACAGCTGCTCATGTTGGGTGGGGATTCAAACTAGGCTGGAGTGCAGAACACCTGGATTAACTCTGCTCTGGTTCCTTGTCTGTGTGCCAGCACTTCCTGTTTTTAAAGATCCTGTTTACTGTCTGCATTCCAAATATCCCAGGAAGGTGGGAGGATGGGAAGAAATATGGAAAGAAAAGTAAACAGCATTATTTAAGGTGGAATTTTTATATTTTTTTTAGGTTTTATAATCAGCATTTGTTACTTTTCAAACCTGGTTTCATTAGTTACATTCTAGAGTAAGCTTTTGTTGATATCATCTGGCATTTCCAAAAGCAGAACTGCCTGTGAAAGCTGACATTGAAACCACTAATATTTGCAGCAAGGAGCAGGGTAAGGTTTTGTGGTGTGCTTTGGCTTTATGTTCTTCCTGATGTTCACATAAAACAATGTTCGTCAGCCATATGAAATGGAGTGTTAAACAAAAATATGTAATCAGAGGAAAACCTTATTTCTATGGGTACAAAATGGCATGTTGCTCCGATTTTGTTGCCAAAGTTTAAAGCTTTTGATTTAAACAGTTTGAAAGAATTTGGGTGCTGCTCACTGACCTTCAGAGTTCACAGCCTACTGTGGAGGAACGCAGAGAGCCAGGTGGAAAAGTAATTCTTATCCTGCTCTACAGCAAGCCAAGCTAATTGCTGAAATAATGAGTAAGCAGATATGTGAAGTGTAAATAGATGGTATGTTGCTTTTCTGCTTCTTTGTTGTGCTTTATGACTACTAGTCCTCTATAAATAACAAAATCCTGTCCTTTGAGCTGGAGCTATAGGTGGAATTCTGAGTGATTTTGAACTAAAAAGGAAAATTTAATTCCAGTCTTTTCTTTGTTTAGCAAAAAGTTCTGCCTTTAGCTGGAAGAAAATGTTCTAGGACAGATATTCTGCCTTTGGTATGTCATGGGATCCCTAGGGAGAAGGCACAGTCATAGTGGGAGTTCTGGAGGTCACCGGCAACTTGAAAATGCTTCTTGCTTGTGATCCTGTTTTCATGGCTCCCAGACAGTGAGGGAAGCTGTAAACACTCTGCCTGCATGGGTGGGGGAGCACGAGCAAGGGGATTTCAGAATAAGAATTCACAAAGGTCTTTTGGTTCACTTGGAGAGGAAGAAAATACTCCAGCAATAGTAAATCTTTTCAAACTGATCATTTTGGATTTATTTCAGCTGTTTGATCCTGCAGCAACATAACACACATAGTTCCTCTTGGGAAATACTTTGTAGTGAGTTCTTCTTTTTTCAGGATGACCTCACCATTAATTTTGTTCATAGTATCTGAGAATCACTAGGTGAATATTATATTCTGAAAAAAAATCTGGATGTAAGATAACTTTAAAGAGAACAGCTCTGAAATGTAGCTACCCCATATTCTCATATCTAACTAAAGTAAAACTTCTTTTCACTAATTTCTAGTGAGCTTTTTCATTCACAGGAGAGAACAATCTTGTATTTCAGCAGTTCTATTATTCTACAGCTGCTGCCAATAATGTTAGGAGGCTTTAGCTCTGTCTAGAACAAGGCAAATGTACTCAGCTCTGTTTTTGAAGGGTGGAAGAAATGGGTAACTACAAATAAAATTGGTAGTGTTCAGAAATACTTGTCTGTTTCAGAAGAAAACTAAATGCTAAGATGTTTTTGACAGTGTTAAATCCTCCTGTTTGCTTCCCTTGGGCTGCTGTTTGTGATCAGATAAGGAGTTCCGGGTATCTGCACGTTTTCTGGGAAATAAGGACGAAAGCAATACGTATGAAATAAGACACGCCTGCAATGCAACAGTCTGCTGTTTTCTGTTCTGAACAAAGCAGTATTTTTACCAGTTAAATCTGTGTATAATGGTGTTTTCGTGGAGGACAGTTTCAGACATCTTTGTACTAGTCTTCCTGGATTCTGGAAGAGTGCCAGCTTGGCAAACAGGAAGAACAAAAGGACAGTACTGAAAATACCTAGTCTGGGGCAGTCTTACTGTCACCACACAGCAGGCTTGGACAGCAGCGAAATTAGACACAACTCTGCCCAGTTCTCTTCATGTTTTAGAGTGCCTGATCTGTCTCGTGGTGAGAATAAAACATTTTGGCATTTAGAAAGGTTGAAGTGTCCTTTGCATTCTGAAAAGTGCTGTTCTTGTTCCAGGAAATCTTTTATTTGCACAAACTCTGAGCTCCTGTTTTGGGGATTACACAGTACTTTATAAAGGCTTATATGGGGTCATATTGTAATTGATATTTCTGTCAGTGTGATAGAGATTCAGGAAAATCATTTAACCTACACGTGAGTGCACAGGAAATGAGAATCATAAGTTGTTGGATAGTTAAATGAATAGAAGACAGTGCTAGGAGTCTAAAGGAAATTTCTACCTGGAAAAGAAATCAAATCCAGACACAAATCCTAATGAGCAGCTCTCTGATACCAAAGATGCCACAAAATATTATAAAACATTGCTGCATCCTGTCTGTAAAAACAGTGTAATGGGATTTGTCTTGTGACTGGAAAAACTAATGGACTTCAATTAAAGTGTAGCAGTTTGCTGAATGACTCATTCAATTTCAAACGTGGGCTGATAAAATTGTATCGAGTGTTCAGTCTGTCCTTTTGAATGGGTTTTGAAACGCTGCCTGATGTGTACAGCAGTGCAGATTATTCAGTGCTCAGTCACTGGCATGTGTGTACCTCTTTGCATAAGCATCCCATACTTTATACTTCAATACAACATTACAGCTCAGTGCACTTCTTGCTTCCTGGTGTTTGCTACATTTTTTGCTAGTTGGTACTTTAGAGAGGTAAGAACTTCTTGCAGAGCCTCAAGAGTAGCTGTAGGTGCTTGTGCTGATGACAGACAGGCTTAACTATGTCTGCTAAAGGGAACAATAATATTTTTTCCCTAGATTGCCCCCCTGGCATGCAGAGTGTGTCTTCATCTGTGAGGCAATAAAACTGTCATAGTTTACTAGAACCAAATTTTTTAGACTTGGAATCTCATATTCTTAATAAGGAATTATATCATCTATATCAGATTATAGTTAATTTCTATCTTGTAAGAAAATAGATTATGTACATCAGCATTCATATGCTAAGTGTATCTGGAAGCAAGTAGGAATCTGTATTATGGAAGGGATGTTTATCTTCCTGCTGTCTTCCCTCATATATATTTACTCTTTTTGAATGGATCTCAGAACTAGATTGTTTTGCACTAGTCCAGATGTCCCAAAGCTTTTGGCAGGGAAAAATGTTTAAGGTGCTTTAGGAAGGTCAGGGATTGCAGGTGTGATGAAGTGTTCATTTGAAGTGTTTGCATGTCCCCTTAGTTTGATTTAAATAACATCTCTTCAGAATTCCCTTAAAATTACAGTCCTTTTACTGTCGAAGAACATAATTGATTCTATTTATTCCAGGCAGCCTTCCAGATTTGAAAGTGTACACAGAAACACAAGCTGCCAGCTATACTTCAAAACTGTTTCTGTTTACATTCTTGCTTTCCAAATCCAAACCCTGGAGGCGTGCTTACATGTGCAAGTGAAATGAATGTGCACACAGAGTGACTGCATGCACCATTCCAGCAAATGCCTGTATCCCAGCTTGAAACAAAAGCTGCTGTCTTGGTGCAGTTGCTTTAGAAATTGTAGATTTTGGGATGTCACATTTGGACCATTTGCAAGTTTTTAAAGAAAAGGTATTGAGTTGTCATTTAAGGTTTCAGTTCTTTAAGGAAGCTAAGGCTGATGCTTATTTTGAAGAGATGCTTGGCTAAAAGACTTTATATTTTTGATGTATGTGTGTCACCCACTCCTGCCTCTGTTTCTTTTTTGCTGGTAGGGAGGGAGGAGAACTTGCAGTGGAACGAGGCCCCATCCTTGCAGCTGCTCTTGCCCAGCACTGCTGCAGTCAGGCAGCCCCCCAGTGCAGACCTGCATTAGGCTGACTCCATGGGGATCTCAGGAAGGAGCTAAAGCAACAGAAGGCAGCACAAGAAAGGGAAAGTGAGTTGTTCTCTGCCTCTTCCATCCATCTGACCTGTAACCAGTTGGCTCAGCGAGCCCCGGTGCCAGCAGGGTGAGGAGTGAGAACACACGCCTTGGTCAGGGTGAAAATGGGCTCTCATGGTTCAGAAGAGCCTCAGCAGGATGGTGGAACTGAAATTAAAAGGCTGCTGGTATAAACTCAGTCTGTGTTGTGAATATTTAATTTGGTTGCGGTCCATCTGTACTATCATTGTGTGTGTGTGGACAGGAAAGCTCATATGACAGCATATTCTTGTTTGTTTGGGGGCTTTGTGCTGGTTTGTGCCATAATAGTGATGTGCTTCTGCCTGTGTTTGCAGTTCAGAAATGTAAATAGGCATGTGATTCAGTGAAATGGAGAGGGAACCTCATAAATGCTTTGCCTGATCAAAAAGATGCCATTTAACTTGTGTATTTCGTTTTATCTGTGAGCTGAGGATAGTCAGTGGTTTGGAACCCTCCAAGTTACTCTGAATGGTGTTATTTGGGTTCACTGGTAATGTTTTGTAATTGGTAAGCTTCCCAAGCTTGTCTCTGTAAATACACTGTGTGTGCTGAGAGCTTTCCATTTCAGCATCCGCTCGCTGAGGCTATTACCATGATGAGAGAAATAAAACAGCTTCTTTAAGCCCTTTCTTAAAAAGAAGTCAGTTGCAAAACGTTTCTAAATATGCATGAGGTGGTAGTGGAAAAGCATTTTTCTAAATCTGCAGTGGCACTTCAGTACTTTCGTGGATATTTTTAAAAGCCCAAACTACAGCTACAAAGGAGGGATTAAAAAAGACAACCCTATTGCTACTCAGAGTTGCTTAGGAAGCAGTGGATTTGGGAAAACATCATTTTCATTCTAATGTTTCTTTGTAAGAACTAAAGTGTGGCAAGAGCAGGTACTGGATGTACTTGGAAGAAAATTTTTAGAAAAGAAATGCTAATGTAGCAGGGAGGATCACATTTTTTCTTTTACTTATATATTAAATGTTATATATGAATTTTGTATGTACATAATTTAATATATAAATAAATCTATTTTTATATAAAAACGTATTTTTCAAATTTGCTGAGCAAAGGGCAAGCATTGCAACCATTGCTTTTCCACAGTGAGAGCTTTCAGCAAGTTGATCCAACAGATCCAACAGAAGAGATGTGAAGCTGTTGGCTTGTGGGTTTCCCTTCCTTTCTGTTGTTAAGAAAACTGAGATACAGGGACAGTCCTAAGAGGGCTTGTGACTGTAGTGATAGGATAAGAAGTAAAGGGTACAAACTAAATGAGGGTAAATTTAGGCTAGGTAGATGTTAGGAAGAAATTCTTGACTATGAGGGTGGGGAGGCCCTGGCACAGGCTGCTCAGAGAAGCTGTGCCTGCCCCATCCCTGGAATTGTTCAAGGCCAGGTTGGACTGGGCTTGGAGCAACCTGGGCTAGTGGAAAGTGTCCCTGCCCATGGCAGGGGAGTTGGAATGAAATGGGCTTTAGGGTCCCTTCCAACCCTTAACATTCTATGATTCTGTGATGGAGCTCTCCAAAATTAAGAGCAATGAATGCACAGATCAGCAACTTCATTTCATTACAGAAAAATCCAGGGTACTGTGTGAAAGTATCAGGATTCCAGTAAAGACCAAATATTTCGTAACAGGAAGTGTTCTTCGGTCTTGTCACGGGATGCGAACAGTTTGTATGTGAAAACATTCTGAACACAGTGGATTTCTTTTGCAAGTACACAAATATTGCTTCTGGTTAAGGAAATTAAAAATAGGTAGAGATCAGGAGTGTTTATTGGTGAAGTATCACTGCATGCCTGCTGGCTAGTTCTGCTCTCTTTTTGGCATCTCCCCTCACCCACTGGGCTATAGAACATCTCTGCTCTATCCAGATTCTGGTTTTCTCATACTCTGGCCCATTCTCATTTTCTGTCTTTCTCATACTCCTTTCCTCTGCTCTAAGATGGCCTGAGCAGCACAGATAGAAGGTCACACGTGTTCCCCTCCTTTCCTTTGCCTTGGCAGAGACATTCATGCAGCTGCCAAAGGGAACTGGAACTGGGCATTGGCACTAAATTAAACAAGCCCAACTACAAAGTGTTAGTAGGGCTCAGTTCTTCTGTCTCATTCATGGAAAAAAGGGTTTGTTATTGGTGTGAGTAGCTTCTGCTGATCTGAAACAGCTATGGCCAAGCCTTGTGTGTACATGGATTCTTAAAATGAAGTTTAGAGCTTTTAGTAAATGCTTACAACTATTATGTACGGGTTGTTTGAATACTTTAGAAGTTTGTAATGAGGAAAAAAACTAAGTGTGGAAGATTAGTTAGTTTAGCTAAACTTAAAAGAGCTGATGGTTTGTATCATCCAAATGATAATAAATGCTTCACTTTCCAAATTAAAACTGCAGAGAGCTTGTCTTGCGATTTGGTTAAAAATTTCTGTAATAATTTGAGTATTAGATATTTTCACCCCCCTCCACTATTGAAGAGTTTTATTCATGAATTAAAAGCTCAGATAAAAAAAATAAACCTTTTTTTTAAGACTATATGTATACTAGCATTTTTCCAAACTAATGTGATTCTATTAAATGTTTTGTTTGACTAGATATTTAGGTTCAAATACAAGTTCTTAGGCTTAGTTTTATCAAGTCTTTTTATGAATGTAAAATATAGCCACGAATAGTCATCTGCAATTACAAGTGGCATTTGAGCCATTTTATCTGAAATTCCTGGTGATGCCTATATTGTAAATTTTAACATTTAAATTTCTGATTTTCACTCAGATTTACACATACAAACCACTGCTTGAAAAGCTTGAAGTACAAAGTTATCCCAAGAGTTAAAAATGCCTCCACGGCCATCATCTGGTGAACTATGGGGCATCCACTTGATGCCCCCCAGGATCCTGGTGGAGTGTCTCCTCCCAAATGGAATGATAGTGACTCTAGAATGCCTCCGTGAGGCCACCTTACTGACTATTAAACATGAACTCTTTAAAGAAGCAAGGAAGTACCCTCTCTATCAGCTCCTTCAAGATGAGTCTTCTTACATTTTTGTAAGTGTTACACAAGAAGCAGAGAGAGAAGAGTTTTTCGATGAAACACGGAGACTTTGTGACCTGCGACTGTTTCAGCCTTTCCTAAAAGTTATTGAACCAGTAGGTAACAGAGAAGAAAAGATTCTTAATAGAGAAATAGGTAAGATTATATATTTTTTTTAAACATAATCTGTTTAACTGATTATCCTCTCCAAAATATAAGAAATTAAATGGATCGTGTTTGTCACCTGTATCTGTCGTGTTTCATAACTGCCAATTGTTGCATCAAATGTCCAAAGATGCTGATCATAGTAAAGCCAATATTTATAATCAGTCAGTTAAAAGTCTTTTTTCTGATCTTTTTCGCTCACCTTGGCTTTGTAAAGCATATTTGTAGTTGCCTTGGGGTTAGAGGGTATCTTTCTGCTCATCTTTTATTAGCAGGATTTCATATTATTACTGAGCAATGCCTGTCCTATTATTTGGGAAATCAGTTATAATTTATTTTGGTGTTTACAGAATTGTAAATTCTAGTTTTAAATACAAATCTTAAACCGCTCTTGTGGACACAGACTTTAATACTTCTCTAGCTTGCTTAGAAAGTCAAATTTCAGAAATGTGGTTTTTTCACCATTCCTCTTCCCCCTTCTGACAAAAGAGCATAGGGAGAGGAGGGAAAAAAACACCTGAGGCTGGAGATGAGAAGGCAAGGCAATTGTGATGTTTTGAATCATCTCTGGAGTAGCTTATGATTTTCCATGACCCATTGAGGAAGCACAGGGAATCTGGCATTTGTTCCAACATCTTGGTTAAGTATTAAATTGGGGCAGTACAAGCATACCCAATCCTGTTTCATTGCTAACAAATGTGTACTGCAGTGGCAGAGACTTGTCAACTGGAAATACTTGTTCTGAGGTACTGCTAATTGTTAAATGATTTAATTGTGACGAATGCATAATAAGTAAATTACTTCTGTTTTGTAAAGCTCAACATGTTCAGGACTTGAGGAGAGCAGTGGTTAGGTAACCATGCAACACGACAATTGAAAGTTTCCATTTGAACACTCATGCATAAATGATGATTTATCCAAGTAATCTCATTAAAGTAAATGGAATTACATCTAAGACTGAAGACCTGAAAGAAATGCACTGTTATTATATGAATCTGTGTCAAAGAGCTTAAGTTCAGTGTCTCTTGGTGTGCTCTTTGCAGTTCTTAAATAATGTAGGTCATTTAAAAAAAAATTAATGGCTGTCATTCAGTTGTAAGCAAAGTTTATTGTGGTCCTAATAGTTACCAATAATCCTGCCAGGATTTGAGAAAAAAATCAGATTTCACAGCTCCTCTGGTCCCCTTAGGAAACTCTGTGCTGACCTCAAAGGAAATTGAGTCTTGGTCCTTTTCCTCCAGGAGGAATGTTGGCTGTGAGAGCAGTGATTTAAGGCTTCCAGGATCTTCAGGGAATGTACACCTGTTTTCTAACCTTTTCTGTGTCTGCTGAGTGCACTTAACTTTAGAGCTGTAGTTCTTGAATGATCCAGAACAATTATGTATGCATGTAGAAGCTGGCACATAATTTAGGCTGTCTTTTGCTTTAAGTTGGCTTTTTTTGTGACTGATTGAAGAAATTTTTAGCTCTACTTGTCAGTTACAATTATATCCTCATGGTTCTCCAATGCTGTAGGTTTTGCTATTGGCATGCCTGTCTGTGAGTTTGACATGGTCAAGGATCCAGAAGTACAAGACTTCAGAAGAAACATTCTCAATGTCTGTAAAGAAGCCGTGGATCTGCGAGATGCCAATGCCCCACACAGCAGAGCACTGTATGTCTATCCTCCAAATGTAGAGTCCTCAGCTGAGCTCCCCAAACACATCTACAACAAGCTAGACAAAGGTAAGGGCAATATTTTCAGCAGAAACAGAATATATTTTCAGTGTTTAAAATCGGAGTACAGCTGTTGACTTAGGCAGATCACTGGTTTATGTGCTGTGTTTAGTACACTCCAGCAATATCTTGCACCTTAAGTTCTTCAGAATAATTTTCTTGGTGGACTCTACATTCAAAAGGATATTTAAAATTGTGCTATTCTAAAACTGAATCTTTAAATATAACCTAGTAAATAGAGGTGACTTTTTTAGTGGATGGGAACAGCTTGTTGGCTTTGCAGCTTTCCATGGCGTTCAGATATCTGGAATTAAATGATGCTGAATCACTGAATTACCTTGCAGTCCTCAAATATGAAAGAGTTACTGCTGTTTTCTTGAAGGCCAAATAGTCAGTAGTATTCAGTTAATAAAAATATTTTTAACCTCAGGGCTAAAAGTTTGAATTTCCACTAGTCAAAAATAAACTTAATGCATTTAGTTCCATGCAGAAATTATAAACTCTCTCTCAGTTTAGGCAGTGAATTTTGTTTACATCTTCTTTTAATACTAAAAGCAAATCTCTTGTTGGGGAGATGTGGGAGTTGTTTGGTTTGGGGGTTATTTTGAGTTTGTGCTTTTTATTTGAAAACTGCATTGAAAATTATAGTCCTGACATTATTTTACATTTATTCCAGGGCAAATTATAGTGGTGATTTGGGTAATAGTCTCACCAAACAATGATAAGCAGAAATACACCCTAAAAATCAATCATGACTGTGTGCCTGAGCAAGTTATTGCTGAAGCAATTAGGAAGAAAACTCGAAGTATGTTGCTGTCATCTGAACAACTGAAACTTTGTGTCTTGGAGTACCAGGGCAAATATATTTTAAAAGTCTGTGGCTGTGATGAATACTTGCTAGAAAAATGTCCACTGAGCCAGTATAAGGTGAGTAACATAAAAGATTTATTTTGAACTACACCAAAATAATCCAGACTTGTGGGGAGAAAAATGGTCAGTATTAGGTCTGGCTTTTTCATGAAATTAATCCAAAATATAGGAAGTGACGTATGTGTGTACAAATTGGCTAATCCATGTGCTTCAGGAGGGAGAGAGGGGAGAAAAGGTAGTTTGAACTAGAATTTGTATCACTCGTGTAATTTTTCTTATTTGAATATTTTCCTCTAATGTTAGTGCTAAATCAGAGGTAAGTACTTTCAGAAATATCCTAGACTTCTGATGGCAAAAGATGAGCTATATTTGAAGGGTGCTGATGTAATAAAACAGGAAATTTGATCAGATTGTAAATTATGAAACAACCATTACTCCTGTAAATCCTGTCCTAAAGGGGTGGTAAAAGAGAAAACTATTTTCCTGTTACAGCTTTACTGTTACTTTAATAAGATAAAAAAGGTAGATTTCCAGCACTACAGAAATCATTGCTGAGCCTTCCTTGTGTCTGCCTGCCCTTCACTGCCTGGGTTTGTTAGTGCTGGGAGTGTGAGACAGAACGTGGGACAGAAGAGCATCTGAGCAGCCTTCTCTGGAGCAGACAACAACATTACCCTGTAGATTTCCTGACAGGCTGCTGCTGCTTCCTCTTGGAGGAATGTATTGTTGAAATAAACTGCTCCCATTCCTTCGGCTAAAATGGTTGACAGTCTGATCTTCAGAGCAGTGGAGGAGAGAAGGAGGGATCCTGAATAATAGGAAAAGTATCTCTATACTCTGGGAGCTGGGGAACAAGTGCAGACATACATGAATAATTTTGCAGTCATCTGAAGATCAAACACCAGACCTATTTGATCTAGCGTGGTTTCTTCAGAAGCATCTGGTCTGCCTTTGCTGTGCCCCAGCAGAGCTTGCTCATTAACTCCAGGCTGGACCTGTCCTAACACACTGTGTTTTGTGGTAGTGTTGCCAGACTAAATGTTCTCAGTACTCAGACCTGAATGGACAGGTGAAGTGTGTCAGGATCAGTGCTGAGCATAAGGTAATGAGTACAGCTAAACCAAAAATGAGTGTGTCTGCTGCTTACCTTGTGCTTGGGGCTGGCAGTCCCGTGCTGCACTGCAGGCTGCTACAGCCCTTGCTGTTTCAAAACAGCTCAATTGCTTCCAGGAGCAGCTCAAATCCATCTACTCTGTGCTGTGCTGTGCCGGGGCTAAGGAGCTCTCCAAGAAACCTGGCTGGTGTTTTTTTCAGCTCCCATCTCTCTCTCCAGTTCAGCCTTCCATTCTTGTAACTGTCCACATCTCAAAACCATGAGATGTGGCTGTGTGACCCTACCCAACATGTTCAGACTCCTGGATGATGTACAGGGTGTGCACACAGGACACGATAAGCTCTTTCATTTTTCAATCTCCCCAAGTACCTTTAGGTTTCCATCAGCAAGAGTGTAGGCTTTGCAAAGACAGCACCTTGCTTGTTTCCTTGCAGTACATAAGGAGCTGCATCATGCTTGGCCGCATGCCCAACCTGATGCTGATGGCCAAGGAGAGCCTGTACACGCAGCTGCCCCTGGACACCTTCACCATGCCATCCTACTCCAGGCGCATCTCCACGGCCACGCCCTACATGAACGGAGAGGCCACCACCAAATCCCTCTGGACTATCAACAGTGCTCTCAGAATAAGGATCCTCTGTGCAACCTATGTAAATGTGAACATTAGAGACATAGACAAGGTATGGCTTTTCAGCAGCTCGTGGTTTCCCTCCTGAGTGTTCTGTTTTGACGTTGGAATTGTTATTTAACACGGTAGAAAATGATGCCACTCTTTTACTGAAATTGGAGTGTTTAATTCTAAAGAAAACACCCATGTTTTAGCATCTGGAAACTTTTCTATACTGCTTAAAAAGTGTCAGTTGTGGTAATTAGCTTAATATTCTGCCTACTAGGAGTAGGACTCAGTTTGCATAGCACTTCAGCAGAGTATTTAATGGATAGAAAAAGAAAACCCATGGTGTTATCTGTCTTCTAAGTAATTATGTTTAAGAATGTATTATAGTAACTGAGAGTGCTTTTGGTGAGGGGATGCTATCTCTGTTTATGAAAATAAAGGTGTGGGGTGATAGGGGGGAAAAGGTGTAGGGTTCAATTCCACCGAAGACATCTACAACCCTGACTGTCTTTCCTTGGAATTCCTTTCACAATACCTTGGCACAAGAAGAATTGAGAATAAATTCCAGGGGTGTTTTTTTGCGTTCATTTCAAGTTTGTTGCAGTATTTTTTAAGAACTAGTTTTGCAATTAATGAGGAGAAAGACCAAAACTCTTTTTCTAGAAGGATATGCTTATAAACTGTGTTTCCCACCCAACAGAGGATGAATTAATTTGGGGAGTGGTGGGGCTGTTTGGTTTTCAGTTTTGATTTTGTTTTTCACTTGATGAAAACGAAAGGATAATGTGTTGTAATCATGGCATGTGTTGACTGCAATGAAAAAATTTGTTTATAGTAACATTTCAAAGACTAATATGGATGTTGTTTTCAGATCTATGTTAGGACAGGTATTTACCATGGAGGGGAGCCTTTGTGTGACAATGTGAATACTCAGAGGGTACCTTGTTCTAATCCCAGGTAAGATGAGTACCTGAGTGACTGTAGAAAACCTGACTTTCAGAGCATCATAAATGATAGCACTGAAGGAGTAAAGTCTCAACTTAGCCATTACTTAGGTAGAGCTCCTTGCTGAGAATCTTTACCTTTAAGTTTTGTAAAAGTATATTGCATAACCCTATATATAAAAATATAATTAATTTAATTCAAACACAAGCATTTTGTCTTGCACGTAATAGTATAGTACAGAAGATATTTTCAGGATGTTTGACAAACCATCAGTATTACCTGGAAATAATAAATCACCTGAACTTAAAAGTGCAAAAAGGAGTTTTATATGAGCATATATAAACAGCAGGGACATCTTTTAGCCACCTGTTCTCATAACTTTAACTAATGAAGAGGTGTGAAATTTCAGCACCTGCTAAGATTAGATGCAAAGTATGTGTGCAGAAGTAATTCTTTGCTTGCATTTTCTGACTTCATGTCTTTAATAATAATTTTTGAAACTCTTATTTTTTTCTGGACATTTTCTATGAATATGATTAGGTTTTATAATTAAAGGACAAATAACATACATAGTTGGTGTAAAATAGGCTCTTCTCCTGAGCTGCCCTGAATACTGCTGTACTTGAACTGATAGTTTAAATTATTTTAGAGAAAATCTTGGAAAGGTGGTGAAGGTTACAGCTTGAAATCATGGATATGGTCACACAGATCTGTATTATATGAAATGAACATATGAAAAGTGATTAAAGTTTATCTGCCAATTTCTTTATTCTTAGAGAAGGGCTTTCACAGTTATTTCTTTGTAAAATTGCTTTCAGTAGCTACAGATACATTGAAAAATTAATGCTGTCCTTGGAAGCTGCTGTCTCTTTCAACTGAGAAAATTCTGTATGACAATCCGCTTAGGGGAAGAAACTGGATCAGAAGTTTCTCTTCAAAAGCACAGTTCTATGTACTGAGAGCTAAATTCTGCTTAGAGAAATTCATGAAAACAAAATCAAACTATTCCTGTAGAACCAATCTGTGCTATTATTACTATAGTAAATAGAAAAATATTTGACTTAGAATATGGAAATCCAAAGCAATATTCCTATCCCCATCTTGCAGATATCTTTTTATATTCAAACAGTTCAAGTTTAGTAGGTTTTGAAAGCTCTTTTCCCCAGTTGCCTTTTTCCCCCTGAAAGGAAAACTGTTTCATAAGCTAAACCTTACATCATTGTAGCATATATGCAAATCCATTATCTCTGGGTTGCAGGAAGTGAACCTACCATGGCTTTTCAGAAAGTGTTGGGGCTAGAAGGCTGTTGAGCAAGTTTCCATTCCCAAAAGCAGTAAATGTGGTCAAATGCATACATGGGGACCCTTTTCCAATAAGAATGTGTGCTCTGTATGCAAATACACAGTTTAGGAATATAGCAAATGCCTTCTGGATGAGTGAATGATGTCTCCTTTAACCTGGTTTAATTGTGCCTTTTGAATCCTGCAGATGGAATGAATGGCTGTTGTATGACATGTACATTCCTGATCTCCCACGTGCTGCTCGGCTCTGCCTCTCCATCTGCTCTGTTAAAGGCCGGAAGGGTGCTAAGGAGGTAAAATACCTCATGGGTTTATTGCACTAATCAGCCAAAGCTACTTAAATCAAGTTTGGGAAGATATTTGGGAAATGCTGTCCTGACAATGAGTTTTAGTGCAATGTTTGATTTGAATCTGATTAAAATAGGGGTGTTTCTTTTCTTGTGGGTATTTTTTCGTGTTTGGAAATTAAACAATACAAAAAAAATCGTATCAGTTCAGCACTGTAAATCCTGCCAATGCTGCAGTGCATACATGAAGACTAGTGTTAGTGTTTTGAGGTGGAAGTGCTTTTAAAATTAATTTTCAAAACCCGTGTTACTAACCTATTTATTTTTAAAGGGCAATATTTGTACCTTTGGAGTCGAATTTTCAAGTAAAAAAAAATTAATGCAAAATATCAAATAGTAATTTTTAAGAATCTACATGCAACATTTAATTTTTAGCCAGCAGCATCATTACATTGTGGGTTTGAGTGTGTGTCACAGGTAACATATAGGGTGTTTGTCTAGGTGCAGGTCTGTGAACCCTACAGAATGATTCGGGTTAGAAGGGGTCCCTAAAGATCATCCAGTTCCACCTCTCTTCCACTAGCCCAGGTTGTTCCAAGCCCCATCCAGCCTGGCCTTGAACACTTCCAGGAATGGGGGAGCCACAGCTTCTCTGGGCGTCCTGTGCCAGAGCCTTGACTACCCTTATCATAAAAAAACATATTTATTTTGTCCAATCTAAAACTACGGGCCTCAGGTTTAAAACTGCTGCCCCTTGTTCTGTGACTACAGGACTTGGTAAAAAATCTCTTTGTCAGAAAGACTTTCTCCATCATCCTGACTTACTCTGGTGTGAGGAAGATATGTGCATGTGTTTACAATTCTATTAGTATAATTTTGTTAAAGAACTGCCATGACAGGCATTCATAGAAAAACATGGTACAGCTTCCACAACTTGCTTTCTGCTAATCTGGGAATGTAACAATTTGATCTGAGGTGAAAATGTTATTTCTCCTGGCTTGGTCTGCACTAATCCATAGATGACACTGAAAAAAAATCATATTTTAATCTCTTTAAAGGAGCATTGTCCGTTGGCTTGGGGAAATATAAACATGTTCGATTACACAGACACTCTGGTATCTGGGAAAATGGCTTTGAATCTTTGGGCAGTACCTCATGGGCTGGAGGATTTGTTGAATCCTATTGGTGTTACTGGATCAAATCCAAATAAGGTATTTGCATGCCAGCTTCCCCCTTAAGAGTACATTTTCAAAATATGCTGTATTCTGGTTGCTATCATTCAGCAGAAAAAGTAATTTGAATTCCCTTGACTTAGGAAACTCCATGCTTAGAGCTGGAATTTGATTGGTTTAGCAACCCTGTAAAGTTTCCAGATATGACAGTGATTGAAGAACATGCAAATTGGACAATTTCACGGGAACTGGGATTCAACTACAGCTATGCAGGGCAGGTAAGGCAAACTCCCCCTCCTGGATTAGCTATTCAAATATGAAAGTATTTTTACTACTTTGTTTTACTCAATGTGTCAGTCACAAAACCTCTTTTTTTACATCCTCATTTACTGTAAAATCAAAAAACCAAATTTTTGTTGTGTGTTTGGTAAAATGGGCAATATACTCTCCTTTCTTTATATTACCAGTAAAGCGACCTAATGCTTCACTGACCAACCAAAACACTTCAAAGATAAAATGTTTTACTGTGATTTTGACATTTTTGTATTACTATTTGGGTGTTAAATTACTTAGTTTAATTTTTCAAAAGTTGCAATTCTCCTTCAATGATGCTTTTGTTTTCTTTGTTGCATCTTCATGTTTATAGTTAGGCTTCCTGTGTAACCCAAAGGTGCTTAGAACTCTTTCCTATCTGTTGTTTGGGCTAGTTATGACCACAAGCACAGGGAATTTCAAGGGAATTGATGGCCATGCACATGGGTGTAGTCCTTTATTTCACTTTTTCCATAGACAGAACTTGGTGAGGTTTGGAGCTTTCTTCAAAGCACATTTTTGGATGATGAAAAGAAGTAAAAACAGAAAAGCAATAAAGCTAAAAATGCTCTTTATTTAAAGCCAAGGCTGTGAAATTGGTTGGTATGTTTTACATTTTCTTCTGGAGGCTGGTTCAAAGCCTTGGGTTTGCCCAAGAGAGCTCAGTGGTCTGTGTGAAGAAGAGCCCTGTGGTGGGAGTTTGGCTGTGCTGGAGAGTGTGGAGGTGGCAGGAGCTTCCAGAGTGGGAATGCTGGGGGTATTTATAGCAGTCCTGTCCCAGTGTATCCTGAACAACAGGTTGTGGGCGTTGGATTTCTCCTGATGCTCAGCAGAATGTCCATCATAGAGAAGCATTTCTGCTGCTTATGCTGTGACTGAGCAGTGCTCTCAAAAATGCTTAAAGACAGTTGTCTTCTTGGTAAATAACATTCCCCAGCCTCGTACCTGGGCTTCTGTGCTCTTACCTCACTGTTTTGTTCATCTGGCACAAAGAAAAAATGGTGAAGAGGATAAACTCACTTCACTGACAACGTAGTTAATTTCTGCTTGTAGCAGTTCTGTTTTCTGTGCTTTTTGGGGAATGTCTTACACTAATTGTGATTTAATATTTTCCCTCTTCCTATTACTCAGGCTTTCCTACAGCATTATACCTCTTATTTACCTATTTTCATCCCCCATGTTCTGCCTTTTCAGTTCTGAATCCTTTTTACTTCTTTTAGCATCCTTCAGCAATCTCAAGCTGGGGTCAGAAATGACCAGTCTCACTTTGTGCTGCATTGTATCATTCATCAGATGTCAACTGCTGCTATTTCTCCACACAGCTGATTTAGTTGAAATGTACCTCTTCTTGTGCCAGCAGTGACTAAAAGCAGTTGTAGAGATCAAAGGCCTAGTCTTCCATCTTCTTTCTAAATTTTAAGTTCTCAGTTATAACAGGTGGATACAGCAAGATAGTACTGCATGACATAGGCTGCAGTGATTGCTGTGCTGCTGAAATACTGTGTTTCATGTGTGTGGTTTGGCAATAGAAGAAGTTGTGTGGAGGGCTAATGTGCCACTGTCTCTGCAGAGTAACAGAATAGCTCGGGATAGTGAATTAACAGAGAGTGACAAGGAGCAACTGCGAGCCATTTGTACCCGAGACCCTTTGTCTGAAATCACTGAGCAAGAGAAGGACTTCCTCTGGAGACACAGGTACTGCAAATCAAAAACCAAACCAAAGGAAAACCCTTCTTGGCATCATCAAACTTAACACAATTAATTCCAAATTTGTCGTGAGTTTTGCTCCCTTTTCTTCCATGCTGAGGAATTGGTGTTTTAGGCAAGGCTTTGTAAAGCATTCTGCACTGTGGTTTGGTTATAATCCTGTGGAGAAAATTAAGTTGTTGAATGAGTTCCCATTTTCCTTATTACTGCAGTTTTACCTGCATGGTTGGATCCTGACAGCACCTTGCTGAGAAAGGAAGAAAAAGGTGCAAGGCTGTGGGGATGTAGTTGATGGCTCTCGAAGCAAAAGTGTTGTTTTGTACATGCAAGTTTTTCCTCTTTTGCAGACACTATTGCGTGAATACTCCAGAAATTCTACCCAAATTACTTTTGTCTGTCAAGTGGAATTCTAGAGATGAGGTGGCCCAGGTAACATAAAGCACTGAAGAAGTGTTAGGTTTTGAAGAAGCTTTAAAATACGCTATTTTAAAGAAAACTTTGGAAGTTAAAAACATGTGTGCATGATACGTTGAATGAATAGTTGGAGTTGCCACTATGATTGACAGTTGTCTCTGGTTCATAGTTCTTGTTCTTTAGCTCAGTCTGGTCTTAAGATTTCCTCTTTCTGGCATTACTTGAATTTCTCTTATGATGCCAACTTGTCAATTACAGTGAAAAGTGAGGTTTTGTTTTCATTCTTTTTGAGTGGATAAAACAACAAAGTCAACTGGCAACTAATACCAAATTGCTGATTGAGAGGACCAGCAAGTAAACAGCTTCTACTCAGATGTAGTTTGTGTCTGACAACGCCTTCTAATGGCTGTGTGTTACAGCTTCTCCCTGACCAGTGCAAAGGTGTGACGTGCTTGGCTTTGTTGCCCACAGATGTACTGTTTGGTGAAGGATTGGCCCTCAATCAAACCTGAGCAGGCCATGGAGCTCCTGGACTGCAATTACCCAGATCCAATGGTGCGAGCATTTGCAGTTCGCTGTCTGGAGAAGTCCCTGACAGATGACAAACTGTCTCAGTACCTCATCCAGCTGGTACAGGTACTGAACATATTTTGGCATGTTTGTTGTCTTGTGTTCATGTTCATGTTTGTTGTCTTGTGTGTATTCAGTGATCACAGGGGTTTAAAACACAGCGAAAGTTAAGTTGTTGTGAAAAAGAGGTCATCAAAAGTGATTTTGTTTTGCAGATTATTTAGGAGATGAAATGTTAATTTTTCTGTAGTGCTGTGGTTTTGCTTGTTGGTACTAAATGTCAGAATTCTGCAGAGATACAAAACTGTTCCACCAACTGGAACAGGCAGCTATTTCAGCTGTCCTAACATATGGGAAAGGATGAGCAGAAGCATCTTCTCAAAATTTTGAGCAAGTTGAGGCTAAAATATTTGGTAACAGTAAAGCAAGCATCAGATGGTAAGTTCCTGAAATAGAGGCAGCCAGTGCACAGTTGGCATATATTGTTCAAAGCCTAACACATGCAAATATTAATACCAAGATCAGTCATTCCAGAAAAAATAACATAAAACATAGATGCCTTTTATTTAACTGCCTTTAATCTGTATATTGTTCATAGAAATAATAACTGCATCTGATTTTCTAACATTTTCTTTTTATCCTTAACTAGGTTCTGAAATATGAGCAGTATTTAGATAATCAGCTTGTGAGATTTTTACTCAAGAAGGCACTGACCAATCAAAGGATAGGACACTTCTTCTTTTGGCATTTAAAGTAAGTCTATTGTCATGTTAAGTGGTGGTGGGTTTCCTATTACCTGTAAACAATTAGTTGTTCTAAAAGTTTGACATACTAAATGTCCTTTTTTAGAAAAACATTACCACTTAAAATAAAGATTGGGTTATATTGGTTAAGAGTTTGCATACATAGTTTGGTGATAGAAATCATGCCTTGCAGTTTCAAAAGCTACTTAATAGTACTTAGACTTCTTTTTTTAATCTAATGAGGTTTATTCTAAAAACAAGGTAGTCTGAGACTGCTGAAAGCTTCCCATATTGTTAGCTGCCTGATGCCCCATCAGTTTTTCCAGAAAACTTTACAAATATATGAGAACTAATGAAAGCCACCCAATTCAACAAGGTAAAGCTTTGAAAGACTAGTAAAAACTTTTACTTCCTTATTAAAGGCTTCTTTTAGAGCTTGATAGCTCAGTCTGCAGCATATTGGGTTGTAGCTAGAGGTCACCTAAAAATTCTGTTCTAAGCTAGTGTAATCAGACCAGAAATAGAAGCAAGGCATCTTTGTTGTGCTCTCAGTTTTCTGCTTGCCTTGATGTCATCAAGGATAAGGGAGGGAATTGTTTGGGGGGGAATGTATTTTAGGACTGTATGAAGATGTCACAAGTACAGCTTCATTTTTGGCAACTCTAAGTGGTCTTGTCTCTAAGGTGTAAATGTTCTTCCTCCCTGTGTAGGTCTGAAATGCACAACAAAACTGTCAGTCAGAGGTTTGGTTTACTTCTGGAGTCCTACTGTCGAGCATGTGGAATGTACCTGAAGCACCTGAGCAGGCAGGTGGAGGCCATGGAGAAGTTGATTAACCTCACAGATATTCTCAAGCAGGAAAAAAAGGATGAGACTCAGAAGGTATCAAAAGCTGTCCTTACATCAAAACTGCTGTTGTCGAGTCACAGGAATTACTTAGAACTGTTCTATTTGATCAACAAGGAAAGTGTTAATGCTAATTTCAGTAGGTGGTATGTTTTCTGGAGAGCTGCAGTATTTTCTGTGCAATGCCATTGTCCAGCTCTCAAGGCAGTAGAACTAAAGCTAAAGGTTTCAATTTGTGTAACATGTAGCTGAGCTGTACTTACATCAGAACTGTGCAAAACCATGCTTGAAAACCAAAGCTAAAATCTGATGCCTTCATTTACATGTAAATAGTGTTCTCAAGACCTGAATGTGTTTATTTATCAGGTACAGATGAAGTTTCTTGTTGAACAAATGAGACGGCCAGATTTTATGGATGCCTTGCAAGGTTTTATCTCTCCTCTTAATCCTGCACATCAACTGGGAAACCTTCGGTACTGTATCCCTTAAGTAAATGTTTAGTAATGGTGATAATAACAGTGTTGAGGTTGACTGTTAACTTAATAAATGTCAGTATCTTCGAAGTGCACTGAACAGAATTTGTAGCAGAGTAATCCATAAAGAGTAGTCTTTCCAATCTGATGGTTTAACAAATCAGGGAACAACATGACCTTTAGTTGTTCCTTTAAGGTGGCAGGAACTGCAGTCCTTTTTCCAGTTGTCAGGAGCTCATATTGCCAAAGGAATAGTTACAATATTCCCTTACAACACAACTCTTCTGTTGTTCTTAGCAAATGATGAACATAGTACTTACTAATTTAAGTTTGGGTCTGAAAATGAAAATAGTGGATTGTCAGTTATCTTTCCATTTTTAAATTGGTGCTAGTTCAAACTAAAACAGGGAGAACTTAGCAGTATTAGAGAAACATGGTATAAGAATCAAATCATGCCTATTTCATAGAAATCTTATCTCTTTTAGGCTTGAGGAGTGCAGGATAATGTCATCTGCAAAAAGGCCGCTGTGGTTGAACTGGGAAAACCCAGATATTATGTCTGAACTGTTATTTCAGAACAATGAGATAATATTTAAAAATGGAGATGGTAAGGAAAGATAAGTGTAATTCAAAAACTACATACTGTTTATTTTCCTAATCTTTTAATTAGTGTTTTTATAAGCTTATAAAGTACATGGATTTTAAAAAATCAGCTGGGCAAAGCTATTTTCTTTTCCTGAAAAACTAAGCATAGACAAATAAATATTTATCTCAGTCAAGTACAAATTTTATATGTTCTAAAATGCTCAGTCTGTCAAGGTATTTAATATTTATTCTTTTTACTTGTGAATGTCTTCAAGATATTACAGATGTGTAAACTGTGATCCCATTGTCCTGGTTTTAGTGTATGCTTTTAAGATCACCACCACAAGTTTATATTCATTTTTTACTATTTAAAACCTGCTTTTCTTTACTGAGGGAACAGAACCTGCACTAAACTATGCAAACTTCATTACCTTTAAATGTATTTAGACATCATTTGGACATTTAGTTTTGGGGGAAAAGGAAAGTAAGATCTAACCAGAGGTTTTGGTGTTACAAAATTTGCAAATTTAATGTATCTGACTATTTCAGACTTGCGTCAGGACATGCTGACACTTCAGATAATTCGAATTATGGAAAACATCTGGCAAAATCAAGGTCTTGATCTTCGGTAAGCATTAGAGGTCATTGCCAAGTAATTCTGATCTTAATGGTTTGACCATTGGTTTGTTCCCAGAGATTGCTTCTGCTTTCCCAAGAATAATAAATGAAATGCTATAAATAGACATTTTTGTGCATGCTAGAGCAATATTTAATTTTTTCAGTTAACTAAACTACTGGAGTTTGTAAACATAAGATCATATTTTAAAAATACTTAATTCTCATTCAAGTGGGTCTGAGTGAGCTGTATACAAGGAATGGATACAAGAGCTAAGGCAGAGTAGCCACACTGTGGCCAAGTGATTGTGTCTGTAGGTTTGGCTTTGAACAAGGTGCCAAACCCTCAGCCCTGCTGAGCAGTGACTCTTTGTAGCTGGTATCTTCACTTCAGTCCACTCAGTAGATACCTCCAGTCAGTCTGTGGGTGCAGCAGCTTCTTCAGGGCATTCAGGATAAACTGTTCTGCTTCTGGAAAACTGATCCTAGACAGGTTACACCTTCCAGTTTGTGTTTGCTGTGTGGTATGTTTTTAGGTGGGAACAAAGGAGCTGTCTGTGCACTGTCTAGAAACCCCCAGTTTTCATTTCCTTATCTAGACAAAAGGACCTTTTGGTCTGTGTTCTCTCTCATGGGTCACAGTTTTGTCTCCAGTGCTGTAATAAGTGGCAGAATTAAACCTTTGGTTTGCAGAATGGTTTGCGGAGTGGTTACAGTTCCCCATGTGTTAAAGAACAGCCAGATACAGGAATCTGCAAAAATACATCCTTTCCCACCTCTTGCCACCATTCTCTATAACGGAAGAAAAAAAAAGCCAACAGTGAACCTTTGTCTTTCAGGATGTTGCCTTATGGTTGTTTGTCGATTGGTGACTGTGTGGGACTCATCGAGGTCGTGAGGAGCTCTCACACCATCATGCAGATTCAGTGTAAAGGAGGCTTAAAAGGAGCACTGCAGTTCAACAGCCATACATTGCACCAGTGGCTCAAGGACAAGAACAAAGGAGACATGTGAGATTCCCTGTCACCTGTTTTTCTTGGCCATACACTTTTTGATGGAAACTTCAAGAGAACTAAAGTCCATCAAGTGGGAGATTATGTCCATAATTATTTCCATCTGGTTTTGGTTTTGGTTTTTTTACCTCTCCTTGTTTGCCTGGTAGCTCTTTTGCAAAAGAAAACTGTGCACTTCTGTGTTATTAGAATATCTGAGGAGAGTGTCTCCTTTTTTGTTTGAATAGGTATGATGCAGCTATTGACCTGTTTACACGTTCTTGTGCTGGCTACTGTGTTGCCACCTTTATCCTGGGCATTGGTGACCGCCACAACAGCAACATCATGGTCAAAGATGATGGACAAGTAAGAGATGTTTTTCTAAAATCATACCCTAAGGTCATTCTCACTTTGGTATGAGTTTGTTTTGGGAAAAAAAAAAATCTGTCAGAACTATAATTAAATGATCAATTTTACTGTGACTTCATTCATAAAAAGGAATTATTAATCTTAAAATATCTTTCTGTCTTTCCAAGCTGTTTCACATTGACTTTGGGCACTTCCTCGATCACAAGAAGAAAAAATTTGGTTACAAAAGAGAGCGTGTGCCATTTGTCTTAACACAGGACTTCTTAATAGTGATTAGTAAAGGAGCCCAAGAATGTACCAAAACAAGGGAGTTTGAAAGGTGAGCTTTCTTTGAAGCATTTAACCTCCAGTGTTTTGTACCTAAAATGTTCTTTACTACTGGTGACCTTTAATAATTAGACCTTTTAACTGAACAGTAGTATTTTAATTGACTTGCAGTGGGTATGTTCTAATTCTTCAGCTGAAGATCAGCCATCCATTTGTAAGTCAGTGGGTAATCTTAGCATTTACATGACCTTTGGTCCATGAAATCTCACTTGAGATTTGCAGGGTCAGTATACATGTGAGTAAGGATGGTAATTTTTCAAACATCTGAAATTTCTTTGACTTTACTCTTAAAATCCTCTTGAGATGGCAGAACTCTAGCTGAGAATTCTTAAATGTAGGGTGTTGTGTGTGTCAGAGCCTTGCTGGTCATTCAGCCATACTTCTCTCTCCTATAGCTGCTCTGATATCAGCTCTTCAGGCCTGTGTATTTTGTGACAATGGCCAGAACCTATTGAGCAAGAACTTTAAAATAATAACAATAAAGAAATAAATATGTTGCTGTAGTCATTCTTAATATCTCTTTCCAGCAATCCAGTCTTTGAGAGGTTTCAATTTTAATCTTAATTTCATTATGTTAATGGCAACAGAAGACAGATTTTGAATTATATTGTCAGCACTGAGCACTGCAGTGAAGCTTTTTTGCATTTTTTCCCCTTAACCTGGGTATTTCTTATTCAGTGTCATAGAGTGAATGCCCCTGTTTTCAGTGCATTCTTCAGAGTATCTAAGGAGCAACAGCTGCTCCCCTCATAAAACTAAAGGAGAAATGCAACTCTGAAGATAGCCAGGGAAGCACTGATTTTAGCAGTGTATTGGGAAATATATTTGGAAATCTGAAATGTCAGTAGCAGTGGTAAAAATGGCCCTGTGAGCTCACATAAATTCATGTTGAACAGTTGTATGAATTGCAGATGGGGTTTAATACCAGAAAGCCTGTCTCTGGATGTTGTGTTAGTCTGACCACTATTAATCCTTACACAAATGAAGATAAACTAAGTAGGAAAATGAATGCATCTTCTCAGCTACATTATGGTGTTCTTACATCATAGACTAAGACTGTCTGCTTTTTTAGTGTCTGTAAAACTGTTTAGGAGCTGCAGCAGTAATATGCATCCAGCAGAAAAGTGCACTGAGTTTTTTCCCCTGGTCTCTTCCAGGTTTCAGGAGATGTGTTATAAGGCTTACCTGGCAATTCGGCAGCATGCCAATCTCTTCATCAATCTCTTCTCCATGATGCTTGGCTCAGGAATGCCAGAACTGCAGTCCTTTGATGATATTGCATACATTCGAAAGACCCTTGCATTGGACAAAACTGAGCAGGAGGCTCTTGAGTACTTCATGAAGCAAATGAATGATGCTCACCATGGTGGCTGGACAACAAAAATGGACTGGATCTTCCACACAATAAAGCAACACGCTTTGAACTGAACTGACAGCAAAGAAAACAAGAACTGATACCCCACTTGTGGGTACTGCACTGTTAATACCCGTTAGCAGCAAAGACTGGTTGCATAGGAATTGCACAAACCATGAACAACATTAGAATTTATGGCAAGAAGAGAGATGAATTGTTCAGACAACTGTTGGAAAATAATGTAAAACAGGGTTTCAGATAGCACTAAAATTATAAACTTCAAAAATTAAGCTTTAGTACGATATGTGCAGGGACCTCGACAAATTAGAGAGATGGGCAATCAACAAGTGTTTGAAGTTTAACAAGGGCAAGTGCCAGATTCTGCACCTGAAATGGGGCAATCCTGGTTGTGTGTATGGACTGGGGAATGGGAGGCTGGACAGCAGCTGCAGAAAGGGACCTGGGGGTCCTGGTCGATGGCAAGTGGAACATGAGCCAGCAGTGCCCTGCAGCCAGGAGGGCCAACCCTGTCCTGGGGGCATCAGGCACAGCATGGCCAGCTGGGCAGGGGAGGGCATTGGCCCACTCTGCTTTGCACTGGGGCGGCCTCACCTTGAATATTGTGGGCAGTTTTGAGTGCCACAATCTTAAAAAAAAAAAATTAAGTTATTAGAGAGTGTCCAAAGGAGGGCCAAAAGGATGTTGAAGGCTCTGGAAGGGAAGCTGTATGAGGAGCAGCTGAGGTCACTTGGTGTGTTCAGCCTGGAGAAGAGACTGAGCTCAGACCTCACTGGGCTCTGCAGTTTCCTCACAAGGGGAAGTCGAGGGACAGGTACCGATCTCTCCTCTCCAATGGCCACTGACTGGACTTGAGGAAATGGCATGGAGCTGAGTCGGGGAGGTTTAGGGTGGACACTAGGAAAAGGTTTTTCTCCCAGAGGGTGGTTGGACACTGAACAGGCTCCCAGGGAAGTGGTCACAGCCCCAAGGCTGAAGAGTTCAAGGAGTGTTTGGACAAGGCTCTCAGGCACAGGGTGTGATTCCTGGGGTGTCCTGTGCAGGGCCAGGGGTTGGACTCAATGATCCTTGTGGGTCCCTTCCAACTCAGCATATTCTATGATTTGAGATTCATGTTATGCCTTAAGCTCAAAAAGGTAAAGTTGGAAGAATGTTTCCTTTTCTCATTTGATAGGATAAATTAGAAGGAAAAAGAAAATAGTGCTAGTGTGGACATAAGAGTCCATCACATCTTACCTTAGATCTGGTACAGCAGGTAGAGACTATGCTGGATTGTGAAGAATGGAAAGAGAATTCAAGTGTTAGCAAATACTTGAATGCAGCATAGTTTAAAGGGAAGGAGTTTGAAGCTCAAAGATCTAAAAACAGTAGTGAGAGGACAGTGCCTTTTAAATGTGCTCAGAGGCATTAACATTTGTGGGGTTTGGGTGGCCCTTCGATTTCTGGGTCCATCATCTGCACAGTTTCTGAAAGCAGTAGGAAATAAGCCCACTCAGTATGGTGTTTCTTCTGCTCAGTATTTCTAGGGGTGCAATTCATACTTTCACAAAGAAACTCCCTATCATCCCCAAAAACTGACTAACCTGGAAATTGAATGGTCAGAATTGGGTTTAGTGCAACGGAGAGCTGTAGTGTTCATCTTAGGTTTGCTTTAATCTAACTTGAACTGAATAGATTTTTTTCATACATGTTTTCCAGAACCTAAAGAAAGGTGAGTTATTAAAATTATTGAAAGATTATTTTTTTATAAAGGCTATTTATATAATAGGAACTATTATTAATATATATTCTTTATTTACATGATTTGTCCAATATTAACTCTCTTAATTTTGCAACCCAGTTCTATCTGTCCAAGACTCCCGTTTTCATTAATGTCACTGAAGGTGACCAGACATACTCCTAGGACCAAATTCAGCCCTAGTGAAAGAGGACACAAGTACCAGTGAAGTAGTGGGAATATACCCACTAAAGCCAGAGGTGAACTTGGCCTAAGTCTCTAAAAAAACTTTGGGAATCACTCTTCACATTACTGAAGTGATATAGTGGCTATTCCAAGAATGCTCATTTAAACCCTCAAAATTTGGGTCTACCATTTCTCCTCTTTCTTCCTCCTGTGGAAGTGGTTGTTGAATCCAGTAAGATACATCAGAAATAGTAATTTAGATTCTCAATATGATCAATAATTAGCAGTTCAGCAGACAGATATGTTGGCTAGCTCAATGCATGTGGAGTTACCAAACATTTTATAGCTTTGTCTGTTTTGTGCGTGTGTGTAATATATATTTGTAAATCTAGTTGTTGTCCTTTAACACAATTATAATGTGTGCAATCAATGAAATTGGCACCATGTTTTGAAACTGTTCAGAGTACCGAGGATTTCAGATTGCCCTAATGCACAACTTCAGGTAGGACTGTTTTTCTAATTCCTAAACAGGTTTTTTTAAAGTTAGTGAAGCCCATAATAGTTCTGCAGGTGATGTTCATCCTGACATTTTAAACTTGCTAGATTGGCAGCACTTGAATTCCAGAGGTTTGGGGCTTTTGGGGGTTCAGCTTGTTCACTTGCAAACACGCACCGAGGTGCCACTCAGAAAGTGCAATACCACGTGTAATATAAAATATGCTGACAGTTGGTATTAGATTAGAATATAAGCATATAAATAAACTGTACTTCGTGCAGGCTGTACTGATGGGGTAAAGAGTGGTTGGCTTCATTTAGCAAATTGTAATATATTAAAAATGTGCAATCAATTACGTTATGAAAGACTTTGGGGATTGTAAAGCCAAGGCTTTGGTGTTTCAAGACACTTTGAAAGTCGGGATCCTGCAGCTGATTACTGCACCCATGGATACTTGATGTTGTGGGGGGGAAAACCTGGTTTTGTGAAAACTACAGAAGCTCCAAGAATAGTATGGGAAATGTGAAGTTATATTTCCTTAGTTCTATGAAATATTTTGGAGTAGTCCAATAGACTTCCCATTGCTCTTTTTATTGACTGTTACATATTCCTTTTTGTTCATATGAATATTTTAACTCCTGCTAAGCTTGATTGTACTTTCTAGAGCGAAGTTACCCATGTATCTATTACTTTGCAGTCAACACACAATAATGGTTTAGCTCTTAAAATGGGTTAGTTTCAGTTTAAGTTTAGTTCACAAAATCTGAAACCCTGTTGGCTATAATTCTTAATATAACTGAGTAAAACTGTTGCACAGACATCACATTAGGTGCTATATTATTTGTATTTATCTGGTGTTGAAACAATGCTTTACCTCGTTTATGCAAGAAATGGTCAGCCTTTTCCAGCCTAGGTGAAAAGATCAACTCAAATTTATTGGATGTTATGAGGTCAAATTTGTTTGTCCTTTGCCCCTTCCTAGCCCTTCTGTAAATATGAGTATAAATGTCTTTGAGTTCAAGCACAGTATTCTGCACCCTTTTTGCCCAGACAGAGATATGAGGAGGCAGGCTCTGTTTCCAGAAGTTACTGCAAGTAGATGTTGTTCATAAGCTGTAGAAGTTATTATGAGAATCATATAGTAAAAGAAAGGAAAATTCAGAGTGGTACAGACATAATACAGTTTGGGGTAATTGTAGCATTTCAACAATTTTTTTTAAATGTAGGAGAAGCTCCTGGGCTTTAACCAGTTTTTTGCATAACCAGGATGGGCATTTGAAAAACATTCTGCCAGTGTTTCACAGAAAACAACAATCCTTTTCTCAGCTTCAAAGTGTTGAACCCTAATTACTGCATCCTGTCACGGCATTTCCGTGCTGATGTAACTTCACTGAGGATAGTGGAGGCACTGTTTGCTTACCCTGGTGGAAGTGAGTGGATGTCATCTGCTCTCAGTATCAGAAAGAAGATCTGCTTACAGACCATGAAAGCACTTGTAACTGAGTCCTAGATTTTTACAGAAATAGCTTGGAATTTGGCTTATTTTTAACTATTCCCACTTCACGGAGATTTGGAAATGCTCCCCTTGTTCTGGAAATCCACTGCACAAAATACTAAAGAGTTTATTTTGGGTTTGAAGTGAATCTGGGCTCCTTGCTCCTGCAGAACTTCCTTGTAAGACCGCCAGAGCAAGGAGCCCAGTGCTGGGCCACGTGTTTCATCAAAAAGCATTAGGAAATGGTGTTTTAGTGAAATAAAATTTAAAACCAGTAACTTTTTCAGCTGTGAAACTGTGTTTGATATAAAAACAGAACAGGCTGCTGCATCTTAGTTTTACTTAAAATTGCATTCATTGCTTTCCTAAACGTAGCAGAAAAAGTACCTGTACTGATTTTATATATGCATACTTTTTGGCTGAAAGGGTGCATTAGTAGTTTTTTCATAGGCGAAACAGACTTCCAGTATAATATTTATTTTTTTTTTTTTTTACAAAAATGCTTTTAAATAAAAACAAAATTGTAAGTGATTTGGCATCTTATGGAAAAGATGTGTGCCTGCATATTGAGGACAGTATAGAAATTACCAGGTTTGTAAGAACTTTGTGATGACCCTACTGGTGGTCGTTTAGCAAGTTGTTTGTGGATTTTTATGCCAACTTTCCTTTTTCTGTAAAGTATTAAATGCCCTTCAGTGGTCAGTAGCCCATGTTTATTGACAATTTGAAGGTATTGTCTTTGCTTTGTCATTATATAATGCATGTTCAAATGTCTGTTCTTAATAGTAATTATGAATTCCTCCGTTTTGCATGTCTGTACAGGTTGCAGACCTGGGCTGGACCCATTCAAAACACAAATATCAGAAAAGCCACTTGAAATTACTATTTTTGTTGATGTCTTTGACATCTTGAAATTATTTCAAGTAAATGAAAGTGGTGTGGTATTACAGAAAGAATTGTAACTTGCTGCTTCTAGGATTTTTTTTTAACTTCTTTCACTTGTTTTAGTTTTACTTGAATGGAAGAACCACACTCGTTTTCTAAAAACACTATATAGCTGTGGATGTTGTTGCAGATTGTTGAATCCCAATTTAATTTTGCAATACATGTTTCATACAAATAATGAATTTGCATCTTTTATTTTGTGCTGGAAGTTGTCTCAGTTTAGGAAGGGCTCTGTCTGTCCAAAGCGATGTGTAGCTCACCACCCCTGCAGCTCATGCTGGTTTGGGGTTTTTCTTTGTTTAGTTTTACTTTTTTTTTTTGCATCTATGTTAATGAAGGGAAGCCAACTGGAAACTGGCTATAGAAGTTCTCTATTTGCATACACTAACCAAACCTATAGGTGCTCTGCTCTTTGAGAAATTCTGATTTCACTTTATGCTGATACAACACTTCATCAGAATCACTCAGGATTCACAACAGCATATGAAATTCCAGATTATTTATTCCTATGATTCAGTATGAAAGGTTCTTACAAGGAGAGGAATGTTTAGTACCAGCCCAGTTAAACACTTAATAATTTTACTTTGAAATAGTCTTTATTAACAAAGTAGCCTTTTCAGCTCCAAAAGCACAGTGATCTTGTCTCCAGTTTCTTTCATTCTTGACACTTCAATGTTTTTGTTCGTTGCTAGCTTAAATGTTTCTTCTTCCTACTCTTTTGTAGCATACAGACTTGTTGAACCCATACTCAGGAAAAATCACTGTTCTTCATTTGCCATACAGTATTCTGGACTTTTGAGCTTTATGGGATAGACTCTGAAAAGTCTAAGGTCTTGCTGTGTTAGTGCTCCTGACTCTAAGCCAGAGGTGAATCCCTCTGTCCTTTCTTTTCTCTTTGTAACACCCCTCTGGGACATGCCCAGAGCATAAGAACATCATAAAATATTTGTAAGAGAAGATCAATTGAAGCAATGTTCTGCGTGTACTTTGAAGTTAGTGTCCCCACTGGTTTGTGTGTGTTAAGTGTCCTTACTGTCACTTCTGTATGTGATGCAATATTCCTGCGGCAGAAGGAAGGCAAAAAATACACTATTCTGTCTTGATTCTTTTTGAAATTCTGGTGCCTGATTCCCAGTAGTTATTAAACTGCTTCAGGAGCCATTCAGTTCAGTGTAACTGCATCCATTTTGTTAGACTCCTGTTCCAGTCATAGAATTAATCACAGCTAAACCTGACTTAATTGTATTGCTGAAGTTCCTGAAAGTCTAATTCAGGCAGAAGCTGTTTTTTTGAAGAATCTTTATGTCTGTTGTAGTTTAGTTAATTCCTGTGAGCCAAAGTATGGATATTCATGGTTGGAATCTCATTCTGCCTTGTTTCTTTAACTATTTTTAATCTGTTTTCAGGCTTTATTAATAATGTTCTATATCCTGAATTATCAACTGCCCCAGGCTGTCCAAAATTGTCTTACTGTTTCATTTGGGGCTGGGAAAAGAAAAGGAATAGATTCATCTTCTTGTCTTATAGCAGCTGTGGTCCAAATTCTTCATTTCTCATGTGGAGATAAATGTGTCATTCATTATCTGGGAGTATCATCCTTTTTCTTTGCCCCCTTGCACCTCTTCAAGTTTTAATTGTGAATATCCACTACACTATCAAAATCTACTTCTCTGGTGGAGAAAAGGGCTTAAAAAATACATAGCTGCAGTCTGAAGTCCTGAATTCTCGGGCTTGAAATTTTTGTAAGTATTGTCATTGTAAATGGCAACACAACTGCCATTGAGAATTTTCACAGAACCATTGAGGTTGGCAAAGACCTTTGGAGTTCATTTAACTCAGACACCCTGTTCAAAGCAAGGTCAGCAATAGAACAGGATGCCCAGGACATTGTCTAGCTGGGTTTAGAGTCTGTCTGAGAAAAAAGAATCCACAGTAAATTTTTTTTCATAATGTTTATATGAATTATCTTCTATTTCATTGCCTGATATCCTTTCAGTGGGCACTGAGAAAAGCCTTGCCTGTCTTTATTCCTCCCTATCAAGTATTTATGTACATTGACTAGATCCCCCTGGGCTTTCTCTTTGACCAGGATGCCAATCCCAGCCCTCTCAGCCTCCTCTCCTATCCATCACCTTTATAGCCCTTCATGAACCCATTCCAGTACATCCGTGTCAGGTTTGTACTGGGAACCCCAGTGCTGCAGGTGTGGCCTCACCAGTGCTGAGCAGAGGGGCAGGGGGAAGCCTCACCTCCCTTGAGCTGCTCTTCCTAAGGCAGCCCAGGATCCTGTTGGCATTTTGGGTAAACAGAGCCCAGGAGGTGTCAGCTCTCGATGCTTCTGTGTAACTTCACTGAAGCTGGGAGCACTTACCTGGCTGCATCAAAGGGAAAGTGAAAACCCCCACCAGTGCTTCAATTATCTTTTAAAAATGAGACAGTGACCTTTGAAATAACCACTACTGGGGCAGGGGGGGTGTTGGTTTGTGTGTCATTCTGTGAAAAAGGTCTGTGGTAAACTAGGTAGAAAGCAAGACGTTTTTAGTAATAATGGGCCAAAAAGTATTTAAGATGCAGCAAGATGCATGTGTTGTCATACTGAGAATACTCTTGCAGTACTTCAAATAAAGAAAACACCACAACCCCTTTTTTAACCCTTCTGCTGTGCTACTCAAGTAACAAAAGTTTGGCCTATAATACTTATTGTAGTTCATGTTCATGGGAAACTGTAAAAAGTCTGCTTTTTATTTATCTTCGCGGTCTGTATCATGCTGTTTATTAAAAAAAAACTACTTTTGTTTGGTTTTTATCACACTTTTGAGTGTTAATGTATATACTAACAACTAAATTAAAATGATATGGTTGGTACACTTGTGAATTCTGAAGCAAGAATTTAAGGAATATTCAGTCTTGGTGTGTGATTTGGTGTTGCAGCTCTGCCTTTGAAAAAGGCTAGAAGAAAGGAAATGGAAATTGCATACCTCAGTTAATTTGAGGGTAACAGAAATAGAATTATTTAGGAGTGAGAAGTCCAATATGCATGTGGCATTTGTTCTTGTAAATGCTGATCCTCAAAATAAGTAATTTTATTTTAGTTTTAGACGTGGGCTGTAAAAAGCTGTGACAAGAAATATAATGTTATTGAAGTGTTTCAGCTGGATGGTTTACAGTCCCTGCTAAATCAATCTGGTTTTGAAAAATATGCTTCATGCTTTCATAACCAAAATTATAATTTAAAAAAGCAATCAAACAAACAAGGTTATATTTTGTATCCAATACTAATTTTGAAAGAGTGACAAACATATTTGGGGGAGTAATTCACTGGCAATATGAGAGCATGAGGCTGCAAAGGTACTCCTTCTGTGGACATGTTGCCTTACTTTTGACTCCAGTTGCTAACAAACTGGGAAGGATTTGAGTTTTCTTCTGAGGATTTCACTTTTTTTTGGAGGGATGAGGCAAGTGTCAGGGTTTTTAATCAGGCCCCTTCAAAACACTTTCGTCCCCAGTCAGCTCTAAACTTTTCACAGTGGTCAGCTCTGTTTCAGGTCACACTGTGCAGCTTTGAGAAGGGCTGTGCTCCATCAGGTGCTCAGTCTGTGCTGGACCAACTCCATAATAAAAGATGGACACCATCATCCTTATGTTTGTTTTGAAGCTTCAGCAGAGCTCTGGTCTGAAAGTATTGCTGGGAGTTTGGAGCTAGGTACTTCAGTAACCTGAACTAACAGGTTAAACTTGTGTTTATTACATGTAAGGTGAGTTTTACCTTTTCCTAATAACTGTGAAATGGTTGTGAGTTGCTACAACTGTGTGTTAGTTGCACAGGATGGTTCAGGATAAGAGGATCATCAGCTCTTGTTCAAATACAAATTTTAGATTTTACTGCCATTTAGTGCCAGAGTGTGATTTTTTTGGTAGTTCTAAGTCTAAACATGAAAAAATCACAGAAAATTTTCAAAATAATGCTGGTGAAACAAGAAAGATTTGCAATGGGCAGTTAGCTTTAGCATGGAAATCTCAGTAAGCTGTCCTGATTTTATGCTCAGAAATCAGTCTGTTTTCCAGCCTGCCTTGGAAAGACTCAATCTAAGGTCTGAACCCATGTAATAAGAGCAAAGAACCTGATGCCAGACAAGATATGTCAGGTAACCTCCCACATGTCCTTTTAAACACTAACAAATTACCTCCAGTGAAGGTTATCCTCATGAGCTATGCTAACTGCTTGCCTTGAAGAAAGGGTTTACCCCATGCTTATTTTGGTCAGGATACATCCCCACTAATTGAAATGAGCATCACCTATATTGCCCATTTAAACAAGAATGTGAATGTCACATAGGCTTTTCTGTATTTTCAGTTGGAATCTCTTCTGAATGATTAAAACCTCACCCAGAGCTCTCTCAACATCCCAAGCACGTGGTGGTTTAGAAAACAAGACTTAGGCTTTTCTGTCTAAAGCATTGATAGCTCTGTTTGATGCATGTGACTTTGAACTGGATCTGCAGCTTCAAAGGAGATTCTCCTCAGATGTTTTTCTTTCACTTGAAGCCTTGTCTTTTTATCTCACATAAGTGGTGTTGGGCTGTGCTGCTTTGGGTGGAGAATAAATCAGTCAAAAAGTACATAAGATGCTTTTGGTCCGCCTGAGTTTGCCTCACAAGCAGGACTGAATTCAAAGGCTTGGGATTTGGTTTGTTTTTTTTCCCTCTCCCTTTGCTATGTATGGATTTTAGGTTCTCATCACTGCCCTCCGCTGGGAACTGGGGAAAGTGTTTTCCTGGAAAACTTGCATGGAAAACATTTTGGTGAACAGAGGGAGAAGTATGTGGGCATCCACCCATTTGGGTGGCTATAGCCAATTTATGAGACCTTTAACAAAAGCTGTCCTGGGGAAATCTCAGCAACCATGGCTGGAATAAAAAGCAGCGAACAAACTGAACTGGGAGACCAGGATCTTGTTTGATTGATAACTCAGTGCAGGAGATCGTAGAAATACCACATTTATTTCATGTCTGAGGGCTCAGCAGTGTGCCAGCAAAGGGACACCTTTAGTTCTGTTTTGCTGCTTACCACCAAAACTCCTGTGTGATCACAGGACGAAGCTTTTCCCATCTGGCTCTAAGCAAATCACACTATGCTAAAGGCACATTTCCAGCCTCAGGACAAAGGCTAAAGGTAGGATTTTATAGACAGAGTAAGTCCAGTTTCATCTGCCAGATAATAAAACTAAGGCCAGAAGCGGGGTATAGTTTCTTTTTTAACTAATTAGTGGAGCAACACCATTAGAGATGTTGTGGATTCTCTGCTAACTCAAAACTTTTTTTAGAGCTAGGTAAATTCAGACTGAGACAGAGCAAAACAATTCAGTGAATGAAACACTTAGCAAAATTCCATAATTATTATTTTAAGTCAAGGAAATAAGGGACCATACTGGCCTCCCTTATGTCTTCAAAATTAATGGGATATTTTTTAAAAATAGTAAGATGCTGTTTGAAGTGTTCTGCTTTGTGAACCAATACCATTTGGTGCTTTTTCCTGTGGCTTGATAGAAAATGAAGATGAAATCAGCAAAAAGGGATGTGATTATAAATTTGGAAAAGGGAGAGTTCCTTATTTTAATTTTCAAACCCTTATTTATACATATTTCACAGAATTGTGGAATTGTTAGTTTTTGAAGGCACTGCTGGAGATCATCCAGTCCAAGGCATGGTCACCTGGAGCAGGTAACACAGGAACACGTCCAGGTGGGTTTGGGATGTCTCCAGAAAGGGAGAATCCACAATGTCCCTGGGCAGCTGTCCCAGTGCTCTGCCACCCTCAATGGGAAGAAGTTTTTCCTCGTGTTGAGGTGAAACTCCTTGTATTTTAGTTTATGGCCATTGCTCCTCATCCTGTTGCTTGGAACTACCAGAAAAGAGTCTGGCACCATCTTCTGGCCCTGCCTTTTGCAATATTTATGTAATTGATGAGATGCCCTCTCAGTCTTCTCTTCTCCAGACTAACCAGGCTAGTCCTGCAGTCTCTCCTCACAAGAGATGCTCCAGACCCCTCTTCACTTTGTGCCTCCACTGGACCCTCTCCAGAAATAACTCCTTGTCTTTCTTGTACGTATATATTTCTTTCTTGTACTGTATATATATTTATGCTACACTTTATATTGATTCTCCTATGCAGTGGCTCTAAGGGACAGCTTCTACACTGACACGAAATGTAAAGTTGAGCTTTATCAGGTTCACCTTTGCCATCACCCTTTCATTTGTGTAAAATCTGAGTGCTGGTACAGTTCTGAAGCAGGCTGTCAGCTGCCTTACAGCCCTGGACGAGGCCTATAGATGAAAGCGTGGCTGTGCAGACAATATCGGGGGCACAGAAATATAAACTAAAGGTTTATTTAGGCCCCGTCGCTATGGCGACGGGCGGGTGTGGAGGCTCCCGGGGCCGGCAGGGGGCGCTGCGGGCGGCGGCCACTCGCCCCTTTCCCGCCCCTCGCCCGCGGAGCGGCCGGGCCGGGCCGGGCCCGCGCCGAGCGGAGCGGGGCGGAGCGGAGCGGGGCGGGCGGAGCGGCCGCGCCGGGCCCGCGAGGAGCGGAGCGGCGCTGGCAGCCGGCAGGTGAGTCCCGGCCGCAGCGCCCGGGGAGCCGCGGGGCGGGAGCCGCCCGAGCCCCAGCCCTGCCAGGGAGGTGAGCTGTGACTCACGGCCTGGCCCGCGGCTCTCCCGGTGAGGCCCCGGGCCGGGCCCTCTCCCGCCGCCCCTGCGGGGTCGCGGCCTCGCCCCGGCCCGCGGCTCCGCGGCTGCCGCCTAGGCGAAACGGTGCCTTTGCCGCGCTCCCGCCGGGGGTTCCCCGTGCGGCCTCCGCGCAGGCCGCGCCGCCCCGGGGCCCATCGGGATCCCGGTTCTCGGGGCCTGCATCCCGCTTTTCAGGGCCAGGGAGAGCCGCTGGAATAGAACAACCCGCCTTGTTGCCCCGCGGTCCGATCCGTGGAGAAAAGGTTGAGCTTTTCAAGCGCCTTACCTGGGGTGAGACTTGCGGTGTCAGTGCGCTGTCGGTTCTTCCCTTGCAATCACAGAAAACGATGAGGGTACTGATACTTCTAGATCATGATATAACGTTAAAACCAATGCTTTTTCCATCTCTTGAAATAAAATTTTAGTTCAGAAAATATATAATCTCAGGGGAACAGTTGACTTGATCAGGGCTCTTGTTTCCCTCCTTTCACCTCTGGTGCATGGCACTGACTACAGAAGATCCTGGGCCCGCAAGTGCTCTTCAATTATGGCAACCCACATCACATCCCTTGTTTGCAGCCTTTTCTTCTTCAAGACTGTTTATATATAGCTCAAGTATTTGTGCTTCGTTTCCAAATATTTTTCTTGCTCTCAGGACCTGCCAAGTGCAGCAAAAGCCAACTAACTTGAGACAAAAGAAATAAACCAGTGCATCCATCTTACTAATTTTGATGCTCTAAACCGAAATTAATATCAACTTCTTATGTTGCTTTCTAGCGTCAATTTCTGTAGATTCATTCTTTGTAGTATTTGTATAACTTATATCTGATTGTGTATTTTTTCTCTTTTGTGTTAAAGTTTTGAGTGTTTTAAAATGCTGTCACACTCCATAGGTGAAAATCTCCTTGAGCTAATGTATTCACTACGTTTGGAAGCTGTACAGCCATCAGCTTCTTAGCTGCTCTGCTTCCTGATACTGAAGAGTCTAGGATTTTTGGTAAGAGAACATGACTGTGTTAGTATTTTAAACACTAAAACTTGTTTCTAAAGGACTCTGCCTCAGAATGTCCTGTCTCTGACAAAAAGAATGCTGGAGAGAAGGCTTGTAGATGACCCTGAGTGATGGAGTACCTGGAGTTCTGACATGTCTGTCTTTAAGGTCAACCTTCTTTTGCTCCAGGGCAGGAATGTGAAACTGACTTCAGCAGTTGCGTGCATTTAGTGGGTTCTTAACTGTATCAAAATGGGCTGAGGGGGCAAAAAGAGGGAATAGGAAAAAGCTTTTGTATTTGATATGCAGGTTTTCAAAATGCTTGTATTGTTTCATAAGGTTCTAAAAGATACACTAGATACAAACAAGTCTAATTCTTTAATGTTTGTACTTTACAGTTCGTTTAGGCTGTTCAGAATGAATGAACATCCTAAAAAGAGGAAAAGGAAGACTCTGCATCCTTCTCGTTACTCAGGTCAGTCTAGAGCTTGAGCTTATGTACACTTTAGTAAGTTAATATTTTTTCTCAGAATAATAACTTTACAAGAACGGACCACATGTGCCAACATGTGAAAAAGCAGTGACATAAAGGGTGGTAAGAAATCTTGGCTTGAATGGGCAGCACCACTCTGCAGGCTCCTTGTTGGGCCACTTTGAGCCAATGCACCTGAACGGTTTGTTCTGTACTCCCTGCACACGGGGGAACTGGCTTTAGCTGCAAATGAAGGTGATTCTGCTTCCACAGAGGGGAGGAATTCTGTAAAAGTTGGGATGGGGGTAGAGAGAAGTGTTCAGCACTGAATGGATGATGCACTTTGTCAATGTCCTCAGTGGGAGCAAAGACCTGATACTCCAAACATCAGAGCAGCAGCTGGAAGGTGTAAATCACAACAGGAATTCTTCCAAAACAACAAGTAAAAATGTGAAAAGAGTTTTGATGAACATGAAATATATCTGTAGGTACAATAAGACATGAGTACTTAAACTTTGTTGATATTTTGGTTTAGATTCTTCAGGTGCAAGCAGATACATAGACAACAGTGGAATTTTTTCTGACCACTGCTATAGCGTCTGTTCCATGAGACAGCCGGATATAAACAGAAGTAAGTTTATGTTTTGGAGTCTTGTTCTGCAGTTCTTTAATGTATCACGTTCCTATTAATGGAAGCAAATAGAATGCACAATATATAGCAGGTGATTTCTGAGTGTCCTCATGATCTGACGGGCCTTAGACTTGTGGGAGGTTGTTCAATTGTTACAGTTGAAACGCAGCTTTCAAAGTAGAAACAATGATAACAAAAAGACCCTTCAATTTTACATTTATAATGTAGATTCAACTACTTCAAATACTCTCTACCTAGGTAACAAAGTTGATGAGTTCACATGGAAATTATGAACAGTAGCATTAAATTGGACTTGTACCTGGCAAAACAAAATGTCTTTTTATAAAACATCCAATAGTGGATGGAAAGTTAGCAGAGTAAATGTGATGGTAGATTTTCAGTCTATTTAATTTTCTTTTCACTTTAATTATTAACTATAAACTCTGCAGAAGTTTTAGAAAATGTCATGTTTTAAAATGTAATGTCCAGAAATGTTGACGAATAAATTGTCACTTTTAAATGTAACATTTCATTTAAGGATTTTAAGGTTTTTTATGTATAATCAGCTGACTATTTTCTGCTGAAATCTTCTAGACAGAGTTGCTACTTTTTGAATTCTTTTGTTTTTCTCTGCATGTATGGAAATAATTTTCAAGGTATTTATTGTTACTTTTTTTAAAATGTATGTTATGATGTGCTTTGTATATAAAGATAAACTTATGCAAATAGAATAAATAAATAGTAAGTAAGATCTACGACTAAATCAGTGAATCAGGATGATGCTAGTTTGGACAATTGGTGACAAGGAAATGCTTCCCTTCCCTTTGCAGGTAGATTCCACAGTCCTGTGCAGAGCCTGGACACAGATGATGATGGGAGTCCAGTGCATGCCGGGAGCTCTCACTGGAGCGGGGCACACTCAAACGTTGGGATGCACTGTACAGACCCTAAAAAGAAGGATAAAGGTAAAGGTCAGTGTGTTTGCAGATGAATTTCTGGGAGGTTGGAGAGCACAGCTACTGCTGGCTTTTCATGTGACTTCCTTGCTTTGACAGAAATGGTGAAGGATTTATAGTTTCGGGTACAGCTTTGTTAGCTGAAAATACATCATAATCTGGCAAGGGAAAAATAAGCAGTCTTTACATTTGAAAGCTGCTTCAGCTGACTGAAAAGTTAAAAATGGGCCCAGGTGTTTTGTAGTGGTTTTTTTTTTCAACCTTCTATTATGTATTTCCTCCTGCAGATAAAGGTACTAACAATGGAATGTGCAGAGACTTATGTGACTCACCCATATTCAGTGACAGCCCCACAGAAGAAGAGAAACCTCTAGATATCCAAACTGTAGAAATTTCTACAACAGAAGTGAATGCTGTAGAAGTTCACGATATAGAAACCCAGACTGTATCACCTGAGAAACTAGAAGCTGAGGACCTTGAGGAAATCCCTCTGGAGACCTGTAAAATCTTTGAGAAGAACCAGGCTTTGAATATCACAGCTCAACAGAAATGGCCCTTGCTGAGAGCCAACAGCAGCGGCTTGTACAAGTGTGAGCTCTGTGAGTTCAACAGCAAGTACTTCTCTGATCTGAAGCAGCACATGATCCTGAAGCATAAGACATGTACAGACACTCATGTCTGTAAAGTTTGTAAAGAAAGTTTCTCCAGCAAAGTGCAGCTCATTGAACACGTAAAACTACACGAGGAGGATCCATACATCTGTAAATATTGCGATTACAAAACAGTGATTTTTGAGAATCTGAGTCAGCACATAGCAGACACGCACTTCAACGACCACCTTTACTGGTGTGAGCAGTGTGATGTGCAGTTCTCCTCCAGCAGCGAGCTGTACCTGCACTTCCAGGAGCACAGCTGTGACGAGCAGTACCTGTGTCAGTTCTGTGAGCACGAGACAAACGACCCCGAGGATCTGCACAGCCACGTGGTGAACGAGCACGCCTGCCGGCTCATCGAGCTGAGCGACAGCTACAACAACAAGGAGCGTGGCCAGTACAGCCTCATCAACAAAATCAGTTTTGACAAATGCAAAAACTTCTTTGTGTGCCAGGTGTGCGGCTTTAGGAGCAGGCTGCATACAAATGTCAACAGGCATGTAGCTATTGAGCACACCAAAATATTCCCTCATGTTTGTGATGACTGTGGGAAGGGATTTTCAGGTATGTTGGAATATTGCAAGCACCTAAGCTCTCATTTATCTGAAGGGATTTATTTGTGTCAATACTGTGAATATTCAACGGGACAGATTGAAGACCTTAAAACTCATTTGGATTTCAGGCATTCAGCAGATTTGCCTCATAAGTGTACTGATTGTTTAATGAGATTTGGGAATGAAAAAGATCTTTTAAGTCATCTTCAGATACATGAGACGGTGTAATTGCTTTCTTTCCCTGTAATCAGTTTGTTAAAATTGGAATTACTTTCCAGTCACTGGAATATGATATTAAATACAATTTTAACAGCAATTGTACATTTCTAATGTTTTCATCTTTATATCAGCAAAGCATGTATAGCACTTGGTGTTGTGAATTTCCTTGTTCTAGGGGTTTCAGTAGGAATAACCACTTTTGCAGTGTGATGGATCAGATTTTGGGGGGAGGGACAGTGGGAGTAATTGCATGTTGTGATACAAGTTCTGATGGTCATCCTGCTCTTTCATGTCTAGCGTACAAGACCAGCTTTCTTGAGTTTAAAAAGGCACGAAAACAAAGCAGGTACCTAATTCCATGCTTAAATAACCCAACACTGGTCTCAGTTCCACTTTCAGCTCAGGTTACCCCGTGTGGCAGCAGGTCATTGCGCTGGTGTTCAGGAACAGCACTGGCCTGCCAAAGATAAAGGTGTTCCAAAAGTTCCCAGGCGTGGACATCTCCAGATTCACATACAGCCTTCATTTCCCACCTCATGCTCCTGATAAGCTTTTGCAATTGTCCTATTTTTCTCTTGGGGTACCCTTCTGACCTCACTGTTCACTTTGTTCTATGTTTAAGTCTCATCTGTGAGACTGTCCAACACATGTACAGAACACTCTTCCACACATAATATTCCCTTTACTTACCTTCCGTTCTTGTCTTTTAATGCACCAAGGAGACACACATTCCTAGGGTTTGGATTGGATCATGTTCTAAAGAGTAACTGCAAAAGGAATTTGCAGTGATCCTGCTGAGAATGTACAAAATTAATTTCTTGCGTAAAATCCTAATGTAGTTCTCACTGAAATTATGGATGTCAGCAATCTCTGACTGGAGCAAACTTCTAGTAGTCTATATCATTGTCATAATTCTGTATATTTATAATTATCTTTCCACCACTAGTAACTTGAGGAATGTTATTTTAACTATGTAAATTTTAAACTTTTATATACGGGTTTAAAAGACCGGTACATTACAAAATTTTTACTAATCACTCTCAAATTATTTCACACACTTGTTTGTATTATATATAGCACTATCCTGCCATTGTAATCATTGGAAGTGAGTTTTTATAGTACATTCTATAGCTCTGTTTCTGAGTGGATACTTGGACAGATAAAAAAACAAGAGTGGGGTCACTTAGGTTATGCTAGATACCGTGGTGAAAATACTCATAAATTACTGGTGGAATTTACATTTCTTACTTCATTGATTGTAAAGTTGTAATGTAAGACTGTCTAATGCAAGCTTTGTATGGAGATAGTTAATGTATCAAACATTTCTTGATCAGTGAGATTTAGTGTTATCAGCTTCAAGGCATGCAAAGGTCTTTGGTTTTGATTTTTAAAGCTAAGGATAAAACTTGGCTGAATGTTATTAAATAATGGAAGTTCTGATTTCCAGAGAAGTATTTCTGGAAAGTCTATGAACCACTTAGTGTTTATTTTGTTGTGGGAGCCAAGACCTTTTCTGTCACATTGAAATGCTGATTTACTACTAGATCTTGTGTTTTGTCAATGAAAAGGGCAACCTGAGGGTGTCTTGCTGTATTTTATTACTCCCTTGTATAGAGAATGACAGTATCTGTGGTAGAATGGCTGATTTCTTATTTTGAACACATTCTTCCTGCCTGGCTTAAAATGGTAGCAATAATATAGTTAACAAAACACTAAGATGAATTATTTTCTGTATGGAAAGTTAATTTTGCTCATATATCTAGAAGGGGGAATGCTGGTTCTCTGAAAACTGCTCCTGCTGATGGCACAGAGGTGGAATGGCACAGCTGAGCCCTGGAGAAAAAACTGCTCTGGGACAGTGACGAGAAGTGGAAAAAAAGCATTTAAAAATCCCCCAAAATAAATAAGGGGGTTTAAGAAGTGCATATATTTGTGTGGACCAGCATTGTGTCCCCAGCACAGAGCCCTGTGACACAGCAAACTTGCTTGTTGATATGAATAACTTCGTGATGGTCTTTGAGTTGGGTTATTTCTGATCTGTAAACTGGGAATCAAAACAATACCCCACAGCAATGTTGTGAAGCCAAATCATTCCAAACTAAAATGGAGCATCTAAACAGGAAATGTATCCAAGGTCGTCTCAGGTTGGATTTTATAAATGAGGGACCAATGTTAGTATTTTCATTTTAATATCTATCCGGGAGTAAATGGAAGTGTACAGGAGGAGTAGCATGTCTCATTTTAAAAGGCAACATAAGTGCACTGCTGGCCTCTACACTATCTGCATTTTAAAGCAAGAAAGTTACTAAGTAGTAGGGAAAGCAGGTAATGAGTGCCTGGAATCTGGAAGGCAGAGAGGCATGGCTTGGCATGCCAAGGACAGGGAGGACATTGTGGTTATTTGGGTGAGTGCTGTGACCTGAGTGCAGCTGCTCTGGTACGGCCACAGATCTGTCACCCTGGAGCCTGAGCAGCTCATCTCAGCCTGGAGGGGCAGAAATAAACTGTAGGGACCACGACTGTGCCAGGATTTATTATTTTTCTCCAAGGCAGTAAGTTCTGGTTGTTCACTGGTACCTGCAGGGTTCAGCTGTTTCAGGAGCAGCATTCCAAGCAGAAGATATGCAAAATCATGAGATTGGTTTTGGTGGTGTTTTGTATTTGTGAGAAATATGGATTTGATTCATTGCTTTTCAGACTTTTGAGCCCTTAGTTCCGATGTGTGACTCGATTTTAGGGGTATTTTCCATCCTTAACAAATCTCTGTCATATTCCTGGATCATGTTTCTTATTGAGCAAAAGACCTTTTCAAATGTGAAAGACTGTTGACTTCAATACAAATACATCCCACAAATATTGCAAGATGAAATACAGCGGATTAATAATCCTCAAATAACGTGTTCTCTAGAGTGCTGTTGTCGCCGCTTTTCATTTTGGTTCTCGTTTCCTAATGATCCTGATGAAATGCATGAGTTGTCGGAGCTCTTTAACTCCTAAAGCCCGCAGCGTTGTCACTTTGCAGCCTTTGAGCAAACCGCGGTGCTGCAGGTGAAGGCCTGGGGTGGTCGCGGTGCTGCCCGGGCTCTGCCCGCCTCCATTTCGCGGCTGCCCGCGCTCAAGATGGCGGCGGCCGCCCTCAGCCCGCACTGAACATGGCGCTGCCCGGGCGCGAGCCGAGCGGGGTCACGCGAGAGGAAAGGGAAGTGACGCCCCCTGTCCCGGCGGCGGCGGTGACGGGCACGGACGGGGCCGGCGGGGCTCCGTGAGGGACAGGGGCCGGGACCGGGAGCTCCATGAGAGACCAGAGGGTGCGGGGGCTCAGTGAGGGACTGGGGCTGTGCCGGGGTTCTGTGAGAGACCGGGGTTTCGTGAGGGACCGGTGCCGAGCCAGAGCTCCGCGAGGTACCGGGGCACAGCCGGGGTCCATGGGGCACCGGGGCTGAGCCGGCGCTCCGTGAGGGAGCATGGCTGAGTGAGACACCATGAGGGACTGGGGTCGCCGCGGCCCCTCGGCCTGACCCCGCCGAGCGGGGGCTCCGAGGGAGCGGGGCCGGTGCTCGCTGGCCGGCGGGCAGCGCTGACCCGGGGGCGGTTGGGAGGGGTGGCCGTGTTTGACATGGGTAAGGCCTCGTGTTTCCGGGACAGACAGCACCAGAGCGGGTCGAACCTGTCCCCGAGTGTCGCCAGCCGTTCTTGGCGCATGTGGTGAGGAGTTCAGAGTAAACAATGCAAATGAGCTTACTGCCCTTTGGAGTTCAGAGCTTCGGACGTTTTTGTTTCGTTTTGTTTCTTAATGGCTGTGTGAGCGGTGTATGAGTTTTAATTAGCTGAGCGTACCGAGTGTTTGGTCACTTTATGCACCTTTCTCTGCAGCTGCAGCATGGCAGAAGCTTCTGTCTCTCCACTGAAGCACTTTGTGCTGGCCAAAAAGACCATCACTGCCATCTTCGACCAGCTGCTGAACTATGTCACTGAGGGGGAAGCGTTTGTGGAAGGTGAGCTTTCTTTCCCCTTAAATATGAGGGCCTTGTCCTTTGTTTTGAGTATGTTTTACAGCAGCATAATGTACCTTACGTTATCTGTTACTGTGCTTTTTGTATAAACGTGCACCTTCAGAAATAGTCACATTTTTCTTTTGACACTGGGTTTTTTTCAGCTTGTCCTGGAAGGAATGCCTGGCATGGCTACATACCTGAAAAGCTGATTAAGGCACTTGTGTTGGCAGCCTGGTCTCTTTTCCATGAGGTTGAAAGATTAACTACTCTGGTATTACAGTTCTGTGGTAGTTTCTTTTGCAGAGAAGGAAAGAAACAGGTTCTCCTGTTTTTCTGCAGAAAGGTGCATCAGTAACGCAATGCAGGGAACCACTGGTCACAGCTTCAGAGGTTTAGCAGCCTGGAATGTGTGTGGCCACACAGAGTTGGTTGCTCTGCTGGGGCATGACAGCCCAGCTTAGCTGGTGTATCCATGAGAGGTCCTGGCTTTCCTTTTTGAAGGAAGCAAGTGTCCCAAGGGACTGGGCAGGCGAGTTCACAGGGTTAGTGGCTCACTGCTTGGATTGGCAATTGATCTGAAGTGATTTATGTCGTGATTTCACCAGTGGCAGAGCTGTCAAATGATAAGGGCTGGTATCAGTTTCTATTGTGGGGTTTTGCTTGTTTTGTTCAACCACTGTAATTAAAATTTGCAGTTGGCATGTTAAGTATTGATTACTTACACCTTCTATCACAGAACACATTCTCTGTATGTGATTGCTTTTATGTTTCTCCTTTCTATGTGTAGCCACATACAAGAACCCAGAGCTTGATCATATAGCAACAGAAGATGAACTAGCAAAAATACAAGCATATAAAAACAAGTTGGCAGTAATTGGAGAAGTGCTTTCACGGAGACATATGAAAGTGGCATTTTTTGGCAGGTAATGAACAATATTACCAGTACTTAATTTCTTTTTTTTTTTTTTTTTTTTTGACTTGGGAAGGTCAGAGGTTGTCTTGTTCACCAGAATGGCTTTTGGGGTTTTTTTAACGTGGTGGTTTTGTTTGTTTAATATATTTTTTTGTTCTGGACTGTTCCTACTGAGGACTTTTTTTTAATATTTGATTAGAAGTGCTGAAGAACTAAACTTGGAGCTTTTCATGTTTCTGTCTGTAAGCAGCTGAAGAGAAACAGATTGTTGCCTGGTTGGTTGTAACATCAGTCTGATAGATCTGTGTGATAATTTTAAGTGTAAAAGTAACAGTGTGGTCTGCTAGTCCATTTTGCTTCAGGGAGATTGATTTTTCAGGGCTTACATATAAACATGTGGTTACATATTTTTGGAGTGTGAATCTTCATGGTTCTAAAAATTCTGTAATAGTATTGGAAAAAATATGTACTTGCCTTCATTTTGCTAAAAGTCGTTGAATTATTTAAAGAAAAACTATAAAAAGTTCTGGAATAAAGAAATTGTATCTCAGCCTTGATATTTCAAAACGTTAAAAGCTGAATACAAGCTGTGAGAAAACTTTCCCTTTTGCAAAGGGAAGAACTTCTGGAACTTCTGAGCAGGAAGAAGAGAGCTCAACTTTCCCTCTGGCATTTTGAATAAATTTGTGAACTGTTGTACAGTGAGCACTGAACTTTTTCTCGAAGTGGCTCGAAAATGAGTTACAGTCTGTGTAACTTCATGCTGTTGTGTAATAGTTAAACCTCAAATATTTTTGGGTGAGGGGTGAAGTAGGACACTGCTGAGGACTTCAAGTTGTTGCAGAAGGTGGAGTGGGTGACCAGTTCCTTTGAATGAGCACTCCCCACTCTCCTGGCTGGAGCTCCGTGCCCAAACCAGCTTGTGCTCAGTGGGGCTGATGCACTCCAGTCGGGCTGCATTCAGTTGAGCAAAAAGTGTGTTTAATGCTCCTGTGCTCTGCTCAAAGTGCTTTTGTTTTCTATCCCTCCAGAACAAGCAGTGGGAAAAGTTCAGTCATTAATGCAATGCTGTGGGATAAGGTACTTCCCAGTGGGATTGGCCATACAACAAACTGCTTCCTCAGTGTGGAAGGGACTGATGGAGATAAGGCTTATCTTATGACAGAAGGATCAGATGAAAAGAAGAGTGTTAAGGTACGTTTCTTGGATGATTTCAAGCCAATTTTCACAGGAACTGATTCTCAAAGGGTCTCTTTTTTAACAACAGTTAAGAGTCCAACAAAATTTTAAGGCTCCCTCAATTTGTATTTTTAAGTTCTTATTTAAGAAGGAAGAACAAACTAATGGAAGTGCTCTGCTCTGCGGGTTTTTTTGGCTGTTCTAGAGAAACAGCTAACACGTCTCGTTGTAGCATAGCACGTGTGGAGCGATTTATTTTTATAGGCCTAAGTAAGTCCTGTTACTGATTAAGGATTTGGAATGTGCCCTTCATTTGGACTTAGGGTGCTCATCTTATTGAACTGCTTATGCTGCTGTGTTAAACATCTGAGGCAAATTCATGATGATGCTCAGCAGCACACAGTCCAGCCCTGTAGGGAACATTTGTAGCTCAAAAGAAACTCTTGTCTCAGTTTCAAGGCACAGCTTGTTCTTTAGATGCTGGTGAGTTGAAGAGCTTAAAAAAAAAATCACAGCTATTCACCAGAACAAAGTATGAACTCTGTTACCCTCTTCAGGATCCATCCTGTCCAAGTTTGCTTGAGAACTGAATTAAGACTGGTTTACAGACTTGTTTGAGGTGCATATTCATGTTTGTATTCTCTTTAATGCTCTCTCTAGACAGTCAATCAGCTGGCCCATGCGCTTCACATGGATAAAGATTTGAAGGCTGGCTGTCTCGTCCATGTCTTTTGGCCCAAGTCAAAGTGTGCCCTGCTGAGAGATGATTTGGTTTTAGTGGACAGGTATCTTTTCTGTTTTAGTAAATATTTTCTTAAGGATATTAGCCATTACAATGTTTAGAAAAGAGATTTGTTTAGATTCAAAATTCCTGAAAGGCGTTTTTGTTTGAAAGGACAGAGTTGGTTCTTTTGTATGTGCTGCCTGTCATTACCCTCCTCATTCTGCCCTTGTAGCAGTTGGAACAGACAAGTGTCTTGTGACTGAGCTGAAAAAGGGAATAGCTTTTGGCTGAGGATACTCTACCTTTAAAACAAACGGTATGGAAGTGTGAATAGGGTTGTTGCAGCAACAACCTTTTGCCCATTTCCTTTCTTGAAACGCTTCAGACTGATCATGTGAAGTATAAACAATGTGGACTTCACTTGTAAAAGCTTCTGATAAGAGTTGCAGTGCCTACATGCCAAAGTAATGGGTGACCTCAAAATGTAGTTTGTGACTATATCATCTGTGTGTGCCCTGTGTTAGGCTGGGATTTCCTATGTGTTTAAAGAATTCTGGAAGTGGTTGCTTTGTCCATGCCAAATGCCTTTGTTTCTGGCCACTGCATTATAACCTGGTAGTAGAACCTTCAGGTGATCTGTACCTGATGTGTAAACCAATAAATACTGAATTTGAGAGTAATTCACACAGGTGTCAGTGAATTTTGAAGTATAATTTCTTTAAGAAAACACTCAGAGTATGTTCTAATAAATTGCAGTTGTTTTTGTTCCATCTCTGTCTTGTACTTTGAAATCACTGGGAGTTTATTATTTTCTTGGGTGCATGATCTTGGATCTGCACAGCCTCTATTGCTAAAGGTAGAAAGTAAAGGGAAAAGAAAAGAGCATATATTCTGAGAGAGCAGGTACTTGAAAAGAGCAAATCATCCTTTTACTGTAAATTGAGAAAATTTGAACCAGCAGTAATTTAGGTGTTGCAAACATGACTTAATGCTCATGTTCCACTTAATGTTTTTTTTTTAATAGATAGCACTATAGTTTTAGCTTCATTTTTGTTTCTTCTTAAATCTATGCACAGCTTGCATAGCATATTACTTTTAACTTGGACTTTATTAATGAAAAAACTATTTTATGAACTACAGTCTCTTCTGATAAAAATTAGGATCCGAGGAGGGGAACCATTGTATGAGGCTGTCAGGGTTTCTGATGGACTGCCTGTCAGTTGACTTGGCAATTAATTATATGTGCATCCTTACTAATCAGAAATTGCATTTTGGAATGAATAGGTAGTCTGATGATCAAGTGACTGATACATTCTAGGTGGTAACTGGCTTGTGCAAGGTTTACCTTAAGTTTGAAGTAGGCATCAGTCTCAAGATACAAACCTCTGTAACTTCTTGCAAGGCCCTTAGGCATTTCCACTCCATTTTTATCAGTTTATAAAAATCAATTGCTTCTTTGCTGTGTAAATAAAAGTTTGTGTTTTTTGTTCTTGGCAGCCCTGGCACAGATGTCACTACAGAACTGGACAGCTGGATCGACAAGTTCTGCTTAGATGCTGATGTGTTTGTCTTGGTTGCCAATTCTGAATCAACTCTCATGAACACGGTACGATGTGCAATGATTTTATGCTACTTCTTCATTTAAATATTCAGCAGTTCCATAACCAGAATAGCTGAGACCTTTACAGAAGGTGAATCACTGCACTTAGATCTTGTGAATAGGATTTGATGGTGGGAGGCAAGAAATAATGTATATCCCTCACTAGGAAAAGGAGAAGGAAATTTAAGTATCTTACTGACTTGGCTTTCTCTGCCTTGAACGTCATAATTGTCCTTTCCAGTTTGGCTGTGTTTTTGATAAAAGGGTGATGGAGTGTTTGTCTTGCCTACCCGTTTGTTGGTATTTGTTACCTGAAGACACTTGTATTATCAAAGAAATTATTTAATGTTTCATGTCCAGAAATACTCCATAAGTTCAGTAGAATACACAAACTGGGTGAAGGGAGTTGAGTTCTGTCTTGTTCCTCTCTCAGGAGGGGGTGAATTCACTTGACACACCTTGTGTTGAGGATGAATGCTGCAGGTTCCCCTCAGTGGGCTGTGTTTCTTCTGAGGAAGGTGTTGGCAATAATGGTTCTGTGCAATGTGGAAAGCTGAAGGTATTTTCTTGTCTTTGTTCTATAAAGCCTTGTTTCAGGAGAGAGAAGAGTTCTCTGGATCTTGCAGCCTAAATATTGTAGGACTTGTAAGAGGAGAACATTTAAGGTGGCCAGGGGAACTGTTGAAATAATCAAAATACAAGACCAGAAATTTGTTATAATTTTGTAGTGATCTCCAGTTTTGACTAAACCAAGTATTGTGGATGCTGACAATAAAAGGTTTCTAGGTTATTGCAGGTATGACTGCCAGAATGCAGAGTAATGCTACTGAGAAAATTCTTGATGATTTTTATTAAGCCTACTGCAGACAAATAATATGCTCTGGTTTTTCTGATCATAGTTCTGACCTGAAAGGTGTGAACTTCCTAACTGTTGGGACAATTTTTAGTACGATAAAGAACTGAGTGTGCAAGGACAGTATTTCTTTGCATTCTAGCAAATTAGAATAGTTTGGTAGAAGTCCGAGAAGAATGTAAGTTTAAAAGCATCGCATTCCGTCTTCTGAGCTGAGTCCACAAAGAGTCAAATGCAAGAGATGAGATTTAGAAGAAAAAGAAAATTCTTAAACATTCAAGGCAAAGAGGATTTGGCACCACTGTGGCCATATCTCCTCTGTTAGGTCACATGAGTGACACTTTTAGGCTTTTAGTATGGACAAAATCTATAAGTTGTTCACATTATGTGTATAAGTATAACACGGTTGTTGGGGTCCTTTAATTAAAGGAGAAAGAAAACTTATTTCAGTGAGCATCTCATTGCTATATAGATAACATAAGTTATCCTGCAGATAAAGCTTTTAACAGCTATGTTTTCATCCTCCTTAAGCGTTGTTTTTGCCTCTTACCATAACAGGTTTGAGAATACTTGGCATTATTCTGCCACACTACTGGTTTTTTTTTGCGAAATAATTCTTTTACTATTCCTCATAAATTCTCCTCAGACAAAGTTCTGATTTCTGCAGCAGTGATGTGGTTTGCACATGCTTATTCCCATCTGATTGAGAATAATAGATCTCCAGTGCTGTGTCTAGGATATGTGGTGGTGTCCTGCTGCAGTCTGGAAAAGTTTATGGCAGCCCAGAGATCTCTCCTGTTTCAGCTTTGCTGAGTGGGGACTTGCTCCATCACGACTTACCCATTATGACTCTGTAAACAGCAATAATGGGTGGTAGGTGCAGGCAAGAGACTTAAATACACTTAATTTTGTTAAACTAAGACATTCATCAGTGACTTTTTTCTGCTGTGTCTCAACCATACGTCCTCATGCAAGAACTTCTCTGTAGTTCAAGCTGATGTTCCCTAGCTGAAGAATAGTTAGGTGATGGATTATCTGGATATAAAACCGTATTTGACAGGGTTAGCAGGAGCATCTTGGTAGTTCAGGTAAGGGAGACATCATTGTTCTAGTAACGCATCAGTGTTTTCTGAACAATTTTTTGGAAGTTTTCGTAGTTTGTATTTTTACCAATTTTTAGAGAAAGTTGCGGTGTCTTTGACTTTTGACACTGGCATCAGTTTTAAGACTGATGAGTTTTGAACTACCCTAAGCCTGTTACGTGCTGAATCTGTGGGTTTTAATACTGATGAATTCTTTATAATAAACTGTTACAGAAGAATGCATGACCCTGATTTGAATATCTGGGGAATTTTCTGTTTTTGCTTTAATTCTTAGGAGAAACATTTTTTCCATAAAGTGAACGAACGACTTTCCAAGCCAAATATCTTCATCCTCAATAATAGATGGGATGCTTCTGCATCAGAACCAGAATACATGGAAGATGTGAGTGAATTGATGGCTCTTACATGGGTTGACAGCTAATTAATACGTATTAATATGGAAACATCAGTTTTGTCTTATTAATAAAAGGCTAAGTTACATGGTCAGAAAATGCAAATAACCTGTTCCTCGTTCTGACCAAAAAGCAACTTGCAATTCAAATGACAATACATGCAGGCAAGTAATAAAATGGGAGACTTCTTTAGAATCTTTTTCCTCCACAGTTAAGCTTGGTTTTTAATCTTATTTGTATTACCTTTTGTTTCTGTATTGATAGTGCAGCCTGAGGGCACAGTTTATACATTTATACCTGCATAGAGTAGCTGGGAAAGTGCAGTGTTAGATGGGAAGAGCTTGGATCTTCAGATCTTCCCAACAGCAGCCAGCTTGCAGTGAGAATTATTTCTCCATGTATGGAGAGTGAAGGGTTTACCCCAGTAACCGGCTGAGATCTCTGACTTTTGTAAATACAGTTGTAGAAGGAAGTATTGTTGTGTCCAGATCTGTTTAAAGTAGTAAAAGCAGCTGCTGCCTCTGTAGGGTTGGCAGTTATCTGCTGTCAGAGGGGTAGTTCAGCATCTGTTTCTCACTCTCGTGATGTGTTGATGGCTCCGATTTTGCCTTTTCACGTGAGCTTTTTGTCTGTTCCGTAGGTGCGTAGGCAGCACATGGAGCGCTGTCTGACTTTCCTGGTCGATGAGCTCAAAGTTATTGATCCTGTAGAAGCAAGGAATCGCATCTTTTTTGTTTCTGCAAAAGAAGTTCTGAGTGCCAGGAGACAAAAGGCCCAAGGAATGCCAGAGGATGGTGTGTAGGAGCTCCTGCTTTTCCTCAAATACAGAAAAACACTATAAAACCCGATAAATATATTTAAGATGCAGTCCCTGCTGTGAGGTACTGCTGTCTCCCTTATGATCTGTTGTTTCACAGGTGGAGCACTTGCTGAAGGATTTCAAACAAGATTTCAGGAATTTCAACATTTTGAGCAGATATTTGAGGTATTTATGATGGTCTTTTTAGACTGCCTGTTTTTAGTTAAAGGTAGCTTTTTCTTATGCTAAACTTAATTATACTTAGCAGTACCCACGTTAGCAAGTGGAGGAGTGTAAGGTATTTATACCATTTGCAGCTTTGCCTTTTCTGTGGGTTCTGCTCATACCTTCTCACCTTGAGTAGCAGGTAGTTGTTGGAAAGGAGAATTATATCAGTGAGGGAAGGGACCAAAACTCTTAGTTCATGTTTTGAGATCTCAAGACCAATATAGTCTATGTAAGAAGAAATTACGGTCTTGAAACATGTGTATCACTTACAGCCACTGCTGGTGAATGTTTGCAGTTAGAAATTCAGTTTTTATTTTATATTTACTTAAATTTCTAAAGCCAGAGTTTTGAATCTATCACCATTGTGTACCTCTTAGCTCTGTTACTCTGAGCATTAACACTCTCCTTGCATCTTTTGTGCTGTACAGAATCCAGCCTTCCACCTCAGTTTAGCCATATTCTTAATTGGAGTTCACATTTTCTACAGAAGTAGGACTGGCTAGATAGTTCAGTGATTTCTTTTTGATAGGATCCATTTGACTTGCTAAATTTGATAACTTTAATTAACTGAAGCCATTCTTGGATATCTTAAGGAAGCCTCTTGGGTATCCCTTCATAGTTTTGTATATGAGTATTTAAAAAAAAAAATCAAACTGCTTCTAAGAAGCATTTGTTCTTGCATTACAGTAAACCCATTTAACCTTAGCAAAACTATGATATGTATATATCAGAAAGGTCTTAAAGTAATAGCTTGCTTCAGTCTTGCATAAACAAGAAAATGTCAGACTAAATTTAATTCTTATCCACACTCATATGATAGGTGACTGAAGTGTTGAAATGGTGGGTTCAGAGTACTGGCAGGGCCTGGCTCCATGAGACATGATATTTCTTGTGTCACTAGCTGTAGTCAAACATGCGTGTTTTTTGCAATTTTCATACTCAGAGCCATAGTAGGAAACTTTGAACCAGCAGGAAAAAAGTGGAAATTGAGCTTCTAAATCAGTTATTGTTCTTTATTGTATTTTACCATTTTACCAAAGCTTTTTTGACAAAATCTCTTATAATTGCAGTTAAGCACTCAATGCTTAGGATATTTCAAGATGAAGATGGATGATGTGATGCTGTGAGTGCTCAGCACATCTGTAAATCAGATGTCACAGACTCAAGTTGGCCACTACAGTGAGAAGTATCTGTCACAGGATCACAACCGTGACAAGTTTCTGTGGCAGAGGTTGGGACAAGGAACAATTCTGTGACAACACTGCGTGGCCTTAAATCAACCTTTTTTCTTCTTTCACGATGTGTTGCATTTGCTGCACACCTGACTCCCAACAGTGAGAGTGGATTCTGTAGTGTTTTTCCCTGCTCGGCTGTTTCATCCTGAAATCATTATTAATAGCTTTGAATAGGGCTGTGATCCCATCATTTAAAGAGAATGACAACTGTTCTGATTTAGGATTGCCAAAGCAATTTAAATTTGAGTGCTTGCTGTTGCAGCCTCTTTCACATTCAGGTTTTGTGGCAGTTTCCTAAGTTACAGTGGCAGTTTATGTGCTTTTAAAGCAAGGCTGAGACTGAAATGGTTCACCAGGTCTGAAGTCTTTAGTGCTAGTATTCAAATTTACTGTCACCTGAGCTGATAAAGTAGCTGATGTCACCACACCGTTATCAGTTCTACTTGGCAGATCTAGGCTCTGTATTAATGAGGAGTCTCAGACTGCAGGGAGAACTTTGTGTGAAATCCTCACTGATACTGTGCCTTGTGCACTGCCAGACCAAACTCAAATGCCGTACAGCCCTGAGTACAGCCTAAGCACTTCTGCCTGAAGCACTCTGCATTTACTCTGTTTCCTGACAGAGGCGCTGCAAGTCCCAGCATCTTGGATTACATTCCAGTGTGTGAAAAGGAAGGGATGAGAGCACAGATGCTTCTCTCTGTCCTTCTCAAACACTGACTCCTCCCCTGCCTCGGTCTGTCTTGCCTTTAGCTCCTTGCCCTTTGCAGGTGCCCTCCTCAGACTTCCCAAACATCTCTCACTTTTTTGTCCAGCTCACATCTCTCAGTAATCTGTCACCTCACAGACCTGTCCACATGTGCCTTGTTCCCCCTGGCTGTATTTGCTGGGTTTGCTCCTCCTGGATTCTCTGACCCTGCTTTTGTCTTCACTAAAATTGGACAGCTTTTCCCTCTTCTTCATATGAGCTGAGAAGAGGAGCTGTTACTTCTCCAGTACTTCCACATCCCTGATTTTAGTATCAGTTCCCTGATGGGAGAGCGTGTTCATTCCAGGACTGGTATGAGCTCAGTATAGAAAGAATATTAAAAAAAAAAAATCTGGAAATAACCCACCGTTGCTAGTTAGTTGTAATATGAGAAAAATTTGGACTATTTTTGAAAGTCTTGTAAGATACACTTCTGTGTGAGGGCAAAAATCATTCTGAAACTAGATGAAACGTGTTTGTCTGCAAAGCACAGAGTGGTTGAAGTAGCTAAAAAAAAACCTGGTACAGGCATTACTAGAAGCACTTGTAAGCAGTGGGGAAATTAAGATTTTAGAAATTCATGTAGTAGCTTTAAAAAGTGGTGCTGCTACCTGTGTCAGCTGTATTGCAATAGAGGGAAGGAGAGAGGCAGTCTTAAAGCATTGAATTCTTGGATCAGTTCTGAATTATTATATTGGGGAATAATAGAAAGTAGTCAGTGTATTTCCTGAAATTTTACAGTGAGGTACATAGAATGCCCTATTAAAACAGTGAAAAAATTCCTGGACTCTGCACTGTATGCAGTAGTGCCTAGAGGATATCTTACATAAAACCAACCCCACCATGCCTTAGGTTGGGGTTCTCCTCAAGTTTCTTAAAAATACTGGCAGCAGAAGTGTTGTGGGAAGCAGTGGAGGTGGGAGACAGGGTGGAAGAGTCCTCCTGCTCTAGAGGGGAGTGAAGGCAGAGCTGGAATGAGGCAGCTGCTGCAGAGCCCTTCCCCAGCCCTGCCCAGGGATGGAATGCAGAGCACACTGGGCACTTGACTGTCCTGTGACACTGGCAGGGGCTGGGAAGGTAACTGGTTTTGGTTAGACTGTTGAAACACAGTTTATCTTGGTTTCAGTAAATATTTATATACAGACTAACAGCTAAAGTGCTGCTCCCCGTCTTATCTTCCCCCCTCGTTTAACTAACCTTTGTGTTTTTCCTAGTGCTCTAACTTGGATTTTCTCATTGTGTTGTGAGTGTCATCCTTTTATCCACCACATACTAACATTGGGAAGACTCTGCTCTGTGCCTAGTCTAGCTCTTACAATGTGCTGATATTTAAAAAACTCTGGCCTTTCATTGCTGATTTCTAGATCTGCTTCATCGAGGAACAGGGACTATTTTACTCATTTTGTTTATTTTGTTTTCATCTATTATTTTTAGATAGCTGAAATTTGTAATTACAGCATATGCTAAGGTCGTAGGTGAGTCCTCTAAAAGCAGTCCAAACCTGTGCCATGAAAGGTGAATCCACAGATGGAGAAAAATTTTAAAGTTCCATTGATCTGGTTTAAGGCAATCAGCTGCTTGCTTTCCTTCCCTCAAACACAAGAGTTCTTCAGTCACTATCCCGTATTTCTGAATTGCTGTTCAATATTGAAGATTGATTAGAAATTGTATTGTTAGAGCATTTTCTAGTTCTCATTTAACACTTGAATAATATGCAAATAAGCAGATATTTTAAGGACTATTTTTGTTTATCCCACAAGAAAACCATTGTTTCATATTCCTAATTGTATATTTTGTTCCTGAATGGTCAGTATTGACATGAGAATGTCAAATTTTATTGACAGAATTGTCTCTTGAAAGTAAGACTGTGTAATGCAACAAAGAAAACTCAAACCAGGCCATATTGCTTACAATCATATTTGACATTTGTAATTCCAAATAGATGGTTTTGAAAATTTCCTGAATAGATAGATTTATCTTATATATTCATCCAAGTTTTCTTTTTTTTTTTTGACATGATTTATTTATTTTAAAAGAATGAAAACCTATGCACATTACTGTGAATAGACACGAAGGCAGATTTGCTGCTGTAGACTCATTTGAGATTTCAGTTTCTGTTGTCTTTTAATTTCTTTATACTTTCTCCATTTTTACTTCCCACTGGTTTAAGTTCATGGTAAAATTGGCAGCATGTGCTTTCTGACAGTGAAATTCCTGACTGTGTTGACATGGAATTGCAGTAATGTGTTGTGGCTTGGGCCCCTCGCAGGAGTGTATCTCGCAGTCAGCCGTGAAAACCAAGTTTGAACAGCACACTATCAGAGCTAAACAGATAATAGATACTGTGAAAAACATTATGGACACCATAAACGTTGCAGCAGCAGAGAAAAGGTAGGTGCGTTGGAGGGCTGGTTGGATTTGGTTTGTCAAGATCATCTGAGGAGCCATTTCTGTGCTGGGCCATTATGGACTTTAAAATTCACTTTTCCTGCTTGGTAAGAAATAAGACAATTTCCCTGGTGTGTTGAATGTCAGTCTTACCATTGTTCACTTGCCCACTCAGTTACGTTCTTGGTCTGTGACTTCGGTACAGGGATCTTGGTTTACTTTGATGTTCTTCATTACTGATTTGAAATTTATGTGTTTTCAAACCTTTTTTTTAGAAATGTTTAAAACGTCAAGTTTTTCTAGCTGTATCCAGCATTTCAGAGGTGATGTTTGGGCCTGCTCTACTTTCATTAACAGTTCATTAACATTTCATTAACAGTTACAGTGAAGAAAAAAATGGAAGTATGTAGATGCTTTAATTTGCAACTGATTAGAATACTGTAAGGGATGAGATGAGCCCAGGCAAACAGAGGCTTAGCCTCTGGCCCTTTCCAGATTGCATCCTTAAATATCCTTGTTCTCTCTTCACTCATGTAATCCTTCAGTGCTAATGATAGCAGCTCATCTGCTCTGTCTAGTAGCTTCATGTGTCCTTTGAGATTTGCATGGGTGCAGTTTTTCCTCACTTTTGTTGCCACCTTGTGTCTCTTGCACACAGTGAACTTGCTGTCACGATTAATCCTTCCCATCCATCTCCTTCCTGCCTGTCAATAATGTGTCTTTGTGTTTCAACAGACTTCACTGTACTGTCAAACACACTCAGCCCCTTGAATATGTCAGTTTTTACAGACTGCCTGTTTCCATTCTGACTTGTCTCACGTTGTCAGATCCCATGAAAACATGCTGTGAAGTGTTTGAAAATATTCTGATATTTTATTTCTTTCTGTCAATTGACTTAACCAAAACGTCTGTGGTGACACCTCTTAGTCTGAATTGCTATTTGATGTTTCTTCTGGCCCTTCAAGATGAAATTGCTCCAGGTTTTCAGGAATTTTTGCTTAAGTGATAGGTCAAGGAATTCTAAAGAGACTTGTTTGTGACAAGGTTGCCACATCCCCTTTGCTTTGGAGGGTCATCAGACCCACCTCACTGTTAAGCAGTGGTTGAGTGCTGTTTGTGAGCAGCAGTTTGATCAGATTTACTCTTTTTTAAAATCAGGGTAGACGAATTATTAAAGGCTTCTGATTCCCCACACCTTTTTTAGTTGTAATTATGTGATAATACAGTGATAATAACTCTGACTCGAAATGCTGGTTTGGAGCTGTGTTTACTCAGCACAGCGTTTGAATGCTCGTGCACATGGAAGTGCCGTGTACAGCCCTTCTGGAGCAATGCCTCTGCTTTGGGCAGCCAGTGTCACTTGGGATTCCCCCTGGCTGCTCAGAAGCCCATCACGATGATCCATGCCTGCCTAAGGGCTTGTTTCTTTCCTGGGGGAGTGCATGGTGGTGATTGTGATCTCCTCTCTGCTGGGCTAGAGTCCATTCCATGGAAGAGCGAGAAGATCAGAAGGACAGGCTGGACTTTGTGCGAAATCAGCTGAACATTTTGACAGAAGACACCAAGGAAAAAATCAAACGCGTTACTGAGGAAGTCGAAAACAAAGTAAGTCAAGGCAGTGGGAACAACTTCTCAGATCCAGGTATTGCCTCCTCTCTCAGGCAGCTCCTGTTGGAGCCCACTCGTATCAGGAAATATGTTTGAAATGTCAGACAGTTCCTTTTTCAATACAAAAAACAAAAGCTTAAAATGGTAATCTTTCCTGTCAGGTGATTTGAATGATTTCTTGGGACAGTTTGTTGCAGTAGTCTGTTCTCACTCTGTCTGGAAAAGGTAGCAGAAACATTTTATTTGTTTCCTATGTTCTTCCAGGTCTCCTCTGCCATGACTGATGAGATCTGCCGGCTTTCAGTTTTAGTTGATGAGTTTTATTCTGATTTTCACCCTTCTCCTCAAGTATTGAAGCTCTATAAGACAGTAAGTTTTTTTGAATGGTTTAAAGCCAGGCTCTTTGGCTTTCCCTTAATTTCTACTTCTTTATTTTCATAAATTGCATAGTTTTTATGTGACTTTGTCTGAGCATTGCAGGATTTTTGCTTGCTGACATATGCATATCTCTACCCAAAACTAAAAAGGTTGAAAATATGTTCTGCTTTGTTTTTGGAAAGAAGTTAATTTTTTTTCAACATCTTTTTTAGTAGTAGAGTGGTTCTTAATTTCAAGTCTTCACTTCCAGTAAATAAGAACTTGCATAAATAATTTTCACTACTCCTAAAATCAAATAGATCCAAAAATAAAATGAGCTTGCAAATACTCAACACTTCTAATAAAAACTGGTTTGAGATTTTTTTAACTTTTATAAATTCCTCCTCAAACTTAGTGCTTTAAATTAAAGCACATATACCTGTATTTGCCTCTTGTGCTCAGACTTTGCTGATAATGATGACTGTCATAGCTCCCCCCTGGAGTCACAGAATGTTCTGAGTTGGAAGGGACCCACAAGGATCACCGAGTCCAACTGTTGAACAAATGGCTCATATGAGGATGGAACCCACAACTTTGGTATTAACAGCACCATGCTCCAACTAGCTGAGCTCATCTCAGGCTTGTTCCAGCCTGGCTGATCACACGGGAGCACTGCATTTTCAGGACAATCAGTTCTGTTTCACCTCAACAGAGTGTCCTGAGCAGGCCCCCGTGGGAATTGGTGAGATGGGTTTGTCCCTGTGCAGAGAGTGGAATTGGCTCCTATCAAATGACACAGTAAGAGCTTTGCAGGACAGTAGGTAATGGTCTGCTTTTCACTGTCACAGGTCATTGAAAGTACAGACTTTTATGCCTTTTAGTGTTTGCAGTCCTAGGGAAATCTTTCCTGTGTCACTTTAGTTAGGTTTTCAGTCCCAATGTGCAGTTGGAAAGCATGATATTTCCATAGAAACATGCTATTCTTCCTACTGTAAATAACAGTGCTTGGTGTGTAACAGATTTCTGCTCCATATAATGTAACTGATTGGCTAAATACAAACTGATGAGCTTGTGTTCTTTATAACACTTCAGGAACTGAACAAACATATAGAAGACGGTTTGGGAAAGAACCTGGCTGAGCGCTGCTCCAGTGAAGTCAACCAGTCAATGCACCAGTCCCAGCAGGAGATTATTGGTAGGAGAAGGGAGGAGGAATGTTCATATTTCAGATTTAAAGGAAGATGATCTTAGGAAAATTTAGTTTTAAAAGAATTTTCCTTCTGATCGTGTTTAACACTGATACTATAAAGGATAAAGGAAAAGTCATGATAGACCAGGACTGAGTGTTTAGCTCAGTCCCCTGTTTCTCATACTAACCAGTAACAGATGCTGGAGGAGAAGAATAATGAACCAGGGTAAATATAGCAATTCTTTCAATTTTATGGATTTCTGATCTGATATACTGCATCTGGATTAATGGCTTAAGGAAATAGTATTGGACCTGTCCTCTGGAAACTCATCCTTTTATAAATCTATTTAAAATTTGGCTTCCACAAGAGTTACACCAAATGCACTAATTATTAGAAAATGTTTCTGCAGTATAATGCTCTCCCTAGGTCCCTTCAGAGACAGAATGCAAAACAGTTCATTTCACAGAGGATTTGTGCACTCCCCTTTTATTTTTCTCCTTTATAAGTAATAACATTATTGCGCATCCATCTCTACTGGTCTGTTCCTGGTAATAAAAGATTCAAGCAAGATCACGAAATTATGTGTCCTCTTATGTAATAATGTTACCTTTTCTGTGTGGCACCACAGAATTGATGGATAAATCAATTTTTTTTCTTACTCCATCCCTATATTTTGACCACTGATGGAGCTCTTTCAGTTAATTTGAGTCTTTTTTTTTTTCCAGCAGTGCTTCCTTGGTGAGATGATTTTCATTACTGTTTTCTTGTATCAGAGCAATAAATTCCCTGCTCTTTTAGGGTCAATCCTGCTGAAATGCCACTGATTTTACAAATAAATAAATAATGAACTAGTCAGTTTAGATTCTCTAAATTAACAAAGCTGGTCAGCAGCTCAGAGATACTGTTTGTGAATATACTCTTCTTCTAATGTTAACTCACCTTTACTGTTTGTTCTTATTTCCAGAAAATCTGAAACCATTGTTGCCTTCTAGTGTTCAGGATCAGCTCCACTTACTAATTCCTTGCAGGAAGTTTGACCTTACCTATGATCTAAACTGTCATAGCCTGTGTGCAGATTTTCAAGAGGATATCATGTTCCACTTTTCTTTGGGGTGGACTTCTCTTGTAAACCGTTTCTTGGGTGCTAAACAAGCTCAGAAAGTGCTCCTGGGATTAGCAGATCCAAACCTACATGTGAGTCTTTCAGAGCCTGGGCTGCCTTGTTTTACCTTGATGAGAATATATTGATTTTTACTGTGTGTCATTGCTATTTACATTTCCTGCTTCCTGCTACCTTTCCCTAGATCCATTGTGTGAAATATCTTTGGTGAGGGTTGTTTTTATTGGATTATATTCAGGGTTAGAATGGAACTGAAAGCCTCTTTTAAACTTTCTGTGGCTGTTACACAAGTTGGCTTTCCTTTGGATTGAACCCTTTGAGTAGCCTATTCTGTTTGTAACATTTGGATGCTTAAGTCAGAACCAGCCCTATGCAGACCCTTATTCTGTGTTGGAGGAACTGTCAAAGCCTCCACTGCTCCTCAGGAGTCACGTTCAGATTTCTCTGCTGAAGGGTTTCCTTCAAGTAAATCAGATCCTGAATATATGAAAATAAAAGCCACGTGTGTAGTTCCCTAATGCTTTTGACTCAGGCTGCCATGTTCCCATCTTGTAGATCCCTCGTCCTTTAGCCAGCACCCCGTCTGCCGCCAGCGTTCCCGCCGTAACTCCCGAGGGCGCGCCCCAGGATGACTTCATGGTTCCTTTGGTGTTGAATTTAGCCTCGCTGGCATCCCGGACCTCCATGAGCATCATCGTTGTGGGCGGAGTGGCAAGTAGCAACATTCCCTGCTGGAGGGGATGGCAGAGGCTGAGCTGCTCTGTCCTGCTTGGGGTGTAACACAGAGTGTGCCATGGACTTGACACTGGGCCAGATGAGCACGTGCAGTGCCCTGGATCCCACAGTCAGTTCATTGTGAGAAGCCAGGCTGATCACTCTGAGGATAGCTGGGCATATTCTCTGTGCCATAAGTCTGTGTTCAGTGTGGGAATTAAATGGTGATCTGATGGTACCGCCTTCAGTTTGAATTTAGTTGGAGCTTTGCTTCCTCATGAAAGAGCAGCAGGGCTTCTGTAACCTGCACATTGTCTGTGCCATTGGGGACCAGCATATGTGAATGTAGCTGTATTGCTCTGCAGTAATAATATGGAAAATATTTCTTTTCTTAAGTCCAGTGAAAGGGCTGTAGAGATGATTTTTTTTAAAATGGGTGAAATTATCTTTTATTCTGTAGGGTAACTTATTTAAGCTAATGAAGATTTTGTTTTTCAGATTTGGAAAACGATAGGCTGGAAACTGATCTCGTTCTCCCTGAGTATGTACGGGCTGCTGTACCTGTATGAGAGGCTGAGCTGGACCACTCGGGCCAAAGAGAGAGCCTTCAAGCAGCAGTTTGTGAACTATGCCACCGAGAAGCTGCAGATGATCGTCAGCCTCACCAGCGCCAACTGCAGCCACCAGGTGCAGCAGTAAGTGTCACACGGGCTGGTCCCCCACTGGGACAGGCCATTGTTACTGGCCCTGCATGATGGCATCTCTAGTGTCCCTTGGCACTTAGTGGGAGGGGGTTTAAGTAGAGTTTAAAAGGCTAGTACCTTCATCCGTGTGTGGCTGTGTGTGGTGCTCTGAAGATGGTGACTCTTCGTCCAGCACCCTACAGTAGAGACATGAGAGATTGTTCTGGTGCAGACTGAGTTGCTCTGCCCTTGGAGTCCCTGGAAGGATGAGCAGAGCTTCTGCCCCAGGGGCTGCTATGGGCAAGTTCTTAGCAGCCAATCCTGGCTCTTCTGCACTGCAGGTGATGAACTTTGATAGCCTTTCTGAACTATTCCCTGAGTTACACAGGAGAGGTCTTCTGCACCCTGGGGGCTAGAGGGCGCATTAGCAGACAATTTTCTGAAATCCAATCAAAACACATAGTTAGAAGAAGAAGCTAAGGAAGACAATCAGCCAGGCATTACTTAGCAGAGACTGGTGGGAAAGTGTTTTGGAAAGAGAAAACAAAAAAAAAAATGAATAGTAAAAAGTTAAGCTTTAGTAGAGAAAAGAGATCCATCCCTGTGTTCAGCAACTCTGTGAGGACATGGAAGAGCTGTGCTCAAACCAGTGCTCCAGTAGGGAGGAGAGGGTGCTTTGTCTCCTCCATGAGAGCTTGGGTGCTGGGCCCAGGCTGGTACCTGGGTTTATTTTCCCTTTGTGTGAGGAGGAGTCTTGGAACAGGTGGGAGCACGTGGCTAAGGAGGGATGTAGGATGGGGAGCATTTGTGAGGTCTGGAGCACTCCTCACCCTGCACAGGGCTCACGTTCCTGTGAGCAGGGCACTGAGCTTGGCAGTGTGGGGCTGCTCTAGCACCTCCTGCCACAGCTAGAGCTCCATCTCAGACTTGGACCTGTTAATGTTCTATGAAAATGGCCAGGCACGATGTAGGCATAGACTGAGGTGCATTTGGTGTGTTGAGGGTTTCTTTTTCTAATTTAAAAAGTACCTAATTCTCCAGCTTTCTGCTATTCTGTAATCCCATAACAACTGGAGGCTTTGATTGCAGTGTTCTGCACATTGCAGTGCCATGAGATTATATTTCTTACTGGTTTTTTTAGCATAAACTTCTCTAAATCATGACTATAAACTTGTTTTTGCTTTAGGGAAATGGCCACTACTTTTGCTCGGCTCTGTCAGCAGGTGGATATTACCGAGAAAAACCTGGAAGAAGAAATAGCTAGGCTTTCCAAAGAAATAGATCAGCTGGAGAACATACAGAGCAGCTCCAAGCAGCTGAGGTAAGTCTTGGTGTGTCTGGCCACAAGCATCTCTTAGCTCTGCTGACTTCAGTGTCATCAGTGCTTACTGTTACTCTGAAGTTGAAATAGGTTAGTTCAGGTGCAGAAGGGAATGCAAAGGTACCTTGAACAGCTCTGAGTAAAGTTAAATAAATGTAAATAAATGCATGCTGATGCCTCAATGAATCAGCTCACGTTCAAAAATACTATTTCTTCGATCATCTATACCCTTGTCTCCCTTTAGTGTGGGAGACAGGCCTTTGACCAGAATTTTAGTCTCCTGTCAGTAACTTGAGGGTGGCACCTTCCCAAAGCCCCCTCCCCAGAGCAGAGCAGGAGAGCAGCTGTACTGTGCTGAGTCATCCAGTGCAGTGCAGTGGTGCCAGTGGTAGGTGTGTGTGCGGAGGAGGAACTTCCAGCAGTTGGTGCTTCAGGGACTTGGAAGCAGCCTTGGCTGTAGTTTCCTTTTCATTCCACCTGCTGAAAGGCTGCTCTGCTCTGCTCTGGGCTGCTGCCTCCTGGCTTTGGGCATCCACCACCACTGTCAGGTGAACATCTGCCCCCACACACCCCTTCTAAAAACCTGCATTTACATTTTCTTAGTGCTGGGGGTGTCAGTAGTGGAATAGAAATGAAACACTGATGTTGATCCTGCCTTTGGGATGTTCGGGCACTGAAGTAAATCCCTTGCTTTTGTTTTACAGAAACAAAGCCATTCACCTTGAGAACGAACTAGATCGCTTCACAAAACATTTTCTTCAAAAGAATAAATAAAACATCATTGTGAACCTTCCCAGTGCTCCTTCGTAGGGCAAATTTTAGAAATTTTACAGGTGCCCCTTCTATTCTGTGGAGTCACTTGAAATTATTTATATTTTTAATGTTACTCTGGTGACAGTTGTAAAATTTGGACTCTGATGGTGAATCAAACTGAAGAGCTGTGGTACTCTTGAGTGTTATGCTCGTTTTGCAGATTTTGGGTTAAAAATTATCTTTAAACACTACATTTTTTTGGGCACTTGACAATGAAACCCCAAATCCTCACTGGTTTTAATGAGTATGTAGCAGTGGCAAGTCTCACTTCCTGGCATCCAGGACCTTAGGCAGGGAAAGAGCTTAGGCCAGTCTCCTGCTTTCAGCTGCTTAGGAATTGTCCAGGGAGGGAGAGTGCTCGTTTTGATGTGGGTGTGATTTTGTTTAGTGAAGGGAAGCACAAACTCTGTCATGGGAAAGGACTCCTGACATGTTTGAAAAGCAGGTCTGTGTGTTGGGCAATGGTTCCTCTTGAAAGGGCAGCAAAAGATGAGGGTGAACTGCACTAAGGCAATGCAGTGGGCTCAAGGCTCCTCTGGCCACCTCCTCGAGCCAAGAGGGCACTGATGACATAAAAGTGAACCTATTTCTTGCACTTGGTAGTGCAGTGGTCCTTTGCCTGTGAGTACATGGCCAGAACTGTGGCCAGGTGAGCTCAGGTGTGTCACTGGCCCGAGCTCACAGCCAGGTACAGCAGGGTTTGCTGAGATGGTCTGGGCATGATGGGTGCAGGTTGGGTAGGGGAGCTCAGGGTGCCAGGAGGGACCTGGAGCTCCTGCTGCTGCATTCAGGGAAATAGGACATGGTGAAACCCCAGCTCCCCTGCCCAGTCCCTCTGCTGTAGAACAGGTCCAGGCAGCTGTGCTGGAGTCCTTTACCTTTGCTCACCTCCAGCAAAGCCTCTTTAGAAACCTTCTGCTGTTCCTGTCTGCAGTCACTCAATATCTACTTTTTTCTAGACTTTTAAAAATGATTTTAAAAGAAAAGCCTTTTCAGAGTATTTATATATTTTTATGGCACTGTTTAACATTGACTAAGTTAAAGATTCAATGCTCTAAGGTATAGGAGTTGGCTATTTTCCAGTAACTAAGGGCTGTCTCATCAGGAAATAGATGTAAGATGTAATGCTAGAGGCGTTAAGGGAAGACAGCATTTCCACCAGTGTGTTCAGATGTTCCTTCTGATTGTGCATGGGGAGTCCTGGGGGTTTGAGGGAAACTGTGGCATCCCCCCCGAGTAACAGCCCAGCCTTGGTATCTGTGATGGCACAGCTGTGTATCAATGCTCTATTTGTGGAGCATTTGTATTGACATTGTATCAAGATAAAACTTTCAATGCATGTGTTCTACAGTTGCATTTATTAAAGAAAGTCCTACCCCTGTGCTCTATTAAGTTCTTTGGCAGCTCTGTCCCAGGTGGAGACCTGCACATCACTCCCACAGGTAATGCAGATCCAGGACAGGTCCCAGGTGCTGCTGTGTGGCTGCTCCATCCCCATCCCAGGAACACTTTCAGGCCAGGGCTTGCTCTAATTCAACACTGACAGCTGAGCCAGGCTGGTTAAAAGCACTTGTTTATTGGTTACAATATCAACTCATGGCAACATCTTTCACTGAGCCACTGTACAAATACAAAGAAAAAGATCCATCGTGGAAAAAAAAAAGCTATAAACAAAGTTCATAGCAAGTGATTTTTTTGTCACAGGGAAGTCTTTTTTACAACAGCACTGGTAAAGAACAAATGGCACAAGTCCCTGGTTTTTTAATAGCTTAAATAAAAGCTTTAAGACTGTTTCTGAATACATACACAATCCAAAGGCAGTGCAGAATCACTTCATAATTGGTAACATTACCAAAGTTTTCCAAAGTAGTCAGCAACAAGTAAAAATAAAACAAACAAAGCTGATGAGAGATGCTGGGAACTAATGGCAAAGTAAAATTAAGCATGTTCAGAAGCACTTTGCTTTGGACTCCTTTGGATGTAATATGTACTACAAGTGTTCAGATGCTTTTATTAAAAAAAAAAAAAGAAAAAAAAAAAGAAAAACACAAAGAGAGCACCATTGTATAAGTAAAACAAAGGCTTGAAATACCTAAGACTATTCCACCGAAGTCCATATTAGTTAAAACCTAAACATACTGTGTGGTATAAGAATGTCAGGCACATGTAATCTGTTATCAGTTATATCAATTAGTAACACTGTTCACACATTTACCATAACAACACTGCATTAACATTCTGCATGTATTTTACATAACCAGCAATTGGATAAAAGGCTCTGGTGCCTCTGAAGTGTAGGAGGAGTGTGACCAGCATGCATGCCAGAGTACTGGATACACAGTGCACCATCAACCCATGCTAAGTACTTGGACAGGAAATGCTATCTCAAAACCAGCCATTCTGCTACACAACCATTGATACCAACTAGTCCAATGAGCCAAAACTCTCACCAACATCTTAAAGCACAGCACTAAACCTAGTGGAGGTGACAGTGTCCCCAGAAAGGACAGACTACAACTCTTGGAATGTTTGCACAATGTTTTCATTCCACCTTAAAGTAATTAATGTGAACTTCATCGTGGGACGAGCAGTTACACAACTGAAGGAAGGAGTCGAGTACTTCCACCCCATACATTACAGTAAGGACACACTGGGCCCTGCTGCTGCTCCAGCTCAGCTTTGCCAAGGCAAGGTCAGGCCCTGGCCTGTGGCAGGAAAAGCCTCTGTAATGCACATTCCCTTTGGAGTGGTACAAATCCTGTCAATACACGGAGCTGTCAGCTCTGCCAGCGCTGCCATGGCTCTGCAGTTCAGCACAGCACAGGACAGCAGTGCTTGGAAGGAAAAGGGCTCAGACAGATGGAACCAGGCCACATTACTGAAGTACAGGAGCAAACATCAGCATGAAGCCGCAGCAGCTTTCTGTGGTTTCCAGAATCTCAAACCACTTTCTCCACCAATAAACAGCCATCCAAGGCTACAGGGGAACAAGCCCAGGCTGGGCACTTGCCTGAAGGGAGAACTCTCTATTGCAAAGTTATATCACATTAGAAAATGCTGGCAAACTCTACCAGAATAAAATAAATCTTGTTACACAAAGCATATGGTTCTGCTTCCCAAGCCATAACAGATTGCCTTTAGAAGAGAGGCTGGGCAAGAGTTACTCTGCCACTGTTTGGCACAATGCTCTTGCTTACTCCAGTTCTGTAATGACAAAACTTACTTGAAATTCAGCTAAGGATGTAGTCTGGCTATGAACTTTTAAAGCCAGTGAAGATGTGCACACTCATGCTGCAAGACCTGCTGCATGCAAGTTTGCTGCCATGGTGCAGAGTCAGAAGTTACACAAGCTGCACACCTAGGCCCACATCAAATGCAGGCACACACCAATTTTGAAATTCAAAGCTGGGCTAAAACTTTTTAAGCAAAACCTATCAAGTGTCATTTTATTACCTTCTGTCTTTTAGGAGGAGCTTGAGCTTTTACCATAAAAGCCACCTCCACTTTAGCTGGGGCATCAACCTCCAGAGGTCCCTGCCAGTCATTTGAAGAAGGGAATGCCACAGCCTGAGTTCTGTGACATCACACAGTACCTGTGTACACTGGAATCTGCAGGCTTGAAAAATACCCCACAGCCAGGGCAGTAATGGAACAACAAACATCACCTGAGCAGGATCCATCACAGGGTCCAAAGACGCAGCAGCCGCCGATTCCCCCGTTGTGCTCAGGCCTCTCCCAGGTGTCCTGTGCTGACACCAGAACCCCTCAGAGCTGGGCTGAGCAAGGAGCAGAGGCAGGCAGAGCTCTGTGATGCTGTTGGACACTTCAGCACGTAGTTGGCATTCCTTAGGATTTATTTTAAAAGCAGCTGAATCCAAGAGGCAACAGCCATCCAACAATAACAGTGAAGTTATTTGCAGTAATACCTGTACAAGAGCCATTACCACTGTTACAGGCTACCTGAACTGGTAAGAAAAGTTATATACAGCTGTAAAATTGGTTTTGGAGTTTCACAAGTAGAAACCAGTTAATACCAGAATGTAAAAATGGCACCTGTCTTGGCAAAGGTGTTGACTAGGAAATTGGTTCAAAACACACTTCTATGGAAAAAAATTTTTTTAGAAAAAGAATATTTTCTTAAAATTCCTTAGTAACAAATTTCCAGAATGATTCACTCAAGGCAGCTGTGAGTTAAAAAAAATAAAATAATCAAGTGCACCACTAAAAAATAAACAGAGTCTGCAAGATCCCAAAGAGCTGCTCACTTAAGAGAGTTACAAGAATTCCATAATAGTTCTATAAATGCAGACAGATCACAAAGCAAAACACTGAGGAATTCCTGTGAGACACAATACAGTGGGATTTTGGTCCTATACCACAGGCTGCTGTTAGGAATTGTTCCTTCTCCAGTATAAGAAGCGCCTTTTTCTTATTTTAAAAGTGAATTTACCGTGATTGACTGGTACATTTATTGGCACCTTCATCATTATAGACATGGCGAGTTTACAGGCACAGTCTGAAAGTAATGAAATTTTTAAAATGTCAGAAACTTGACAAAAGTCATCTCAGCCAGAAATCCATTTTGATATACTATAGGATTCTGGGCCCCTCTCTTTCCTACCTGACCCAGAGACATCCAGACTCCCCATCAGTTCCAATGAATGATGATTAACATCATCTTCCAACCTGGTGATTTAAAATTCACGTTATCTTTAAAAGAAGTCACTTAAGAGAAGCCAATAGACTTAATCCCCCATTTCAAAATAGCCACAGATTCCCAAAGGAACATCCACTGTGAGTGCAGACATGCTACCAGGCACCAAGAAGTTAAGCAACCTCCCTGGGCAGTTTCAAATGGGCATCAGTCACATGATTTTCCTGTCTCTGCACTGAACTGTACTTGGTGAGATTTCTAAGCAACTGACATCAAAATCAGAATCAAATTATGAAAGGAGCAGAAATGGCTATTTACAGTGCTGGAGCTGCAGAACATCTGGCATCTCAAAGTCCCCATGGCACAGCCCTCAGTGAGCACACAGAACAAGCACATATCCTCAAGGTTATCCTGGGAGGTTTTCAGGGGTCACACAGGTGCAGTTAAGTTACACAATTCCTTTGGTAATTCACACTGCACAGGACTGACAACAAGCACTTTTGGCTGTGGTGTGCTTTGGCAACCCCTGAATTTGGAGAGGAATTACAAGCAATTAACTGCACAGTTAAATCCTCTTTAGGAATTTAAGCAAAGTCCTCCTGAATTTCTCAGTTGGTGTGGAAGGAGCAAGCTCTGCACACTGCTCTGGGCTCTGAGCAGCAGCCAAGTCACTGTGAGTGCAGATCAGCTGGAGCTTGGGAGGAGCCAAACCCACAGGTTTGGCCAGAGCTGAGCTGGCCACAGCACTTGGCCACTTGGCTTCTGTACCCACAGACTGCATGGAACAACAGATGCAAAAACCTGCAGGGAGGAAGCTAAAACGTCTGGATTTCTTTTATTTTCCAATTATTTCTGCTGTTGGTGCAAGTCTACCTGGCATTAACTCCTTGGTGTTTGGAGGTCATGACTGCCAATGGATGAACCAGGAACCACTGGCTTGAAGGAAGAACCCCCCTGATCAAAAATAGGCAAGCAGGTCAAGAAGTGAGTAAGGCGGTAGGTATTGACTGGGAGTCTCCAGGGCCTTTAAAAAAAATTTAAATGCCTTCCATTACAAAAAACACATACATACCATTGGCTTCACTTTATCTACAGTAAATTCACAAAAACATTTAAAACAGCAATCTAGTTCACCCACTACAAAACTCAGAAGTGACATCTCAGGTTAAAAGTAAAGCTATAAATGTAGTTCCTTAAAAAATGCAAATGTATTTCTTTACATACAGACAAATGTTACATGATTGGCTGCTATAATGTGTATATTCTGTTATGTACAAAAAAAAAAAGTACAGGATTAGCAGACTGAGCACAAGCAAAAACCCTTCAATGACAGTCTAACCAAACCACCAAAAACAAAAAGACTGGCTCTTAGTTTGTCGGTCACCATGATTATGTGTGCTGGCCCCTTTTAAAAAGTCAGTGATTTCTTCCCCCCTCCCCTATTTCTTCACTTGATTTTTTTTTTCTAGTTTACAGAAAGCCTTTTTGTGTAATAATCAGTGAATAGAAAAACTTCACCTGCAAATACAAGGTAGAAATGTTATTTCACAGCTATAGGCTGCAGCATTGATCTCTCCAGATCTCAAATGGAGAATGTACATTTGGCTCCCAGTTAATTCCAGATTCTGAGAAAACTGTCCCAAGACCCTGTAGCTACAGCCATGCCGTCATCAGTAACACCTAAACAGCTGACACGGTTGTCATGGCCAGCCAGGACACCTGGAAAAGAAGAAGCAATGGAAGTTTAGTGTCTGCAAGATGTCAAGCACTTCAGTTGTTACTTTGTTCTCCCAGGTAAGTCTTAAATGTACTAAAAAAGATGCAATGCAAGACCTTAATTCTCTTTTTGTCTTTACTCTGAAGAACCACATAGACTGTAACAGCCTTATAAAAAAAAAATAAGGTATGTAAAAATATCTATACACAATATTGCCTCCATTTTTCTCTCTGCTCTTATGACTTCTCCTTCCTGTCCCATAGAAATCCTTCTCCCTCATCAGGCTCTCTATGGTTTTCCCCTGTTTTATACACTGCTGGTCACAATTTGAGCCATCAAGCACTTCCAAAATCCAATGTGATATCTCCTGACAAAGCCCTGAATGCATTAACTACCTTAAGTTTCCCAAGTTTTGCAAACCGTAGGGATTACAAATCCCCCACATATTGTAACAAACAGAAGAGCAGCACTAGCCTGCCCCTTTTCTGCTTTGGTTCTGTTTTCTCTCTACCTCTCCTTGTCTTTGTCTGCTCTCCCAAAGTTTTCCATCCAGGTCTAGCAGAACTAAGGAGAAGGATCTATTTTCAGTCTGAACAGCAGAACTGATGTTCAGAACTGAACCAGGCCCAAGCATTTAAGTTACAGTAAGAAGTGAGAAAGAAATAGCTGTGCTATAAACATGCTGTGTCCTGACAAAAGTGACAGATTCAAGGACCAGAAGTTTCCACTTTCCCTCTCTGCCAACAGCAGGGAATGCAAAGCAAAAAGACTCTTGTAGGTACATCTGAATAACTTATGGGCCACTCATGGGTGCAAATGTGTAATTCTGCACTACTTCAGTGAAATATATTTTCTGTAGATGCAATTTTGGAGGGCATTCCTCAGCCTCAAGAGCTGGGATCTCCCAGCACAGAGATCTGTAAAGCCCAGGAACAGGCCTGTTCTCCTGACTCATCTACTGCTCACATAACAGAGATGGAGCTGAGATGCAGTGTAACTTCTGGAAGACACAACCAAATGCAGTAACAGGATGCCATTTCAAGAGAAAACAGCATCAGAAGGAATCAAGCAGATTCCACACCAGCAGCACCAGCACTGGCAATGCCCTGGCTCTGCGTCGTGCAGAGATTTTGGCTGTGCAGGGCTGCCAGCAGTCGTGCCCTCACCTGCCCTCTCCCCTTTGAGGGTGTCCCACACGTTGCAGTTGAAGTCGTCGTAACCCGCGAGCAGCAGGCGCCCGCTCTTGGAGAAGGCGACGGAGGTGATGCCGCAGATGATGTTGTCGTGGGAATACATCATCAGCTCCTGGTCCGCCCGCAGGTCAAACAGCCGGCACGTGGCATCGTCAGAGCCCGTGGCAAACGCGTGGCCGTTGGGGAAAAACTGCAAGGGTTCATGGAGACACCGAGAAAACGCACTGGTCATGCCTCAGCTGAACAACATCACACCATTATTGTACCGGGCAAAGGCAGAAATATCCGCGTGCTGAAAAATGCGTGTACACAGCTACTCAAGGGAACACCTCTGGAACAGTACTGGGGACACCTGAGTGACTGGAATGGTAGCCAGGCAGTGGCTGCGTGTGTGCTGTAACAGGAGTCACAGGGGATGCCACTGACTCCTACAAAACAAAGCAAACCCCAGCTCTGCACATCCTGGCTGAAGTGGAACACGGTGTTCCATCCTGAGCTGGTCAGCCAGTTTGGCTCAGCCAAGACAGAGGACTGCAAACAAGCAAATCAATTTCCTAAAAAAAACTACTCCAAATCTGAGTTATTCTCTCAACAGCAATATTGATTGAAATGGGAATGGAGAGAGCCCAGCACATCTCAGGGTCCAGGTCTAAGTATAGGAACTGCATTTTTGTACTGGTCATATGTTTGGTATTTTCTCAGCCTTAACAATTTTTCATGTTTATCAAAAACAGATGCAGCTTCAACTTACATTTCTTTCTCTATTTACCAGAGCCTGGATCTTGCAGATCAGAACATAGTGTTACTATGACAGAGGGGAAATATAATCCAGTTTCTAAATATTACCACATTATTCCAGGGAATATTCAACATCAATACTGATTTTAATTGCCTTCCAGGGTATTTCACTGAAAGCTCTTTTAGTTCAACAAAAAACTTTACGAAGAGGATGCTTGGCTGTGTTGCACCCTCTCAGTATATTGATTAAATATACTGCCACACTTCAACAAGTTTCCCTAGTCAATTCTTTACTTCTTACAAAAAGTGATGCCTCAGTTACTGAATAAAAACACAGGTGAAACTATTCCAGGAACTGCATCACAGATGATGGCAATAATAATTCAGTTACAAAGTAGATTGTAAGTTATTATACAACCTTCTCCATTGCACACAATTTTAACATTCTCTACCCTAACTAATTGATTTTAAATCAAGGTAGCTCAGTAGACTCTAAACTGAATTCATGCAAATGTAGCCTTTGTCCTCCCCCTTTCTTCCCACGTGGAAAGAGGAGGATCACTTACACAAACTGCATTAATGTCTGACACGTGCCCTGTGAAGGACTGCCTGCACATTCCATCACGGATATCCCAAAGCTTTGAGGAGGCATCGCAGGCACCCGAGACAAAAGTCCTCATGTCTGGACTCAGAGAGAGGCTCATCACATCTCCAGTGTGCCCAGTGAACGTGGTGGTCTGCTGGCCAGTTTCAATATCCCACAAAGCACTGCAGATGAAGTTAACACAGTGTCATTATATCAGAGTTCAAGTTTTAAATACAAATTAAGGCACTGGAGAGGAAAAAAAAAGGAAGAAAGAAGGTGGGGGAAGGCCAACAGAGCTCAAAAACTCACCAAGTGGTGTCTCCTGAGCTAGTGACAATTTGGTTGTCATCTAGGAAGCGACAACAGGACAAGTATCCTAAAAACAAAACAATTGTGTAAGGTTTTGACCCAGGAGTAATGATTGAAGGTTCAAATGCAAGAACAGCATCCAGATTCTCTCCCAGCCAGTCCATAACCAGCACAAGCACTGCCAGCCCGAGGCAGGACAGTTTGTTTCCCTGGTGCAGTGGCAGCAGGAGAAGCAGAGCATGGCTGACCTGTGTGCCCCGGCAGCTCCCGGCTCACGCGCACGTTGCCCTCCCTGGTTTTCAGGTTGTAGATGGAGCAGATGTTGTCCAAGCCCCCGCAGGCCACGTAGTTACCAGAGGGAGCATAGGCACAGGTCATCACCCAGGAGGACCTCAGGGGGATGGCATGCATCTGCAGAGACACACAGCTCCTGGTCAGAGCACACCAGCACCAGGGGCACCCCCAGAGCCAGTAATGGGGTTTACAACATCCCATCCAACTCACTGCACTGCACACACCCACACCTCCTGGGCTGACAGATACCTGCAGGGCACATTCACAGACCTTCACTGAAATTACAGTACCTTATTTCATAGCAAAGCTATGGTACACTTAAACATTTACAATGTTTGTTCATTCTAGTTAAGATTTCTCTGTCCTGCTTTTTTACATCTTTAAACTATGGGTTGTAAGACAGGATGGTTGTCCCCATGGAGACTGCACAGTTTACAGAAGCACAGCTCCACTCCACACCACCTAAGCTTTTCCCTAACAGTTGTTTTTCCAAACCCAAAGCACTCTTGTAAATTCTGAGGTTGTGTATTTCTATAATTCAAAACCAATTTTGAATTAGTTTTAGAAGCAACACCACACACAGAGCTACAGCTACTGTACTAGAAAAGTAAGAGTGAAAATGTTACACATTATTATGTAATTAACTATTGCCTCAGAGACAACCTACAACACATCTCTAGTGCTCACCTAGCCATGAAAGGAACAAAAAGAGATTGAATGAGAAAGACTGCTTTTGATTTTTGACTTGCAACCATGGTAAAAAACAAATATAAGCCCATTCAAACACACAAGTTATACATGAATTATTGATAAGGATTATAAATAACTACCTTATTTGTTGTATAACTATCCCAAATAATTAATTTTCCATCTTGAGAAGCACTCACTAGTAGCCTAAATATGAACACAAAATAAAATATGTTAATAAGAAACAAACAAAAAAATCTCAAAATAGACATACATCATACATGATTATCAAGTGATTCATAAGTTTCATAATTTTTTTATTACCCTCTACTTTTTCATTTTTATTAGAGTGGTGCATTTGTTGGAAAAAGTCTGCAAAGATCTAGATCACCTGACTGAGGAATGCCATGGGGACTCGTGATTAAAAATGAACACAAATGAAAACACATTTTATGGATTCTCTCCACAACTGCTTTGATTATTCATGTAACTACACAGTTACACGAAAGCAAATAAGGAATTTAGGCAGAAATAAATCTTGAGAACAGATTCTAGATTAATTCCTCTCTGGAGGACATGATACAGAGCAGACCACGAGGCAGTGTTTACACCTCACCATCAGCTGCTCTGAAGACAGCAAAACAAAACTCTAAGTTACTTTTCCCACTATGTACAAAAGTATCTTGTTTTCAATGAAATAAAAGTTTGTCAGTAAAGTTTCCAAGTCCCTACCACAAAAGTTACATAATTACTTAACATCTTGCAAAGTACAATATACAACATTACAAAAAATACGCCTCATCACATATTCTCTTGCTTCAACAGACTCAAAAACTTCAGTTAAAAGTGAAAGAAGGAGAAGGTAAAATATCTATGGCAAGAACAGGCGAAGTACCTCTTCTCTGAACCCCCACGAGTGGAGTTCTGTGATGCCCTGAAGGGCACAAACACCATTCCATGAGGCTCCCAGGACCTGACACTAAACTGCAGGTGCCAGTGTGACCTGCAGCCGTGCACTGGCAGCTCCCCTGTACAAACCTGGAGTCGGATCCCCAGTGCATGGCATAGATTTTGGCTAAGTGACCTCTGAGCGTGCGCCGGGTTCGCATTTGGATCCGACCCACGGAGTCCAGACTTGTTGTGATCTAAAAATAAACAAAACAAACCCCTGAGATACTGGAAACTATTTTTAATGCACAAGATAACAAAAATACATTTGAACTTTGATAGAGTAGTATCTATCTTGGCACACAACAAAAACCATTAAAAAATAGGATACTGGTGTACACCCAGCAACACCGACACAAACAACAGATTTTACAGCAGACAGACATAACACCCTTCACAGTGGCTACTAGGAAATTTCAGGAAGCTCCTTTCAAATACTTCTACCTTATACTAGGACTATTTCAGATTATTAAATCTCAAAGTTTTCAATTTAAACCAATGAAAGAAAATGCTCCAGTATTTGCTGCACTGTTACTTTTTAAAGCATTTAAAAAGTAAATGCTTTTTAAAAGTAAAGTACTTTTTAAATGCAAGATAATCCTGTTTCCAAAAAACTGCTAAAAGATGTTTATTTAAGTTTTCTAAATATATTTAACACAATAAACATATGCTACTTAAAAGGTAAACTGGAAGCAGGATCTATTAAGATGGTGGGAGGGTTTTGACTGGTTGAGTTTTTTTGCTCTTTTGTTTATTTGGGTTTATTTGGTGGGGCTTTGTTTAACTTTAAATAACTGTAAATACACTGTACATCTCCAAAGGCTTCTTTCACTTTATTCTTCAGTTACTAAACAGGAACATGCTAGAGTCACAAACTGATATTTTTATTTTTTTTATCTCTCAAGTAATAGCCTACACAAAGAACAGGAACATACCTGAGCAAGAGTTGTGTCACTACAGGCTTTCCTGGCATCCTGAAACAAAAAATGGAACAAGCTGAATTGGAAAGGCAACACTGAGCATCAACTGAGAGGGTCTAAAGGAAAAGTAACTCTTGAGCTAAAGTTCAACACACTCAAAGCCACACACCACCACCAACTGGCATGCCAATATTCCTTCTGTCACCCTAATCTGTTTTATAGTGCAAGGAATCTAAAAAGCAATGGCACACAACGAGGGGTAGTGGAGGAAGAGGGACTTAAGAAAGGCCATGCCCCAGCAGCCTTTGAAGCTCCCTTTCTACAGACTATGGGATTCAAAGGCATTTGGAGCCGTCCTGAAGTCCCAGTGCCTACCCTTTTCCCTGTATTCCTTCCCTGGGGTGGATGTGCTTGCTCAGGGTGTGCTGAGCACAAGGGAAGAACTGATCCACCTGGAAAAGCAACCACACATTACACAGGATTAGCAAGCTCTGTGCCACAGGAGGCTCTTGCACAAATTAACCCTCTTGCTGGTTGGGAGAGGCAGGATCTGGGGAGCAGGACAGACGACAGCAGGATTACCAAAGCTTAGTGACTGTGTACTTGACACAAATTGAAGGGGAAAAATGGCCCAAAACACCCTCACCTATTTCATGGAATGGGTGGTGCTCAGATCTCCACACAGACACTCCATGGTTTTCTCCTTATCTCAGACTCTATGGACACAGGACTTGCCTCCTGCATATGACTCAACCTGACCTAGAAAACAGACTTGACTTTCATCTGCACAATTCAGAGTCCCAGACTGAACCTCTGACACAGGTGAGCTCCACTGAGCCTCACCTGCAACACTGATTGTGCAAGACCTGGTTTTAGTGCCAGCTGTGACTGCACTGCTCTCCTGCAGCTCAGGGCCCTCCCCAGAACACAGAAACAGGCACATAGCCAGCACCTCCTTCTGAGAAAAGGATTTAAACTGGCTTGAAGTTAGACAGAAACTGTGCAGCACAAGTTGAAATTAAAGTTATCAACATTCATATTGAAGGACCAGCCACAGAACCCTCTCAACTCCTGGCAATTTCTCCAACTTGTGCAACCACTGAAGCAGGCACCCAAAAACCCCCCAAAAAAGATGGTGCCTCTTCACCAGCACTTCCTGTGTCCCTCCAAAGTTGTCTGTGCAGGAATGGCAACATCCCCTTTGAGAGCAGGAGCAGAAACATTTGCTCACACATTTTGGAACTGCCTCAGCACGTTCAGACTGGGATCTTCAATTTTTTATAAGCTCTTGCTTGAGAGTTACTTGACATTGCAACTTTAACATTTCTTAAGTGCATGTTTATTTTGACCACCCTTTATAGCTCTCCTCCCAAAAAGCAAGCCTGAGAGTGGATTAAGTCATCTCAACTTATTTTTATAATGTCTGAACTGTAGAAATATTTATAAAATGTTGACGTCTGGAATCAGGAGGGGTTTAAAATACCAGAGCAGCAAATCCCTTAGCACTCAGGACTTATTTCATCCACAGGAAGAAACATACTGGATTTTAAACATGTTTGTTGATTTGTCCTGAAATAGCTGAAAATGTTCAACATAAAATGAATTCTGAATGCAGTCTGAATGAAACAAAGCATTTTTTTTCTCTTTAAGAGGATGCTATTAGCAACTCCTATTATTTGAGGCTGTCTAATACTTGCCATACAATTGGCAAAATTGCAGGAAAAAGAAAGTTTCAACAGGCTATTTTAATTCTTACCTTGAAACTGTATTTCTACACATGCATCATAACAATAATCATTAGTGTCAAAATATAAAAAAACTCCTCTCTGTAATTGCAGATTTTTCTCAGTTTGTGCAGTAGACAATGCAAAATTTGTGAGAAAAATCTAACTGCTTGATCAGTGTGCAGCGTCCAGACTTTCCTAGTACACACTTCAGATTGCAGTTTTTTCCCCAAACTACATGTATTTTTTTTAATGTAGTGTGTTATTTGTCCAAAACGTCTGGTTCAAATGACATTGTGCCAAGTAAGCAATACTTCTAAAAATCATTATCCTCAATTTCAAATTCTCACAGTGAGGACACACGTATCACATGGGAACTTCATTACAGACAGAACTAGGAATTAACTTTAACCATCAAGTCATCTGACAGCTATCTGGCAATTCATTGTTCAGTGTTCCAACTTCCTGCACTAAAAACTCCTGCAGTCTCAGGCTGTACATTGTCTGTGCACAGACCAGAGCTCCAGATGCATGGGAAGACACAGGCGCCCACATCACCTAGATATGGCAAAAATAAAATTAAAAGTCATTAAACACTTTTAAAGTATTGCAGACTGAAGTCCATTGGGGATCAACAGCTCTGCACTGCAGTTTCTACACCTTAGGACACTGTTAGGTGGACCTCACTTCTAGGCATAAAAGCTGATCTTCTGTGATTATATTGCATATGATACTGAGTATCAGACAAAACCCAAGAGTTGTCAACAACTAACGCAGCAAAATGCTAGCTATACACAAAACATCAAATGCTGACATCTCTTTTTAGGTGTGCATCAAAAATAATTCCTGAAAATAACCAGCCCAGTAGATATTCTTGGCACTTAAAAACTCCTGTTTTTCAGATCCTATACCCATCCCAAACAAAGACTGTGCAATGATTTAATAAGCAAGATAAGCAGTCATCTCTACAAATATGGAATTGCATTATTTGGTCAGAAAGTTTCATGGACATTAAGTGATCAGGAGCATTGTTAATTGCCTATTAATCTGAAGTCAGAATTAAGCACAAGGTATCCAAGCCTGCACTCATATGCCAAGAGGCAATCACCGATTGCCAGTGCTGAGCCAAGGAACTCCAAAGGTCATATAACCATGGTTACTCAGCTACATCTGATAGACCCAGTTACAAGTTTGGGTGGTAAAGTTACAAAGGAAATGTTAAATCAACCTAAAGCCACAAAATGGAGTCATTACCCAAGAGCCAATCAGATTGTTATGCTGTAAAATTTAAAAAATAAGCAAACGTTCCTGCAGCACAGTCTAAGCCCTCCAACTTGCCTGGTAGCTCTTTCTTCCCACAATGTTGCATGAAACCAGACTCACTGATTACCAAGACTGAACAAAGACTTAACTGTCTCCCCCAACACAGCATAATGATAAAGTCTTTACACAGCATGCAGAGGAAAAACTGAAAAATTATGTACCCCTTTTAGCAGTGTAATTCTGTAATAAAGCTTAAATTGGAAAAAAAAATAGTATTTTAAACTAGAAATTATTTGCATCCTCTACAGAGCTGGTGGAAGGGGCAGCCAGTGGCACAGCACTGACTACCTTGTCTTTGCACAGTGTATGAAGTGAGAACAGGACAGAGCTCTCCCTGGATGGCACTGAATGAGCAGCATCTGCCCCCAGCACAGCCCTGACACATGAAGTGTGTTCAGCACAAGGCTGACACCACCCAGCAGCCTCACACCTCGCAGGAGACACCACACAACAACTGCTGCCAGCAGATGCCACGCTAAAAAAAGCCTCTGTGCATGCAGCATATTCCAAGAAACCTGTACTCTTCACTGATAGAAATGTCTGCAAATAAGCCATTCCCATATAAATTAGATTCATGAAGGCTCCATGCTTTCAAAATTTTGATGAAAAATAAACAGACTTTGAAGATCCTTATTATACTTTACTGAAAACTGCATCACTGACATATAAATGCACATTGCAAAAGATTCCTGGAAGACTGACTGGGCATGACAGCTCGTACTTGGTTTATCTTCACTGAGTAAATACAACTGAGAAATAGCCTGTATGGGGGTATCAGCATTTAATAAAAATAAACTCAACAGGAAGCCAAGTAACATTGCTTGCAGAAACGACATCCACTCTGGAAGGCTCTCTCACTCTCCCTGCTTTAACCTCAGGCTTCTCAGGGGTCACTTCTAGCCCAGGACCAAGCTTTTCCAAGACCTTTTAGTTAAACTTGTCATGCCTAGGTTCTAGAAGTTTGCTGCTCCCTTCTGTTTTTAAAAACCTAGAACATAAAACTTGAAGAAACACATACACCTCCAGCACCAAAACTCAGCAAACTTCAACACGAAACATTTTGTTCAAGACATATTACAAATTCACTTCATTATACCAGTGGCTTTTCTGATTTTTACTCAAATACTCTGCAAGTATTTTAAGCTCTGCCTAAGTTAAACAGGAACAACTGATAGATCTTTACAGTTTATTCCCTTAAAGGAGGAACTTTATCATGGAAAATAAGCAATTGCCAATTCTTACTCTGATTTGGTTTCGCAGCTGCTCTGCCTCCTGCCGTAACTGCTCCAGCTCACTCATCTTCTTCAGCCTCTATTTCTCACACTCCACTGGTGAAGAAAACCTGCCAAGAAGGGGGGAAGAAAGAGATACTGAAAGTTATTTTTCTCCTCTTTAAAAAACATAACAAAAACCCTAAGAATCTGTGTATATATATATTTTTATTCTGCTTTTAGAAAGGCTTCCAAATAGTCATTCCCTTCTTTACACTGTGTTAATGAATTTGGCAAGACCTAAGTGATTTTCAATTCCTGAATTACCACGAAAAGCAGAATTGAGTGAAGTCTATTTTGAATATAAAACCAACTGTCAACAGAACCACCCACTGTACTTTATAAACCTGTTTTGTAGCAGCTCCCTGCTCCCCCGCCCAGGAATCTCTCGTCAGTCTGTGCCCCGGGATGGCAACACAGAGCACAGGCTGCAGGTACCCCCCGAATTTAGCCCTAGGCTCAATGCAGTATCACAGGGCTGTGATACAGGAACCTTGCACAGGACATCCAGGGTAAATTTGGTTTTAATTGAAGATGAAATTTTTGAATCCTAAACTACAGCTGAAATAACAGATTACCTCCACTTTTTCCTCTTATTTTTTTCAGGCAAGGCGCAGTGATCTTTTCACTTCAAAAGCAACCAAGGAGTGAGAAGGGATAGCAAAGACCAAACCTAAAAGCATCCTTGTGCTGCTACAGCCCTCAGCTCCATCTGAAGGAGGACTCAAAGCAAACTCTATAAGAAGATCAATTAACACTAAGACCACATGCAGGCACACTTTCAGGTTAGTAATTTTTTTTCTAAATCAGATTTTTGCATTCGATTTTTTTCAGTGTGTTGAACAAAGTTTCCTCAGATCAATTTTCATTTTTTTTTATCCCCAGCACAGCAGTGCAGCCAAACACCACTAGAGACCTCTTAAGTCTATTCACACGCATGGAGACTTCAAAATCCTTGCAGTGAAAGCAATATCAGCAAGTAAATTGCTCACAGACAAGCCAAGCACTTATTTGTAATTTTTTCATGACAGAAAAAGCACACCAGAAAGGTGATGATAGTGGTCCCATGACATTATATAAAAAGCCAAAACACTTCTAGCTTGTAGAAGAAGACAGACAAGTCAGACTACTACTCACAAAATGAAAATTGAGGAAGGAAGGAAAAGAAGCAGGAAGAAGAACCCATTCAAAATGTTAGTCTATGCTTCCTATTTAGTCCACTGAAAAATGGCCAAAAAACAGAGGAAAAAAGGTCACTATGTGTCTGGTAAGATGCAGACCTCTGGGGAAACTCCTTTATTTGGTCTGGCTGCTGGTTCTCTGCAGTTCAATAGTGATGTGCTCTAAAAGACTGACTGAGGAAAGGTTTTTTCCATCTATAAAACACCACTCATAGATTTAAAAGAGTGAGAAGTTCTGGTTCAAAGCAATTTACAATAAAAAAAATCATCCTTGGACTAACAGTTTATACAAGGTGTTTGAGAGCTACAAAGTTTATTGCTGCTCAAGAAGAAAAGTATCTTCAGTAATTACCTATCTACTTCCTTTCAGTCTCACAGGTATCACTTCAAGTCCATTTCAGAACCAAATATACCTTAAGTTGGATCATCTCCAAATCAAAACACATCATCATCAGTAGAGGGATGGTGACTCAGTTCTAACCAGTATTTCCAGCTACGTGGAAGCAAACCGTGAGGTTCACACATTTCTATTCCTTAAACCTGTGCTCTGTTCAATTACAAACGTGTTGTAATTCATATGGAAATTCTTGAGGAGACTTCTCCATTTCCTACTGTGTTCTTTTTTCAGAAGCCCAGACTATTTAACACTGCTGAATGCACAGCATGCATAACATACCAGCCATCAACACTCATGTCCAATTTTAAACATTAAGCATTAAAAACATGACTTTAGCACATGCATTAATCACATACCTTTACAGGCTATCGAGTTTAATTACAACCTTAATGCCTTTAATGGGGATACCTCTATGAAATATAGCTCCACTTTCAGTTCTGACAGTGTCAAATTAACCTTTTCAGTATGATTTTCCCTTTTTATTCCAGAACCTACTCAAAGGTAACACAGACAAAACAATGGTCTCAAAGGTCTAAAGCCAGCCAGCCATGCTGCCTGCCAACGTTTAGTACTCTTGTATGCTATTTATAACAGGAGATAAAGATTCCAAGCTGAGAAATTGATGGATCTCTAATTTTCTGAGAAGGGAAGTCAGCTTCTGCCCTGTGATGTGCCACACACTTCAGTGCTCTGTAGACAGTCACTTCACATTCTCACAGAGAATTACTGATCATAAAGAAAGTGACATTCTTCACAACTGGAAGCACGCATGGCCAGTCACAAGCACCCAAAATTAGGGCATTTTTCTATTCATAGGTGAAGTTGTGAGCAGATTTGAGAATGAGCTGTAGCACTGCACTGGCAAAGATCATCAGTGACAATTCTGTACATAAAGTTAATGTTAATTAATGTCACTCATATCAGCACTGTTCACCACTAATGCCATTTCTGCACCAGCAGCTGCACAGCTGTTAAAACTTCACAGCTTTAAATCGTGTTACACTTCTCCAAGTTCCTACATGGACAAACTCCAGAAGCCTTCTCACTCACCCACATGTCTTTAGTTTAAAAATAATTCTGAAGCGAATAAAAGGATAATGATCCTTCATATTTTTGAAAGAAACTTTTTTAGTAGTGGAAAAGCCCTAGCAGCACCAGCACGTTCAAAATCTGCAAAGCCTTAAGCATTACTGCTCAGTAGAAATGTGGTTCAAGGTCAAGCTATACCTCAATGAGCAGAGCTGCCTTCAAACCAGCACACACTTCCACAAAATCCAGGTTCACTTTAGAACTGGTTCGCTCTAGCTTTAAGCATTAAAGTCCCTTTCCAGTACACAGCAGTTGAACAGCTAACTCTGAGATACTAAGCTATGTATAAACACCAAGATACTACAGTAAACAAACTAAGTGCAGTTCAACTATTAAATTGAAGTGTATCCAACAGTGTTGCACTGCCTGGCAGCAGATCCCAATGCAAAGGCTTGTGTGTTCAGATCATCACCCACCATTAAGGATTTAGCAGAACTGGGAGAAAGATGCTTCCACTTGGGATTTTTGCTTCTTTTTCAAGCACTATTTTCATGAGCCCACAGGAAGCTACAGAAACTGAGTGGGCAGGGAGGAAGCGCTCACGGATGCATTTCCAGATTCACGCTAACTCTGCAAGCAGCATCTCTGAACTCCTGTGGGAACATCTTACTGATGTCACCAGACTCACAACAGCAACACAGGAAGATAAGCACATGCTTGGAAGCTTGGAACTCGTGGATGTACCTGTGTCTGTTTTAACACTTTTGATACTTCAGCAGTATGGTTACCATACTACTGAGGTAGTTATGTGCAAAGAGCATTACCCAGACTAGATTTACTTGCTGTAATATTGTGATATGAAACACAGAAGGACACAGACTGAGATGCTTGGCAGCACTGGCAAAGCAAAGGCTGCATCCTACAAGCCTGTCCTCACTGCAGAGAAGCAAGACACCACCACAACCTTGAAGTGTGCTACCAGGCACCAGGAAAACAACGTGGTTTTATTAGATTAATTGCTGGGACTGCTTTGACAGGGCTTACAAAGATTGCCATGAAGAGAGGTGATCTCTGTGTTGCAGATTTTTCCTCATACAAATTACTGAAAACCTCAATGGATTCATCACCAACCCATACCAGGTTACAAAGGACAAGATCAAAATACTAGAGCCTGGAAGGAGTGCAGCTTCACAGCCTGGAAAACTCTTTATTCCACATACAAATTTTCCCAGGAGCTCAGCTTCACCATGCTTGGTTATGTACACAGCAAAGCTGTCAGCTCTTGCACCTGTATGGGCAGAAAGAGTGAGTGAGGATTCCTCCTGCCATCTCAGGTGACTGGGGGTAACGTGATGTCTACTTCTCTGATGTTTTCATAGTTTTAATAAATGTTAAATCAGAGAAAAAAATATTCTGAGTTTGCTCAGATGCAGAATGCTCGTGGTATCTGCTTTTCAGCATTCAGAGGTAGCACCTCTGATGAAAGAGGTCAGATGCTTCTCTTCAAATACAACTCATGATGTGCACGATGTGCTGTCAACAGTTCCACCCGCTGAGGCCTTGAGGGGAAGAGCAACAGGACAGAGAAGAACCTTGTAGAACCTTTGGTAGCTGAGTGTGCCACTGCAGGACACCCAAACCAGAAGGAAATGGAGTCAAGGACACGAGATGCTGCCATCAGAGCACCAGCACGGGGGGCTCGCTGTGGGCACTGACTTGGTGCAGCCAGGGAGGCACATCCTTGCCCCCAGTCATTTGTAGGCTGAACTGCATCTCAGTGCACTTGTACAAATGAATTTACTGATACCAAAATAAAGTGCCTCCCAAGGCAAAATAATTAACTAAGTCAGATTCCACAGTATATCTAGTGCCAAGAAAGCCACTGCCAGGCTGGAGTGCTCCACAGATAAATTACTCCTTGCACTATTCCTGATTCAGTAGCAGCATCATTTGCTAAGAGTTTAATTCTTCATCATACAGGCAGGCAGTGAACAAATTACCCCAGGGTCTTGTCTCCAAAGTACTCTCTCTGCAACCTATAGACTCAAAACTTTGTGGCTGGAAAAACATGATTTTCTCTGCAAGAGTTACTAGAGAAGTGCAAATATGCCCTAGCCCACAACAAAGGTTTGCTATTTTTGTGCCATATATAGAGAGATTAAAGGGACTGCAGAAAGAACAGTCTGTTCGACTGGATTCTTAAGCACTATCAAAGAGTTCTTTAAGTAAAAATTCCATTTTGTATCAAAAAATCTGTCCTTTAGAACTGAAATAAATGCTTACCTACATGTTATCAACCTCAGGTTTTCAACTCCTATGCAGCAAGATCTCAAAGTGATCAACAGATAGGAGGAGAAAGGAGGTTCCACATGGCTTTCATGTGATCATCCCTACTAACTGTGTTAACACACAGGTGGCTAAACATAAGGAATGCTAACTATAGCACTTCACTAAATATAGGGGAAAGACACCCAGAAATACTCCAGCTCTCTCAATGGAGATACATTGGTAACTCACAGACATGCTGTGGACAATGGGTTCTGCCTCTGGAGCTGAGCCCTGCCAGCACACACAGACCAACACTTTATATATTCAGGATGTGCCAGAGAAGATTTGACAAAACATTTCTTCATTTAGTGACACTAAACAAGACTTTGGCAGCTTTGCCCAGTCATTTATGTCCCCCCAAAGCCATGAATAGAGAAGAACAAAAAGAGGTTTTATCTCTTACAGCCTGAAGATAATGGATTGACATATTCAAAATCTACAAACTTGGACACAGTGGACAAAGCCTCACATCAAGAGAAATCTCTGCCTGCAAAACAGTCATTTAAAGTTAATGCATTAATGCTATGCTGAAGTTACATACCTTCATATACAGCAACTATTTCAGGTGGAATTTTACATAATGTATTTTCTATGGTAGAGCTGTTTGAGAACCACACACACACTCAGCTCTCCAGTGAAGAAAATGAAACATTTAATGGCTTTTTTTACTATATCTTGGCCCTATGCTTGCCTCTCCTTTGTTTCTCAGAGACCTTTCCAGCTGTCCATTCTCCCAAGCCTTCTTTGTTCTGCCTTGTAGGAGTACTGCATCAATAAACAAAGACAACAACGCAAGGAGCTTTTATACTGGTCAACTAATACTTGAAACCCAGGAGAATAATGCTGGGATAAGTTGAAATAACAGTATACAAGGGCTGTAGTCGCCCCATTGTGTACCTTGGTCTTTATCTCTCCTCTCAAACCTCTTGAGTACATCTCCCTCCTTTCTTTATCTTTAATGTATGTTTTGAGGAGTGCACTAACTGCAGAACATCTTACACACATCAGTTAAGTAAGAAAACAATGGTTATTCCCTCAAAAAATGGTTACAAATTAGAAAATAAGCCTGGAAATCTGAACTGAATCTTTTCCTTAAGATTTCTGTACATTCATTTTGTCAGAAGGAATTAATTGCCACTCTGATTTCCGATCCCCAGGCAGATGCAAAGGAGAGTTCTCCCATGCTCAGGGCCTCTGGTCTCCCCAAGAAGAAAACAGGAAGCAGCCTGGGTGTGACCTCGCTCGCTGAGGTCAGTGCTATTGTTGCACTTCTGCACATTTTGGAAGTGTTTTAAAGTGATATGTCTCCATTATAGCTTTGGTACAAAAACAGGAAATAATCAACCAACGCCTCTTGAGAGGAAGGGTATGAACAGAGCTTGCTTAAACACCCATTCCTCTAAGAGATACCATCCCCAATTTTAAGGGACCAATGAATGGGTGTGCTCAGAACTGCATGGACAGCTGGAATGGAGAGGTGACAGGAGAGACTCAAGCGAACTGCAAATGAGTGGAATTCAAGTGTCACCTCCTGGTGTGCCCAGGTGCTCTGAGCAGTTACAGCAGGAACACAACCCCACCCACCAACCGGGTGGCACAAGCAGTTTCAAGGCAGCAATATTGTTCCTTCCTCCCTTCACTAGAACACCTCAGACCTACTCAAAGTAAAGAGCAGAAATATGTGCCATTTTATACACATGGACACACTCAGCCAGGGATTTTAACAGGACTTTGAAATAAGGCCTGCCACATCAAAACACTTCTGTTTACCACAAGAACTACTTGCAGTTGTCAACAGAATATAAACCTCTGTGTTCACCTTCAGCCTTGAGCACTGTAAACATCACCCTTGAGCGTTTCTCAGCCACAGAGGGGAGCAGAGGAAGCAGCAGCTGAGCACGAAGCCATGGCTTGGCTCAGAGAGAGAGAACCCACATGGGCCAGGCTGGAACTGGGTCATCTTCAAGGTCCCCTTCCAACCCAAACCACGCTGTGGGTCCACAGGGGCCAGCCCCAGCCACCAGGGCACGGCCCGGGTTGGGTTTGGTGGCTGGTTTGATTGCAGTTTCCATGGAGGACAAACACCAACAAACACTGACCCTGTCGACAGCAGTCACAAAACAGACAAAGGAAATCAGTTTAGAAATTAAAGTGAAGTGGTTCTTAAGTTTACTCGTAAAAAAACATCATTGACTTGAGACTGTTGCTCTTCATTTGGCTAACAGCTCATGAGACTGGTGTCTTAAGCCTAGAGACATGAGAGTTTATTTCTAACCAGCTAAAAAGTCTAAGCCACATTCATAAAACACATATAGAAAGACCTTACTCTTCTTAACCCACACACACTAGATTCTAGAAAAAAAAGCCTCAAGAAATTCAGTGTTAAGCATAAGGCTGAGAAAAGCACAGGAAGAAAGGAATTTTTTACTCATGAATATTTCACAGTCCAACAGTGATTTTTCCAAAATTAACATTCTTGCATCTTATATTCATTATGCTCGTTTCCAGGTCAAAATGTTTTGGTACATAAGCACAGACTTATTTTTATCACACTCGCTTGCAAACAGAACTTCATGTGAAATTCAAATTATCTTGTCTTTAGTGACTATAATAATGGTTCCCCAGTAAAAACTTGGTTCACTGACCTCAGGACACTCCTTTACTGCACAAATCATTATTGATTTTGCAATTCAAAACATGTAAGAAATGGCAAGAAAGATCTTAATGAAGCAGAAAGATACAACTCTAAGTAAGAAGACAGAGATGGTTCCATCCCAATTTCCTCCTTGGGGACAGACAGGTGGACACACATATGGAGTGAGCTGAGGGCTTTTGTCTCTTCAAATACCCAGAAGCTATTTTAACATTTTAGTAGGAGAAGTGTACTGCAGAGTGACAATTCAAAGTCATTTTCAAAGACCCTCATTTACATTTAAATCCATCTCCTAAGCAAGTTTGACTTTGGATTTTTTTAAGGGGCTAATGCATTGGCATTTCCTGAAGTGGCATCATGTAGGGCCAAGCAGTGCTATGCATATAAAATCTGGTCTGGCACCTACGGGCACAAAAGATTACTGAAGCAGCCTCCTGTTATCTGAGAGTGAGCAGACTGCACAGTGTGCATAAAAAGCACAAAGTGCACAGAAAATTTTAGGTTTAAAGTCAGCAGAGAAGATACATATTAAGAGAAACTATAGTGTCTACAGGCAAAGTGCCTCCATTCAGCTCGGATGACTGTTCACTCGCCTGCAATCATTTCTGGCTGACGGTTTTTGAAAGTTGAGCATTCTCAGTCTCTTGAGGAGCAGAAAGCCCAGCAGTACCAGTTACACACACACACACTGCATCCTTTCAAATGTCCCATCAGCTCAGGCGAAGCCATGCATTTGATGGATCTATGGTCCCCAGCACCCTTCCCTCGTCCCCATCCAGCACCACTCGCCCTCCCTTGGTACCGCAGTCACAGCGAGGCATTATGTGCTGAGCACAGCTTACAGCTGCACCCTTTCACAACAGAACAAGGCAATATAAACATTTGTGCTTTTTTTCATACCAGTTATCCAAAGGTCAGATAAAACTACTGCCCTCAGGTCTAATTTTAATTTTGCTTTTGGGTTCACAATACATTTCTGGTCAATTACTTGTGATTTGAAGCCATGAAAATTAAGTTCTCTTCCAGACTTGAGTTCAGGCTACCTTAGTAGGCTTTTCTAAAAAAAAACTTTTTGAGATTCACATTTATATGAGATGTATATACTTTAAAAAAATCTACCAAAAACCTCAAACTACAGAATGATCAGAAATCCAATGCTAGAAAGTAAAAACCCTATGTACTGTTTTTCACCCCTATTACTGCAAATATGGGATTAAGAGCACATGGGCTGTGTAGCTACTTCTGGTACCACTTGTGATGAGACTGATATATCTAAGCTATACTCCTTGGAATTCCCTTTAATGCTTCTCAAGCAGTAATGTCTGTTTTCAAACAGTTGTTTACTAAAGAAGATACAACATCCAATATTGAAGAAAGAAGCTAGTTAGGAACTAGTGCTACTGATTTCCTATCTCCACACTTGCAGGGCTCTCAAAACAAAGGCTGTCTTTGTAGAAGTAATTTCTAACTGGTCCAAAGTCACAAATTACCTATCTGCCTGGAAAGAAAATGGCCCTAGATGAAGTTTCCAACAGAAGAGGATAAAAGAAACAAACTGCTGCGGCAAAGAAGTACAATATTGATTCCCACCTGTAGTAGTCTTCCACAAAGTATAACTTTTATTTTTTATATGAAAACTTTTTTATGAACACATGATGCTCACTAGGTTATAAATAGCAGAATTCCCCTGTGGAGACAAAGCCTAAGGTTATAGAGAGCCCATGGCTCCACAAGCTGCTTTGCTCAAGGGTCTTTCCAATCCACTGGAACTTCTGCTGCTCTAAATGCTCCCTACTTGTCTCAGTCATGGTGAGCCAGGACAGCAGCTCAGCTAAATCCCTGTCTGTTCCAGCCCTCACCACAGAACAGACCCTGCTCTAAGGAGTCTTTTTGAGTTTAATGTTTGAGATATGCATTCCACCACTCGAGTCCTTCTCAGCAATGGTGACTGATGGATTGGTAAAAATGGCTAAAGATTCTTAAGCTCCTGCTTCCAGAAGCTACACACCAAGCACAGAGATGCCTGTGAATGAAAAGGCAAACACTGCCACAGCTCTGAAACTCTGCAGCAATTCAAATGTTTGCTTTGTTGGTCTTTCAGCTCTCATCCTGGCAGTTACCAAATCTCTATGATTCAGGGCCATGAGGTTTCTATATATTGAGAACAGAGAATTCCTTGAGCTTCTGAAGCAGCATCACCAGGAAAACTCAACTTTCTTCACTCCATCCCTTTCCAAAGTGCTGCTAGGATTTTGATGCCCATCTATCACCATTTGTAAGAACGTCCAACAGCTGAGCTGGAAAAATAATGCCTTAATGATTTCCCATCTCCAGCTACCTGACCTTCTAAATTAGCTGCTTTTTCCTAAAATATGAGCAACTGCAGTGAAGCATTCACATCATCGAATACTCGTTTACAGGACATTTACTCTGGACTACTATTTTATTTTTATTTTGCTGTATAAAAACACATAAATCCAGCTCTCTCTACAGGGATGCTTCCAAAACAAAGAAGTTTCTCCTTTTCTGGTGCATATCTTAGAAATTAAGGTTGTGTCTGTAGCACCAAAGCTACAGTTTTACTTCCGGGCCACCTCATTCTCCATACTTTCAATTAATTTTGTATTTAGACACCTTGTATTAAAAGTTCTTGAAAAAGCAATGAAGAAGTTTCTTGTCCAACAAGTGTCAGTCAGTGAGACTGAGAACAGGCATTCAGTGTCCTATAAAAAGCTGTAACACTTCCCTGTGGAGCACTGCTCTTCTCTCCTGAGATAGTCAGGAGCACCCAACCCCCCTGCTATGTCCTTCCTACCCTTCAATGGTAGGAAAATGGAACTAACGTCCTGATTAATTTCTCGAATTTCTAGGGCATCTGGACTTGATGCTGTCATGGAAACTTTGCTGTGCTGTTTTTTCAACTCTGCTTTATTGTGCCTAATGTTGCGACCACAACAAAACTTGGATCTTCCCATCAGCACCATGCACAAGCAAAGGGAAGGGCTCCAGTCTGCCTCCTCAACAGCAGCACAACATAAATACATCATCCTAAACCTAATTCATGTTTTTGGGGGGAGAGGAAGCTTTTATAGAATTTAACTACCTAAAACCTAGTGTACTCCATCTAGTGATTTTTAGTTACTGTGACGTTACATTGCACTGTCAAAATCTTCAAGTCAAATTATCAACGCTGATCAAGCTCACTAGGTACACACTAAATTTAGTGTGTGAAATCAGATTTTGACAAGCATAACATCTATACATGGAATCTGAATACTTTTTTCAGCTCAGTAACAACTAAGCTCAACTCAAATCAGGAAATGAAAAAAAAAAAATGTCTTCCTTTTCCAAGCTAGGAATAAAACTATTTTACATGAACAATCACCTAAAACAACCAATTATGACAAAATGGATCACCAGAAAAATACTCAGATCAAATATTTCTTTTAAACAGACCAATTTTAAATATCACGTTTCAGCAACAGATCATAAAAGAGCATCTTTAATTCTAATGCAGGACTTCAAATGCACAAAAATACCACAAAAATTGCATTTAAACATATAAGTATAAAATTACACAAGTGCAATTTATGTTAGAAATAATTACTACATATATATGTCTGAAAAAACATACAAAAAACAATCCAACAAGAATCAAATCATCAGGTTATCCTGAAACTGCCTGGATGTTCTGTGCTAGACTAGATGTTGACCACCTGAATTAATACCTGCATGATGAAAACAAACCAGGCAGGTCCAAGAGTTCCCACTGCTGATTGCAATGAGGTGATTTGTTCTTGTAAAGCTGCCAAGACAGTCACTGAAAGTAGCTCCAAAACCAATCTCATTTAAGAAGCACATTCAATCCTGGGATTGATTTTATGATTTAATTTTGTTCTCCTCCCCACCCCATTTGAAAATTAAAACCTTAAAAAATAATTTCAGTGTTAACATTACACAGCTCTTTTAATGTTTCAAAACACTGCGATTCACAATGACTCAAATATTTGGCTTACACTGAAAATCCATATGATTAATATTTGTCTGAGATCTAACATAAGAAGGAGGGGGAAAATAGCTCCTGCAGATTGTCAAACCTGTTTTGCCCCAGAGAACTAATTTTATGTAATAGGTGGCACTTGAGAGTGCCTTTTGCTCTTCAATACAAGCAGGCACTTCCATCTTTCCCCTTCTTTCCAGTTTAAGCCCTTTTAGAAGGCAAGAGATTGCAGGAGTTAAAGTAACTGAACCAAAATTTGGCTTAGTGTGTGTCAGCATTTCACTAACTTTTGGAAGCCGAGACACCTTAAAGGAAATGAAACCATCTTCAGTGAACTGCACAAGTATTTCCCAGGCACTTCCATCTGTACCTGTGTTAATTCTGGCTTTCATAAACCCTCAGCCCAGCTCTCCCTACAGCTCCCCACAGTAACTCCAGCCACTCACAATGATTTCACATCCAGTGTCACTGGTGGCATCCAGGCTGACACTCACTCAAAGCATTCAGGAATTCCCCTCCTGCTCTTCTGTTCCAGGCTCTCTGCAAAGACAGTTCTGTTGTTCAAACACTGCTGAAGACACGACCCCAAGCCTGAACAGTGCCATCCTTTTAATTAAAGCTGCAGTTTAGTGCAGCCCTGCCTCCTGTGATCCAGAAAGCTCCATGAAGCCCTCTGCACTAATACCAGGTACAAAGCACAGCCTCAAGAGAGTAGCACACATTCTGCGTTTTTCAGGAGCATTTGTTTAGTTCTGTTTCGGGTGTTTCATGTAAATTCCATTACAAAACTCTGGGTTGCAAAACACAGAAGTTTCATGTAAGAACAAAACAATAACAACTAAATTTAATTACACACTTCAGAAGATGAAGTAAGTGACAGGTCTGCATCGAATTAGGAAAGAGAAAATTTTTGGTACAATTTAAAAAATGTTTTCTTGATTACCAATAGTATGTGTACTTTCTAAACAGCCAGCTCCAGGCACTCGGGACTGCATTAATCTGAGCACTGATATTTCCAGACAGTGTTAAGTACAAAACACAATCACTGCATTATCAGTGTCCCAAAGTATTTACATTCTAGGAGCATGCACTGCACGTCAAGCTCAGAGATTCTGAATTTCTTACTAGTTCAGTAAGACATCTCAAAGTGACTTCTGTGATATGAAAAATATAAATGACTGCCTTCAGTAACACAACAGTCATAAATTAAAGACTGGCAGAAAAGAGAGTAACTGAAGATCACTTCTCTACATACTGTGGGGATTTTTTAATTTGTATTTCTTATTCACCTTCAAAATCTTATATTCATAAATTTTGTGTCATTTTTTTCAAGTTCCACAATGGTCCGGGAGAGAACTACACAGTTCTCTATTCAGAAATACTTTTGAAAGGTTTTCTAGTGAGATTTTTGAGTCCTATATTTTCTTTAGAAACTTGAAAATTAAAATACTTGGACAAATTAAACATGAGATGCATTAGTCCTCAATTAAGCAACATGAAAATACGACTGAAACTTTCATTATCCAACATAAATGTAACGCATGACATTTGTACCCAACAATTTCTTACTTAAGATTTAAATGACTGAGTAGTTAATCAAGACCAACTTTCCAAGCACTCAGGAAAGGTCTGAAGTAGAGATAGAGCAGCAGCTATTTGCTGCTGCACTTTCAAATTACAGAAGACAGAAAAAGATGCATCTGTAACCTGAAACACATTTTTTTCAAGATTAACAGGTGAAAGGTATATGCTATATACTATTATAGCATAGTTCTATAAGAAATTAGTTCTCAGCCTATTAAATTTGTATAACCCATCTACATTTTCCACTGTGAAAACTGCTCATTTTAGACAAATAATAATCGAAAATATAGTTTGTTAGAGCAGACACACAGCGAGACACTTCCATACACTTAGGATCTCTCTCATTTCCCTAGCCCCCTTCTTCCAAGATTACATCAGTCTGTTCTTTGGAAGCACAAATTAACTTCACCACAGCTATCGTGCTTAAAAATCACAAACAAACCCTGCAAAAACCCACTGAAATTCCCATCCCATTAAGAGACTTTCAGGACTGTGTGTGCCTGTCATGTGGTTTGTTTCATCTTAATTTGTTGATATAGTTATTATTCCTGTTAGCACTGCTGCAGACTTCCCCCAGCTCTAAGCAGGAATTACACCTCCTGTAGCTGACACTTCATTGTCAGGTTAGTGACCATCTTTTACATCACTTCCCATATTTCTAACACAAGTCAGGAAGCGGCTTCAGGTTTTCCCCTGAACGCTCCCATGACTTTGCAGACTCATGTCCCTGCTATTCCTACTGAACAGTTTTCATCTCTCCCCGTGCTTTCACAGCGGGTACCTGTCTCCTCTCCCTGCACCATTTTGCCATTCTTTCTCCTTCCTTCCCCAGTACTCTCCATCCAGCAGAGGAGCATCTACTCCTTTGTTGCTTCAGAAACTGATTATACCTAATTAAATTAAGCACTTTTTTCCTCAGCTCATACTTAGCTTTGAGACTTACCCTGCTTCTATTTCAGAACTGAAAACCATCCTGGAAAATCATGTACTTTCCAAGCTACAATAACCAGTCTAATAAAGACAACATTCTTAGCTGTATAATTAACAGGAGGAACAGATCAGAGGCTTATTTTGCATTAGTTTTGATAATATTACAGCATAAGCTAGTTTACCACATCTATAGCTGGTAGCAATTTGGATGCTTTTCATAATTTCCAACAGAAATCAAACTAAAAATTAAAAATGATAATCTCAGCAATAAGTGCAAAAACAAAAAAACAGATTTTAAAAAAAGTAAAATAAACCTGGATGGGGAAACGAGCAATACTACAAAGTATGACAAAAAAAGCACCTAATGACTCTGCACTTTTCCTAAAGACGGGGAGCACCTTCCGAGTCACCTTTGCCACAAGTCACGCAAGGCATGAAAGTGACAGCCCCTCGCCACAAAGCCGATTTATGGAATGCTGGAACCCAAACGAGGGCTGGGTTGCTCTAGTCAGGTACAGAGCCGGGAGCGGAGCTTCCCCAGCTGCTCCCCGAGCCTGGGAGCCGCCTGTTGCCGCCCGCAGCACAGACCGGACCGCAAGTGCCGGTCCAGCCGGCGCTGCTGGGGCGGCCGGAGCGCCCTGCACGCCCCGTGCCCGGCCGGCACTGCCGGCACCGCCCGCCGCCCCGAGCCCCGGCAGCTCCTCCCGGGCCGGCCGGACCCCGCACCCCGGCTGTGGCCGAGCCGGACCCGGCGGCACCGGGGGTCGCTGTCCCCGCCCCGCCCCGTCCGCTCCTCACCTCCCAGCCCGGGGTATCGAGCCTGTCCCTTCCGCACCCCCCCGTCCCCGGCACCGCCTCGGGGGATCCTCCGCGCCCCGACCCGGCCCCTCCCTTCCCCGCGGAGCCCGGGCGCTGTGCCCGCGCTCCGGGGCGGGCGGGACGGTACCGGGTGATGCCGCCCGCCCATCCCGCCGCTCCCGGCGGAGCCCGGGACCGCGCCCTCGTCCCGCGGCCGCCCCAGCCCCTCTCCCGCGGGGCTCTCCCTGCCAGGGGCTTCACCTGCCGGGGTCTCACGGCGCTGGGGCCGCTGCCGGCGGCGCCGCCCGAGCTCTGCCACCCTCCCGCCCCTCCGGCGCTGCGGTGGTGCCGCCCATGCCCCCCCCCCACCGCCGCGGATGGGGCCGCCCAAGGGGCGGGGCGGGCGCGGAGCTCCCGGGCGGCCCCGCGGGGGCAGCGCCGGACGCGGCACCGGGACCTCCCCGAGACCCTCCCCGGGACCGGCGAGCCCGAGCCCGCCCCGCTGGGACCAAGTCCGTGCCCGGGCTCCGCGGCTCGGGCGGGAAACGCACTGGAGCCTCCCGCCCGCCCGCCCGCAGCCCCACCAGAGCGGCCGGCGCTGCCGCCGCGCCGGGAAGCGCGGCCCGCGGCCCCACGCGGCCCCGCCCGGCCGAGGCTCCCTGGCCCCGGCGCGGCCAGCGGAGGCGCAGGGGGACCGGGCACCGCCCTGGGGCGGCCGCGCGGAGCCGCGGGAAACGGGCAGAGCCGGCCTTGGGCAGAGCCCGGCCGCGAGGACATCCCCCGGGCGGAGGTACCTGCGGTGTCCGGGCGGCCGCGAAGCGCGGTGTCACCGAGCCGCCGCCATGGCGCTGCTGGGGCGGGAGCGGCTCCGCCCCGCCCGCATGGACCGGACAACGTGACGGGCCGTTACCATGGCAGCGCCGCGTGACGTCAGAGCGCGCGCAGCGCCACGCCCCCTGTGGGCGGCGCTTCTGTCACCCCGCGTGTGACAGCCGTGAGGGACGGGACACGGGCGGGGGACACGGGGGAATAAGGACACCGGGGAATGGGGACCCTGTGGGTAACAACCCTGAGTGGCGGTGGAACCCCAGGGCTTGCGGACCGAAAGGATGGGGTCACTAGGGAATTGAGAGCTGCCATGGGGACCCAGAGATTTCTCCTGAGGACTTGGGGGTGTGGACACTGGGGGACATTAGTGACATGGAGATAGGGGTCCAGGGAGCAAGACATGGGTGGTGGGACCTGTGGAGAGCAAGGGTGGGAGTGAGGATGGGGACGTGGGTGTGGGGACCCCGCGGAGCCAAGGGGAGCAGTGCCTGCCATGAAGCCTTCAGCTTGCCGAGCACCCACAGGGCAGACAGCCCCTCTGCTGCCCCTGGCATTCCACAGCTGATGCTCCACTGGAGTGGCCTGGGGAGGGACCTGGGGGACTCAGCTGGAGAAAAGGAGGCTCAGGGGGGACCTTCTTGCTCTCCACAACTCCCTGAGAGGAGGGTGCGGCTGGGCGGGGTCAGGCTCTGCTCCCAGGGAACCAGCCACAGGACAAGGGAACACGGTCTCAAGCCTCGGGATGTTTAGGTCGGACATTCCTTTCAATAGAAAGAAAGGGATTGAAGGTGGTGGCGGGGTCACCGACCCTGGAGGTGTTTAAGGAAAGACTGGGCATGGCAGTCAATGCCGTGGTCTGGTTAACGCCACTGGTGTTCAGTCGTAGGCTGAACTTGATCTCAGAGGTTTTTTCCAACCTAATTGATTCCGTGATCAATTAAAGTCCCTTCTGCCCCTCAGCACGTGGGTGTGGTGTTTCTCTTTAGTTAGTAGCAAGGACTGATTCCACGGAACTTCGCAGATCAGTAATGTGGGAGTGCGAAGTGTTGAATGGGTACTCAAATCCTTTGTATTCCTCACAATGCTGCAATCCCACATCCCATAATGGTGCCGCCCTCCTCACACCAGCATGTGGAAGACAGACCATCGGGACTGAGTGACAGGGGTTTGTCAGTCCTGCTGTGGATCTGTCTGACCATTCCACGTCTGATGCTTCTTTGCAATCAAATTGCCAAACTACAACCACAGCCAGCCAGAGACCTGGAAATATATGGGATAGCTGATTTGTGGGTTGTACCTCTGAATCTCTCCTGCTCCACTGCCCCTGATGCCACAGTCAGAGCCTCAGCACAGCCAGTGTAAGGCAGCCCTGCTCAGCCCTCCAGCATCAAACGCGGCACACTTGCACCATCCATCTTCTCAGCACAGGTCTGCCACACCCTCAGCAACAAAAACAGACACATTTTTGCAAAATGTTTTACCTAAGTACCAAAACTTCTGTGAGAAAAGCAATCTTTAGGTTATTACTATGTTACTGATATATGGCTCAGTATTAATGACAGCACGTGCTGGAACTTACAGTACATACTGTAATGAAACAGCTCATTGCTTATTCTAAATCAGTCTTAAAAAACATGCACATTCCCTAACTGACTCAAGCCTATGATTTTAATAGCTCTGTCCTGGTTGCAAAGTCTGTGTTGTGCTTCCCTGCACTGCAATACAGCTGTCTTCGTTTATCCAAAGGACAGATGCCATTCAGCAATGTGTTTACTCTGCATTTAATGAGTTATCACACAGGAAAAATCAACAAGGAATGGGTTTGATTTTGTTGGACCATACTTGAGGAAAATACACTTGTCTCAGAGTCACTGTATCACCATATAAGTAACTTAAATTTTTATAAAGGGGAGAAATTGGCTCAAGGATAGTTCTCCCAAAAATATGCTTGTTCCCTTACATTCTTCCTAATACAATCTTCAGAACCCTGAGGAGTGATTACTGACAAGATGCCATTCCAAAATGAGCACACCATTTCTCATCTCCTGTTTTCAAACAACTCTGGAAAATAACAGGCAGCAAGGAAAGCCCTAGAAAAGTTCAGATGGTATTTGGATATTACATATTATTTAATTATCAGGTTTTGTCCTTACAGTGCTAAGTAAAACATTTAAAATTACATAATTTATCCTTATGACTCATTTGGGAGACAGGGAAGATTCTTCATTTGCAGGCAGTGAAAATGAAGCACACAGGACAGGGTTCTCCACAGGGGAACTCATCCTGCAGGGGTGGCATTGATGTGGCTGTGGTGGTCCAAGGCAAACAGGAATATCTTGTCTTGGACCAACCAATACAAATACCAGCAACTGCCCCTCCTTATAAAACACATCTCGCCCACTGGGTAGTCAGTTTAGTAATTTATTAGATGCAGGTACAAATTCCTAATGGAATAGAAATCCCCAGTTCTCCTGCTGGCAGTGTTTTACCACCAGCTTTTATCCAGTTCAGCTTCTGATCACTGGTTTCACATGCCAAACCCCACTCTGCAAAATCAGAGCAGGCTCTGGCTCCCCTAATGGAGCCATTCTTACGCCAGTTCTGCAATATGCTTTGTATTATTTTAGAATTTATATAAGGCATCAATTTGTTCTGCAGTGAGAGAGAAATCTTAGGACATAGGGCCAGATTAGTTTTTAAAATCAATATCCAGATCAGTTTCACTAACATGTTCCATTTGAATTATGAGCTACTACAGCCAATGCAGCAACTTTGGTTTCTGATAGATTAAATGCTGCTGCAGGCCTCCGGAGCTTGGATTCCTGCCCGATGAGTCTGAAACACCTCCGAAGGGAAGGCAGAGGAAGGGAACCTGTTTGGAGATTGTGCTGATTCAGCCAGGACAGCTCCAGCAGCACCCTAAACACCCTTTTGATGGAAATTTGTGAAACAATGTGTTAGATCAGTGAGTGGCGATAAGGAAGCAATGAGACATTTTCTAAAACACTTCCCAGTCTCGGCAGGGCTGAGGCAGAAAGGCACAAAGATGGACAGGAACATGTATAATATAAATGACTAAAAATACCACCAGAGTCTCTGCATGTCTTTTCTTGGTTCCAGAGAAACACAGGGTTCACTGTCAGCCTGGTACTTTGCCTGTACCAGAAACCCCCCACATTTCATTAGCCCATTATCTAATTGCTTTCCAAAACACTTCAGGATACACATGAACGTTCATGTTTGCTCAGGAGACAAATCAAAGGAAAAAAAACCCAACCCATAGCTAAGAGACATAGATCCAGAGGGAATCCCCTGCACTGGTGTGGCTGAATCACACAACCCCTTTGACTGACTTCAGGAAAACAAACAAACAAAAAAATTCCTCATTCAGATTTCAGAATTTATTTACCAAAAGGGCAGTCCACTTCCTTGACACCTCTACAGTGGCAAGGCTGGTTTCCTTTCAGGGTTGTTTGTGTCACTGTCCTTCCCACAGTTGCACAACTGCCTTTGCTTTATCCTTTCTTTGTTAGTGTCTGATAGCTCTTCTGCCACTGCAGTCTGCAGCTCTTCAGGTGAGATGTGCTAATCTACATCTCTTCTCCCTCACTTTGCATCATTCTTTCCAGATCTAGGAACTAAAATGGCACTTAACCCCTTATTAATAAGTGAGCAATCACACTTCATTTTAGTCAAATCTTATGGAGAGCACGAGACTTAAAAGTTCACTTAATTTACTGATTTAGCAGGATTACACGTATTATCTTTATCTTCTATATACATGAAGAAAAACATATTCTCTTTCAGATATCCCTTCCTCAATTCAATTCATATGACAGCAAAGGTTCTCCTGCTTTACCTTCAATCTCCTGGTTTTACTCTCACTGGAGTCTAACATTCACTCCTTCCTTCCAGACCCCTCTGCTTTCTCAGGGCACAGCTGGAGTAGGAGAGATCCTCTTCTCTCCCACTACTCTTCTGTCACCCCACAGCTGATGCAGAGTGGCCTTTCACAGCACCAGGGAGTGGTGATCTCTCTGCACACCAGTGATGCTCCACATGAAAAGCATCTGAGGTGGAAGTTCAGTTCACATTGTGTCCATATCTCTCTAGAATTCCTGGAAGGAATGTGTCAGGCACCTGCACTGGCTGCTCACCACCAGCTCACGGATCACTGTTTAATGGGGCAGGTGAAGGGCAACGTTCTTGCTGTGCTCCTGTGCTACCAGAAACAGGGAACCTCAATTTATAGGGCTGCCAATCCAGCAGTTCCTTTTATAGCCTCATCCAAATTTTCTAATATTTAATTTAAATTAAAAAATAAGGAAAAATAATATAAGCACAAACCAAAATAATGACAGTAGATATCAGTGTATTTACTTTTTGATGTCCAGGAAAATACTTTATCAAGTTACACAGCTGGATCATTGTTCAGCTGCAGGTGACTCACCCTTTCAAAAGAACTGAACAATCATTGAACACTATTTAAATAGAAGAAAAGGGAGTGGGGCTATATGGATAGATGCTTTACGTGCAGCCTATATATATGTATGCATGTATTTCTGAATATATCAGTATTTATTTCAGGTAAAATGATGAAGGATACTCGTGGAACCGCTGAAAGTGCTCATTGTGAAAGAACAGTGGCAGAAATCAAAGGGGCTGTAAAAGCCATTTGATCTGTAGTGCTCCCTTCTAAGATCAGTTTGACGCTGGGATCAGCCGTGGGTTTCACGTGCTCGCTGTAATTTGCAGGGTATTTCACAGATGTAATTCACAGGGTATTTCACAGATGTAATTCGCAGGGTGTTTCAGCGCTGTCTGAGATGACTCGGTGAGGCAAAGCTCCTCTCACTCACGGTGCTTCTGCACGTTCTCTGCTGCTGCAGCCCAGCCCACCGGCAAGGATGGCACGTGAGGGCTGAGAAAACTCCACGGTGTGTTTTAAAAATCCTCCGATTCCTTCTGGAGGGGGAGAGGAGTAAGCAAGCAGAGGAAAGGGAATCTTATTTAAAACCCACACAGAAAAATGTAAGAGTCTGCCTACAAATGCCAGACTCAGGAAAAGAAGCCTCACATCATCTGTAACTCTGGCAGCACCTGGGCTTGCCCTGGCCGGGGAGAGGGCTCCTTCCTGCCACGGGTGTGGGTGTGGAATTGTAATAGACACTTCCATAAAGCGCTGTCTGCTCAAATGTCACGATGTTGGCTTTCTGCCCCATTTTCAGCTGCAGATAACAGCAGGTGGGAGGGGCAGAAACAACGAAGATCCCTTTTTAAGTCTCAGTTTGAAAAATCTCCCAGTCCTTTTCAGCCAAGTAGGCCTTCTCCCACCTATTCTGAGCATGGCGTTTTCTACATCCTGCTATGGAAATTACATTTACTTTACCATATACCAAACCTAATCCTAACCCCCCAGAATTATACAGTGTGTGGAGTAGGGAGAAAACAAGGACCAATGTGTTGCACAGAAAACAGCAAGTGCTCACTTTTTGTGAGTTTTCAGTTACTTCCTCAACAAATGAAGAATATAATGTACATTAAAGTTGTGTGCCAGGTATAAAGTGGAATGAGTGGAGACAAAAGAGGAAATGAATAGTCATGAAAGGAGCTTAGCAAAGCATTCAGTAACCGACATGGGTAGTAAAAGTGTGGAATTAGGAAGAAAGGAGTATTAAAGAAGTATTATTTTGTTCATTCTATTCAGAAATTGTTTGGCCTTTTCAGGGAGCCAACTGAATAAGCATGATCAGGTTCATTAATTACCTTTAGAAATTCTTACAAATATAAGCCACTTTCTAATCATAACAAAACCAAACTGCTTTTCACATCTTTAATGAAAGATTCTTGCATTCCACTGCTACCCAATCTTAGGAAATCACAGGTGTAATATTTTTTAGCGTGTGTATCCACATAGTGCCACCCACAAACACATTCACATCTGAAGCCCTGCTGCACGTATCCTCAACACCGTCCCCTTGAGCACCGTTCATGGCAGCTTCCTGCAGGCTGCAGAACACCAAGCTCCCAGGGGCCACACTGGCAAATGCTTTGGTGAAGATCAGTAAAATGAACCAAGAATTTAACTCCGTGAGTTGCAGCTGCATTACAATGAAGTTCACAAATTCACTTTTGGAATCTTAGCTAACCCTCAGGTGCAGTGCAGCAAGAAATACTCACTGCAGTCAAGGGTTGCATTCAGAATAATTACAGATATAGTTCACCTTCCCCTGGACTTTGAGGCTGAGCTTACACCAAGCTTTCAGCAGTGGTACTCGAGCCTGTAGTTTTGAAGTTTTGCCATTTAATTTACAAAATGTTGGTACCCAAAGAGTTTTATGGTTATGAATCAGGAAATCTGATATGAGAGGCTGGGTCAGCAAGGAGACAGAGACCATTTTTAGGAAGCTTTTCAGCATAATACTGCTGCTGGCTCTTTACCTCCATCAGCATCAGCAGTGTTGCTCTGACCCCAGCCATTCCTGAGGGAAAAGGGATTCAGTTGTGAATTAATGATACTGAAAATGGCACCGTGGAGGAATGGAGGTAGAGGAATGATACTGTCTCTGCTGTTATCTGCAACACTTTTATAGGGCTGTAAGTAATATAAAGTTATGTAATAACTGTCCTTAACAAACTGCTGTGCCCTGCTGGTGAACACTTTATCCAAATTAAACTGGGGAGAGAGGGAATAGAGAGAACATTAAAGTTTAAGGAGAGAGCAGCTCATACCCTCTGCAGTGCCAGTGCAGATCTGTACTGTAGATGTGTCTCAGTAGTTACTAGGATTTGTTACTTGCATGTCACACCTGTTAAATGGGCTGAAGAATCCAGAATGTTTGGGATTTTTTGCAGGTTGAAGGCTAGGATGTCTGTGGTGGTTTGGATGTATGCATCAATGATGATGACTCAACATTTAGAACTAATTCAGAAAGGAAAATGAAGAACAGAGACTTACTGGGTTTAACTGATAGACATTTTAAGGAACACATGGAATAAAATACTGGTTTTATATGTGCTTTCCTTCAGTAAATAGCACTAAGTAGTTGCATAGTTCTTTTTTGTCAAAGATTTTGAACTGTTCTTCAACTATCAATCTTTTTCTCTAGGAAAGTAAGGCACAGAGTGGTGTAAAGAGCTTGCCAAGCAACCAGTGGCAGAGCCAAAATCAGAATTCAGATTGCTTGCCCACCTGTTTCCTTCTATCCTTGCTGCTGAGCAAGTTACCCAACACGTGAGCTTTTCAGATGGAAGAAAAAGCGAGCAAACAAAGGAGTGAAATTTAAGAGAAGCAGAGTGAAAATGACCAGTATGAGAGACTAAACAAGCAAACTGCAAAAACGAAATAGTAAAGACATTATAAAATAAAATCAGATATTACAATAAAGAAGTAATTTCCATTTTAACGCATGAGAGCTAATGGTGTGCTAATGATTTTTCTCACATACAGAGCACTTTGGTCCAAAACTCTGAATGAAACCATTCATGCTCTTGTGTATGTTTTTTACCAGAAGATATCCATACTCCTAACCCAAGATGCTCCTGATTTCTGTTCCTGTTGCCAGCCTGTTTTCACTGTGTTTCACAGTGCTGGGGAAGGGGAAGGCATCAGCCTGACAGCTCCACAGGCTGCTGTTCCCCCCCTGAGTGCAGGGAAGGATGCGAGGCAGGAGGCAGCTGCTCCCCCAGAGCCTCAGCTCTGCCCTGCCCCAAAACAGCCCTGGCTTGCCAGAGAGTCACTTGGGGACAAGGGCAGTGCTGGCTTTTGTGATGCTCCTGCTGGAACTGGACCGAGGCACAGCTCACATCATCCATCAGGCTGAGCTGACACGGCAACAGCTCCTGGTCACTCCTGGCCTGGGCTGGGTTGCACTGGGCAACAGGCCATGAACAAAAAGCCTCTGTGAGCCATTCCCAGCTCCTCTGAGCCATTCAAGCCCCTGCAAGGCAGCAAAAGAAGAGGCACTTTTTAAAATGAGGTTTCTCACAAATGACAGGGAAGCAGCCGCCCCCACACACACCTTATTCACTCATGGCTCTGAACTGGCGTTCCTTCAAGAGCTGGGACAGGCCCAGAGCTGCTGATTCAAAGACACTTGGAATAAGAACTCAAGATTGAAAGGTTTTTGTTCCTTCCTGGCTTGTTGCTTCTTTCCTTGGCCTGCTCTGCCTGCCCATGCTGAATGTCAACCCGCAGAGCAGTACCACCTTTGCAAAGAAGCCCCAAGTATCTTGGCAAATACATTAACAAGCAAGTGGAAAAACCCCAAGGTTTCCACTGCTCCAAAGAAGGATAGGCTGGAGTAGAGTGGTGGAGCTGAACACTGGACAGGGACAAAGGGTCAGGACTTGATAAAGCTGTACATTCTTGTTTAAACTACAGCAGACACAGAGGTGTCTTTTCCAGAAAAGATTTCTAAATGATCCTCATAGTGCATCCACAGCTGATTCTAAGAGACATTTGCATCAAATATCCCTGGAAAAATTCCCATAAGGAAACTGCCAGAATGAGTTGCTAATTGCACATGCAGAGAATCTTACGTCAAAGTAGCTGTGATCAACCCAAAGTATTTCTCAAAAAAGGCAGTTGCATTTTTATTCAAGTCTCTGCACCTTATAATTGACAGCTATTTGATGTTCTTGGAATGAGTAACAGCTCAGTTTATTATGAATTTCTTAAATCTTGCAGTTAGGACCAGCCTAAGTGAGCAAACAGAGAAAACTGATTTGAATTCAACAAATTCAAGTCTTCCTCTTTGATGGCCTGATGAAACTGGATCATCTTGATCTTTTGTTACACTGAATAGCTGGGAATAGGTTTCTTTTGCAACTTGTCAGTTTGACAGCTCCATTTAGAACAGGAGCTGTTTTCCTGATGATTTCCATGTGAAGCTCTAAGTGACTGAGCATTTTATCTTCATTTTAGGAAGCAAATGTTTTGTATTTACTATATTTAACAAGTTTTGAAGGTCAATATAACAAGATATTCCCTACAATTGTTTAAATTATTAATATAACATTTTGAATTTTAAGAAATAAATACAAAGGTTTTAAGATGGCTGGTTAAATTCTGAAACTCCATTGATTAAAATCCTAAATAATTCCATTCATTTCATTAAATTCTTGCAGTTTCAAGCACTTCCCCGTATCAGGGAAGAAGCTTTACCTAATTTTTTTGCAATGCTAGAACAGAAAGAACAAATGAGAACTCAGTAGTGCTAATATGGACCCTAATATTGTCTCCATTGGGATGTAACAAAAAGATATTTAATCTTTTAAGGTTAAATCATGTTCAACAGTACCTATTACACAGGCAGGGTGGGTTTCTCAGAACAAGTATGAGAAGAGGTTTGGCTGTTTTTTGGATTTCTTCAAGTTTCCTGCAAGATCCCACCACAACAGGGAAGTGGAGAGTTGAGCAATAGACCTGGCACAGTGGCTTCATTGATCCCTCAATTACTTCTGCTAAAAGGAAGACAAATAAATATAGCAAGAGGAATTGGAGAAGTCAGGCCATGCTGACTTGTGTGTGCACTGAAGAATTGAGTAGCTAAGGCAGAAATGGGATAATGTCCCTTCATGATTATCTTCAGACTACCCTGATTAGTGGCAAATAGTAGAGAGCTGGAGATCTATACAAATGTCATTAGACCAAGGGCTGTAATGTGATTCAGTGACGTGGCTGCAGTGGTAGCTGGTTCCCTTGACACAACAAAACAGATGGTGTTTTAGCAGTGTTGGTTCACCACTGTGCTAAAGAGCAAGAATCCAGCAGAAATGTGTGTCTGTGGGAGGAGGGAAGCACAGGCTTGGTGCTTATTGGCATCACTGTGTATCAAACTGGTGACTTAAACTGGCTTGGGGAGACTCAAGGCCTAAGACAAAACCTCCTTCAAAACCCTGCACCAGTGCAATGGGGTTTGATCTTTCCAGCATACAAGGTGCAGAATATTTCCTTTTCCCACTGTTCCCCTGCCTTTTTTTTCTTTCATTCCTGTTCACTTTGCTCCATCTTGGACTCCCACAGGCCAGGCTGTCTCAGGCTTCTCCAAGTGGCACTTGCCAGGGAAGCTCTGCAGCAGCTTCTGCTGCACAGATTTGTTTCAGGGGCTCGCCAGTCCCAGTCCTGCTGCCTGGGCTCCAGACGGCCCTGCCCATGCTCAGATTGCTTTTTCTGGGGATTTTTTGGGCAGTTGTCTTCCCATAAAAGGGCAATTTTTAACTCTTCTCTCAAGGGAACTGACAAGAAATAAACTTTCTTTGGGATAATAAGAGAATGATGTTTGCAACTCCATAAAATTTTTGGGGTTGTTTTTATAATCTTAATTTAACCTGGTGGTCTCTGTAATACAGCAGCGTCATTTACTTCAAGGCATTATACCAGGAGAGCCAGAAGAAGGTCTGTAGGAAATTTTCTACCCTTTCTACCCATTCCTTTTCTACCCTTCAGCCAAATAAGAATGACCAAGCCCCTGTCTGATGATTGGCACGGTCTGGATATGCCCAGTGCAGCAACCTCAGTGCATTCATAACCAAATGGATTTTTGCCATTAAGTGATGCAGTTTTAGGAATAACTGAATCTTAGTATATTTATTTCCAAACAGCTTCCATCCATAAAAAACCCCAAAACTGTAAACAAAAAACCAAACCACACAACAAACAAACACAAAAAAAAAAGACAATGAGCATATAGGACAGAAGGAGATTAGCTATTTGAAATCTTAGTTGTCAATTTTATATTGGTGAATAGGTTCTTTGAAGACTAATTGCAGCTGATCTCTTTTTTAGCATTTTATGCTGTCTGTCATCACTCTACAAAGCACATGAATATGGTTTTCTGGTTTACAACCTTGATTTAATTCTGTTTGTAAACACGGGGAAACAAATGCAGCAATGGCATGCAACTGATGAGCAAGACCTTGAAACACAGCTCACTAAAGCATATTCCCTCTCACTTCCATCCATCTTCTGAAGGACATAATGCAGTTACTGTCCATCTTCCTTTGTGCTCATGTTGTTCATACAGTGGGAGGATGCTCCCTCCTGACATATGACTGGGCAAAACATCAGTGTGCACTGGAAACAGCCCCTAACAGTGCTCAGGCACTCTGTGTCCCAGCAGAGATGGATGGAATGAAAATGTTCCGAGATGGGAAAGAGGGGAGATGGTTCCCTGCTCTGTCAGGGAGTTCAGGCATATCCAGGACATCATTAACTATTTACCTCGCCCAGGCTCCAAGGAAGTGCCAAAGCTTATGAACCAAGTCCTCAGTGCTGAGGGATGCTTTAACACAGCTATTTCTGTGATCATTCTGTTTTTCTACAGTATTTTTAAATTCACCAGGGGAAGGAGAGGGATTATGCACAGAAGACAGTGCTGTGATTTCTGTTTATTCTGGACACAGAATAATACCCAGAGCTTCCTCTGAAGGCCTGCAGAGGACATGGGCTAAAAGAAAGCCTCTGAGAGGAAGTGCTGAAAAGTAAATAGGCAGCACAGGCAACGCTGCTGAGACACTCCAAAGTCAGGCAGTGCATCAGAGTTTTGGTCTGTACCCTGAACGTGAGCCTGGGAGACAGAAATTGCCAAATAATTCTTTCTGCGACATATAATTACATTCTTAACCTCTTTGTCTTTTTTCCTTTTTTGATAAAGAGGAAATAATTCATTTCCAGGAATATAAGTGGCTTTAATTCACTTAGATCAAGCCTCTTTCTTTTTCTTCTTTTTTTTTTTTTTTTTTCTGATTCAATGCCTGACTCAGAACCATCATTCTTACTGCTTCTGTCAGACTATCCCACATTTCCCAGTGGTTTTTACTACTGCAGTTTGGAAGCACTCTTTGTTCTTATAGTCTCAGTGCCTACCAAGGCTTTTCTTTTCTCGTTCTTTGACGTTTATTCCCTAAGAGCCGGATCCTTGTGTCCTTACATGTGAGCCAAATCTCCCAATGAATTTGCAAACATGCAGGATCAGCAACTTAAACAGTTTATTTGTTCTTCAGGGTTTTCTGTGTTTGCAGGAAAAAGGACGCCTATAGGCAAACACTGCATCACCAGGTTTCATCTGCACAAAAGGGAAGCTTAGAGAGGAAGGAAGGCACAGCAGTGTGGGGTTAACGATTAAAAAACAAAAACAGCCTTCTCAGGGTTTTTTTCTGAGAGGATGGTGGTGACAGATGCAGTTACAGGACACTAAACATGTTTCTTGAAATACATCAAAAGACTCCTTCTCTGGGTTTGGCTCAGTGTCAGCAGTAATAGCTGATTCCAATGTGTTGTCAGAACAATATAAATCTTTGGCTATATTTTTGAGACACCTTTCAGCTTGGATATTTATACTATATTTACATTTAGGAACCTGGAATTTCTAATGGCCTGGCACCTCAGGCTGAGAACTGCCTGCTCCCACTTACTTCAGCTTTGGTGTTTGCGTCAGAGAATTCTTGCCGGGCACGTTAGAAAATGTAATGTATTCAGTTTATGTCCTACATATAAGTTGAGATCAGCATCAACAACCAGATCCAATCTGCAGCGTTAATTCAAACAAACAGCACTGCTGACAACATGATTGCTGTGGATAAGGACTCCATCTCACAAACTTATATATTAGAGAATATTCAAATTTCACTTTAATACAGGTGTCGCTCTTCTGATGTCAAAAATTTTATGGCAAGTAGTCTTGGTGATGAGCCAAGGTTTGACACGATCTAACTACCTAATTTTGTGAAAATTTGTGGTGAGACAGGACCATTAATATTTTATTCTGCAGTAGAACTAAAACCTTTTTTTTGTTCTCTGTCTGCTGTGCACATAGAGAACAGAGCTATTGCTACAGATCAGTGGATTTTCCATCCAGAGAGATTATTCTGATCTCTCAGTCTGACATTTTACAGCAACACTCAACTGCATTCTCTGAGAAGTTTGTGCATCAGATCCCTTAACTTGCCGATATTAATTTGGATTACACGTGTGTAGCTTTTTGGGGACAAACCCTGAGCTTACTGAGCATGTGAAACATCACGTTTCCTCTCCAGATATGCCAGTGGCCCACACTAATGGACACATGCCTCATTTCCAGTCTGACTCCATCTGGACTCAGCTTCCTGCTATTGGATCTAAGTACATTCTAGGAATATATTTTATTGAATTGTTCATCATTTCAATGGGATAGAGTTTGGGACATGTACAACTGATTAATGTGTATTTCCACAGCTGTTTTACAAAGACTTTTACCCTAATTCTGTTGATTATTTAGGTTCACCGTTCTTATATTTTCTATAAAAATCAAGTAGATCCATTCACAGACATTTACCCGGTTTTGTTTTCTACACTGCTTCAATTTCAGCTGAGATCATTTCCATACATAGCTGGTCCATTTGCCCACAAAAAAGCAAAGGACAGGGCTCTGACTGCTCAGCTGAAGTCAGAGGCCACAAGGCTCAGGTACTTCTACCTCTTGCTGGGAGTGCTTTGTACACTTATGTATTTAACCTTGAAAACAGAACACAAAACAGAGAGTGCCACCACCTACAGAAGTTTATACCACATCAGGACTATTTTGCCAGCATTCCAACAGAAAATCACTTTTTGCAAAGGCTATTTTACCCTGCTGACATTATAATTGGTGTCAAGGCCATCAGGGAAAGCATCAAGCAGACATGAAGTCTGCCACAAGATCTCAGCTGTTTGTGCTACTGAATGTGCCTTTATCCCTGATGGCATCCCCCAGACCAGAGAGAATTATCTTTTCATGAGAAAATTCAGAGAAATCCATGCTAAAACAATGCAATGCTCTGGAACACTGAAACAGCTTGTGAATGTAAAAATCATTCCCCTGTACAAAACCAGGGCGTTGCTGCATTGTCTGCAGGAGATAGCGACGTTCAGCCCTCGGGGGATACAGCAAGGAAAAATGAATGCAGCAGGAAATCTTTCTAAACAAGAAGTTGGCCACATGCTAAGAGCCATATGCACTTTATTTCATAAAAGCTTTCCTGTATTCCTATTTTTTATTATAATTCTTTTTAAAGATGCTGCTCCTTCAGGTAAGAGTAATTTAAACATATTCCTCTTCCTAAAAAATATAAAACTCACAAACCCTTCAAATAAGGAAAAATTCTTCAGTTTGTTGGTTTTTAAAAAAATTATATTATATTTTCCCCCTCTGGACACGAACACTGTATATAGAATTTCTTATATCTTATTTTTTCTTTTCTTTTGATGCCTGTTTCACAGACTGAAGAAAATGACTGTAAATCAGTTTGCATTTAAAACACCACACTTGCACCTAAAAGAACAGGATATTACACTATTAAAAATAAGATTCAGTATAATGGAAAAATTTTCTGACTGACAGCATAGCAACTTTTGAGTCATAAATTCTCATTTTTAAAGGACAAAAGGGACTATCACAATCACTGTCTGAATTCCTACATAACAGAGACAATGTAATTTTAGACAATAATTCCTACGTCAGTCCTGCCTTCTGATCTGCAAGAAAAACTTCTACTTTACATGTCACACCCTGCAAGCAGAATACCCAGGGATTCTTCATCTTTACCCATAACAATTATCAAACAAATTTACAAAAAACTGATAAGCAAAAGTGCAGAATCAAATCCCAGTTCCAAACAAATTTGAACATAGATCAATCAGCACACGGAAATAATGAAAGGATGGGAGTATCTTACAGAGACCTCATCTTTTACAGGCTAAGCACAGGGTAAAATCCAACTATTTTATACTTCACAAAGTTCCCAAAATTGGATCTTGGAAAATGGCTAAATACTGTAATGGATCTGTTGCTTCATTAGCACACTCTGACATGCTGCTGCAGCAAATCCATCAAGCTCCTCATTCCCCTGGGGAAGGCTCCTGCAAGGGGCTGGCACAGGCGTGAGTCAGGCTCTGCAGGACCAGCAGACTTGGGGGTTTTGCTGTGCTCTGGCTGCAAACTAGGGAGGCAGGGGCCAGGGTGCCAAATCTGGAGGAGAACAGGTTGTTCTCCCTGCTAAGGAGACAAGTGATAGTTAAGAGTGATTTCTGATGGTTTTGAATCACCATGAAGCTGGTGTGGGCGAGTACAAAAGGGTGAGACAAAGATTATACTTTGGTCAAGGGAGCTTCAGGCCCATTTGTAACCTGTAATGAGAATCTCTGGTGGTTGTCTGGGACAGTCACAGCTTCATATTTCTACCCCTGCCTGCCTTTACACAGTGAGTTAAGAAACGTAAAAAATATTGTTAGGAGTAGCTCAGGTTAGAAGGTCTCCTACAAGCACTGATAAACCTAGTTGAACATTTCTGTCCATGGCCTAATTAGTATAAAAAAGCCAAGATGAGATTTTCAAAGGTTGTGAGACACCCACCCACTCCTGTGTAATCTTAACTTTCATCTTACATTGCTTCTGTATTTATATGTGCTTTCTTTTAATTTGATCAACTTTAATTTGGAACAGTTTCATATCTGAAATACCTTAATATCACAGAAACATTAAACAGAAGTTTGCATTACAAAACTGGAAGTAAGTTAAAACCTGAAAATGTGACCTCTGTCCTCAAGCCTGTCTTAGCTCATAAATCTGTAATCAAGGAATCAAGGCCTAAAGGTTGTAACATTTATGCCAAATAGCCCCAAAATGCAGGATGAGAAGGATACTTTCCTGAACTTGGAGACTGGAGGCACCATCTGTGCCCACATCTAATTTTTACTGTACATTATTTCTTAACCTTGAACACTTCATTTTGCAAAATTAGTATTGCTTTGTGTTTTATCTTTTAAAAGAACTATGATTATACTGGCAGTAACACTGAGGTGGTTCTCATGAATCCCATAGTTACATTAAGGACTGCAAAACACAGATCACTCAGATCAGATAACCTAAACAGTGGGAAATAAATATAAAAAGCTCACTTACCATAACAGTTCTGGAATTGCACCAGGGATGAACTTGTCTCTGTGGGCTTTCCTAGCTCACGAATCCTAAAGCATCACCTGCACCAGGGTGATGCCCACCGTTGCTGCCCTTGCATTTAAACACAAAGCCCCTCAGCTGGGCTCAAGTTCTCTGCCTCCCATCCACTGGTGGTTTAAGCAGACATTTGATTTTTCTATTCTGTGTTTGCCTGCAACTATTCTTAGCAGCTAATAACTGCCACCCTCGGGACCATGATGTCAGCACACTCCGCATTTACAGAGCTCTCCCAAGTCAAACCCAGAGCTCAGCACAGGGAGCTGGCTCCTTAGGCAGGGCTAGGGGACTGACACCACCACAGCCCAGCTCAAACACACCACACAGGAGGAAGGTCATCTCAATTAAAGGAATTTCTTCTCTCACAAGTAATCTGCAGTCAAGATTTGAAAAATGGTATTTGTTTTTGGAGGCTGACAAGTACTTTTCTCAGTACTAATGAAAGCACAGCCTTACTGGCCATCCTCTTGTCAGTGTCACATGCAAAAGTTTTGTGCACTTTTGGAATTAACACTAGTCCACTATCCACATCACAAAGAAAGTTACTGAACAGGCAAGGAATGGCAGCCTTGTCAGTGATCTAAACAGAGGCTACAGTGATCACGGACACTGAACCTTTCCACTCAGCAGTATTTGCTCCCAGTGTATTTAATGATTCATCACCCTAGAAATCTCCATTTGGTTGGGTACATGAGGCATTTCGAATTTCCCTTCAAAAGATGAAGCTCCATTCCCTTGCTCATCCTATAGCTCTTCTTTACACTTCTCACAGTTTATTTTTCTCAAAACAGCTACACCCAACTGTAGAAATACTCTAGAGAAGTTAACACTCCTTGTAAGATGGTTCCAATGTTTCCTTCAAACTGTTAAAAGCCTCTTGCCTTCCAGGACTGCATTATGTTTTTTACCCCAATTAAATTCCAATGTTTTATTGCATTCATGCTTCCACTGATCAGTGCACTCAGATTTGTTTTCACCTCTTCTACTACCAGGTTACAGGTGAGGTTATAATTGAACACAGAGTATATGGTTTGTACAGTATGAGATTTATTTATATGACCTCACCAGCAAGCTGGTAAAAGAGTTAGCCTAATTCTTTTTGAACATCAACTCAGTCTTCCTCAACATTGCCAATGCCTCCCAATGTGTCTTACCTAGGAATTTAACCTCACCACACTGGTGAAGATATTAAATAGACCAGGTCCCAAGATTAACCCCAAAGAAACACCACTAGCAACATTTCTCCAGCCTTGCCACTTTCTTTGGAATAGAACTTCAGCCAGCACACAGTTCTTGTGTTCACCACCTTCACTTCCAAATTCAAGAACTACTTCCTATGGGGTATCAATTGCTGGATAAGTGGAGGAAGCTCACCCTGGGTTATGTTCTCCCAGGTGCAAGAGTGTACATTTGTCCTTGTTGAACTTCATAGGGAAGGAACAGAGGTTTCAGCTGTGGGGTGAGTGCCCTCTGCTATGTGAGACCCAGAGCAGTCCCTGGCTGAGGCCCTATGAGCAGTGCCCTGCTCTGCAAAGTGTCCCCTCCATCCCTGTCCACAGCATTCCTGGTCACTCGTGCTCCCAGCACAGCTGCAATCTCCCAAGGCCGCTCTCCAGAGCTGCCAGAGCTCTCTGCCCTTCCCTGGATTTCCCTGGCTCTGGGATTCCCTCCTCACACCTGACCCAGTGCTCAGCCACAGGAGGTGCCCCTGCCACAGCTGCCTCAAGGACTGAGTATTTACACTGTCAACCGGATTGTAAATATTGCACACACTTCCTGGTGGCATTATCAACTGAATTTCATCTCCTCTGTATAAAGGGCCACTTAATCGGAGGAGGAAGTTTCTTCTTACTGCTTTATTTAGGGATGGTGAATGCTGATGCAAGATCTGGTGATGAATGTCAGCCAATGTCAGCTTTTTTGTACCATGAAACATATTATTGTCATTGTTCCCCTGCTTCATTTGGTCTAAAAATAGCTTCCTATTACTATTATGTTGCACCAGATCAGGCTTTTTTATGGACATATATACAGGAAAAATGCACGTGCTTATATTTTAAATTCCTGGTTGCAGCACTAAGTAAAACATACAGTGAATATCAGGATCAAATCATAGCATCTGTCTGTCAGGATTTGTTGGTATAGAGCTGTCACCCACACGGCTCCTTGTCTGGTATTAAACAAGACAAGTGCAACAGAGAAACATGAGAAGTGTTAATAGTGCTGCAAGTCAGCTGAAAAGAACTTCCAAAGCTAGACCCTGGATGCAAAATTTTCAGCAATTAAATTGAAAACTGTCTTTTTAACAATAAATTTTAAAAAATTATTTTTTGAGTTAAAAAAGTATCTGTTTTAATGAAAAGCCAAATTTTACATCTCTTCCTTTTCGAGTAAATACTGCTTTCTTATTAAATCAGATATGGCACAAAAACTATTGCTCTTGGTTTAGTTATGAACCTTGCTCTGTTTTTCAGAACGTTATTGAACTAAACAACACAACTTATGATTTTACCAGGGGCTTTCATGAAAGTAAACCTTGATTAGAGAAATAACCTCCCATGTCTAGATAGGAAAGTCTCTGACTTGGCTAAAAGTAAAATGCACAGACCTAAGATCAACTCTGTCCTTCAGACAAACGATTTAGCCTCCACACACGAGATCTGTGTGTCATATAAAGAGCAGAAAGAGAAGCCTGAGGGGAAAAAGGAAGTTTCCCAAGGAAAGAATATTATCAGTTTAGGTAAAAAGTTGCCTTTGCAGTGGCCCTGCATGGGCTGTGTTTAACACCACGGGCTTAGGACAGGCTTTACCCAAGTTTCACACAAAATCACTGAAGAGTGTCTGGCTCCTTCAGAGGTGCTCCAGAGCAGAAGCCATACTTGTGGACTCTGAATTGCTTTGTGAAATAATATCCTCTGTATTTCATCTTTCAACAGTCCAGGAAAAACTGCCTTCCTCATTTAGGTACTGTGCTAGGCATGCAAGGTTAGGCAATAGGACTTGCCTTACACATCTCTTCCTCTGTGTCTCTGCATCCCTTTGCTCTTTCTATCACAAATTTGGCTGAAGCTAAAGCAGCAGATTTTATCAGAGCAGTAACTGGTTCAACCACACTCTTCCTGCTCTGATACCTCTGGTTGTTTGCATGCCTGATCAGCATCTGAGTCTTTGATCCCCTCTCAAGAGCATGCGCTTTTAAATTGGACTATTTTTAGTTGCTCGTCTGTGACCATCTCCTCCAAGATGAAAGAGCACGGGATGACAATGCCTACGTATGTTTGTGGACTGCTTTCATCTTGATTTGTGGAAATCCTTATACAGGCATAGCACACTGCATTTTATAGACACACAGTGACACTAGTTAGTCTCCTGTACTTCACCTGAATATCAATTTATTTACTTCTTGTAATTTGTCACACTTTGATAAAATCATTTCCCATTTCGGAGAAGACAGCACACTGATTTATAAAAACTCCAGTCTACTGCTTTTCCTTCCTACTGTGATTTGTGGGCATAGAACACATTGATACATTTTCCTGTAACAAGTGACACAGACGAGTGGCTTAAACTTTTTGAACAGAGAAATTATAATAAAATTCTTACGAAAGAATCAGTACCTTATGCATGTGATTGACCTTCATTATAAAACACACTGAGATCTGTGGATGAAAATTACTAGATAAAAACCAATTATTATCATTTAGGTTGGAAAAGACCTCTAAGGTCATTGAGTCCAACCCTTAACTTACCACTGCCAAGCCCACCACTAGCCCATGTCCCCAGGTGTCACATCTACACATCTTTAAATACTTCCAGGGGTAGTGACTCATTCACTGCCCTGGGCACCAGTGCCAGCACTTGACAATCCTTTCCATGAAGAAACTCTTCCTAATATCCAGTTTAAACCTCCCCTGGTGCAACTTGATGCCATTTCCCCTTTTATTATCACTTACTTGGAGAAGAGACCAACACCCACCTCGCTACAACCTCCTTTTATGTCGCTGAGTACTTTAGTGCTGCTCTGTGCCAAATCTGAGCTTTACTTGAAACTCACCTCATCATCTGTGTGCTACCATATTTCTTCAAAGAAATTGCTATTTAAGAGTCTGAATGCTTCAAAATAGTTTGCTTCAAACTGTTTGCTCTCACACCAGTTGTTTTCTCTGTACTACAAACTGAATGAAAACAAAGCAGATACAAATGGAGAGTTTTACTGTCAAGCTGATTAGATTTTATAAAGCCATTCAGAAATTTATTTTGAGTATATCCTGTATTTCTGTAAGACCAAAAATATTGGTCTCAATTCTGTAAAATATCAGCTTTTTCTTGACAACCCCCCTGCTCCTTTTGGATGGTTTTTAGTCTTTTTTTAAACCTCCTTAACAGGCAAACTGAGTCCTGCCTCTTGACAGCACACCAACATACCTAAAACAAGAAAGCTTCTTTTGCTACAAGCTTTAGATCAAGTCTTTGACGAGAAAAACACATTCTCTTTTGAAAGCTGAAACACGTCAGCAAATACTGCTGCAATATATCTGCTGTACTATAAAGAAAAGCCTCTTTAAGAAAGGGCTGTGAATTCACATTCCCAATCCAAACTGTGCGTCACAGTCTGAATTTCCTGGTCTGATAGCACCACTAAAATGCCTCCCAGAGACTTAATTCAGGTTTGTGTGGCCAGCAGAGAATTAAGGAAACCCCACAGTAGGGTCTAATGGTTCTAACAGTTTCTGTGCTAACTCTCATATTCCCTCCACATAGAACACAGCCAGGGAAAGAAGCATTCCTCAAAAACAAATGCTTCAGAGGAAGATGAAAGAATCCCTATCCAATTCAGAAGAAGTCCATCCTCTAAATATTTCCTTTTAACCTCCATTGAACATTAATGATTACAACTCTACATTTCTAACTTGTTTTATGATGTTCTTTCTACATTACATCACACTATCAGGTGTATAAAAACAATGGAATGAAAGCCTCTAATTTTAGCTGTCATAAGTTAAAGAATAAATGGCAGCAGAAGCTTTCACATATAATTGCAGGATTTTAGGTGACTACAGAAAAAGTTCTCTTTTCTGTATGTGCACGAATGCTCAACCCTTCAAGCAAAATTTCAGGAACTGTACAAAACTGTGTGTGCTCAGGAGTTAATGGTGAAGGTGTCACTATGCTCAGAAATAGAGCCAACTTTCCCATGTCACATTCAGCTTATTAATAACCCCATTATTTCTGTCGCAATGGCACATGTCTCTCCACTCCTTGTTATTGTTATGCAACTGGAAGAGCTTTCAGAATCTCTTCTGGCTGAGCTTGAACAGGTAAACTATAAAATCCAGCTTGAATTGAGCTTTATGCTGAAATGCTACTGCAATTCACTCGATGAATGCTGAGTGACACAGAATATGCAATTATGCAAGAAGAGTGTTTGCAACAAGCCATCTTGGAAGTACTTCCATTTGTGAGAGGATTTTTTCATATTCTGAATCTGAATACATTAAAAAGCCTGTAATCACTTAATAGAGACAAATCTGCAATTCTTAATTCTGAATATCTTCTATAACGAAATGAGCTTCTCAATTCTTGTGATTAACTTGAAAACAAAGCCAAATACAAGAAGCTGGCTCAGAAAAATCAATGCAGGAAATCACTGCCAGATTTCTCATAAATATTTCTGCCTTAGAAACCACTGGAATTTACACTCTCTTTATCACACATTCTATAGGACTATATGCAATTACAGCACTTCCTACACAAAATAATACAGATCTGGGGAAGATCTTGAATAAATGGGTATGAAAATTCTATGCAACCTCCTGGAAAATTGCCGAAGTATCCTTTATGCTTAGAAAACAGTGCATCGATCTCATCTGGTCTCTGTGTTTACACGTGTATGCCAATATTGCCACAAAGCTGCTTTGTTTAGATGTGCATTTTCATGACCTTGAAGCTCAGGATAATGTATTTCTTATTCTATTCAGCATCAGCACACAAGGGTATCTGCAATCATAAAAAATCTCCAGTCGGAGAAGTGGGGAAAAAAAAAAAAAAAAAGACTTGGACTGCTCAGTTTCTAAATTAAGCTACATCTGAAGTTAAAAATAGCCCTTCTGACTGAAGATGCTATGCTGCCTGAATTTAAATAGCCTGCTTCTTTCCCTGACAGATAACATTTATTGTGTTCTCTGCTGCTGCTGCTGCAAAAAATAAAGCCTTCTATAAGAAGGCTACCTTTATTTTTATGTCCAATTTCACTTCACCTACCACAACAAAATTAAAGAAAGTCAGTGTTCTACCTGGGAATTGTATCAATTTTGCCACAGATACATTTCTCCTTTTTTTCTAAAATAGACCTAAAACTATGCATGTTACAGATGTGTGACTTTTCCTAACTCTTTCTGCAGATTTTTCTGGGAAGATCTGTAGTAAGAATATTGTCTGAAATGCAATCAGATTTCTACCACACATCCTAAAACTGCTTGTGCCATCTTTCGTTTTCATTTACTTACATACATACACACATATATATAAATACATATATATAAATGTGTATATATATATATATATATATATATATATATATATATTTAGATGTTTCATTGCTGTTTCTGGATAAAAAGAAGTATGAAATGCAATTGCACACAGTATATGTGAAATGGTTTACTCACCACTTTTCCCCAAAGCACTGAACGAAAAGCAGAAGCTGTATCCCTTTTTTCTCCAGGCCTAACACTGAGTCAGCATAAGGATTTCTGTATTATCCATACTCCTACTGCAGTCAGAGGCTCAGAGGTCATAATTAAGCTACACAGGGCCTGCTTGTGCTACTCATATAGTAACTCCAACATTGGTTTATAGCACACGGGGATTAGAAAGGTAAAAATTCTTTCAAGCCACCTTGACCTTTCTCACCAGTTTGAGTTAGTTCTTTTTGTCAGAATTTCTGGTGCTCCAATCTGCATAGTTTTAAATTCCAGTCCCTGAGTTCATGCTCACCCCTGGGAAACTGTTCATTTTCTTCAATATTCATTCTAAATTTACTGTGCCTTAATTTCGTCATTTTATGAGATTAAAATTAATCAGATTCACTTTTACCTTTTAGGCAAGAAAATAAGAAAGGTGCACTTTTAATGTTCAAAGTGAAACTTGAATCTTGCTGTATTGAGAAAATTCTGCTTTCCCCCTCTTTGTTAAATTGCAGATTTTACATGAGCATTCCCAAAGGATTAGCACAGAGAGACTCAGGAATAAGTAAATGAAAGATGAGATGGATATAAATACTCCACTTACCCCCGAGCAAGACTTTCACATTAGTCACTTTGTGGACTAAAAGCCTGAAAGATCCCCAAAAGCCTTACAAGCATCAATAATATTTGCAATGATGGAAGCCAGAGGCAATGATGTAAATTCTGCAGTCCCTAATTGAATAAAACACCCATTGAAGTCAATAGGAATTGCAGTCAATTAAGCTGTAAATATTTCAGGTCCCGAGCTTTTTACATAATGTTACTACATGGCATCTATGAGTACTTTCATCTGTCCAGGGCAATGTTTGCTCAGAAGGCTCTGTGAAAGCACACAGGGCTGGAGCAGGCACACGGAGGTCAGGTGTGGAGTGTCAGTCACCAACTCCTACCCCGTTCTGCCACGGTGCCTGATCACTTACCCAGGTGAAAATACAAGGCTGCTGTCACGTGAAGCCTCAAGCACCAAGGGTAGTTGTATGGATGGGGGCTGAATTTGGCCCAAATTTTAGGTAAAATGGTAAATTAAATTAAATCCTCGTGAAATTTGATGTGCATGTCCAGAGCCCACAAGTGAAGCCAAGCTGCAGTCAGAGCTGTTAATTACTTACCAGTAAATGTGTAGGTGTGTGGCAGAGTCCTGTCGCATACAGAACAGTTTATATTGTCCTTTGCTGTCACACTCTAACTCTGCCTTATCCCCAGCTGTGAGCAATGAGAGGCACACGTGCTGCCCCTGAGGAATGGCAGAGGAAGGAGGATTTGTGTGCAGCCCTGGCACTGAGGATGGTTTAGGATCACTCTTGCTGCTGGAAGACAGGGCCGTGGCTGCCAGAAACCGTTCACATTGTACTGTGTCAGGAGCTTCACAAAAGCACACAATAATGCATGTAATGAGTCTCCAGAATCACATTTGGGAGGCCTGTAGAATGTTTCTCTTTCCCAACGTGAATTACTGAGTCATCCTGTTCATGTGAGACAGACTGAATTCTCTTCCCAAAGAGCTCCTTTGAATCACTATTACCACCAGATAACAGATGTTGCTCTCCAGGAAAGTTTTTCATACAAGCTCTTATAATCTTGGGGATTATTTCATCTTAACCTTGTAACTACAACAGAAAACCAGGATGAACTAGGGGGGGTCTCAGAGGGCTGTGTGCTGCAGGACTTTGCATATCTAAGTAAGTAGGCCTTGAACAACATGGCTACTCAAAATACTGCACAAAGAATAACAGGAACACCCACAGTCTAATAAGGTACATACTACTAATCCCCAGTTTACATAGGTAAAGAAACAAGCCTTGAAGTGTTGAATGGACTTGTCTGGCATCTCACAGTAACTGCGCAACAATTCAGAAATAAGTGATGTAATGTCCAAAAGTATCTCTCTTTGAAACTTGGAGCCTATGGATGTGCAATGAAACTCAAGTCAAATACTTTGAAAATAGGACTAAAATTATAAATTGGAAGCTTTTAGTAAAGTGCTTTAAAATGCCCATCATCTATCAACCACTTCTGTTTTAAACCACAAGACATTTTCTCTCTAATTACTTGCTCAAAGTGAACCTTACCACACTTTAAAAGAGACATTGGAAATGCTGTAGCACTTTCCAAATTTCAGCCTTTCCTAACTATGCATATTGCTGGTCAAGAAGCAGCAACTTTCTTCTGCATGCCTTTGTTGTGTTCCTGAATTGCAGCTTTGGATGACAAAGCACATTTTCACCACTCTTTTTTCAAAAATCCCAGTAACTGGACCAGTTTAAAACCAGACATTTGTGTTTCAATTTTTCTGTGCCTTCTGGGGCCACTTCAACTAAGCTCATGCAATTAAATTATTCTCTAATGCTCTGAATACACACGTACCACCATGATTTCACACCAGAGTTTTGGAGTTACATCACCAGATCCCAGAAATAACAGAACTATGCTCACTCATAGCAGTGGACAGTCAGGCCCAGGTAATGAAATACCAGCCTGGATTCCAAACAGTGATAACAAAATGCAAAACCATATGGCTTTGGTTTGATAAAAATGAACTAGTAAATTTTTCATCTGATGCTCTCATTAATAACTACAGTCACAAATTAAAACTCACAGTATTCCTGTGAGATATAGATGCAGAGAGATACTGTTCATTAAAAAAAACAACAAACCAACCAACCAAAAAAGTAATCTATGCCAGATCATGGATAGATGACGTCTACCAGATAAAATAATCCATCAGGTCAGGAGAACTGACCTCCATCAGCAAAGGCCACAGTTCAGGCTGAGCTGTCCAGTGCAGAGATAGCACTAATCCTGTTATCAATAGTGATTTGCTTTGTCATACACTATGTTTAGAAACTATTGTTCACTCGATGATTATTCACCTTCATTTATTTTTTGCCTTCTATTTCTAAAGAGATGAGGAGTTTGGGCTACTGAATGTTTTTACACATTCTTGAATTTATCCAGCCTTTATCTCCTCTCTTGGAGAGACTTCTCCTTCTGGCTTCTCCTTTGCCATCCTGACATGCCCCCCTTTCATGAGCATCTCCTTGTTTTTCAGCCTGTGCCATACTTTCCCGTCCTGGTCTGAAGCCTGACTTCCTGTCAGTGGATCAGTTTGTGCTGTTAATTATTCCTCTCCTCAGGGCCACAGATACCTTGCCCTAATTATTGCAGTTATACTGTGAGCAATTCACAGTGCAGGCTCATTCCCTTTTCCTCCTTTCAGCTTCTCTCTCTCTATCCCACTGTCTGGAAGTAAATGCTGTTCTCTGCACAATACAGCTACAGAGCATTTTCAAGTTGGAAAAAGAGATGGTGAAGCAGACAGGGAAAAGGTGAACAGAAAGATAAAGACTGAGGCTTATTACCCACCATCTTCTCCAGGAAGGTTTGCCTCTGAATCTCTCATTTGAAAACTTACTTTCCTAATTACCTGCCTTATCTAAAGGTCATCATGTTGTTTCTCTGTCAGAAGACACCACCTAGAATAATACAAAACTATAATTTTGAGGTTCTGCTTCCCAGATTACTATAAATAGTAGAATCATATGGAATGCTGATAAATATTAGAAAACAATAAATTTTCTTTGAGCTTACTGATTTTTTCCTCTACAGTGCAAGTATTTAATATTATTCATATCCTAAACTTCTTAAAAGTGATACCCAGCACAAAGATGTCAAAAAACAATAACGATTTTTAAAAAGGGGAAACTTTCTAAACAAACATATTTTCTTAACAGCCTGATGAAAAGATCATTTTCATTTCAGACTTTTAAACTTGCCACTCTGAATTCTCTTCTCTCTCACATATACATATCCAGATTCACTGCTACACTCCAGTTGTTTTGATAATGCAGAGCTATCATAAACACATCTGAACACATAGCAACATCTAAAATTTAGCAATTTAACACGCTAAATTAAGTGCCCCAATATATTTTTCTACTAGGGAAAAATGTGAGCCAAAATTACACTCTGTATGTATTTGCACTAAGCAGAAAATAGAGTCCAATAAATATATGCTTTGTTCTGATTTATATATACCATGCCCATCAGGAAAGGTGAGATTGCCAGGATGTGAAGCACATGTGTAGGTGCATATATATTAAGCAGCAAACAGTAATTCTGGTGAGACAGTTATTAATTTGAACTTTAATATACTGGCAATTCTACAGAAAAACAATACAACCACCTCATCAATTGTCCCTCTCTCCCAGGAAGCCAACACACAAACAAGGAACTGGGCCAGAGTAATTCTAAGGGGGGTCATTTAAAACAACAAAAACCAAATGAAACCATCCCAAACCAACCACTTCAGTCACATCTGTCATAGTCCAGATTACATGTAAATACTTCATAGAAACTTCTGAGGTCATTAGGAACATCTGAACAGATTTTTCTTTTTTGCCTTCTTTCTCATGTATTATTTAGGTGCCCTTTCATGCAAAAGAAAAAAAATCTGGGCCCATTCTGTGAGGCAATGGCCACCACCAGCCTACACTACTGATCCCAGTGCCAGAAAAAAGGTTTGCAGCCTGAAGGCTCAATTTTCTCATTGTCCATGGGTGAGCAAAGAGTCACATGTTAGTCTGCAAGTGGTTATTCAACAGACAACACGTAAAAATAACAGGAGTTCAACATCTTCAGCATCCTATGGGACAGGACTCCTTTCTGGATTTTCAGTTCCCAGCTGATGTGGCCTAATATATACATACAGCACAATGAAGAGTATTCAGAACTTCCCATTTGCCTGAGAGGCAACCACACCTCATGCTCTGAAATCTGCATTACAACACTCTGTGGGTTTCTTATTTTTAATTAATTCTTCTGAAAATATTTTGAGGATGAGTGGATGTATAGGGTGATTGTAGTGCTCAGAGAGGCTGTGGGTTCATAATTACAAAGAGAATAGAATCCTGCCCTCCTGTATATGCAGTGCTACTAAGATTTCATTGCTCACATTAGGCAAAACCTCTCTAATTGCAAGGTCAGCTACACGTATAACAACAACTACAACAACAACAACAAAATAAAGTAATAATGCTCAATGCTTTGAATAAATCCAGACAGGACAGTTAATAAAATAGAAAAATCCTCACTTACCTCAACAGTTGTAAGCTGTTATTTCATACTCTGTAAACTTTCCCTCCCTGCTAACTAAACAAAAGTTCTGCAATCTCAATGCTAGAATAGCTCTCAAATACATACTGCAGAATACCAAAAAAGAGAAAGCCTATGTTGTCCTTACTAGCAGGCATCTCTCCAGGGATGATTGGTCATTACCCTGGCAACCCTCACAAATGGCAAATGACGTAAAGAGAGTGGGAAAAAAAAGCCACTGAGAGCAGAAAGCACTATATGCATTATAGATAGTTCTGGGAATCCATGCTCACATATGCATTAAATGGCTTCAGAGGAGCACAGGGACCTTCCATTTTGCAGAGCTGCCTGCTGAGGTGAATAAGAAACTTTCTAATTTTTTTCTTAATCAAAACATTGGGAGCATCTCTAAGTATTTAATTGAAGCAAAGTGGGGGTTGATTATTTTAATAATTCAGACAGTGGGTTTAATATATATTTTTTTCCAATTCTGTTAAAATTTCCCATTAAAATAGCTCACAGTTATATTCAGATAAGGGTGGATGTATTTTTTCATTATTCCTTTTCACCTTATTTGTTGCTACATAAAGTTACTTGTTCTTATATTTATTCCCTTTATGTCTCATACCCTCATTTTTCCCTAACAATTCATTTGTACAAATTGTACAAGATTTCCCATGTTTATGTCATTAAAAGCATTAGCAGTTTTATTTAGTGTTGCTGATAATTATGCCTAAAGAAGATGTAGCTCTAGCCAAACACCAGGGGACAAAATAAAAAGCATTCTGCTATTTTTGCACAAAATGATCACAGTGAATTTGATCATACTATGATCTGTCTGTCACAGAGCAAGATGAATTTGGGTGTGGTTACTTCTTCCACAACTAGATTTTAAAAAGCACAAGTAGGATAAAAAGGAAATCTGCTTTGAGATTGTTTAGCATCTGCACCACTCTACAGTTCAGTAAAACCGAAGGAATTCTGGGTACAAAACCCAAGAAAACCATCTTCCAGCCCTGCTTGCATGTGTTACCAATGACAATCCAGGATCAGGCATCCTTCTCCTTGCTCGTCTTTAGACCTCAGGATTTCTGGATTCCTAAATGCACAAAAAACAACTTTCCAAGAGCAGACTGGAGAGCATTAGCACTCAGATCATTTTATAACCTAAAGGAAAGGGCACAATTCTCTGAAATGAGAACTGAAGAATAAGCGAGGTGAGGTGGCTGCTCTAACCACTTAGCTATTATGTAAAAGTTGGATGGAAATGGCTCTACCATGACAACTGAGTTTCCTGTTGAACTGATGAAAACACATTAGATATATTTGAACTCTGCCCCACTCCAAACCTGAATTGAAATGGAAGTAAACAGCAGCTTCCACAAGGATATTTCTGTCCCTGGCTGCCTAAATTCAATTAGTTACAGCTTTATGGAGTAAAGGTTAGCACTCACTGAAATTCAGATTTTTATTATTTTCCAAATCTACAACTCCATTGCAATCAGGACGAAGGTGTTACACTTGTATCATGACAATTTTCCAAAAAGCCTGAATGAGCCTTTGAAAACGACTGCGTTTTATGGCCAAAGAAGTAGTGAACATCAAGGATATTCCATAATGCTCCATTAGGTGTACTTTATTTATTTGCTGAAGACAATTACATTTTAATTATTTAAACTCTGGCTACATCATTCTAGCAAATGTTCTGCTGGGTTGTAATTGACAAATATCTTGGTCTGAGCAAACTGAAATCTCAATATAACATTACCTCTGACATTACATCTTTTTCCTGACAGGACGACAAGGATTACTTTGTGTTTAGAAACCACAGAAAGCAAAGTTTTGCCATTTGTATATGGCCAATGAAAGCTTCATATTCCCATAAATCTTCTCCCTGATGGTCCAAATTTAAGCTTCCCATTTTTTTTACAATTACTCTTTGTAGAAATTTAGCTCCAACGACAAACTTTCCACCAATCTTCCATTCATTACAGAAACTAAACAAAACCCCTACCACTGGTGTTCCCAAAGTTGCTTTTGTAAGAACAAATGTGGTCTGTCATGGAAATATCTTCTGTGATATGTTAGTAGATATAAGATCAGAAGTACTGAAATATACAAAAACTTTGTGTGCTTTTGCAACAGAGATTTCACAGAGATTTCTGTGTTTTGTGGACTTAACAAAACCTTGATATTTTCAGATCATATCCAGGCCAACAAAGGTCAATTTGCCTGCGTCTGAGCACATGAGATTGACTCATGTGAATGTTCTGGGCAGCACAACAGGGACAAATCCAGTCAATGAGTGGGGAGATGGGGAAGACACTGGTGCAAAGCTGCAGTCAGGAAGCAAAGTTTTTAATGGAGTCTTAGGAAGAGGCACAAAGGAAAATAGGGTTGCCAGTCCTTAAAGGACCCTTTCTATACACTGGTGTAATTTGCCAACACATTAGCAAATTAAATTAAAAATTCATCAGTATGTTAAAAAAGACTGGAGACGGGAATCACTCAATAAGTAAATTATTACTGATTTTAAGTGATTCATCACGGAAAAGGATCAGCTCACACCAGCGAGTGGGAATTAAAAATTTTCAGCATTTTTCTGGCTCCACCATTTAAATGCTTGTGAAATGCATCCTGTTGCAGAATCCATTCACTTAACTAGGCCTGTAGTGACCTGGTATAAAGGACAATCACACCTTCTCCATGCTTTCCAAATTCTGTCTTTTCTTTTAGATGTGTCTACTCCAATCTGGTTTTCAGCTGTTAAAAAATGAGCTCAGGTTTTAGCAGACCTGATGTCCTTTATGCCACAGAGTTACAGAAAAAATCCCAAACCTATCAGATATATTATCTCTCCAAAAGCCCTTACACTGTCACCTCATGTAAACATCAAAGGGGAGAATGATGATTTTTGTCTCTCAGGCTATGGATATGATTCTGAACAACACCCTGTTGAGTAAGAACAATATATTCCTTTTTCCTTCTCTGTCCTTCTAGAGGAAGGACAGACGTGTGCCTCGCCAGATGATGCCAAACCCATTATTAGTGTCCTTGCACTTCTCCATTAGCAATATTGCAGCAAGACCAGCTGATGTCAAGGGTGTTCATGCTGAAAGATAACAACATTCCTTAGGAGGAGAAATTACAGCCTTTCAGCATTCTCTGGCTTTCCCACAATTTAGCTTTATCTGGGAACATCATCACAGTGAAATTCAGTGAGATAAACTAAGGAATAGAAAGTACTAACTTTCAGAAAATGCAAACATCTGAACAGGAACACAGTGCTGTAAAGCAGTATCCTTTATTACCCCATTTTAATCAAATCCATAGACACAGTCTGCATTTTAACACAGATGCATCCAAACACAGGAATTTGTTCTCTGACTCTGGATTTTCCCCAGTTCCTGCATTTGTCCTCCAGCACCTTAGTGACCCACACCTGCCTCTGCTGATGCTATAAACCCTGTGCTAAAATACTCCTGGGGGTGACAATCACTGTAATGGGGGATGCTGGGGCAAGAACACTGGAGCAGTTCTGACCAGAGGGGACAACAGCAAGTCCAATCATTCCAGTATACAACAGGGGGCAAGGTGCATGTGCAGGTGACACTGCAGAGTCTTTGCTGACTCACTCTCAGGGCTGCTGGTTCAGATTGACCATCAGCTACCCAGCCAACCAAACCACAGTCCTGAGAGGTGGCCTGGGATCCTCACAGCTTGGACTACAACTTGTAGTAAGCAGCAGATCTGAGGGGCCCAGGACTGGCTCTCCCTGTGCTGGCACTGCTGAGCCTGAAAGCACTCGTAGACATGTAGAGAAACCATGTGTGCAGCTTTGATTAAGGCAGATCTAAACAGGCCATTGAAAATAAGCAGCTTCTGGGAAATACAGCTTAAAAGGCCTGGCTTCCTCCAGTTGTTTTTCATGTTTAGATTCTTTGGTGTGTCCCAAAAAAGCAAAAATTTCTGATCAAAGCTTTTACTAGGATAAAGATACTCATGCAGGCTGTGTCCTACATGGATGATCTGTTGCCAGCTAATATAATACAGCTTATGCTGCAACCTTATCATCTGTGGAAACAATCAAAAAGGTAGCATGAGCCCAGTTTCCTAAAAACACTGATTTAAATATACCTTGCTTACATCAGTTCTCCCTACCGTAAGCATTTTCTATCAGTTTTCTATCTCTATTTTTCTAGATTGCGCAAAGAAATCAAGCAATTAATAAATACAAAATACCATGATTTTCATGGAGTGGTGCTTTTCTATGCTGTTTATGCCCTGTGAGAAAGAACATTCCTGACCATCCTGCTAGCCAGGATTCTCTATGCCACACCTAATTCTCATATACAGGAATAAATGAAGACCACCTACACATGTAAGCTGACATATCAGGACTCAAGGAAAATCCATCATCAGCAGATCTGATCAGGTTCTCCACTGTACCACATCTTTTTCTGATTACACTTGGAAACACTCATTCCTCTCCACTTCACTTGCATGGAAGATGTTTTGGGCTTGATGCACACAATTTTGCTGTACTGAAATAAAAGACACAGTGTCAGTGTGGTGAGAGAGAAGAACCAGTCTCCAAGATAATCATATAATCAGAAGAAAAAGGGATTACAAATGTGCATGTGATATATAAGTCAGAATTCTTACATTAGGTATAAAAAATGCCATGAACGTATCTGTTAAAGCAATTTCAAATAATCATCAAACAATAAACGCAAAGATCTTATATATACCATCCCAATACTTTTTAATGTGGAGCATAATACAGATGTGTGCTGATGCTGTAATTCAGCAGCTGACACTTTTGAACAGCTGTAGCAAAACTGCCCTACAATACAGATCTTTTGTGAATAAATATTCAGATAAAGCACTGCAATTCGAATCCTCACTCTATAAATGTAGCCGTGGAAAGGCGTTTTAGCCCTTTAAGTGCAGTGGAAATAAGATGCACAGCTACATGGTCATCTTTTACGACAGGAGGAAAGAGACAAGTTTATTCAGAAACACACTTGGCTTTATAGCATGACTGCAACTCCAAGAGTAGAGAAAAGGTGATTGGTTCAGAGAGAAGACACCCCATTCCCAGGGCCTGGTCACACACCACAACAGGTGTTCTATCTTTGTTATTAATTTCTTTTTATTTTGACCAAATTATCACTCTGGGAGAAATTCTCCCTAGCCTTGAGCTGGACCAGTTTATCGGCTGGGAACAGAGCTGAAAAGCTCCAGCCTGGAATATTTCTCAGGCTGTAATTTTCTTACTTTCTCAGTATGTGTCCCACATACAAATTGGTAATTCTTAATAGAAACAAACACTTTTCTTATCAGACTTCTTGCTGCAATGCAATTGCATTGCTCTATATGCTCATTTTGGATGACAGAGTACCTACTTGTCACAGTAATGACCTGAATGAATTCAAGAAAGAAGCAACAACCACTTTGCAAACATGCCCATCTAGCAGATACACTTTTGTTTTTCCTCACTACTGTTTAATAATTCCGTTTACAAATATATATATATATTTGGTGATACAGTAATACATAAATCTAAACCCCCAAGTCAATAGTTTGGTTTTTGAAGCCCAGCAGAAATAATGCTGCTCTCCTACAAGGCATAGAGCAATGCTGCTCTACAATACAAGGTTTTGTATTCCAAACCTTGCAGCACTATGTGGACTGCCAGTATCTCTGCCCCTGACTTGCCTGTGCCCTCTCCTGGTGGCAGAGCACACAGGACAGATGTGGTTACACCAAAACCTCCCCTGCACAACAAACATTTCCTGATGCCAAGTGCAAAGAAAGTAAAGTAAACTAGACAGATTCCAAGCCTGACGGTGTTCCAAAAAGGTCACAAAAGGTGTCACTAGGTGTGTAAGATCAGTGGTGAGCACACCCTTACAGCTCTGCTCCCCACACTGCCTCATTTCACCCACAGAGCCTGACAGAACGGGGCCTTGGGCTCTTTTCTCTCAGAGGAGGAGGCTCCCTTTTCGATTTGTCACCTCTGCACAGAGCCATGGTTCTGAGCTGCACGGCACCACAGTTCGAAAATGCTACTGAGGCAATCCAACACCTCCAGGAAAGCTGGCAATAGGGATTTGAACCTTGACAAGCTGCATCTGACCAGGAAGTAGATCAGTGCTCCATGCAACCTGCTCAGCTCTTGTAACCAAAGATTCCCAATGGCACGGTGGGAAGCGCAGGGGATCAATGCCCTCACTAATGGCAGGGCTCAGCTGACACAAAGATCTGCTGTTTGTCAGGCTAAGCTGGTTCCCAGCTGTAAGGAGCTTTGTTTCTGCAGATGAGAGGTACTGAGCCAGGTCAGGGTTGGCCCAGCTGCCAAGCGAATAAGCCCTGCAAGAATCCAAAGCGACTACAAACCAAGCACTAAGCCTGAAACAGTGAGTTCTGCCAGATCTGAGCCAAGTGAGACATATGTGCACAAGAGACTCATTTGAGAAGGGCAATACAGGCACACTTCAGCTCTGGCCAGGGCCAGCTCAGCCCAGAAGACCAATTACCTCAGAACCAGTTCCAGGGAAGTATTGCTGTACATTGCTGATCAAATCTGGCTCTGTGATTCCTTTACTCTGCCTGATCTAAATAATGAAATGGTCTGGAGGCCTCTAATTTGGTTTCCCAGGAACCACTTACAGTACAGAATTATAAAGCAGTTATGCTATTACATGGTTTTCCCCCCTATTCTCCCACATATCCTAGTCATTATTATTCCAGTCAGTCAGATGGAATCTCAGCATGCTCTCTGAAATCTAGTCAGGCACTAGTGAGGGAAAGTTGACTGTGTATTAATGGCAAGCACCATCACCTCTTCCTTCAGTCATGTTCTACAATAAGAGTGAGTCATGGGTCTTTTGCAGACACCAGCACCAAAAGAAGATTCTGGAACATACAGCCTGAGGACTGCCTTGCTGGAGTCACAGAGAGATTGCAGACACATCTCCTTTCCTCAGAATTTTCAACTGCCAAGACCAAACAGCCTCTCTGGTTATCCAGGTTTAAGGTGTGTCTGTCTTTAGTACATTTTATATGAAACAGAATTCAGTGCTTGGACTTCAAGTATGAGATAAGAACCTAAAAGTCATTGTGCCAATGTTGAGGCTCCTTAGTGAAGCGCAGCATTTAACTTCTGTTGTTGCTCATTTTCTGCAGAAGGAGAATGATAGCACATTAATACTCAGCATCCCTGTGAGGAAGGGAAGTATTTAAATTGACAAAGCACCCAAGTGCTTTAGCAAAGGAAGTGGAAAGCTGAGAGGTCATACAAAGTTCTTGAGTGAATAAGTAACTAATGATTATTTTGCTTTTTCATTGAGAGATGCTTTCCTAGTTCACATTAACATTTAAACCTCATCTGAAAATAGGAAAAATAAAACCTTTAACATGCATTTTGCAATCAAGAAACAAGGAGGAACGCAGACATGATGAATAAGCCATTGTCACAGCCAGTCTGCTGGCACTGCAGTCTGGGAGACTGGCTGGCAGTTGTATGGCACAGCTCAAAAGCAACAGGCCATCAGCCACCCCATGGGGAAGTGCAGCTTGTTGAGAAACAAAAAATCATTCTGTTCAGATTTGGCTTGACATGTACATTACTTTCTACATTGCTTCATGTTAACAAAAAGGTGAAGGCACTTGCTTGAAAAAATGAAGTCTTAAAAATCTCAAAGCAATTAGGAAACTTTTATTTCTCCAGATTATCACTGATGGGATTAATTTTTGGGTATGAGTTAGCATCATCATTTGATGTCTTGGTTCATGCCCCACTTTTAAATGATTTTTCTCTTTATTCCCATGGACAATTTATGCCAGTGTCTGCCTCTAGAGTTACTATATAATGTCACATACAGTAAATCAGTATGTGATACTCCCATGAAAAGCACATGATTTGTGCTACACCTGCAACCACAATTCCTGCCAAGATATTATGGCCATTTGCACCAATATGGGAACCTAGATAAAATACAGCTATTGTTCCTATCTACCTTGATTTTATATGAAACTAAGCAAAAATTATAAAAAGATCCCCAAGTATTTGAGTTCATTATGGAAAGTGGTAGCAAAAATACAGATTTCACCTGCTCCTATGCAAACATAGGATGATGTGCAGGAGTTCACTGAAATAATCTGAAATTCGCAACTCTGTAAGTCAGGCTGGACTCTGCTGAAAACAGATGCCTCGAGTCTATTTCTCTTGTGCATGGAACAGTGCAGGGTTATCCACCTGCTGCACAGCAAAGTCACTGCAGAACCTTGTCAAACCACAGCAACGACGTTCTGCACACTCTCCACTGATGTAAACACCTGGAACAGTACAAGTAAGACAAAAGCAGGACCTAGGGAGTTGTCAGTCTATATTTCCTTCCTCTTATACTCCTGACTTCTTGTTAATTGCATGGATTTGGCTTGGTTTCTTATGGCTATCAAATCCTGAGGGTTCTAGATACCAACATGATTTCCAGGGCATGTTCTTGTGTGGAAGAAATATTAAGGAAAACTAAAGGAGCAGAATGTTGTGTTAGTTTCTGGCTTGCAGATCAGTCACAAGCAGTTGTTGTACAGGGAGCTGGATCTGGCTTAAAGTGTCACCACATGAACACAAGCAATCATCACTGCAAAATAAAGTACAAGAAGGAGCAAAATTAAGAACCTCTGGCATGCTAACTCCAAATTTTCTGAACCACTTTTCCCATCTGCAACTAATTCCTCCTCCTCAAAGAACTCTGCCTTGAGTATTAGTGCCACATACTGGAAATCATGAAAACATACTGACTTGAAAATATTTCATAACACAAAATGAAGGTGCACTGGCTTTATGATGTATAGTTAATGAAGCAGCAGGATTTATCTTTCTAATGCTAGCATCTATGTGTTGTAGATGTACTAGACTATAAATTATAAAAGAATTTCTTAATTGCATGATAAAATTATGAAGTTTGCTTCTTAAAGAAACAGAGACTCAAATTGTGTGTCAAATTAAGTTCCTTGCCCTTGAGAGTTAGTAAATCAAGTCAGCTCCTTGTACTGTCATAATTGTGCTTTAAAAACCACACTCAAGTGGTTTGGAACTGCTGGATTTTTTTGGAAACTACTTTTCCTATGTTTTGACACCCTCCCCCTTAAAGGGGGATTGCTGCTCACCAGCCCAACGTTAGCTGCAGCATCTTGGGAGCTGCAGTACAAACACACATCTAGGCTGCTTTTCCTCTTCACCAGCATAAAGGTTGCTGAGATTTGTAGTGATTCATTCGATTCTCAACAGCTTTACCAAGTTTATTTATTCAGCTTCCAGAACAGAACTACTGGGCACCAAATGTCAGTTTTATCTCTCTTCTTACCTCCCTAATTAAATTCAGTGTAAGCAGGGAGGTATAACTTGAAACTTAAGTCACAAGTTAGGAAAAAACCTCAAAGTTTTGTAGGAAGTTCTGAACTCCCTATTCAAGGAAGACGAAGTGAGCTCACACCATTTTTCTTTTATGGTGAAAATATAATAAACACTTCTTTAATCATTTACATTCAAATAATTATTAAGATTGCTCATTATGCTATCCAAGCTTTATAGTAAAATGTAAATGTAATAAGTAAAATACTCGATTAAGCAGGCTAAACCTAATCACTTGAAGAGCCTTGCTACAGTATTACGAAAATAAGCTACATATCTTATGTAAACTTGAAAAAAACCACGGCTTCCCATCCCCTCCAAAAAACACACCTCCAGTAAAAATTCAAAAAGGTGAACACCAGGAACACTTGCCCTTTAAGCCAATTCCCTTGTCCTCCAGTTAAAATTTTAGTCTTCTCTAATGCTAACTGCTGGATAGGCCTCAGGTCTTTTTTTGTTTTCTTTAATTCCTACAGCTTTATAGTTACCCATCTCTGGCTGTTCTGGCTGAACACCAGGTTTGGCTGAGTGCTCTGACACCAAACAAGGCGATGTGAAATCCTAAGGAGAAGTTCAGCTGTAAAACTGGCAGCTGAACTGCCCAGCTCTGCAGACACACCAGCCTTGGGGACCACGGGCTCTGCCCCAAGCAAGAAAGGAACCACACGACGTGGGGCTATAATATAGGCTTCAAAAGCTTTTTATTCTCAGTGCAAGAGCCCAACAGAGCAGTGACAGCAGCAGGGGAATCACAGACTCAGTTAGGTTGGAAAAGATCTCTGAGATCATAGAGTCCAACCTGTGCCCTGCCCTGTTGCTGGTTGTCCAGAAGAGCCTGATCTCACCTGGACACAGCCTCCTGTCAGGTACCTGGGGAGGGCCCAGGAGCAGCGGCTCCTTTCCACAGTCCTGATGGTCTGGAGTCATCCTGCTCCTCATGTGGCAGAAAGCTCATCTTGGAGCCCTCAGGATTCACAAGCCACCTCTCCCCACTCCAGCAAACCCAGCAGCTTTCTCCATGTCCAGCTCTAGGCTCCTCAATGTAAGACGACATGGAAATCCTGGATCCAGTCCAGCGGAGGGCAACAAGGATGACTAAGGGACTGGAGTGTTTTATGAGGAAAGGGGATGGAGCTTCTTCAGCCGCGGGGAGAGGTGACCTCAACAATATCTGCAAGGAGGTGTCAGAGGATGGATCAGGCCCTTCTCGTGGTGCTGAGCAATAGAACAAGAGACAACGGGCAAAAACTGATGTACAGGAAGTTCCTGTTTTAATAGAGAGAACTTTCCTGTGCAATGACCGGTCACTAGAATGGACATAGAAGATGTGGAGTCACCCTTACTGGAGATACCCCAGAACCCTCTGGACGCAATCCTGTGCCACGTGCTCCGGGACGACCCTGCCGGCGCTAGGAAGTGCGACCAGAGGATCCACTGTGGTCCCTTCCCGCCTGAACCGTTCTGTGACCCCTCTCACGTTCTCCATCCCACCTGCCCCGCTCCTCTCACCCCCCGCATCCTCTGCCCTCACCCCGTCCCACCCCGTCCCGTCCCGTCCCGTCCCGTCCCGTCCCGTCCCGTCCCGTCCTGTCCCCTCCCGCCGCCGCCGCCGCCGCCGCCCCCCTCACACCGCCCCCCCGCCCTGCACTGCCTCGCCTGCCCGCCCTCCGCGTCCCACTTCAGGATTGGCTGTTCGCTGCAAGGCCCCGCCTCCCACCGGCCATGATTGGCCGGTTCTGCCCGCGCGGCGCTGCCATTGGCGGGCGGGCGACGGCGCTGCGGGTCGGGCCGCGCCGCGGGCGGGGAGCGTGGCCGGGGCGCTTTTGTTGCTGGGTCGGCGGCGAGAGGAGCGGGCGGGGAGCGCGAGGCCCACGGACACCGGGGCCGGCGGGGAGCGGGGCCGGGCGGCGCGGCGCGGGCACGGCGGACGGCGGGGCCGGGCCCAGCGGCAGCCATGAGCGGCGGCGTGTACGGGGGAGGTGAGTCCGGCGCCGCCCTCCCCTCCCCCGCCCCGCGAGGCGGCGCGTGCAGCCCCGGCGGGCGCTTCCCGCCTCCCTCAGCCCGGCCCGGCGCTGCCGCGGCCCCTCCGCGTCCCACGAGTGAGGAGGAGGAGGAGGAAGCGGCGGGCCTTGTTTATGTCCTTCGCGGCCCCGAGGTGCCTCCGCCGGGCACTGCTCGCGCCGCGGCCTTGGGCAGGATCCGCGGTACCGAGGTCCGGAGAAGGTCCCCGCACTTTGGGAGCCGGGTGTGGTTCCCCCGAGCCCCTCTGCACACCCCTGTTCATTTCCGACAGGTTTCCTTTAGGATGTGCACAGATCAGCGGGGATCGGGCCCGTAGAGATCGGAGCTTCATGCTCTGACCCCTTCCCTCACACAGTCACACAGTCCCACCTTCCTCATCCTCATCACCCCCGGGGGCTCTGGGCTCGCGTGCCTTCGTGTGACTGTTAACTTAGAACTTTTTGAAAGCTTTATCTTGCGATGCGTTTAGCTGCTACTACGTTTTCCCTCTTCTGCTCAAATTCTCCTTTATACACCAAACGGAGGGATTGCTGTGCCCCAGTTAAAGCCTGTCTGCAGTTTTCCTATAGCTCTCTGGTAGCGGGAGTTCCGAGAAGTTTCTCCTTGTTTTGTAAAAGATCCCTTGATTTGCTTCTCTGCCGGTAAAGCAGGCAGTGGGCAGAGAAAGGTCAGGGTTGCAGAAGAGCTTAATAACCATTCTTTATTAACAATCTTTTCAGATGAAGTTGGGGCTCTGGTTTTTGACATTGGCTCATACACAGTGAGAGCAGGCTATGCAGGCGAAGACTGCCCAAAGGTGAGAGAATCTGTTCCTCGGTGGAAATTCAAGATGAATTTATGCCTTAGGTCTTCTTTGAAAGTTACAACCCTTGTGAATACATTGTTCTGACTGTATTGTATAAAGAAACTTCTGATTTTATGAGAAAAACACCAACTTCCAAAACATTACTAATCCTTATGTACTGCTTGCCTCTTGCCTTGCAGGTTGATTTTCCAACAGCTATTGGTGTGGTGCTAGAAAGGGACAATGGCAGCACTCTGATGGAGATAGATGGTGACAAAGGCAAACAAGGGGGCCCGACTTACTACATAGACACTAATGCCCTGAGAGTTCCAAGGGAGAATATGGAAGCCATTTCACCTTTAAAAAATGGAATGAGTATGGTGCTCTGTCTTTTTCTACCTGATTTTAAAATAGTATTGCCAGGCTGCAGGAAGTCATAGTCGTGTTGACAGATGCTAGTACAGCAACAGGCAATAAGAACAGATTCCTGGTTTACAAGTTGCATGGAGATGTGGTTGGTTTTCACTGTTAGTGGACTTTTAGCGTGATTGTTGAAGTCGTGGTGGTTGTGGAGGAAAAGAATTCTGCAGAGCTGTTAGAGGAGATGTGTATCTGCTGAGGACAGCTTTTAACTGAAGAGCTCTATGCAAAAAAATAAATTGGAAAGCCTTTATGTGTTTATGAAATGGAACAAGACTTAGAAGTAATTAATCTGTTTGTCTCAATGTTGTTACAGTTGAAGATTGGGATAGTTTCCAGGCAATTTTGGATCACACTTACAAGATGCATATTAAATCTGAAGCAAGTTTGCATCCTGTCCTTATGTCTGAAGCACCAGTGAGTAAAAGCAGCTGTGCATTTTGATAAGTCTTTTTGCTGACTCTGCAAATATTAGTCCTGGATAAGTCTGACAATGGCTTGTAGGTGACAAGTGCTAAAACTTAGCTACAGAAATGACATCTTTAAAATACTTGGACAGGTTATGGAAAATGTCTAAAAAAACCCTCAATTTGAAAAAGTTTGTATGAGTTGTATTAGAAAGTATTTACAATATGCTATTGTTTTTCACTTTCTTAAAAGAAGCCAAAAGTTAAAAAAATAAATTTTACTGCCTAGAATAAAAAAAAAGATGTTTGGATGTCTTATACATTAAGTTACACTAAATAAATTTTTTTCAAAAATCTTGCTTCATTCAGCCTTACAAGTAATATTATGTGACACAGAATAATATTTATAATGGAGAAGTTTTAATTTTTCTGTCTTTGTGGTCCTGTATGGCAGCTGAAGTGGATGAATACAAATTTCTGGGAAAATCTGGACAAGGTTTCTATAATTTTAAAATGCTCAGCATTTGAAGGGCAGATCTTGAAGCCAGAGTAGAAAAGGCAGACATGCTATACACAAGTGCCTGTCTTTAATAAAACCTTATGAAAAGGATTTTCTTGAATTTCATTATTCCCTTGTGTTGAATCACAGCTTGTGGAGTGTGGATGAATTTGCAATGGCTGTTTGATGTTTGATGGCTCAGTGGGTGTCTGAATAGAGACATTCCCATTGACATTCTCCTTACTAACCTCATCTTACTTTGTTGTATTGGCTTGGAAAAAGCTTCACATTTCCAGTAACGTGTTGAGTATTTGAGATATATCATGGCTTAATCACAACTACGGTAGAACTGTAGAAAGATACTTTGGGAACTGGAAAGTCTGGATTTATTTTTCTTCCCACTGGGCAAGTTCCTTCATGTATCTTTCCCCTTGTAAAAGGCAGGGTGCTCGCTTTAGAGAGTTCTTTGGGAACCCGACACTGGAAGAGCTGTAGAAGTGTAAAGAAATCTATTGTAGCACAAAAGGTGTGTAGTACTTCAGTGTGATAGATAAGCATTGATGTATTATGTAGTATAAATGGAATGAAAACCATTCTAAAGAAGTAAATTACTAGAAATCTATTTCTGTAGAATTTTTGTATGATTTGAAACTATAGCTCCATTTTTTAATCACTTCTTTATTGTGTTAACAATCTATTAGTGTGCAAACACAGCTTCCTTTTGGTCACTCGTGGTTCGGATTTATTATTTTTTAGTGGAATACCAGGGCAAAGCGTGAAAAACTGACAGAACTGATGTTTGAACACTACAACATCCCGGCTTTCTTCTTGTGTAAAACTGCCGTTCTGACAGCGTATCCTTTGAAATGCTTCACTGCTTGGTTTTATTCCCCCTCCTCCGGGAAATGATGGTAAACTTTTTCGACGCAATTCCAAGTGTAGCAGCATGCATTGGTTTTTTCCATAAACATCCAGGGAGGAAGTAAACAAATTCAGTTTCTGAACTTTAAGGCATTAGAGATCATTTTTGAAGTTCTCCCAGTCTGACTCTGTCCTTGGGGTCTAAGTTTTTTTTTTTTTTATTTTCATTATGTTTTTTTTGCCGTTGTATGCTATGGCTAAGAATATTACAGACCTGAAATGGTGGTGTCCACACTATGAAATACCGTAATTAAAGCCTGAAGTTTTCATAGCCTTAAGAAGAATATTTGTAATTATTTTAAACTAATAATATGTTTCCAGCTTCAAGTCTAAATGAGTTGGATGTACTTAGAGTTTGCAGTGGCTATGAAGTCTCACCCTTGTACGAGCAAAGTTTGAGTTAGTTCACAGATGGAAGTTAAATGTTGCTCTCTCTAGGAGGTTGTGCACTTCACAGAAAGATGACATGCACTGGAAAATCAGAAATCCTTTTGTAGAGGCAAGGAGTAACATGTTGGAGTCCTCATTCCTAGTTATGATCTAATTTCATGGCAGCACTTTTTTTCTAATGTGAGAATTACAATGTTTTCCTTAATCATTTTGACTAGTTTTGCTAATGGACGATCTACAGGTCTCATCTTGGATAGTGGAGCAACACACACCACTGCTATTCCAGTGCATGATGGATATGTACTTCAGCAAGGTATAGACTTTCATGGATGACAGCACTGCAGTGTCAAGGTTGAGTTAGTGTGATTCCTGCTTGTACAGTTCTGTTACTGCTTTCACGTCTGGGTACCCTTAAAAACCTTTTACATCTGTTTACCCTTCCCCTTCCTTAAAAAGGAAAAAAGCCCTAATAGTGTTCACTGACAAATAGTTGGGAGAGTCTGTTCATGATTTGGATGCTTTCCAGGTTAGTTGTTTAGGTTTTTATTTTGGATCCCCTCTTTGCCTTCCAGGTATTGTAAAATCACCACTTGCAGGAGACTTTATCACTATGCAGTGCCGGGAACTGTTTCAGGAAATGAACATAGAGATAATTCCTCCATATATGATTGCTTCAAAGGTGGGAAAGTAACTTCATTTAGTAAGTGTTGTCTTGGGGAGAGGCTTAAATGTTTACCCAATGACTTTGTACCCTACAATCTCAGGAGGCAGTTCGTGAGGGGTCGCCAGCAAATTGGAAGAGAAAAGAGAAGTTGCCTCAGGTCACCAGGTCTTGGCACAACTACATGTGTAATGTAAGTAGGTCATTCCTCTTGCTCTCACCTCTTGTGAGTGTTCCATAAATAAGTTTTGTTTGCAAGTATATCAGTGTTTCCTCTTTAAGAACGAGAAAATCTTTGAAAAGTTAGTACCAATTCTGTAAGTTCTATAAAATTCAAGACTAAAATTCATATAAATTCATGTTATTTTTAACTCCACAGTGTGTCATTCAGGACTTCCAGGCATCTGTCCTCCAAGTATCAGATTCAACCTATGATGAACAGTATGTTACTTTATTCTTTCGTGTAAAATCAGTTACCATTTGTGCATGTGGTGCTCAGCCTGCTCATTGCTGTTGGCTGGTTTTGTTATGGAAGAAGGTTTTATCTAAAAATTGATGATTTACGAAAGTAGAAATACTACATATACCCAGGTGATAGTTTTTTGTTCAATATTCCAAGATGAGATCGTAATAAATATTATTGAAAGTGTAAGTCTTATGAATCACAGTATTCCCATTGGAACTGTAGCTTATAACACTGCTTAGATAACTTGACATCCTGTCTAGAGAGCACTTTAATGTGTTGCTTTCTGTCTGATGCCCCAGGGTGGCAGCACAGATGCCAACAGTTCATTACGAGTTCCCCAATGGCTACAACTGTGACTTCGGTGCTGAGCGTCTGAAAATTCCCGAGGGATTGTTTGACCCTTCCAATGTAAAGGTAAAACCTCAGTGATAGCTGTGATTGGAAGGCTCTGCATGACTAGGCTGTCACATGGCTTTCTTTTGTATAACGTTTTTAATTTCATGATTTGGATGTATTTGCACTGTGGGGTTCTCCTGGGGGTAGAATTTACCTATCTTGAATTAAGGCTGGGGAAGGGAAGGATGAAGTGTTCAAATTGGGTGGTGATGTGCTGACTGGAAAAATAGGGATCTTTTTGTTGCTTCCCTAACAAAATGCTCCATCTTGTAATACTTGTAAAATGCAATTCATTCAAGGCTTTTCTACGCCTTGCTCTCTTGAAGCAATGATGTGTAGATTGCTAATTTTCCCTGCAGGGTTTATCTGGTAACACGATGTTGGGTGTGAGCCACGTTGTCACAACAAGCGTTGGAATGTGTGATATAGATATCAGGCCGGTAAGTGTTAGTCAGCCAGGCAGTATTTTAAGGCATAGATATTTTTGTGCTGATAAATGTTTTTGGGACTAGAACAGCAACAGTGAAGAAATTTCCTAGGATATCCTAGGATAACGATAAATATGTTAGAATAATTCTGTAAGTATTATGTATTTGTATATAGGGATATGTACCATCAGTGTTTAGTCTTAAAACATGCTAAATCAGGATGTTTTACTTAGTGCTTCTACCCGTATTGAAAGATCTGATGTACAGATTTTGTGGCTGGCACTGCATAATTTGGATTGGACTGGCTTCAGATAAGCATTTATGTTCATAACTTTGAGTGTTACCTTCAGATTTTTAGGCATCATTATATTTAGAGCATACATGGAATTTATAAAAAGTAGAAGAAAGAGAAGAAGTTCTAAAGGAAAACATTATTTTTAAAATTAATGTGCTATCTTTCTCCGGTGTCAGTTTGATACAGATTGTTTGAGAGATCTTTCAAAATTTTTTTCTGTTAACCAGTGTGCGAGGAGGGCTTAGTGGGCTGGGCCCTGGTGTGTGTTCCCCAACTGCAGCAATAGTGGGATAGAAATCTGCTGCAGTGCTGTGGGGTTTTCTTTTGAGGTTGCATTCAGCTGTAAAAACCCAACAATTTGGATACAGGGGAGATCTGCAACTTGAGGGCTCTCCATAGTAGAAATTGTTCATGGAATCATATAGAACATATGGCTTCTGCCTTTCTTTTATAGTTTAATATCAAGCTGCCTTGCAATATTTTTAAGTGATTAAATAATTAATTGAATTGGGAGAGGTAATACTGTTGGCATCAAGTGATGTATTATTGCTGTTGACTATACATACTCATGCCACCCCTCTCTATTGTGAGAAAGAGCTGTTTTCAGAATGATTTCTGAGGTAAAGTTCTAGGTTTGTTTTTTTTTTTTTCCTCTTTTTAGGGTCTCTATGGCAGTGTGATTGTAGCAGGAGGAAACACTCTAATACAGAGTTTCACAGACAGATTGAACAGGGAGCTGTCTCAGAAAACCCCACCGGTAAAGCAACTCATTCCATTGCTGTATTGAGTACTTAACATTTTACTTTTCTGCCACATAAGTATACAAGGATATTGTGTGTACTGTGCTTTCACTTTCTTAGGAACCTGACAGCTGAATAGATTTCTGCGGGGTTAAGAAATCTTCCTCTCTAAAGAAAATAAAGAATTCTTGAAGAGTTTTATACAGAATAAATTCCAATATTCCTTGAATATTTTACTGTTCTACTGCTCCACTCTTGCTTTCAGATTGTGATTCTAAATTCTGTAATTGACCCCAAGCAAGAGCCAGTATTTCTCTCATTTGAAGTATTGCTGACTGACTTGAGGCACAGTCATTCTGCCTGAGGTCACTTCATTTTGGAAATTGTTTTTTCTTGATTCTGCAGACAACCTAAATCACCAGATTTTGTCTATGAGTAATAACATATTTACATATTTTTAATCACTTGATGTCGAAGAAAATATTGATACCTTGCATCTGAGAGTAGATATAGATTATGATATTTCTTGAATTTTAGTATTCAAGCAAAAATGTGACAACTCTAAATGATGAATGTTAGGAGAAACTGAGAAATGTATTCACTGCTTATAATAGCTGAGGAGGAGCCCAATGAAATTCAAAGATTTTATTGCTATAAGGCATTTTGAAATGAAAAAGGAATGAATGGGTCAAAAAAAGACTATATGACTTAAGTCTAGCAACATAAGTAATTTTAGTCCCAGTGCAGTATTGGAGATGACACTGCACACTGTGATATTACTGCTCTCCACCTGCCCCATTCCTTGCCTTTACCATTTGCCGTTGGGAGACAAGGTAAAAACCACATTTCCTGTTCCACTGTGGTTGAATTGTAAATGCAGGGCAGATGAGCAGTATTGCAGGGGTACTAAAATGAACCTTTTTCAGCTGCATATTGGTACAGACACCAGGTTCCTTGTGCTGTTTGTCCCTGAAGGTCACAGTTACAGCTTACAGGTTGTGTGACGTTTGGTTTGGCTCCTTTTCTGTGCAGAGCATGCGCCTGAAGCTGATAGCCAACAACACCACTGTGGAGCGGAGGTTCAGCTCGTGGATTGGGGGCTCCATTCTGGCTTCTTTGGTTAGTAAACCTGTGCTGAACAGCACTGCCACCCAGAAATCTGATTCCCCAGAAGTATGCATTGCAGTGCTACATAATCATAATCTTGGCTAGCCTCATGGTTAGGGGAAGAGAATCTGTTTCAAAAAGAGGTGTGAGCATTTCCAGTGGCAACATATCCTGCCATGTTCTCCCATTTTTAATGGCAAGGTGTGCAACCTTGAAATACCTGAAATACATGCACTTTATATCTAGTAGACCATGAAAGTAGCAAACCTGTTTCTGCATCATATTGCTGAGGTTAATTCTACAAGTTACCGAGCACTCAAACGGTTTGTGGGGATTAATTTATTATCCTGGCAAAGGGAGACTGGAATCAGAATTTGGTGCTGCACTTCCTGTCTTGAGTTTAATCCCTCAGCAATAAAACTCGAGGAAGAGACAGTTAAGCAGGTCAAGTCCTAATACTTCATTTAATGTAAGGACTTGCTTGTCTTCCCTCCTGGGAAAAGCTAATCATGTTTCAATTAACCATCATTTGTGTTCTGATATTTTTTCATTGTGTGTTGCTTTTGTTTCTTTATTTTTGTAGGGTACTTTCCAGCAGATGTGGATTTCTAAACAAGAATATGAAGAAGGAGGGAAACAGTGTGTAGAAAGAAAATGTCCTTAGACCTCTTTACTGTGAAAACTGCTGCCTGCTCGGTGCTCCTTCTGTTTTATAGCTTTAGCATACTCAGGAATGGGATGGACTTTTTTGTAGAAAGTTTATATTGGGTTTTTTGCATAATTCAAGCTCCATTTTAACAAACCTTAGAAATTTTGAGAGACCTAATTGGTACTATAATAGAAAAAGGATGTTTACGTCCCTTGTAAAGCAATAATTCATGTAACAAGCATTTTATAATTTTGTATAAATGTCTATTTTCTCTAGTATCTTTTCCTGGGAACAGCTTTACAGGTTAGCTAATAGATAGAGGCAAATGCCTGTGCTTATTTATTAATTATTTCTTGTCTAATTTCTTGTCTACTTTCACATACTAGTCTTCCTTGCTGGTACTTTGGCCTTAAATTGCTCTTATTTTTCTCTTAAAAAATAAAATTTGGTCTTTTATATTTGAGCAAGCTTGTGAGTACTTGCAGAGAAAGTTACTCTGCTGTTTTAAGTCTGTATTCAGTGATCTATTTTAGTGTAAACTTTTACTGTCTCACAGAAGTGTTACATTCCATGGAGTGAATGTTATATTAAGCACTGGTTTGCTAATTTTTTTATTACGGAGCAGTTTCATTTCAGTAAGCAAAACAATGCTTTCCACCTGATATCTAAGAATGTATTTAATGCCTTTGTGATGTTGGTGAGAAGCAAAACCTGTTGGAGACAGGGAAATTGAGACAAAGAATTGCCTCTCCAAGACTGGGAGCAGAGTCAGAAGCTTTCAGTGCTGGCTTGACCCTGCTGCAGGGAGCTGTAAGTGCTGTGTGCTCATGGCTGGTGTGGCTCCCCCTGTGCCTCCCAGCAGGGTCTGTAAGTGCCTGTGTTTGCAGGGGGAAGGTGCACTCAGGGTCACAGGAATGGGGATGACTTTTTTTTTCAGCAGGAATTGGCTGTCAAAATGCAGCTCAATGTTGCTTTTAAGCTTAATCTACAATGATGTGATGGTCTGTTTTGGGACACAATGAAGTTTTGCTCCTTATCTCAAAAGCTGTGGAAAACCAAATAGCATTTAACTGATCTAAAAAAAATAAAACAGTACTGCTACATTTTTGTATCCTAAAAGATCTTGTGGGTAAATAATTATGAGGCCTCTATTTGAAAAGTTTCACATTACCTCCAAATAATAAAGTAATTTATCAAACCAATCTGCTTTTGTCTTACCATGAGAATCGTGAGTTGCTCTTTAGACAAAGTTGCTTGATCAGATTTTCAAAGCTATTGACAAACCATTTCTCTTGCAAAATGAGGCAAACTGCAAAGCTGTACTAAGTGCTCCAAGCTACCAGCTCTTGTCATTGTGGAAGAAAAGGACTCAGTCCAGTTTCCACTCAAGTGTTCCCTTGCAATGTTTTGCCAAATTATACTGCTGAGCACATTTGCTTCCTGAAAGACTGGTATTGTGACTTAAATCTACATCTCTAGACCACCACATGCACAGGTTAAAAGCTTTCAGGAAGTGAAAGGTGAAGGTGTTTCCCTCAGCTGAGAGCAACAGCCTACTTCAATTTCAAAGAAGACTTGTAGTCTTCTTCCAAACATTGTTCAAGAGTTTGAATTTGTCATATGCAGAACAACTGTATTAGAAGTTCCCATGCTGAGTATTTCATACTTTCTAAGAAGTCAGACTTAAAGTAGTAGAAAAAATTCCACATAGCAGACCAAAGAGCCCATTTACCAGTGCATTGATGCAGAAAGCAAATACACCTTCCATACCTTACCTGTAACTCGGGAAAAGATTCAGAAAAATGTATCAGAAAAATATGATCAGGAAAAAGGCTCATAGGTGATCTTCAGATGCTTTCATGTTTCTGTCTGGTTTTAATGCACATTTGCAAAGCTAAACCAGGTAAATACTACCCCTACACTTGTTACTGTCAGCTGGCACTCCGTGGCTGCTCTTCACTGTTCCTAATGCATGTCTCACCCTTGTAACAGCTGGCTAGCACAACATTTATTCCTGGAAATGTGTGAAATTACATCATTTGAGTTAGGCACCCAAGCTGCTTTTTAATTCCAGATCACAAGTTTAATTAAAGTCAAATGGGGTATTAAAAAAAAAAGAAAAAGATGGAGACTCTCTGGAATGCTCAGTGGAGTTTGTGGTTCCAGAACATGATTCATGTTCCACAGACACTCGACCTTGCAGTGCTCTTCCAGCGTGTTACTGGCTCTGGGATTTCACGGCAACGTCAGGGAACTTCCTTTCCAAGACCTTCTGCCTTGTTCTCTCCAGGCTTTGCTGCCTTGCCCTTTTCCGTAAGGATTTTTCAAGTCTGAGTCTGAAACACAGAAGTGGTGTGGTTCATTTCCAGCCAGCTTGTGACTACTCTAATGAGCTCCCCCCCAGTCAGATAGAGGCTCTCAGTGATTAACAACTTCAGTATTAATTTGCTTTTGATAAGTAAAAAAGCCTGCAAAGTAGTATTTTTACTCTGCTTCTGAATTCTACAGAAGTTCAGCCTCTGGGAGTATTTTTGATAGTCTGCATTTGAAATTACATGTACAGTGCTACTGCATAACCATGTACCTTAGTAACTAAGGTGGGAACAGAAAAAAATAAACAGAGCAAGCTATAATTTTAAAAAGCCTAATTTTCAGTCTAGTAGCTGAAAAGCAAAAGATCACAGCTATTTTTTTCCTTTTAAAGTGGAATAAACACAAACAGATCAGAAATAACTTTCAATGCCAAAATAATCTTTTTACCTGATGAATTGATTCACATGAGGTAGGTAATAGAATCTCTTCTTTTTGTGTTTTTTGTTCAAGTGCCATGGTATTGGCCATTCCTTGTAACTGTACCTGTTGGAGACAGATAAAAATGATTACAGAATGTATACACTGTATTTAATTGTCGGATTTTACCAGTTACTCTTAGTTTCAAGTAGTGATAAAGTGGTCTGGGAGATGGCAGAATTTGTATGTGGGTATTTATTTCCAGCTCTTGCTAGCTTGGTTTGTAACTGTCCCGTGTTCTGTACAGTCTATGCATCCTTCCTTAATTAGACAAGGATTTTCTGGGAGAGAGACACACCACAAGCAAAATGCACACATTAAAAAAGAAGGTTTTCCATACCAGAAGGTGCGTCCCAAGAAGTCGTGTCTCCACTCGCCGGGGACTGGCTTTTCATGGCCCGTTTGTAAAAGCCTCAAAGCAATTTCTCTTTCTCTGACAACCAAGTCTATATTTTTCATAGACGTTTCTACCTGGAAATGGTGAAAAGTTTCAGGATGCACCAACAAAAAACAATGCTGAAAATTTAAAAGATCTCAAAGACTTAAGACAAAATTTAAAGGGAAACAAAGGTAAAACATGCTGATCATGAGTTTGATCGTGAGTTGTCTCTCAGCAGGGCCTATATACTAGAATAGTAAGGAACGGGTGCCTCAAAAACCTAATTTGAGAGCAGCACAGATATGAAATAACTGACAGTCTGATATTTGATTAAAGACCAGCTGAGTAATGCATAAATCCAGATCCAATTCTGATACAGAAGTATAGGAAGCTCTGAGGCAGGGGTCAGAAGGAAGCTGGAGAAGCAAACAGAAACCATTTGCTTATGGTTTGTAGTGGCTGTTGGTTATTTTAGTTTTCATTGGAGTCTGGTCACAGCCCCAGTAATGCCCACTGGAGAATGAGAAAATTCCTTGACCAAAATATGACTTTAACAGTTAGTGCAAAAGCTAAAATCAGGGAAATAATTTTTTTAAAAGGTCTTTAACAAGTTTACAAACACTTGATCTTTCAACAATCTTACTTAAGAGTTCTAGTTTTTATGTAGTACGAAAAAGTTACCTTTTCTAAGCGTTCTGGGCTTGGCATAGGCTTGCGCTGTCGTTTGGATTCTTGCTCTAAAGTTAAGAGCATGTTCTTTTCTTTCAGCAAGACATACCTAGAGAAGAAAGCACAGTAATTCAAAAATAACTTCAGCTAAGCAGTTATTCACTTACTACCTGTAATCCCAAATCCGGCTGGCTTCAAATAAACAAAAGAGAAGAATGAGTTAGACAGTTTTGCTTAGTCTGGAATAAAGAGGGCTTAGGAGGGAAGAGTTTAACTCTAAGTTGTCTTTCACTACCTGGACAGAGCCAGATTCAGAGCCAGATTCTCCTTACACGTACACGGGAAAAGAACAAGACAAAGTGAGGAAAAAGCTGTTCAGAGCAATCATTAAGTTCAGTCTAAAGTGGCAACGCAACCTCCAGCTTCAGAAACTTAGAAAAATCAGAATAAATGCAAACCTGAGCACCTTGATGGAATAAGTGCCCACCCCACCAGAAAGCAGTGACAGCCAAATCTGTTGAGCTCAAACAACCCCCAGAGGTTTGTATCAAACCTGAGCCCTCTGAATAAGATACAAGTGGTCCCACAGCCACCTGCAGTGCAGCTTCTGTGTTCTGAGCAGGGCCAGGACCAGGGCTGTCCAAGCCCAAAACTGGCTGGAGCCTGCAGAGCTCTGTGCCAGACTAAAGTTCCTGGATCTTAAGTTCACCAGCCACATTTTATTAAAAAGTGCAGAGCTTCTGAAAGAAGAGAAGTTTCTTCACTAAAACTTACTTACCAAAGTTTGTGTAAGTCTTCACTACTCTTGCCCCTTAGCTGCTTTATATTCCATGAATCCCCTGTGAAAGATAAAAACACCATTAATTTAACGGAACAAAGTTGTCTATTCTGGAATAAAAGTGTTTCTACTAGGCTCAGCTGACACAACAGTATAAAGACCACTTTTAAAGTACTACTGCTTGGACAGCCATCCTTGAAGATATTCAGCTTCACTTTTAAAACACAATACAGAAAGGCAATTACGCATAGTGTTTGTAAAAGGCTGGGAATATGGAAGGCTGTCAGATGAATCTTTACACTGAACTAGTTTTCTTTCATGGTACTTATATTTCATCAAAGCACATCTCTTCTGTGATACACTCTCACTTCAGAGCAAAGCAGAGGATTTACAGCAAAACGTTTAGGTGCACAACTGCTACTTGTTTTCATGAACATTGAATATACACAGCAAAAATGAAGAGACATAAAGATGCACAAGTGCATGCATATACATATACATAGAAAAATAAGTTTTATGTATCTATGAATGCTCCCTATGATGCAAAAAAAAAAAACCCAGGTCAGATTTCTGCTCAAAGATCCCTATCAGAAATGCTAAATACAACTCACCAGACTTTACACTTTTTTCCCCCCAGTTTCTTGGATCATCAAAAAACTCCTCCAGACCTCTCCGAGATACAGTTGAGTGCAGGAACTTCACCTGATGGAGTGTCTCAATTTTTGGTAGGTTCTTGTGGTACAGATTCAGTGTCATCCTGCATAAAAGTTAGAAGAAAAACTACGTACGATAAGACAAGTAATATTCTGCTAAATGAGAATGTTTGTTTCATTCACAAAGGCACAGGTCCTACAGATGGACAATGGCCTGCGGGGAAAAAGCAGGGGTTTAGTTAGTCACAAAAACGTCCTTTTGCTGTTTTCTCCTCCCCCTCATGTAATCTAATTATCAATTTTCTATACTTAGAGATAAATAGAAATTAAAAACTAAAGAATAAATTTGAGCTATGCTGTACAAAAGTACAGAATCACAGAACTTTTAGCATCGGAAAGGACCTTTGGAGATCGTCCAGTCCAACATTCCTGCCAAAGCAGGGTCAGCTGGAAAAGGTGACATGGAAACGCATCCAGGTGGGTTTGGGGTGTCTCCAGAGGGAGAATCCACGGCGTCCCCGTGGCCTGGGGGCGAAAGCTGTGGGCACACGGGAAAACCCCACCCATGCTGGAAGTACCAGCACCATGACTGCAGGATTCTACAGGCACAGGGAACCGCTCCGTACTGCCCTTACACGATGCCTGCAGCCACGCACCACCCTGCAGGCAGGGACAGGACACACGGACACCGGGACACAGGGACACGCGCCTCCCGCCAAAGGCTCTCCTTCCTCCCGGGAACCGTGGCCGCCCCTCCGTGCCTGAGGCCCAGTCCCCACAGCGCAGTGCGTACCCGGGCAGTGCCGGCCGAGCCCGCGGCAGCCGGAGCGCGGTCGTGAGACTCCGGCCTAGCGCGGCCATAGCCGCGGCTGCCGCCATCACCCCGCGCCCTCCCACAGCGTCGGGGGCACGGGGAGGGAGCTGCCCTTTTCCAAGATGGCGCCTGCCCGGCCTCACCCCGCGGTCTCCCGCGGTACATGGAGCACAGGGAAGGCTCTGCCCTTTTCCAAGATGGCGCCTGCAAGGCTTCACCCCCATGCCCTTCCTTTGCGCCGGGGCCACCGGGAAGGCTTTGCCCTTTCCCAAGATGGCGGCCGCCGGCTTCACCCCACGGCGGGAAGCGGCGCCGCCGGCCCCGCCCCGTGCCAGTCCCAGCCATGGCGGCCATGAGCCGGGTGCTGCGGGCGGCCGCGGCCTGGGCGGCGCGGCGGGCGGGCAGCGCTGGGACCACCGGGATCACCGGCACCACCGGGATCACCGGGATCGCCCCCCGCCTCCCCGGCATCCTCGGTACGGCCCCGGCGGGGGAGTGGCGGGGCGGGAGCGGCGGGGGCGAGGTGACCTTGCGGAGCGGAGCAGAGGTGCCCTCCCGGAGGCCGCGGGAGGGCCGGGGAGCTCAGAAGGTGCAGCGTTGTGTCCCCGTTCCGATGAAAAACAATCGGGTTTGGGTAAAAAGTGGATGGAAACGGGAGAGAGGCCGACCCTCCTGCAATTCTAATTGTCCATTTATTTGGCCCTCTGTGGTGACGTTCACTGATTCACGTGTTGATGCTTACAGGTAGACACAGATCATTGTCTGTAGTTAGAAGAAAAATAGGTTCATGCTAAAAAAATACGAAATTACTTCAGGCGAACTGCGGAAAATTCGGCCGCTATTGTACACTCTCCGTTTTTTTTATACCCCACATATGTTTGACCTTGTCCTGGCATAAGCACCAATGAGGTACAAAACCATAATACTCTGGTTCAATTTTCAGTTCCTGTACGACACGGTGGTGACCATGGGAAGAGAATGTTTATCATCAAGGCAACAAGTTTTTATGATTCTCGATTTCTGAGCTTGTTGGTGAGTTAAAAATCAAATGTATTGCATTCAGTGTATGTAACACATCACTTGCAAATGGTGTAAGAGTGTCTAAAATACAATTTCCTCGGTTGTTTATGCAATAGCGTCTAAAACATGGCTGGCATTATTTACATAAACAAGAATTTCAGGTTCTCTTTAAGAATTTTTTGGTCATATGCTGTAAAATCAGGGCCAGATGAAGTTCAAAGACTGGCTATATAGCGGAGGTTGTGATAGGTACTTAAATTAGTGCTGTAGTAGCATTCTTAAATTACATGTCTGTGTTCATATATGCATGACCCACAAATGCTTTCTACTCCATCCTCCTTTCTGAAATATATCAGTTACTTTCCTGCAGAGTTTGCCTTCACTTATCTACACCACTAACAACAGAGGTGAGATTTAGGAAGCCTGACCTGAGTTTGAACCCTCCAGAGTCAAGTTTTGGATAAATCCTATTATAAGCAGCAACAGCCAATTTGATACAACTCCCTTCATGTGATCAGGACTCCTTTATGTGCGTTCCACAGCTACAGAGCCCACAGTGGTTGCATTGGTGTTGGATTATTGCTTTGCTGTCAGTGCCTCATTGCAGCTGAGTGCTGGAGCCAGTCATGCCAAGATGCCAATGCAGATTTCAGGGAGGTGTTTGCTGCTGCACAGACTGACCTCGCTGGGAGATGGGAGCTGACCTGAATGGGCTCATGGGCTGACACAGCATCACTTTTGTGTGTTCTAGTTCATTAATTAAGTCATTGCAATCAGCAGTGTTTACATACAACATCCCTTTCCAACCTAGGAATGCAAATCTAAGAGGTACTGGCTGTTCCACTATTTTCAGATATTTTTTCAGATCTCAATGTAAATTTTGTCAGGGTTCTGAGTTTCTCACACTGACTGTTTTTATCCCCTATACAGAGATTCTATATATTCCTGACGGGAATACCAGTGGCCGTGGCCTTAACATATATCAACATCTTTATTGGTGAGTGCTCTGTCAGGGCTAAGCAATGTACAGTCAAAGTTATTAAATGGGAATTAAGCATGCTGGATAGAGAAGAAGGACTCTTTTAAGGCTCTCTCTTTGGAAGACCATGGAATAAGCCTAACAAATACAGTGATATTGTATAATTACATAGAAAATGTTTCCAGTGTATTTGCTTCAGTTGTTGCTTTTTCAAAAAAAAAGTTTCTCACATTTTGGCAGTTTTTCAAACATCAGTGAAGTTTAGTAACTTGCTTTAACAAGACTGCAACTCTGGCTTTTTATCTAGCAAAGATACCAAAATTCTGCTTGGCAATAGATGTGTTAAATCTACTGCTGTAATGTTAGGTAATTAATTTAATAAAGAAATCATTAAAAGTCCCTACTTTCAGCTCCTGTACTTTGAAGGGCATTTCTGTGGACTTGATCCAATTTGTTTTTTCTGTTCTTGTTGCTAATTTTACCATTTAGGTGTGTCACTTAAAATCTGTGAGTAGATACTTGCATCTGATGTGTCTGCAAACATTTCAAGTTCAGTTTTTCTGAACAGAGCTCACACTGAGGGATTTAGTACTCTCTATGTGGAATAATGGTCTTTTCCTTACCTGAAAGGCAGAATATAAGGTAGCTTTGGAAAATAATCATAGAGTTAAATATTCCTCCCCTCCTTTCCTTGTCAGGTGAAGCTGAACTTGCAGAGATTCCTGAAGGTTATGTTCCAGAGCACTGGGAATACTACAAAGTGAGTGTAACATGTAAAAGGGTGGGTGTGTTATGAACAGACTTTCTCTTGATGATACTTTTGGGAGTAAAATGTATGGAGTATGATGATGTCTGTCAGTGTAATAAAACTCAAATAGTGCAGTTCTGATTTTGGTAAACTTTTTTTTGTGGCTTCATGGAACATGTAGAAGGCTGTAGGAAATCTGTTCATTGACACGAGCAGATGCAAATGCTCTGTATGCAGTAAACTGCTGAATTCTTGCTGCATGCCAAGAATTTTTCTATAATGTTCCTAAATAGTAAGAAAAGTCCTCTGCATTCATAGCATGCAGGTTTTATCTTTATTTTTTTTCTACAATGTCTTAAGAAGTTGGAGTTTAAAGTGACGTTGCTTTCTTTTGCGTGATTTGCCGGTATTGTTTTATATCACACATGCTTTTGGATCTAGAATTGAAGATTTTTATAGTCGCAAGTTCAAGGTTGTATGGTTTCAATTTAATTGTATTTTCTTAAAATTAGTCACTGGCTTCTTACTGCAAGCACTGTTTTGTTTCTGATAGGAAGTAATTTAATGCAGCAATATTATTGTGGCTGTTTCAACTCATTTAGACTTTTTTTCCTAGAGAAATGCCCTCTATGTGGAAGCAAAGTTTTGAAATGTTGCTGATTACAGTAAGGTTTGGAGACCAATTCTGTGATTACTGTGGCAGTTTAAGGAACTTAACTTTAACATGAAGAAAACAAATTATATCTTCTGTTAAATTTTAATTTTGCTAGAGAATAGTCATCTGCAGGTTATCTTTGCATTAAGAATTACAAAAGAAATACAACCTTTTAGGGTTCTGATCTCACAAGTAGTTGTGCACGTTTGCAACTTCACTGTTATGATCTGAATGGAAGCACTCATAGTGTCCATGACATCTTCTCAGGACTGTGGATATACAACAGTTATGATGACATTTCTACATGGAAATTGCAGAAATAATCTCTGCTGTTATGTTTTCCAGCACCCCATAAGCCGCTGGATAGCTCGTTACATACTTGACCCCCCTGAGAAGAACTATGAGAAGGACATGGCCCTGCTTGAGGTAGAAGCCAGGAAATCTGAACTGAGGTATGTTCTGTAGTTAGGGGGTTAAAATCCTGATCCATACTGTAGCTGACTCTTTGATTTTGCATGACATACTGAGCTGGATGCTGACACAAAGTGCTTTCATATATCCCCTGAGTGCTGCCTGCACTGGCTGCTGCCAGTGTGGAGTCACAGTATCTGTTGTCACTGCCCTCTCAGGATTCAGGTTACCAGAACAATTCAAGGGCAGGGGGTCTTCAAAACACTTGGTATTTATAGAGATGTAGCTCTGTCTTCCTGAGTCAGCAAATGGAGCTCTTTTTGCCCCTGCTAATGCTTACAGCTTAGAGAAGAACTTGTGATAAAACTGCCGGTATTTTTATTACTCCTTTGTGGAATAACTTGCTGGAAAAAAAAAATCAAAATAGAAAGATTTAATAGCTCATGTCTTAGTTGAGCCCGTCATATTTTTGTCCTACCTATGTTTCAGCAGTATTTATAAACCATTGATGCTAAAGTCATTGCTTTGTCAGTAATGCTCAACATCAACAAACTTCATGTTGAGTGTATCTGTTGCCTTTTTTTCAGGTTGATGGAGTTGGAGGCACGCAGACTGATGAGACACCGGGGAGATGGACCTTGGTACCATTATGAAACACCTGACAAAAATCTTGTTGACAATTCTATGAAATCCACACCTGACAATTAAACAATTTTGGGGCAGTGTGCAAGGTCTTAAATGCATACTGACAAATTGTGACTGTGCTGTGGAACAGACATCCTACTGTTTGCTGACAGAAATGAATAAACCGTTTGTGTTGATTCCAGTATCTTGAAAGAAACTGTGTGGCAGTAAAGTTCATGCAGCTATTAAAGATGTTAATCAGTTAAAATGATTTATTTCAATTGTCAACAATCACTCATTTCTTTCAGAACATACATGCATGAAACAAGTTGGTAATACTAGTTTTCATTTTGTGATTTCTAGTATTTATAGTTTTAAATGAAAGACACAAAAGGATAGGGGTTTTTTCTTTCTCTGTTCTTCGTGTCAGGTAATTGATGAGAGATGAACTAAGTAAGAAAAGTACCTTCACGCATACCTGCCATGCATTTCAGAACTGTACAGCTGTTGTCTTTTGACAACTCTTTAGGGAACATGAAGAGTTCTCTCAGCACCTGGTGGTTTTTTGCCACTAGAGGGATGTGTTTCCTCAGGTTCTACAGATCATGGTACTCTTAAATTTCTGGAGTGATGGAAAGTGCTTCTTACAGTTTGTGACTCTAAATTATCTGTCCATATTCAAAATCCTCACTTTTTAAAGGAAGTAAGCTCAAACCCTTTACTAAACCCGTAGAATTTAGTGATTTGAAACTTTATTTTTTTTTTTTTTTTTTTTTTTTTTTTTTTTTTTTTTTTTTTTTTTTTTTTTTTTACTACATTAGGCAACACTGCATGGACTATTTTAAGCAAAATTGCCTCGTTTGCTGTTTCCTGGCCACTGCCAAACATTAGAAAGATATTGATTTTCTATCAGTGCTTTGCTTGTCCTTTTTCTTAGAATCAATCTTTCAAGTTAGATGGCTCACATGTCTTATTATGGCTCTCATTGTTTATAAATGCTGAGTTATTCATAAGAGAAGCCATTAAAAAAGCACAAAGTCTCCTCAGGTAAAAGAGATCTGTCTGACCCTGTGTGTTTTTTATCCAGCATCCAATGATGCTCACAAGTCTGATGTAATGTCTGTTTTTCAGTAAGTCTAAAACCACTCCATGGACATCACATTCTGCCCCCAGTGTTTCACATTCTTCCCAACACTTGATTTTTCAGTAGTAAAAATTGCTGAGAACAGACTATGCTACTCTGCTCACCCTCACAGCCTGCATACAGCTGGGTACAAACATTTTTCAGTTCTGTTTCTGAGATTTTCCTAGAACCACCTTTTGAAACCTTTTAATTTTGAGGTTAAAGGTGGTTCTGGCAATGGTCACATCACCTCCTTGGAAGTGGTCAATGAATCCTTGGATATATTGTGGACAATGGGAGGAAGGCAATTCATCTGCTCTATGCATCTTCATTTTAAATGGACTGGTCATTTCTTTAATGCTGTTGCTGCCAGCCATATGTGGTAATAATTAGATACTACTTGAAAACAATAGCAGTATTTTTTTTCCTACAAAGTTCACTCTTATTTCTCATTCCTCTGACATTACTCTTTCAAAGTGAAGAGCAGAGAGAAACACAGCACAGGCCAAAAAAAAGGGCATTTTAAAGGAAAGAAGACATGAAATTGGGGGTTGGCTCCTGGCACTGCCACAGCTTCTCAGGCATCCCAGGCTGGGCATTCTCACCCTGTATCCACTTACAGCGACCTGCTCCTCCTAAGAGCTGGGGACATCCCACCTGTCATCGACAGAGCCACGTGAGACACCTGTACCGCGGCACTGGGCAATGAGGGGCTGAGACTGGAAATACAGAGAAGAGATATTTTACTGTGTGTATTTTATAGAAACGTATAGACATACATAAAAAGATATATATACACACATATGCATATATATACTTATATACATATGCTTATATATATATACATATATATACTTATATGCTTTCATATATATATACACATACATACATACTTACTTCCATAGCTATATATATATATACACACACACATAAATATATACATACATTTATCTATATATACACATACACACATATATGTGTACATATATATATATGTAGTCTTTAAAGGCTTAAGAATAAATAACAGAGCGTATGAAGGAGTATTACCGGTCAGAGGGAAACCTGCCCCGGGCTACCCGGGGACAGCAGGAGCGCAGTGTCCGTGCTCCCCCGTTGGGAACGGAGGTTTTGGGGTGAAACGCGGGGCTCGGCTCAGTCCCGCCCCGCCGCGCTGCCCCTCGCCCGCCCCCGCCGGGACCCCCGAGTGCCGCCGCCGCAGCTGGTGCCGCTGCCGCTGCCATTGGATTAAAAATAGCATCTTCCCTCCCCCTGCCCTCCCTCGGGCCCGGCTCCCGCCGCCGCCCTGCCCCGGGCCCGGCTGCCCGCCGCCTCCATCGCCCGCGCAGAGCGGCTCGGCAGGGAGGGCGGGCGGCCGGGAGCGAGGGAGGGAAGGGAGGGAGGGAAGGGAGGGAAGGAGGATGCAGCGGGCCGCGCTCTTCCGCGGCGGCGATGCGCAGATGGCCGCCGGGGACCTGGGCGAGCTGCTCGTCCCCTACATGCCCACGATCCGGGTGCCCAAGTCAGGGGACCGGGTCTACAAGACGGAGTGTGCCTTCTCCTACGACTCGCCCGTGAGTGCAGCGAACCACCCCCGGCTGCCTCCGCGCCCCCGCCCGCCGCGGCCCCTTCCCCTCCCCGCCGCAGCCCCTCGCACCCTCCCCGAGCCTCTGCCTCCCCCTCAGGCTTCAGAATCCCCCCGAGCCCTCCCTCCACCTGCCGCGGCCCTGGCCCTGCCGCTTCTCCCCGCGCCGGCTCCGCTCCCCTCACATCGCTGCCGGCTCCTCCGCGGCAGCGCCGCTCCTTCCTGCGCTCGCTTGTTTGTTTTCCTCCATCGAGGCGCTCTGAAGTGGTTGCTTGGACACGGGGATTTTGTGGTTTTGGGGAAACTTCCCTGCTTGCTCTGGTTGTCGGGGTCTGTTTGCTCCACCTGGAGCCCTGTTATGCTTCCACGCCGAGGTAGTAAAAAAGGGAGAGTAATGGCCTTCTCGTTGGTGTATTTTGGCGAGCAGATGTCAATTATTTTGCTTTCCGACTGCCTCGTGCTCATTCTATTCAAAATCTTTAGAGAAAGCTTCCAAGGTAGAGGCTCATCCTGAAAATCAGCGTGAAAGTCTCCCCGAAACAATTTCTCCCCAGGGTTACATCACTGAACTTCAGTGAACTTGTAGTGTTTCCCCACTGGCTTGGTTCGTTTTCTGTTAGATGAGTGTTTCGTGTGCAGTAAACTTTTCTGTGCTGTTATTTCTATGGTGTCTTACAAAACATCCCCCAGCTCCACAGACTGCATGTGTTCCGTGGCAGATTTGGGGCCTGACTCAGTTTTTAACTTCACTGCTAATCCTGGAAGCCTTTGTAAATGGGCAGTGCTTCGTAAGAAACAGGTGCTTAGAAATTAGGCTTTTTCAAAAGAGGTTGAAAATTTCATTAGAAGTTACTTCTCCACAGGAAACTGAGGTTTCCCAAAGATGATTGAGCACTATATGTTGATGTTAATGTCATTGGCAGCAATCAGAAGAAGGCTTATTACATTACAGAATATTCATTGAAAGATACATTTCAGATGCATTTTTGGGATCCTTTGTCCCCTTCTACTTCATATTTCCCCCTCTCTTTGATAATTCCTTTTAATACAGAAAATCAGACTTCGGTTTTAAAGGTGACTCAGCTGTCTTGTGTTCTTCATGTCTTGTTGAACAGAGGTTATTTTTACCCACACTCTTCAGATCTCAAGTGTCACCCAGCAGCCCTGACTGTACTGGGAGTTGGGCTGATTAGAGCTGCCAAATCGGACTCCACCGCAGAGGCGATAATTGCATTATATACTTAAGAAGGTTTTGGCGGGGGAAAATCAATATACCACATTCTTTCCTTCAGATTTCTGCTCGGGTGAACACATGGTTGATGTTTTCAGTAACACTTTCAGGCTTCTTTGATATTACAGTTTATAAGTTTTTGTTAACAAGTAGGAAGGAATACAAAATACTGCTACAGATTACAAAACAATCAATCACCACCCCCTGCAGCAAGGCTCAGTTGAATGCAGCAAAAGCTGTGTTTAGCTAAGCAATATGTTTGTACAAAACATAAAACATTTGAGCCAAACTTAACAGAAACTATGGATAAAAGTAGCAAAAGGAGTGGGAAGAAGCATGTATGATATTTTTTTTACACTAAAAAATTTTCCATCCTTTTGGCATTATCAGGAAGAGATTTCAGACTTAGGAAAGTGTTGCCCTCCAATGAAAAAACTTCTTATTTAAATTTTGTTATGGGCATTCACCAGGCAAAAGGCTTGACTGAACTTATGCAGTACCATTGAAAATAAAGGCAGTCTCAGTTTCTATTGTTTCCCACAGCTTTTCATCCCATACCACTCTTCTGCTTAGCTGAGTGAAAGATTTGCCTCAGATTTTATTTTAAATTCCCATATAATCTAATAGAGCCTTGGATGTTGTTTGTAGGATGGAGATTCTAAGGGACATATGTAATGTGTACTTTCTAGGGTAAAACACTGTAATTTACAAATGGAAAATAGCAAAGCTATGTTTTTGGTTTTTTTCATTCAGAAGGAAAGTGAAGGGATAGAGACAGGTTCTTTCTTGGCTAAAGGGAGATGTTTATGTTTTGTAGTAAGTTGATTGTGTGACTTACTTTTTTAGGTTATTGATGTATTACCTAAGTGAGCCTTTTCCTGTTGAGGTACCTGCCTCTTTTTGAAAGAAGATACACTGTTGACCCTGTTATAATGTTCAAGAATTGAAAAAACCCTATTGCTTTTATTAGCCATGCTAAAATTCCAGATTGCTTTTTTGCTGGAGGAGATTTTTTCCTTTGTAAGAATATTTCTCAGTATTTCCTCACATCTTCTCATTTTGCCATTTTAAAATATGCTCCTTGCTACAGTTTAACTTCAGCATGTCATGTCCTACCTGGTCATGCAGCAGCTCTACAGTCAAGTGTCTTTAGCTATATTAATTGTATATTAATCCTTTTCCTGTAAGGATGTGTTGTGATCTTGAAAATACACTGAAAACCATCAGACCTGCGAGTGTGAGGGTACAGAGTAATATTATCGTAGAGAAAGATGCAGCAAATTTCCAAGGACCAAGCGGAGTGGAATGGTCAAAATCAGAGCTTTTCTGTCAGGGAGTGCCAAAGAAAATGAGGTGCTGGGAGGGAGTAGCTCCCTCTTCTGCTTCAGCTGTGCAAAGCTTAACGTGGCACTGAGACGTGGTTTTGCAGCCCTGTTTGTCCCTCTGTCAGATTGTGTCATCTTGTCTGGGTTTGAGCAGTGCATGTTCCACTGGGTATAGGCAGCTTCACTGATTGTTCTCAAAACTGGTTGAGGTTCCTTTTCCATGAGCTTTAAAGCTTGCTTGGATGAAGATCTTAGAACAATGTCACCTTTGTGCCACAGTGAGAGTCATTAGCTGAGACTTCAGAAGTGAGAGCTAGAAGTACAATTGGCTATTTAGTGTATTTTTTCCACATGGATTAACTGTATCATGGTGATCTTGTCCGAAAGGTGGGATTGTTAGAAATATAAACAGATGAGAAATTCATGTCCTTAGATCTGGCCTACTTCCAGCAGAACATACTAGGGTTGGTCCCTGGAAAGCTGGCAAGAACAGGAGGCAAATTTCTTTGTGCTTAAGAGACCTAGGGACACTTTTTAGTTTGCTTGGCTCATAAGATGAGAAAATCGGCCACTTATCATTTACGTTTTCATTACTTTTTCGAGATTTTTTTATGTCTTCTAGAAAAACTGTTTCTCTGATGAGGGCTCCTACTCCAGTTAGCCATTCCTTTGTGCAGGAATTGAGGAGGGAAGGCAGACTGCCTACAAAACACAAACCTGGCCTAGTGCTGACTATTTCTTCCTCCAGGGACTGACCCAGCAACTATGGGAGCCAACCACTTCCCTCCAAATTGGCTAACAAAATCCTGCACCTCTTGTTACTCAGATCTGTGGTGCAGTCATGCCTCCTGGTGACTTTTTCCACATCTCCAATACTGTGCTGTAGGTTTCTTCTCTCCTATTTTGTCCACTGTGACTTCTCTTCCTCTTTTGGTGGATGAGCCTGACTTTGTGTTCAGTAGAATGCAGAAGATACGAAGGTTGTATTAAATTATCTTTTGTTGTACTATTACTTTTTCATTGAGGATAATACTCAGCTTTGGAAATCCCACCTTTTACTGTGATCCTGGACTCAAAAACCCCTGATCATTTATCACAGAATTGTAGATTCATAGAATGTGCTGAGTTGGAAGAGACCCATATGAGTCATTGAGTTCAACTCCTGGCCCTGCATAGGACACCCCAACAATCCCACCATATGCCTGAGTGTTGTCCAAACACTTCTTCAGCTCTGTCAGGCTTGGGGCTGTGACCACTTCCCTGGGGAGCCTATTCCAGTGCCCAGTCACCCTCTAGGTGAAAAACCTTTCTCTAATATCCATCCTAAATCTCTCCTGACACAGCTCCATGCCATTTCCTCAGGTCCTGTCACTGGTTATGAGAGTGACACATCTGGGGGAGAGACAGCAGCTGGAAAGGGGATACAAACTGGAGTATGAAAAGGGCTTATATGTGAGCTATGGATGCTGCACATGGATGTGCTCTGAAAGCTTCCCCACAAAGGGCACTGGTGACAGCCCCAGCACAGCTCATGGGCCCGATACAAGTGACAGGACCAGGCAGGCTGGCTCTGTGGAGTGTAGGACTGTGTTTGTTTGAGCAGCTGAAAGTTTGGCTTTGCTCTGCTGGAAAACCTTGCTGCTGACAACAGCTTCCTTTGAGAATCTTGCTGACCTCATTTTTTGTGGCTCGGGAACTCTGTAATGGTTATGTTGGGACAATTCCCAAAGTCTGAGCTGAGCTGATGCTCTGCTGTTTGTTGTGCAGTTGAGACTGAAATCCTTGAGAGTCTGGAGTGTGTAATGGATATTGGTGATTGAGTTGCATAAAACATTCTAGATATAAGCACCTCCTGTCTGGCAGTTCTTTTGGTCAATATTCCTTGAGGAAAATCAGAAAATCACTGAGGTCCATGTCTGTGAGCGGTAAGCTTGGATCTTGTTTCTATTGATGGAATGAGAGCAGCAGAGAAGAAACAAGAGGACTGAACACACCAAGACAAAGGGAATACTCCAGATGAGGATTTTGGCCTAGCTGCAAAATGACCTCCAATCAGTGAGGCAGTAAATTGCTTGGTGGTGCTTGGTCACCTGAAAAGGCAGAGCAGTGTGGTACTGTTGCTTGACAGGGATGTGCCAAAGCTGTCACATGGGCAGGTGTTTGCTGGCTGGAAGTGCACCAGGACACTCAACTAGTTCACATCAGTTAACTTCACTCTTCTGAAGTTGGAGAATCAGCAGAAGTTGTGCCTGCAGTGATTGACACATGAGAAATAACTGTGGTTGGGAGAACAACCAGTGTGCATGTGCACCGTGCATTTCCTTGGGGTTGATTTAAATTTAGATCTTACCAGCCTTTTCCTCTTTATGTGTCACTGACCATTCTGTTATCCAGAGTGGTGATGGACTGGAATATTTTGGGTAGCAGAGAGATCTGTATTCTGAGGTACCCAGAGTGTCAGAGGATAAATAGAGATGCAGATAAATGGATAATGCTGGAGCTCCCTCTCAACTCTTCTTCCCAGCTTTTCTGTTCTGGAAGCACAGCACTGTTTTTGTGATCAACAGAGCTGTAGAGCCAGGGCTCTGCACACAGTAAACTGCCCACATCTCAGGTGCTGTGGAAGCAGTGCAGGTGGCACTGCTGGGGCTGCAGTGCTGGACTGGAGCTTGGCAATCAGCCCTGGTGGATCTCAGACACCTCTGCCTGCAGCTCACACAGTCTGCACCTGGATAAACTGACCCCAAACAGTGCTGATGGATGGGTGGATGTTCTCTGTTCCTGGTTGCAGGTTAAAGGGACTGCTGACCCAGCATTAGTTTTGCCATTGTATTTGCTCACTAACTGTGAAGCCTTGATCCTGCCTGTGCGTGTGACTTGCCCAAGACACTGCTTTGGAATTCATATGTGCTGCTCTGGAGTCCACCTGTGATTTATAGGTGGGAGTGAGCAGTCAGTCCACCTCTTGGAGTGGGGGTTTGGTTTTGGTTTAGTGGCTGACTAAACAGCTTTTTTTTTCCCCAGGAAATGTTCTTAGTGCTGTACTGGATGGGCCTTGTCCATGTGCCCATTTAGGAGCTACAACAAAGGTTCCAGGAATCTTTGTTAAGCAATTGTGAATTAATTTGCTTGTAGGGAAATATCCAGTGCTCTCCAGTGCCATACAGTGCTTTTGTAAAGGAAAAGCAGGGGAAGGATTCTTTTTGCACTTCAAGTTAACAGTGCAATTACTGGAAACTCTGTAATTTATTTCCTACTTCCATGTCCTTTGTCCTTTCTTTTTCTGCCCAACCCAGCTCTTCTTTTCCCATCTCTCGTCTTTCACCACTACATTGCTCCTCTTCACTCCTTGTAGGTATTTTGACATCAATGCTTGTGTATGTCAGTGTACTGCCATTCCTTATTCTGATTCTGTTGCTTCTTCCTCTGATTCTTCTTTTACCTGATGCCAAATTTTACCCTCTTACTATTCCTATTCTGCTTTCCTTTAGTCACCAATATTTTCTTGTCACATTTGGGTGGCAGAGGGCAGTTGTCTAAAAGGCAGACTTACACCACTGTTCATAGCCCATGTTTCTATTGAATGTGACTAGATATATTCTTGGCCTTAGCACACATTTTTCTTGTTGGTTCCCCCACCCTACCCCAAAGTAACTACTACAGTAGTTACTTTAAGTACTTTAGTTACTTTAAGTAAGTTTACTACAGTGGAAACTTAAAAATGAACTTTTTGTTTGCTGGAGCCATCTCTGTGTTCTGTTCAGCTGGTTGTCTGTGGTTTCCTGTGTTTCTTTTTCTCCTTGTTTCAGTGTAGGTAGTACTGGAACCTGACAGAAAGACAGGCTTTCTTTTTGTTCCTCATTGTTAATTATCATGTGTTCTTGAGATGAATATTAAGTGTCAAAACATCCGTTGTTCTTTTTAAGCCTGTCCTGAAATAAAATATGTGTCATTTCGTTAGACTACTGTTGGATTCAGTGCAATGTATATATATTAGGGATGGTCCTGTAACTTTTCCAGATATATTAAAGATTGGATTGTAGTTATATAGCAAGACTCTTCTGACCACAGCCAGATTAATTAATGGTGATTCCCGATGAAAAGACACCCTGAGCAGAGCCTGCAGCAATTCTGTGTGGGCATGAATTTTGTAGGGAAACACTCTGATGGAAACCATGACAGAATGCACAAAGACAGTGACCCTGTGTCATAAATGGTACATTTTACTTTATATGTGACAGGATGGATGAGCTTTTCATTCTTCATGTTTGGGTGTGGAGACTCAAGGTACCATTTTACTCTCTTCTGTGATACTGTCTTAGCAAATTTTGCTGTTGTTCCAGAGGATCTAAAGCAAACACCTGTGCATGAGACACTGTCCCTGAGTCTGCAACTATGCCATGTTAGGAATCACCACAGCCCTTGTGTTTGTTCAAAGTCCTTGTCTGAGCTGCCCCAAGAGCTGAGATTGCTAAACCCTGAATTTCCCTGAGGGATCTAAATGGTTCGTGAGGGTTAGTAATGGGATGGAGGTCATAAGTTCAGATGCTGATCAGGTTAGTGGTGTTTGAAAGCTGTTGGTGTCTGGTGCCACTAGCAGTGTGGAATGAGGGGGGGATCTCTCTCTCTCTCTCTCTCTGTCCTCATGTCCTGGTGCTTGTGTTTGCCAGACCTCTCACCCACCAGCTTCCCTGCTCTGCTTTGGAGTCTGAGAGGGAGCAGCTGTGCATTTTACCTCTCTTTCCCTGTGATCCTCTGCCTCTTTCCTTCCTCCAAATGTGAATTGTGACTAAATGAGTAAGAGCAGCTTTTATTTATTTTTTTTTAATACCTTTCTCCTTGGTATGGACTGTGTGTTTCCCTCTCTGAATTAAGCACCTGGCATACCATTACCACCTTAGCAGCAAAGAACAGGCAGAAATACAGTGAGAATCAATCCCTTTTCCTTCTGCTTAGGGGGTGAGAAGACTAATCTGCTCTTGACTGACCCGGGCAGTGATGGAGCCTGGGCACATACAAGCTTCTGCCCCTACAGATTGGAATGATAAGGGAAGACAATGTTTATACATTACTTTATCCTAAACTTCATACTACAGGTCTGTTGCATCCTCAAGCAAGTATGAGGGGGAAAAAATACCCAGCTAAAGTTCCTGGTTTTGTCTATGAGAAAAAGTTATGCTTTTCTGGTGTAGAATAGTGTCTCCAGTACTTTAGATAAGCTGTCTTCCTCCAGCATAACTTTGACACATATCTAAAATGAATGTCAAGTACAAAGATTTACATGCCACAGACAATGTAAAATTTCATTCCTTCCAGAACTGTTTGTCTGCTCAGTGGGGTTAAATTAACCAGCACAAAGTTTGTCTTAGATCACAGACAAGTGGTTTTTTGAGCACCACGCAGGGGCTTAATCCTTTACTCAGCCATCTCCAAAGGTGTCTTTTTCACACAGGCCTCTGTTTTACTGTGACCTTTTGGACTTTTGAACAGTCTGTCCACTTCTTTCCAAGCTGTGGGAGAGAACACTCTGCCTGTGTTCTCTTGGAGAAACAACTGTTTTGTTAGTAACCACAACCAACTTACTCAGACTCTGCATTTAGCTCCTATACTGAAAGTGTCAGGTTGTTGTCATAGGCTGCCTCAGAAACACTTCAGTGGTCTCTTGGATTCCCTCCAGAAAAAAAGAGAATGATCTCCAAGAAAACAAAACTTTAAACAAAGTTCCTGAGGCCCCAGAGTGACAACACTGTGTATTTTTATTTAGACTGGGTACTTCTAGGATCTTCTTGTAGAGGACACATCCATGACTTTCTCACAGAGAGAGGTAACACAGTAAGATTTGGAATGCAGGATAAAGGAGCAGGCAGTATGTATGTGGCTAATATGACTTGCTTCTGGAGATGGTGATCTTTACTTTCATATATATATTTATAATTTACTTCTGAGGTGCCTATGAATGAGTGTAGTTCATGTTGTTCTTTAGAGAATTTAACACAAGATGTCCTGTGCTATCCAGTAACACAAACATGCTCACAATAGAAGGAAGGTCATGGAGCTTCTGAAAGGCTCAATCTTTGCTATGCATCACCTACTCAAAACAATACATGTTAGAGGGCTTGAAAAAATTGATCCAACACCAATGAGCAGATGACTGAAAGTCCTCCTGGCAGTCTGATGCAGGAGAGATCTTAGAGTGGTGCTAAAATTGAACAAGACTCAGTTTTAGGGAGAGGAAAAAGTGATGCCAGGCTATGTTACTGAAATGTCAGCATTGTGATCAACACCAGGAGTATATATCTTTGTATTTCCTTTGTAATGTCATTGTCTCCAAGATCTGTAGTTGCATGAATGGAGAGGATCCCTGACAGATACTGAAGAATCCACACACAACACTTGCCAAGTTTTTGTTAGCCAGTTTTAAGGGCTGTAAGGTCGCTTGAGATCTTTTTTCCTCAGACAGGATTGTGATCAATTGTAGAAGTTGTAACAGAGTCCCAGGACCATCAACTCTGCTGTGCTTCTGGTTTGGAATGGTGTTTTTGCAATCAAATGCCCACAAGAAATTCTGCTGTTTCAAATAAATGCTGGTGCTTATTTCTGTGCTTTACAAATTTCTGTGCCTATGAACCTCTGTGTGTTGGGCACTCGAGTGGAATTTTTCAAGACTAACTTCTAGACTTCCAATTTGGACACTCACTAACCTGTGGTTGCAAGGTAACTCATTTCAAAGAGTTTCAATAGGCTGTGGGATGATGTGTTATGATATGTGACATGATGGTAAAGTTTCTTAGAGGACTGATAATGTAAACACCATAATATGCTGTGGAAGCCATATTTTAAGTATGCGCCCGATAACAGAAGGGGTCTGCAATTCTTGGGTTTTTTTCCTGTGTGCTGGGTCCTTCCTGTCCTGTTCAGTTCCTTCCCTGCTGTAACTGTTTGTGTCATTGTTTGTAGGATTCAGAAGGAGGTCTCTATGTGTGCATGAACACGTTTCTGGGATTTGGAAGGGAGCACATCGAGAGGCATTACCGGAAAACAGGACAGTGTGTCTACCTGCACCTGAAACGACACGTGGTAGAGGTGAGACTTGTGGCTTCCCAAAGAACTACCCCAGCAGTTCTGTGTGTCTTGTGCTCATTTGGGTAATGCATTTCAGAAACTGACCCAGTCCTGAGTGGCTGAAATGCACATGTTCAGATTTGAGGCTGGATATCAAATCCAGGTGCTTGGATCCCAACCAGCCCTTGAGCTTCAGTTCTGAGATGAATCAAAAGCCCTAAAGAGTCAGATCTTAAAGGCAGCTCCTTCCTGACTTTCACTGATCTTTTTCACTTCTCATTTCTGTGTATCACATACATATTGTCTGCATGTTATGTGCACACTGTACATAGCTAAATACTTTTCTGAAACCTGCCTTTCAAGTGTACTGGGTTTGGCTCAGATTTGGCTGGAAGCTGCTGAGATACATTTTTCATATGAGGTTTCATCTCAAGGTGACAGGACTACTTTTCATCCTAAGATTCCTGTACAGTTAAACCCTGACCTGAGATTTTAAGCTTAGCTTAAATTGATGCTGGATTCTAGAGACACACACTGCCCCTCATTTAGCCTTTCCCCACACGTAGATGTGCACATGCAACCTCATTTTCACTGCTCCTCCATACCATGACTGTAATCAGCAGTCACTTATAACCTGAGGTTTATAACCTCTATTTGTGGTTTGTCTGGCATCTTTGAAAGACTCTTAATTACTTCTGATCTGAGCTATATGGAAGGCACTGGGTTTGCTTATAGCTCACTCTCCCATAAGCTCTGTCTCTATTGACAAGTTAGAGGGCTTAAAATAGCTACTTGGAGTGGGTTAGAATCCTTGTTTCTCATTCTACAGCCATGCTTCTCCTGGGTGATAAAGGCCTTGGGTTATGTAGAGTGCCCTGACCACTTATCTTACTTCCAGTAGAGGACTGTTCATATTTTACCAGAATTACAGGAAGGTGGATTGCATGTCTTCCAGGATGAGATGGTAAATGACGTTTGTTATACTTTAGGATTGCCTTTCCTTCTAAGGGCAATACCAACATTTTCCTTCACTCCGTTAACTGAGGTTTTGCAGAGCCTACCCTGGTTTTAGCAATGGTTTTTCTGACTGAATTTAACACCTGAAAGATTCTATCTAGAGACAGATGGGCAGAAATCCTGTCAGCTTTCCTTGTATATAACTTTCTTCCATTAAGTTAAGATAAACTGGGGTTAAAATGCGACCTCAAAAGTTCCTTTTGTGATAAAGATTATGCTGAAGAACTCCAAAATGGAAAAACAAATATTCCAACTGTTGTTTGGTGTTGCAAACCCCTTTGATTGAAGAAGTTCAGTGGTTCCTGTTTTTCTCTGGGTGACTCATGATGTAGCAGAGGGGGCTCTGTGCTGGAAGGTGGCAACGTTCTGGTTCTCTGGGTCATGTGGCAGGAAACAGGGTTTGACTACCCAGTGCAGGTGAATATTGCATCATCTACTAGGGCTCATAGCCAGGATTCCCCATATATTAGCTGTGGATTTCTTTTTTGTGCCATGACTATTTACTTATGAAGTGCTATCTCTGTTTTCCTTTGAGCAATGTGAAACATCAAGTGTTTTATGAAGTGTCTGGCACATGCTCCATTGTGATTTTGGTTTTGGAAGCCAAGCTTTTAATGGTGTAGGATACAGTAAAGCCAGAGGCATTGGATGTGCTATCTTAAGATTCTTATAGTGAGGCTGCTATTCCTGCCCGTGGTTCCCTTGGCATCATCCTTGCAGAATGCACTGCATTGCTGCAGAAATCCCGGGTTGCTTCCCAAGATGTTTGGAATAAATATCAGTTGTGTATCTTGTCACAATTCAATTAGAAAATAAGGGTCACATCATCTGCCTGCTGGCTCAAGTAGAGCTGGAACATCTGCCCATGGCAACTCAGCACCAGAGGCATCTGCTGAATCATCAGAGATGGGCACAAGTTATGGAGCACCCTCTGGTAAAATTCGTAGCTAAATAAAGGAAATGGATCTTTATTTTTCCTTTTCCACAGTTACATTCTTGAGAATTTTTAAATCAGCCTCTTTCCTGTAGTCCTATGACTTATATACGACTGCCTGGGTGCTGTTCACTTCCAGGCTGAGCTTTAGCTTGATGCTGTAGTGATACCTCAGCCCTGTTGAAAACACAGGGCAGAGAAGCACAAAGAATTCCTGCAGGGATAGGTTTCTGGATGGTATCCAGGGATGATGGTGTTATAAAAAGTGAGAGACAGCAGAACAGGCTGCACTGTCTCCTTGTCCAAGGAGCATCACAAATGGAATTTAATGCCACTGCTGATGCCTCGTGTCAGTCCCATTTGTTGGGTGTGTCACTTCTGTTAGAAACAAAAATGTTTCTCACATTTTTGAATGTGAGAGTGTTTTCAGTGATTTCTGACAAGGTAAAAAATGACTGTCAGGTTGTGGGTGTTTCAGGAGTATTGAGTATCTTCAATTCTGATGTATTTGTATTTGGAAAAATCAAACTGAAATCATTGCCAGCCTGAGTTAAATATAAGCACTCTATGTGAATTCTTTCTCTTTGAAATCTCTAGTCTTAATGACTTTCACAATATCACACTTGGTGACATCAGAATTATATTGGAACTTCTTAGTATTGGAAAAAACATTTTTTTTTCATTCTGGAAATATAGTCCTTGGAGAATGTGTAATTTATTCATAATGTATTTGCAATTGGGTTATGTTGTTTCTTGCTACTGCTTTTTAAAAAAGATGTAAAATACATTTAAAATAGATTCCTGACTACTTCCTTCCACTTGTTAAATTCTAGTAGCATTAAAGAAAGAACTGTTCTGCATGTTATTTTCAGTTCATTGAGGAATTTTTATTTTTATTTTAAGTGCTGGAGTTCCAACCCTGACTTTTCCCAGGGGCTTTTCTACGTGGATAATGGATTCTGTTCTTAAATGCAGCCAAGGGGTGTTTGTTGGCATCTGCTCTTTCTAAGAATGGAAAATTTTCCTATGATGTATAAGACCTCACTGATGATTAAAGCAGTTTGCTTAGGCCAAAGCTTTATTTACATGGTGAAGGGAACCACCCAAAATATGTGACCCTTTTGCCTGCGAAGGGGCAGAGGGGAACATGAACTTTCCCTGTAGGCTGACAGGTTCTTGGCTGGTTTCTCTCCACCTGTTGTATCCCAATATTATTATTTAAAAAAAAAAAAAAAAGTTGCCTAACAACCTTGCTAGTTACACTAACATTACACACTACATCATGCATCATATTGGCACCAAATAGCCACAGAGGCTTTTTTGATTTAATTCGATTTAATGGTTCTGTTTAATAAACAGCTTAAGGACTGAGTGCATTGACTTTGACATTTCCTCAGTTAGTTGTGTTTTCCCTTGCATTCTGAGGTATTCTGAACTGAAAAAGTAGTGAAACTTAATCTCATTTGAAAGTTACTGTTTTCTGCTATGGTCCTTAAATTAAAAAATACAATAAAATCCCCCACTAAACAATTGCTTGGGTGTTGTCAAGTTTCCTCCATACTTTCTAATATTTAGAAAACATGGTGTTAATATGGATTAATGGATGCAGGTGTAGATCCTGATGGAAAGGGCATTTTTTTTCTGGATAGAGGAAAATGCACCAAACTAACAGATCAAAGCAAAGTGGTCCTACTGGAATTAGTTATGAAGGGTTGAATCCTTTATGCAGATAATAGCCTTTTCTTCTCTCTAATTCAGCTTTTAGTCATTAAGAAGTACTGTTAGGGATCTAGTGGAGAGAGTTTTGAGAGGTGCTGGGTGTCTGTGTCTTGGTGACAGAACAGCTGTCGCCCATGGTGGCTGTGAGACACTGATGAATTGCTGGCCAGCCAAAAGGGAAGGGCTCAGGTGGAGGATCCCTCACTCCATGGGGGTAGACAGGGATGAGCCCCAGTGCCAGAGGTGAGCAGAGAGTGTTTGCATTCTTGCTCATCAAAGACTGTGATTTGATAGGAGCGGTTAATTGCAGATTTACTGTTGTCTCACTTGATGCATTTTTAATTGTTTCTTTCTCTCTTTCCAGAAGGTACCAGGAGCATCTGGTGGAGCTTTACCAAAAAGGAGGAATGCTAAGCTATTTTTAGGTATTGTGAGCAGCTGCTTTCACACAGTCCTTTTCTGACCCTGTCTGCATGTGGACTTGGGTTCTGCCCACCATTGTGTCTGGCTTTGGGGCTCCTTTTGGGTTTTCTTTTCCTGCTGTTTGTTTTGGTTTGCTTTTTAACTTTCGGTTATAGCTTTTAAAGTTTTTCCAAGCAAATAAGTAATTCTTAACCATTTTTGTGCATATTGGGAAATGTGTGTATATATACATGAAACGTTTCAGTGTAAAATAGATCCTTAAGTACTCTGAAACAGCCTAGGCTTTGAAAGGCACTTTTTTACTAATTCTGTCCCTTCTCTCTCTGTAATTTCCACAAAGCACTCCTTTATTAGAATGTTGACCCATACTTAATGTTTAGATATATTGAGGCCTCAGCGTGGCTCTGTTCTGCTCAGCAGCTGGTCATAGGAAGGGTTGTTACCATTTTAAACTTGTTACACAGGTAAATGTTCTTCAGTGATGTTGTGGTCTCTCCTGTAATGAATGCAACTGCACATACATCATGAGAATCTCTAATTCTGTTATGTCCACAGTTCTATTCCCTTGCTTCATGGAAAGCAGTTTTCTTACCGTGCCCATATCATCCAAAATCCATTTATTCAGATTACTCAGAAAACCTGAGGGACTCATAAATATGGATGAGGAGAATGTGATGAAAAGCCTGTAATCTCTCTTCTCCCACAGCTTGTGGTATTTCTCCAATTCATCCATTATTTATTGTCTCAGTATTAAGAGTGAATAGTGAATTTTTCTTCAGGTAACGAAAAGGTGAAATGTTTTCTTTACAATTGCCAATTCTTATGGCTAAAGAGAAACAATAGAATGACCTTCTGTTGGAATTGCTTTGATCTATGGAATGTGTCCCTAAGATTGCAGATTGTGTTTGATTAAATTGTTGTTGTTAATGTAAGTAAATCTTGCAAGGAGGGCTGAGAAAGAAAAAAGAATAAAAATTAAGTTAAACTTGTAGGCAGAGACTGTTACATCACAAATGCTGCTTTAAATGCCATTTACTGCCAGTTTACATTGAAAATCATGATTGTCACTGGAGGCTTATAAAATAGTTGGTTCACAAACAAAGCTGGCTGCAGTGCAGCTGTGCTTGTACAGCATTAGCAATGTGAGTGTAAATACAAAGTACAAAAGCACATTCAAGTTTTGTTCTTGCTGGTCTTCTGCATGCATCTGAAGGCTCCTCTCACTGAGGTGTGCCAGCACACAGGGTGCTGGCAAAGTGTCTCTGATATGCCACGTTGAAATCCTCAAATTCCACCCTTGTGCATGAGCATTTTGTTCCCTCTGAGTAGGTCTTGAGCAGCAGTTCCAAGGGAACTCCTGAGGGCAGTGCAGTTTCACTGAGGTGGGTTTAGGACATGGATCTATCACCATTTAATCTAGCACTTCTGGAATCTAATGCTCTTTTGAAAATGTATCTCATCTGGTCTGTTGTTTTACTGCAGTCTTCACTGCAGCCCCTGCTGGCTGGGAGTAAACTGGTAACAAGTCTACTCTGTTCCTGGAGGTAGTATTTCCATGCTTCCAAATGCTTTGTGTCCACTTCTTTGGATCAGCACATGTTACTGGTTTTGGTCATGCTTGAAGCAAAGAGCAAAGAATTTTTCCTGTCCTGTTCATAGCTGAGGAAACAAAAGCACAGAGAGGTAGCTGATTAGATCATTTTGCATGTGACAGTAGCAAAGGTGTTTAGCAAAATTTCGTGTCTTATCTTTTAATCCAACATGTTTTTCATCAGTTCAGAACTGCTGATCTCATCTAAACAGGTTGTTTTAATTCTGTCTTTCTTGTTGTGACCTTGGGAACCTATCACGGGATGGTTGGGCTTGGAAGGGACCTCTGGAGATCATCAAGTCCAATCCCCTGCCGGAGCAGGTTCATGTAGAACAGGCTGCACATGATCCTATCCAGGCATATTTTTAATATCTCCAGAGAAGGGCATTCCACAAGCTGTCCTGGCAGCCTGTTCCAGTGCTCTGTCACTTTCAAAGGAAGGAAGCTTTTCCTCATACTTAGATATAACTTTCTGTGTTTCAGTTTGTGCCTGCTGTGCCTTTTCCTGTCACTGGGCACTGCTAGAAAGAATCTGGCCCCATCCTCTTGACACCTGCCCTAAGATATTTGTGTGTACTGATAAGATCCCCTCTCAATCTCTTTTCCAGGCTGAACAGGCCCAGCTTGTCCCCATAAGAGAGATGCTTCTGTCCCCTAATTATCTTTGTACCCTCCACTGGACCCTCTCCATCAGTTCTTGTCTTTCTTGGACTGGAGAGCCCAGAACTGGATGCAATTCTCCAGGTGTGTAGCCCCCCCAGGGCAGAGTAGAGGAGGAGGAGGATGATCTCCTTGATCTGCTGGCCACACTGTTCTTAATTCCCCCAGGATACCACTGGCCTTCTTAGAGGACACAAGGGCACATTGCTGGCTCATGGTTAGTTTATCCTGGCTGATAAAGCCCAGGTATGTGACCTGCCAGGTAGGGCTTGCCCTGGCAGACAAAACCAGACAAGGATCAGTGGCTAGCTCCACCATCCCTGTGTTCCTGTATGTCCATCAATAATTCCCTGAAGGCCAGAGATTTAAGCTTTGTGTACAAAGTCAATCCAGTTTGGGCATTTGTTACATTGCTTGTTATAATCCTCTTTGATGTAAAACTATTAAAGATACTAAACCCTTCTCAATCTCCTTAGTATTAGGAAAACATCTTTTGGATGCTCACTGATTACTTTCTGGCACTGTTGCTGTCTAATAAATGCAATAGAAACACAGGCTGCTTTGACCACTCAGCTGCAATATTTATCTTTCACTAAACATGGAAAGATTCATAGCAAAGTGTGTGTGCATGTGCATCAGGTTCTTTGCATGTTTTGGTTTGGTTTTCTTTGGAGAAGGACGGAAGGTGTTTGCTGTGAGTGTTCTGTGTAATCAGGAAGCATAACAGCAATTGTTTATTGAAATGTATGAACTGCCTTTAATCTGGCTAGTTTAGATGTTGCCAGACAGTGTGGACATGACAGCTTCAGCTCAGGCTGTGCAATGTTTCAGGGAATTTGGGGTGATATTTAAAGCACACTGTTTTATTCAGTGCCTTATATGTGAATAAGAAAAACTCAGTTAATTGGGTGTACTGTGATTAAACTTATGAACTTCTGGTGAGAAGGGGTAGCAGAATTAGGGGGAAGATGCTTGTGCTGAAGGGATTGGAGGTCACGTTTTTACCGTAGTTACCAGCAGAGTCCCCCTGAGCATGTTATCTCAGGAGTTATCAGCAGAGTCTTTCAGAATGTTCTAATTATGAAGAATTAATGCAATGTAAGTGGTCTGGAAAGAGATTGAAAACTGAAGAAACAGTTTGCTGGTTGATTTTTAATTACCTAAGAGATTAAATCTAAAAGTGATTTTTAAGGTGTTACTGAGTAACTAAACAACAGATGAAGTAGTTGAAAGATGCAAAGAATACAAGAGAGGTGCTTGGACTGTGTGTGGACAGGGATGTGGTCCAAGTTACCTGTTGCTGCTCAGAGAGGTGGTTCTGAGAAATGGGGTGAATAGTTCTCTGAAATGTCAGCTCAGTTGTCAGCAGCAGTGGGAGATTGAAGTGGAACACCAGTAAAGCAACACTTTATATTTTGTTTTTTGTAATTTTGCTTTATAAATAGGAAGCTGACCTCTTTTGAATAGCGAGATTGCATCTATGCACAGTATCTCCCCCGTTTCTTTCTCAAAAACCAACTAGCAAACGCCATTCCCCCTCACCCCCAGCAAACAAAACACCTCAGGTAGATATTTGAACTCTGCATTAAGGGAGGAATCACCCCATATTTGCCTGGTTCTGGTGCCTTCTTCCTCAGCATCTGTTGATCCATGCCAGAGCCTGGACTCTCAGGTATACAGAGCTGGCAGAGTGAGTGTCATAAAACTTGTCCCTAGACAGATGTGCTGTCTCACATTGGTTACCAGAGCATCATCTGCCAGTGCAGCAACCTGTGGCAGCTCTGTTTTGAGCAAAGTCAGGGCTAACTCAGACCATCAATTAAAAGTGTTTTGAAGTCCTCAGATGATCAGCTCTGTCAGCAGGTCTGTGATTGCTGCTGAGGAGAGTATCTGTGACACACAGCAGGTTTCAGGAAGCCTTGGAAAGGAAAACTTCCACTTGGAGAGTCTGGGAGAACTTGTAAACTTGCTGAGCTTTTCCTGGATGTCACCTCCCTGCTGATGGCAGTGGATGGACATATGGCTACTGTTTCCAAGTGTAAAGACCACTCCTAAGAGTGGCTGTACTGGATTTGACCACAGTTTCACTTTGTTCTCTCAGGTCTGGTAGGCAGGAGCAGAACTCTGTTTGCAGTAAGGATGTTTTTGTTTGGAGAGCTTCTGAAGAGGGCTTTTACCATGAGAGGTTAAAGTTTGTATTTATATGAGTAAGAAGAAATAATCTGTATCTATGAATGAAAAATTGTGATGTAGGATAATTTAAGAACTTCTTGACAATATTTTTGCAATTTAGCCCAGTAAAATAGTGCATATTCCCCAGCAGCAGCACTAGAACTGATTCGCTGTTGCTTTTTAGCTTTCCATGTATGCTTGAATTGAGTATAGGATGGTGAGCAGATACCTTACACTAACAGAGTCTTAATAGTTTGCTGATTTGGGTAGAACTGTGAAAATTAGACTAGGTTAACTAAGCAGGCTAATGCTGCTGTCAAAACAGTTCTGAATTTGAATTTTCATGGTTTGGTTTTTCTTGTTTAACATGTGACTGCCAAAATTGCAAGGGATGAGGTCTTACCTAGCAATAGGAGCAACATAAAATGCTTTGGAGATGTAGCAAGCAATCTGAATATTCTTTTACAAGTACTGAATCAGCCGAATGATAAGCTTTGCTTTTCATTTTTCTGCAAAGGAAAACGTTATGACTGGAAAGTAACATTTTAAAAAAATTCTTCAGTTTTATAATTCATCTGATGAAGTTAATATTTTGTATGTGCCTGAAAGCAAATTAACTGAGTGTCTTATAGTTTGCAAAGTGCTGCTGCTTCAATTCACTATTATTTAGAGGCTTCAGGAAGAAATAATTTGATTTAAAGACCCAGGTCTCCACTTCCAAGTCAATACAAATTTGTCCATTGCTTTCAGCGAGAGCAGGATCAAGCCCAGATTCCTAAGATGTCTTTCTAGGGTTTCAAAATTAGTTGTAGACTTGCTAGTCAACATCCTCATTCAATTTTCATGTTTGTATTCCCTTTCACACACAAACAGACACGTCCATATGTGCAGGAAATCCTGTTTGGGGGTCCTGTCTGGAGTCTTTTATGCCCCTATTATTAGTGCAGTCAGTTGGTAACTTGTCTAAATCTGATCTGGACACATCCACTCCTTCTCTTCCCCTCTGCTGGGTTGGTTTCATTACAGTAGTGTCTCTCCCAGCTGCTGTTTTCAGTCAGTCCAGCAGCAGTGCATTCTCAGCCTCACTCAGTGAGGTGCAGTAAATTTACTCTACTGACCACTCTCCCAAAATAACAGCCTCAGTTGAGCCTCTCCTTTGAGGTGTCTGCTGCTGTGCTCTGCCTGGCCTCCCAAAACAACACTTACAACCTGTGCATTCCTTGTTTTGGTGGTCAAAGAGCTGAGCTGAGGCCCTCAGGAGGCATCAGAAAGGTGTTGTTACTCCACTGGAAGGAAAACAACGTCCTATGGAGGTTGACCATCAAGCTGTCACTCCTTGGAAGGATTGCAGACTGGCTGGTTGTCTTGTAGCTCAGTCTCAGAACTGAGCAAAGCCTTTTTTTTCCCCCTTCTACTCACAGTGCATCTTGGAAGAACATCCTTGGTCAAGAAACAACTTTGGATGAAGTATAGTGCTTGAAAGTTCATGCTTTTCAGTGTCTTTCATGGTAATTTTTAATCAAATATGCTCCTTTTGCATGTAGATTTCATCCTTCTCCTCTTTCCTGTAGTTACTTTCAGTCCTCCCCAAAATTCTGCACTAGAAGCTACCTGCAGACTTCACATGATGCCCAGTGGCTTCAGGGTCAAATTCTGTCCACATTTAGTGTGGGCTCCATTGCCTTCTAAAGTCACAGTCATCTGTTTTTATTATTTCTGCTCTCATGCTTTCTTAGCCTTGCTGGCTCTTGCACAGACACATAAAATAAAATGCAGGTACAATTTCTTACTAAATTTAACAGCTATGTCTCTCAGCACACAGAAGCCAAGATATAAAAATATGAGTGGTGTGCTGGGTGTTTTCAACTGACATCATTAAGGGGTCCCTCTGAGTGTCCCTAAAAGGGATTAGTTTATATGGTCACCTGCTCTGTATGGAGGGATTTCAGTCTGTGACCTTAGAAGTCCATTTCACTCTTATGTACTGGGTCTGGACCCTGAGAAACTGTCTTCAGAGTGAAAAGGCAGTGCCTTTTAATTCCTGGTCAGAGGGAGTAGGTGTTGGGTGGAAGTGTACCAGTTTTAGATGGTCCCCTTCAAAAGGGGAATTTTAAATCCTCGTGGTGTTTCCCAGGACAGTTATGAAGCTTTGTACATCCTTCTTTAAAATACCAAGTGGGATGCTGCCATGTTGGTGCGTCAGGCAAGAAGAGTCCCATGCTGATGGGATGCTTTTCTGCTGATAGGAATGCCATGAAGCCTGAGGGGTAAAAAGGAAATTCCCTTCCCTGCCCATTGCACACAGGAGGCTGGAGCTCCTAAGCATGTGAAGTCCTTAGATGATAGCAGATTGCTAATAGGATATTCTGTCTTTCATCCCTGGATCACTGGTTCAGATGAAGGTCAGGCCTTTAGCAGCACTAAAGTCTCTATGGTTTGGCTGCTGTCTGGCTTGGGAGATGAGCTGCAGTGTGTGTCTGAATTTTGAACACAGGCAGCCATATGATTGCTGTTTCTCTAAGGGGGTTGCAGGTGTTTAAATTGATGTCCATAGCACAGGGCAGCGAAGATCAGTGGGTCTCACACATGTCCCCATCTCCTGTGGCTGCTGTGAGCTGGTGCCAGGTTCCCTCTGGTGGCTGAGGCACTGTGTGACCACAGCCCTGCGCGAGCTTTCACTGCCTCCAAACCTGCCTGAGCACACACTGAGCTTTTATCCTCTCTGAGGAACCTCTCTCCTGTTTAGGAACTGGTCAGTACTTTCGGTTTTGTTGTTCTGGCCACCATCAAATTTCTGGCATTAAGTGAAGATTCCCTGTGATATGTTGCTGTATGCACCACCAGCTTGGAGATACTGAGTTTCCTTGTTCCACAGAGCAGAACAGCTGTTAAAAACTGCATCTGTGGAGATTCACTCCTGTATCAAACACAGGACTGTAACACTGAGAAAGAAGCCTGGAGTAAAGTGAGGGATCATTATGAAAATGGTGCGATTTGGGGAATTAGTAATGAATTAGTACATTCTCTGAAAATGTCATGCTTTCAGTATGAGAAAATGTTCTTGCTTTTGTGTCTGTGTTGAGCTGATGAGAAAGGACCTTTTTTGGTTGCTGGTGGGGGAGAGTTCATGTTGCTGAAGTCACTGACAGTGGGTGTTGTCACCTCTGGACTGCCTGGTGCAGCAGGTGAGCCAAGAGTTGATGTTCTTCTCAAGAGCTGTTCTCTCCAGGTCAAATTAAAATATATTCTGATACTTGTTTTATCATTTGGGTTGCTCAGTCTGTTACTGCTCACTGGGTAAATAGAGGGCTCAGTTTTCTGAATCTGGCTTCTGTCATCCTCACCTCTCTCCCAAACGTACATTCGAGATTTTAGGCATTCCCAGGGTGCAGTGGTTGTTGCCAATGCTCATTTAGGATTGAGTGACTCATTAAGCATCTGCTTGTACTAGGGGGAAAATTAACTTTGGCTACTGCTAACACATCTCTTTTTTTGGTTGGACCTTATTCTGTCAGTGACTGGTACGTCAGAATACAGTGGATCCCACATGTCCAGATGGGAGAAGGATCCATATAATGCCATAGTTGTCTGGGCAATTCTTGCAGTTGAATCTTGTAAAATTTCTGACATGTGCATGTTTGGTCTTAACTTTTTCATCTGTCCTAGGAAGAACAGAACAATATTTTAACTCAGTCTTGTCACTATATGATAATTAATTAATAATTCTATTTTTTCATGGAGCTAGAGACACAAACACTAGCCATTTAATTCCCAATATACCCTCCTGCTTCTCTCTGGGTCCACATATTTCTGGGCAAACATTTTAGCTGATGTTGCTTGGTCAAAGCTCATCTTTAACAAAAGAAGTCATTCTTGCACCAGAAGAAAAATGTACACAAACACTGTGGAGGGCTTGACCTTCAAAGGAAAGCTTTAGTAGCTAATGAGTGCTTTCTAAACAGATAGTTACCCTGGTTAAAGAGTGGAGTTAGCAAGAGAGGGATATTGTTGATGTCACTGTACTTGCTGTAGCTATTTGAGACTATGGTTGAGACACAGGGATACTTCAGCCATGGACATCTTTGTGGGAGGAATGGCCACAGGTTCAGGGTGAATGGGAGCCTCAGCATGTTTCAGCCAGGTCTGTGATCTGGAAAATGTGAGGTGCTCTTTTTATTTGTCCTCTGCAGTTTGGGCATGTGTAGTGCGACCTGGTCTCCATGCTTTATACCGTTTAAAATTCTGGCCAAAAGGCACAGAGTATTGCATCCTGATTTTGTCCAAAAGGAGCAGAATTTTGTTTGCTGCTTTGCAGAATGTGATGTCTGCAACAGTGCACTGCTTGCAGAGAGCACATAGATGTGCTACATCTGTGATTTGGGATGGCATTAAGTGGAGATTTTGGTCCTCAGAACATTCTCTTGCAGGATGGTGAGATTTCATTTTAGATCAGAATTTCACAAATATTTCTAGCCAGAGAAACCACTGGCTGATGCTAGGCAAGCAATATTTATAGTGGTACCCCTGTCACAGTTTTGGAACCTTGATCATGGGATAATCTCCTAACATTCCCCATCTTGTTTTCCAGATCTGGAGATAAGCAGTGATCTCAACAGTGATGACTTTGAGTATGAAGATGAAGCAAAACTTATTATCTTTCCTGATCACTATGAAATCTCATTACCCAACATAGAAGAGCTACCAGCATTGGTCAGTGAGTGTATGAAAGTGGTCATAGGAATTGTCTCCTATTTCTGTTTTTATCAGGATGATGCCTCGTTTTCTTATGTGCAGTGCTTGTTTGGACATAAAGATCTTTCTTTACCAATTATAATAGAGTGTCAGTCATTTTTAAAAGTTATCTTTGTCTTTGTTTCTTGGATTTCCTTCTGTCTCCTGTATTCCTTCCCTTGTTATGGTGCCAACTTGTCCTTGAAAATCTCGCATAGTACACGTGCTTACTCTCCTGCTAAAATAATGATGACAGTCTAAAAGATTAGATGCATATTTGAGTATATAAATAGCTCTACTGATAAGCAGTTCTGTATGTGGTTAGCAATAGGCTGAATGCCAGGTTCTGTCCAGTCACTGAGTCCTGTAAGGCTTTGACTGACATACATTTGTCTTGCAGGTGACGATAGCTTGTGATGCACTCCTCAGTGCAAAATCACCCTACAGGAAGCAGGAATCTGACTCCTGGGAAGAAGAACTGCAGGCATCTAAACATGCTAAAACACTTGTACAGTTAGACAATGGTGTTAGAATTCCCCCCAGGTGAGGGCAATAAGGTTTGTTCATGTAGACTCTCTAATTCAGTGCAGGGTAACTGAACTAAGGGCACGTTTCCCTTGTGTGACTCTGGGCTGGGTGTGTGGGTTGGTTTGACCTGCCAGAATGGGAAATACAGAATACAGAAATGCTGGCTCCTGCCTTACACATCCCTGCTGTTTGTCCCTGCTTTGTCCCACAGTGGGTGGAAGTGCTCCAAGTGTGACCTGCGGGAGAACCTGTGGCTGAACCTGACCGATGGCTCTGTGCTCTGTGGGAAGTGGTTCTTCGATGGCAGTGGGGGCAATGGGCATGCCATGGAGCACTACAAGGAGACAGGTTATCCCCTGGCAGTGAAGCTGGGAACCATCACTCCTGATGGAGCAGGTAGCCATGTGGCATGTTCTGAGATGAGGTACCTTCTGTGCATGAGACTGACAGGGTGTATCTATCACCACCTGGGTTTGTGCTTCTAGTGCAAGTGTTTGAGAGTGGGAAAGGAAGCTCTGTGAGTCTGTGAATGTTGCTCAGGGTTGAGGGGAATGACACACACTCCATTCTGAGAAAGCCCATACCTGTTTCATTTTATATTTTCTATAAATATTTTTGGAGTGTTTGCATAATACTAGGCTTATAACATAAGAATGGTATTAGTGTAAAACAACAGAATCTGGAGGAACAATATCTTTTAGTTCTGCTACATTTCCTAGGGCAAATGGCTCAACTTTGTATAATGAAGAAACAATAACAGAGTAATGAGCTTTTTTAATTTAAAAGTCTGATTGTAACAGCATGTATGGGTTTTTTAATCATAGTGGAAACTCCTGTTTTTCCTTGTTGAACAAAATGTTGCTGAAACAGTCTAATGAACACTCATCTTCATGGGGCTACTGTGATGCTCATTTGTAAAATGTGTGATGATCTTGAGGGGGAAAAAAGCTGTGGCTGTATCCTTGTTTGCATATTCTCCAAGTGTCGTGTTCTGTGGTGTTGCTGCAGAGGAGATGATGGTGTGTGAAGATTAGATGGAATAAAAACATGAGGAGCTGAAAAAGTCATAAGCAAAGAGATCTTTTGTTGCAGCTGCATGGAGAAGTAAAAATGGAAGAACACATAGCATGATTATATTTTGGCTTTAGTGCTTATGACTAAGAGATGAAAAATTGCTGTTTAGAGCAGCCCGTTTTTATAACAAGCATCAGTTGAGAGCTTTTCGAAGTCCTATTCAGTGTTGAGGAAAGGCGACTGTAGTCAGATTCAACCAGCTGTGCCACAGAAACACTAAGCAAAAAACATTTTTTTCTCCCCCAGATGGAATATTACTTCCTTGCATAAGCCTGGTCTTGGATAATTTCTGTCCAAATCTCTCAGTTATTGAAGGTGTTTAGGATTTGCCCAGCTGTAGGTTTCAACTGCATCTACAAAACAAACAGGATATTCTGTAGTGGGAGGGTTTTTTTAAATTTTTTTCTTTTCTTTCCCATCTTTAGCAGCAATACTTGTTTCCTTATGGCTTCTGTCCTTGTGCCTCCCACTGATCAGCTGCTTCCTCTCTTATGTGGCCTTTGGGATAACAAAGGACAGGCTGTCATCCCTCCCTCTGAAAGAGAGGCACCAGCTGTTCTCCACAGACCTTTGTTCTTCTGGATGATGTTTACTTGGTTTCCCTATAGAAAAGTCTTCCCTCCCCCAACCTTCCTTGTTCCTTTTCAGTAATTATTCTGTCTCTGATCTATGTTTCTGTAGTACTCATAACCCCTCGATGGAGTTGGGTGATAGATGAGCTTCAGGAAAGAGGCTCTGTGGCTGATGGTGACACAAAATCTGTCTGTTTTCTGCTTCCCTGGGTTAAAGGTGAAGAGGTGATGATACAGGGGTAATAATTTATTCCTTTTTTCACACCAGTAGGAAGGAGAAAAAGAGGTGGTGCCAGTATTCCACTGACACTCACCCTGTGTGTACATAGAGGAGAGCTCTTTGTCTTGCCCTGAGCATTCTGTGCTGTGCACTATGAAAGGTTTCTGAGGCATTAGTCCTATTTTGTAGCATTCTATCAGCAGACACATCTGGGGTCAGGGCAGAAATTGAACCAAGCTTCTTTTTACCTTGGACAGAATGCATCAGGGAGTCAGAAAAGTTGTTTGCCTCAGTAGGCTGAACACTGGGTGGACTGTCCTACCTGCTGCCTCTCTTGACAGTGCCACTAGATTTTATTTCCAGTCATTGTGAGGTTGCTTTTTTTGGAATAGATTGAGGCATGGAATTGGGAACTGGCAATGGGAAACCCCTTGTGATCAGTGCTTGAAGGAGTTACTTTGTGAATGCTAATCTTAGCAGTTGTCAGATATTTTGGGGGGATCTTGAGCCACTTCTTTCTTTAGAGACAGTGTTACCATTACCTTTTACCCTCTAAGTAGGAAGGAGAGATGTCTACACAGTCAGAACAGGTGTATATCTTGAGCTATGGAAGAAAATGAAGTCAAGTAGCATTGACATTTTTATTTTCTTAAAATAATATGAATCATAATGACTATTACCAGGAAAAGGATTTCCACCCAGGGAATGGTTGGGAACTGGAAGAATATCTCCAGGGAAGTTCTCACAGAACCAAGCCTGAGTTCAAAATGTATTTGGGCAACAGTCTCAAGCTCATGGTGAGATTCTTTGTGTGTCCTGCACAGGGCCAGAAGTTGGACTGGATGACACTGATGGGTCCCTTGATTTTTTCTCTGTTTAATAATATTCTGTTTGCATGTGTCAGATTTTTCTTGGTGGGTTTTTTTCCCCTTTTCCACTCATCCCTTTTCCCCCTTTCTCACTCTAATGACACCCGGTCCTTGTGTGTCACCTTTGCTGACTCATCTACATTCCTCATCTGCTGCTGTATGACAGCACTGCAGACCTGTATTTGGCAGCTCTGTATCTTCTGTCTTTGATTTTTTGAAACAAGTGAATTCTTTCTCCATGAATTTAAGCTTCCCAGCAGGAAGTACTGAAGTATGCCATGAGCTGGGTTTGAGCAGAACATTAGTCTTGTGTTCCATTTCTGCTGCTCTGGGCCAGTAGTCCCAGATTATTTGCTTTCTGTAGTTGTGAGAGCAGAGGGAAAACAATATCAAAAGCTTCCACACTGAGAGCAGTCACCCAAGCTCAGTTGCTGTGTAATCTCACTCCATCAGGTGTTTGAACTTTTCGGGATCTTTCTGGCTGTGCTGTGACCTCACCAGAATACTATGGGAATGCTGTGATGCCATGTGTGTGGATGAGCAGTCATGTCTTCTGGGTGCATTTGCTACCACACAGTGGAATTCCAGCAGATGGGCAGCTACAGCCACACACATGCCAGAAAGGTCACGGGCACCAATGTTATGGGGCATCTGATGGCAGATCAGCAGCTGGCAGCACAACTCAAAGCACAGCTCCCTGCTCAGAGAGGTTTTCCACAGGGCTGGTCAATGTTAAAAGTTAGTGTTTGAGTTCTTGGCTAACTTTCAATCTGTCATTTCAGTGTGGGTTTGGTACTAGCAGACTTCAAGGAGAATGCCTTTTGTTAAAGGGGATGGGCTGAGTTAGAGCCAGGCTCTGCAGCTGCCAGGAGGGACTGGGGTAAGGACCTTCCAGAAGTGATATTTGTGTTCTGAACAGACTTTATCTGTGCTCCTGCTATCTCCTCCTGCGATTGTTTCTCCTGGCTAAGCTGTCTCTGTCAGCCTGGGTCTGGTCTTATGGAGCAAGGTCACTGTGAGAAACTGCTGGGCATGAAGGAAACTTTCCTGAGGGAAATGCAGGGAAATGGCACAGGGCTTCTGGGTTTTGGTGTGAGGAGACACCAAAGCAGTCATTGACTACAGAGATGGAGACCTGATCAGAGAAAAGATGGAAGGCCTATTCAAGTGTTACAAGTGCATGTCTTATCACTTCTAGCCTTGTAGGATGCCTGCAGCTTTGTTGTTATTTGTTCAAGTAGGTGAAACCTGCTCTAAACTCACTGTCATTACAGGACTTACTAAGCAAATGCTAAAAAAGAATGTTTTACTCTCAATTTTTTTGTCCTTCTTTTGAATTTATTAATCTTGGTTTCATATTTGAAAATACCATCATTAGACATACTGCTTACCTTCACAGTCTAAACTTTGCCCTGCCAGAATGTTCATGGGCTTTTACTTAAGGCTATAAAGGCCTATCACAGAGAACTGAAATCTAAGTCTCCCATACAATAAAGCAAGACACCTTACTCAGAAAATTAGCCTTTCTCCCTAACAACAAGATTAGATTAATCTTGGAAGTCCAGTCTAGTGGTGTGTAATCAAAAAAAAACCTCTTTATTCTAATGAAGAATTTCTCTGTTCTTCCTGCATCTCTGTGTGAAAAGGACAGAAGTGGATTTCTTAAAGTGTACTAAAAATTAAAATGCTATTGTCAATAGTGAATTGGTATGATTATTCACAGCTTTAACGGGTCTATCTGCATCTAGTAGCTCTACAAAAATTCATAATCTCTTGTTGTCATGTTCAAAATGTGGGCTGGCTACATATCTGAGAACTTTTCCTGTTCCTTGCTCTCCCTACAAATTTCTTATTTTGGAAAGAGGAAATACTATGATCCCTATATATATATTTTTTTTTAGATTTTAATTCTGTGGAGGCATATAATTTCTTTTGAGGAGAGTGCTTGAGTGATAGTGTTAAGATATTTACTGAGTTGTATGGATGTCTGTGCACTTCTCTGCTGGCCAGAACCAAACTTGGAGAATATGAACAGGGAATTTTGTCTAGGTAGCCCTGTGCTGAGAATGCAATGTTGGTAAACAAAGAGCAGGGATGACATTTGATACTGGGGCTCACTGGTTTCTCCCTGCTGTTGCAGATGTCTATTCCTTTGATGAAGAGGAGCCGGTTTTAGATCCACACATAGCAAAACATTTGGCACACTTTGGAATTGATATGCTGCAGATGCAAGTGGTAGGAAATCCATCTTTTATTTAGTTTCTTGTTCACTTGTTTGTTCACTTGGGGGTGGGAGAGAAACAGGAGAAGAACGACACCTGTAGCTTGTTTGTGGTTCCTTCAGACTGTTATGACAGTATTCAGTTTTGTGAAGTTCAGCCAGCTAATTTGGGGATTATTGTCTGAGTCCTGAGTGAATCATTGCTCTCAAATCCAGAAGTTGCCTTCTGAAAGAGGTATCTTGTAGTCTTTAGTTTACATTTTTTACTTTTCCTGTGTACCATTTGTCTTCAAGATGAAGAACCTCATTCAATTAGAGAAGAATGTCTGGAATATTAAATTACAGCGAGTGAAGGAAAGCCTATTGCATGTGTAAACAGGTACAATTCATGAGCAAAAAGAAGCTCAGCAATGGATAAGTTAAAAAGTAGCTGAAAGTTCTTTATGTAAATTTCAGTTTAGGTTTTGTCAATAAATACATTAGAAAATGAGGAAAATTAATTCTCTCAAGTCTAGAAAACAACATAGTCAAAGGTGGTACATACTAGAAAGGGACTGGGGGAAAAAGATTCTCTGTGTGTCTGTATTAGTAAAGAAGTACTTTTAATAACTTGTGTCTTAGTGGATGCTGATTTCAGTTCTCTTTAAATGATGTAAGAAATCAGAATAGGATATTGTTATAAAGGCAAGAGTGGTTTTTGTCGTTGTGTTGGTTGTTTGTTTGGTTTGTTGTTTTTTGGTTTTATGTTTTTAATCCAAGCATATAACCTACTATCACTACCAGGAGAGCATGAAAATGTTAGAAAGGAACAAACCTGCTACTGGTTAAGTGTATTTCATTGTCCAAGTGGTGAGAAAATGATAATAATTGAAATAATAGAGAAGAGTTAGACTGTGTTTTCAGAACTCTTCATAATACTAGTAATATTTTTGGTATACTAATGTCCTTTTCAGGATCATGAATAAAAAGTTTATTTTCTCCAAATCATTCTGGAAAGCCTGTTTTACTCAGAAGCCTTGAAAACCTAGTCTTAACTGTTGCAAAGGTCTGTACAATTCTTTGAGAAGTGCCAAAGTAGTGCCAGCAGTAAATGACACTAGTGACCTGCACCTACAGGCTGAAGGCTGAGTGTAAAGGGTAGAAACTTCAGTGTCACAAATTATTGGCTTTTACCGTTTGAAAGAAGGGAAGAGTTCTTGGATCTGCAGCTTTTCATGTGGTTTGTTTGTTAGGAGAAGCTTCTACAGCAGCAGCTATTCCTGGCCATTACAGATGGAATAGGGAACCTGAAAAAATGCAGTGTTTGATGCTGAGGCTTGAGGTCACTGGCCTGAGAGAAGTGAAGCTCCCAGCTGGGACTGAGGTCATGACTGGGAGCACTCAAAGAGCCCGTGGCTGTGCTAAAGAGCTAAGGGTGTATTGGAGGAACAAACTGCTGCCCTTCTGACCCTCATCTTCCCCTACATGCAGGATTTACCTCCCCTTGCCCATTGATTTGGCTCTTCTTTTCTTGGAGTATAGCTCACAAAGTTGGTGGTGATGATGGCAGCAGCATAATTGTGGCAAAAGTTAAAAGAGACTAAGACGAAAATCTTGTTGCTTTCAGACAGAGAATGGGCTAAGAGATAATGACATAAAGCCAAGAGTCTCAGAATGGGAAGTGATTCAGGAAGCTGGCATGAAGCTCAAGCCCATGTATGGCCCAGGATACACTGGCATGAAGAACCTGGGAAATAGCTGCTACCTCAATGCTGTCATGCAAGCCATTTTCAGCATCCCAGAGTTCCAGCGAGCGTAAGTAGCTCCAAACTACATCTTCAAACTTCTTCACTAGGTGCTGCATTCATCAATTTGTGGTTTTCCTAAGAAAAATGTTATTTAAATTTTCGTCTCATTTGCAAACAGGTTTCTTTCAGTCAGTTCAGTGGCTGCTTGGAGGATTTAGTGATTGTTTTGGTCTGTTCTGGAAAAGGCTGGAACACAAAATCCAATCTGTCTTCAAAATAAAAGCTTACTGTCTCAACTTCAGTGCTGGGAAATCATATGCCACCTTATAAATTTGATGTCTTAGTCTTTGCTTTTTATATACAGATGCACATATCCCTGTTCACCTGGGTATCATCAGTATCACGTTAGGAGGTTTGTACTGGCCAGTGCCAGTGTCACTGCAGGAGTCATTCTGTCCTCCAATGTGATTTGTGCCAAAAACTGGCACAAACATGTTGATTCTGATCCATGCTAGTGAAAAACGCTGCTCCTGTTGCATGTGGGTCTGGCTGAGGGGGGGAGCTATCAGAGGCACGTTTTAATTGAAATAAAAAAAAATGACAAGAATAGTGTAAATGTAATCTTCCACTGAATAATTAAGAGTGTAAATGGACAAAATACTCTCAACTGGTCAAAACTGAACACATCACTGCATGGAGAGAAGCCTTTTCATAAAGGGCCGTCCATGGTTTGAAATAAAATTTAGAGTGCTCTTTCCTTCCAAAGCAGCAATAGTGTATGTGCTGGAAGTGAAGCTTTTAGATTTTGGAACGCCTCTCTGGCTTTCATGTTAGAAATTACATTCTGGAGAAGAAGAGAGAGAAAAATTGTGTTTATTTTCTCTGTTAGCCATATGGAGTATAGTCTGTAGATTCATGAAGTGCCAGCTCTTCTGCCTTCATTGTTGAAAAACATCAAAATGGACTTTATTAAGGAAGATCATTTTCCACAGCATGGTCCTGGGAATTACCTGGAGGACTTAGTGTCATCAAAATAGTGGAGAGCTTTGATGAGAGAGAGACCAGCACCATGGCCATACCTACCCAGCCTGTTTTCTCCTGTGCTCAAGGGCAGCAATGCTCAGAGAGTGCTGCTGAATGCTTCACTTTCCAACAGGCTGGCTTGAACAATGTTTCCCTTAGTATTACCAGAATTGCTTTTCTTGTGAAGCTCAATAGAAACGTTCTTTTTACATATTTTGGTCCTGATACAGACCTGAATTTACTTGGTAATGTTAGTTGGGAGTAGAAAGTACACTGGTTCTCAACTCTGCTCTGAGGTCTTGACCAACAGAATCCTGCAGCTTTTGCAAGATTAAGGAATAGAATATAAATTCCAGATGAACAACACAGCCATAATCTTTATAGCTAGAAGTTTCCAAGTAAAACCTCAATGTCCATTTCTTAATTTCTTTACTATTATTTTTGCATGATGGAAGAACTCATTGGTGTAGATTGAATCATTAAACTGCAATATTTAAATGTTTCTGCTTTGTTCCTGCTGCCCAGGTATGTGGGAAACCTTCCACGAATATTTGACTACTCCCCTCTTGATCCAACACAAGATTTCAACACTCAGATGTAAGTGACATTTCTCAGTTATTTACTTTGTCAGGTTAAATAGAATCTAAATGATTTAATGGCAGAGCAAAAGAACACCTTTTCATGAGCTCAGAAGTGAGAACATGGGAGAATGAGATTTGCCCACTTAGTTGCAGGTAACGATAGTTCATCAAGGAGTCAAAAGCAGTAAACTTCATTTTTGTTGCTTGAAATAAGTATTCTTTTCTGTTTTTCTCACCTGTTTGTTTCCACCCCACCACTTTCTTCCTCACAGGGCTAAACTGGGACATGGACTCCTTTCAGGCCAATATTCTAAGCCACCCATGAAAGCTGAGCTCATTGAGCAGGTGATGAAAGAAGAACACAAGGTATTTGCCTGAGTTTGTACAGCCTGGTAACTAGGTAAAAGTGATACCCTGAGAAAAGGGAACAGGTGCTGGGCATTGAGGATCCAGCATGGATGGGATGCTTAGCAAGGTGGAATGTGCAGATTACTAAGTCAGGGATAAATTAGTCAGGCACTATTTGTGCAGTGCATCAAAGCAAGCACTGGTTCTGCTGATAAAGTGCTCTGCTGCTCCACTGATGAGTGCAAATGTTCACAGAATTTGCAACCAGTGTTTATCTTCTCTGGGGAACAACAACAACAAAAATGTTATGCAGAGAGTCCTGGAACCAAACTTCTAAACCCTCTTTAAATTTCTAAAAGAAGTCTAAAGAGCTAAAGAATTGTTTCCAGTAAGTGTCTAACAATACTCCACTTGATTTCAGGAGAAGCTGTCTAGGTAATGCAAGATTAGGTGGTGCTGGAGGCTTTCATGGAGATGGAGGGGCCATGCAGAGCCACAGGAGTAATGCATACTTCTGCCACAGAGGATGGTGGTGGTTGTCACAGAAATAGATATTTTCCTCTACCTTCATCTATCAATTATTGACATAGGAATTTCTCCTGAAATCAGAATGCCAGTAAGACAAAGCATCTGATACAGAGTAGTTTGCATGATCTCGAAGTGGTTTGTCTCCCAAGTTATTGCTTTGTACAGTGGCAATTCACTGTTTTGGAACAGCAAATGAATCCTGCTTGTTCCCATTAAATAAAGTTCAAGACTAATCAGCACTCCACAGGGACAAAGGAATAGTGGGACAGATTTCAGCAAACTCCATACGTTGAATTTTGTCTACTGACTGACCTCCTTTCCTAAACACATACACGTTGTGACTGGAAAATACTGTGCTGGAAGTTCAAGGATCTGAATCTTTGGAATAAAGCTACCTCACCATGTTTAGCTCAGCAGCCACTATTTGATGAGGTATTGAGAACTCTTTATTGACAGATGGTATAAAACTCTGTCAGCTTGAAGTAGGCATCTACTGGCATGTAACAGTACTTGTGTTCATTAGTTCAGTTTAAAGAAGCTGAAGTTACATTCATCAGGCATTATCAGGCAATTCATAGCATATATTAGGATTTGAAACAGCTTTTACAGCTTTTTTTGCTTGTTGGACTGATGATTTATTTACAGAAAAAGTCAGGTATAGATATTTTCTCTATTCCTTCACTCTTGGAATACAAATCTATGATTTTTTCAAGTTGAAGATGCTTTTTTTGTTGTTCTTTGTGTAGCATTTTAAGTCTTAAATGTTTTTAATTGCTTCTACTTTGTGTCTATAATATCAATTATTCATTTTACTTTTATTCCTTTACTTTTTTTTCCCCTTCTACATGCAACGTTCTCAATCTTTCTGAGCCTTTGGAATTCATCCTAAGTTTTGGGGAGATGTTGCCTGTAAAAGCATTCATATGAGATCTGCATGGTCCAGCACAGTCTATATTTAGCTAAACTGTTTTGCAGCTGTTGATGGGGAAAGTATGCCAGGTATTCTGCAAATATTCATGTTTCTGTGGAGTTTAAATTTTTCACCACAGAAGTTTAGCCTGGAAATGGCAGCATTTTTCTTGCATCCACTTTAGGATTAAAAAGAGGTCGAATGCCTGAAGGGTCATCAGCCAGGGCTTGATTTTCTGCTTAGAGCTTTAACATTTCTTCTGATTTGTTGTTTTTGTTTTTTTTTTTTTTCTCTTTTATTCTGCTTGAGGTGACATTACAAGATTCAGTCCTTTTTTTGCACACTGTCACACTTGGCTTGTTTCTCTTCTTCCTGCTCAAGTGGCCGAGTACAAAGTGTATAGGTGGAAACAAGGGTTGATTCCAAACTGACTGCATTACACAGCAGAGCAAGTGTGCCACATTCTTGCTTCTGGCATAGGAAGAAGCCTGGGATGCTGTAATGTGAACTGCTTTATGCACTTTTCTTCCCAGTCCTAGTTTTGATGAAAGGCAGTTGAGGACACTGAAGAACACATAACCCAGGATGCAGAAATCCCGAGATGATCTCTCTGTCCAAACAATACTGAGACTCTGTCTCTTGATGGGAGCCTTTAAGGATCATCTTGGCCTGATGTGGTTGGTGGTGTACTGCCAAAAATTGAAAAAGCATTTAAAAATGAGAATTTGCTTCTTATTTCAGTGGGTCTAGGAATACTGCACCCTGGTAAAAGAAAGAAAAATATTTATTCTTCTAGTGTCTATTTTTTATGGCCTCCATTTCATGCTGCCTTTTCTATTTTTATATTCATATGACAGTCCAAGTGTAGTAAGGAATTAGATTGGCTGAGGTTTTAACAGCCTCTGAGAGCTCCTAAAGATTATACTTTTACTTCGATTGTCCAGAAAATTATTTGGTTTCATGGATGGTGAGGGCAGATCTGAGAAATACATTCTGACCCTTTCAAAATGTTATTTAAAAGACATGATAGCTAGTGTTGTCTTGAGGATCTGGAATGGTTGGAGAGATTCTTAAAGTGGTATAAAGGATTAGAAAGCAAAAACCAGGACTATCTTGGAAGGAAGAGATTTTCTAATTTAGGGCAGTTTCCTCCTGATGTAACTAAATGGCCAAAGGCAGTAAGTTATGTTTTTTCAACATGACCAACACCTGGAAATTGCAAATTCATGTCTGCTCTTTACAACCCACCTGGGAATGCATGCTGCACACATTAGCTGTTCTCTGCTTGGTTCTGCACAGCTCTCTGGAAAGGTTTTGTCCTGAGGAAAGCTGCCAGCTCATACACCAAGTGCTTCAGTATTCTGGCACAGGGTTCTGAAAGCAATATCAAATGTTATATAACAATGTAGGCTTTCAGCCTTTCTGAAAACTACTAACCTTTAAAAACCTCCAGTAATCTCTTTAAAATGCCAATTGCCAAAGGACAGGTAGAATGAGTGCTGTAGGAACTAAGCCATGAAACATATTCTAAACCCCTCCAAATCTTGTTTCAGGACTCTTCCCATTTTTATTAAAATGGAAAAATAGGTGAAATGGAAACTGTCATTCCTCCAGTGCCAGAAATGGGCCATAGATAAATTCAGTGAAGTAACTTTGAGATATTTGGTCCATGATTGAATAAAAATCACTTTTTAAAAAGGTTTTCCTCTCTTTTATTTAGCCTCAACACAATGGAATATCTCCTCGAATGTTCAAGGCTTTTATAAGTAAAGGCCACCCAGAATTTTCATCTAATAGACAGCAAGACGCACAGGAATTTTTCCTACATCTTATAAATCTAGTAGAGGTGAGAAAATCTGAATTGCAGCTTATTTTTCTGGTTATATTAGACAATGAAGGCAAACCTGTTACATGAATGGTTCATTTTTTAGTTATATTATTTTTAGCCTTAGATATGTAGAAGGTGGGACTAAATAAAATGTATTTTGTTGTAGAAACATTTGCTTCCTTAATTCTTCCTCTTCTTTACTTCAGATTCTTGAATGACCATGAACAGGGCAAGTGATGCTTCTAAAAAATATAAAGAGGTCAAGCATCATTGTGCAGGCAATAAGATTCATAAAGATATGTGACCCTTTAAATTGCTGTTCGTGTTTACCATATTGAAGTGTGTCATGGAATATTAATGAATCGGGTATTGTGATTATTATTGTTATTGTTCCAAATTCATATAATTGTTGGGAGCAAATTAATTACCCTGTCCAGCTGTTTTACAAATCCCAGCTGTATGTTATTGAATCATGGGAGGAAGGATTCCCCTGCTGAAAGCAGAGTGGCTGTTTGTCAGTTGAATATTTCTGTATAAAGCTTTAGTTCCACCAAGCTCCAGCTCAGTGCTGTGTGCAAAGGAATCATACTGTGAATTTTAATGCTGTCTTTCTGAAAAGGAATTTACAAATACATGCAGTTTTGATGTAAAGCATTTCTTGTTTACCCTTCTTCCCTCGTTTTCCCATTTTCCCCAAGAATCGAGGCTATTTGTTCATGTGTTCAGTCTCTAGATGAAGTTACTCACATTTGTATGCATAATGTTCCACATCCCTAAATGCATGTACGATTATAGGGTGGTTAGAAGAGACTTTTCTGTTTCTTGCCTGATAACAGACATTAACATGAGCCACAAAGAGGAGGTATATTATTTGCATGACATTCCCATCTGGATAATGAGCTACAAGTTCTGTTTCAGTGCATATTCAGAGTGGTAGGAACAATTCTATTTGCTGAGAGGATGCTCCATGTTATTTATCTGAACTTTCTGTCTTTAGTGTGACTTGCCAGCTTCCTACCTACTGTTCACCTTGACTCAGTCTCATTCTTGGGGTGCATACCCTGCAAGTTCCTGTGTGCAGAAAGGTGCAGCAATTGTGGACTTCAGTGGTTTTCTCTGTAGGTGCCACAGCTCTGCAAATAATCCAGCGTGAGCTGAGCTGCCAGATCAGTGTCTTTGTGCTTGCCTTAAAGCAACCAACAGCCTCTGGGTTTTCTGGTCATTAAATGATGGCCACAGAAGTGATTTGGTGTAATACTCCTTTCAGAGGAACCCAGTGGGTTCAGAAAACCCCAGTGATGTTTTCCGGTTCCTGGTGGAGGAGCGCACGCAGTGCTGCCAGTCCAGGAAGGTGCGCTACACCGAGAGGGTGGACTACATCATGCAGTTACCTGTGGCCATGGAGGCAGCAACAAACAAAGGTAAAGGAGCAAACTGCTCTGCTTGACCCGGGGGTGTGCCACATTGTGCTCAGAGATCCCCACCAGCACTGAATCTCCTTTGTCCTGGACAGTGAAACAGTTTGTGAAAGCTTCTTCGTTACAAAAAAAGAACGGAACATACTAATGAATATCCTTTAAAACACACACTCACAAAAAAACCCCAAACCAAAACAACCAAAAATCCAAATCTGCTTTCTGTTCTTTAGTAGCAGATTATAAGATCTAATATGGCAATAGAGAATAGGGGTGGGTATAAGGTAGTTTGTCGTCTATAAATCTAAAATACACAATTTGGATGTTCTGGGCTTGAGGGAAGGAGGGAAGGAGGATGAAGTGTTGGATGTTGATTCAATAAGCAGGAGTGTTTTTTTCTTGTGCCTGTGAAAAGCATCCTTGTTTTTAAAGGAGAAAATGGCCGAGGAGGCTTGAAGACCTGGGAGCAGGAGGGCAGCACTGACAAGCTGTGGTTGCATCTGCAGTCAGTGGTTATTCTTGCAGAATAACATAATAAATGCATGCTTGAGGTAGAAGTGAAGGGGACATCACAAGAACATGAAAGGGGATGTGCCTCTGAATTCCTACATAATCTGAACATTTAAAGTATTTTAAAACCAGAAGGTTCTATTTTGATTGTCGGATGACATCCTATGAAATACCACAAGGCAGAGATTTCTACCTACTTTTTACCTAGTCTACAACTCCTTGCAGTGGACAAGAAGTTTAGGAGAACTCTCCGTTCTTTGTTCATCAGTTTCAGTGATGATTCTGTTGCTTTTAAAAGGACATGTTATTTCCAGGTAATGACTCAGGAGACAGATTAGTTTGTGAATTTACCATATGGCACTGCTCAGCTTGCCAATGTCAAGACTTTTTCTAGATCATACATAATCCTGGCCTGTCTAAAAATTCAGATGACACAGATAGACAGCAATGACTTTCCAACTCAGATTGAGCTCTGATAAAGTGGGTGTGTGGCATTACTGTTCACACAGGATTTTGGCTGTCATGGCAAAGTTTGCATTGCCTGTGTCCTGGTATTTCCAGTTCTGTGTTTTCACCATGAACAGAAACCTTAGAGATGTGGCTGTGAGTGTAGCTCCTGACCCCAGTGCAGACAAAAAGATTTGATGTCTAGTTAAAAGCATGTAAAACTTTTATTGCTAATTAGGTTTTTGCATTTCTAAAACTTGAAGACATAAGCCTGATGAGGAACACATAACCATGACAATGTTCATTAGCTTCTAGTGTTGTGCATATTTCTCAGATGAATTAATTGCCTATGAATTGAAGAGGAGAGAAGCAGAAGCTGCAAGGAGACCTCTGCCAGAGCTGGTCCGTGCCAAGATCCCATTTAGAGCATGTCTGCAGGCCTTCTCTGAACCAAGCAACGTAGAGGATTTCTGGAGCAGTGCCCTTCAAGCAAAATCTGCAGGAGTTAAGTAAGTGTGTGTCTGGCTGCCTGTTAAAAACTGTGCTCTGTGCTTATCTTGTTACCTGGACATGGTGCAGAGAGAAACACACAAAAGCACAGTAAGCTCAGTCATCACATTAGTGTTGGGGCTCATCAGTGTGATGTGCAGATCAAGCCTTGCAAGAGTTATAATGATGAACTGAGCAGGAAATTAATCGTTCTCAATGGTCAGACTCTAAGAAGTGATGCAGTCTGGTTGTTGAGAGTTTGAACTTTAAATGCTTGTAAGGTTGGATCCTTTGTATCAACCAGTGATAGCTCATCTCAGTGTGCGTGAGGAGCTGAGATCTGTGCTGCTGGGGATTCTGTTGTCTGATTTCAATGATTTATGTTTCTTGTCCTTCCCAGGACTTCCCGTTTTGCTTCCTTTCCTGAGTACTTAGTGGTGCAGATAAAGAAATTCACCTTTGGCCTTGACTGGATACCCAAAAAGCTTGGTATGTGCTTGTTTTACTTACCTTTCTATCTGAGATAATTAATAAGATGTGCACACTATAGTGAGGACCTGACTCAAGTCTTAAGTTTGTACTGTGAAGATCCTAATTGAATCTTCTTCCCTTTTAAAACAAATTTAACCAGTCCATCAGATCTGTGGTGTTAAAACAGAGTTTCATGTAATCTGAGCTAGTTAAATTGTGCTTTGAAGTTCCACATTTCTTGAAGAACTCTTTTCAGAAGGAGAATCCTGGCTGTTCCTGTACTTTGAGTACCAGAATCTCCTCTCTGAAGGGGTAGGTTGCACCATAAGGTTGTTTTGCTGGCTGCAGAAGCTTATCCCATTTCTCTGCTTTTATAGACGTTTCTATAGACATGCCAGATTTCCTGGATATCAGTCATCTTCGGGCCAGGGGGCTCCAGCCAGGAGAAGAGGAACTCCCAGACATTGCTCCTCCCATTGTCATTCCCGATGACCCAAAAGGTATTTGCTGACTTACTCTCCCTTGCATTCCCTTTCCTTCTAGCACGCAGGGATTCTCTTTAATCTTCACTGTTTGGAACTATGAACAAAAACCCAGCTCTGTACTTCTGTGATTGAAGACTGGTGTAACACCCCACAGCCTTTTTTCCCTCCCTGCTGGACAACCCTAGTTCTTCCAGCTTTTCTGTTTTGGGGATTTATTAAAGAATCAGAGAGTGGTTGGGGTTGGAAGAGATCTTAAAGATCATCTAGTTCCAACCCCCTTGCCATGGGTAGGGAGACCTTTCCCTAGAAGGTTTGATAATTGATGTTGCTGTCCTTGACTCTCTCCAGAGAACCTTCAGTGCCTGTCCATGGAGTAAAGTCATGGCTTTATGCTTGTCATCCATCCTTGGAGTAAAGTCACTGTGCACTTCCCAGGTCCAGCACAGTACAATAATACTTGATACACAAAAGACTACAGTTTAGAAAAACAGCTTTCCAGGCATAGACTAAGACTCTAAATTTTATTCATTTTAAAAATACAAGAATTGTAAGGCCCTAGCAGCTGTGCCTGCATGCACAGTCCTCTTCTCTGGATGTACAGAGCTGCACAGCCCACTAAAAAAAGCTCTGTCTCAAGGAGAAGATGGCAAGCAGCTGACTCTAATGTTTGTGGAGCAGAAAGAAAGAGGAGTGTTGTGCTGGTTTGTTTGGTTTTTTTTTTCTTAAATACTATTTCTTTTATGCTAAAGTTCAGAAACAAGAATATTAAATATCCTTCTCCTTTATTCCCTGGGTTTCCCTGGAGAATAAAATAGTTTATAGCAAGTAAAATCATGTTTTTATGGTGTGACGTTAGACCCAGGTGGTTGCACTTTCCCCCAGATGACTGAAGTTTGAGTGAGTATTTAACACGAAGCCAGTAATGCAACTGCTCTCTTTGCTTGGATATTTATAATAATATTTACAATACCATGCTGTATGTATGTGAAAGAAAGCTAGTGCCTGGAATTGTGTGCAGAGCAAGGATATGACAAACTTCAGTTCTCCAAAGGTTTTAATTCTGTCCCTTATCTATGTAAGTTCCTCACAAAGGCCTGTACCTTCTTATCCTCTTGCTGAATGGACTGACCTAGTTTTCGTGTAAATACATGGGTGATGGTACTTTATTTTAAAGATTCTTGCTTAGACCAGCCATCAGCTTTATTTTCCTACTGGTTTATAGTATCAGTGACACTTTGCTCTGAACTGAGTTAGAGAAATATCCCTGCTCTAATTCATAGCAAAAACATCAGGGAAGTAAGGATGAAACTTCCCTGTCTCCATGAGATTAAATATTTCTATGAGTTTCAAAATACTGAGTTGTTTTACCCTGTTTTTTTCCCCCATTGTTGATTTTCAGATCACATGGCGAACCATTTTGTGGAGTGTATGTATCTCATTTTCCTACTGCTTAAAAAATTGTTACATTTTTGCTCAGCTGATGGCTTCTCTCTCCTCATAGAGACGCATGAAGCCTTGCCCTGCATGCTTCCAAATAAAAGCTGATTTCTGTGCTTGTTCAGTGTTTACTTCCATGTGTGCATGACTGTCATTGAGAGTTGATATAGAATCAATACAGAATGTGAGCTGCTCCTCTGCCTGCTGCTCCTCAGGAGGATCTTGCACCTCTGGGGGTCACAGCCACTTGATCCTGGCTCCCTCTGCATTCTGATCTCACATAAAGCTGTCTGACCTTGTTATACAGAGACTGCCAGATCTGGCAGCTGTTACTTCTCTAACCTGCAAGATCCTGCCTTTGAGAGGTGCTTGGTTTTGGCTGCCATCTCTAGCTGAGCTCAGCACCTGACTTCCTCACCCCTTGAAATCCAGTGCTGAGGTATTTTAAAATAAATAAAGTCCTGTAGGAATTAATCAAGATTTAATGGTCTATGTGAGGATCTGTGTCCGTACTGGCACAAAAGATTATCAGTAAGTCCATAACAATTACTGTAACGCTTTGTACAATGCTGTTTTCTGATGGCTGAGAGTTTATTGAAGTACTAAACCAAACCCAAGCAATATGTACTGTAATATATGGCACTGTGAGTAACAATAAAATATTATACAGTGGATGAAATTAGACTTTTATATTTTAGAAGGTCCTTTCTTGTAGCCCTAGATATTGATGAGTCTTCAGTTATGCAGCTGGCAGAGATGGGCTTTCCTTTGGAAGCGTGTCGGAAAGCTGTGTACTATACAGGCAACCTGGGTGCTGAAGTTGCTTTCAACTGGATCATTGCACACATGGAAGAACCAGGTCAGTGACTGGAGGGTGTAAGTTAGACTCAGCTCCTGATTGTGGATTTTGGCAGTCAGTAGAAATTTTATAATGTGTGACAGAGAAACAACGGCCCCCCTTCCCCACCTGGGAAACCTGGAGGTGTGAGTGAATTTTCCTAAGCTGCTCCTGGGATGTGCAGATCTTGACCATTATGTGGTATCCTCTGCCTAGAAGAAGACAGCAAACTAAGCTACACCAGAAGTCCTGTCCTCACCACTGGTGTGGGCCAGCTCTGTTTCCACCCTTTGGCTAGGTCCGTGCTGCTAAGGGGGAAGCTGACTTATTTCCAAGTGTAAGTACAAAGAATCCTGTGGTCTGGATGCTTTTCTTCCATATCAGCCTTCTCTAGCTCAGGCTGGAGCATTCATGCCATACTTGGGCTGTCTAGTGATGGATAGGGCTGCTAGATGTTCTCCACTTCCTGTGTTTCATCCATGCAAACTTTGGACTCATGATTCAGCACTGAGTGCATCCGAGTAGTCCCTTGCCAGGAAACTCCAGATTTGGTTGCGTTCACGCTTCACCATGAGCTTTTGTGTTGCTTGTGTAAATGGGGAATGAGTTTCACTTGGGCTTAGCAGACATTTTCAGATATGGAATCAGTTCATTTTACATCTATGCACTGGGATGTCTATTATCCTGATGCCATCATTGCTTCCATACCAATCTTTGCTGCTTTCCTGCAGTTGTTTCACTTCTGCAATGTGCCAAGTTATTCCAGTCTGCTCAGTATGAGCATGTGCACCTAGATACTTTGTAACGTGCACATTCACTTTGTTGTTTTTGAGGCTTTCCACACATCTAAGTCTGAATTTAGATGCCAGTGAAATGAACTTACATTGATTTCAGGACTGCTTTTGAGGTCCTGTGTGTTGTTTGTTTGTGTTTGTTGTTGACTTTCCAGTTAAGTGAGGCAAAAGAAGTAACTGGTGAATGTTTGTTTGTTCCAGACTTTGCTGAGCCACTGGTCACACCTGCATTTGGAGAAGTTGCTTCCAGTGGGGCAGCTGCTTTAGGAGCTGTAGGGCTAGATAACCAGCCTCCTGAAGAGATGGTTGCAATTATCATTTCCATGGGATTCCAAAGGAATCTGGCGATTCAGGCGCTGAAGGCAACAGTGAGTTCATGGGTTATTGGTGGCACTGGAGTTTAGTTTCATGTTCTTTGTGCGTGTGTGTGGTCAGATGCCTTTGGAACATGTACAAAAATCCAGTTAGTGGATGATGAGCCTGGAACTGTCCTGGCCAAGTGTGGGATGCCTGACTTCTCTGGAGTGGGGAAGGGGTTTGTGTGTTTCACTGGAATGGTAAAGTGTTGTAGGCAGTGAGGAAAAATTATCTGTTAAAAAATAATCTGGATGCCTGGAGACTGTGTGTCTGCAAGATAAGAACCTGGGGCTGTAGGTCTTAGTTGTGGGATTATTTCTTTTCCATATGTCAAGCTTTTGCAGAGTGCTTGCTGAATACTATTTTCCAGGGAGGTAGAGGTATCTTACAATTTTTAAGTGCTGAAAACATGATCCTTACTCTGTTCAAAGGCTGGTGAGTGGCAGTGTGATGTTAGAGAGTGTATTAAAGGCTGCTCTTTTGATTGTTTGACTGGCAGAACAATAACTTGGAGCGTGCACTGGAGTGGATCTTCAGCCACCCTGACCCTGAGGAGGAAAGTGACCCTGCCTTGGACACAGTGGATATGGAGAACAATGCTAATGCCAATATCCTTGCAGAGACAGGGTCTGAGGGACCCAGGATCAAAGACGGCCCTGGAAGTAAGTTCTGCTTCAACTTAAACCTGGCTGTCATTTGTTGCATCACACCCACCCGTTCATAGAGCTCCTTCCTGTTTTGAAAGTAGTTATTGTGGGGATTTTTTGGACATGATCCAGACAATTTACTTCCAGTCTTGTTTCTGGGGCTGAATCCAGCTCTGTGGGCTGCTGAGTTCTGTGTGCTGTGTTTGCTCAGAAAACTCTCTCCTTGAGCTCACTGAATAACCTGAGCCCAAAGTTTCTTGCTACCACAGCACACAAGTCTCTCTTGGCCTAGGTTTACTTTTTGTTCTGCTGCTATAAGATGAAAAGACAAAGAAAAGCTAGAATGTTTAAATCTTCAGAGGCTGAGCATCCTAAAGACAACACTGCTGTTACAGACCACCTGAGTTTCTGTCCTCCTGTGGTCTGCTGGTCGATTTGATAATCCCTTCAACCAAGTTCCTTATTCAGAGTACCACAGGTATAGTTGGTGTCATGCATGTTTTGTTGTCTTTTGGTTGACATTCTCTGTCATACTGCTGCTAAATAAACCACAAGATGGGGCTAATGTACAGCAGGCAAAGTTGAGAAGAACCTCCTAGAGGTGTCACAACACTGGAGTACAAAAGCTCAGTGGCAGTGCTAAGGATGTCACAGAAAGTTTTTTGAAGGGTCTTTAGTGACTAGATATAATAACTGTAGTATGTTCTAAACTTCTACCTCTGATCTTGAATGTAAAGGTTTTAGGGGAAAAAAAATTACCAGACAATTTGATTTTTGTGTCTGTGGTTGCTACTTATAAATACAAACCATAAGTCTTTTAGAGACATGGGAAACATCGATTATCACTGGGTTAAAAAAAAACATAATTCGAATAATTATTTTTTGTGGTAGTCTTTGTACATTGAGACCCTTTACTGAATGCCTGAAATCCTGATAACCAATATGATGCTGTAAAATGGCTCCAGAAAGCCCTCACCAGAAAAATCCAGGTCCATGCCCTTATGCAATAGCCTGAAAGCTGAGTGTGCCTGGGTGTGCCCGAGTGTTTCCAAGTGTTTCAGAGTGTGCCTGAGTGTGCCCAAGTGTTCCTGAGTGTACTTAGGTGTGTCTGAGTGTGCCTGGGTGTGCCCAGATGTGCCTGGCTGTCCCTGAGTGTGCCTGGGTGTGCCCGAAGGTGTGAGTGTGTCAGGGTGTGCCCAAGTGTGCCCGACTGTTTCCGTGTGTGCCCGAGTGTGTCAGGTTGTGCCTTGGTGTGCCCAGATGTGCCTGGGTGTACCCGAGTGTTCCCGAGTGTGCCTGAGTGTGTCTGAGTGTGTCTCTTTTACTTTTAGTGGTAAATCAGGTAAATGACATTCATGGGTGGGGATCAAGAACCAGTGCTGAGTTCTCCAGAGATTTTAAGCATAAAAATTGTCCCTTTGTTAAAGGAAGAGCTTTCTTTCCTGTCCTCTCTTTTATGGTGTGCTGAAATGGAAACTTCTCTGGTTTTGAATTTATAGGAGATCTGTGATCACATTAGAAACATTCCTAATTTGTGTGCAGAATGAACTCCCTGTTTGGCACTTCCTGTGGTGCTCTCTGTCAACTGGGAATGAATCTGCTGTTTTCTTTCCTAGTAGGGTCTGTCATCACAGCCCTGCTGTATGTGCACAGGTCTCTGTGGCTTTGATTTCTATTGGTCTGATGTTTTGACAGTGAATCTGAGCCACTAGTTAAGTTGGGGTAATGCTGCAGTGTTAACAGAAACTGAATTTGGGGATGCAGAGTCTGAGTTGGGACTGCTTAGCTGCTTCTCCAGTATTAAAAAGAACATTTCCCGTGGAGTCATATTGCAGTGGTAGCAGTAAAAAACTTAGGGTGCCATTTATATTTCTTAAAACAGGATATGAGCTGTTTGGGTTCATCAGCCACATGGGAACATCCACGATGAGTGGCCACTATGTTTGTCACCTCAGAAAGGAAGGAAGGTGAGTGCAGCTGGGAGAGTCACCTGGGATGAGCAAATGTTTCATTTGAAGCATCTGTACAGAGCAGGGTGTGCTCATGGCAGACAACATGGGCTGTTACCATCTGTAGGTTTCCCACAAAAAAATTGAAAATTGTCACAGAGTCAGTTCTGATCCCACGGTAGTCTGTGGTGAAATGTACCATTGGCTCTCCTGTGCTTTCCATTCCAAATCTCTATTCAATCTGGGGCATTGGTTCTGTATCTGGCTTAATTTATCTGAGCCCTCCCCAGCTTCCTTTTGTTGCCCATCAATAGAAAGCCATGGATCTATGGGCTGACACTAGTGTTGCTGGTACTGTGGTGCTGATCTTGGCTGTGATTTTGATATGCTCCCATTATTTGACATTGGGAATCCCTGATTTCCCTTCATTTGAGTTGTAACTACACATGCCTCTGCACATCCCTCCTCCTTTTCAATTCCTGACTCTGCTAGCTGGTTCTGCTGTTTCTCTGATCCTTTGTTCTCATTGCAATGCCTAATTTTAGATTTTAAACTCTTTGACTTAGACTCTTTGGGTCTGAGAAGTCCCTGATAAACCTGTGGTGATTTTTATACTCATGGAATGTAATCTATCTTGTTTTCCTTCCAGATGGGTGATCTACAACGACCTTAGAGTCTGTGCCTCAGAACGACCTCCCAAAGACCTGGGCTACATTTATTTTTACCACAGGATACCAAGTTAGGCCTCAAATCTATCACCTGGCCTTAAGAAGCCATAAGCCTTTTTAACTTGCCCAAAAAAAGCATACAATAAAAATCTAAAACCAACAAAAGACCCCTTAACCCTTGGACTGCCAAAAAGCAAAGGAAAAGGTGGGATGTTTATAGTGTATTTAAAAACAATCATTTGATGCCGCCTTAAGTGTTAGATGGAAGATTTCTATTAGGTGCTGTATAGGACATTGTTTTAAATTTATACACCTTACAGGCCATGTGGATTTCTGGTGGAGTTTGCAGCTAGTGTGTGGAGAATATGGAAGCTTCAGTGTTGAGCAAAAACAGTTCAGCCCAGCTCCTGCCTGTCCTGTCCATGCATCCTTTGAAGACCTCAAACAAGTATTTGTGTCTTTAGTGACTGGGAGCCTGTGTTTTCATCCAGAGTCCAGATCATGTAGAGAAATCATTTGAAGGGAGGGGGTTTGTGGCTTTTCTTCAATGCAGAATGTCTTCTTTCAGAGATTATTTTCAGTGCAGTGAGAAAAGCCAGTGAAGTTATAGCTGTTGGAATTCAGTGGTACAGTATCTTGATTTGACTTTTCCAGGCATAAGCCTAACAGACTAATGGAGACAGGAGCAATCCCCTGACAGTGCCCTCTACATTTTTTGCCAAAGAAAAATTTTATTTTTGCAGGCATAGGTTTCTTCATCTTCACTTGAATGTTCATTTTGTAAGTTCTTCCAACAGTTCAGGATTACAGATGGCTAAAAGCAGAAGACTTTCTGACTATGAAATTAAATGCACACCCTCAGGAAAGGCAAGGTTGTTATTTAAATTTTGTTTTCTTATGGAGGAGGTAAAGAAGGGTCTAATGTCCCAATATACTTATGTCAGGGAGATTTGTCTCTAGACCACTCATTCCATCTGGAATCAACTCACTGACAAAGTACTCACAGTGCAATCCTGCTTTCTGCTGAAGATTGCTTAAATATTGACTTTCATATTTGAGTGGGGCAAATTGCTTAGTAAGTTTGCTGATTTATTGATTTACCCCTCTCTTCCTCCCTTAAAAAAACAAAACAACTAACAACAAGAACAAAACCCAAACAATAAAAACCCCCTTGAATTGATATTTTGGCTTGCTTTAAACTTGCCAATGCACCAATAATCTGATCTCTTCAAGAGACACCTTCTAAAAGGGATTTGATATCTGGCAGGGATGATGGGGTGGGCAGGCAGGGGCTGGCCTTTCCTGTCCTTTTTTTTTTTTGGTGTGTGTGTGTGTGTTAGTTAAGTGTTTTTCACAGGAATAAGAATATGTACGTGGGTTTTAAAATTATATTTGAAAACACTCATTCTAGAAAAATTAAAATGGTGAGTGCAAAACCTTTCATGATTCCAAAAAAAAAAAAGAAACCCAAAGGTTCACAGTGTTGGACACTGCTTAGAGGCTGTTTCTGGAGTTGCCTTGTACAATGTTACAAAGCCCTCAAAATAAATTGCAGCAGTCAAAAAAAAATCCTTTTTTTCAGAGTGCAAGAGAGCCTGAGAGGTGTTATTACATTATCTCTGCAGTTAGTGCCTGCAAATTTTAATAGCAAAATTCAGGCAGCTACACATTACAGAAGAAAACCCAAATTAAATATCTGGTTATGAGAAGGACATTTTAGTTTTTGCAGTGTCTGGGGAAAAATAATTCTCTCTCTGGTCATAAAGCCTCACACAGAGCCAAAAAACACTGTTGGTATTTTAATCAGGTTTTTATCTTAAAAGATTGTGAGAGAAATTCCAGTGCAATAATTCTGTAGAGTGTAAAGGTGTCTAATTGCTGGGAAAGCTCCCTGCACTTACAGCTCTTATGGACACATTAGTGGTGTCCTGGCACATTAATGAGTGTGAGATTCAGTTGCCTTGTTCTTATTGAGCCACCAGTTCTGGAGGAAATAAAAGCTGCCAGTAATTTCCTTCCTTCTTCCAGATTTTGGATATTTGAGGACTTTACCAGAAAGTGACAGGTTTGAAAATGAGATCAGGAAATTATGCAGTGATACATCTTCTATTTAAAGTGAAAGAGCAAAACTTCTGTATATCTGTGTGTTTTTTCATTCTGGTAGTAGAAAAATGAGAAAAGGCCTTCCCCCCCCCCTTCCTTTAACTTTTAACTTTTATTTTTTTTTAAATTCTCATGTATATTCCAAGGAAGTTCAACACAACAGCTTCCCTCTTGCCTCATGAACTTAAAGGGCTATTTAGAATCTACCAAGATCTGGTGGCTGCTGCCTTTTTATTTAGAAATGTTGAGCAAATTAAAAGGGAGGGCCCTTGGCTGGCCATTGTAAGTGAATTGGAGCAGCTCAGATCCTGGAGTTCTTTTCAGTTCATCACTTTCATGTTTTACCTGCCAAACCAAAGTTGGTCAGGAGTGCAGGGAGCAGTTTAGGGGAAAGGATTTAAGGTTTTCTAAAATGTAGCAGTTAAAAATATGTTAGAAGTTCTTCAGTTAGGTACTTAAGGAATTACTTTATTTTCTCCCAAAACAGTGGCCTCCCTCCTTTTTTCAAATGGCTGGTTCAGTCATCTCCCTTTTGTGATGGGTTTTGTGTGAAGAACATCATGAAGAATATCCTCTTCCTGGAGGAGCAGGATGTCAACTCCTGACTCCTCAGCCTAATGGAGGGGAGAGGAATTTTGGTGGGTTTGGGGTTTTTTTAAACTCCAGCATTGCAGAAGCCCCACTCAAACAGGCTGTGCTGAAGAGATGGCTGATGTGCCAGGCTGTGCCTGCTGCAATCTGAATGTGTTAAACCAGGGCACAGCCTGGGCATTCCCTGTCTGGGTTCTGGGGGAGCTGCTGGGGTCTCCTTGAGCTGGGAGCTTCTTGACTAAAAAGAATGGAGGAAGAAAAATCACTGTGAGCTGTTTGAGACAATCTAACCCGAGACTCATGGCAAGCCAGGACCTGGCAGTAAATAATGCTCTTATTTCTCAGACTTACTTTTACTTTTTTGTATGACACATTTAGGTTAAAAGATAGGAAGGAAGAAAAACTCAGTAACTTTTCCTCGATTTCCTCTTCTCCTGTCCTTCCTAGCAGCATGCTGGATCCAGTAGACTCCTCATTCTGAGTCACAATCTCCAATTTCCAAAACAAATGTAGACACAAACTCCTATTTAATCTTCCTAGCTAAAATATAATTAGGATAAAAATTAATTTATTCAGAGCTGTGGTTTTCAAATGAGTAGATGTTTCTGAACTCCAATCACTTGCAACTCTCCTGGGTTCAGTGCCATTACCTCTGACTGACTTTGGTGTAAGTGAAACCAACATCAGCCCAGGTCTTTGATTCAGGCAGCCTCCACCAAGTCCCAACACACATTCAGAATGTGGATGCATCCAGAGCTCATTTGATTTCTTTAGAAACTTCTCCAACTGATTCCTTTTGTTCTCCATCCTGGCAGCAGCCATTTTTACCCTCTTTGCTGTTTTCATGCATTGGAAGTCTATGCAAAATATGTAACTGGATATTTTATTGTTTTCCCTGTAGCCCTTCCTACCTTAATGGCTGAGATTGGTGTCTGATTTCTGCTCACTCTTCAGTGGTTTTACTGTTGTATCCTGGAAGTGTCTGTCCTGGTTTACTTTGCACCATTCAGAGTTGTTTGCCTGAAGCACTGTTAATTTTCTGGAGAGTATTTGTCTGAGATGAGAAAGGCTGTGAATGACATTGTTGCAACTGTTTTAAATTAAAAAGAAATATTCTCACATCTGGTGACTGTGTGATTATTGCTTCTTTATTCCTGTCTGAACTGAAGAGAACAGACAGAATGTGTTTTGATACTGCCTCTCACTCTTTGTGGTCACATTTGGTGTTTTACTTAAAAAAACCTGTGCGTAAGGAACAGAGAGGTTTGTGAAAGTCTCGATTTCTTGTGATTCCTGGCATTTCTGTGGATTTTAAAAAAAAAGTTAAATCCCCAAGCCTGAGTGGATATACAACATGGCAAAACATAGAAAAGAGGTTTTAAGTTATATTGGTTTGTTTCTTTTTAACTTTTAGGCCTGTTGATGTTCTTTGATCAGAAGAGTTGGCAATGTTTGTGTGGAATAGTGCTGTCATTTCACCCCAAACTTCTGCTTTATCATGGTCTGCAATTCCTCATACTCAAAAATTTCTTCTGCTGCTCAGTAAAGAAGTCTGTTTTCGTCACGTGTGAGGACTTTACATAGAAATGTGACTTTTGGGACTCTGGTAGATGTAATAGGCTGAAAAAGAAAACTGGGGGGTGACAACTTTTTATAGGATCATGGGACCAGCAACAGGAGGAGAGGTAAGAGGTAAATCTGCTGGGTTCAGTGACACTTCTTGACATAGAAGTAGAGGACATGTGACATGTTGAGTGGTAAGAAATGTAAAGATGGTTCAGCTTCTGAAGTCTAAACCTAATGAGCTGTTTTGGTTTCTCTTCTTTCACAGATGTCCTTTGTGACCATGGCAACTCAAGCCATGCTGTTCACACCACTTGTGGCAACTGGAAGAGGTGGGAGGGTGGCTCCCTGTACAAGCTTAAGAGCTCTGTTCAGAATTTCCAGGAATTTCCTGTAGAGGATTTGTGCCTGCTAGCTTTTGCAGACTGTTTGTGGGAGGCAGGATTGGATAAGTGACAAGTTACCACCCTCTGCTCCCCCTCACTGAAGTGGGAAGCAGCCCCTCTGTGTCCCTCAGGTGCACTACAAGCTTAACCTAAATAAGGGCAGCACTGACAGCAATGGTGGGACAAATGCTATAAAATTATTGAAAACAATTACTGCATGACTGGCAGCTGTTTGGAGTGGGTGATTATGCTTTCAGATCTCTTTACCAGTGATTTTTGAGTAGTTTTCTATGTGGATTTGGTACTGATGCTTTTTTTCCCACTGTGTTCCTGTGTCAGTCCTGTGTTCCTGATCTGGGTTCCCTATGGAGAAAATAACCAAAGGATTTTCCTGCTGCTGCTTTGTCAGTGCATTTGAGCAAAAAGAACTAAACTAGCCTTAACATCTCCCAGCAAAACACACCAGTGTCAAGGGCCCACACTGAATTTTGTCCTAACCTAAGGGTTATTGTAGTTTTTGTGTCTGTTCCCTTTTGTTTCTTGGTGAAAGGTTCTGGTTAAAGCCATAGGTTTTAGCCAGTTGTTTTTTCTGACAGAGCTTTCCTTCTGCAGGCAAACATTATGGCTGTGTTCTTCTATTTGTTTTTCTGGAGTAGCCCACATGTCCATGGAGAGAGTCCTTTTTCCAGGGCTTTTTCCATAGCCCTGTGCTGTCACTGTCACAGCCCCTCGTTGGCTCTCAGCTGTTCTGTCCACAGCAGCTCACAGGAGTTTTTATCCCTCATGTCTGTGCTTATGTTGGTGTCTCACAGCAAAAACAGAGTAGGAATGACATAATCTTTGTCAGCACTTTCAGCTCATCCCATGAAAGACGACTGAAAAATGCTGAGAGCAAATTCCTGTGGTGGTGTATGGGAAATTGCTTGAGTAATGATTTCAGTCACTGCATGTTGGCTTTGCTTTTCATAAAGGTTGGTTTTTGATACTATTCTGTTTTAATTATTGCATGGTCTTCAGGGAAAAAACCTTATCTACTTTTTTCCCATTTTCCTCATATGAGCTGTATGTGCAGAACCCTTTGGGGCAGGCCTCAGCTGGTATAAATTCCAGTTGTAAGTATAATTGGTCAACATGTCGAAATAAAAATCAATTCTAAAAATATCTCTGCCTCACAGAAACAATGAATTTAGGAAAAATGAGAACAAAAGCATCTTCTGGACTTAATTTTTAAGCAGAGAAGCATGTTCACTTGGTAAACAATAGAATAGAAGACCTCATTGAAAAAATCCTTTCAGTTGGAGATTTAGATCCCTCCTTTCAGTTTAAGTAATTGAAGTCAAGACCCTTTTCAGGTTGAAAAGAGATTTTGAAATATTTGAAGCCACAGACAAAGTTTATTTTTAAAACATATTTAAAAATTGCACAGTTATAAATACAGGTAAATAAATACAATTTAATATGTGGAAAAGAACCCAAGGAAGGCATGCTTCCATTACAGTACAAAAATACTACATTAAGTGTGGTGCTCTGCAAATAGTCATCTATGACCTTAATAAATTTAACACATCCAGTATGCACATCATTCTTTTTTTGAGGAAATAGATCATTTTAAACAGCAGTGCAGGGAAACACCAAATTAAAGCATCAGTAAACTATAGATCTGTGTTTAATATTATACACAGCTGATAATGCACTAAGCATACAGAGGCAGAGTTACCTGGAGTAAGAAACTGACCTTTTACCCTGTATGTTCTTACATTCAGATTCTGAATCTGGGTCAATATGAGCCTTTGTAAGGGAATGTAAACATTCAGGTGTAGGGCTGAGCTCCCACCTTGCCAAGCCCTGCCCCTACACTTCCCCATGGACACTGGGAGTTCGGGAGCACTGCAAGGGTGTGCAGCAGCAGGGCTCTTCACATGGCCCAGGTGAAAGGATCTGCCAACCCTGTAATCACTTCTTTCCTCTATGTTGGCTTAAAAATAAAGCCAAAAGAACTGATGCAAGATTGCAAAGGTTTTCAAACAGTTTACAGCATATAGAAGAAGCCACACAGAATGCCTCTCAAAACTATATAGTTCTATTTTACTCTAGGTATGTTATACTCTGATATATAAAATATATTTATAAATTTTTTTAAATTTTTTCTGAATTTACAATAGCTTACTGATATTAAAAAGGCTGTTTAAATTAAAGGTTTAGCCAATGTTGATGGCATTCTGTAAATGTAGAAGGGGAAAAGAGATCAAAGCACATCAAGTCTTGACCATGCAAGCTTGCTCAATGGGCTGTCACATATTGCAAGCATTTGTAAAGTTACAGCATATTTTAGGAAAATTTAGATTCCTTCTGTCTCTTTACCTTGCCTGTTACTTTGTGGGCTGAGGTTCTGAAACTTCCCATGGATTCTCTGACACACCTGTTTTTCATTTTGCCTACATTTGTTCAAAGTGTCAGTGATATCTTCATGCATGGCACTCCTGTTCTCTGATTTATTTCACCAGTCCAAAAATCAGTAGAACCATAATGAAGGAATCTGATTCTAGCCTAGGTAAGGTTTGAATAGTAGATAATACTGTATTGCATATCCACCATTATTTTTTCACAACGTGCAGTGCATTTGGTCTTACCATTTTTGTGAATACTTGGTATATTATTAACATTTATTACATAAATTCACTGTACAGACTGCTAAGCTGACAACACTTGTGACCAGAAATCACATTTTTTCAACTGTGCAGGTAGTTCATGCGAAAATAACAAATATGTCTCGTTTTGCAGATGCATGTTTGGGCAAAAGAGATCTACAACCAATTTATGCTTTGCTCCATTTCCCACTGGCTCCAACAGACAATGATTTAGGCCTCAGGCTCTGGCTGTGCCAGCAAGGACAGCAGTTGTTATTTCTGCCATGGAGGCCCATGCTCTGGGATAGCTGGCTCTTCTGTGGTTGAAACTAGAGATGAAAATGTGAAAATCCAAACAACCCAGCTTCACTGTGAAAGCTGTGCAAATTTAGCTTTTTAATTCTTGAGAGGGTACTAAAACATCTCTGCAAAGGTCGTTATACAGATGTCTGTTATTAATTAAGCACTTGGAGCAAACATGAAACCCACAAAACAAGGTGAATTGTAAGGATGGGATTTTAAAAGGGCTCTGCCTTCGGTCTAGCCCGTTCCAGATAATATGAACAACTCAGATTTGAGTCTGGCAGATGCAAAGGAGTTGTAAAATGTTCCACAGATGATATGAATCAGGAGTTTAAGAATACCCTACGTGTGAGCCTTCTGCATGCATTTTCTAAACACATGCTCAGGTAGCATTGCTGCATGCTCAGGGTTAATATTGCATAGTGCTTACTGGTTAATGTAGTTGCATGCAATATTGTCATATGAGGTTTTGTGTCATTTGAACCACCCCCTGAATATTTTTACAGGTGCTGTGATTTATCAAATCATAAGAAAATGCCACTAGACACAGATACGTTTATGTGTGTGCCTAAAAGTCAAGTCAGTTCTTCAAGCTGACATAAACCAGTGTGTGGCCACAAGGCTCCTGTGGTCATTCCAGTTTAAAGAGGTCAGCCAGAAATGAGCCTTTTGCCTTCATGGCAAAGCCTCACTCCCTAAACTGTGATTCCAGTGCCTGTTCAGCACGTGCAGTGGTACCAGAGCCAGCCTTCTCCTGGTAATACCTGCATGTGAACTGATCATGCAAAGTGCTGAGCACTCTTGTGAGGCTCCAGGCTTACAGCAGCTTGATGGATCAGGCTTCTAGGTCATAATTATTCCTAAAGTTTGCAGAGGACAATCCCAAGCTGGGGTTAGGAAAACTTTTTTTAAAATTGCATGAAATATAAAATGGAAAAAAAAAAGATTCAGAAACTTGGAATCAGTTACCTGGCAGTGATAAATCACCTCTGGAAAAAGAGAGGAGTAACAAGAAAGGGAAACAGAGGTCGGACATGGTGATACACCATTGCAGCACCCTACTTGGGCCTCACCTCACAGATGCTCTACAGCATCCTGAAATGTCTGAGTCTCTCCTCTACTGAAATCAGTAGTCTGTATGTGAAACTGCTTCCCTAGAGCTGAGCAACCTTGTGTTTGTGTTACCTTCCTGCCCAGGGGAGACGTGACCTCGCCCTGCAGTGTGACACAGCGATACTCCCCTGCTCCCAGGTAGTGCAAGGAATGCTGCTTCCCATCTTCCTTCCTTGCACACCTGGGCAAGTCAGGGATGGCAGGAGGCTTTGACTTGGTCGAGCTACCAGGGAGTGCTGAGAACAGGACCCAGATTTGCTGTCTCTCACTCTCAGGCTCAATCTGCTACTGTTCAGCACCCGCCTTATTTATCCCACCTCATGCTTGGTTAGAAGCAAAAGTAGCTGAATTTTCTGTTCAGGTTGTTAATATGCTGCAGCCTCCTCACATGTTTCATCTTGCTTCTTTCAGGCAAATATACAAACTTGTCCTGAATATTTAAGGAACACCACGAGGAGGTCAGCTCAAAGCTGTATCTAATCTTGTCTGCTGCACTGACAGTGCTTGGCAGAGGGGGCTAAAGGAGCACAATAAAGCCCAGGGTCCTAAGGAAGTCCCCAGAAGTCCCAAGAGTTGCTGTTAGAGTGAGGTGAGCTCAATCTCCAGCTACTCCCCCACACTGACCAGCCCAGAACTGTGTGAGATGTGCCACTGTCCCCTGTCACCTGCCCTGCTTTAGCCTTTCCCAGTGCCTCGGTCAGTGGCACATGGCTGATTGGCCATAGGCTACCTACAACAGGAAAGAGTAGCTGGGATAATCTCCAAGGCTGTGCACCTCTTTGGACAGGCTTTGTAGCCCATGTCCTGTACAGCAGAGCTGAGATGGGCTGGGGGCTGAGTCTCCCCTGGGAAGGCAGAGCTCAGCCCTGCAGAATTGTCTGAAGGTTACAGATACAACTCATGCCAGTTCCATGGGTGTGGACATAAATCAGCAGATAAATGTAGTTTTGAGCAGTGCATCCCAGGATAAATCAAAAGCTACCTAGTTAGTCTGTTCTTTTAGAAGGCTTGGACTTGTATAAGGTTTTCCTCATGATTTCTGTGTTACTCATCCACAGGCTGGAGGAGATCTTTAGTGAACTGCCATGAGAATCAAATAACCCTTGTCATTCTGACTCTGAGAAGTACTTTTTTTTTGTTAATTTCAAAGATATAAAAATAAAGTCCCTGAACAGCTAATTCCTCTGGGTAAGCACTGGTTGTCCTACACCACAGCACAAAGGATATTCTAGAACTTGTGTGATGGCAGGGCATCAAGCAAAATCTAAGCACATATGCCTTTGCTTTACAGCCTCTTCTCAAAGCTGCCTCCCCTCTCTCTTATCACTTCCCAGATTCAATTGCACTGCACCTTCTGCTCTGCCTTATCAATAAAGAGCTGTCATCACACATCGCTGTCAAAGCAAAAGAGCAAACTGTTGTCAGCAGATATGCATACAGCAGCCCACTTAGCTAAAGTGACATTCCCAGGCAGTCCCATCCTCAGAGAAAGCTGCAGGAATCAGTTATGAAACACCTGACAGATAAACAGGAATATATGTGTAAACAATGAATTAATAAAGCACTCTTAAAAAATTTCAGTAGCTGTTTTGGCATCTCTATTGAGTGGGAGAAAGTGAGGGTTAAGCCTTTTATTTTTCTAATGACAATTATTTTTATTTAACAACCTATATATGGTGATTAGATGCAGTGATTACACTGTTTTACATGGAATTTTCCTTTAAGTGGTGGCTCAAAATAACAGACAGCTGCAAGAAACTTTAGGTTTGTACTGGTAAAACTGTCCAACTCCCACAGAGCATCCTTCTCTGTGATCTGTGCAGTTGGATTTCTTTTTTTATCCCTCTGAGCTAGATTTTTCTTCTAATGTTGTTTATAGGAAATGTGCTATTTGTCCCACTTTAACATATTCCAGTAGCTGCTCTACACATTGAATTCCTGACCACAGATCAACACATCTAATTAACATTTCTTATCTTTCACTATTCAAGAAAAATATTTATAATATCAGCAACTGAAAATCACCTCCTAAAAATTTCTCTTCCTTCTTTGATTGACGCATTCACCCTGAGCTAAATGTTGATTGTAGCTAAATCAATCCATTCATCAGGGATTGGTACTGCCCCAACCCTGCTCCCCATTCATCCAGCCAGGGAAAATGAAGACAGTGTGTTTACATACACATTTGTAAGCAGCTACACATACTGGTGTCACTGAAGGATTTTCTCCGGTATCATGGAGGTCGTGGAGACTTTTGCTGCCGTTTGCCATAACAGCAGGATCAAGCCTTGGTCTCGATCCCACAAGCTTTATATAGATTGGTTTCTTTAGGGAAAGTTTTCCCTTGAGCATGGTCTGCAGGCAGTAACTCCTACAAACATTCTTCTTCATTTGCAATGAAGATCTGATAGTTTGTTATGTTCTGAAATGACATCATTTGCATACAACATGTATGTGCATGCACATGCATGTATATGTGTAGTACCTGCTGGATGCATATAATAATCTTTCTAGTTGTTAATGCAGTTTATGCTGTATTTGCATTTTTAAACATAAGAATATTGAAAACCCTTTCATTACATTTCAGGAAATTACATTTGGTCCTCTCTGCCAACAAGGCGATCCTGTACATTCCATTGTTGGTGACTAAAATAAAAGCATAGCACTATTTTACAAAAAGAAAGATTAAAGTGCATAAGTACACAGAAAGTGCAGACCCTGCCACGAGCTCCTTCAGACTGTCCCAGATGAAGGACACCTGGTTTGAACATCAACAATTCCAGGGCAAATTGCCTCTTCTGCTGGCAACACTTGGCTTCCCCAAATGTACCTGGCCTCATCCCATAGTCCTCCATGGACTGTGTTCCTCTTGACATTGCACAGGGCTTATGAGCCTGCACAACTGGGCCCAAATTAATCCAGGTACCTTTGGAAGCAAAAAATTGATTTCCAGCTAATAAATATATTCAAAACAAAACACATCCTTTTTACATGCATCTGTTTTCAGAGCTGTGTTAAAAATGGACCTTGAGAAGATTTTTCATCAAAGAAACCAAAGGATAAGGAATCCCCACTGTGGGGCAAAGTGGTGTCAGCATGGTGCAATGAGCTACTAAGCAGGTTCCTTGGATGCACTGCTTGCCATTCTAATGTGCAATAACTTGCAATAACCATTATCTAGGGTTCTTCTTAAGATACTTTTCTTTTTACAGCTGTATGTATATAGAGAGATATAGCTTGCATGGGATGAAAATTCTTCAGAAACTGCTATTTCATCTAGTTCAGGACTTTGTCCAATTAGCCACAGCTCATTTCAACCCTTTGAGTTTGAATTTATTCACACTATTTTTGTGCTTTTGAACTTTCCCTTTATGAATAATGTCTGAAGGAATTCCCCTAATGATCTACAGTCATGATCTTTTGGAAAATGCGGTCATTTGGGGATGAGTAATAAAAAAGTTCTGTTTCCTATTACACTTTAATCAATTTTTGAATCCTTTTTATTACGGCTCTAGATTAAAAGCTCTTAAGAGAATGTCTAGATCACCCACATTGGCAGCTTGAAATAGTTCTGGCTGGTCCATCATAGACAGAGCAATCCGAAGTGCTGCCCAAATATTGCCTGATAGAGCAGGGTGGGGAACCTGCTGTTGATTTCTGCTTTTTCTTTGCAAACTGAGAGCAGTGAGGAAATTACTGACAGCCTCTCTGTAGGGAAGAAGAAGAAGAAAAAAGAAACAAACAATATAATTTGCTTAACAACTACAGGCAAAATTTCTGAAGTTCCATGCCAGGCTTAAATAGGTTATTTTACAATTTAGTTCATCAGTCCCTTTGTGTTGTTCTTGCTGGATTTTCGTCAAGAAGGAGGGTGTGGCTTGGGGTAACACAAAACTCAGTCTAGCCAAACATTTGGGGGTACTGTCTGCATTGCAGCAAAGCTCCCCTTCATCTTCCCTGTCTTAACCTGACAGCTGGGACCCTGGAATATCACCTTCATTCCTGTAGGACGTTTTTGATGGCATGAACTCCTTGAAGCAGGTTAACTTGAGTTTCCCTTTTAAAGACAGGCTCTTACATTTTCTTTTACAAAAGCTCTTACAAGCAGGACTATTTTAAGTGCAAGAACAATCCCACTGATTATAAAAGTACTTGCACTCAGAGCTACAAAAATGCTTTTTAGTTCTTTGTAAAAATTTATGAGCCCATTTCACAATAGCTGAGATTATGTAGCAATATTCTGATTATTTTTTCTTAGATACCTCCAGCTTGAGAATGAATCTTCACTTGGCAGTTGTGATGCCTGACTTTTTGTTTACACATTTTTCATGCTCACCTGTATGCCCCTAGGTTGATGCAGCTTATCCCCAGGTTGTATCTGGACCTGATGAAGCCAGGTTGTATTTCCAAAGCTCGTGTGTAAGCCTCCACAGCTTCCTCACTGCGATCCCCGTTGGCCAAGGTTGCCCCAAGGCGGTTCCATAACGTGTAGTCCTGGTGAGAAAAGGAGTTCTCTACTGTAGGTGTCAAAAACCAGACATAACATCTCATCTTTGCTTGCAAAGGAAGGAGGAGTGCTGAAAATAACAGTATTTTTTGTATTGTAATTGACAAGGAATGTGAGGTTCTGACTCAGGATCAAAGGCAATTTTATATATCTAATACCATTAATCAGCACACAGGTAGGAATTGGACATGCATAAATCTGCTTCTAAACAGGGCTGTCTTGTAATTAACATTACTATTTTGGGTCTTAAAATTTTAATGGCAGAAGTAGCATGTCATTAATAATAGTCTGATCCAGACAGGGAAAAGGAATTGGCCTGTAAAGCTTAATTTTTAAAAATGTAGAAGTATAAAATGTACCTCTGGTCGAACAGTTAAAGCAGCACTAAATGCATCTATTGCTCTGTTAAATTCTCCATTCAGGTGAAAAAGAACCCCAAGTCCTGTCTGCAGGTCAGGGTCTATCATATCACCATTCTGGTGAGCAGCCTCCAGGTACAAATCCTTTACTTCTTCAAGTAATGAGCTAGACAAGGGAGAAAAATAACTTAAAGAGCGATCATACAGTTATTTACAGATATTTCAATGTTGATTGCATAGCCTGAAATTAAAATCTTTGTAGCAGATTCATCAGAAGTGTTACACTCCTGAAATTTGCAAATGAGCTTCTTCATCATGACAAAGGTTTACTTCAGGGTGCTGTTGTAAACTCACAAAATAAAAGAAAGAAAATAAAATAAAACTTCTTGAAATAAAAGAAGTTCATTTATGAAATGAGGTCGAAGGACAGCCGTGAACCCAAGTAGAATGACATGAAGTTTTATTAAAACTATGCAAATTAGATGAGTTTCTCAGACATAAAACCGTTCTTTATTAACAAAAGTAGTAGTATTTTCAAGAGGAATAGGTAAAGGACCTGCCAAGACCCTTGAAGAAAGATGCCAAAACATGACTTCTGTGCCCACTGTAGCTTCTTAAAACCTTTGCACTAACAGCACCAGATGTCAGTGGGATAAAGCCAAAGTAGAATAACACACTCAGCAATTAAGCAGAACTTGCATATTTTATTTTTGCTCATATGAAATTATCTTGTCAACCCAGGACTTGTAAGTGACGAGGGTAAAACATAAGGCCTGTCTTCAAAATGACAAGCAGTGAGATAGCTTGAGTGGTTTGGCTCCCTAAATCATGTTTATGCCTTTAATGACTTTATTATGCATCTCACAGTCTAGAGGTACTTGTTTATTGTCCTCATGAAATCATGATGAAGTGCTGCCAAATCATGAATTTTATGTTATTTAAGGTGGCTGAAGATAAATCAAATGGCTGTGTTGTCTCTTGGTTAGAATCAGAACAGCTTTTAAACAAGCAGGTGCCACCTCTCATTATTCTCAGTGAACTCATGTTGCACTGCAAAACGGCTCATTCCTGGATTCTACTGGGTTGGGACATGGGAAAACAGTGGGAACAGTAGGAAAAAAACACACATATAGAGCTGGATAAAGGCTTAGTATGGATGTGGAAGCAGCTGAAGGATGAGGGTGCAGGATGTGGGAATACAAAGGCAGGAGACAGGGATGGAGGAAAGTAATGGGAGTTGAGGAGAAGCATCCTTTTTTAGCTGTTTTTTTTTGTTTGTTTGTTTGTTTGGGTTTTTTTGAGTTTTTTTAACTTCCAGGGATGGTGTAAACAATAAAGCCTTCAGTCATTAAATCAAATGTTCCCTGTTGGTTTCCCTCTCCTGCTATTAGAGACATGTTCTTCCATCCTAGGGAGCAGGCTGGACTTCTACAGAACAAGGGGACACAGCAGGCACCATCAGCTCTAGGGATATCATTAGTATTTCCACCATGAGGATTTCCACTGCATTTACCTTTCATCTGCTGTCTTAGACATCCTCCTGGTAAGTGCTGGGGACCCTTTTTTGCTTCTCACTATATACTTGTATTTTGGATTTTGCTTTATCCAGTTCCTCAGGGATTGATAAGCTTCTTGTTGATGGCCAGTGTTGGTGTAACTCACAGCCAGGGCCATCAGGGCTTTCAGGTTGTTTGGCTGCAGTTCCAAGCACCTAGGTAGAAAATAAAAAATATATTGAGATATTTCTGCAGCCAAGCACAATGCTTGAATTGTGTCCAAAATAATCCATGTGAAGAAAATCACAATCATCACTGTTGCTCTTTTGAAAGCTGAGGATGAGCAAGCTCCTACATCAAGCAACCTCTTGGATTTTCTATCCAGGTAAATGAATAAGAGACATAAAACCAAGCTTGAGTATCCTTAGGTGAAATAACTTCACGGTTATCAGTGGTGATGCAATTGAATATTGCTTCAAATGGAAACATAAAAACCCATTAAAGAAAGATAATAAAAATAATGCTGATATTTTGGAGCTCACATTTTATGTACAAGAATTCAGTGATCTTCACATCTCCACCAACCTAAAAATGTTGGCAGTTTAGCATTCAGCAGCTGAAGGGAGCTCACTCTAATTAAGAAAACCTCTTCATTAAAGGACAGACTACAGAAAATATGCCAAGTGGCTGGAATGTAAAAAAGGCACTTCATTTGCATCATGCTTAACTCATATTTATTAGGCCATGCAACTTTTCTTTTGTGCATATACTTAAATTGTACTAAATGTACTCCATGAAATATTGCACTTATTTAATAAAACAGAAATATTAATTACTAGTCATCCCTCTGAAGTCACTGGGAGTTTCTATATCTGTGTCAGTGCTCTACTCTGATAAATAAAACGACATTCCAAGATAGGAATGATATTAAATATCCCCAGGTCTCCACTACCCAGCATTCATCAGATCCCAGATTTCAGACTGATGTCCCTCTACCTTTGAAGGGCCACGATGGCTGCCTGCTCATTTTCATTTTCTGCCTGTGTTATACCCAGGAACTGCCAGGCCTGCAAAAATAATAATCATTTAGTTTATTAAATATATCCAACTGCAAACAGAGTTACAACCAATATCACTGTTAAACACAGGGGTGAGGAAAAGCACCAGATAATGTCCAGCACTGACCACAGATTTCTCTACAGTGTGCACACCAACAGTCCCAATCAATGCACTTCTGAATATCTTTGGGCCTAATAAACATTTATAGACAATGAATGCATGGGTATTCTGTCAGTGTATAATCACATGCTGATTTCTTAAATTTTAGTTACTGTACATTTTAAATTTTACTACAATTTTATGGAAAATAGAGAAGAATTCTTTAATTGTGTATTATTTATGTTAGGGGTTTCTAGGGAGCTTGGGATTGTCTGCTTTTTTGAAGTATGCTGTTTAATTTAATGTAGCAGTAGATTCAAAGAGCCTTATATATATATAATAAATATTTTTAACATTTCACATGAAACAGACTTTAAACTAGTTGAAAATAGCAACATTGAAGAAACTTATATAACTTTAACAAAATTTCAAAAGTCTTGTTAAATCAAAAATATTAATCTTTTTGATAGCAGTGTTTACAAGATAGTTTGAAATCATCATGATATGAAGGGACTGTTTGAAATATTTCAAACAACAATATTTCAAAACCAGATTCTCATCCTATGAAAAACTCATTGATATCTATTTAAAGGCACACACTAATTGATAACCCTTAGAATCCAGTGTTTCAGTCAGTCATGACTGGCAAAGGTTTGAGCCCATTCCATCATTCCATGCTGAAGGAAGCTCCTTTTTCCTTTGCCAGGAAAAGGCAGAGCAGTGAATACCTCGGCATCGTTGGGCTCCTGGAGAATTGCAGCCTCCAGGTATAAGATTGTAACAGGCAGGTCACCTTCTTTCATTTTCTTCAGTCCTTCCTCAAAAGCACCCGGCCAGTCTTTGAAGGGATTGTCAGTGTGGAAATAATAACCCTGGAGAACAGAGATAATGGGCCCGTGATGAATGACAAGTTGCAGGGAATGACAAGTCTAAAAAAATGCAATGACTCACTGTTTTCCAACTGGGTGTAAACAACCTTTGTTCTGTGGAAATGGCGGAGCTCCCCCGTGGAATTTCAATGACAAAAAGTGTGAAAAGTCACATCTCCGGGCATTTATGTTTCTGCTCTCTTTGTTTTTACTTTAGCTCTGAAGTTCTACTTAGAGGCACTTATGCTGGGCTCTCCAGCAAAGATAATGTCAACAACTCACAGTGCCTGAGTAGGAGCAGAACCGAACCTCTGAGCCCAGGACATCCAAGGTGATGGTAAAGAACACACACTAAGCAGCTGAACTCCCTGCAGTGCTCACAACATCCTGACTGCTCAGTTAAAATCCTGAAATCTTCAATTAACCTTCCAGATACAGAGCAGGGCTGCAAGCACCTGAGTTTATTTTAGTATTCCTTTAAGTTTTGCCTTTCTCTCCTGTCACTGCAGTGCAAAGGGTGTGTGGTAATATCAGCTACATTATAGAAATCAAATTAAAATATGGAGTGGAAGGAATGAAGAGACGGAGTGTCCATAATTTCTATCTTTAACAGTGTTTGAATGTCGAGAATAGAAATTATGGAGATTCGGCCCACCATATTTTCATTTGGTGCTTTTCCTTAAATGCCCATCTTCAAAAGTGGCCATAAATCCAGCAGTTGCTTTGTGATCCTTACAGCTGAATTTAGGCTGTGTGCAAGTCTAAACAAATTCTCACTGTGGCAAGGTTCTTCTAAATCTGCCCCACCCACAGGCAATTAAAGAGGATGAGCTCTTTGGGGTAAAATTAGCTTCCATGTCCAAAGAGTTTCCTTGGGCTCCCTGGAAGAGCTGAGGCTCCTCTCAACTTTGCACAGGGGAGATGCAGTGCAATAAAAAACTTGGTGTTACCTTCTCGATGGTTGAGATGGTGACTTGCCCTGGTGCTTCCTGGTTCTCTGAAATCCAGTTTCTGCGAGCCATTTCTTCCCATTCTGCTTGCATTTTATCCCAAAACTCTGTGTCAGACTAGAAGAAAAGAAGGAAAAGAGAAAATGAACAACAAAACTTTAAAATAAAGGTTTGTTGGTGTTTTTTTTTAAACTTTTGAATTTCTTTCTACCAGTGTTCCGATTTTGCTGAGCAGTATTAGTTCTATTAATAATCACATGGACTGAAATGCTACAGCTCCTGTTTGCAGTTCCATATAATTAAATTTCATCTCTTATATTGGAATGCATTTTGTCAACAGAAAACTCTTTATCTCAGAGGCAGCGTATGTCCTGTTTGAAGCAGGATTTGCAGCAGCTTACACTGCATCTTATTGATGCTAACAGCAAATTGTTACATAAAATTTGAAGGCAATTAATGCTGCAAGTCCCTGGAAAAAGAAAATAAAGGAAAAATAAAAGAAAAATCAACTAAGTGTATATGCAAATGAATAACAATAGATAAAACAGTTTGAAAGAGAGCAAACATTGCCTATTTTGATATATTCAGCATAATTTTCAGCTATGAAAAAGAGAAAGGCCAAAGCTTCGACAGAGGGTGTTTGCATAAGGGATGTAATACAAATTGGCCTTTTTGACATAGTGGAGAAACCTTAATACTGCATTGTATACTCTGCTGGTGAGAGGAATCTACAAGAGAGTATAAAATCATACAGTAAGCTTAATATTCAGCTCAGAGATGAGGGAAAAATGCATATACAAGGAAAAGAGAAATTATGAAAAATAGATGAAATTAGCAACGACCAGAAGGAGAGAGCAACTGTGGCTACTAGAAAATGATGCCAAGAAATAGAAACAGAATTAGAGAAGGGGAGAATCCAAATTAAGGTGCTACTTTTTCAGCCTCCACACACTAGTTATGGGTGTCCAAAAAGGAGATCCATAGCAGAATATTTGCAGAACACTAAAACCTTTCCAAAACTCTCCAGTTCCTACAAGACCACGGCCAGTGTTTCAGTGAACTGACAGCACTGGGGGCACAGTTTCTCGGTTTATTTCTATCAAAGACAACAGCACAAATAAATCTGTTGAGATTTAGACAGAGCCATTTGAGAGTGAGGTGCTAATCAAAATTAATTGAAGGTTTTATGAACTGGTCTGGATAGTTTTGTGTGAATCTTTGTTACAAGGCTGACAACTTTGGTACGGCTGCACAGCCAGACATGATTGGAAAAATAGAGCTTAGACTGTGATTGCATGGCTCTGCAACCCTCCTTAGGTGCTGGGGAAAAGGAAAGCATTCTGTCTTCCATTTAGGAAGAAATTCAGCATTGTCTAAATTCAGTCTTCAATGCAGGATTGTCTGAGTCATGCGATTATTGGATCTGTGAAGGAAGCTGCTATGTTCCTCTCCAGAAAAGGAAATAAATTGGGAATTATTCACTCTTGGAGAGGAGATTTCACTGCAGGTAATAGAAGTGAACTGCCCCTGACTACTCTTTTACACCACTTCAGAATCTGCTTTCATTCCAGACTTGAAGAAAATACATTCGTATAAAGAGTGGTGAGATTGTGTGAAATGCCCATTTAGGATTTGAAAAGGCTGGGATAATGAATCAGATCACTCCCTCTTTAACTCTTATCAACCATGACCAGAGGCAGTTGAATCCCTACAAAGATCCTGTTCAACAGATGCCTCCATCAACCACTTCTCATTCAGTACAAATCTGCGCTGCCCTGAAATAAAAATTATGTGATCATGTTTTAGATAGAAGTAATTTTGAGATTCAGCATGAGGTAAAAAAAAGTAAATTTCCCTTTCCTTCAGATTAAAATTAATAAAACTACTGAAAACTAATTATTAATAGCCTTATTTAACCAGATTAATTTATAGAAAAAATATATGTATAATATTTTAATTTGAATTTTCGCTTGCATTTTTCCCACAAAAATTCCTTATGAATCAATGGCATGGAAACATCGAATCATATTTCTGCAGATAGTAAGCAAAAATGTAAGTGTATTTGGGTCTTAAATTCAAATTCTGCTGTTTAATTATGTATTTATAATTCTCACAGAAGTTCACTGTGTTTACTCTCCATGTAAAAATCCAGTGAATTACTGTGCACTCAAGTAGCCACCCTGATTTCCATCTACAGAGTCAAAGGAGGAGGGAAAATGCAGTGAGGAGAAGACCAGCTTAGGTATAATCTCTCTCAGTTTATTTTACAGTGCTTGGACACAAGACCAGCAGTCATTCTGCAGTAATGGAAAATAAGGAAAGATTTGCTTGTTTGGGCCAAGTTACAGCATCCTGAGGATATTCAGCATGAGGGGTTTCTGAAACTGCTACAGCAAAGCTGCACTGAGCACCTGGGCCAGCACTGACCTGGTACCAATGTCAACAGCAGAGCAGCTCAATGTCCTTGAGGAAGAGAACTGTGAATATTACACACATTTGAATATTATAAATATTATAGTCTTTGCTGAAGGCCTAAATCTATTTCAGCTGCCATTAGCAGCAGTTTTTTCATTTACTTCAGTGGCAGGAGGGTTAAATTAATATTGAGCCTTTCTGAAAACCTGGCTTTGGATCAAGGCTCCTAGATCTAATTTTAGTTCTATTTGCTACACCACTGGTGCCAATTAACCTCATTTCAATGTTTTTGCCACCTTAAGGCTGGTGAAATACTTTGCACCAACCAAAAGTTTTCAGACCAGTTGAACACATTTAACACATTCTCAGATCATCTGCAGTTAAGAGGAATGACAACCAGGAAAAATGTTCATACCATCTGACTGCTTCCAAGCAGAAAATTCTGCATTTTGTCAAAGAGGCTATTTTTACTCATAGTATTTAAAAATATGCTGAAGCAGTTAAACAACGGGAAGCAAAATATTTTGGGCTCTTTATTTCCTATGATCCAATGAAAGGAGGCAGGGGGATGTATTTATAAATTTACCTATTGTCATAACTTTTAGAATTTTGCCTGTCCTGTATTGCCAAAAATTAATTTGCAATATTCCTAAGTGTCCAATGCATAAGAAAGGTTCTGTCATTTTTCTCTGAATTACTGCATTACCATACTCTTTGATGTGAAAGACACAGTAAGTTACAGTTGTGTGCTCAACTGGTTAAGATTTCCTTAGCTGATATCTTCTTGAAACAAAATCTGCAAAATTTCCTAAGGTTTAGACATAACAAATGTTTATCAAGGCAAAGATTCCCACAGTGTTTTGCAAGAGTATCAAATAAAATGCATCTGAATGACTCAAGTTCCTAGTTCCTGATTTAAAATATGGATGGGCCAGTTTTAGGCCCATCCAAAGAAATGTCTAAATAGTGAGACAGGGATATTGTAGGTACAGAAAGGACTCCAACCAGTACTCATGGGAACCACAAAGCTGATGGTCCTGGAATATGTTTTCCTAGGCTAGAACAAATTAATCCCATCTTTTTCCTCCTATTGTCACATAATTTAGCTGTAATGTGCTCTGATGCTTCAAAGCAGTACATTATACAGCAGATGGTTCATGTGACATTGTGTTGTAAATAAAATGATGCTGGGAAGGACAGCTCAAAATTTCTTATGCATAAACTCACAAAACACTGTGGCATCTGCAGCTTAATCAGAGAAATGTGAATAAGAAAGTAACAAAGCAGCTTTTTCTCCCATCTCTGAGACTTCTCAGTTGGAAGTTTGCTTTTATTTTTATTTATTCTAACTCATCACCAGTAGGATGGTGATTGATAAAACAATTGTTTTAATGGACTATAAGTACAGGATGGATGTGAATTCCCATCCTGGCGCTTCTTAAAAATTCAAAAGTACCAATTTTTGGTGAAACAGAGCTAATTATTAGAAAGATTGTGTTAAAACATAGTTCTTATGGCACTTGGAAATTGTTGAGACAAAAAATCATGAGGCAAAAATCAAATTCAATTTCGAGAATAACTAAAGGTAGCGAGGTCTGCAAGCACTCAAACACTGCAAGGGAATCTGGACCCTCTCTAGTAAAAAAGGTATTTTACTCACCACTTTATTCTTAAAAGATTCCCCAATGGCATAGACATCTTTAAACCTTCTTAAGAAAGAATTACCTCACAAATCTTCATTAATCTCGAAGTTTGACATCTTAAAACCATTCCCAAAGCTCTGAAGTGAATACTGGGTGGAGGATAAAGTTTGGTGTCTTCATTTACTGAATTGTTAATTAATTCCTTTCGAACTAGGCCACAAAGAACCTGAGATTTACTTCCTTTTCTTGATCAGTTTTGTGGCTAATCTTTCCACTTGGAGCTTTCCCAATCGAAGAATATTACAGAAACATCCAAAGCCTAAAAAATTATTTTTTGACCTGTATCCATTCTCTGCTTAAGAAAGCACTAATCTTTCTGACATGGACTCCAGTTTATTTCAATCACTCCAGCTTTCTTACCACTTCATTTTAGCTGGGATGAAAATTCAGCTCTTTTCATATGCAAATGGAAACAACTGCTCTATAAAGTCCTGAAGAATCCTTTCCTTTACATTATAACTACCAGGCCCAAGGTTCTATTTTAAGCAGAAAGAATAACTTAAGGCTGCCAGCTACAGTTGGGGAAACATTTAATTTGATTCTTTTTAATAGCCATTTTTGAGACTACTTTAAAGTATTTTAACAACCTGTCTCTGTTGCTTCAGAATGACCTCTTAGTCTGCAGGGTGGGGTTTTAAAAAATTTTTTAACAATACATTCTCCTCCTTACTTTACTCTGCAAAGTAATTCAATAATGTCTTGTAATCTGTTGTTGGACTCAACTCATTTTTCTTCCTGCTGAGTGTCTGGAAACTCCCCATCACACAAGTTTCTGGCAATTGCAGCAGTACTGACATCATTTGCTTAACCACTAGCACCGAGATGTTCAGCATCAGATTCCCTGTGCTGCCTGCACAGGTCACAGCACAGCTCATCCCACCCTGAGGATCAGCCTGCAGTGCAAGCAGGAGCATCTAAAACATTCTAAGCTGTGGCAATTTGAACCAAAGTTCCCTCCTTGCCTGCCAGGAGCAAATGTGCATGATGTGTGACCTCAAAAACATCTCCTGTGCCTCACCAGCATTTCTTTATGAAGAATTTATTTGTTCTGTAAAGAAAAAATGCCCTCTGTGCTTAGTTTATGAAAGAGCTAATTTACTGATTGTGTCCGTTTCAGCATTGTATGCTGAGACCAGATTTTTTTGTGTATGTAATAAAATCCCAATAAACCATGGTAGAAACTCTGCATCTTACCATAGCATACAATGATAAAACCTACAAATAATTTTAATTAATTCTACAAGAAATTATCTTTCTAGCTAGAAACCAGTATCAGATTTAGGCATTGTTTTGCTTCTCATCAGCCAATATTAATCTAGAATAGCTCAATTGACAACACTGGAATTAGAATGGCATAAAAATTGAGTTAGGAGAGTATTAAAATACATGCCTAAAATTTAAATCTAAACTCAAACATCCCTAATGTGTTCTAGATGGTTTGTAGACTAATGAGCCTGCAGTCCATGCTAAAAATAACCAGTTTTGAGGAACTGGTTTCACAGTTTCATCCTCTGTACCCTAAGAACTCATTTCACAGGCTGTTACATAATTTAGCCTGAAATTCTGTCCTTGCTGGAATGGAGCTGTCCTGGCTCTTTGTGGTGATGGGATTTTGAGGGTTTGCCCATGGAACCCCTGAGAAGATAATGATGCTCCAGGTCAATGCTTATATCTAATTTTTTGAGTTCTGCTAAAAAAACCTGTATTCTACTTTGTGTCTAGACAGGATCAATTTGGAGGAGTGGTATAGGACAACACTCAAGAGATGTTTTAGATGCTGGAAATGTAGAAGTTAGTGAAAAAACCCCAGAAGTGCAAAGGAGAACTATCCAAATACCTTCATCTTTTCAAACCAAATAGATTCACCAGGAAACAAGAAAACTCCTGTGCTTAGCATTCTGCCACTAGTTGTAAAAATGTGAAAACGGTGCATGGTTGGTGCTTAGGTATAGCTCTGCTTTACACCAGGTAATTGTGCAGAATGCAGTGATTCTGAGCTCTGGTTTCACAGTGGAGACTTGGTTTGTGTCTGGGCTTAAAGAACTGATGGCACACAATTGCCGGTGAGAAATGTTTCCCTCCCTTTTCCTGTGCTTTGGAGTTAGCTACATTTATGGGGCATTTACCCATTTGCTCCAGCATTAAAAATCCATCTTAAAAACTTGGTTCTCTCTAATGTTTTTTTAATAGCTAAGGGGTTTGGATTTCCTTTTTTTAAAGAGACAAGCTGCTATTTTAAATTAATAGCTGCATAAATTGCATCATTTCTCTGCTTTAAGTAATCCAGTTCCAACTCTCTCCTCTGCTTGTGCTCCAAGATGAAAAAGAAATCTGTAGAACATCAGCTGAAAATGAAAACAGTAAATGAAATAATACCTCAACAGCTGCCTTTGCTCTTTCAAATTCCTCCTCCAAGGAGTGATTTCTGGAGAGAAGAGGTGTTCCCCAACGCTGCTCCTTACTTGGCCGTGCCTAAAAAAATAAAAGAATAAATCAGAAAGGGATGATAGACTCTCTGTCACACTTCTGAGTTATTTCCTTAATTGTCTAGAGCCCCAGATGGCCTTTTTCTGGGGAAAACTACTTGTTTCCCTGCATGAATTCTTCTGAATTCTCTTACACTGTAGCAGAGACCACTTCTCACAGGAAACAGAATAATTTATCTTTTCCAGATTTTTCTTTTCACTCAAGATGTGTGAAAGATAAAAAGACATCTGAGAAAAGGCAAAGCAAGGGTTGGACTACAAAAGGAGAGAGCTGACTATTTTGTATAAGACTTCTACCTTCCTTGTTCCTTCTGCATTATGACTGTGGGAATGCATTCCACTGACTATGATCTAGGAAAAAAAACCCATTTTTTTTCCCTTGCACATTTTGTGGTTTTCTTTCAGTTTTTTTGGGATCACATTGGAGGGCCAGGATTCCACTGGAAGGGAAAATCCTTTTTACAATCAGCACCTCTCTTATGTACCATACAATTGGTGAATCCCACTAGAAGCACATAATAACTTTTTCCCTGTTCTTTTTCTAAAAACAATGTGGGGTTTTTTGTTTTGATTTTTTTTTTTTAACAAAAAACACTATACAGAACCAAACCATATTTATAGATGGCAGAAAAAGTACAAAGTGGCCTAATCTTGCTAAACAAAGCTCTGACTGCTAATCCCTTCCCTAGTGTTTGTCAGGAGGTTAAACTCATTAGCCACTTGTGTGCCCGTGCTTCCAATTGCATTAATTCCCCTGATTATATTTCTGATGACTGTACTTGTAATATTCAATTTCTGTGAGCCACACTGCTAAAGGCTAATTTTGATCACATCAGACTCATTGGGCTGTCTCTGCAAATGTTGGAATGGGCACTGCTGGGATGGGACATCTGACAGGTTTCTGAGCTCTCATGCATGTCACATGTAATGTATGGTCAGACACATTTCTCTGGTTGTACACACATGACTTTTTTCCTAGAAAGATGACATTCATTTGTCAAATGGGCCCTAGGTTTTCTGTTTTGTTCCTGAGGCTTTGGTCTCTCACTTAGAGAGTGATGAGTGAAAGGCACATTGAATGGAAACACATAAGGTGAGAAAAAACAACGATACAACACAATTTCTGTGAGCAGCTCGTGGTGGTGGTGGGCACTGTGTGTTCCCCTGTGCTGGCCTCTGGACTTTGCTCTGACAGGAAACTCAGAGTGTGAGGGAATGTCTACACTGAGGATCTATTGGTTCTGCTTTCACACCTTCTGCCTCTAGTCCATGTCTGGAAAATGACTGTTTTCCTTTGGTGAGGCCAGGAAGAGATTTCAGGTTGTCATTGAAAACAAACCAAAACCCAGTCCTATACATGAAGCAGTTATTTTACTGATTAATAGAATTTAGGGCAGAAGAGATAACTGGTTCAGATCCTTCATTTGTCTGTGTATCATCACATGATGGCATTTGTCACTCAACACCCATGGAACCAAAATGACATTCTTCAGAGGATAAACTAAGGTTGTCTGGAATAAATGTCTTTGAGAAAGCTGCTTGGGTTTAATTTAAAGTTATCAAGAGACCTTAATGTCATCACTTTCTTTGCAATTTGTTTAACTGTCCTCTTTGCTTCTCTTATAAATTTTAATTTCAGTTTCCCTCGATTTCCCTCTATTACTTCTTTTTTTTTCCATACTTTTTAATACTACTTACTTTCTCTGTAGAAAGATACTGACGATTTTAATCAGGTTTTAGTGATATAAAGATTTTTATGATATAAAAGCATCGCAATAATAAATATTCTTAATATGAAACATTAAAATTTTAACCTTTTAACCAGGTGATCTCCTGTCTCTGTTTGTTTCTACACACTCCTCTTCCCTCAGTACTGCACAGGGAACATTCTTGTTGTTTCAAACTGCTTTCCAGCATGGTGCTGTAAGTAGGGCCTGCATTCTTGCTCTCGTGATTTTCCAAGGGACTGTATTGCAATACGTATTTATACAGATGCCTTGATCACCAGCTCCTTTTACCATAAACCTTATTTTCATTTTTTTGATTCCACTCTTGCATCATATGGAAATTTTCTGAGGAATTGGCTTGTGTGTTTATTTTCAGATCAATAAAACTGAAGAACATTGTTTCTCTTTGGAATCCCAGAACAATCAGTATGTGATTACAATTCCTAGTAAATAACTACTGCTCCTGAGACCTCAGGTTGGCCAGTTTTAATCTGTTTAACAAATACTTTATTCACATTGTGTGATGCCAATTTTACAATCAGAATATGACATATTAATTCAAAACTCTTGTAAAATATCACACATCAACATTTATCATTTTGACCTGTAATCTGATCAAAGAATTAAATTTGTTTTTCTTGACACAGGACTCTGTTGATAGGCTCTAATTATGTTCCTGGCCTTTTCATTATTTATGAGTTGGCTCCTGCAAACTGTTTGATTACTTCTGCTTTTTACCCATTTGTTTCCAGTGACTGCTATTCCTTAGGTCAAGGAGAATCCTGTAAATGAGGATGTTTAGACTGAGCTGTGCTGAGAAGGGCAGAATGAGCTTCTGCAGGCAGGACAGAGGTGAGGGGGCAGAGGTCAAGAAGCACAGAGGTCCCCTTCCCTGCCACATGACACTTTGTCCCTACATCATCCCCACAGAAATAGGGGATTCCATTAAATGAACACCAGGAGGGGAAGAAAGGTTATTAATAAAAGCTGAAATTGCAATAGACAGTGCAGAGTCATACTGTGGGCTGTGACACCCAGAAGTGAAAAGCCCCATGAAAAGCCCCAAACTCGCTGCTTTTTGCTAGTCCAGAGAGAGAGGGGATGGGAGTGGAGTGCCAGGGCTGGAGAACTGCCCAGCTGCCCCAGGGGATGGGGTGGGGGCTGCAGCTGCCTCCCAAGGTGGGTCAGGCTGTGTCCAAGGCTGGACACTGCACACTGTGGTGAGAATATATTTGATATATTCTCACCTCTGTGCAATGGACGTGCTGTGGCTGATCGTGACTTCTGTGCTCAGGGACAAAACCTCCCATTCCAATGCATTTGCACACACTTTCCTGGGCTTGTATTCTCCTGGACCTTAACTTGGTGAGAGGCTTAAATTACAGTCTTAACTTTTGATCAAGTCTTCAAACAATGAGCTAAGTCTGTCCCTTGCAACTCTTCATTTCCTTAGAGTAAGTGGCACATCCAAGGGAAGTTAGGGCCATTAGTCTTTCTGTAGCTATTTGGGAGAAGTGGAGAATTAATTTCACATTCTAAATATTGTTGCCTCAAACTGGAGATTTCTAAGTTTTACAAGATTTGCACTACAACTTTGTCTAAGAGCATTTACATATTAGAATTAGGTACATATTTTTAGCATATCAGGGGTTTTGTATACTCTGTGTGAGCAGTGAAATATTTAAAATGCCCTGGAAAATATTTAAAGAGTTAAAAAATGAGCAGACTTTATGCATAGACAGTGGAACATACTATCTCCCTCTGCAATTTATAATTTTAAGATTAAAAATAAACCTTCAAAATCCCTCCTCCCCTCCCCCAAACACTGTAGGATATCTCAGTACCAATAAAAGCATAACAAGGAACTTTTCAGAATGGCAGATAAAAGAAGGATCAAGGATTCTTTGGCCAATGCAGTTTAAGAGTTAATAATATGTAAAATATGATGTGAGAAAATGATGAGAAGCCAGACAGCCATATCCAGTGACAGCCACCAGTGGCCACTGCCCATTACAGCCTTCAAATACATTTCTTCCTTCATAGTTCAAAGCCTGTCTTTTGGATTTTATATTGGCACAAGTGCTGGTAAACAAAGGATTTTGTTAAGAAGATTGCATAATTTTAATGAAAATATGACCTAGTTACTTAGCATTTCACTTTGAGGAGCTAAATCTGACGTGGCAAAGGTGAGTGATGAGGTGATTGGGAAACTGCTGATGGAAAACTGCAGCAAGTTTGACAAGATGAAATCTTTAGGGTATGGCAGAATGTGTTGCATTTGCAAAGGTTACCCTTAAATGAGATAGACAAGACCTATAGAGGACAAAGTATGGAAAACATATGCTTTGATAAAAGCCCTAATGTGATTTCTTTTGCAAGCAGATTAAGAACTCGGTCAAGACAGATGAGCCTGTGTGTTGGGAGCTGACAACTCTGACAGTCCAAGTACGAGCAGGATGAAGCAGGCAGTGAACAAAAACACATTTCCAAGTAACCTACCTCGAATAAGAACACATTCTCACTTCACTTTCTCTGTGTTAATAATTATTGGTTTAATATTTTGTTGCTCAAATGTACCACAAGTTTGAAACAAGCAGGTAACAACGAACCAAAACAAAACACAAACTGTACCAAGACAACAGATAAGATTCTCTGCTTTTATTTCAGGTTGGCTTATTCAAATTCATGGTTTTTTAATTTGAAGTATCAGTCATTTTACAAAACATTATGGAGCCTCAACTGACTGAACTTAAACTGAGTGAAAAATGTGGATTTTTGTTTCTGCAGTGGAAGAAAAAAAGAAAATGGATCATATAAAGTAGACATAAACTGCATTTGTAAATTGCTTTTACAGAAAGCCACAGCATTTGAATCCTGTGACTGTCTACTTGACTTACATACATCTCGGTTGAGCACAAATGTCCTGGAATTTAGATCTACTGGGCTGAGGAACAGCTTCCTAAAAACGGGTCAGAGGTGCTTCAATGAGCTGGACAAAGCACATGAGAACACACCATCCGTTTAAAGTGGATGGCACTGTGTAATAGATCTTTTCCATTATTAAGATGTACAAATCTATTGTAGAGAAAGGAAAGATATCATGCATTACAACTAATGTGAGGCTTTCCAGAGGGAAAAACCCCCTGTTTGTAATGTAGAGATAGGACAGTTTTTTCCTAAGAAAAGCCCCAAAATGGATCTGATAACTGGGTTCTATTTCTACTTTTCTCAGGATACACATTTGGCAAGTAGTGTCTCATTTTTTCATTTTCAAATGAGGCTATTATTTTTCATTAATTTCCAGATTTTCTGTCTGTCAGAAAGTTTTTGAAGTCCGGGCCTAAAAATAGCTGTGGAAGGTGAGAAAATTATTTTCAACTAAAAGATAATCCACCAGAAAACTCTCTCTTCCCCTTCCAGTGGCAATGCCTGAAATCTTTCAATTAAAAAGTAAGAAGCAGCAAAGAAGGTGCGTGAACAACCTGCTCTATTGCAATGCATATATAAATATTTGTACCTGTATGTGCAGACATACATGCAACCCTCAGTAATAATTTCCAACAAGACCTGTCCAAGACACAATACAACAGTGGAATTGGGCAAATCTACAAACCTTTAGCCCAGAGCCCTCCGTATTAGAGTTCCTTTTCCAGCAGGAAAAAGTCCTGTGACCACACTGCTCCCCCACCTGTGGAGATAAACTGCTAATGAACATTGGTGTAATGATTGCTTCCTGCTTTCCTCAGCAATTTCCCAATTCTGGGGATTCCTGCCTGACCAAGAGACCTAAAGGATAGATATTTAACATGGGTAGGGAACCATTAGAAGTCTGAATTTCAGAACTGGAGGAAGGGAAAAAAGATGGGGCTGTAAGCTGTAGTTTGAAGTTTTCCCTCTGTACAGGAAGGCCACAGTTCACTGCAGTATTAAACTCTGGATGTTTCAGATGCTCCCTCTTAATTTCAGAACCTATCCATTTCAGAGGTGTGTGAAGATATTTTTCCTGATGATCCTGAAAATATCCCTTGAATAATTCTCCCAGAACGTCAATGGCTAGCCAGTGGGAAGTTCCTCCTTGCCTTTTTATTGTTAACAAATCTACCAAATCCTCTTACCTGTATTGCAGGTGCAAGTTCTAATTCTGATGCTGAATCAGAGTCCAAGGCACTCTTGACATTATTCAGCTCAGACTGTGATCTGTTTTCTGTGGACCTAGAAATAATGCATTTACACACTCAGCACCAGAACACTCTGCCCTATGTCTTTCAATCACACAATGATGAATTAGGTTATTTCTTTCAACTGAATTGTTTAACTTGCAGTTATCAAAATGCCTGGACTCCTCTTTGTGTTCTCACTCCTATATTTCATAGACAGGGAAGCTGAGGCTAGACAAAGCCACAAGACTGGGCCTCAGTAGGTGTCTAAAAATCAACCACCACAATAAAGGATTTCACTGCATGTCTCTGTAGAGTTCTCACCACCATTTATTAAGTAATTGTGCCTGCTACTTTCCACAACATAAAAAACTGCTGGCAAAATGGCATTTTATAGTGCGCTTGCTTATGTTACATTGTTCAAAATATGTTCTTGAACACATTTAATGTCATCATAACATGTTTAATAATATGATTTGTTATCAAGCAAGCATTTCTGTGAATTAAGAAAGCCGGGCTGGAAATATTTTTTTAAGGAAAGTAAAAGTTGTACCATAAAATCTCTTTTGATGGAGCTCTGGATGATGATGATGTTCGCTCTGCAGAAGGGTGAACCTTGCTACTCCTGTCTCCATGAAAACTGACATCATCCCATTTCTCTATCTGTGTCTGAATATCAACTGAAAAATAAAGAATAGAAAAATATGAATCTTTTAAAGAAACTACTTTGACAGTTTTATCTCCTTTGTTAAATGTGTGTTATAGAGAAAATAATGCCACTAAAGCCTGTATTTTAATAAAGGTCTAACATACAGGCCAACATTGTGCACCTTTCTAGTTGATATGATGTGAAAATATTTGGAAATTCACAACATTTTTCTAAATCTGTTAGCATTCATGGTCAGAATATCAGTGTAACTCTAGACTTAAAATCAGTGATTTGTATGTAATTTAGACAAATTGTAAAAATGAAGCTTCTCTTAGAGACTAACATGTAAAAATGACTATGTAGGCAACTGATATTATTCAGTTGTGTCAGACTCACTTTGCAAAGAGCAGATGTTCAGCTCCTGTTTGAAGATAAAGGTCTCTAAAAGAATTTCTGTGCTGATGAATGGAAAATTTGCTGCCTCGGTATAAATTACATTTACCTTGCAAATTTCTCAGTTGCACTGCAAGTAATTTAGTTTGGATGGAACTAAATCAAATTCACCTTTTCCAGAGCTTGTCAATTGATCAGGCTTGGCAGGATATTGAGTTGTTTTAGGGATTTTTTTTTCAGTCTGTATAAATATATCTCTCCTGTCAAGAATGGATTTTTTTCTCTGGTACGCATAGATAAAGCAGTATTTACAAATATAAATGTATATTTCTGGCACCTGCAATTCTGAAAAGGACATCAATGTGGGCTGCCTCTCATTTGTGTCCTTTACCAATTTCTCATCACACCCCTTGAGATTTTTCTACCATTTCACACACCCTGACTAAATTTCTTTTTTCAAAGAAATTTCAAAATTTTATTAGCACACTTAGTGACAACTTAATAGGTATAATAGCAAAGGCAAAATGTAAAATGTGTGCACAGCTCTTAAGGTTTAAAGTGCTTCAAGTAGTTTATAATGGGGACCTGAATATATATAATGATTAAATGTGGTGCAGCAAAAATTCTGGTGTTGCTTATAATTTTGTGATAGTAGCCAGGAGAAACCTGTGCCAAGCAGGGCTATGGAGCACTGATGAAAGAGCTACACTCTTACCTAAATCTAGAGAAGACTTGTCTGCAACTCTGGCAGCCTGGACTTTCTGCTCAGAATCCACACTGATCAGGTCAGGATTCTCTGTCTTCTTTCTGTGGGTTGAAGCTTTTAAGCCTTCACTTCTTGAAGGATTCTCTGATTTCTTTGCTTTATTTTGGGTTTGTAAGACAGGTTCACTGAGATCCAAGAGATCCAGACCTGTTGATAATACTTAGAGACAAAATGTTAAAATTCAATGTAGATTTAATTCAAATAGATCACTTTTAAAGATGTTTCAATTGGGGAAAAAATTATGCGTTTGAATTTGGCTAGAGGAGGTGCTTATTTCCTGGCTAAAGATGCTGACCAGATATTAAAATATGCCTGGGGATTTCAAGTGCTTAACTAAATGCAGTTTAGTGGATTTTCAAAAAAGGCTTTTCCTCTGAAAATCTTAAAGACATGTGAGGTCTTAAGGCTGGGGCCTTCACAGATTTTTCTCTGTTGTGAGGGCTCCCTGTTCAAGTGAGCTTTTAGATAAGATTTGGTTTAATCTTATGATTTGTAAAGTCCTGCTAACAGCTGCTTAGGGCAGTGCTGCTGGGAATCCACTCGGGAATAGCTGGAGCAGGCAGCTCCCAGGGTGGAGCTGGGTCATAAAGGAATGAAAATGTTTATTAATGCTTTCTACTGTTGTTGGTGTTGGTCCTTTGGGCCATAAATACTGAATATAAAGTCTAATGCTATTTCTATTAAGGACTCGATCAGTATGAAAGGAATGTTCAATTTCAGCTCTTCTTTTAAAATTTGCCTAAAAAGTAACATTCACAATTCTTTAGCATGTAAAAGGTAGAAAAACCCCTTCATTATCATCGTGTTACATGGAAGGTGTTTTTGACAAATCAGTTTGCATTATCTCTTGCAGTGCTTTATCTGTGTTTTTGGAAATCACTGAATTTCTTCAATCTTCATAGAATAATTTATTTGTTTTATTATTATTAAATAAATCTAATTAACACCCCCACCCCAATCTGACAGATATTCAAGACAGGTGTAAAGTTTACAGGTACATTTTAAAACAAACACCGTTCTCAAACAATCTGAAATAGTTCTATTCATCCCTGTAATATCTTCAGCTATATTTTTAAAGGGAAAAAATATTACTTACAATTGTTATCTAATTCAGTATTTCAGCTTTTGTTACTAGAACTTGCATGCTGCTTTAGACCCATATTAATTAGATGTCAAGATAATCACTCAGTTGTCAATTATTCAATTAATAATTTATACATTTTAATTAAATGGCTCCTAACAAGCCAAGTCCTTTTATGAGACAGCAAGAGACCACAGTGGTGCTGTGCTGATATTATTATTTCTCTGCTGATCTGCTCAACAGCATCGATCACCTTGCACAGATACCCAGTAGGAGGGGGCTAATTTCTAAAAATACTTCCAAAGGACAATATACTTCAAATAGAATTCAGTAGAATTCAAAAGGTTTTCAGGATTTACTCTTTGTTTCTGTTACCTTCTCTAGTACCCCACTGCAACACAAAGGAGGTAAGAAATAGATGAGATCCTTTCACTAATGAAGTGTCTGAAATCAGCCTGGGTGAAGTGTTTTGATACCACTGCCTTTCTCTCTCTAACATCTCATCCAAAATTTCATTTTAAAAAATCTTTCCGAGTAAGGAATGCATTTGATTAAAAAAACAGACTAAATGTGGCTTTTCCCATAGGTTAAAATTTTGCAAAACCAAATACGGAGAATTTATTCAAATTTGTATGTACACCGTGAGACTTAAACAAATTGCATTAATTTCAGCCCCAAAGATCTGCTAGAACTGATGTGATTTGAATCACATTAGATTTCCCCTAAAATGTAATAAACAAAGTTTTTCTTCTAACGGGTCAGGCAACTATAATTTAATGCCAGTTTGTGATTTTGTGCACACAGTAACAAACCAAGAAATCACTTGACAAAAATGTGCTGTAATTAAGCTAAAACTAAAACTAAAACTAAAACTAAAAAACTAAAACTAAAACTAAAATTATTTTTCTCTAGTGAGGGATAGTAAAGAATGTTGTTTACCTGCAGTATTCGATGTTACAGGCCTTGCAACAGCTTCTGGCTTAGTTTCACAGAGAAAGTCATCAATGGAGGGGCTCAGGAGGGGTCTGCTCTCCTGTTGCTCATTCACCAGCTAGCAACAAAGAACCCCAGGTCACAGAGTGCTCTTGGGATGCAGAATTTACAGAAATAAAACATATTCTCACAATATCATGTGCTTTATTTTTAATTGTGAGAGTAAGATATTGCAATTAGATGATGCACAGATAGCGCTGGGATTAAAATAAAAAACGGTTTAGTTACTCTTTTGGGGCAAAATTATATTCCAATTTAAAACATCACACAAAAAATAAAGCAGCAAGATGATTTTTCCTCAGCAGTAATTGCATACTATTGCTTATAGGGCTAAAGTTACAGGGCCTGATGCAGCTCCCTTTAAATCCATAAATCCATGGTGAAGTTGCCCTTCTTTATCACCAGGAGGCTAAGCAGGGCTTTTCTTTTTTTGGAAGTGGCCTTTTTTTTCCTCACAAGTAACATCCTTCCCCACAGAACTTCCACAATAGCATTTCATCTTGCAAATAAGCATTAGCCCATTAAACAATAACCTGCAGAGACAGGAAATACTTGTCTGTCATACAACGACATGTGAATGACAGTGGATGGAGCCTGGTGAGTGTATGAACTTTCTGCATGAGTTCTGACTGTGGGAAGACTCATACAACACTTTTTTATTTATGAGCAGTTTTCCATTTTTAATTGGATGAATGCACTGGTGTTCTGCTACCTGACAGAAATCTCTGTATTACAGGCTATTTAATGCATTAGGAATTTAAAACTGTGCAAGTCTCAGAAATAAAAGCCTCGTCTTTGCCATCTATCTCTGATTAGAGGATCAAGACCTAAGCTGAGCTGGAGGGATATCTGACAGTGTGCCCTGCACTTACTTTATCTTAGTATCTTAATTTCTTTATCTGAAAAAACGTTTTCCCACTGTTGCTTTTGTCTGGAGCTCTTTCAGCTTTATTTTATCCTCTCCATCTTCTTCTTCACCTTTTGTTCTAACTCTTTTTCCATTGTTGAATTTTCAAAATTTTCTCTCAGATATGTCTGAATTTTTAAATTTAGGATGCTAACATGGACTAACACTGGCCAAAAATGGTATTTACTCATCCTAATATTTGTTAAACACTGGCCCTGAGCTGCTCCAGCAGCAGGATTATCTCTAAAGTTATTACAGCAAACCAGATTAGATTCACTGCTGTTCAGTACTTGATTTCTGTGTTGCAAAGCTGCAGCAAAATACTGGAGCTATTGAAATAACAAGCCCATTATTTTGATGGATCAAAGATTTAAGCTGATATCTAACACTGACTTGCTGTGTGTGTGCACGAGTGCATCTGCCCAGGACCTGAGATATTGCATTGAAACACCAGTTTCCATGAGCACCATGGAACACAGATGAGTGATTGCCTGCCCAGCTGAGTGCAGCCCAACGTGCAAATGTGGGATCTGAATTTAGAACGCTGGCAGTGATGCTGTCCCAAACTCCAGATGTGCATGTGCTAAACCCAGACTGCAGACATACCTCACCAGGGAATTAATCATGAGGGGTTTAAATCTGGATTGCCTGTCCAGGTTGCTGTCTCATTCAATGCACAGAAGGCACCTGCTTAATTTGGTAAATCTCAACACTTGATTGGAAATTGCATTTATATCCACTGCACATCTTTGTTTTCCATTATCCCCAGGTCTACAAATTTACCTAACGGTGGTATTTAGGACTTAAGCAGACCTAATTTTTTCTTTTTATGATTTGGTGACAGTCCTTACTCATTACTATTTTGAAAAACATGTGGATGCCTTAAGAGTTGAGTCTTTTCCAAACTACCTTTAGTATTTTAAATTTTTATCTCGGTATCAGCAAAAGTTGCTTGTATATATTTTTCTTTTTGCATTTACACAGCATAAAGAAAAATCCTAGACCATTTGGAGAGGGAGAGGAGGGAAGAAAGAAGACAGTTCTGTAGGAATCTGTGCAAATATAAAAACTTCATAGGAAATAGTCTGTTTCTGTATCTATAAGACTGTCAATAGGATACATTATCACATAAGATTCAGATTCTTATCAAGTTTCCAAATACATTCCATGGAAATTTTCTTCAATGGGAAAGAATGCGGGAAGGATGAAATGAAGAAAGATTATGAGAACCAAAGTACCCAAGATCACTCATTGCAGCCAGTGAAGAATAGAAAATCTGAAGACCAACTGGAAAGGCAGTTTATTGCCCAAACCTGCTGCAGAGGTCAGAGGATAAACTCTGGGAAGAGCAGAAATAATGTTAAGAATCAGAGTCATGGAGAGGAAAGAGACAAGACTTAATAAAGATCTGAATTTTACCAAGGTCTAATGAAGTGTGAGGTCTGATAATTTTTTTTCCTTTTCAAAGATAGTTGTCACATCCTTAGAATTTTCTTTAATTGTGTTCATTAGATTTATAACATTTTAAAGGAAGACTAAAAGAGTTTGACTAGCTTAGACTAACAAAATGAAGATTGAATAGGAATGTAGTTATTCTTCATGTACACTCTCCCTTTGGAGAGTGGTCAGATGACACTGGAGGAGCAAAGTTATTTCAGCTATAGAGAAATGTTGGCCTGATAACAGAGTTCTAAACTGGGCATGAGAACATCTGGTCTGGGAATTAAAAGAACTCAACTATCACAGCAATGAACTGCATGAACAGTATTTTTTTCTTACTGTAGGGGGACAAAATTCCCACCTTTTTAAAATGGCTGTTGCCAAGCCTTCGGCATCGCTGTTTCTGATGTGAATGTGACCCAGAGGATCCCTCCTAGTCCTGTGTCCTATGCTCTCATGGCTAAGGCCTAGAAGCTGTAGGAATGTCTTATTCAAAGGTTGGTTCCTGTGAAAAATTAATCTGCTTTCAACTCAAATAGTTTTGTCAAAACAGACTGCAAAAACATGACCACATCTACTAATTCTCAAGAAACACAAACTACCTATGTATAGCAGCAGAAAATATTAGAAAAATACTCTTTTGATGTGAACCAGACATTTAATGATGAATTAAGACTTAACAAGTTAGAGTGCCATGAGATGATATTTTTTCTGTAGAGAAGTGGGCAGTGGGGTAGGTTTCTGACATTACTCTGTAAGAAATGCCACTTGTTAAGCCCTTGGAATTTCATTTTGCTGCCTCATATACTGTACCAAATTTATCCCTCGCTTAATGCTGCTCAAGTTATTAGAGTTATATCAGGCATGAATTTGGAGTAGTACATAAAAGATTTATGAGATGAAAACTATGATCTATATTAAACCAATAATTTATGGTTCTCAAGCACCTTTCAGGTTGAAAATCACAGAATGCCTTAAAACATTCATGAATCAAGCCTGGCACCACCGCAGAGCTGAGGAGTATTATCTGTGTGTTGCAGATGAGGGAAGCAAAGTAAAATTAGGGAAGTCACCCATCATCCCTGGGTGCTGGAGGAGCAGCAATGGGGGGCAGGAGCCGATCCTGCACGGGGTTTATGTGCCCAATATCTGTACACACATCAAGTGGTGCAGACTCAGCCTGGGAAAATGGGAGGATCTCAGGACTAATTTAGCCAGTGGGTACCATAAATTCTCATAATGTCTTTAGAAACTTAAATTCTCTCTATAAGAGTCACTTTAATTAAAGAAGAAGCCCACTCACTCCTTTAATTGCAGGATATGTGAAATCTGTGGAGGCTGATATTCCCTACTACTAACTCATCTGAAGACACTCATCCATAGTGTAAGATACTTCTAAATTCAAATGAGTCTTCTGGGAACAGCACAGCAGAAAACGGTGTTTTTCTTACCCCAGTACTGCTACTGCAATTTTTCATTCCAAAAAGCATGTCAGTGGGGCTTTTGAGTGCTTTGGGAGAGATACTGGGAGAGTCAAAAGTGTCTGATATCAACCCCACTACTTCAAAATATGCAAAGCAAGGATCATTTAGCAGCAACTAAGGTATGGTCCTTCCAGCCCATTTTATATCCTCTCACTGCATTCCTAATCTTGTTCCGTTTTCAGTGCACAAACCATCCTGGTTTGTTTCTTTTTAAAAACTTTACTAGGGCATAACATAATGCTAGTCTTTAAGATAAATTATTTAGACTCTAAATCGGGTGGACTTCCAGTCAGGCATGGGCAGCTAATTAACACCTATGTTTTGAGCACAGAGTGAACTAGTTCTCTTAAATTAAGTGCCTAAATTCCTTCCATGTTCAATAGGGAGAGATAAATGCCTAGAAAAGCAACTCCAGAGGGAGATTGTGCCTGTCCAATTTAGGCTGTCCCTCAGGAGGCTCTCAAAGGCACCTAGCTTTCCCCCTGGCTATATATGGGATTTATTTTAGAAGGACTGGCTCAAAAGGCATCTAAAATTTAGATATAATTCGCTACTAAAGTGAGTTGGATTGAATTTTGGATTAGTTCCATTTTGTTGCCTGAGCCTGATTGAATTACTCATGGCACTAATTTAGGAAACCCCAAACTACTACTGGGTAATCCCCTGTGCAGTTCAGCAGCAAAGCTGCTCCTGGGTACTGAGACTTTTTCCTGTGCTGCCCACTCAGTGTGGTTGGAGGATGGTTGGGCTGAACCAGTGACATGAGCTGCTCCAGGGGGCTCAGAGAGCATGGGAGAAGGCAGGAAACATTTAACTCCGATTTTCTACTGGAAAAAGATTATATTTGAACTTTGCTCTGAGAAACTTGTCTGCTCTTTGGGTGACACTGGACAAACAGGTATAAGAATCAGATAATTCCAGCAGCTTGTAAGTGCTTAGGCAGAGACACCAGCTAATTTCAATCACTAATTATTTTTAGCATACACAGCAATGGTTTCCTGACAGGTTCTCTGCACACACCTGGCACCTCATGACCTTTGGTGGCACTCACTGGGATAAGAGGAAACAAATACATTTATTTCTACTACCTGACTCTTTCTAAAAACTGATAACTGGGAACTCCAGTTAAGAATGTAGGTTATTGTTTTCTAGAGCATAACTAGAAGTATTGGCCTGACAGTTGTGTCTGTGGATCATTATCTTGGCAGGATAAGAACTGGAAGACTTCCTTTCCTGGTTGCGGAGGGGTATTTGGAGAGGGAACTCCTGACAAAATCAGTAGTCTCGTGATAAAAGTTAAATTACATGAGTTTTTGGTTTTTTCTTTTCTCATTTTCCTAGTATGTTTATAAAGACTTTACAATCAAAATTACTGTTTCACACACTTCCTTTATTCTTGTGTAATGTGTGATTACTTCTTGGCTTTTTCCCTCATCCTTGTGCTAGATTGATACATTATTTCTTCTCTGTCACTCTACTATGAATGTATGTCCCAATGAAGCTGACATGAGAGCCAAATATCTGGTTTTCACCAGAAGAGAGAATCGATTCACATGGCAATGGTATAACTGACTTTTGCCTCACATGAATTATGGGAAGCTCTAAAACTGAGGTGAGTTCACTGCACCCTCTTGCAAGGAGCCCTCTGGTGTTGCTGCCTCTCTGAAGACCAGCCCTGCTCACCAGTGAGAACCAAAGACTGCTGATGTGGCCTGTGAATCAGAGGTGACAATTCCTTACCTGTAACCACACAAGCTAAGTCACTCCCAGGGCTTCACACAAACAGCTGTCAGGGTCTGTGTGAAGTCAGAGAAGCTGTGGGAGGATTGCTGTAGACACTGCATTTGACATTTGAATTCATGTGCCAGCTGTGTTGTTTAAAACCTTTGCTTATGTTGCATCTCCATAAAGAGCAGTTGCTCTGCTGGGTGACAGCTCTTGTGTCACACCAACACCCTGCTTGTGTTTCTACTGCTGACCTGGACAAGTCATGGTGTGTTGTTGCAAGGTAAATTTAAACATCTCACAGCTCAGTATCTCCTTCCCTCTGTTCAACCTCGTCTGGAAAAAGGAGGTTTAACATGGGAGCTGTGTCTGGCTCCTGCATTTTGGCCTGGCTCCAGCTAAGCACTTAAAGATGCTCTGCAAACTCAAGGTTAAGCACGTGCTTAACTGTCCTGTTGGACCAGAGCCATGGGGGAAAAGGAGGAAAGTTACTTTTGCCATATTTTAACTGTGACTGACAGTTTGGCCTTTACCCATACAGAAATGTGATGTATTGTGAATCTGCCTGTTGCATTCATGCCTGCATGCTCCATGCACTTCTTTAAGTTAAAGGAAGCTGTTATCAAAAATGGAGTGCCTCTCCCTCCTGGGTGTTAGGAGATTTTATTTATCATTTGGCCATGAGTTTTCTTTGTGTGTTACCTGGTGACTTATGTTTCAGCCTCTCCCCTGCCCCATGCCCTTATCTAGGCTGAAGATCTACAGCAGTGATCAAAGACAACGTTTTGTCATTGCCACGGATAATTTGAGATCCCTGCTATATTTTTGTATATGTAATTTCTTCACATGGATATTTTCTTGTCCTCTCTGTGGATTTTTCTTCTCAAACAAAGTTCTGCAGCATATCTAGAGTTAGGATGTGGGTTTGGATGTGTTACTGTGTCTGGTCATAGGAACCAAATCATAAGTTCTTGTTACGTGGGCTTTCCCTGCCATGACATGTCTGGTTGCTTTGGGATGCTTTCAGCAGATTGGAGAGCTTGAAACTCATCAACTGTTTGTGAACTGCAATTCAGTAGAACAGTTTCACTGAAAAAACAGCAAGTTCAGTGATCTAGAACTGTAGCATGTGGTATGCAACTCTTTAACAGGACAGTATATTCATACCTGAAGTGTTCATGAATGAAGAGCCAAGAAGTTTCTGAAAAGTAACTCCTAATAATTAATATAAAAGCCAGAGCTAAACTTATGTATTATATTATTCACAAAAAAAGTTTGTCCAATCTTTCTGTCCTTAAGGAATAGTAAGGAATTTTACAATTTATGAAACAGTATGGTTAATTTCTTCGTTTTATTAAAAAATATTACACTATCAATTCCCATGGTTATTTCAAATTAGAACTGTAATTTTGTGAAAAATGTATTTAATTTAGTTGACAGAGAGATCTATATAACTTTAGGAAAGCAGCCAATTTATGACTTTTAAGCATATTGTCAAGGCAATTTTATTGTACTCATGAGAATATTTCTGCTGAAATTATGCATATGGCCCTAAAAGCAATAAATGTTGAGCAATATTTAACTTAGAGGTAAAGAATCAATTAATATTTGTACTGCTAAGCATGCATTTATACATTTTTGTGTTTCTTTTTTCTGCTCTTCATGTATTTACCCTGTCCTAATAATAGATGAAAAAGAGTTATCAGTAGGACTTAGGATGTGTCCCCAGATAAACTACTCAAAGCTTTTATAGTAAACCAGATTTGAGATGTATAGAACATACTGCTAATGAATTTATCATGAATCCTTTAAAAAGATTGAAAAAAATAGGATCTCAAGTCTAGTTATCCTAAGATCAGTGAAGAAATTGCCACTGTTCTCAGAAGGCAGATTGGAATGTACAGTGAATTCTTGCACTCCAGACTTTGATAATGACAATAATTAAATCTGGCATAATTTTTGCCTTTTTTATGTGAAGGTATTTCATTTAGTTAAAATGGAATGAATTCTGGTTTAGGTTGGTGTAAAAGAGAAGGGAAGCTAATTACATCCACTGGAACATCCCACCATTCTGTTATAATCTTTTTGAGAAAACATTTATGGAGTGGGCTGGAAGTCAGAGCAAGCCTAATGCTAAGAAGCTTAGAATGAACATGATTGATTCAAATGGGACTGTTAAGTTTATATGGAAAACTGTGATTATGCAATCAAATTCATGTAGTGAGCCCTTGATACACACATCACAAAATCTACCAACAACATTGGGAGCTGAATATTAGCTACCTTTAATCTGATTCCTCTATAAAATTGAATGGAAGCATTCAAAAATCTCCTGTTAGAGATTAAAAAACCCCAAACAACCCACCAAAACCCACATAAAAGGCCCAGAACAAAACAAATATTAAAAAAGCCTAACAAAGCAAGCAAGAAAAGAAAACTAAACCTAAGCAAAAATATACCACCACCAAAATAAGTAAATAAATACATACATACACACATACAAACATACATAAAAGCAAATGAAAACAAAAACACCAGAACAGTGGAATTTAGGCAGTGGAAATGTTTGAGAATTTTATTCACAAGCCCTTAAGCAAATATAAATGTGCTTAGAACAACTAAGTATTGGCATGCAAATGAATTTCAATTTAAAAATAATAGTTCCTATTCTGAATGCTAACTAATACCTTATAGATCATAAAAAAAGCCTTAAGCATCTGGTGGAGTTAATTGGGGTGTAGTAATGAAACATCTCTCTTTTTCTGACATGTGCTGTAGCCTGCATTTTTCACAGGGGAGGGTGAATTTCAGCATGGTTCTTATAATGTAATTCCAGCTTTTAAAATTTCTTATTTCCAATTCAAATACTAAACCCTAAAGTGTTCTGTGGGCTAACTTTTAAAATTATAAGTGCTCGAGACCAAAATTTTGTTCTGAGCAATGTCGGTGTGGGTCCCATAAATTCTAAGTAGGCAGCTCCTGTATTTTTCAGTTACAAGCAGAAGTGGGGAGTAGCTTTCAAGATATACTTTGCATTTCTTTTTCCTATTGGTGAAGTTTTCATGGACTCCCATTTCTGTTCCAGAGTATATTGGCCACAGGACTGTCATGGATGTGGATCCCCTCCTGCAGGTCTTTCCTTCTGTTGTCTTTTTAGAGATCCTACCATGAGCAGCTTTCCAACCTGTGTACTCTGGTAAGGAATCTAAATTAGGTGTGATGGATCTGGGACAAATAACTCCTGTGACACTGTGAGATTTCTTTTGTTTTTGCAAAACGTTTAAGCATGAACATTTTACTGCTCAATAAAGCAGTTAATCATATTTTAAAGTATAAGTCTGGGTCGAAGTATGTGATTGAATCAGATCCTTTGAAGTTCACTGACCTGTAACAAATTGGGAATTTCATAGCTGACTGCACAATTCAACTTTGACTTCAGGGCATGGTTAGGTTTAAATTTCTCATTAGAAAGTAATTCTGAAGCAAGATTTTTTTTCTCCTGACAAATGCAAAGAAGCTGTGAAGAATAATTTTATTTTGCAATTAAAACCAAATTTATGCATGATTTTTCTCATTTATTTCTCTGCTTCAGGTAGAAGTAATTGGTTCATAGCTTAATATCTAGGTAATCTTTGAACCTTCAGCAAGCTTTCTTACATGTTTTTCTAGGTTCTATTAATGTGAAAAAAATACCTCTTTTTCATTTGTCCCAGTCTATTAGGAATTATCTTTTAAAATATAAAGGGAGACAGCAACATGGATAGAGTTATATTCTATAAAATCCCATTAGAACTGGAAGATCACTCTCTTGATGCTTGAAGTATTAAATTTGGCAACTACTGAATCCTTTTTCACACCAATAAGTGTGAAGAAAGTGACTTTTATGGAAGGTAATTGAGACAGGAAGACAGGATTACAAAAAATAGATACTGAAAGGTCCATTCAATTATTAGGAATACCCCTCTGCTCACTGTAGTACACTCATTACTGCTGGAATGGTGATTGAGATTCCCAGTTGCCATATACTGCCGTAGTCCCACAGGAATCTGCAGTACTTTTTTGGTTAATGTAATTTGAAAATTTGCCTCCAGTTTTGATGATATAAAACTATATCTGATTGTATATAAAATAATATGAGAATTGGAAACATAGTTCAAATTTAATTTGCAGTATTTATTCAAAAGATAGGTTTCATATTTTAAAAGCTGGACTTTGCTAGGAGCATTACAATAAAATGGGACTATTTATCTGTCTTGTTCTGTGCTGGATATATTTTTACCATTTTCCAGAGGAAGAGAGCAAAGAGACATATTTTAAATTACAAATTCAGGGGCCTATGTACATTATCACTATCAAAAAGCAGATTTAGAGACTCTTCTTTATGTATCAGATTCCAATTATGCTTCCTGTGGAGTCTGTCTCCACAGTCAAACATAATTAATCCTCCATTCATCAAGGATTTTGGAAATGGGGATTTCACTTTTTTTTTCTCTTAGAAAAGCCAGTGCTCCTCTGTCTGGGCTTGATCCTTGCATTTCAGTTGCAGGTTTTTTACTTAGGTAGCTGTAAGGTTAGAGCAGCAGAGCTACTTAATGCATTAAATTACTCCCTAAGATGTGGACCTGACCACACTGGGTTTGGTGAGAACTTAGGAAGGACCAGGCTTTATTCTCCTGACCCATCTGGCTTGGGAAGTCTGCAGTCAATCTGGAACTTGTTCCACCCCGTGAGCAGCAACCACATCCATCTGTTTCATCATGTAAAGAGCAGAGACAGACACTGGGATGGGGATGGTGGACACAGCAGAGCGTTTTCCTGCAGGGATGGTGGGGATGAGGGGTTCACACGGACACACTGCAGTGACAGCATCTCAAACCAACACTTCAGCCAGACAATTAGGGGACAAATGACAAATGTATGCAACGTGGTCGCACAACTGCACATCACATGTACATGATGCAGAGATGGCTATGGAAAATACTCACTTTTTCACTTGATTCTGTTTCCTTTTGGCTTCTGCACCCCTTTGGTGCATAGCAGGGAAGTAGGTATTTGTGTTTAGTGGAAGAAATTACACTGACTAACAGACACAAGCATTTTACTCATAAATTTATCATAGACTATTGCTGAGGAGACTGACAGACAGCCACTACAAATGGTGTGTTAAACATTTAATGAACCCAGGCTGAACTCCTGGCCCTGTTGAAGCCAATGGAAGGTTTGCATGTCAATTTTTTTTTTTTGAGTGCAGTGAAGGTTTAGAGTGGACAGCATTTTATGTGGGTTTCAAATTGTTTGTTTATCACTTGGTGGAAAATCAGAAATTATGCCTTAAACAGAGCATCCTTTTCCTCGGTGAAATTTCTTCATAGACATTGGAATTCACCATGAACAAAACCTGGCGTTCAACAGGGGCTGAGGAGGAGGTGCCAGACCTGGTTTCCAAATTAGTAGATGGTGTTTCTAGAATGTTTATTAGTGCAGCACTTCTGCAATGCTCTTCTGGAGAAGTACGTGCTGGTGTGTGTGCATCTGAGAACTTTCTAAAGTACAGTAGCTGTTGTGAGAGGAATACAACAGGACTGTGGATTTCATTTAAGGCTCTCACATAAAAACAGCTTCCAGCAATTTCCATTCCTGATGAGCTGGAAGTATTTGTGTGCAGTAAGTATCGGCAGTAAACTAAATGCCCTTGCCTGGGGAGCAAAATCATGTACGTGAGCAACATAAGGGAATAAAATTCACTCTCGTATGAGAGTGCTGTGATTTACATTAGTGTTCAGTCACTGTCTTTAACAAACTAATGGAACCACCAAATGCTCGGTGGCTACTCCAAGGTATGTGTAAGGTTTAGTGTGGGGACATAAGTCCTTCCTTTGACTGAAAGTGTAGAAATGAAAGCAATGAGATGTGCAAAGTCACATATTCTGATCCAGGCCAGGAGCAGAACCCCAGTTAGAGCTTAGGAATGGGATCTGAGATACTGGAAATGACACTACTGTGAACTGGTTGTTTCTTATTTTACATATGCACCGAATGGGAATATTTATACATGAACGGCAAATGAGTATTTATGGCGTGACAATTGATGGAATGAGTTAGAACCGAGACTTTAAACTAGCTTTAAACAACTTTCTGATAACTTAACTTGGGGGAAAAATACATTTTGGTTTATATTTTCACATCAAAACATCCAAACCCCCAGTATTCACCCCAGGCTGTTTTCCCCCCTCAGTGAAGCAGCGGGGCTGGGGACTCGCGCAGCGCCCGCGGCCCCCTCAGAGCCCCGCGCTCTGCCCACCTGGGATGCCACAGTGAGGAGGGGCTTTTCTTCTGCAGACTCCTCCCTCGGAATCTCCTTCATCACCATGGCCACAGCCTTATCGGCCGCCCTAGCGCCTTTGCCCTACAACAGCGAAACCAACAATGGCGCCAAGTCAGCAGCGGGCTCCGACCGCCTCCGCGCGCTCCCGAGCCGGCCTGGCCGGGCCTGCGCCGCCCGCGCCTGCGCCTGGAAGCCAAGCTCAGTTGGAAGCAGAACACGCACGCACTGTTCAAAAATCGTAATAAGAGTAATAATGTAATAAATGTTCCGTCAACCCCACGGTTAAGGAGGCAGTTGGGCTCTAGCCGTGGTCTGGTGGCTCGTTAGAGTTGCCCCAATGAAGCCAACAGGAATCCGGCACTTTCCTGCTGGGCCAAGGCCTGCTGGAAGTTCCCCTGTGCCAACCTTCTGCCGGATCATAAAGCACCAAGGGCTCGAGGATCTGCCCGTTGATTTAGTTGTAGTTATCCAAAAGTTTATACCCAAATTACCTCTTTGTGGGCTTTTTGTTGTTTTCTTAGAAATAGCATCAAGTGGAGTTTTGAAATAAAGCACAGTTCCTTGTTGTTCACTGAGGCAAACTCTCCCTGAAATTTGAATGTATAATCTAGACCCACAGAGTTTATAGCTCTAGTAACATTTAAAAAAGCAATTTACATCATATAAACAGTCTGGGTTTTTGCTAACAGAACATACGGAGCCAAATTCTGCCATCGTAGGCATTGCTACAACGCTTCCCAAAATTGTCATTGTTGTAGAACTTACTGTAAGGTTTTTTGTTTTAACTTCACTTTTCCTAAAATTCTCTTAATATGTTCTAAACTCTGGAAAAAGTTAAGATATTTTGACATTATTTAATGTACATTAGCCAAACAAAAAGTGCATCGGCATTATGTGCCATGCTGTTTGATGCCATTCTTTTTATTTAATGAGGGTCTTTATCATCTTGAATTCATGTGGGTTTCTGTATCTTGATCTTTGGTCTCATTTTGATCTCTGCCTCTTGCAAGTGACAGAGAAGGCTGGAGCTTACACATAAAGCATCACAGCAGAGCTGTATTATGCCAGTGACCCTGGGCAGGTCCTTATTATTATACTTTAAAAGCTCCCATTGATTTCCATGGAAGTTTTAGCTGTGAAAAGACTGCAGGATCTGGCTCCATAAAAGAAGTATTTTACACTGGACTTAAATATATTTAAATCCTTAAAAGTCTATTAACAGGAGGGGATCTTTGCTAAGACATTATATACAAGAATTATCTTTACTTGCAGAGTATTCTGTGTCAAGTAAACCCCCACTATTGTTTATACCGAACTACAGATTGTTTCAGGAACATTTCATCAATTGCAGGTAAAACCATTACATACTATTGCAGGTTCTAAATGGATTTTATTACTGGTCAGGTCAATATTAGATTAGCTTGCTTGTGCAACACATCACAGATACCCTACAGAGAGTTCTTTGCATGCTGCAAGAAATTCTCAGAGCAGAAGTGTCATAAATGATAAGCATGCTGGATTTGTGATGCCTTTGATATCCAAAGAACTGCAAAGTCATTGTAGAATTAAATATATTAAATTCAATGAGAATTGCGTTGGTAAGCAATTCATTTAATTGGTAAGCATATCAAAGGTTCTGGGCCAATTATGTGTTTGTTCATGATTCATATGACATATTCCAGGTCTATGAAGCTTGTTTCCAGTATGACACATGAGCTATCATTAGCTAGCACTAATAGCATGCTATTGGTCTTTATAAAATGTGGTCCTTTTGTGCTGAGTGCTAGAACAAAATCGTTTATCAGTTGGGAAGGATGCATTGGAAAGCATGCAGTGCTTTTTATTTCTTGCAGAGTAAAAACCCACCAAAGCAAAGGTCAGGTCACTTTTTTGAAGACAGAGCCACTTTTTCTTCAAGGTTTCACCTACTGCCTGAAAAGAGTCATGATACTCGTATTAGTGCCTGCTGTTCATCCTCCACACACGTAACTGCAAAGCCCTGGGAGTGGCTGACACCAAATACAAAATCTGTCTCACGAGTTTAAAGTGGCCATGATACAATGGAGAAAAGCAACCCAAAGGATACCTCTGTGCTATTTTTAATGAGTAGTCTCTGGTTTTTTTGCTGGGCAAAGCAAGTGGTTGGATGCTACCTTTTTAAAAAAGTTAGATCTTTAACTTTCCTAAAAGAAAATCACACTTTCCTGTGTGTAAGTCAGGCTGACATTTCTGGTTGCTCAGCCTATGGTACGTGAAACATTTTGAAACAAGAAGTTGGTAGCAATTTCCTGGATACCAAAGAGAAAGCCAATGCAGTGGAATAGGTTAAATTGTCTGATTCTGATGGAGAGGTACACAGGGGAGAAATTCACTGTAAAATGCAGCTTTTTATTCTGTTGACTAGAAATTATTTTGTTGTCCCTTGTAAGGTAAGTAACCTTGAGAATTTTGCTCTCTCTTCCCTGTAGTGACCACTATGTAGTCAATTCTTGCCTATGAAGCCATTAGGCCAAAGAACTGGAGAGAAATAAAACCATTTTTTCTGTGGTTGGAATAACCTTGTTACTGTTGTCAACTGTAGCTGAAATTAAAATCTCCAGCACATTTATTACAATATCTGTTGAAGAATTATTATTTTTTTAAGGTGCTGTTTATATAGCCTCCTTCAATACTAAGTGTTGTTTCTTAGCAAGCCAGAGTGCTATATAAATTTACGTGGTATTACAGTTTATTGCTCAAACCCTGTAATTCTCTAACAGCTAATTTTACACATGCCAGAACTTCAAAACAAACAGCTTTTTGGTAGTGGAGATTTGCAAGGTAAGTTATTTTCTCCTGTAAACCACAGTTTAACAATTTAGTAAATAAATGTAATCATTCCTTATTGGTTTGCAATATAGAGATGGAAACAATTGTGATCTAGAACATGGCAACCCATGTGCAAATCATGACAAATGTGGATTGATGAAGGAAAAAATGTATTATTTATTTTAATGGAACATACTGCTTAAAAGAAAATGAGAAACATGTCAGTATTTCATTACTTGATACATTTAAAAAGTGCAACAGTTCCTTTAAGTAATATCTCCAAACCAAAATAAGGGGTAGAGTTCAGAGTATTCCCCTAATGCTAAATATTTATAATAGCATTGGGTTCAAAACTTAATAATGCTTTCTCAAAGTTTATCCTTTGGGATCAGATAATGGGTAGTAATAGACATTTCCATAGGAGTATGCTGATTTGGCAGGATTTTGTAAGGAAATACTTTTATTCTGCTGCTGTTTCTGAATAGTTCCAAATTCAATTTTGTAGCAGTCACACTATTTAGATGTGGTACTTAGTAATGAGTATTTAATTAAATTACTGTAAGAGCATATTAATGTAAATTTCTAGTGCAGCATAAAGTTGATTTAAAAAAAAAAGTGATGCATATAGCTCAACTATGATAAAGTTTTAAGTGCTTGAGACCAACTGATCACCTTCAGATGGGTGGATCAGAATGAACACATGGTCACACTTGAAACATTACTAATTAGTGCAATACTCTATAATTCTGTAATTATTTTCTTCATTACAGTGATTTGCAAATTTGTTCTTGCATATGAGAAGCCAACAGCCAGTGCTTTGTAAATGTTTAACATTTTGACAACAGTATTTAAACTATAATGATTAATTGTAGAAATTCTTTGTTGTCATCTATGCAAGAAAAGGATTTTTTCTAAAACCATTTCATAATTATAAGTTTGCTTTTGACAAATTTTTTTTTAAGATACTTGAGTCCCAAATTCACCTTTCAGGAATATTTATAGCACTTGTTCTTGTGAGAAAGTGAGCAGAAAGAAATGGAGTGGTCAGATTTTTTTTTTCCTGAGTATGTATACATGAAGAAAGCATTCCTTCTTTACACAAACCTGTGCTGTTCCATTTATTTTCCAAAGATCCTACCAAGCTGTTTCAGCTTTAATTGACACACTACAATGAATCTTTGTTCACAGAGATAATCTCAACATGGGCATGTTTAAATTCAAGCTTATATAAAATAGAAGTTTTAGGACAGCTTTCCATATAAAGGAATATGATAGATTAAAAAATTATCTTACAGACAGTGCTGGTACAGGTATGACAGGATTTCTGGTTTCATGGGCATGTCGCTTTCTAGCTGAGGAGAAACAGAATAACACCTCACTGTATTTATAAATGTAATGCCAAAAAATATGGGCAGATGTCCTGACCTTTCCCACTGGCCTATTGAATTGAAGTGTTTGAAAACAAAATAAAAACAAAACCCACCAGTTCAGGACATCGTGAAGTACCAGTCTGCACTTTAAATATCTTTAATGGGTTGGGAGAGCCTTTGTAAAGCAAACTTTATGAAAGAACTTTATGAAATAGTGAGAACTTTAAGTTTTAGGAGCTGTTGTCCTCCTGTGCTGGGAGAAAGAACAGGGAGAGCTGCTGAACGTGTTGAATTTGGGAGGCTTGGCTGCTCTCCAGATCCCCCAGCAGCTGATGGATTAGAGTACCAGCTAAGCAGCCTATTCCAAATGGCTTTATGCTCCACAAATCTTCCTGGTTTGTGCAACTTAAAAATAAAAATGAAAGGAAAAACTTGGCTTTATTTTTTAAAATTATGCAGCACTAAGATTTTTACCTCTCAAAATGAGCACACAGAGCTCTGCAATGGTACCATGGGAGTTCCAGTGTCCACAGTACAACTGTGAGCTCTTGATTTACATAGGATCTGTTTAGGACTCCAAATTTTTCCCTTCTCAGGCTCTTATGTTCATGTTTTCTGCATAAGTCTTTCTCTTATCTATACTTTTCTACTTTTTTCTACTGGTGTTATTGCATTTTATCTATAATTCAAATTTTATATATAATTAAAAATAATGAGGAAACATATAGTGAGGCAGTTTTATGGAACAATACAAGATCGATATTTAAACAGAAAATTCTGTTTCATCAAAGACATAGGTAGTTTTTTATTACGAGCCTAAAATAGTCAGGTATATATCTAAGATAAATGGGAATACAATTCCTTTAGGCAGTGCCCAGTTTCCCCATGGTGGGTAAACATGAACAAGCTCTCAGTCCTGAACTGGAAGCAGCATTGTCAGGGTAGACTCAGCTTTTAGAACCTGAGCTACTATTTTGATATAGTATTTGCATCATTTAAAACCTCTTATTAAGCTCTCTGTTAGTGATTATCCAAACTCTTTTGACTCATGACCTTCAGTAGTTCATTCTTACAAGATTATGATGAGGCAGAGTTGGCTACAGACAAGGAAGCAGCTATAGAAAGACTTGCCCAAGAAGTAATTTACAGTTAAGCAGCTAAATCCATATTGGCTGAGTTCAGTGTTCTACTCCTCTTTCATCCCTTTCCCCACCTTTTCATTCTTATGTTGATGGAATAACAGATTTCAGTGTTACTATGGGAAGACTTTACTGCATTCAAGAAAAATGGCAGAGAAAGGGACAAAAGCTGATAAAAGGCAATCAGCATAAATATTCACATTTACCCTCACTGGGTTGTGTCTTATATCCATTTAAATGTCGATAGGGTGGTTAAATTGCACTCCAGTTTGAGAAGCATTTGCATTGAAATGGCACTGTAAGGTTTTGTGTTTATTGACTCTCAGTAAATGCTGCATCACGTGTGCTCCCTTGAGAAGCTGTCTCAGTCTGAATCCTATGGATTTATTCCCAAAGCCAAGTGGGACAGCTTCCAAAACATCTCTGCTGGAAGCTCTGTAAGACCCATTTTGCTCTCAATAACTTGTGCAAAGTTACTGTACTTAAAACATCTGAACACAAATTATGACTGGAAATTAATAAACAATTCTGTCAAATCTAACTCATTCTCTATAAGCTGGTATGATTCCTGCAGGCTAAGAGGAGAAGGAGGAGGTAAAATAAGGGTTTTTTATCTCTTAAGTCAAAAAAGCTTTATTTGGCGTAGAACAGGGAATGCACAGTTTGAGATAACAACAAGATAACAACACTGTAATGTTGGAATAATAATGATGATTTATCTGAAAATAGTAAATTCAGCCAGGAATATAGAGCAGGGTTGGTAAGAAGAAGGAGGTCTGGGACAGAAGTAACTGCTTAGAGGTTGTTTAAGGTTCTGATCCTTTTATGAACGAGTTATATAATATATCTCCTTGTGATAGAAGGCTTGGATGAGACGTTTTGCAGTCTTTTCTTTCTTTGCAATTGTCATCTTTTAATAAGACCATTGTGAATATGTAGAAACTATTTTTTAGCACTTATTTGATTGACTTCTTAATAATTTGGAATTGCATTACCAAAGGGATGACTTCTTTGACTGCACAATGGTATATGACTTCAAAAATTTTAGGGAATAGCTGCACGATTTCTTTCCTCTCTGCTTAGTCTGTGTCAAGGAACTTTGTGAAATCATTTGGTTTAGCAACTGGCAATTTTAAATTTGTCTGGTAGTCTTCAGCAGAGATTAATACTGAATTATTTTCTCTCCCATAATCTGAGTTCCTTTTGTGTTGACTTCAGTGTCATGGTCCCCAGTCATAACATACACATAGCAACAGAATTACTTGCTATTATTTGCTATATTGCCCTGTATGTGCTGAATTAGAATAAGAGATTCCTCTGGTACCAGTTCAAGTGAAATTCCAGGAGATCAGATCACTTTCAAAATTAACAATTGTGACTAAAGTGCTCTCTGTTGTTTAAATGTTTGCTGCACGCATGATGTGCAAATGATGGATTTTGCTGTCTCATTTCCTCCCAGCACATGATGTATTGTTCTTTGAAATGGTAGGGGTTCCTTACCTCCTGCTACACAATTTTTATGGTTTTGTTTCATGAAACATTCAGAGAACTCAGATTAAATCTGCAGTCTGTTTAGGAAAAGCAATGAAATAACTTGAGAAATGGTGGTATTTTATGTGGAAAAACCAGCAGCTTCTCAGTGAGAACGAATGCAGGACAGTCTTTGTAGGAAATGCAGAATATAAAACATGGTTCTGAATTAACTGGAACAGGCAAGCTGTTACAAGGCAACTGTTTCTGAGCCTGTCTTTTAGAAACTCTTTTATAGGTGTAGCAATAGGGTAACCCTCAGTGGAATTAACAACTGTTCTTATCTAACCTCAGATAATGGATTGAGCTACAAAGCCCAAGACGAGCATTTAACTTTTTGCATGCTTGTCACAAATGTTTATAGATGTTGGGAATCTTGCTTTTGACAGTTTTGCTTGGATCTGCTTTTGTTTTATCTTTGCCTTTAACTCTGTCACTGTGAGAAAGGTTTATGTACTCCCAGTTGTGCTGTCCTAAAATCAAAACACTAATTTATTGATATTAATATAGCAAAGGCAGTGTTGACTAGAGCAAAATATGGAAGTGAATAATGGCATAGCTTAAAAGTCCTGCTCATTTAAAGAAAAAAAATTCAGATAAATTCAGCTTTTCCAGAAGCTGTTGTGCCTTAACTGTAGTACCTTGATCACTAAAGTTTCTCAATAATAAAATGCACATGGATGTGGCAACATAGAAGTATTTTGGCCTCATGCAAAAGGTGATATTCAAGTATCTTGAAGCAGTCTGCCTTCAATTTCAGAGAAAAAAAGTCGAAAACTCATCTCTGGGATGAGTTCAGTGTGTGGGCTGGTTCTCTCTTTTGTTCTATCTTCACTTGGGACAAATGAAAAATGTATGATGATACTTTATGTGTAAAAGACTACTGAAGTGTAACTGTGTCTGGAATATGATGCAAGTTATTTTTAAAAGAAAGCTATGCAGGTTTTGGTGTTTAAATAGTATAATCTGTGCTCTATCAGCCTGGATCATAGAAGAAATATAAATTTTTCCAGTGTTTGCAGACTGTTGTTCTTGTTCCAGATATCATTATTAAATCCTGCACTTCACAGTTATACACCAGTGTAGCCAGAAAAGGAATTAGTTCCAAATAACCCCATATTTTTGTTAGTTTAGATTTTTTCTAGATTGGACAGACACTCATCAGATATTTAGAATGAGAAAATGACAGGCAAATGAATAAACACAATTTAAAATATAAAGAAATCTCTGACAGAGCTAGAAAAAAAGACCTGAATGCATAATAATCTGATCATATCCTACAGATACAATTCTGTGAGAGTTTTAAGATAATTTTCAAGTCCTGAAACTGTGGTTTTCTGCACAGAAAAGAACTGGTACTCCTCTAAAGAATATAACGGAAATATTTATCAGCTCTGTTGGAGGAGCATAACCTGTTGTTTCCTCTTGTTTTACATTACCAGATTATAAATCCAAATTGCTTATTTTCGTAGTCAAGGTTTTACTCTTTTTTGGAAGTCCCTAAGGAAGGTACTGTTTAGCAAAGGTGGAGTTATGTTGAATGAGGGTGAGTGTTCAGATGACCTCTTATTTTGGAATCAGATAAAATTCTGCAGATTGTTTTGAAAAATGAGATATGTATTTAAATAAATGAATTGGTGTATGTCTCTTACTAGGTACCTAATCTCAGAACCATTTAAAAATTGTATTTGTTCTTAAATTACTTATTTTGATTGTTCTGGTTTTGTTTATGAAAGATGACAGCTTGGGCTCTGAAGACAGTTCGTAATACATGGTCACCACTATTAACTCTTATTGAAGATTAAGATGAAAATCTCAGGATTTGAGTTCTATAAATATGGGTAAACATTATGTGATCAAAATTCATGTCCTCAGTTTAATGTTTTCCTACAGATTCTTTCATGGTTTGTGAATAACCGTACAAGATTTAATTTTGTTTACGATTTTTGTTTTTCTTTGACTTGCTTGTCAAACACCTTGTTCAAAGGCTATTAAAAACAAATGAAAGTTTTTATAAACATGAAATGCTAAAATACATTTCATCCCAACATAACAATATATGTGATTCTACCATGTAAAAGGACAGAGAGATGATGAGGCAGAGAATTAATAGAACAAAAAAGTAACAAAGGGTAGCTGGAAGTTTGTGATTTGCTTTGTTTTGAAACAGATTGATGTTACTTTCTCATCATCTGTGATTAGACCTGTACATATTAAATAAGGAAAACATATCATATTGGATAGCAGGTTTGAAAACAACAGATCAGAATAGTTTATTATTGAAAAATACTTTTAAGACTTATTTTCTTGGCCTATATGAATTCTCTCCATCCATGGTTCTAAATGCTGCCAGGATAAATTTAGCCTTCCTGTAATACAAACATTTGATTCCCACCATAATATAAACTCTTGATACCCTTGAATTTATTACGTAATTTTTTTTTGCTACAACCTTAAGATTTGAGTTCTTTCTACAGTGAATGGTGTCAAAGTAGAACTCTTTTACCACTTTGGTCATAAAGGGTCTTTATGCTGTATCCTTGACCCAAAATTCATTCTGACTCTCTTGTGCTGCATGTTCTTTGCAACAAAGGGTTCAGAATCTGAGTGTACTTACCTCCAGAATAAAACTATTTTTAACCTGTATAGTAGAGTATATTGGCCCCCTTATTTTTATTCCCTGAAAAGAGTAAACTGTCACTTATCAGACAATGGCAATAGTAGATAAGGAATTGAAATAACAGTGTGGCTGCAAAATAACTTTGTGTCCCTGACCTAGACATGGCCTCTGCCTGCACTTTCAGCTTTGGAATGATCTCATCTGAAGTACCAAAGTATGTTAATGCTGCTTTTGCAGCATTAACAGCATCATATAAAAGCAGCATTAGCAGCATGATATAAACCCATTTAGAGAGGATTATGCTACTGTCCTTTCATTTACACAGTTTGGAAACCTTCAGGGAGGAATGCTTAAAATTGAGGTATTATGACTGTGCTCTTAAAAGGTGTTTCTAATTCTCTTAAGTGTACTGTTAGTGTGGAGAATGGACTTTTCTACTCTAATATTGCAAATACATTTTAATTGCAAACATGAAAATGAAAAAAACGTAGGTGCATTAGTAGATAATTACTTCAAGACCTAATCATAAGTTCAGCTGCTTTAGACAATTAAAAATTCTTTCTTAAGCAAAGAATGATTTGAGTTGGAAGGGATCTTAAAGACCATCTAGTTCCAATTCCCTGCCATGGGCAGGGACACCCTCTACTAGATCAGGTTGCTCAGAGTCCCATCTGGCCATCTATCTTTACTGTTTAAGATAATTTTTTAGCATAATTGGCCACATCTGTTACATTTGTATAAATCTGCTCTTTTGTGTATATTTGCAAGTATTCTACACTCTTTTTTGCTTTGGTGGATTTAATGTCATTTTCATATCAATGAAAGTAAATAGCACCTGGCCTGTTCCCCAAGGAGCTGAAAGCAACATCTCTATTTCTGATAGCCAGCACATCACTGATACTGGACATTCTCTGTACTGTTCTGCTTGAATAGGCATTCACCCTCTCCTATAGAATTTTTTTAAACCTATTTTCTTTATTTTTGAATACGTACAGAGTAAAAAGTATCTATTAAAGAAAAAAAAAAAATTATGTACTTATTCACTCACTGTATGCACACTTTTAAAATGTGTGCTTTAAGAGTCTATAATGTTTATAAAGCACAGTGTTTTGTGGTCCACTTGTGCTTAGGTTGGCATGTTCTTCATTAGGAAAGCAAATTCTCTGTTTTTGTTTCTGTAATTCAACAGTATCACAAAATTCAGTTGTTAGCTATCAGTTTGAGGATGTTTGCAGTCTAATTAAAAAGGTGGTGAGTCCACACTTTTTACAGCAGCTTAGTTTGGCTGGTAGTGTAGCAGTTTTCTTCAATAAAATCTCTGTGGGTATCTACAACATGATATCTGTGACCAAGTAGTAAAAGCAGCTGGTAACAGCAAATGGCTCTTATGGAGAAATTCTTAATTCTCAAAACATCTTAATTAAGATTTCATATGCAAAAAAGTTGCTAAATTATCAGTTACATTTTCCAAGAATCTTCCACTGCGATTACTTTCTTGGGATGTAAATGTTGCTACTTGCATTTTTAAACTGGCCCCTGGCAGATACAAAACCCCTTGGAGGTACAGTTGCTCCAGTTAATGGATTGTGCCTCTTCAGCTGGGATGTCAAATCTAGCACCAGTCTGTCCTGTGTAGTTAAACCTAAACTAAATCTCCCCGACACCCCAGGGCACAGTAACCCAACACTGTGGAGGTTAAGTGGCCTGACAATAGCACGACAGCTATTGTCAAAAAGATTTCTCCTCAGAGGTTCCATAAAAAAAATAAATCTCTCTCAATTGTGCAGTGCAGTCCTATGCTCTGCTGGTGTCTCCTTCCACAAGATCACATTCATTTACCACAGACTGCTCTTGAACATCAAAATCGATTTTGCTCAAGTGAAAGAGCAGGGGTGAGTTAACCATCTTCTGATGGCTTGCAGGCAGCCTCAATAAATGTGCTTTTTATCAGAGAATTAGCAGGCTTGTAGCTGAGGGAAAGGGGTGCAGCAGCTCACTCACGTCTCATTGTACCAAGGACTAGCCAAGGATGTGGCTGACAAACATCTGGAGAGGGATTGGGTGCTTCTGGCACCCCGAAGTGGGTGAGGTGGGTGCTAGCCTGGGTGTAGAGAATAAATTGTGGAGTTCCAAACATACATATTTGTATCAAATATGTTTATATTTGATGATATATATGTTTGCTTTCTGCTCACTGAGGAGAGCAACTGAGCCAGCACAGGGAAACAACAGTCGGTTTGCTGTTGTAGGGCTGCAGTAATTCACTACCCTGTCTCTTTTTGCATTTAGGAACACAGAGTGGCCTTAGATAACTTCTCTAAAGACAGTGCTATGACTGAGCTGAGATCAGTCTATCAGTTAGCACTCTGGATTTTGTATTCACTGAAACACTCTGCTGCTTCATTTCACTCTGAATATCTTGTAAATAAGGAAGTATCTCAACTTCAGTCTTTCCCATTAAGCATGAGACACTTCATATTAATGAAACCCCAGTGAAATTATATGAAAGATGGCATTGTCAACTCAGATCGTTAAAAATTACTTGAATAAATACACAGGCATATGCTTAGACTGGCAAGGACTGGAAGATTTTTTTCAGCCCAGATAACACGAGCATAATTGGGGAATAAAAGAAGCAGCCGCAGATGGTGGTAGCAGTGAGAGGCCCAGTGACATGTGCTTCAACTCCAAGTTTGCTACAGGGGAGTTACTGAGGTAGGATAACACACCAGAGCTACTGCCAGAATCTCAGGCTCCAAGAAACATGCTCATTAGCTAATTAGAGCTGCATATTCATAAAGAGAGTGAATTGAATCTGTCCTTCCTATGGGGAGGTGTTCACGAGTTGAAAAACAAAGTGACAAATCCGTGTCTGTCCCAAGAGATCAGTGCCAGAGAGCATCAGGCAAAGATGAGGGAATGGGGACTTCCAAGAGTGAGGCAACCTGTGGTCCTGGCACTGTGTAGGCACTGCCTGGTCAGGGGGAGCAAGAATTACCTGTAATTTATGCCAATTGCCCAGTAGGATAGGAAAATACCAGTGCTTCCCTGGAAGGGAGGGAGGGTGTCACCTGGGTCACAAGGTGGCTGTGTTTGAAACCCTGCCAAGCTGTGGCTGGTCTAAAAGCTGAACTAAGAGTGTCCACAGCAAGATCAGGATTTTTTTCCCCCCTCCTGTTCACACCTTAACATGAAGTGCCTGTGGAGTCATTGGCAACTGAAAAAAATTCAAGCAGCTGATTCCTGGTCAGTGAAGTGGAAAGGATAGCTTGGAGCAGTTTTCACACACTCCTTTTTGAATTGCACTGTCCACTCCTCAGCTACACTTGAGTTTTTATACACATTTTGCCTCATTTCATTAATAAAATAAGTTTTTTTGGTCAGTAACAGTGCCAGTGTTGGAGAGAATTTGGCTGCAGTAGATTGAGAACTTTTATCTTAGTACATGAAAGTCCATCTCCTTTGTCTCAAATGTTACTGTGTTATCCTGAATGTGTTGAAAAAAACCCTCTCTTTTTCATGCTCCTGTTCCCTGAATGTTAGAGGAATAACTCCTCATATACCTGCTGAGGCTGTTTCTATTTCCTCAAAGGGCTTTTTTGTGTTGGTATTTTTGTTAAATGCTGAACTTTTATTTCTGTATTGTCTGTGACAATATAGTTTAACTGTATATTATTTCCGTATTCAGGCTTTAAATAGTTATTTTGCACTCAAAAATCTTTTGCGCGTTTTTGTAAATATCCTTACATTACTAAAGGCTGTGAGGTTTCAGAAACTCTCTTAAAAATCTCCTTGCAAATGTAAAAATATGCACATTCCACACACTAAGATAACTGGAAATCAATTATTAATTGGAACAAGACAATGTCTTCTGTGCAAATGTGAGCTCTTTGAGAATAAATGCAGACAAGGGATAGACACAATGAATGCCTCAAGTGCTTGCATTTTGTGACTAAATATGAAATTTCAGTCTGAGTTTTCCTGATTTATTTATGAACCAAAGGCTCTGTGCACAATTGGTTTTCTGTGCACAAGAGAAGGACCAAGATGGTCTTTTGTTTGTCTTGTAGCTGCCTAATTTAGAGCTCCTATTACCAAGCATGACTTGTTTATGACTATATCAAGTTAGCCATTTAACTCTAATGAGGAGTATTACAGATATCACCAGATCAGCAAATTATAGATGACATTTTAAATTGTTACAAATACTGTGGGAGCCAGGAACGAGGACTTTCTTCCCAAGGTTTTTTTGTACCATTGAGAAAGTGGCTTTAAATTTCTGGGCTGTGTGATATCATGTGATATAGTAATTCTTAGTAATTCCTAGCTTTTGAGGTTATGATATGCCTTGTGCTCACCTTAGCTGACCTCATACATTACAGATAGAAAAAATCTTTCCTTGTTTTGGACATCACTTGTATCTTGCAGGGAATGTCCTCTGAGACATATATATATATAATTTTTGTGGAATTTGTATTATTCTGCTTCTGCTCTAGTGTTGCTCTTAAGTCAGAGGAGCATCTTTGCTGACTCTCTGACCTTTCAGCTTGGAGAAAACCAAGCTCAGAGGAGACATTGATTTGCTCCCTCCACCTTACTCATGAGATACATCCCCAAAAACCATTCTGCTGTTCACATCAACGTGTCAGCACTTCACTTCCCCACTGGGAGTAGATGGTGCTGAATACTCCCATGAGCAGGGATTTCAGCAGCCTGGAGAAAGGATCTCAACTGATCTGGAGGGGAATTCTTTATTTTGGGAAACTGCTACCTTTCTTCTCCTGGGTTCACAATTCAGGGCAGGTGTGATGATGTGCTGAGAGCATTTCATAATTTTTCAGTTTGCATCTCCCTTCAGTGTCCTCAGGATTCTCTGCTGGATGTCCTTTCTTTTTTTTTTTTTTTCTGCTATTTTTCTACTCTTTATAGTGCAGCCCAAAAGGCAGCAGAGCACTGATACCACAGCAGTGTTCTATTGAGTGTAGTCGTTGAACTCCAGATAATCACTTGCTGTCTGCTTCAAGTATGATTTCGATAAATCCTCCTAGGAAATAATCTATAAAATAGCAATGGAAGCTAGTTTTTGATGCTTAATTTTACTTTGCACTAAATCTATCAACACTTGAGATTCATCCTCTGAGAATTACATGTTCAGTGAGTCAGAAATGCTGTTACAGAACTAAAATTAGATATTTCTGTTTCACTTTGTGACTACCAGGATGTTTGCCCTGATGTGTATTGCCCTCTATTCTATTTCTTATACAGAATGTCATACCTAGAAACAATGGGTACTCTTTGTATGGGGGGATGGGAGATAGTCTCTGTTGAAACTGCTGAGTTGGAGTTAAACTGTGGACCAATAAATCTCAGCTGTGGCCTTTTGGGGACACCTATCCTGGTGCAGTAGCTATTGTACAGTGTTGACATTTCTCCTACCATGTTTTTATATTGATTTAATATCATTATTTAGAAAAATGTATGGGAATGATCTGGAATAATGATTACCTTACAAGATGTTCTGCATAAAGCAGGGTTGAAACACAGATTTATCAGGAGAACTGCTGGAACTTCTGCTCATTTGGCACCAGCACCAGTGTAAATGCTGTGACAATGCCCTCGTAAATGTTCCTATCCAGACTGCATCTGCCTATTCTGGCTTGTGAGTCTTTGGCTCATTGTCTGACTGGAAAAATCACAATTAAAAAATTGTTTGATCCAGAACTAAAGTTACTATCGATGCAATGCAAAATTATGATAGTAGTTAGCTTTGAATCAAATGGGATGTTTTACTAAGTCCAAATTATCCTGTTACAGAGGTGACAGAAAAATATATAGCTCAGAAAGAAATCAGTAACTGAACATTTGGAACTGTTATCTCAAAATATTTTCCACAGAAGACTGTCACCAAAAGTTGGAGATATTATAAACCTAATATGTACTATACTTTTCCTGAAAAATCTATGTACATCAAATGTTTATTGAACTTACATGCAACTCTGAGTCATGCTAAACAAGCCCTCTCAGTGAAAAGAAATATGGACATTTAAAACCAACTTATATATATTCAACCAAAAGTACTTTCTTGGTTTGTTGGCTTTTTTTTTTTTTTAAACAATGCTGCTTCAGGGTTTGCTGCATTAGATGCATTTTTCTTCCTTTGGCTTGCTCCTTCTATGGATGAATTCCAAACGAAGAAGTTGTATCTCCTTTCCTAATCGTTCACTTTGTAAAAACGACCTAATGCTGGCAGCAAGTGGAATAAAACCATCAGGACTGGAGGGATGTAAAGCAATTTCTGAATTTTATGGCAATGTTCAGAGCTCAACGGGAAATCTTTGCAATGCAGTTGTCATCTCTGCAGTAGAACAGAACAACTTTTGAGAGCTTGGTGTTTTTCTCCCTGGGGTCCTGATGGGGGATGGATGTGAGGAAACACATCTATAAAGTACTATTAACTTCTTGAAAAGTTGTTCAAAACTGTGAAGGCCAGAGCCAATAGAGCAACATATTGGCTAAGAGGATTCCAGTGTGAAAGACAAATTGAAAGAAATCAGGGAATGTGGCACAAAGGGAAATGAATAAGCACAGCTGTCCCTTATCTCTTTAAAGAGAAAATATATTTTCTTAGTCTTTCATCTTTTAAACTAATTTCAGCTATTAATGTGAAATCAAAGATGAAACTGTCCTTTTTGCAGTAACTGTCTGTAGTCTTCTACTTCTTTCACATATAAAATGATTGAAATAGGAGTGAAGAATCACAAGTATCATAGAGATGCTTTGTCTCATCTAGGATGTTGGGAAATTATGATGTAAAATAAGCTATAGAAAAATAATAGCAATTTTGCTCAGAGAAATCCAGAACTGTAGCTGTTGTTCTCTAGCAGTGCAGTTATCAACTAGCAATTATCAAAATTACTATAAGGCAGTTTAAAATACTACAGATTCTCCTGTTGTTTTATATTGTTGCCTATCTGCAGCTGATAATGCTGTATTACAAGCCCCTGAGAACATGAATATGGTGTGTTCTGTAAGTATTTCCTAAGTCTGAGTAATGCAATTACAAAACCAGAAACTATACCCTGGATTGTAGTTGTAGTTACATGAGACTCTCGTATATAGATAAAAGCTTGTCTAAGATGTAACAGCCAATTTTGATGTGTGTAAGGACTAAGTCTCATCCATTTAAACACGAAATATAAGTCTCTGCCTGTAGTTAGGGATGGGGCACAGGCCAGCCCTGTTCTATGCCCTCAGAGCATCAACCTGCAGGTGTTTAGACAGCAGTTGTGCCTTGACACTGTAAGATATTAAATGCTCCCAATCCCATTGCCTCCTTCAGCTATAAGAGGTGCTCAGTAAATCCCCTAAACAGGAATTACATTTAGCAAAATAAAATTAATTTCCTTCTCTTGTTTTAATTGGCTGAGTTCCTGAATTAGTGGAAGCGTTCAGTATCCATTAAAGATAAACATCAAAAAGCAGCCTAAAGTTTGTATTCAGTCAGCACAGACCCATTTGTGGCTGTAATTTGCAACTTTAGGATTTGCTTGGTTCCCAGCAGCAAATGAAGCTCATAATTGTATTGTGAATGATGGGGAGGTATGGTAATGAAACATCTGGAATATTTAGGACTGGGAGAGCCTGGAGGTAGCCCCAGTCAGTGAGCACAGCTGCAGCAATCCAGAGCTCCTGGGTGGTAAATACTCCTTATCAGTTCTTTGTACAGGTTTAAAGAAACAACATAAAAAAAGAGCTGTTGTTGAAGTTCACAATCCTATTATCAGTTTCACCACATCTCCCTGTTCCAAATACCATCAGGGAATGTGTATACTTACAGAGCAGCACTTGTCTCCTGCTTTCAGGAGAACTGAGACAGCGGTTGTGAAAACTGCCCACGTCAGACAGAGGAAGAGAGAACAGAGATAATGGAAAATGCCACAAGAAAACAGAAGGAGAAGGCTGATGAGATTGTCAGCACTCATGAAGCATGTCATGTCAAAGGTGTTGGACATGATGAAGTGAGATAACAAGCACACACCACGCACTGAAAGTTTCTCTGCTTATATACTCACATATCTACAGCATAATTTGACTATTTTTAAAGCATTTTTCATAGAATAGTTGGGATTGGAAGGGACCTTAAGGACTATCTAATTCCAGCCCTTCTGCCATGAGCCAGCATGCCACCCACTAGCTCAGGTTACCCAGGGTCCCATCCAGTCTGGCCTTCAACACTTGCAAGGATGGGGCATCCACAGCTCCTCTGGGCAGCCAGTGTCTCACCACCCTCTGAGCAAAGAATTTCCAGCACTCCCAAGTCCTTCTCTGCAGGGCTGTTCTCAGTGTTTGTGATCAAAGGCTCAGAGGGAAAAAAACCCAGTTTTCCCATGGACTTTGTCAGTCTAAACTTTCCAAAGAGTTTGCCACAGAACTTTAACAGAGAGTTTGAAAGGCACTGGGAGCAATCAAGAACCTACAAGTGAAGGTCAGCAAATATAGCTGTGTTATAAGGAACTCATCATGGCAGTGCACTTTTATTTTTATTTACAGTTACAGGTAATGATTAAAACCTATGGATTTCAGAATAATTCCACTCAAGTTAGGGCAGTCTCACAGAAGCTGTGAAATTGGAATATCAGCACAGCACCTTGCTCCAACTTAGCAGCTCACACTTGCAACTTGTCCTGTGTGCTTACTTTGGAAGGTGAAATAGAGCTGTCTGGATTTGGACTTGTTCTGTGTGTAGTTGCATCTGCCTCTGTTTCCCTGGTGTGGTCTGTTTTGTAAGAATGTATTTTTAATAAATAATTATTAAAGTGGACAGGTAATTGACATATGCTTGTGCAATTTCTATTTTGTCTCCTAGTCTGTGTGTTGCATTTTTTAGTCTTTCTTATGTTATTTTTAATTGTATTTTTGTATTTTCAGGGAGGTAAATCTCCTGTGTTTGGCAGTCTTATGAGACATATGCAAGTAAATGGAGTCGTGCTCCATCAAGACCTTGTCACAAGGGAGGAGGGATGGTGTTTGTTCACAACCATCCAAGAATTACAATGGTTAAAAGTGCCTTTGCAAGTTCTCCTATCGGTTCATTCTCAATAGAAGCTTTGCTGTGATTTGCTAAAGCTCAACAACATCCTGTGCCCAGTCTTCGGCAGTTTCTGGACTACAAATGAACCTGAACTTCCACTTTGAGAAAGTTGAAATTGGTACTAAACAGTGAAAACTGATTTTCCTAAACTCCAGAGCTATATAGCACAAATATGGCCTGCAGTAATCTTATAGCTCTTCATCTCCATGCACTGCACGTGGTGAGAAAATATTGTCTCCAGCTGCTGCCTGCAAAAGACTTTCTATTCTGAGGCATAACATTTCTCTGTAGGGATACATTAGCTGAATTTATATATATAGCTTGTCAGAAGTCATAATCTAGAGAATTAAGCTTTTAAACATTTGTGAACTACCTTGTATAATGAACTTCTTATTCTGCTTAAATTATTGAAAAGACTCAGTGAAGTGAGACACTTAATTTTTGTAGAGAGAAATCTTTTATAAAGACCAGTTGGAGAGAAAATTCAGCATCTGCAGAAACACGAATATCAGAGTTTCAAAGCTTCTAACTATTGCATTACTGTGTTTCAACAACATGCACACATTTGCAATAAATCACATTATCCATCATGCTTTCCTAAATGTACACAAGGATGTAAATATGTATGAAAAGTGTAACTGAAAATTTCTATTATTTGCAAAATTCTGCAGGATTCATGCTTCCATGCTATTTTACCCATTGCACATGTAAATACCAAATAGAGACAAGTCACACAGGGCAACCTCTCTTGAGACTACAGGTCTACCACCTCAAATGTAGCAGTAAAAATTCCAATAAAAACTGGAATTGAATTATTAACTTCTAGAGCCCTAAATCAGCCTTAAAAGTAGTGTGTGGAGGTTTAGTCTCTGCAATCCTCCTCTTACAGTAGATTTCCAGCTCCCAGCGTGCAGTCTGGCAGCAGTAAATGCACTGTGGCTGGGAGCAGCTGTTCATGATGGTATCCAGCAGCTGAAAAAAACCCCACTGAGAATGCCAAAAAACAAAGTTTTAAAATCTACTTTAGAAACGTCCCTCCACCCCTCCTTCCCTGAAAGGACAATTTAGTCACAAAAGTTAAAGTTAATTTTGGATGAAAAAGGCATAAGTTAAAATGTAGAGAGTTTTCTGCTTGTTTTGGGATTGGTTTCCCCATCTCCTCCCCCTTTTTTCTCCTATCTACATCTTTGCACCTTCTGAAACTAATCAGATGCCTTGGCACACCAGATTGTGTGGCTCCTCAGCCTTACATATGTTATAGATTCAGGATCCTCTCTCTGAGAGGCTGGAGTATGATGGGATGTCTCCTGTGAGTCTGCCACACCTGGAAGGCCAGGTGCATCCTTCCGATTCTGTCCTGGCAATTTTTCAATATGCCTTTCTTGGAGCTGGTAGCTCTCAGGTGTCAGATATATCTTTGTCAGATAAGTGTACTTGTGCTTTTATTGCAGTGTCTTTTAGACCAGTTTGGAGTGCTTGTGATTCTATATCCTCCTCTTGGAAAATGTAGGTGGACTTTGACATTCTTATGGAAGCCAGAATTGTTGATGGATGGGTTGAAGCCACAGTTTCTTGTGGGTATATGCAGTCCCTGTGTTCATGAGTGACACTGAAAGACAACTGAGTGCTGTCCCCAAGCCACCCTGGCACTGTTACCACTGCCCAGTGTGGATTCTGGGAATGGCTGCAGCCTTGTCTTCTCTATCCCCTTCCTGGGAGGTGAGTTGGGAACACTCCAGGTACTAGTGCAAGCAAGAGGAGCACAAATAATCTGTTTATTTTTACTGTCCTCTGGTCTAAACCCACTTTATGTAACTCTTATCTGCCTGTTAACACTGTGGTCAGGCACTGTGGTCAGTGGAAGTAAGGGGCACCACAGCATGGGGCTGGAATTGAGTCCTTGAGAGAACTCCTTACAAGATTATTGGCTCCTCTGACCTCCTCAAGAGCTTTCTCCAAAGGACTTACTAAATCTGCTTTGCCATAGGGAGCTCTTTGGTGCCCAGATACATGTAAAGAGTTTCATCATTTCCAAAGTGTTGTGTTTGGTGTGGATCCACAGGACACACAGCTGAAGAGGTGGCCCAGAGAGCTCTGTCAGGGTGCAGCTTTCCACTGAGAGGGTTTAAAACCAATATTGCTGCTGGTGTCATACCTATGCTTTGTACAAAATCTTCTGGTGGTTAACTCAAGTGCTGTACTCTGAACCTAATCTCTCTTTTGAGTCTGATTTAATTTATTTGCACTAGAAGTGATGGATGACCTTTACCAGATCTGTACCTGACTATACCTGGGATTGGATCTTTGCATTTTGCTTATTGGTTTCATAGTATTTAATTGAAAATGTGTCAGGGTATGTTCTTAGCTATTGCAAAATTGTTACAGTAAATGATGGATCTACGAATTTTTAAAAATCGTCTTGTCCATTTCTTTTTATTTTGGCTTGGCTGTATTTCTGTCATAAAAATAATTTTTAAATGGTATTTTTTAAATAGAGCACTAATGAAATCTGCAGGCAGCGTCAGAAAGTCCATTGATCTCTTGTCAGTGGGTCCCACAATACTGGCTGATTATAATTTTCTTTTTATGTCAGAGAATGTATTTCAGTGGAAGCACTCCAAACTTTAACTTGAGAGTTTTAATTAAATGTCATTTGCATTTGGCTGCTGCTGTCTGTGTGGGGAAGAGTGGGATGACACAGCTTCTTCCTTTAGCTGTGCTGTGGTGTTGCTGAATGAAGCTTCCCTCTTGCCTGCTGTAGGAAGGAAGACAAAGCAAAATACTTGTTCTTTTATTGTCATTCCTTTATTGTCATTCTTTTATTGTTCATTCCTGCTGTCAGTGGGGTACGTGGGACTTGCATCATGTGAGAGGCAGGAAATCATTCATATTTAGGAAGAGTACTGTTAACACTTATCCCAGGAGTGAGTGCATTTCCCAGATAAAGCCTATGATTAGATCAGTCCCCAGATATCAAAAATACAAAGGTTGTCAATGCCTTTTTGCACTTGTCATAGGTTCAATTAATTTCTATGTCCTGTAAGTGATATTATCATATGTGACTCTGTATAAGATTATCTCCTGCAGATTTATAGATTCTTTGTATGACATAAATACAAATACCTTCTTTGGTGGAGCTAAAGGACTTGCACCAGGTGATCTCCAGAGCCCTTTCCAAACTACATTATTCTATTATTCTATTCCCTTATCTTGAATTTAATCTTTGTTTCCTTTGAAATGAAGAACTTTTATACTTTAATAGTAGGCTCAAGGTGAAGGGAGCACAGCCACCCATGGTGTGAGTCATTCAGTAGCTGGGTGAGAACTGAGGGACAGTGTTTACCAAGTGTTTCCCAAGTTGCCCAAGGTTCCTGTTCTGCAGATGCCATCTGGCAAATTGCTTTCTTACAAACAGTGGAGTATTTAATCTGCAGTGTGTCATATAAAGTACCTACTGTGTGATAATCCTGGAGACACTTGCTGCAGCACACTGGGTCCTGACTCAGGGAAAAGCAGCTGTGAAGGAATGTGAATGAGCTGGGAATTTGAAAACACTCAAAATGATAGAGTGAATAATTACTTATCTGAAAGGGAAGGGTATGAAACCCCATCACTGTTACTGAAGTCGGATGCAAAAACCGAGTCTGTTCAGCCCAGGGAGGTGCCAGTCCCAGCAGGATGTCAGGGTTTCCTCTCTTCTTGCTCACCCTCCTGCTCTGGCCAGGGCCCTTTGAGCCCAGAGCAGGAAGGGGTTTCCCAGGAGCAGCCCTCTAGGAATGCTGTGATTGCAGATGGCAGCGGCACCGCTGCACCAGCTCCTCTTCCCCTCTCTGTCACTTTGATTAATTTTTGCAAGGATGTTCTCCAGCCTCAAAGCTGATGATTTAAGATTAGCCTGGGTCAAAGAAACAAAATCTCTGATACATTTTAAGATTGATGGATAGGAGCAGTCCTCTGGTGCAGATAATTCAGTGGCTCATTAGGGCATTTCCAGAGGAAAGAAATGTTGCATTCTGTCTTTGTTATACAAGGCAATGATTTTTAAAATTACAAATTGTTTTTTCCAGTATGAAGAGAAAATTACTGTGTTTAATAGTTGCTTTCCACTGATAATCTCATTAAAAGAGGGATATCACCCTCTAAAGGGTAAAAAATGTCAGAATAATGAGGAATGTGCTGAACAGACAATGGGAGCTTTTTGCTGGCAAGGTGCTAACTGGTGAAAATGTAAATGCCTGACCTTTAGATTTCTGTTGGGAGTTTTGAATGTGAGTCGTTGTTTTGAAAAGTGAAATTGTTACATGATTTTTTATGGAATTGATGGACTATAATGGCTGTAGAAACAAAGGCATGAAATCTGTGAAAAAAAGGTGGAAAATTAGGCTGCTGAAGAAATACATTTGGTTTTTATGTTTTGTCAGAAGACTATAAACGAGAAATAATCATAAGTGGTATTGGTCCCTCTCCAATAATTTAATTTTACTGATCTTTCAAAAGCTATATTAAAGCTTCAGTTGTTATCCACCATTAGAAACATTTAAAAGTGCAGGTAAACTCTGAATTCTTCCTCTGAAATAACTGAACCCTACAGAATTGCTAAGTATGTTCAGGAGGATGATTCTACTAAAGAATATTGTCTCCTAGGAGATAATGATCATCTTCATTGTCACGCTTCTAGAAAATTCTCAGTACCTTACAGAATCACTGAGCTAAAAAATTAATTTCTGTTGCTTGTATGAGAACAATAATTTCTCCAGACTCACTGTTTTCAAGTAGCCCTTTGAGTACTGATGTCTACATCAATTTGATTTTTTCACATGTAAAATTCTAACAAGAAAAATGGCCACATGCTTCCAGTTGTTGATTTTCATCTCTTCTTGTGTTGTAATTGATTTAGACCATAAATTCTTCATGTTGGTGCACATCATTTGGTGTAAGTTATCACAGAAATACTGTAACAGATCCCTGCTCACCAAATTTTCTTGCTGTTACATCCAGTTCCTGTGTACCTGGAGCAGCCAGGCTCTGTCTCTTCTCCTAAGGATCATGTTCTTTCCACTCATATTAACAGTGAAAAAGGCACTGGCCCCTCTTTGCATCCTAGCTTGAAATCCATGATGAGGCATAACATAAAACTAACCAAATCTCAATGTTAGGCTGCAAATTTTGGATAATCTTCTGACTTAGTAGTGTGTCATTCACATAACCATTGAGGTAAAACAAATCTTCAAATAAAAAAAGCATATCTAAAAGGCTAACAGCTTGAGTGTAAACCTTGTCCTCCAGTGAGTATTTAATAAAAATAATGAATCATAACCTACTTTATAAAGGGTGCTAGAGATGGGTTGGGTATTCAGTCTGTCCTTCTTGAGAAATCATGTGTGACCAGCTCTTCACTCTCAATTCCAGACTTTTTATTCAGAATTACTGAATGGATTCTCATATAAACGTATTTTAGGCTACTGAAGAATTACAAATGTGATTCCAATATTCAGCTCCTGTGTGGTTTGTTGCTTTCAGGATGTGGTGTTGGCTCTCTCTGTTTCGTGGTTGGATGAATGCAATTCTAGCAAAGCCTCAAGAAATATTATCAGAGCTATAAACATTTTTTAAAAGCTGATAGAGGAAGGCTGGCTGAGTAAGGGATCTTTACATATTCCATTCTGGGTTTCCTGAGCTGAACTTTGCCAGAAGCATTGTTACAAGGAGAAAATATCCTGTAAAATATTTAATGTGGTGAAATTCAAAGCATATGTATGCGTATGCATTTCTGTGTCAGGACTTAAGCCTCAGGCATTGAGGACATTTCTTCAAGCCCTTCTGTAAAATCCATTAAGCATTAGCCTCTGCTAATCATCACCAAGTTTTGGAAGCTAAAGGTGATAAAATATGAAGGAGAAAAGAGTTTGCCAAGCAAATAAACTTAACTCTGTGGACATAACTCACATTCTGGTGTCACAGACATTGGTGCTGTTCTGGAATTGTGCTGTCTGTGCTCAGACACTTTGTGTTCAACATTGCTTTGTTTTGTCTTGGGACAAAACAGAGAGAGTAGCGAAATGATATTTAATAGGATTCAATACGGTTGATGATGCCAAAAGCTGAGAGGAAGAGATTTGTTAGGATGTACTTGGTGAAATTTATAATTTACTGTGAGAAACTAATTCTCTTTGCCTGTGTATGCTATTAATCTCTCCTTGAATTTATCTACTTGAATTTATCTTGAATTTATTTGAAAGTTTATGAAATAATTTGTTTACTGACTTGATTAATGCAAATTTCTACTGAGCTTTCAAGTTTTTTCTTCCCTAAACTGGTGCAGTACTTAAAGGGTGAGTAGGGCTCAGGCTTGGTGCAGTTGTTTGCATATGAACACATGGATTCTTTTAATTAAAAAAAAGACCTTTTTTTTTTTTTAATTAATTTCCAAGGATGGGGATTTTTTTCCCACCTACTTATAACATTTTTGAGTATTTGCCACTATCCAATCTGTAAAAGACTGAAATTTTATTGAAACAGAATATTCTGGACATATGATCTTTCCTTGAAGGATTTCAGGGTTGCTATTGTACACACAACCAGCTTGTGCAGAATTCTTCTAAAACCAGTTATATTGGAAATCAGATATAGATTTTTTTTTTGGAAGAAACTTACAAGAAAATAATACATGTTTCTTCAATTCTTCCTGCATTTTTCCTACCAAAGGTACTGAACTTCCATAAACTCATTATGAGGGAATTGCTGTATTAAATACTGAAATTTAGCAGTCTCTGAAATGTGATTTAGGTCCTGGATTGCATTACAAGTGTTACTAGGTGGGAAGACATTCAAACAACTTCTTAGCAAATTACTAGAAAACTTCTCCATCTTTTTCCTTTGAAAGCTTTACGTCAGAGAAGCTTTTGAGTTGCAGCTGCCTTAAAATTTTGAAAATTTTGAGAAAAATGTGTGAGCAAGTGTTTCTGTTGGTTTAAATATGAGTGTTGATTGACTCCCCGTGCAGCTTTCAGGTGTGTGTGTGTTTCCATTTGCATGTGCAATGTCAGAAGCACTCATGCTTTGGTAGGCAAAATGAGATCCAGGTAACCCCACAAAACCAGGCTGCACCATCCCCATCGAGATGACAAACTTATTTGCAGATGCTTCATGAAGCAATGCATTTTTTATTACCTTCTGCTTTTATAGACCTTTTTATGTTCTTCCTGTTTTTCTGCTGAGAAAATGATGTTATTCCAAGACCTGCCATCTTCCTGAAGACTATTCAGCCAATATTATATGACTTGAAATAGAACTGGAAACTAATAGTGCTGCCCAAGATGCAGAAACAGTTTTCTGAGAAATTTAGCAGACACAGGGCACACTGTATTCAAAGATAAACCTTCACTACAGATGACCTGTATGGTTCTGCTTCAGAAACGCAGCCACCAAGCAAATGAGCAAATAAGATTGTGAGAGAAGGCCTAGACATAAAGCTGCTTAGTAAGTATGATTTATTGCAGTACTTTGTTTCTCAGATTTGAATGATGTTTTTAATTTTATGTGTTTTATGCAACACCACTCACACATTTTTGTTTGAATAAATCTGGATAAACCCTAGGGAGATTTTTATTGCTTCTAAAGATGTTTTATGAGTGAGGTTATTCTTGTGATCACCTTTCTGTTACTTGTGGTTATCACTGCAGTATGTGAATGCTTCACAAATATTTATCTTTGCATTCCCTCACCAGATGTGCCTGGCCCCTGACAAGGACAGCATTAACCCTGCCTGTTTCAGTATATGAATGCTGTCTCTGGAAGTCATCCTACCTGGGCATTGGAAATCACACAAACTGAATTTTAATGCTCTGGCCTGCACTATCTAACACCTCTGAAATCCAGTGCTGCCTGTTCAAACACAGATTCCTGAATTCACAGCATAGCCAAGAGGCAGAGACACCCTGTACAAAGACATCAAGATAAATATTTAAGTCTTTAGAAGCCTGGAATAGTAGCATGATTATGAAATGCTGAGTAGCAGCAACCTGAGTTGACCAAAGCTGTCAGAATCCTCAGCATTATTTAGTGCGTTGCAAAACATTTATGTTATTTCTTCTGCTCCTATTTAATATATTTTAATATTTAATATATATTGTTACTACTGGAATAACTCCACTGGCAACATCTTGCAATTTATACCCCTTTCCTTACTGACAGGTGAATGCAAAAAATAGGGGAGATCTTTTGATACTTTGGGCATCGACATTTCTGCCGGAGGGGGAAATACAGAGTATTCTAGAATTGGCCATGCAGAAATGTTTAAATACTGGAGGGTTTGACCGTCCTTGAACTTATAAATAGTTATGGAAAGCATTTTATTATCATATTTTTAGTATCTAAAAACAGGGAAGAAACAAGTTCCTATAGAGGTACTGTCTTCCTTGCAAGTGCAAAATGAAATCCTTTTATGCTGTGACTGAGCATATCATCCCAAATAATTTAAAGTTACTGATTGATTTTCTCTAGCTTCCTGTAGGGTTTTTGGTTTAATAAAGAGTTTAAGCAGTGAAATGCAGAGTGACTGATTTTTGCCTGTGATTAATCTCAAATATGACAGTTGAGGGATACTTCTGGCTTTTTTCCCCCATATTTTTTTCCACAAAAACCTTTCATTTATTCATAGCTGCCTCATAAATGACTACACAGATGACTAGATGCTGTTTTTAATACTCCTTCTTTCACAGTGTGGCCAATAAATCCACTGGTAATTACAGGGAGCTTCCTTTATGACTGTTTCTAAAACAATTCTATCGACAGCTGTTCCTCCACGCAGTGACACCTATTGACAATAATCCATTTGGAGTGCACACCTTCAGTGCCATCCACAAGGGTGTGAAGAGACAGGGCAGTGCACGCCCTGTTGTGCAGGTACAGGCTGAGGAACACAGGGATTGATTTCCTAAGGGTCAAGAAAGTATATGGCAAAGCAGGGCTTTGAATATTTTTCTCCAGCTCATAAGCTCACTTTCTAAACAATGAATTGTTCTTGCTCTCCTGGGCGGGAACTGTTTGTAAATAATTTTCACTTTTAGACGTGTGTGTGTTTGGAGTTGGAACCTTTGAGGGAATTTAAGCCTAACAACTGTGACATTGCTTTTGTTAACTGCATTTCTAAGTCTCTCTAGATATCAGCCGTGGATTTTCCTTCTTTGTGAATTTTCCCTCTCTCTGAGCCACAGCTAGAAAACCACTGGTGTGTACTAAGAAGTAAAGATGGTATTTTTGTCTCTGTTTTGTATTTTACTACTGCTACCTGGATGGCTCTGTAGTCTCTTGGACATCCTGGATCATTGTCCCTGGCTCGTGTGTTCCTTTGCAATAAATGGTTACTTAAACCCTTACCTTTACAACCCTTAAGGTAAAATTTAATTCCTTTATAGCTTTTTATCCAAATATGACCACTACAGCATGGCAAGAAATGAGATGAGGTCTTCTCCAGTAAATGGGCTATCTTTGAGAGTAACTATCTGCCATCTGATCAGAAAGCACACTGCTTCCTGTACCTTCACACTTACTCATCTTTGCAGAATCAACCCACTGAAAACTGACAGTAGAATTTTGGGGAGTTTTAATTAGAAAAAACTATCTTAGGATCTACTAAGATTGCATAATCTGGAGGTGTACAACAGTCGCCTGTCTTGCACACAAGAATTCTCACCCAGTTGACCTCTTTAAAGTCTGTCCTTCACTTACTTGTTTTTTGTACTCTCAGAGGTCTTGTTTGGGCTGACCTTCCTATCTGGAACCACATGAACTCAGCACCAAGTGAAAAACCAAGCAAGTGTCTCCCACTTTTCTGCTCACCTTCCTCTGATTGCTCCTTCTGTCACTCTCCTACTCCAGCTTGTAGCAGACTTGTGAACCAGACATGGGGCAGGAGGGCAGAGCTGGAGAAAATCAGCAGCAAGGAGATGTCCAAAGATAAAGTACAAACATCATTTCAATCAAACCAAACCTGTCTATTTCTTGTAACAAGAATGGATATATATAATCTGCATAACCTTCATGTATCTTCAGTCATTTCCTCACAATTTAATTCTGAGAGGAATGATGTTTAAATCAGTGTGATTAGGTTCAGCTCCTGGCTCTGTGACAATCTTTTTGTGAAACTTTGCCCAGATTTTTATTGTTCCCATTTATCACCACTAAATGGACAGTGGTAGATATTTGCTCATTTAAAAAGTAAGAACAAAAATTTCAAAAGTGGCAGACTTTTTGGCAGTTGACATTTCATTTAAAACACAATTCCCGTTAGATTTTCCCCACGATTTTGGTTACCAAAAGATGCAGATAAGGATGTTATGATATTTTAAAAGTTATTTACAAAGATTAGATTGCTGATCCTAAAGAAAGTTGGGAAGATAGTTGTTTGGTCATCCTGTGAGTACTGCAAAGCCTCATCTTTAGCACTTAATGAAGTGGGACTAAGGCCCAGACAAAAATAAATTGCTTGAGCTGTAGGAAAACACTCCATGTCTGCTCATCTACCCCAGGGATCAATACTGGATAAACACTGTTAAACATCTCCATTAATGACCTGCTCGATGGGACACAGTGAGCCCAGCAGGGTTGCAGACAGTAAATTTGGAGTGGCTGGGTCACCAAATGGTTGTGCTGCTGTTTAGAGGGATCCCAAGAGGCTGGAAAAAATGGGCTCCTGAGCTCCACAAAGCAAAGTCCTGGACCTGGTGAGGAATAACCCCCTGCACCAGTACACACCATGGGGTGTCTGGCTAGAAAGGAGCTTGGCAGAAAACGGACTGGGTATCCCTGGTGGGCACCAAATTTAGTCCAGCAAAGGGCAGTGAGGATGATGAAGAGAACTGGAGAATCTTAGATATGAGGGATGGTTGGAGAGAGAACCAGAACAGTTTGCCTAGAGAGGCTGTGGACTCTCCATCCTTGGAGATATTCAAAATCCCAATGGACACCATCCTTGGCAACGTGCTTTAGTTAACTCTTCTCATAGCACAGATCTACATAATCTCTAGAGGTTCCTCCAAAATCAACACTTACATGATCCTGTGGAACTGGTGAAGAATGGCTGAAGTAACTGGGGTTGTTTTCTTTTTTGTGCAGTCTAGGAGAATAAATCCTTGTGGCCTGGTGCATTAACTCATAATAATTCCATGTGTCTAAGCTCACAGTGTCCTTAATTGTACTGTTAATTTTGACAAATTTATTTAAAGTCTTTGATGTGAGAACGTGTTTTTTATTTGTGGGGAATATGGTTCTGAACCCTCCCTGAACCATTTATTGACACTTCCTCACAAACTGTCAGATCTTACTGTGATGAGCAAGTTCAAATCTTCATGTACTCTCACATTTATTTTGAAAATATACATGTTAGCTTTGACAAGTTTAAGCTTCTATTTTTTTTATATACAGTGTTAGCATATTTGTGTGTGAAGAGTGGTAGACATGCAGAGCTCAATGTGTGTGACCTCTGGGGCACTCTGCTTTGGCAGGATGCTTCTCCCTGTTGGAATACTTAATCCAGCTATGTTTGCAAAGCCAGTTGAGAGGCTTGGATGGAAGGTGAAACAAAGGTGCAAAGTATCACAGTTATATGATATTTACTCTCAGGCTAAAGGGCTCTGAACAGGAGAACCCAAGGGATCTTTTTTATGACAAAAGTAACATTTCATTCCAGGGTTTCTGCTAAGCTCACACATCTCATATCTGAGCACTTTGCAGGCCTTGCTGGTATAATTGCATCTGCAGGTGATAAAAAGAAACAACTTTTCCTGCTGAGAATATCACTAACAGATGCTGAATTCACAGTAGATTAGAATATACTGAGCCTTTGCAGTTTTTACCAAAGAGGACATGAAATTGTTGAGACTACACACTGTTATATTGGAGAAGTGTTTTATCTAACCACCCTGTGAAGAGAATTTACTAACACCTAATATGAAGTTTCAGATCTGAAAATTATAAAAGCTAAAACCCTAGGCATCATTAGCATAGCAAGAATACATATTTTCCACAGTTGTGAGGTTTATTCTCCTAAGTCTGTTGAAGTCTACATACTGAAATATATCCACTCTGCTGAGAAAAAAATTCATATATACAATACACCAAACTTTCTAATTTACATTAATTTTCAGTCAAATGATTATTCATATGAATTCTCCTAATGCATACAGTGCAAAGTTTGGTCATACAGGATTCTCCATGAGGATTTAGCTTGGAGAAGTTGAAACTGAGAGAACAGTTTGGCCACAAAAGAGAAAACTTTGTACTTCCAATCCTAATTAAAGCTGTCTGTTGATGTCAGATTCAAATGCTGCTTTTTCGATTCACATTAGGGCTAGTTATTGATTTCAGCACAAGGAAAGAGCAGAACAGCAAAGGCAGTATTAAAGGAGATGTCTGCTGCACACGTGCATGTGTCTGGTTAGGACTTGAACAGGGTAGGGGTTGGAAACTTTGGATCTTGGTACCATGTGCAGGGTCAGAAAAGCACACATTGAAAGCTGAAAGTCAGTGGGTGATTATGATGAGACACTAAAGGCTGAAAAATGTTTAAGGAGAAATACCCCAAAGCCACACTAATTTATCTGTGCCTGTACTAATAGAAACTGTTCTACATATTACATACAAATCTCCACATTCATGTTTCCTGTAATACAATAAATCTGATACAGCTTTAATTTGCATTCCTGTCCCTTTCAACAAGTGCTGCCTTGCTTTATGTACCCATCACAAGAAAGAGGTGAGAACTTAAAAGACTGTTCTACATTAAAGCCCAGTATAAATTAATTTGCTCTAAGACACCACCAGTCACCTGCTTCTGCTTCCTGCAGGTTTCATTAAGAAGCAGATCCCTCTTTGGAATGCAGATTTGGTAACAGCTAATTAGTTTATGTAGCTAATCTTTTAAACAGTCTTTCAGGTTATGAAGATAAACTAAACAGGATGAATAGAAAAAAACATCTACAGCTCACTGATAATAATCAATCCCTAGACATTTTCCCAGTGTACATTTAATGTACATTGAGACATCTTTCAAAGCCTAATATTGGAACAGCTGAGAGAAGCTGCAGAAAAGCCTTGAATAAGGATTCACATCTGACTGCTTTGGACTTAAGTACAGAAAGGCTGCTTACTGTAAGATGCTTTTCAGTGTTGGAATTGGGGGCTAGGGGAGATCAGTGGGAAAGAATGATCCAGGCAATTCTAGGGAGGGAAGAAGTAACCTGATTCATTTGTCCTGTTGTGTCATGGCAAGAATGAATGCTGCATTCATCTTTGTGAAGGCAATTTTCAGCTGAGTGAGATGTGGATATGGAAAAGCACATTTAGAGTAAAAAATATCAGAACAGGTTTTTCCAGCTTGCTGTTAGATTTATGTGGCATCAGTCGGGTCTCAGTGAACATTCTCAATATCAAAATATATACTTCTTTAGTAACTCTCTCTTCAGTCACTAAATTTAAAGGTAATTCCACTCTTGGTTTTAAAAGAAAACAAGTTCTGTTTTTTCAGTGTGCTTTATTTGTAGTTCCAAGTGAAGCAAAATCAAATCAGCTTAAACATAGCTCTTTTTTTTTTTTAAACCTATGAGCAAACAAATAAACAATTCTTCTTTATATGTGCTCAAGTACTCTAGGAGTATGTTTGTGGTTCCCTTTGCACACACAAGTATTTTCAATCTGAGAAATTTTATACTTTCACATTCCTGAACTAGTCCTACTTGCAGGCCTATATCTTCTGAAAATTTGCTCTCTGACAAGAACATTGCAGATTTAGATTCAGTGTTGTCCTAATGTGGCACTGAAAGTCAAGAATTTCTGAATTCTTTAGGAATACGAACTAACTCATTAAAAATAATGAGATAGTAAAAATAAAACTGTCAATTATTCTGCCTGCTTTGTGACTTGTTAAGTCTACATTTTAAAGTTCCTCTCCACAACCAAGAAAAGCTAAACATATTTTTCCAAAATCAAAAGATATGCGACTCTAGAGGCCGGCTGTTTTAGAAAGAACAGAATGAGACCAAAAAGCAAATTGGTGAAAATGAAAAAGGATGCAATAACATTAAAAATTAAATGTATGGAAGAAAGCTCCTTTGTGTGGTACACAGTAGTGGATGGAAGTCAGCTGGCATTCACTGTATGTGGATATTTTGTTTATTAAGCCAGGAGCACGTGTACAGGAAGGGGACAACTGATGCAGATGAGGAAGTGGCAGTTGTGTGTAAAAATGTGCATTCAATTTGTGCTTTATTGAATGCTGTCAGTAAATGGCTTGGTGAATGGCAAAGCATCTGTCTTTTTTAACATAATTAAATTCTCACTGATTTGCATCTCAGATTTGTTCTCTTGATAATAAGCTGTTCTGCGGATGTGACATCATCCATTGAAACTGCTTGGAACATTGCACAATTATTAATATATTATCACTAAATTGATAGTGAATGGTTTTCCAAGTCATAAAACGAAGGACCAGATTATTTCACAATAAAAAGGATGTAAAATAGCTAATTACTTGGACTGAATTGCCTAAATGATTTTGTTCTGCACTTTGTGTGTTAAACTCTGACAAATGAGGGCAATTAATACAGTACTAAAGTCCAGAGTGTGCACCTTACAGCACATAGTGCTAAGAGAAGTTAATTATTCTCCTTGGTACAGTTGTTTTTGACAGTCAGTCTCAGGTATGAGGGCCCACCTGTTTGCATTTCAGACAAGATTCCAATAATAAATAAGTTACCATGATTTTATTGTGTCTGCACTGGCCCATGTGTGTTGGATGTGTGGGACATCCATAAGTTGTTTGTGCTGCAGAGCTCAGGAGTGCTGTGAGATGTTCCTTGTTTCATGGCTTTGCAGCAAGACAGTCCATATCCCTTAAACTTTACAGTCTCCAAAAGAGATTGGTCATTTTTCAAATTTATTAAATATAAATTATATATTGTATACATGTCCTCTTCTACGCACCACCTTTCTTTTGCTGTGACAATTTCCTTTAGGTGGGAGGATTTCAGATAGAAAATTTCTACTCTAGACATGTAAGTTCTAATTTTAATTTGTCTAAACAAATGCTGTTTTGCCCAAAGAGGTTCAGAATGAGGTAAAGGTTCTTTGTTTGTTTCAGAGGGTTTGGGGTTTTTTTGTGGAAAAAGGAGGTCCCACACTAAAATTAATTATTTTGCAGTTTCTCGATTACCTAGGTTTTACTTCTGGACATTCCCATCTTGATAGGCCTCAATCTGCATCTGTAAAATTAATGAATAAATGTTCTTGTGTCTCTTTTGCCTTCCTGGTTTAATCTGGGAGGCCTTTTGGGAACATATCATGTTCACACAACATCCTTCTATTTCACCCAGGAGTGCCATCCTGTAACCCATTCTTTCCATTTTCCAAAATTATTTCATCTTCCTCACTCCAACAGAGTGCTCACATACCAAACTGTAGGATACCCTGGCGTAGTAGAAGCCATTCTTACAACCTTTTTATTGAAGCAACTATAATTTGTATGGAATGAATGTTTTTCAGTGGACTGTAGAAAGCCCTGTTTATGAATATACAGAAAACCTAGTGGGAGAAAAACTAAAAAGAAAATACCTTGAGTTTCAGACCCTTGCTTTACTGAACATTTCATTTTTTATTTTCAAATAATCAGCAAAAGAAAGACTAAAACTCAGGTGTTTTTCTTTCCAGTGTAACTACTTTGGGTTATATCCAAGTTTGCTTTTATCCTTCTTCTGACTGGTGCTATGAATATTTAATCAACTCCATGCACAGTGGAGCAGATTCGGCAGGAAGGAATGAAAATTCCATTAATACAGCAGATTGTCCTACATCTGCTGGCTTGGGGACACCTTGAAGGTGGCAGATGTTGTTGTGGATTCCACAGACACCCTCGGGAAGAGGGATCCTCTCTTCTGGAGCCTGAAGTGCTGGGGAGGGCACTGCTGCTCCTCTGCTTTCTGCAGCTTGGGAGGGGCACTTGGGCCAGCTCAGTTTAACAGCAAATGTTGGGTATTGGATTCCCAGGAAGGGAGTCTGGAGAAATCTTTCCTCTGTCTCAGTTAAAAGCCAAACCTGCCTTTTCTGAGCAGTGCATTTCCCGAGCAGCTCCAGCTCTGAATGACTGTGAATGGTGATTTCAGGCATTCACCTCAGGTGTCTGGGACACAGCTTGAGCTGAGGATTTCAGGACACAATACAGCACTTCTGTGTTAGGTGATGCCATGTTCAGCAACACTGTGCCTCTGCTCCTCCTCTCTTCCTGCCCTGACCAGGTGCTTCATGGAAAGATTAGAATCCTAATGAGCAAGGGTGTTCCAAAGAGTTCATCTTTTCCCTCCTTTCCCCCCCCTCCCCCGCTTAAAGCATTATTTTATCCACAACAATTTTCAAAATATTCACAACAATAAAATAAAATGGTTGCTCAGATTATCAAAATCACTGCCAATAGTACATGGAGCAAACAAGCTGTGCTTTTAATGATGCAGTTTGAAAAGCACATGTCAAAACACAAATGAAATGGCTTACTAAAGATCACAGCAGCTAGGGTAGCAGAGCACAGTACTGTTGGATGAAAGGCTGTAAATAAAGAGTTCTGGCTTCTGTCTTCCTTGTTAACAGCACTTCACATGACCTTCTGCAGTACTTGAGCTGCACAGCCACAGCAACACTTGCAGGTACAGTAAAGAACTATTTTGGTCCTGTTTTATAGAGGAGATAATTAAAAGCAAAGAGAAGTAAAAGTACAAAAGGAGAGGATGTACAGAAATATCCTTTTTTTCTTTTAGCTCAGAGGCAAACTCTAAATCCATCCCATTAATCCCACTACGTGTATGACAACAAGGGCAGAGAAGAGCTGGGATGTGTGGCCATTCCCATTTCTGGGTTTTATAGTAAACCCAGATAAGACCAGACCTATCTGAGCTAAGTGAACCTGTCTCTGCTCCCATGCAGCTGTTGTTCTTTCTCCTTAGAAGCCTCTAGAGGCACTTGAAATGCACTGCCTTCTCCCTCAGTGTCTCATTGCAAGGTGATAAATAACTCGCCTGCGGTTTCTGCAGATCGCTAATACCAGGGACAGAAATAAAACCAGCCAGAATTTTTCTCCCTATTCATTTTCAACTTAATGAATAGTGAATGGAAATATTTTCTATTAATGAACTTTGGTGGAAGCTGAAGCCTGGAGAGGATGGAAAGAAAACAGAGAACAGTGTAATTCCTCCCATGTGGACTTAAAATTGTCAGCTTTGATGCTCCTTCGGATCCTTTCTTTCACCTGCATCATGTTCCTTTTCTGCAGCCTTGCGTGCTTAGGATGATCCTTCTGAGATAGGTTGCAAAGCTTGCTGCCTTTCTCAGCCCAAATGCCACTTTCATGGTCCTGCTTTCAGGAAGGGGTTTTCTAGCAGCAGAGTCAGAAAGAATTAGAAGACAGCAAAGTCTTGTGCTTGATGAAGATGAATAAAAACATTGTGCAATAATCACTGCTGCACTTGATTTGCTTGCTGTGATTTGTCTAATAAATACCTGGTTCTTCAGACTCTCATATCTAGTTAGATGTAAATTAATTAGGATAATTTTGACTGACACTACTGCGTTGTTTTTCTGCTGACTTATAAAAAATTGCTTATTTTTGCTTAGATGTTCCGTTATGTTTTGCTGTGGAAAAATCTAATTGTCAGCTATTAGTGGCACTGCCAGGAATCACCATGGAGGCTGGTCTCCACTTATTAATGGGATTGCTATCTGGTATTTTCCCTACTCTCATCATTTTTCTCTCCTCTCATCAATTTATAAGTCTTTCTTTACACCTCTTAGCTTTCAGGCAATCTGCCCTTATTTCTCTCTTGACCTTTCCCTACTGGCCTCAGCAGTTTCTCTCTATTCTTGCTTGGCTCTTTCTCCTTCTCCTCACTTTAAGTGCAGGTTCTCTGTCACTATTTGATCTCTGCACTATATTCACTTTGTTTCTCAGTCTGGCACAGTCACACCAGCAATCCAGACTTGGGCATGTCCCACATGCTGCTCCCAGTCTTTTCCTAACAGGATCTGCGAGAGGAGCAAGACCGTGCAAGGCAATGGTATTTCACTGGTTACTTCATGTGTTTAGTAAAAAATCATACTGGCAACAGAATCTTTGTTGTTGTATGGAAACTTTAGAGTAACTAATGCTTTTGTAAGAGTTGCCACTCACAGCAACAGCCACAGCCTGCTCTTCGAGGAGAGGAGCAACAAATCTTGCATTTCATTTGGCCTTACATGGAAGTTTGAAATATCAAAATAAATTTTAAAACTTTCAAAATGCCCCCCTTCTTAGTCATTTCCACACTTCTATCGTAACAGCATTGTTAAGAATGTAGTAATATTAAACTGAAATTGCCTGTATTGAGTTAGATTTTGCTGAAGAAAGCAGATTGAACCCAAAAGCATATTTGCTTTTTTTCAAGCTGTATCAGCTAATCTAATAAAAGATACCATTTTCACAAAACTCTCTTTGCTTATGCCCATTCCTTATATCCTCCTAAATCAATAAATAAAGTTAAGGGTATCTAAAAATAAACCAGGCTTGTTTTGTGGCAGGTTCCCAGGCACACCATGCAAAATACCTGAAGAATCTGGCTATACGTCTGCTCAGCACTATTTCATCTGGGAGACAATTGCTAGGAGGAAAACCAAGGCAGAGACAAGGACCTGAATTTTTTTTTTTTTTTTCAGAATGTAACTTTTCTCATTTTGCATTAAAAGACTTATTTATGTACAGACAGTGAATCCTAGAGCCATGCAAGATGGTGTGGTAAGTTGTTTACTGATTCCTTCCCTAAGAGCATAACTGTTTAGAGCAGTACAATTTCACACATCACCTCATACTGCAGATGTATTTCATTCTTGTATGCTTGATTTGTACTGAACATTTCAGTATTGCTGTAAATAAATGAAATACATGGCAGGTAAAGAGATTACAAGCACATTTCTTCAGTGTAAACTGGAGGCTTTCAAGCAAATGTCTCTTAATGATGTTGACTAATCCAAAGCCCTGCAGTTAGTAAGGCACGATTCCCTTGAATTTCATACAATGTAATGAAAATATTCACACTTGTTTCTAACCTTTCACTCCTCATCTGAACATTTGAGATTCTGAGATGTGGTTATAACCTTACAAGTGCGTATTCTGTAATTATTTGCATGGAAAAGAACTCACAAATTCACAATATTTTACTCTTTTTTTTTCTTCAGCTTCTTAAGTGGAACCTTATAAGGGAATGTCAGAAATTTTATAAGTCTTCGAAATGCTTCTTCCTCAGCTGTCGATTTAGTGCCCAATATTTGAAATCAAAATACTTCTAGGTTACCACAGTAAACATGAGCCCAATGTGATACTGGAGGATGCTCTAAATCACCAGGAAATGCAAAGTGCTTGAGACCTGAAATTGCTTTGGGTCATTTACTGACTGCCTTGTGGAGCAAAAGAAATGCCCACCAAATGACACTGACAGATACTTGGCAGAATATATCTTAGAAAATATTCTTTTATTGAGCCTCCCTAACATGCATTGTCCTATTCCAGAGGATGAAGATAAACAGATGGAGTATTGTGCTTACATGGAGTGTTTGGGGTTCTGAAATTCTAATTTCTTCTTCACTAGCTGGCACTTAGAACTCACAATTAGAGTTATGATTTGAGTGCAATGAGTCAGGATTTTAACCAACAAACGAGGACTTTCTCATGTTGCATTGACTGCTGGAGCCACTTGGTTACTATGAAGTAAAAGAGAAATCTCCCTTTATCCTCAAAAAAAGATACTGAAACATTGTTTCCCCTAACAATATTTAGCTAAAAGACAAAAACCTTTTACAAAACAGTCTGCTCCTTGAAGTTGCTTGTGCTTTTTTTCCTTTGCACATGTTTTAAGATAATCAGACCCTTCTAAGAAGGCAGGTTATCAACTCCCCACATGAAGAGCAATCTTATGTCTTTAATCCTTCTCACCTATGTGAAAAGCAGGCAACATGGAGGGAAAACAGCATGCCTTTACTGGTGTCAGAACCAATCATTTACATTAGTGCTTGAAGATTGGTCTACATTTTCACTTTTTTCCACCAGAATTCAGATTTCTGTGAAGTAGAATGAGCTCAGTTGGGGAAAACATAAGTTTAGAGAGTGAACTTTTAGAAACCGAACCTTTTCTTCTTTTAAATTTATCTCAGTGTACAGTAGGAGGAGAAACTTTCCCCTAAAATAGAAGGAGTATTTATATTGATATTGTAATTAAAATTAGAGCTCTCTTTCAATTTCTCTTGAGAAACTGGAACTGTCTGGAAAGTGTTTCCCTACATATAAAATATTAAACTGATGCAAATCAAGCTTACACTGCATTATATGAAGTGAGAATTTGATAACTCCTCTGTGAGAGCTTTCAGTGCTATTGCTCTCAGACTGTGCTTAACTTTAATATAAATGATGGCAAAGCGCTGTCGCGGGTTTTACTCAGTGTCTTCAGAATCTAGGACATTACAATAAAAGAAATGTGTAGAATTTGTTTTCCATGTTAATAAAAAGATACATGAATCAACAGATGTTGAGATGACTGATTTGGGTCTGACCTATGCCCAGCAGCTGGACTGAGGTCACTGAACTTTGCCTGTTTTGTGTGATTTCTGCCAGACTAGGAAGCAAAAAGCTCTAATTGCCTGTTCTTCCCTGGCACGTGGCCTGGAAACCTGTTGTGCTGTAAAATGTAATACAGGCACAGTTTGTGGAGGGGAAAGCCCAAACTACCAGAGCCTGTACTGCAGTTTCTGCTTCCTGCTCTGTGGATCCAACAAGCACAAGGCAAGAACGACAAAGAAGGACCATGGATAAGGATGGATAAGCACGGCCAGGAGCAGACCTTGTGCTGTAAAGCACCAGCTCTCCCTTCTCTCATCAGCAGCAGTGATCAGTGGTCAGACATCAGCATCCTCACTAATTCACCCTCTGTCCTGCTCGTTCCTCTGTCATTTGCACTCATGAAGCAATTCACCAGCCCTTGCTGCACATTCCAAATACGATGTTCCCATTCACCCAGCAAGGCGGATGGGGCTCTTTGCATAAACATTGTTAGGTGCTTGTACGCACTTACAAGGCAATAATCTGACTGCAGCTATTATCCAATTAAACTGACAGAACATCACAGGAATAATAATATCAGTGTAATAACTGCAAGGGAGAAGGTGTTAGTTAAACACTGTCTATATCCCAAATATTTTTAAAACTCCAAGAGTTCAGGAGATTCTAATTTTATGTTTATTTTAGGAATGACTTGGTACAGTAAGGTGTCACATACCACTGAGAGTTAGAGTTCACAAACAAGATAAAGTCCTGTAATCAAAATGATGCAAAATGAGTCCTGATCAAAGTAAATTTTTTTACTTTTATCTTTTTTTGCTTTTCCAAAAGTGAGTTTTGATCAAAAACAAATGATCAAATAACAGAGATCTGATCCACTCCTGTGGCATGAGCTGGTACTAATTATGGCATTTGTGACATTTATGTAAGAGTGGAGCTCACAGTTGTATAAGGGTCAGGTTGATTGACAGTGTGCCATCTGAGATTTTTTATATTGCTGTGCCAAGCAGGCCGGTTTGAAAGGCAATTGGGTTTGTACTGGGCTTCGAATTTAGAAATCAGGCTGGATAGAAAACTAACTGAGAAACCACAGTTAAGTGACGGTTTAACTGTGTTTGCTAAGGGGATTGGGAAGAATGGAAAGGGAAAGGACTTCCCTCTGATGTTTCTGGTCCTCTGTAACACAGCACATCTGGCCCATAGGCTTTTGATCACTGGAAAATCCTGAGCTTAGCTGGGAGCTCCCACCTGCTTCACACGCTCTGTCTGTGCCCTGCTCCCATAATGAGCCACTCCAATTCTTCTGAACTACAAAGATTAATCTGGTTTTAGGACTATACAACTGCTTTTCTTCTTGTGTTGGACTCTCCCTCCTCAGGACCTCAAGCCTATCACTGACTGTGAATCCTAGGATTTGGAGCACTATATGCCAGTCTAGACAGTACCAAGAGTGGTGCAGGCTTTCCAAAATATCACTCATGGAGTTCTCAAAAGCAGCCATGCACTGAAGCTGGAATATGAATAAAGAAGATGCAAGTGTTCCTTTATGTATTTAGGACTTGTCTCATCCTCTTAGATGAGTTGTGCATAGATTGTCTCTGATACATGCTCCAATAAAATATCTTGAAGAATTTGCATAAATATTAAATAAGCAGTTCAATGATATGTAGTAAATGACTATTTAAGGGAACAAAGCCTCGATATGATGGATTTTCTGGCTTGCAGGGACAGATCTGATGTCATGATCTATGTTAGAGTAGTTACATTACTTCATGCTGCTGGCACTGATATCCCCAGCACTTCCATCAGTAGGGAAGGCAAGAACAGCTTTGAGAGTAGTAATTTTCCCTACAATGTTAAATTAGATTGGACCCCTTGGACAGCTGTTTCTGTTGTTTGTCTGTTTGTTTTTAGGAGACAACTGGGTAGATCTTAGGATTATCTAATTATTAAGAGCAAGATTCTGTCTTGCAAGGAGGTAATCTTTAAAAAGTCTTGTTTGTTGGTAACAGGAGTTGGTACAGAAAGAATCTGATGCTGACTAGCAGCAATAAGCGTCTTTAGTTGACTGGTATAACTTAAACAGATATTTTGAGACATACAATCACTACTATATACACGGACTGATACGGACACACTTTTTGTAAACATTCATATCTTTAAATCTCCAACGTCCATATAGTATCAGTGTTTTTCAGGTGAGTGTTATGTAGGGAATAAACCTTCCCTGTGTCCTAGTCTGAGGAAAAGGTATGTCAAATAAATTCTTAGTGACAAATCTGCAACAAGCACTAGACTGCCTCTAATTTTTTTCCAGACAGCATCACTTATTTTTTTGACAAAAGAAACTGCTGAGAATGGCTAAGACAGCAAAACATACATATCACCCAGAGACATCAACACAGTCTACCTGCCCTCTGCTGACTGCTTGTTTTCACATAATTCTGCATATTTTTGCATAATGAGCATGCTATAATTTCTATGAGTACATTTTCAGTTTAGAGATTTTAAAGCAAAATACCTTCTCTCTCTCTCAGCTATGAAAAGCCTCTTCCAAAGTTGTCATTACCATGAAGTTAGTGCTGGGTTATACAATTAGGAATAAACAATTAGACAAAGCAGGTAACAGTGCTAAAAACACCCCAACCTTGTGCATTGGAAGTGGATGATGCATTCTGTTTACCTGATAATGCTCTGAGGAATGCAGACTTGTCTGTCTCTTGTTTCTGTCAAGATTGCTTGGCTTTCTGAAAGATGTACTCTGAAAACAGTCTTGGCCTCAACTGAGGAACTGGAGTCTCATTCTTTGGTTTGTGCCATTGCCACTGGAATTGGTCACTGTCCTCTGCCACCTTCTGCATCCTGCCTGGGAATTGTTGCCAGCTAACACAGGTGAAAGCCTGTCAGGGACCATTATGGCAGCCTAACAGAGATCATTACACTCCAGTGTCCAGGCCCTTTCTCTGACCTTTTACCAGTATAAATAAAATCTGTAGGGTAACAGCATTTAGCTTAATTTCTCAGACTTTGTGCTCAGTATTACTGCCTGGAGGTTGTTATCTATATATGAGCTATTATTTTAAAAAGAAGCTAGATTTTGAAAAATGAAGCTTGAAAGCTCTTTGAGGCTACCTTATTATAACTGCTTCCTAAACCTGAGAGGTGGAAAAACGCTGCATGTTATGCTGCTTTCTCTGCTCATAGCTCAGGATTGCTCTCCGTGACTTGGTGTTTTTGAAACACTTTTAAAGCAGGCAGATAACGTGTTTCAGAAAGATTCATGGTACAAATGCAGTGTACTGAAGCATCAGAATGAAGAGGCAGCAATGTTAAGATTTGCAATGGAAAATGTAACTTGTACATTTGATTAAATTGCTGACCACAAACTGGTTTGTGTTCCAAAAGCATGAATTTGTCAGTCAGACAGTTTCCTCATGGGGGACTGCTGGAGTTTTCTGTAGATCAGCCTCATTCACATATGGCATGGGCTTCCTGGAATTGCAAATGCCATGTTTCCTTCAGGCACTGGCTTTTGGAAGAGGGAAGGAACTGACAGAAGAATAAAGGCAGCATTATTGAGTGGGATTGTGGAGTCAGGGGATGTTTGTACAATCCAGCAAAAGGCACTTCCCTGATGCAGTAAGGGGAATATTCTGCATTTGCTCTCACTGGGAGCCTGCTGATTTCCAAGGCACCTAGGGAGCTAATTTAGGTCCTGAAATTTAGGTATACAAGTTCTGATGTGTTTTACCTCTCAGTCTGCTGTGTAGAACTGAAAAGTGACTTCCTTCTGTAGCTTTTACCATCTACAAGATGGAGATAAAACTACTGACCTGATTTCCAACGACATTCTGGAAATAAGTAAGAATTGTTTAGGACACTCTACTGATAAAGCCTCACTCACAAGTGTAAGAAGGGCAGCAGGTACAGCACTTGTCTCTGCAGCACCCCAGTGACCCTGGTGATTGCACAGCAGCCTCTACCCACACCTGGGCTCCCCCTCTGCCACTCACTCCTTACTCCTGTCAGCATTTTCAGGTAGAACTCTGACCCCTGTCACGCCTGCCCTTCTCTGCCTGTGTATGAATGAGAAGCTGTGTGTATTTAGTGGGTATTTGTCAATTTTTTCTAAGTCATTATGGTGGTACTGGTAAAAACGAAAGAATTAAAGGCACCAAAACCTCATATTTATAGCATACCTACAGACCAACAAAACCAGTGATCTCCTGATCCAAGGGCCTGAGTGCCCAAACAACACAGAGGAGACCACGGGGTAGTGTATAGAGGCCATCTGCCTACAAATCTATCAGCCATGGTGAAATTTTGCAATAATTTTCTTATAAGGTACAATGTAGCTTGAGGCTCCCCATGTATTTTTCAAAAGACACTAAATCTTAGGTGATTTTAATTTTCTTTGCATGTATGTGTGGAAAACAAGCAAACCTTTGCAGTTCACTGGTGAGTGCCTGCAAACCTGGGAGTAATGGAATTAAAGGCATTCCCTCTGCAGCTTTCTCAAGCTGATGTCTCACCCCAACTTTCATTTTGTTTTTCTCTCTCATCTCTTTGCTCACTACTGCCAGCCAGAGAAAGAGACTGAAGCTCACTAAGATGAAGTAGCTGGGTCACACTGCAGAAAGTGCTGATGTGAGCTGTTTCTTAACAGGTTGAGCTGCTATTTTCCCACATAACCCTCTGGATGTGCTGAAACAATAGATTTTTTTTTTTAGTATGGGAATGTATATGTATCTTGGACTAAAGCTATGGATGTACAGAATAATTTTTAATGGTACAGGATTTAGTATTTCTTGTCCTATGCCTTAAAAACTAAATAATTTGCTATATTGTAGTAGTTAATAATTCCCAATAATATTATAATATATTTTAATATATTATATATTATTATAACAATACTATTGACAATATCATTAATAATTAATAATATTAATAATTCATAATAATTAATATTATTATAATAATGTATAATATTATAATATAATATAATAATATAATAGTATTTCAAGATATTATTTCAGATTATATCAAAGGATGTAAGAGAAGAACTTGACAGACATCAGTGAATTTAACCACGATTGATTTCTCTCAGACGGGTTGGTACAGTCCTTGAGGTGTTTTTATAAAGAGAGGAACTAAGGCACAGAGAACTTCAGGGGACTGTATTTACAGGCACAGTGAACCTTGTGTCCATGAGACTCACTCTTCAAACACCTTGGGATCCCAACAAAAGATCTCTGGTGTATGCCAAGCTGACAACACACCAATAAATATTGGTATGAAATGCTGATTTACGGTTGATTCGCTAACTCTGTGGTCTGTACAGGGTGACTTCCAGCATGACACTACAAGTTTGTGTTCAAGACAGAAGGGTTAATAAGAAAATACTAAAGTCCACACATAGAGAAGAAGAATTTTTAGAATTGTTTTGGAGATGATATTCTGGTGTTTGCTGGTAGTTTTGGATTGATATCATAGATCTCTTAATTTTATTTATATATGATATGTATAAATACGTACATATATAAAGAAAAGCTTGCTTTTCCAAATGCTCTTAGAATTTTAGCCTTAGTGATTACCACTAGTGAAGATACAGCTATTGATTTTCTGGGGACAAGAGTACTCTTATTATGTAGAGGTAACAGTCCTACAAATTTTCATAACAACACAAAATATTTTTCTATTATAGGTCTGGTAGGAAGGGAGAATGGAATTTTTTTGCAGTCTCTTTCTGTGACCTTCAAAATGATTCTGTTTAATCTTGCATTTATCTGCCTGAAGCATTAGTCATACAGGTTGCCTATTTAGAAAAATTCTTTACTTCTTCTATATACAAATGATCTAAACTTCATGTGAAAACAGATTTTGATTGATTTTTCTAGTTCATTCTTAAATCTACCATTGGAGATTAGTCAAAAAGTTCAAGTCACATTTTCCAAGTGGAAAACTATGGCTGTAGAGCTGAGTATGTTCAAAAGTACCCAGATTGGATAAGGTTCCTTACACAAATAGCTTTATTTCCCACAAGGCTCACATTATCTTCCCAGTTCTACATGAAACTTTATTCTTTAAATACATTTCATATTTTAGATAAAGTGAGAAATCTTTCAAGACACTTGCACTTCAGATTGCTGTACCGATAAAATATATAGGTATTTATTTTAGGAAGTTTCAGAAGGGTGCAGCCTCTGCAGTGGGAACTGCACCAGTTGTGGCCTTGCCCACTCACTGCCATGAGCTCGATGCCAGATCGATGCCAAGGACCAGAAAGTTCCCCCAGCTGCAGACTGGCAAAGAGAGTTCACTGCTCAGTGTTGGCATGTTTAAAAAAAATGGTTATCTTCCTTCTGGCATCTGCCCATTCTAATTTTTCCTTAGTGCTTAGAGCACAATATATACAGGATCCACAGCTTCAAGTGAACAGATAAAAAGGTCATGTCTCATGGCAGAGTCTTCAAGCTATTTTGTTGGAGCCATTGGAAATTTGTTATTTCTTTCCACCGTGTAGTCACTGTTTGATGTATTGGTAAGTCTCAGGCACTGAATTAACTCCAGCTCACAACTACCCCATACAGAAAGCACTTTAGACACTGTTTTTTGTGGGAGGTGATGGAGTGAAAGTGGAGTATGAGTATTTAAAAGAACATGTACTATTGCTCAGTAAAGTGATCTTTTTTAAAGAATATCTGTGTTTTGTTAATTCACACATAGCCAGGAGCAGTTAGCTCTGACCTAGTTACACGGGGCAGCCTGGCAGAATCCAACAAGTCTGACATACTGGGAATCACAAATACCTCACAGGCTGTCCGGGTTATTAACATTTCCCATTCAGTTTCTGTGAAAACTCTTCAGTATAACCTGGAATGCTGAGCTGTCATAATGTTATTTAAATAACACGATGGACGGCATGTATGAGACAAGCCTCCCTTAAGCAAACACCTGGCACTCAGTAGCTATTGATAAACCTTTTATTTTATCATTTAGCCATTCCACGTCCAGTATTTAAAAACTGTAATTTCACCCCTAATTGTAACAAAGTAAGCTTTACAAAGAGATTATCTTTCCCTGGGCATTTCCAGCTAAGGACTGACACTGTTGTCCATGTGGAACTGTTGCTGTGACCCCCAGCTGGAGCAGGTCACAGGGCAGGACACTCCCTGACCCACACGGTGCCCAGTGGGACACTCTGGGAACAGCTGTGCTGCCAAAGCAAAGGGTCAAGAGCTGCTCCACCAGCTTCCAACAATGCTCAACAGGCATGGAAGGAACAACATTTCTGATCAGTACTTCGGCGGCCCAGGTGAATCTTAAATCAGCTAAATGTGACATTAATGCCACATCCCAAAGGATCCAGCCTGCCCTGACAGTGAACTGGCCAGAATTCTTGTCTGGGGCGTCACTGCTGGCATTCCCAGCTGAGGGATCCGAGTGGGTTTGCTCACACAGTGAGCAGAACGATGTGTCTTGATTAAGGCTCATTTGAATAGCTTTGTTTTGAGTAAATACAGCTGCAAGGGAAAGGTGCAGGTCTTGTAGGTGAATTATTAAGTATCAACTTTTGCTGCTGGATAAATACAAATAAAGTACTTGAGAGAAAAAAAAGTGTTTGGTCAAAATGTTAGAAATTCAAGGTAAGGCATGGCTTTAGCTAAGTCAGGCTGACAGCATCCCAGCAGAGATTCATTGCACTAAGGTCTGCTGAGTCTGTTCTAAATAAAACAAGTAGGCTTTGCTTCATAAACAAGTGGGTTCATCTATTGAGTCCCTGAAGAGGGATTTTTTTTTGCCTTTGTATTGTCATGAAGATATAATAAAATCATCCCCTAAGTCCTAATCCAGCATTAAAAATATATGGTAGATGTATTTCGGTTTGAATTAATGATACTAAATAATTTCTGTGAAAGGAAATAAATATACTGTCTGAAATATATAAGCTTCTGAAATTCAGCATTTCCTAGCTGATTAGTCCAGCTAAATATTCAAGCATTCAGTAATGTACTTTTCAGGCAAGGTCACTCTATTTCTGTTTTATGTGTACACAAAACATTTCCCAATCAGTGCACTTCATTTTGGTATTAGTTTCAGAGAAATTACTACTATTTATGCCAAGAAATTAGAAGGGAATTAACCCAAGAAATTGATGTCTTCATGGAGTAAACAGAATAGAAATTAATCCAGAGAACAAAACTGGAAAGCATGAAATATTGTTTTAAGTGCTGGGAATATTGGCTTGGTTATCATAAACAAAGCACGGGTGGTGGGTGATATCGAATGTAATTTCCACTGACCTGTGCTATTCTGACCTGTGTTTATCATTACCTTGATTTACCAGCACAGTGCAATTTCCTCTTTCAGCCTCCCTCTGGTCTTGGCTTCTACCATTCTCCTGCAGAGAGAATTGTCTCCAACTGTAGTCTGTTCAGTGCTTTAAAATATTGATTATTTTTCTTCCCAAATCAGGACACATGCTAACCTATTTCTTTCACTGACAAGTACAAACTTCCTTGTCTTTTGCTTCCATTCTTTGTGTGTGCAGAAATGGTTCTTCCATGTTTTGCAACTGGTTGAATAACCTCATTACCATTCCATGTATAAGAGAGGAGTTTCTTATCTGTAGCCTTGTCCACATCACTGTTAGTGAGAGCTGTTTCCAGGCTTAGAGACTGTCACTCCCTGTTGTGTTAACTGGACTGTAGAAACTCTCATTGCCAGGAGCTTTCTGAGAAAATGCTAAAATAGATGGATGATCAAACTACCTCAGAGGAGGTAAGATTACATTTTGCCTACTGTAATAGAGATACACACTCCTGATACACATGCGAATAGATTTTGAATTTTCTCTGCAGAGCAGCCCTCCTGTTAGGTGACCCAATTGTTTCCTAATAGTTGATCAGAATTCCCTCCCACAAGACCAGGGGTGAAATCCTGGTTCCAGAGGCAATGGACACTTGTACACTGTAAGATCATTTTGTGCTGTGTACAGCAAGAGGCTGTTGATGCCCTGAGGGTTTTTCCTCCATCTCCTCCAAATGCCACTTTTGTCCACTGTAAGTGAACTGGAAAACTGAGTTGGGAACACGAAGGCACTTCTGACTGATTCTTTAGTGTGCTCATTTACACAGCTCCTGAGTTAGCAGCATGCTTCATGGCTATAAATGTAATTTCAAGGCTTTTCATTACAATACAGCTTACCTGAGAATTCTAAAAATATTATCTGCTTTCTTATATTACTCTAAGGTACTTTCTAATGTATTTTGTGTGTGTACAAACGAAATATTTTGTTGATGCTAAGAATACTTTGGACATCTGGAGAATCACTGCAGGAGTATCTTGAGCAAGTGATAGTAGATTCCCCATCACTTAAATCTTTAAGCTTAAAATAAATGCTTTTCCAGAGTATGTTCCCATTCAAATTATGATCTTGAAGATCAGTTGTGTCAAGCATGTGAAGTCCATCAGCCTGTATTGTGTTACAGTTCATATGATAGGTCAATCAATGGATCCTTCCAGCCTCAAAATCAGTCAAGGTGTTAGAACACATTTTTTTGTTACTTCAAGTGTGGTCCAAATGTCAAAAACATTTGCTAGTATTGCTATTAGTTGTGCACCTCAGTGTATGTTCATTTAAAGTCTTTTCATTGGTACAATGTTGTAGTTCAATGGGAGCTTCTGCCTAATTTTGTCTCCAGCTGTCCACTATAATTTGTACATAGGTGAAAACTTAAACTAGTAAACATTTCTCGATGACCAGCTTCATTTTTCATTTTTCTAGGAGGCTGAGGCTCTAGAGTAGCTAGTTCATTTCCCTTACAGCTGTTGTTAAATTGGATTAGAATTTAATTTGGAACTCTTTTGTGTTTTCTCCTTTCTCCTTTGGGACCAACCATATGGAAAATCATAAAATAAAATACCTTGCTTGCAGCAATGAAATAACTTTCAATAAAAAGGAAAGTATTGAAGCAACTTTACTAAGTGACTGGAATTGTTCAAATGAATTACAAATTATATCTAAATGAAATTTTAGAAGAGGCTGTCTAGACCTACTGAAAAAGGACATGTTAAGTGAAGCTCTACCTCTCAGCAGAGTAGAGGAGAGTATGACTCTCATGAAAGAACAGTTAATTAATTCATTCTACATGTCACATGATTGACTAGAAAAGAAAACCCTCCATGAGGATGAATGGTATGAAAAGGAAAATATTAAGCAAGAAGTTTTATTTTATTTTTTTTTTGTAACAAGCAGAAATTTGCAGTGAGAGAAACAGGTTTGCTCTAGAGAATAAACCACAAGTAAACAGGAAGTGGTGGCTGAGGGCTGGTTTATGGCACCCTTACTCCAAGAAAAATCTTACTCCATTAGCAGCACCATTAAATCCAGCAGTGCTACTCGTACAAAAAGCTCATTTTCATTCTTTTAAGTTGTCACAATCTGAGGCTACAGGAATATAGTTTGTAGGACAGCGATGAAATGTTTTCCCATCGCTGCTCATCTGCACATTCATAATACATCAGAAATACCTTTTTTAAAAAGCTCTATATCTATTCTTGGCTATGAGGTTTTGGTACAGAATTCACACAACCTCCTGCATCGCTGATGTTTTGTTCCTACCGCTCCCCAACTGGATCTGTCTGCATGTTCCATTTCGTTATGTACATCTAAGCACCGACGTGGTCAAAAGGTTAATACGTTGCAGGGGAGGAGGAAAGAGTTCCCAAAAGGTTATGAGCCTCCCTAGGGACTTCACAGCAGCCATGATACCTATATTCCTTTTAGATGGTAATATCTGGCACCACACTCGCGTGCTGAAATTATTATATATGCGATTTATATTCCCCTAGTTTGCTCTCAAAGCCTCGCTGTTCTGAAGCAAGCTACTGCTCGGTGACAGGAGATCCAGATCTCGCTGCTCAGCCTCTGAGTGTTTGGAAATGACCCTCTTTTCTCAAAGGTGAGAAAACATTCTGATTCCTGCCCCTTACAGTCTCTCCTGCAAGCTGCCCGTTTCTGTCTCCCTTTTGGCATTTAGCCTCTTTACCACAGAACACAAAATCCTCTTAACAATTTCCCCCCCCCCCAAACTTACCTTGCAGTATTTTGGTAGCATATTAGCTTGCACTGGGCTTTCTTGCCTGGAGCCTGGCATCAGAGCCCAAATGAGGTCATTAATGTACAGCAGTGGAGTGGTCTCATGCTGGCGCTGGTTCCGGAGGGCGCCGTGCTCGGTCCCGGTCCAGGAGCTCTGCAGCCCGAGCTGGGAGCCAGGCTGGGGCTCCTCAGCAGGACTGCTAATGGTCAGGAGTGCACAGCTTGAGCACTGCTGTGTCAGTAGCAGGAAGCTTTTACTGTGCCTGGGTTCCTGTCAGTGCTACTAATTCAATCACTTACATATGCAATAAATTCACATGAAAAATTAACAAACACCTAGCCAGCAGCAGTGCCCTCTGCTCATTCTTTTTTTCCTAAAAAAGCAATGAAGCTTTCTCTTAAAATGATTGGATTTAATGGTTTCTTGGTTTCAGCATTTTATGTAAAAAAAACCCCTTTATTCCTAAATAGCTTCTCAATATTAATCCATGACATTATTTTATTTAGCTTTTACTACTAATATTTTCCATCAGGTTCTCTTCTAATTACATCTGTGTCTTCCCTTGAACTAAAAGGGACTGTGCAGATGTCAGGGTGGGGCATAGCTCAGCAGCTTGCAGTGATCTACTCCACTTTGATTTGATTTGATTCCATTTTCCATCTCTGAGATCCACTATTGATAATTTTTGGTATCATTAGTAGTAATAGCTCCAAAGGCAGTACAGCCTGAGGAAAAAAGAACTCAGGACTCCTTTCTCCTCCTGAACAAGAATCCCTAGGGAATTGAAGTCCAAGTATCACATTCTTCCTTATTACCTTTTTTGAGAGATTGGGGATGCTCCCTAGAGAACTGGTCCGGGATTCTACAAGCAGTAGCCTACAGCTCACACAGTCTAATGACAAAGAACTGTCCTCAGAACTGAGAACAACTTAGAGCAAAAACGGTGGTCTTTAATAGCAGGTTTTGTTGAAACTGTCATTCCTAACACAGCTTGAGAAAAGAAAGTGAAGTGAAGGCACACATCATCTGCCCATGGGGCAGGCTGAGATTTACACCAGCTGTTAAAGCAGCTGGGGACCACAGTGATAATCAGGATGCCTTTGGCATATCCCTTCTCCCATAGAAGTGCTCCAGCACCTGGGCCATCTGTGTCAACTGCCCGGCCCCTCTCACAGCTGCTTTTTGACACTTTAATAAACTGAAAATCACATGGGCAAGGATGTGTCCCAAGTAATATAAAGGAATTAGTCTTAAATTCCAGTGTCTACTAAAGTGTTTCCTCTGAATGTAGTTATGGAGATTAAAATATCCTAATTCTCTAGAAGATCCCTCTTTCTGAGGCCTTTAACTCTTTCATCATCATCATCATCAAAGTTTCCAGTAGATATGTGTGCTAATTATCATGCTAATATCGCTTCCATGCTCCAAATAATGTGCTCTCTTCTTTCTGACAGTCCCCCCCTTTTATTATTATTCAAATATTTATATTTAGAGTTATTCAAACTGGTCCTACTGCTTTGCATGAATTCTTCTGCTTTATACCTTTTCACAACTCTGCATCTTGAAAAGCCACTTTGAATATCTAGATCAGTACAGCAGTTGGTTTTTTGCAATTGCTCAATACCAGTCTGTTCTTTGTCCTCTTATAATTATCATATTATGTGTTATTAGACTTAGAAGGCCACCCTGAAACCAAATCACCTTATTTTAGAAAAAATGCTAGGGGGCAATAAATTTTAATTTTTTCTGCATTATATATGAAAAATGAAGAAACCAGAATAATCTTCCACTGTAAGCAACAGCAAATCCAGCAAGGTCAGCTTGTTCCTGAAGACTCTGCTGGTGTAGCCTAGTGCAGCAAACTGATTTGTGGAAATCAAGAGTGGTCTCACAGTGCTTTTCCATTCAATATATTTGTTTTGCTATGGATTTGGAGTACACAACAGTTATGAGGTAAAGCATTAAATGAATTGCATTACAGTTGATCAGCCAGACATAGATGGGATTAGACTGGGACACAGTGGTGCAAAAAAACCTTGTTGTAGTTTCATGGCACCAATGGACAAAATCACAGAGTGGTCCTGTGCTATCTGCTGAAACACACCAGCTCCACTCCTAAAACTTTGACTCCTGGCTCAGCTGCTGAGCCTGGCTCAGAATGGGATTTTCCTCCTCATCCCCTGTGGTTGGGGTTCAGTTGTGCCATCCTGTTTCCCTTCCCAGTGCCCTGCTGGTACCGGGCAGGACAGAGCTCCTCTGTTGTTTTTAGTTTTCCTTACCCATTCACAGTTCTCTATTATTGTGATACTCATCTGCTTCTCTTCCCTCCCATTAATTATTGTTCTGTTCATGTCCTATCAGCAACATCCCAGAAGGAAGAGTTAAATTGAATTGGCTTGTTTTCCATGTTTTGAAGAGAGCCCTCGAATTTGGGATTGCATTATCGGTATGTACTTTCCAATTCCCCTCCTAACTCAGTTATATGGAGGGCACTGAATCATGTTCCATGCAGTTACACTCCAATTTCTAAATGAAATCTGGCAAAGTGTTTGGATTCAAATATGAAAGTTATTTTAAAGAAGATTTTTCATTTTGATAAGAATAAAACATAGCCTTAGTAACTAAATAGTGCTCTCCATAACTGGATGGTGTCTTTTAACATATATGCTGCCATGGTTCTCTGCCAGTAGTAAATATTAATAAGAAAGTGACACAGGACAGAAATCTGCAATGGATTTCTTCTGGATACTATGTTTCTCATATTTCAGAAATTATTTTGCTGTCAATAAACACAAATTCTAGGGACTGCACAAAACTAAAGCTGCAGAGAAATAAATGGTAACCAGACACACACACTAAATAACTGCTTTTCCTCTTAGACAGTGAGAACCTGTAAATATAAATCAGAAGAATTAAATGCATTGTCTGTAATATATTTATTTTTCCTTTATGAAAATCTTTTGAGGAGAAACAAATCACAAGTGAAGTTGAATTCTTAAGCAGTGATTTTGTTCCTTTTCAAGAAGTGTCATCGATAAAGAATCCAAAAAACCTAGCAGAAATTTAGAAACAAAACTCTCTTTGACAGTCTGACAGTAACTTAGAATATTTTGTAAAGTGTTTGCAGTTCTTTGATTTGTGTGTATTTAAGTGTCAGCTGAAGTGGGAATGATAGTCCAGACATCATCTCAATGGTTTCAAAATACAATATACACCAGAATGTGTTATGTAAGTTTTTACCTGTAGATGAGAGTAAATGTTTCTACTGCACTCCTTGCAGACTGCTGTCCAAAAGAATGTGCAGTTGATAGCAACTACCTTCTTGTCTGAAATGCTAGATGGGATTTTAGTTTTTAGAACCGCTGTTTTAGCAAGAAAGATGAGAAATCAAAGACAGCCTGTTGGCAGTGATATATTGAAAGCACCATGCAGACATCAGAGCTGAAAAATAATGGTGGTTGTTTATTGTGTATTAGTGTAAGCCAAGAATTCTATTTCCTTGTAAACAGAGCTGTATAAAAGTCACTAAAAACCTTATTAATCCTGTGTTTTGTATTTGCACATATGGGAACACTTTGTACATAGGTTTCAGCCATTTGCTAAATTCAGGTTTGATATTTGTGGTCTCTAGTCTGTGTCTATTATGTCTGGTTGGCCACATCTACTCTCTAATTCTATTAATGACACAAGATGGAACTCAAGCATGTTTGTGTGCATGAAGGAATAGTAAATACTTTCTTGTAAATTCATATAAAATTGCCTTGCTTCGTGCTTAGCAATTACACAGAATCCATATGTGTAGAACCTGAATATACAGTTTTGATGTATGTGATGATTAATGAGTCTGAGTTAATAATTTGGAGTTTTACTCAGATTTTTATTTCTGGTATTTGTTAGCAACTACTTGAGAAAAAGGTAGTGAAATTTGCTTTCTCTTTGACATCTATAAAACACCTTGCACATAAACATTCATTTTCTGCTTAATGGCAGAAAAAAATACTTATTCCTCTGCTCAGTACATTTAGTGATATGCTTTTGCATATCGTTGTCTAGTCGATAACCAGTGATCTCACCTATTTGGAAACTCTTGCTGGTGTGAGTCTTGAAATTCTAAGATCTGAGTAGCAGTGATGCTCAGTGCACTACAGCACAGAACTGATAATGACCAAGAGCTGCAAGGCTGTAATGATAATATCAGATTGTGATAGAGTGTTCAGGGACATCTGTCCCTCTGATACACTGTGGGATGCAAATCACAGATATGAGATGGGACAGGAACTCCAGAAATCATATCCTGAGGTACTTTTATGAGCCTGAATCAATCCAGAAATAATTTTCTGACTCAGTACAGGGATGGAACATTGACTCTAAGATGTGGCTTTGTGATCCCTTCCAAAAGAACAGTCCAAAGCGAGTTTGGTAGTTTTTCCTAACTAGGACTGCAAAACAAAACTGAGCTCTCTTATTTAAGACCACATGCTCTAAATAAAAACCAATGCATTTCTTTCTAGAGCTCAGGAGAGAAAAGTGGCAATGGTGAAAAAGAGCTTAGTGCAGGCTCAGCCAACATCAGGGAAAAGATCCCTGCTGGTTCTGATAGGTTCTAGTTTATATCCTCATGTACACAAAATTTGGTTATTATTGAGATACATTCAAGCTTCCTGTCACACAATGTTGACACAGCTGGTGATTTCCAGCCCTCAGTGCCCACTTGCAGGAACATGAATACGAGATGGTGAAAGGCTTCAATGTCTCCAACATGAACCATTGAGTTTAGCTGCATGGGGGAAATACATTTCCTCTGATTGCAAAGGTTTTAGATGAAGCAAAAACAGGAGTTCAGCTGAGTGGGAGACTTGATAAGAAAGCTGGCAGAGAGAATATACAAACTTTAGAGCTCAGCTCTACTCAAAATGATGTTTTGGCCTTGGCAAAGTGGCACTTATTTGTCACTGCCTGTGTGGGTCTCTTAGCAGGTTACTCAACCTATGAAGACAGTCAAGCCCTCCCCAGCTGTAACTGGAAGACTTTTGAGTTCTTGTAGTTGAGTAGTTTGGTCTTTCTGAACAAGAGTCAGGGTATGTTTCTGCTGAAGTCACAGAAATTTGAGAAGGCATTTGCTGAATGAATTCTGAAGAGGACTTCAAAGGGGCAGCTGAGATGGGACCTTGCCCATTTGTATAAATATCTAAAGGGAGGGGGTCAAGAGGATGGACCAGGCTCTTGTTGGTGGTGCCAAACAATAAAACAGGAGGAAATGGGCAGAAACTGATGCCCAGAAAGTTCCACCTGAACATGAGAAAGAACTTTCCTGTGCAGTGACTGCACATTGCCCAGAGAGGATGTGGAGTCTCTCTCACTGGAGACTCCCCTGAACCATCTGGATACAATCCTGTACCATGTGCTCTGGATGACCCTGCTGGAGCTGGAAGTAGGACCAGGTGATCCACTGTGGTCCACTCCCACCTGAACCATTCTGTGATTCTGTGAAGACAAGGAAGATGCTGTTCCTGGGTTACTGAGGTTCAGTCTTTTGATCTCATAGGCAGCATGTCATACCAAATCTCTCAGAAACTGTGTTTCATCTTAAAAGTAATTAGGTTTTTTTGCTTGGAAGGCTACTGGAAGTCTTGATTGTTCTAATGATCAGAAACTTTCTTCTAATTTCCAACCTAAATTTATTCACAGCTGGTTAATATCCATTTGTTTCTGTGCCAGTTTTGTTCTTAGCTAATTTAGTTTCTTCCATATCTGGTGTTTATCTCCCTGATGCATTTACATGCTGTGATTATGGTCCTGCTGAGCTGTCATTCTGCTCAATGAAATAAGCCAAAATCCTTTGGTCTCTTCTTGTAAGATAGACTTTCCCTTCTCCTTGATGATCCTTCTTTGGACCTGTTTCCATGCCTCTCTTCTGCACAAGATTCTCAACTCAAAATCTGCTCCTGGCATTGTCAACTGGTACTGATTTTTTCCTGACTGTTCTGGAAAAAACTCTTCTAAAACTAGATCCGCATCTGTCTTTTTTATGGATGTATTTTATCGACAACTTACAGTCATTATGTATGTGCAAGTTATTCTCCTCAGAAATTTCTAAATGATAGTCCATGGCTTAGGATAGGCTTTTTGTTATTGATGATCAGCACTATACTGTAGTGTTAAATGAAATTGTATTTTTATTGTTGAAGTACAGAAAGGTCCCTCTGTGACTGAAGTGACTGAAGCTCAGCATTACTGAATGTTTCCCAATACTGAATGTTTCCCAATACTGATGATGTTTTCCAGCACTGAGTAATCAACAAATGCAGTCACATCTTCCTGTTTCTGGTACCTTTATGGATGAAACATCAGAAACAAACACTTCCAACAGTGATCCAAAAAAACCTTCCCTATTAAACTTTCCTCAGTCTGACAGTCCTTCCTTTAGTGCTCTATTTTTCATTTCCCCATGAATGAGTTTTCTGCCTTCTTTACAGATTTACTGCCATTCTTTACTTTCTCCAGCTTCAATAATAATTTCTTTCGTAACACCATAACAAATGCTAACCGAAGATCATATAGATCAAGTCAGTTATACCTCCCTTCCCTAAAATCCCAGTTACAATAACAGAAAATGCTGCTGGGTTAGTCTGACATTATGTTTTTTTGATAAATTCAAATAGCATTTTTTCATTTTTTTCCTTTGTCTAGGTTTGTTTAGTTTTTCTTGAAGTCTGTTCCCTAAAACCTTGAAGATTATGGATAGTCATATGGGTATCTGGGTGTTAGTTGTCTTATCATTTTTCTCACCTTATCTTAAATCTGGGATATTTTCTGTTGTTCTGTTCACATTCATAACTAGACTGTAACATATTTTATACCAAGTCTCCAATTTAATATAACACAAAGAATTCACACCCTCTTAAAAATTTTGGTTTTGCACCCTAAATTAGGTTATCCATAATACAGATGCCACTTTTGAGTAGGTTTTGTTTCTCCTCCTCATTTTTCATTTTCTTTTACCAAAAAACTTCCAATGACTGTTTTAATATACTTTAATATATTTCTAAGATCTAAATAAACTTTACTTTAGGCAACTTGTACTTTTTCCTTCTGCCTATGAGGAATTATCTCCATTCCCTGTGTGTTCTCCATACTCTGCATTAAGGCATAACCTCAACAATTTAACAGTTGAAAATATTAGCTGTGAAGCTTCTTAAAAAATGTTTGCTCATTTTCGTTGGGTCCAGGTTCTTAATACGACCAACACCTTTGTCTTTCTGTCTTTCCTGAACAGCATGTAATCATTTTTCTGTGAGTGCTACACAGATTATTGTCCTTGCACTATTTCCATGTAGTATCTAGCTGTCTTCTAATAATTACAGTTTCTTTTGTTTGCACAGGTTCAGGCAATCCTACACATCCCTTCTGGCTGTATAGAACTTGCCACGTTGTGTACATTACCTGGATTGGGTAGACTGGCAATATCAACTGTTCAGAACAAAACCAGCACTCACTTATTTCCTAGTTTCCATACTTTTGCATTGATTTCTCTGTTGAACATCATAATTTTCTCCCTTTCTTTTATCTAACATTCTTTCTCGTGTTCCTTTCTCAAAGCCTTCTTAAAATTGTCCTGGGTCTTAAAAGGAGTGTTAGACAACAAATAGCAAAAGATGAAAGGTGTCATCTACATCTCAAGCCTGCAACTGGAAAATTATATTCCTTGTTAAACTTCCATGAATGACAGCAGAAATAACCTGTCACTTTGATGAGACACATGTCAAGCTGTATTTTTTATTTAATTAATCATTTCTGTCACATTTCTGTCATTACTCCTATGACAATAGTGTCCAAGGCCATACTGAGGACTAAGGCCATCTTTTACCTAGCATAAATAATAAAAATCTGTTCTTTTGTTTAAAATATGATTTTTTTTTCAGATTTTAAGAGGTTCTGACAGATTACTAACATATCAAAATGATGTTTACTCTCAGTTTTGCATAATACTCAGAAATACTCAAAAAGCTTCTATTTATTATAGTCTTTGTTTATTCCTACATTAATATTAGCAAAATTGACCCCAGAAAATTATTGGAAGTTAAACTCTAATATTCAGCATTACCTATTGAGAACCATATTTCTGTATTTCAGGCAGGACTTAAAGGGGCACATATTTCCCCTCAATTGATTTTTAATTAACAATGAATAAGAGTTCCTGGACCCTTTATTGATACACCTACTAGTGAGAAAATGCTGAATTTGAAAATGTGTTTTGTGACAGCTTTCCTGCCCTATCCTTGAATACTATCAACTATTCACTACTTGGCACTGTAGTTTTGGAACCCAACTGGTGACATTGGGAAGATAGAAATTAATGTGAAAAAGGCTTGGAAGCAAATTTCTCTGTTTTTTACAACAATGAAATCTCAAATTAGATTCAAAGGTTAAGATACAGCTGGCTCTAATGTTGGTGAGGCAAATTTTAAAGTTTGTTTCCTCAGCTTTTGAAAACCATTAAAGTCTATAAAGCCAAATCATTGATAGTAAATGCATGTCAAAAGAATTCTGAGGGTCTCATTTTTAAATGTCAGTGGACAAGAGCATCTGAATTTCTTTTACATATCTCATAACAGTAAATGAAGTCATAATGTAATCAAGAAAGGTAATTGCTCTGAATTAATTGCACAGTACTTTCCTTATCACACATGCTTTTGTTGTTCTAAATTCATATTTTATTGAAAAATGCTGTCCAAAAGTGTTGGTAACTTGTATTCAACATCCATATTGGGATAGGAGGTGTGAAAAGGAAATGATATGAAATGAACCTGTTACCAGAAGACATCAGACTGCTCTAAGACAAGTGAACATGAAGCAGGAGAATGTTCCACATTTTACAGAGAAACTCACAAAGATTTTGGTGTGGCTCTTTTCCTGTAGGGATTGCCAAAATAGAGAAGCATGTGAGAAAAGTGAGTTTATGGGGACAGGTCTACCCTGCAAACCTTGTAGATAAAATTCGGGTGTTTTTTTTTTTTAAAGCTGGCTACTTCCCTTCTCGTGGCAGTCCCCTGTTGCTTCCTAATCCTCACACAGTTTGTGAAGCTCTGCTGGTGACCAAATTTTGCACCATCTTCAGCCCCCTGTGCTGGTGGCAGTGAGCAGACCTTGGCTGTGGCACACTTTGGTTTTGTGACAAGGGCTGCTGAGCTCAGCCCCTGCTGCCTGCAGCAGTGATGGCCAGGCTGAGCAGCGGGGAGGGAAACACAGCACCAGGGTGGCAGGAGGCACAACATTCCAGGAAAGCCTTCAAACCCCAGCAAGGAGGAGAAAATTAACAAACAGCACAGTGAGAGGAGCCACAGTGGCAAATCCGAGTGTCCTGATAGGCAGTGGAGAAGTAGAGGAAGAAAACAATGCTTACATCTACCGTGCCAACCGATAGAAGCTGGGTACAAAATGGTATTTTTGAGAGGAACTGCAGTAATGCTGATAATTGTGCAAACTTTGGGAAAATCACATTCAGGGGCTAACATTAAACTTTGGGTTGTATTTCTGGGCATGGGTAAACTGATGAGATATGGATTTTTTTTCCATTGCCTATAATGAGTTTCACTTACTTGATATTTTAGAATTTTCTTTATTTATATGCAAATAAACCACTGGAAGTAAAACTCATATACCAATGACTCAGAACTTCAAAAGCCTGATGCAATGAGCAATGAAATATTAGACTGTTCATAATAATTCTAACCTGGCAGAAAAATTTGCTGAATTTGGTCTTTATGATCCTTAGGCATTTTATTAGAAATATTACTGGACAATTATGAAAATCCATAGCTACAGAAAGTCACCTCCTAGTTTACATGCCATGACACTGATTTGGAAGACAAGTGCTTCTCTCAGTTTTGCAGCATCACCTATTTCTGAAACAGACTGTGCAAAAAGATGTTCTGTGATACAAACAACTAGGATGTACTTTGTGGGCTGGGTAGATTAATTCTAAGTACCATTTCAATGCTTTTATCTTTTTCATTTTCAACATTTGCAAAAGGAGTAGCAAATTAGCTGGATAGATGATTTTAAATGGACCTGGTTTGTACATCAACACCGTTTTTACAAAGCTTGCTTAGAAACAAGATTATTATAAATTACAAAATATCCTAAAGCCGAGGTATGAGACTGGATTTCTTAAAGTCTAAGTTTCTGTATAAATTATTTTTTCCATCCTTTCATGTCCCTTGCTCTGACACAGCTGGTGGACTTTATTCCAACTTTTTATCCCCCCTCCTTCGCAAAGTAAATTGTGACAATAGTGGTAGATTAAAAAAACAAAGTACAGCATGTTTCTTGAGTAAACAGTGCCTCTTTGGTGAAGGTTATATACTGGGTTTAGACTAACATTTATATTAATATATGACAGGGACTATGCTAGAGTTGTTTTTCCTATGTTTGGAATGAATTTAATTCCAGACTAGAGGGTGGATCCTTAGTTAGTAAAATTCTTCCTAATTTACATCCCGTAAAAATACAGCATGAGCCAAGAATTTCTGAGCCTTTGCAAGATTTTCTACTAGGCTCTTGTAAAACTGCTCAACAGCTTCAAGGAACACTTCTCTCTACCAGCATTGCAAATGCTCACAGTTTTTAGAGTTTCGGTCTGTGCTTTCGCCAAATGCAATTTATCATCTACTTTCTTTGAATGAACTTCATTCTGTGAAAGTGAGCTCATTAGTTTTACCTTTTTCCAATTTACAAGCAGTTCACAATCTGCTGTTAAAAACTTGGTAGAGCTGCTACTAAAATACTGGAAAATATCAAGGCAAAATGGAAAACATAAAGACTGCCCTAGTATTGTGAATACTTTTAGAAAAGAGTTTTAATAATAAAATATTATCAGTTTATCGTAATGTAATTTTACCTAGGCAAGGAGTTATGATTCACAGACACCACTCGAGATCACTTAGGATTCCAGCCATGTCCCCAGATTTTTAAAATTTTGTAGCTTGCAGTTATTAAGTTTATGTTGGTATTAACAGCTGAGCAGAGATTCAATTTAGCATTGAATTCAATTTTACATTGTGCATACTCTTTGTGGGCCATTTTATTAATGCAAAAATGCACGTTATTTTTTTTTTATTCATAACTGTTTAATAGCTTGGGGTTTGTTTATTTTAGGTAGCAGTGTAACCAACACTGTTATATTATTTTTAATTGGTTTCCAAGTAAACCAAAATGGGATTTGGTCTTGCAGTTAATATTGAGACTGTTCTGCTTCCCTTTCCTCAGTGAGTTAGCTGTGTCTTAAATGTTGAGAAATCAGTGCAAAAATGCCTTTTATAAAATATTTAGCAACGCTTTTCAGGCCCACTAAAACATGTGAAGCCTTGAGGTTCCATCTTGAAAGAATTGTCATGCACTCATGCTAATTTTTTTTAGACCCACTATGATCATAGAGGTGTGTGTTTGACAATTGAAATCCTAATGGAATGTCAATGATTAATATGGATCATTTCATGTAAATAGGAAATGCCAATGGTACAATGTTAAATATCACAACACAAGAATTAAGGGCATGAAGCTGATTGCCTATGCAATTAACAGTTTAGGAGACAAACTATCTGATCTGGAACCTGGCCAAGGCATTGTGACTAACAAGCTTGCTCCTGCAAAAAACTCCCAGAGGATCTCTCCTATCCTCTCTGTGTGGTCAAGATTTCTGCTTTGTCTAAATTAAGCCATCTCAAAACATAACACTGCCATATATAAAATCCCATGCCAACATTTGGCAAAGCACTTCTTCTGTTCAAGCATTTGTGCTGGGGAAGGCTGACTAAATACAGCATCAGGGCAAACAGTTTTGAAAGCATTTATTTTGAATTCCATAGGAAGCCAAATGCTGTGCAAATCCCATTCTGTGACAGAAATTTGCCCCCTCTTCATTTATAGAACTTTCATAAAAGTCAACAGGAGGACTGGTACAAGGTCTATAATATACTGGAAAAACTTTAAAACATCTTATAGTTGGTTGTTAAATGACAGCAATTTTAGAGCAGTGATTGGGGGTTTAACTCAGCTTATGTTCTACTTCCATCTGGTCTGCTGCTGTTTTGTTGAAGATAGAAAACAGCACACACAGGATTGCACACATTATCCTAGGAGACAAATACTCTCTTTCACCTGTACAGTTTAGGGTTTTGACTTGGCTCTTATCTGTGAATCCCAGGGTGTTCTCCTGCATCCATCAGGTTCCATCCTGTCAGAACCTACATCTACTGAATTAAACAGGACTCCTTACATAACTGAGGCTGTACGTTTGTGGACAAACAACCTGTGCATCCCATCTGAAGTTCTCTTTCTCATGCAGAAGCCTGACCCCCGGGGCCAGGAGGGGCAGCTGGTGCCCCAGGACCCATGGCAGCCTCTGCTCTGCTCTGTGTGGTCAGAAAACACACAGAAATCAAATGCTTCAGCTCATCAGGATGGTGAGGCAGCTTTGAAAGAGCTCCCGTGGCACTGCACTTCTCTGCATCCTAGTGCTGCTCGTGGTGCTGGCTCTGTGGAAGATCACTTCACTTCTCTCCTGGGGTTTTACCTGGAAGCACCTGGTGCACAAGTGATCACAAAAGCAAATCCTACAGAAAGGCACCTGGAAATGTGAAGGCAGGACATGCCTTCCTTTTAGATGTTTTAAACTGCCTTTGGAATTCCAGCTTAGGACTTCTCTAGTGTTTCTGTGTTGTGAGGCTTCACTTAGAAACCGGTAAGAAGAAAATCTAAACCTAGGTCTTCGGAATAAACAAAGTTATTTTCTGGCTTTTGGGAAAAAAAACCTCCAACAAACCTAATCTGTACTATAAACAAAAAATTAAGAAGAGATACACTCATAATGGCCTCATTGGTACTCTTGGTGCTGGACTTCAGCAGAGCTTAAATGCAAAGTATATTTTATCTACACTTGCAAAATTTGCTGAGCTTAGTCAGAAATTCCCCACTGAAGCTGATAATGATTGATGCTTCTCCAAGATAGGTAAATTCCCAATCTCTGTAATTATGCTTATTACCTTGTTACGGTTGTTAAGGCTCTCCCCTTTTAGAAGTATTCCAAGAATTAGCTCAGTTACAGCAGGTTATTACTGAAACATGGGCTCTGCAAACATCTTTTAAAATAAATGGACTGTGGAATTATTTCTGCAGATTTTAGTTTTATATCTGAGAACAGAAGAGTAGGAAAAAGAGAAATGATTACTGGAATTCTAAATCAGATCCTACATTTGATCCCGACGACTTCAGAAGAGCGATTGCTTTAAAGAGTGTAGGATCCAGCATTATATATTGGCCCATCCTTCTGCACTTGGATGTTCCCAGGTAATGCAGTTTACCCAGTTAAACACCCCACCTTCTCTTCAAGAAGTGTAAGTTCTGTTACGGGCTCAGTGCTTTAAAAATGAGATTATTTTTTCTTAGGAGTCCAGGGTACTGACTTATGTGTCTGACTTAATCAACCCAAATTGTTTATGGTTCACCTTATTTTAGATTAACAGGGAATTGCAAATAGTTCTTCCTAAATTAGTAAAAGTCTTAGAAGAAGTCTTGGATAGTAAGGAAGGACCTTTAATGTTTAAAATGCACTGACATTTTTCTTAGTGTAAGGTTTGATCATGTATTTGTATCCTAACTTAGCTTATGTTCCAACATGGTTTAATCAACATTACAGTAGATCATTTTCTTGCAAAGAAATTAGATTTTTATTGTCTTTGCCTGACTCACTTAAAGGCTCTAATTAAGGATACACTAAACATGAAAATCTCTCCTAAGGCTTTAGGCTTAGTAGGTGTTATCTGAAGCTCATTAATGCTTCCTGTTAGGACAAAAATATATTCAGAAATTTGGACGATGAACTGAGGTGGGCTTTTGTTTTTAAAAATGACAAGTTTACTCAACAGGAATAGTATTTTTACTTCAGCCAGCCTTTTAAGAGAATTTGGTTAGAATTTAATTATATTTGAGCTAGGAAAATGAAACTATTTTGAAAGAAAAAAATTAAAGTACACCAGTCATAACATATTTGCATGTTTTGACCTTATTTCCTATTGCAAGTTTGATTTCAATCTTTTAATGACTCAGAAAATTTACAATGCTGTGAGACACCTCAAGATTCCATTCGATTTCTTTTTATAAAGTGCTGTACGTCTGTTGAAACCTTGCAAGGTGTAACTCACAGCAAAGAACTTCTGCTTTCTTAAGGATGTAAATGCCTATTTGGCAATGTCCCATTCAGTAGCATTATTTATAGGATTGGTTTTGTGTTTTAACCTTATAATCAGAAATAAATGGTAATAAGCATACTCCCTCCATTGATTCCTACTCTGTTAAAACCTGTTTGCTCTCCTATTACAAGCAGTTTTATGACACATTATTTATCACTGCTGCGACCAGATAACACAAACATGAAAGAGTAACGGGTGTCACTCCGTTCTGGAAGGCTGTGCTGAATCAGAGCTCTCTCTGAACTCATCTGTACCGTGCACACCCCCCTCTGGCACTGCCTGTCCCCAGTGACCATCCCATGACCATTCCATGTATTGAAATGCTGTGCAGAGTCACAAACAGGAGTGGTCAGCTCGCACCTCTCTGAACAGCCTCAGTGCTAACAACACACACCAAGGCTGGGGCCACTGTGTGTGATAAAAGCATTTGATCCTTCCTGGCAGTGAACACCAAGCCAAGACTGGGTCCAAAGCAAAGGAAAGAATCTGGGAGATCAGTGTAAACCTTTACTCCGCTTTGATACTTCCTCCTTCAAAACAGACTTGACTTTCCAAGGAAGAGCCATGTGAAGGAGAGCGGGAGTCAAGGTTAAAGCCATCAGGTCCAAGGCAGCAGGATGTTTTTATCAGGGAGGAGTGTATTCTGCCAAGGCAATGTAGATCAGTAGATCATGAGACAAGATTTCTGCCTAAAATCTTGAAGTCTCTTCGCCATGTGTTTGAATTCATTCTACAAAGTCATTCCGTGGCTTAGCAAAATCAATCCTCAACCCGCGTCGGGAGGGAAAAATAGAAATCCATCACCTTTAAACACAATACACTGAGCAAATCGACAGTTTGAGCGTGGTGTGAAACCTTTGCAGATTTTGCAAAGCTAGTGCTCTGTCTTTTCCCTTATTGTTTGCCCTTCACTTGACATACAGGAAGAGATGCATCAAGAGGATGGCAGGAGACATGTGTCACTTAAAGCATGCCGTAACAATGTTTGCCCTGGAATACTCCCTTGAATCTGTTTGAACAAGCAGGCATCGTACATAGAGAAATACACACAGAACTTCACCTAGTTACAAAGTTGACAGAACCCCTTTACCATCCTCCCCCCCTGAGCAGCGCCAGCCCCGGCCACGCCGCTCCCTTTGCTGTCCCCGAGCTGGAGTGCCACGGTCACACCGCACCAGGTCACTTGTTGCACAGTGCCAGGGTGGCATCTCCCCCGCGCTCAACCCACCGAAACTTGCGGTAGCCGCGTTGGAGCGGAGCCCGCTGCGAGCCCCCCGAGCGCTGCCGCGTACCTGCATGTGTCCCTGGTACATCCTGCCGTGGCTGCTCCGCTGCCCCGCAGGCCGGCAGCTCGGCTGGGCGCTGCGCGGGGGGCACTTCTGATGGCTCCACTACAAGAAAGACAAAAAAAAAAAAAAAAGAAAAAAAAGGAAAAAAAAAAAAAGGAAAAAAAAAAAAAAAAAAAAAGCCTAACTCTGATCGAGCTATTTTTGGCTAAAGCTCCGTTTGTCCTGGCAGCTCCTGCACTGGTTTCAGTACCCCAGAGCTGTTTGCCGCTCTCTTCTCGCCTCGCTGCCTGTTTCCCCCTGCGAGGCGGTGCCGGCGCTGCCCCGGAGCCGCTGCTGGGGGTGCGGGGCAGGCGGGCGGACCCGGGCAGGGCTGCGGGGCGGCCGGGCCGGGCGGGGAGAGCCGCGGGGCGGAGCGGGGCCGCCGCTGCTGCCGGGCCTCGCCCGCCCGCCCGCGCCGCGCCTCGTCCCGCTGCAGCCGCCCCGGCCTGGCGGCCCCGGCCCCGGCCGCCCTCCCCCGCCTCCCGCCGGCAGCCCCGGCCTCCTTCCCGCCCCCCTTCCCTCCTCCTCCTTCCTTCTCTCCTCCCTTCTTCCCTCCCTCCCTCCCTCCGCAGGGGGAGCGCGCAGCATCCAGGGAACGCGCGGAGCCCCGCGGCCACCGGGCGGAGCCCGCCGGGGTCCCGCAGGAGCCGCGGTGCCCGGCCCCACCGCCCCGCCAGCGCTGGCGGCTCCCGCTGCAGACATTGAAAGGAAAAAATAAAAAAAAAATACAAAACAGCACGAATAAAAAGCCCTACTAAGCATAGCAGCAAAAATCGGAGCGTCCCGGAGCCAGGACTCGGCAGAACCTGGATGTGGCCCACGGAGCCTCCGCGGGTCGCGAGTGGGAGCGGAGGGCGCGCAGGGAGCGGCTCCGGCGCGGGCGCATCCCGGGAGCGATCCCTGCCCGCGGAGCGCCGCAATTAACCGGGTTTCGGCAAAAGGATCGGGCCGGGCCCTACCTTGTGCTCTGCGTATGAAGAGAGAACGTGATTTGTTGTGATTCCCAGAAAATATCAGGAGACTCTTGTTCTGGCTTGATAGTATCGCTTGGTAGCGTTTTTCAACGCTTGCCAAAGACACTGCTATATAGGCAAAAATCTGGCACCGTATGTGCAAAATTCTGACCTTGTAAACTGGCACAACAGGCCTGGCTAAATCCTGCAGGAGACACCTGCATCATCTTGGATCCAGCTTTTTCCTCTACTTCGCCACCTCAAACCCGAAACTCCCAATCTGCTAAAAGGAGCAGTTGCTTCAATTTCATCGTAAATTTCTGTCCTACCCAGTGTGTCTATATTCAGTAGCACAGAAAACCTCCAGCGTGTGGAATTTGCTAGATTGTGTAATTTCTTGGCTCTGAGCTCTCAAGTTTCACTATTAAACTACACAAAACTTTATGATGCTTTTGACAGACCAGAGCAACCTAACCTTAAGCATGTACTAGAGCAATGCAAAATAGATTTCTTATTCCTGAAACCAGCACATTTGTATCATCACAGCTCTCATTTCAGCTGACTAAAAAAAAGCCTTTTTGAAGTGTTCCCATTCAGCTAAAAAAATGGGTTTTTGCAGAACATGAGTTCATAAAGTCTTTAGTGATGGCATAAGCAAAATCTATCCAATTATTTTTTTCACTTAGGCTTAAAAGGTTTATCTTTTAGATAGATAGCAAAAGTGACAGTTCTCTTACATCCAGTGAATACATATCCAGCTCACTCAGATTTTCAGAGCAGCCAAAGAGTTTAGTATTGGTGATAAAAAGAAATAAGAAATGAATACTTTTTTTGTCTAAATCCCTTAAGCCGCTTTGAAAACCTCAATTATGAGCTGATGAGCTTAAAATACGTCTTTGGAATTGTCCACGTATGTTAGACATCGATTACTGTAAACTTCACAATGGGTGACAGCACTTAGATAGGTGAAAATATCAGATTTGAATTACCATGGTTTCACTTAAAATACAAAATATGGAGAACAGATTTTTCAGATGTAAATATTTGGCTGTCTTAGTGCTCAATTTATAAGTTTAGCTCTAGGTGATAAAAAAAACAAGTCCTATTTAAACTTGTAGCCCTGATGCCTTTGCTGTTTGTTGAGATTTATTAGACTCTTTAGCTTTTAGTAATCTTGAAGGTGCAATTTTTCACTCTGACTACAGTAGATCCAGAGTGTCCATTCCTGTGTCAGTGTGCAGGTTTTCTACAATAGCCAAATGTTTCTAAGGCACTTGAAAATATCTTCTCCTTACTGTTTCTTTTTGTTGTTCTAAGTCTTAGGCTCTTGTGTTTTTCTCAGGGGGAAAACGGGGAAATTTGTCAATGTGAGTGTGTAGCAATATCTCCTTTTCCTAAATCTAACTATATGCATCGTGATTTAAATGTTCAAACAGGGTATGAAAATCACACTTGTAGTAGAAGACTTGTGAATTTAGCAGTGGTTATTCATGCTATGTTATTTGTGAGTGAGGAACAAACATTGGTAGAATTTGTCAAGATCCAAATGCTAGAGATTAATAGTGAAGTGTGTTACAGGCATTTTTCCTAATGCATCTGAAGCAGGTGCATTCGTTGCACCATTTGGTGATGCAATGGCATATTGATGTCACATTTTGGCAGGATTTGAGTGATCCAGTAAAGCCAGCTAGATCCAGCTTTTGCCTTTTTCTTTAGCAGGGGCTAAATCGCTTGGCACTGGCTGGGGAGAAAGCTGGCAGAGCAGCAGTCAGTGCAGAGCAGAGCTGGAGGGAGATGTGTGCAGGGACAGAGGGGCTGCCAGGGGCTCCTGTTTGAGCTGTTCTTCAAATAGCTTCAGCCCAAGGCACACTCACAAGTGCTCTGCTTCCACAGGTGTGAGCTCTGCCTTTGCTCTCGCTCTTCACAAGAAGAAGCCTGAGTGAGATTGTTTCTCTCTCCATCTAGTCCTAATCTGGAATCAATATATGGTCATTTTTGCTCAGTTATACTGCAGTTTAAAAAATGCAGTGCTGGGTGGCACAGAAAGCATTAATTTGTAATTCTGTACCATACATAAAAGGCAAGTTCTTTACAGCTGAGAAACAGGTGGATGCCAGGATCCATGATCTTCTCTGACTCTGCTGTTTTGGTGAATGTGAAAATCTGTTTTGTTACAGGGCATAGATAATTGCACAGGGTTCACTTGCTTAAAATGCTTTGAAAACATTTTTCTTTTTTGGTCCCTTTTGGTCTGTCTGTGTGGCTGCATTAATACTTGAACCAGTGATGTCTGTGTGCTGATCCCTCTAAGCTTTGTTGTTCATTATGGCAAAAATAGAAAAAATCATGGTAGAAAATCTGAAAATCATAATGTTTGTTAAGAAAAAGAAAAGTCACCATATGGCTCAACAGATTTTAATTCATATTAAATTGCCAGGGAAATTTTGAAGGAAGTAAAATAAAAATCCTTTATTTTACAAATATATGCTCAGATTTTGGTTTTGAATACTTTGCTGGGGCAATTGGGACTATTGGGAAGCCTGAAGACAGTAATAGGAGTGCAGAGGCAATCTCAGAAATACAGACTGCACGAGGTAATTTTGGAGAAGCTGGCAGCTACCTGGTTACTGTCAAAACCCTGACACTTAACTACCCTTGGGAGGTGGTAGAGATTTCATTCCTTTAGACCTTGCTGGTATTTATGTCATCCTGTAAACTTAAAAAAATACTCTTAGATCAGTGACTGTGAAACTGCACAAGACCATTTATATAGATTCAAGTTAAGGACACTTATTCTAACATTCTTCATTTACACAGTGATTGGAAGGCAGGGTCTGTGATTTCCATGCCAAGAAACCACATGGCAAGGATAAGTCACGACTTTTGTTAGGAAGACCTTGCACTGATAAACAGGCCTGCACACTTCATGTAGAAAAGTGAAAATATCCTCGATGTGTTGTGTGTAACAAAGTGTTCAATGGAAGAGTTTTAAATGAAAATTGAGGGGGATAAGTTCTGGCACTGGAGACTTGGAGGGGCCACTTTGGGGAACTTGTGCTCTGAATGCCCAGCAGGTTTCTGTACCCATCACTCAAGGGCACTGCTCAGATCTCTCTGGATCTGTTTTTTCTCATGTGTGACAACAGATTGTGTTGCCAGCATCCAACAGTAGCACATGTTTGGTCATAAAGACCCAGATTTGCTGCTTTGTTCAATAATAGATTAATGTTCTGGTACATATACGTTGTATAAAACATGAGTCTATTAGCTCATGTAGCCATGGAGATAAGTACTTTGCATACATGGAAACTCTTTGGGTTCATTTATGCCTAGTGCCTATATTTTATTAAGAAATAGATCTTTACAAACATTATTATTAATAAATATTTTCGTTAATGCTATTTTCTGCTAACTGAGAATAATTGGCCTAATTTATGAAAACATGGAGCTGATTAAAAATTAACTACTGAAAATAATCTAGCTTATTCTTAGACTCAAGTGAGGTTGCAAAAAAACTGTCAAAATTAATATATTAATAGTGTTAAACTTTATCAATAACATACAATTAGGATTTTTAATATTGTTAGTTCTGAGAGATTCTAATTACACTTTATACTTCGTTTTCTAGTGGCAGTTATAAGGTATGAAAGGTACACATTAGTGAAAGTGCTAATTATATTATGTGTATTTACACATTCCTTTCCTATGCTAATGTGTTTATATATGTTTAGGGAATACATATAAAGAAGGTTTTTGAGATTCTTTACATGCTCTAATGAATAATAAATTTGAACAAGACACAATCCAAAATTAATTTTAAAAAGCTAAAAGTTTGTCTAATGATGCATGTACAACGTTTAATTAAAAAGACTCAATGTAGAAACCAACAGCCACAGTAACAAATGGCAATTAGATTGTAAATAGTGGGGGTGGAATACTAACAGTATAATTCTTCATTATGTTGGAGTCACACCAGTTTTATTCACCTGTAGCTCTGTATCTGTTAGTAAATACCAGCCTAGAACTTGTCAGCAGAATGAAGAATAATATCACATTAGTACAGATTGTAACCAGCATAATTACAAGCTCCTAGTCCTGTTTCAGTTGGAGTTTCTGCTGTTGTGGCCCTGTTTCTGTGTGGCATGTCCCTTTTTGCCCCAGTTTGATGTGTAGGGTGGGTGCTGTGAGTGACACTGGGGGACCAGCCCAGCTCTGTCCTGGCCAGCACTGCTGGCACGTATTGGAGCAGAGTGATACTTCACAGGATCACAGAATATTTCTGTTAGAAGGGACTTCTGGAGGTTATCCAGTCCAACCCTCTGCCAAGGCATGGTCACCTGGAGCAGGTGACACAGGAACATGTCCAGGTGGGTTTGGGATGTCTCTAGAGAGGGAGACTCAGTGCCCTCCCCAAGCAGCCCATCCCAGCACTCTGCATCCTCCATGCAAAGCTCTTCCTCATGTGAAGGTGAAAGTTCCTATGGTTTAGTTTCTACTTAGTCTGTACTCTCAAGTACAAGTGCTGTGGAGAAATTGTGACTTCCTTGGGAAAGGTGAGCTCTGGGTGGTTTGCACTGAGCTCACCTTTACCTGTTTGTAATGAGCTCAGGAGGAGCTGGTGCTGCAATGTGCAGCCACTGAGAGAGGATACAAGCATGGTCATAGGGTAACACAACACGTCATCCACATCAACCATCAAGCCATAAGAACAGGAAATTGCCTCCCAGGAGGTCTGTCCTGCCTTTACCCCGCTGTGTTTCTCGGCACCATAGTTACTCTTGTTTGTCCACAGTCAGCTCCCAGCACAGGAACTTTTCTTGGTTTGCAGAGGAGCTGGTTTGGATGTGTAGTGATGCTGTTCTCCACACAAAAATGCCTCATACAGACAGGATCATCTGCCAGTGTAGACAAAGAAAAGAGGAGAAAGCATGTCTTTCCACTCTCACCAGGCATCTGATTGCAGAGCTCAGGAAAGCTACGTGCCATTGCTCTTAAGTTTTCCTGAATTTGGACCCCGGTGTGCATCTGCTGAAGTCAACACAGACTTTTCACTGACTCCATTGAAACAGAGTGCTTGGTTAGGGGCTTCATCTGCACAAGTGCTGCAGACTTGTAACCCAAGCATTCCTCATTTATGAAGTAGGAAAAGGTTTCATGGAAGATTTAGAACCCCCAGGTTCTGCAGTTGCTGTGATTGCAGTGTAGCACGAATGTATTGGGATTGATTCTGCAACCCCTGTTGAAAGTCTTAAAACGTGGAAAGTCTACAACCCCACAGATAATCAGCTCCAGTTCTTAACTATCCTACTATTTGACTTTTTACTATTGACCTTATTTAAATATGCATTGATGAAGTTTATGCCTTTTGTTCTATTTGCTTTAGACAAAACTGATGTGAAGGATATGTTCCATTTTCTTTTGTAGTTGCACTGTACACATTTTAAGAAAATTATTGCATCTTCCTGTAACTTTCTCTTTTCTAAAAGAGTAAGCAGTGCCAGTTCTTTAAACCTTGTCAAACAGGTTGGGTTTTCTAGACCTTGATCATCTTTTTTGTTACTTCTCTTAGACTGGTTTACTATAGTGATGACCCAAATTGGACAAGTACCAGAAGAAATTCTTCACGTGTGTTACATGCAGTATTTCTGTTTCTACATCTCTCTGTGTGATATTGCAACACCCGGGTACTGTTGAGTAGTGTTAAGCTCGTGATCCTCTTACCTCTGGTGATATTACTGAATCATTTTCTTAGCCACTGTGCTTTTTGTGGTTGATCAGTCCTACCTAACTTTAGAATTTTGATGCTGTACTTAACCACTTGTATGCTTCTTCTTCAAAACCATTTCTCCCCATTATCTAGATTTTTAAAATTTTGAGTACATCCTTGTCCTATTCTCTTAAGCTTTTTCTCGATTTATGTTCCCTGCAAATTTAACTAATATGCCTTCTATTCCTTTAGCCAAATCACTAATAGAAATACTGAATTATATGCTGGAATACCACTCAGGAAAACCCTCTACTTTGAGAGTGAATCATCAGTAACTGTTTTCTGAGTAAAGCTAAGCAATCATGTAAGTGGGATTTTTCTAGACTGCTTTTCCCCCACCTCTTTATGACTAGATTGTAAAGTTCTTATTAAATATACCCACTGTGTTTTGCCTGCCTGTAATACCTGTGGCAATGCTGTACAGAAAAATCAGTCTGCAATGCTGATTACTCCTCCCCTTATTTTCATCTAGGTATTAAAATAATTTCTTAGTTACAGTATTTCTGCTGTAACTAGAAATAAGCTTCCTAGCCCTTTTTGCCCTATTTTTAATGATAAGCACTGTGTTTGTACTGCTTTATAAGTTCTGTTTGATGCTTCTGAGATTGCTTCTATTTATGCTCAGAGTATCTGAGGGCAAGTTTGATCAGGTGGAGTATTCTGAAGACAACTAACTTGCCTAAATAGTTTCAAGCCTGTGTTTTCCTATAACTACTGTTAGGTCTGTTGTGCTTCCCATTACACCTGACAATCTTAGGTAATTGAAATCTATCTTTTTTTTACGATACCAGTAGCATTTTAGTTTCATATAGCTCACTGGAAGTTCCAAAATATGTTTTAGAAGCTGCATAAGTATGAAGGTATTTATCTACTCCAAGCCTCTGATGTCTGTGCTGAATGGGGCACTGTATCCGACCTGACTGTGATTTACAGTTTAGCTTTGGTATATCTGCACTGCATTGCCATTACCTCAGTGAGGGGAATGTAAACACAGAAATTTACCCAAAATTAGGAAAAATTGCTTAGGTAGAAAACTTGCTTATAGAGTTCAAAGTCTGGCTTAAATGGTTGAGTATTGCTAAAAATGTTTCTGCTGTACTAGTACCTAAAACATGCTGGCCCTGAAATAAAAGGAGGATTTGAAAGGATTTTCTTCTGATCGTTTTTTTCTTGGAGTAAAAATTCTCTCCAGATCTCAGAGTGAAAATTTGGTTCTTTAATTAGATTTTACCCACTAGTGATTGCTGTTGATATAGATGAGACACAATCCTCTTACTATATTAACTGCTTTTCTGTTTGTTGTACTTAACAAACCTTCAGAAATTACTGGATTCAGCAGAGCATCCATTTAGAGCAGCTCCACATGGTTACTGACATAAGGGACTTCCTGGCAGCAAAAGGTTTAATGTTGCCATATAAATTCAGGGTAGGCAGCATGAAAAAGGAGAGTACTTTGTTCCTCAGATCCTGTTCAATATAAAATAAAGAAATATTTTTATTGAAGTAGGAATAGTCTTACTCACTGGAGAGGTATTGCAACGCAGAGGAGTTAGAAAACCCAAATACCTGGGTCTTAAGAATTGTCTTTAAACCACAGATCTTCAGGTATTTTGGGAGTAAGTGCTCTTATCAGCATTTTGTGCAGGCAGAGAAAGAGATTGGGAAATTCCATCACTGACTGTTGAGATTGTTAAGTAGCTCAAAAAGTTGAGACATTTTATGATGAGCTGTTCCAAAAACATTCATTAGAGAGTATTCAAGGAACTGCTTAAGAATGTCTCTGGACTGTTAATGTTGGTTTTTATTAATTGATACAGCACTGGCAAGGCAAATACTGTGCCAGAATTTTAAATGGGATGGCTTCATAATTACAGGCCTTTCAGCCTGGTGCCAATCTCTGGCAAAATAATGGAAGACTGATATGGCATATTATTAGCAAAATAATCAAGAATAATGTAATATATGGCAGTACTTATTGGTTTATGGAAAATATATCTTGTTGGACTAGCTCAATAACTTTCTTCTGATATATGAGGTTTGGTTGATGAATGTTCTGGTGCTGATGTAATGGACTTTCTTGGGGCATTTGTCATGGTACCATACAACCTTTGATTAAGAAATGAGAATAATGCAAATTCAACTGGGCAACATATTAAAAAGACCTCAAACTTCTTATCTGGTAGTTTTAATATGCAAAGTGGGAATTATTATCTAATAGGCTCCCTTAGGGATTGTTGGGTCATGCTCTGTTTCCCATTTCTTTTAAAGACAGGGAAATTATTTTAAAAATAATTAGTGGCAAATTTATGTAGATGAAATAAATTTTGGGACTTTGGAAATAAATTTAGTGGATGAAGTGATTAACTAATCATATACACTTCAGTAAAACCAAAGGTAAACCCCTGTATTTTGAAGGGCAAGGAATTGGACTTTGATGATCTTTATGGATCCCTTCCAACTATTATATGGATCTACAATTCTAAATTATATTTGCAGGATGAATGAGTGACCTGAGAAATAATAACTGAAAGATATGTGGGGGATCATGATAGATAACTGGGGGAATGTAGGGTTTTACTGTGACACCAAAGGCATAAAGAGAACCTTCCAGCAGTAATGAGGGAGCTACCCTGTGTCAGTAGTGATGTGATAACTTCACCAACAGCTGAGTCCATGTGAAGATACAGATTCATGTGCCAGAAAGGAGTAAAGAGTTGGTGAAGGCTTAGAGAATGATTAGTGGACTGGACATTCTGTACAGCAAGATACTTAAGGGCTTGAACCTATTTAGTTTAAGCAGAGGTAATTTGTCCCAGCCTGTGTCTATATAAGGCACAGAATATGAGGCTGGAAAACTTCTACATAGCAGTTATAAGGAAATAAAATGGTGTAATGTTGGAAGATAGGCAAAGGTAGACTCTAGGTGCACATTTCTGTAATAATAGTAATAAACCATTGAAACTGTTTTTAAAGGATCATTGAGGGTTCTCTGCTTGGAGTTTTTAAAATCAAGATTCCTTGGGTTTTATTTTTTTTCTGGAAAAGATATTCTACTGCAAGTAAGAAGTGGTTTAGACTGAACCTGTAGTTGTGTTATGGGAACATTGTGTTATTGACCATTGTGTTATTGACCATTGTGTTATTGATCATTGTTAGATCAATGACCTGTTTTTATCATTTCTAAACTAATTTACTCTAGACTACCAGTGGGACACCTACAGGATAGTACCTATTCCTACTGATTCCCAGCCTAGGGTGTTACACTTTACAGCACACAACTTCCTCCTAATTAAGAGAAAGGCTGGAATTTCTTAAAGACACATGTGTTCTTACACATGCCTGTAGGTGTGAGAGTCCTGCTTCCATGCTCAGTGTGGGAGGTTAAAGGGAGCCCTTTCCCCATCAGTGCACCTTGCCCAGGAGCAGATCTCAAGCTGTTCTTTGAGCTGGGTGAATGCTCCAGGGTGGAAACCCCACCCAGGGCCAAGCTGAACCTCAGTCTGGGGCCCCTAGACAGCTGATGTCACTCTGGGAAGGTTCTTCTTGGAAGCCAGGGCTGATGTCCCACATACGCCCCATACCAGATGAAGAATGTGCTTTCCTCAGTTCCCTTGGAGCCATCAAAGCTTTTTTCATTACAATTTTTGGCTTTCCTTTGCTGCACTGGCTCCCAAGTCATTACTTTCCTCTGCTGAGCAGGAAGTTCATGTTTCAGATGCTCCTTTTTCATTACGCATGTTCAATTTCAACCCCTAACAATATTTTTTATTAATGATGGGTCTATTTTTTTTGTTGAAGTTTTTTTTTGTTTGTTTGTTTTTTGTTTGTTTGTTTGGCTGTCTATTTTTACTGAAATACTTGTGTTGGTTAAATAGTTCCTATCACACAGATCAGGAATTGTTTGCTGACAGACAGAAAAGGAGTACTGCCTAAAAGGGAGGATATAAGGAAAGACTCTTCTGGGACCTATTTTTGTGGGATCCTGATCGTGAAATCAGCTCAGAAATCCTTGTGTCCTTGATCAGATGCTTGAATATGAGAGGTGCTCTGAAATTTTTCAATCCAGCTGGGCCAGTTCCGGAGTGATTCAGTGTCACCCCTTAAGTCATTTGGTATTCTTTATGTTTGATGTGGTGTCATGTGGAGAGGCAGCACAAGGATCTCTGTATTTTACAGCAGCTCACAGCAAGAGAGGCAGCCAAGCAGAGCAGTGTGTACATCACCTCACTGATAAGAGAACAGATCCCCATTATTTGATTCCAGCACAGGCTGGTGGGGGGAGCTGTGAGGGACACCTGCTAAGGGAAAAGCTGCTGGGTCACCAGTTATGCTAATACACCAGCTTCAGTTCATCTTTTCTTCTGCTGTTACAAAAATGGCAGGATTAATAGCAAGGAAGTCACTTTTAAATAGCAGGAGTTTGTAAATGTCAGACTCAGTGTCAGACTAGTCTGCCACAAACAAATTCTGCTCCATTTTTTTGGGTTTTTTGTCATTCACAAATAACCTGTGTTTCAGACTCATTTTTTAATGGTTCTAGGTGTATTCATAAGAGAAATATTAATTTTGACTGCAGAGAGGGAAAAATTAATCTTTTTTTCTCTTGCTAACAAAATAGTATCTTAACATATTGGGATGTGTAGATGGTAGCAGACAAAATTTGACTGGAGTTCTTTGACAAAGAGAGAATGAAAAGCTCACTCAGGATTTTAAAGTAGTTTAAAGAACATACATCAGCAGCAAGCAGGTCTAACAGGCTGGGATAGGGTGAGAATAAGCATTTGCATCTTGCACTTATGTGAGAAATATCTCTGTAAAACAAGTGATTAAAGTGCACCACTGGGCTCTGAAGTCTGTCTTTTGAAAAACTGATTCTTTGAAAGCTGCCTTCTAGTTTGTCAGTGTCAGGGAAATCGGTTTTATTTTATGAATTCTTTCATGTCTATATGATAATATAAGGCTCCAATACAGGGGAAATATTTTTTACTTTGGCTTTGGGCCAGTTTGACTACCTGTCCCGATTGTGAAGAGCAGAATAAAAACCCCACTGGACTAAGATGAGGTTATTTTCAAAGCAAACGTGACTGATACAATAACACAAGACTCAGAGAAAGACATGAGATTTGCACTTACAGATCTCTTGATGCTTTTGTAAATCTAATCCCCAAAAATAAGCCCTTCTCATTACAACCAACTGTGTAAGAGAGATTCTGCACAGCTGTGCAACTGAATAAAGCATAAAATTAAAGCTTTACAGGACAGTTGTTACAAGTTTGAATTGTTCACTTTTTGTTTACTTTTAAAGTGAATATTTGATTCTCAGTAAAGATGAATTTTCATAATTTTCACAAAGAAACACTTCCTCACTTTGTCAGGGATGTTACCTGGTCATGTAAACTGAGGGCTTAGGCCAGGAATTTAAACTTTCCTAGCACTGCTTCTCTATAAAGTTGTCACTGGCACAGCCTCCCTGCTGCTGCTTTCTCAGTTGTAATCTGGGGCAGAGGTGTGTGGATGTCATTAGCTGCACATGTCCCAGAGCCAGCAGAGAGTTATAAACTCTGATAAAAAATCTCTTACTGACAGCTCATCTTAATGGGGGATTTTAGATTCAGAAAGTAGCATGAGCAGCTGTGGTCAGAAAAAAATAAACCAACAATTACTAACAGATATGAAACCACAGAGCTATAACTATAAACACAAACAAATCATTGTGTTGTGCTTGCTTTCCTTATGACAGACAACCTTTCACTACAACAATACATCCACAGCAATAAAAGCTGGAAAATCCTGGAGCAGATCTTCAGCAGGGATAAATTCTCACAGCTCCATGACAACAGCATTGTGATAATTTATACCTGACAAAGGCCTGCTCTTTACAGAACAACTCCACCTCTTTTGGAGTGGAATTCATCTTTTTGCAGAGAGGTATTTACCTTCCCTGGTGTAGGCTTAGCAAGTAAATCCTACATGAGGCGTTGGAAGGCAAATAGGGCTTGTGCAGCTTTTCTGCATCAGAGTATTTCACCTGCTGTGTTGTTGCATTGTTCAGAGGAATGATTTGGCCTCCAAAGAATTCCTAATAGGAAAGGATTGCTAACTAATGTGAGAGTCAGCTGGTGTCCCTTGAGATGCTATAATTAATATACAGCAGATGTTGAAACTTTTCTTCAGAAGGTACTAGTGATTAAGATATCATGTGTAGTAGACATATGCATTTGCTTAGATACAAGGGAGAAAATAGGGATTATGTGAGATCCCTGTTTCATGAGAAAAGGAGGAAGATGCAGTGTGTGCTGGGAGATTTGTTTAGACAAGCTCATGGCAGAAGAATTAACTTGAGAAGTGCCTGGCTGATTAAGAGCAAAAACATTGCTGAGGAGTGGAAGCTGGAGGGCATGGAGAGAATTTGTACTTTGGCAAAAGAACTACTTGGTAGGTCCAAGGAGGAGACAACAGCCTAATTTTTTTAATGCATTCCCCTTTACTCACTTTATTTGGATTACTGCATATCATCCTGCTTTGCTCTGTAACCAAATGAATAATTGGAGGCAACTTGGAGAAAAGTTTGGGTCTTGTCTTTCTCTGTTTTGGAAGCTCTCAAATCCCTTCACCTTCTCTGAAGTGTGGAGTGATTTCATCTGAATTTTTGCTTTATTTTCTGTATTAGTGCATGTCTGCTGTTTCCTTTTGCTAAAGATGCCTTGTCTAGAGTGTATCTACTCCTTGTGACAGGGTGTTTCTTTCTGATATGCTAAAAATCCTTCCAGCAGCTGATTCTGGAATACTGATGTTCCAATCTCAGTGCCTCTTCATAAATCAGATCAAGGAAATTGCTGCTTAAGCACTGCTTATGCAAACTTTGGTTCAGAAACTAAGTGGTGTTTCTGTTAAGGATTCAGAAAAAGCATTTAGTCTGTATAATACTGAAGACTTCACTCCAATGATGGATAAAGAGACTTTAATGTGTTCAATTAAACCTTCACAATTCTTCTCATGGTAACAGATTGTGCTATCACCCTACGAGAACTGTGAAGTGAGTTAATAGTGATCAAAATATCTACTGTACTGCATCTCAGTTTTCTTACATTGCTGGCATGTTGACTCTGCTGTCTTGCTTAAATTCCAGCTAAAAAATTATGTTCTTCCCACCTCAATTTTATAACATCTCCCTAACTTATCCTTTATTTCTGCTCCAGCCTGTTGAGCAGTTACTGGGAGCTGTCAGGCCATGGAGCTCTAGTCAGGAATCCTACATACAATTTACAAATTAATTTTCACAGCACTTTCTTAGTACAAAAGGCAACATATGAGTTATTCCTTTCCAATACAACTGTATAATTTCAGATAAAAATATGAAGAACTAAGGCTAGCTAAGTGAATGTTTCTGGGAGCTCTGTTGGCACTGTGCATTTGTGCTTTTATATATGTGTCATTTGCAGTAGATAAAATAATTTCAGAGCTAAAAACATTTACAAAATAACATGACAAAACCACCTGTAATCTCTTTAAAGTGTGAACTGCAGTTCAACCAAGGTGTCATTCTTCTATTCTAACTAATAAAGCAAAAATGCTTTCAATTTTTGTAACATTTTTCTCTTAAGCACTTCAAAACATTTTAGAAGTTTTAGAACTATAGATTGTCATCATCTTCATTTGAGAGGGGAATGTACTGAATCTCAGAGGAAAGTTAAATGAATAGGAGGAAAAACTTCAAAGTACTGACAATTTCAGTTTTGAAATCATCTTCTTTCTGAAATGTAAAATCATTTGTCATTGAAACAAAATTGTTCCCAAAATATGGCTTGCGTTTTTGAAAGGAAGTCAGAAAAGTGTTAGTATAAGCCTCAAAATACCTAAATATCTTAGGTATGGCTGAAGTAATTTCTTTAGGCTGGGGAGTGATCACTTAATCACTTCCTGCAATCAACAGTTACAACCAATTCTCACTTGACCCTCCTGTAGAAACCAAGCTGTAAATAGAAATAAAAGATGATTAACTGTTTCCTTTAAAAGCATGAGTAGAGATAAGTCTAATCAGTATTGTTACCTCTTGAGACCTTTTTTCCTTTGGTTTTGGTTGTTTTGGGTTTTTTTTAAGAGATCAGCATAATAAGTTTCTGACCTATAACTCTCTTAAGATCGAGGGAAATGTTTCTGGTTTTGTTTGCCCAAAAATGCAAAACCTAATGGCTGACAGGAGAAATACATCTAACCTCAAACCAAAGGTACTTCTTGGTTTTGTCAGGAACTTGACAGAGGAGTAAAAATGTTGAATTTTAGCTTCAACATCAAGTAAACTGCATTTATTCCTCCATCAGCTTTGAATTTTTAAGTCTTAGTCACAAAGGGAGGATATAGTTGAGATGAGATGTATTTCCAGAACAGACTTTTTCTCCAACTTTGCTCTGTGGCCATGGACTTCCTCTGTAGCTATAACACTGTCACAAAGGGAATTCTGACAGGTGACCTCCTCGTTCTCTTCTTGTCCATATATTTACCTTTTTTCACTGTATTAGCATGCTACAAAAGTTCACATTTTCAAGTGGTTCTGCTCTAAGGTGCCACAATGTCCTGCTGGGGTCACCAAGCAAAGCTGACACTGAGATACATACAGTCTTTTTGGAAAAAATAGGGAAAATAAAATACAATAATGTGGTTATCTAAGTCAGTGATAAGGTTCATGTAGTGCTGTGCAACTGAACAACTGATACAAAGATATCCTGAGACACACAACCAGATGTTTCAGAAAGATCAATTCTTTCTCTAGGAAGAAGAGCACAATTACATCCTATCTGAGAATAAATGTGAGAGGCTGGGAAATTTCCTTTCCCTCTTACTAGTAACACTTGCATGTTTTATAAACTTGAAACTCCCTTTCTCAGAGGGCTTGATATGCCTTTAAATTTAATTCAAGAAAAGCTGGCACACCTGAAAACCCCTCTAGTTCTGTCAGCTGCTTTGCTCAGTCTAAGAAAAAAAGCCAGCTCTGAATCTCATCCTAGATGATGGTGACTGTAACAGCATTTACCACTGCTTTGTCTGTTCTGATGTTGAGAACTTCAAGTGCTTCAGTTTTCCACATCTCAGAAGTTACAAAATTTGAGCTTATTGAAAACCTGAAGTGCTCAAACAAAGAACAAGATCGTTTAGAAAGCTGGTAAAGGATTTAACTTCTGTTGTCACAGATGAGCTGTTCATGAACCAATGTAAAAAGAAGGGTAAAAAAATCAATTCTGCATGTTCATGCAATTCTTCATCGTGTTCATTGGCATATCAGGGACTTTAATGAGATGTCTCTGGCACTCAGACATGGATGGAATGAACAAATCAAAAGAGTTATAAGTTATATTTATAGACCTATGGTTCACATAAGCCACATATCCAGTGTGTGCTGGTGAGTTACACTTAAAAGAACAAAGAAATTTGATGTGATGCTCTGCAATGCAGCTTTGGGTGGTGGTCACTTCAAGTCCTTCATCAATTCAGATTTCAGTGAATAGCTGTAAGGACAAATCAGCATCTGGACTCATGTTGGAGTTGGGTACCAAATTGTGATGGGAACATCAGCTCTGCTGTGCTGAAAGAATGGAAATCATGGAAAGGAAATGGATTAGGGCTTTATGGTAACAAATAAGGGCTGTGGTGTCCTGGGCTTATTGACCAGCAGTGGGCTGGGATGGTCTGTGAACTTTTCTGATGGTTGTTCTGTGATGTAACATTCAAAAACATCTCAAAGCAGAAGAATCCACATCCTTTTGATCATAAATCCTGAGCTTTTTTGGGCAGACACCTGGAACATTTGTTGTTTTGTGAAGACTGAGGAACACATGGTCTTTTGTTAATAATAAATGATAAAAATAAAGCATGAGTAACCATGCTGTGAAAAGAGAGCAGCAAATGCATTGAGAAATATCAACTGCAGGACCAGGATTACCTAATGAGCTGTAATTTATTATTTGTCATTTAACTTTAAAGTTTTAAACCCTAAACTTAACTACTTAATTGTTAAATGAAGGGCTTCTACAAAATTTGTTCTTAAAAAAATTAAAATATGGAACTTCAGTAAGATTTGTCAAACACTAGAAACAATTAGAAAGAGGGTAATGAGAAAAATACAAAATGTGATAAAATACAGTTTCAACAAAAGAATTAGGTTTGAGTTCTGTCTACTTACAGCTTATCAGTAAAATTAATGATTTTTTGTGGGATGTGGAATGGTCTGATAATCTTCTGAATAATACTGAATATCTCTGTCACAGGACATGCATTAAATTAAAGATTTTCCACAGAGTAAAAAGATGTTTTGAGCTGCCAAGAGTTTGCCAAGGGTGGCATAGGGATGAGATTAGAATATGTTTAGTCAATATGTATTTTATAAATACTATTTTAAATTTTATTTTATTTTTTAAATTTAGAAATTTTAAAGTATTTTCTGGCTGATCAGGCTTATGTGACAGCAGTCATGAGAAATTTGTACATGTTAAGGATGTATTCCAGTTGAAGTCATACAATTCAGGAATTGTAGTGTTTAAAATTTTATCTCTAAAGTAAAACTATTTTTGTGTTTGAGGATTTTATTTTATTTATTTATTTATTTATTTTTATTTCTTCACACAGAGCAGAGTTCTCTGTAGAACTGGCATCTTTTATTGCAACTTCAAAATGAAATTCAGAGACTCCTGTCCTGTAAATATTTTATATAACCTAAGGATAGAACTGATCCTGCCCATGAACACCAAATACACCACTTACTTCTTTCAGTAGTCACATTAACCATTTTTTCCTTCCCATGATGGCATGCAATATATATTTTCAGGATCATATTATAATAATATTGCAATAAAATAAATATTGATTTCTTAAACAATCTCTTTACTATAATAAATCTAGCTTGCTTTTCCAAGTCCAGCTCTGAGTTCCAGCCTCTGAGTGATCCCAGGAGGCACAGAGACACTTCTGTGATGGACTTTCATGTGTCACCTCAGTGTCTCCACTGTTTATTTCCCTGTATTTTAGAAAAATAGCCCAGGAACTCAGCAGTATGAACAGGGCCGCCTGCTCTGTCTGTAACACCTATCTTATCTATCTTATCTCAAGTGAGCTCCACATGCATCCTTAAATTATTGTTTTCTTCACCAGAAAGAAAATTTAGTTTTTATTATTCTGCTACATCCTATTGGTACTTTATATATTTATCTTCACAGTCTGGTGACATGTGAGTTCCATGTGTAGCAAGATGTCATCTGTGGCTGTAAATCTATCTATCTATCTATCTATCTATCTATCTATCCATGAAAAGAGGAGGGAATGGGTAAAGAACAGAGTGTTTGGCATTGGAAATAATTATAGGGTTTTTTTGTGACAAACTTCAGCACAGTATTTATAGGCAAATCTATCCCATTAAATCTTGACAGAGGAATGTGTCAGCAGAATTTGCTGTAATTGATACCCACAAAGTGATCCATACTCAGGTACCCCATAGCACCTGATTATTTTGTAGGCAGGGAACAGTGCAGTGATGCTTTTTTTTCCTGCAGAAGTTCCCTATGCAAGTTTTGGAGCAACATCTTTATTGCCAGCAAATTCACTGTATTTGTATGCTCATACAAGACCACACTAATGGGACAGAACTGCTTTGTTCCATGGAAAGTACTTCCAGGTAATGGTTTTACTCACAGTGACAGTTGTGATGATCCAGAAATAATTCTTAGGACTGTATTTTTTTTTTTTAACAATTAGCTGGAGTCTGCAGAATTCCTCACTGAGGGGTGGAACCAGAAAAAGCAGAGCTGACTAATGGAGCAGTGTGTAAGAAGTGATATAGAGGTCATCTACCCATAGAGAACTAGAAAATGGTGTTTGTTCCACATTCCTTTAACAGCACAGCGTTTTAGAGAGGAGTCGGGTATTTTTCCATCAGACTATATTTAATATTCCAGAGCATGACTTTTTCCTCTGAGTTTAAAATGTCTGACTGTGGGAGATATTTAGATATTTCACTGTCTCCCACCTAAAGCTGGGAACACTGGGAACATGCAAAGCCCTTGGGAGCTGCTGCCATGTATCAGGAGGGTGCTTGACTTGAGTGTGTGATGGGCAGTGTCAGAGATGAGCAGTGGCAGGCAGTGAAATGGGTCTGCAAAGTGATGGGGCTGATTTTCAGTCCAGTCCTTGCCTACAGCTGGTTTTTCTATTTTATTTTAACCATGTACCACGGAGCCAGGGTACAGCTCTTCTCACTGTTGGGATAACTGGAAGGTGAGACCCTAAAAGCTTAAATAGAAGGTAGCCTTGAACTGTAGGAAAGTTTCAAGGATCTGTCTGGATGTGCTGGTGGGTTTTAGAAAGCTTAATGAGTAAGAATTTCTATGACAGCTATTTCAGTCATAGATAGGCTTGCTCTTTACACCTTACAGCCCCAGAGCTGTATCCAAAATAGTTATTTGCATGTTCCAGGCAGGAAACACATTGGAGTTTGCTGATGAGGTGAAGGGCTGTGGTTTTTTGTCTGTTTCTCTGATTTTCTGCTGCAAAGGGATGAGTGCTGGTATGCACATGGCTCTAGTGATGTCCCAGTCCCCAGCTTGGTGATAATTTCAAAACTAAGGAAATGAGTAATAACAAACAGGCTGAAAAAGGCAAATGAAATAAAAATTATATCATTGGCACAGTTCTAGCCAAAATACCAAAAAATTAAATATGTGGGAGCTTATAAGGGAGCTAACTTGTATTACTCCTTGTTACAGTCAGAGACACAGAAACTAGATATGAACTAGATGTTAAATTAATGAAGGTTAAAGCCAACAGTTTTAGCTGATCTAATTTTCCATTGCATAATAGAGAAAAATCTCTCTTTTGGGGGTTTCTTTTGAAGGTGAGCAAGGAAAGTGGAATAAAATGTGTCCCGGAGGTTTCTGAAATATCAAACCTTGAAGGCTTCATGCACATTCCTCTAAGATGTACAATGGTATAGAGGCTCTTTCCAATAGCAAATACCAGAAGATGTGAATGAAAAAAGTACAAAGTTTTGTTAAGTAACTAAAAGTTAAACAATTGTTCAAACCAAAACAAAGACTAAAATTGCAGAAGAGTGAATGTATTTAATGGGAAGATCCCACTCTGTGGTATGACAAGTACAAAACCAAATCTAAGTGCTAGACCTGTTATTTCATGGAAATAGAACAATGAGAGATGAAAGAGTTCAACCATGAAGGTCAGGAAATAGAATTAGAGATGAACCAGAGTGAAAAACTGGGAGGAAACACATAGAACACAAAAGAAAAGTGATAATAAGCAAACATAGTCAATAGTATAATGGTTTGAACTAAGCAAAATCTGGAAGGAGACAGTCTGGAAATTGCAGTAGGTTTCATAGTCCTTTTCTCTGTGAAGGATGTGACTAATGCAGTAACAAAAATGTTACTTGAAATGATTACGATTCTAAGGGCAAGTCTGTTTTCTAATCTGCCTCAGTGTTTACTTGTTTCTGCAGAAGCAGAAATTCCAATCAGTACAAATTCCAACCAGCCTGTGCCACGAGCAGGGGACTCAAGCAAGTGCAAGTGTTGTTGTTACCATTGTTACCCCAGCACTGTGGCTCTGAAAATGCTGAGATGCTTTAGCAAAGGGGCCAAGGAACATTTCTGGGGCTAATTATGGAGTAACTCAATCAAGGCAATCAGTTCTGTTAGAGATAGACTAAAGCCCTGAATTATATGGTTTTATAGAATTCTCTTTTCAAGTCAAGAGGCATGAGAAATCAGACAACCTGTTTAACACATGCTAGAAAACCTCATTTAATAATTCCTGTATGCTGCCTGCAATGATATAAGTATAAACATACACGATTAAAGCCTGAAAGTAGTTCTTTGAAAATAACAGGAGGAGGAAGAAGCCAACTGCAATTCTTGACTCACAGGATTGCTCTGAGCCATCAGTCTGGTGCATCCATGAAACAAAATAAGAAACAATTTGAGATGTATATCAGGCAAGAAATCTCCAGTAGAACTGTGACAGAAATGTCATTTCATAGGGAATTAGAGATATTTGATTTGGAAAATCAAGAACAATTCTTATCACAAAGGTTAAAAAAAAAAGACTTGCAGGCAATATAGACATCTTTGTTTTCAAAAGGAGGGCAAAAGAATTGAGCTGCCACAATGAAGATAAGTGTTGCCATGGTTATAACTGAAGCTGCTCTGGACTGCTCTTCATCTTGGGGTTGCAGCATTAAAGCACCATGAAAGAACTGTCCTCTACTAAACCCAGCCAAGCCAGAAAACACCATATAAAGAGATGTGTGCTACATACAAATACACTTTGCTAGAATTTTTTTGAATTACAGTGGATATCTATGTCATTTGCTATAATTCCTGTTCCCTTCTAAATCTCTGATTTACTTTCAACCACTTATTTGATGTAATCAGTCCTTTAATAAATGCAATTTGTTTCATTTTTTTTCATGCAACTGCATAGACACAAAATAGGCTCACACACAGAACATGCAATAGCTCTGCATTAGGAGACTTGACACTGGCAAGACTTTAAAACTGTTCAATACTCACTAACTCCTTTTTGTGACAAAAAGAAGATGGTATGAGGTTTGAAGACTTCTAAAACCTTAATATTTTTCTGAACACAGACAAAATTTGAAAAACTGCTGCAAGTCTCTTAAACTTTTCAGTTCTTAGTTGCCTTGTCACTTAAATGGAGTTACAATTTATGACAAATTTTCTGGATCCAGTGGGTCTTCACTTATACTTAGAATTAAACAAGTTCTGAACAAGACCCAATGATTAATGTTACAAGAAAAGAAATAATTGCCAAGTATTATTAATTTAATTTCTCTACAGTATTTATAGACATTTTTCATAATTCTGAATCAGAATCTCTTTTCATATAGAAAAGCTTTGCAGGAGACAGAGGTAATGACATACTGCACACAAATACCTTCTTAATGTATGCAAATTATTGTGTTTTAGAAATTACACACAGCCACTGCAATCTTACAAACCCCTGCAAATTAAAATGAAAGAAAATTACTTTAAAACAGCCTTGTTCATTGAGCATTTATCTTTCTACTAGAGAAAAATATAAAGTAAAAAGAAACTCAGAAAAGCCAGAGGCATGAACAGAACTTCTTATCACAATATATGATCCAACTACTTATGAGATGCTAGTTCTGGAAATCAATGAATAGTGACAATATCTTTTAAGATTGCAACACTTAATATTAAGTTTTCTTATCTTCTAAAGGACCAAATCCTGCTCTTGGTAAAATCACTGAGAGTTCTGCTAATGCCTCTAATGAGAGCACGACCAAACCTCAAGAGCCTAATTTGGAAGTGTATTAACTTTCCTGAGCAGTGCCCTGAACAAGTTCAGATTGGTTGCATCACACTATGGAATAAAAATCTGTGCTTGCTTTTGTCTCTTTGTGTCTGTGCATGCATGTATGAAGGAACATTCAGTTTTGTAATATATAATATGTTTTCTGTGCAAAAAGCTGACATTTTGAACAGTGAGGGGAACTGGCTCAGCAATCAGTTAAGCTCTCATTTGACATTAAATTGCTTTTTGTCAGTTTTAGCAGACAAAACTGCCACAGTTTATTGCTTATTCTACACAAAAATATAATTTGTAGAATCTGTGCTTTTGGTGTGGTATATCTGATTTTATGGGAGGAGGATGTCCAGAGAATGTCTGGAGGATGTGCTGGTGAATTCTCTGTTTATGCATGGATAATATAATCTGAAATGAGACCAAATTCAAAGAATTAACTTTATATGGTTGTATACATATGGGACAATAAACTACTTGCTTTGTTTTCAGAAGGCTCTTTGAGAACTTTGGGAATTAACTGGAAAAAGCCTTTTCCAGTGAAGACAGCATTGCTTGAAGCCACGGAGGAATCACAGAGATACTTCTTGGTGTGAACTACTGTAGAGTGAAAACTCTATTTCGTGTGCCTGATGTTATATAAGCAAGATCTGCTTTAGAAAGGCTACAATTTTTTAGTATGCAGTACAACATATGAGAAATACAGAATGATTAAAGAGGGATCACTATTTTGTAAACAAGTTGTGAGTATCATTACAGCCTATGTAGAAATTAAAAGGTTATATTGCTCTACAGAGTTTTAGGGAGGATGTTACATAACTGCTTAGTGCTTTCACTCTGTTTGTCAGTCTGTGTATCTCTCTTGCTGCATCTGCACAGAACTGATTGGAATATGAAGCGATTTTTTATGCTTTCAGTCTTTTATAGCTATAACAGGGTCTCTGTGGATGGGTGCACAGTGCAGGTCAGGGTCTGGGTAAAATATTGCTCCTGACTTAAGGACTATGAAATGGGCATGGATGTACGTAATTGGTTGGTCTGCATGCATAAAAATGCAAGTCAGAAACTGCTCTGATTTATGCATCCTTCTCTGTCCTCAGAGAGGCTTTTTATCATTTGTAACTTCCTCCTGAGGAGTGCCCCACATACATTTCTTAACCACATACCCTGAAGCAAAGGATGGGAATCTTGAGAAAAGCTGAACAGCTCCCAGCTTTCCAGGAACTCTTTTTCTACATGGGGAAAGCCTGCAGAATTTTAGGATGGTTTTCTTTCACCAGAACAACATCCACAGCCTACTGTGCGTTTCTGAAGCTGAGTATCAGGATGTCGAGGTGGGGCTGAGCTGCTGCAGACAGGGGATGTGTGTGTGAGGAGCAGTGTGCTGTCACTAGAGGCAGGCTGCATTACAATCTGACTGCTGATCCAGTGCATACAAAACCTCTTTGCCGTGTACAATATGCTTGTTTCTGGAAGCTTAGCAGCCAGTGGAAACCAGAGATCAGAAACTGTCATTTTGAAAGAGCAGAGAGTAATTGAAATCTACCTGAGGCTGGTTCACCTGAGGACTATGTGCTTCCACTCCTTCAGCAGCTTTATTCCCAGTGCAGCAGGCTGAAATGTCACATTACTGCTCGTGTCAGTGGGAATTATGTGTGCAGCAATGAGAATTCAGGGTTACAAACACGGCTTTTCAGTGTGGGCTTCTCGTTTTTGGCATTTTTAAACCTAATTTTGTATCCATGGACAAAGCTAAAATTTGTTCTGCACGAGTTTCAAAAGCAAGGAATATCTGGAAGCCAAGGCATCCTACAAAAAGCCAGGAAATTGCAGTTCCACCCTGGCTCTGGCAGTGATTTGCTGCTGTGTGACTTCAGAGAAGATATCCAGTGTGAGATCCAAGTGAGTGCATTCACCTGAGTCAGTGCTCCTCACTCCCAGTACAGACTGAACTAGTACAGGCACTGGGTTTAGGGCATAATTCATTTCTCCCCAAAGCAGGTATCTGAATCCTACTGATTCCTCACAGAAATAAAAGAGTGCTTTAGCATTAGGCTAAAGGTGTTTAAAGCTATTTGAGAAAATCACATCTCAGCTCATACAAAGTATATTCATATTCACACAACATGTATGATCAGTGATGATCTGCTTGGTTAAATCAAAGAGTTTTTCAAAAGGAAAAAGAACACTACATTCTTGATTTTCCAGTGCTTGGCTGGCACTGTAGCATATTTCTGTAATAAAAATGACTAACATTGCAGAAATAGTGATTTTTTTTTTTATTCAGAGGCAATCATTGGACACTTACATTCTTTATCATCAAGGGCACTAAGTAGTCAATTTTATTAATGCACAATAGATGTAACCTGCCACCAAATTGGAATAGCTACATTTTGCACTCATTTTGTCCAGCTAAATAAAATTTATGGGAACAGAGAATCATAGATCAGATGTTTACATTATTGAATATGGATGGATTATGAAAACAATTTCCAAACTGATTAACAAATGAATGCAACACAATGAGTAATATTTTATGAGTGTCTGTGGTTTCAGAATACAGTTCTCAAATTCCTGGCATCCTAAATTGTTCTGGGGAAAATTGCCTAAAAAAAATTAAGAACTATAAGTCAAGGCTCAGGTCTTCCAGAGATTTTTCTGATTGCATGTCTTGTATTGGTGAAATCCACTGTGGCACAGCTTGTCCCATAAGGTTTGTGTAATAAAAATAAGAAAACTTTCCACAACCTCATCATTTCCCAAATTTATAGGGACTTTATCAGTTGTGTGGCACATGAATATTCAGGGCTTTTCCCCAATGTGTCAGAATATGCTATGAATAATTTATAGCTGTAGATTGAAGTCTTGTCCTTTCAGCTTTGGAAATGTATGCATCAACACAGACGTCTCCATTTCCTGCTATTGAAACTGTATCCTAAATATTCTTTGTTCTAAATTGCCAGCCTTGCTGAGGAGGCCCAGGACACCAACATATACATGTACTTGCTGATGTTCTAATGGTGGTTGTCAAAAGGAAATTTAATGCCTCATGTAAATGGTTATCTGAAAAACCAGAATCCTTCCTAGGCTTGGCCTCTTCAGCAGAGAGTAGCAAAGATGTTATTTATCCAACACACAGAAACTGGGCTCTAAAGCACATTAAGCAACATGGCAAATATTGTTGCTTTCCAGATGAAGTCTCGACATTTGATGCTCTCCCATCAGCAATGAAATGGAATGTTTTATTGCATTCTTTTCTTTAGTTCTAGAAACGTGTTTCTGTTTCATACATAGAAATTCCTGTCTCAAGACAGTATTTAAGTGGGAGGTGTTTGTCTGTGTGGAAGTAGATGTAAACCATGCTTTACAATTGAGCTTTAATTGTAATAGACAAATGTGAGAGTAAGATTCTACTAAGACCCTCCTGAGAATAGTCCTGGGCTTTCCTAGAGAAAATTGCTCCTAGAGAATTATATGGGTTGTACCATACTTTATTCTGCATTTAATGCTGGAATTAATGGAGTTTCCTTTCAAAAGAATTTGTCATGGACTTACAAGGAAAAATAGTTTTTAGGAGAGAACTAGAATGATGACCCAGGGGTTTTCTTCCTTAAATAAATGTAACATAAGCATTGTTACAATAGTTTCCAGTGTGCATAAATTACCTGAGCATCTGTGGACTATTTTCTTTTCTGGTTATCTCACCTGCCTTTCCAGTTGCAATGTTATATTTAACAAGTTTATTTTCAATTCATGCAGAAACCTTGTAGGCATTACTGGGATCGCAGTTTTATTCTGATATTAGGTAAGAACAGAATCATCTCAACAGAATTGTAAATATATATTTAGGTGAAGACACAAATGCTGATTTCAGATGATTTAAAGACAGTCTATTTTCATTTTAAATTAAGTAGGTTGAATGAGGATTAAGCCTTTATGGTATTGTTCGAATTGCTGAGAGTGTGAACACAGTCGAACCTGAAGGCTCAGAACCCACAAGCTGATTACAAATATAACTGGGATTTTTTCTGTTGGCTCAGTTGGATGCTGTGCAGTGTGCACAGACAGGGGCTGACACAGGCACTGACTCTGCCCAGGTCACTGCCTGGAGGGGGAGGCACTGCAGCCATGGCCGAGAAAACCCACCTGGATTTCAGGTGGGCAAATCCAGCTTGTCAACACTTCACCTGGGGAGTGAATTCAATCCCAGGTCAGGGGACATGAAGAGAAAAGTGCCCACAGTGAGGACACACGAGGCTTGTTCTGCCAGGTTGTTCCCCTGGGCATTACCCAAACTGGAGGGAGCAGGTGCAGCTGCAGCCTCAGGGAGGATTTCGGTGCCTCTTGCTGGACTTTTCCCTCTGAGAGCAGGGCAGCAGGAGAAATCCTGAATCAACCAGCCCAGGAGGAGCAGCTCCAGCTGCCACACTCTGGCTGCTGTGCAAACAAGGCTTCAGCCTGAGCAGGTTCTCGTGTTTCCCTGTCCTTCTCCTCCACGCCACTGGCCAGCAGCTCGGATGGAGCAGCCAGGAGGGGCAGGGTAGATGTGCCTCAGCCACACGTCTTGGCTTGTGCCAAAGAACACAGGAAGCTGCTGGAGAAGGGAGATACATAATCTTGGAGGTTTTGGAACAATTTTACCAGAAGTGAGAAAGGAGAACAAGGCTTGTGTGGGAAAGCTCTGACACATATCCACTTTGAGATGTCTGGAGGATCACAGCAGCTTCCTTTGGATTTACCCATGGAATCTGAAGATTGGCTTAGTGTTTTCTGCTACGTGCATGTTCCATTTTTATCTTTCTGCTCTCTGCTTAGGAACTTTTTTTATACTATATACTCCCTCATCTCACTGTTTCTCCTCAGGTTTGGAGTTTTTCTGTTTTGAAGTGCTAAATAAGGACAAAACTGCTGCAGTATAATTTGTATTTAAGAAACTGCTGCTGTATGAGGGGCTCAGTGGTCTGCACAAGGATAAGTAACAATCAGTTTGATGAAGAGGAAGAAATCTGTGTTTAATCTTTGATGTAAGGTATTGATTCCAGTCTGACTTGTGTATTAACCAGTCTGAAGCCATAGGAAAATATCAAGGAAATATAATATAAATGAGAATTCTGTACTTAATGAATTTAGTCGTTATTGCTTCCAAACTGATTATTGGCTCTCCAGCTGAGACTGACTGTAGTTCAGTTGCTAAAATAACATACATCTGAAAAAGAAAGAAAATTGAAAGAAAAAACTTTGAGACTCGAGAAAACCTGCACAGATTAGTTTTCTTTATATTGGCACACAAAAATACCTTTCTGTGCTACCTGTAAGGTGATTGTGAGGTAGGTGTTACCTATTTACCAGAGTGAGGAGAGAAAAAAGAAATACCACATGCCTAAGTGTTCACTTTCCTTCTACTTCATGCTTCAAATAGGGTAATTTCTGTCCAAAACTCTGTGTAAACAAGAGGCCTCATCCAATCAGAACAGGTTTCCCTGTGTGAGATTTTCTGTAGGCTGCAGATCAGTTTGCCAGTTCTCAGCTGGGTGTTTTTGAGCAGGATCAGAAGTGCCATCTTGTGCAGCCCATGACATTTGCAGTGCCTGTGCCTGTGTGGTTTGGGCTGTGGGAGGTTCCCTGTTGGCAGCAGGAACAGCCAGCAGGGCTGGGAGCATCTGCAGGAGGGTGGGCAAGGCTGGTGAGCAACAGCCTACTCCGAGTCAGCTCATCCCAACAGGGAGAGATGCTCTGAGTCAGATCCAAACCACAGGAGGCAGTGCCTCCCTGCAGGACCCTTCCCTACCAACCCACTTAGATGATGCTCAAATACAGAACTTCTGCCCTCAGACTGCCTCTCTTGCCAGAAAGGTATGTGCTTCTTTGATATCTTGTTATCTAATACCCAATCTCATCTTCTCTGTAGCCTCTGTAGTTAACAAAGCAATCACATTTTAAGACAAAGCTGTTTACTTAAGTCTTGGTAATATTGACAGTGTCTGAATAAAAGTGACAGAGTTTCTAAGTAAGTTATGCAACTGCAGGATTTTAGTTTCAAATTCCAGTATGGTAGAGATACTGACTTTTTATCAAACAGTTGTATTTATGCTTTCAATAGAGTAGGTGCTCTGTGTGCTCTGAACCTCAGGACTCAGTTGATTCTGTTATGAAGAAGGATCTTTTGCCTCTCAAGGCATCAAAGATATTTCTGATGTGATGGATCACTGTGGCACAATGATTTCTCTATCTTTTTGCTTTAACTGCTGCAAGACACATGTAAGAGAGACAGGGCAGGGCAAAGAGAAAACCTTAAAAGTGGATGAAATTGGACTTGAAACTTCAACAAGGGTGTGACCAGGCCAAAATCTGATGAATTAAATACATGGGTGCATAGACCTGCAACTGGGACAAGCTGTCACAGGTCAATTTTCATTTCAGTAGGTGACAAATTATTGTAGTTGGGTGATAGCCCCAGAAACATCAGCCCCTTCAAGTTCTTATACCAACAGGTTTCTTTGTATTGGTCCAATATGATCCAAAACTGGACAGAACTCAAGTATTTTATTTCTGTCACATGGAAAGAATGTTTATTTCCCTTATGTATGCCACAATCATATACCTCACTAAAAACCTCTAGATCAGACAGCACCTCCTGAGTAACATTTACCTTTTGTTGAACACTGGCACAACAGAATGGAGTTTCCCAATGCTCTGCAGGTGTAGCTGAAAGCAGGAGTTGTCCATTGGGGTGCTTGGTCCCCCAGGGGGGTCCTTGTAGGGCAGGAAAGAAAATCAAAATGGTGAAATGAAGGCAAACAAGCCTGTCTGTCAAATACATGACACTATGCTTGAGAAGCAGTCTTTAAGCTCTCATCCTCTTTGCTACTGATCTGTTAATTTATGATAGTTTGACAGATGGAAAGGTCATTGTGCAGGTTTTATTTTAGATGTTCATGCCATGGTAGCTTTTCTGCCAAGGGTAATAAGTTGCATTAAGGAATTTGCCAGAAAGAACAAATCTGTCTTATTTATAATTATCAGAGTTCTAATTATTTCTCCTAAATGGGCAGTCAGACAATAATGTGCAAACAAAGTAATCACAGAACTGCAATTACTACCCAGTGGATATTTCCCCCCAAGCTTATAATACTTGCAGGCTTTACCATGGTACAGAGCAAAACCACTCAAATTGGGAAGACAACAAACCTGTCCAAATTTTAAATCATCCATTTTCCCCTGTCATGCAAAGAAATGAAGGGTTCCTTTTCCACAGTAATTTACCTCAAGCACTCTGTGCCATGGGAAATGGATCACCAGTGCACAGATCTGGGACTAATAACTCAGGTTAATAATAATAACTCAGGTGAAAATGCCCCTGAGTTTTATCTTCAGCTCTTTGTAGGTTCAATAGACCCAAGCACAAGCAAAACATAATAAATATCAGGAAAGAGATTTTTGGTTAAGGAAAGCTGACTGAAACACCTCATGTACTTAGTGAAGTTTTGCAAAAAATATTGCACTGGAAAATTGATGAACACCTGAAAAACTGATTTTGGCTGTAATTGATTCCTCCTGAAACCTGGCTTCAGTGACTACAAGTGTGACAGTCCATGCTGCCAGCAGTGAGATGTCTTTGTGGGCTGCCCATTCACTCTCTCCCTGCTGCTAGAAATGAGCAAAGCTGTCTGTCTTTCCTGGATTTCACATGAATGGGAATGCGAAGTTTGTCACTAACCTTTTGCAGTAGATTTTAGTGCTATAAGATTAAATGAAAGGAGTTAAAAGCATCCTTGACGGGGCTGCCCAATAAAATAGCGTGTGGACACAGCAGAGGAACCTTGGACAGCAACTCTTTCTATTCCTTGCAAGGGGAGAGGGAGGCAGCAGCAACTGAACAGATCACTGAGGGATCACATGAAGGCTGCTCGGGGTGGGAATTGTGTGAGAGCCACTGTCTGCTCTTTCAGCAGTTGTTTTCAGAGCCTCAGGTAGAAATATTCCCGCAGAGGGAGCTGAGAAACCTTTTTTATTGTTAGCAGCTCTCAGGTGCTTCAGTGCACCCCCACGTGCAATCTCACCCAGCAGACTTCTAAAGGCCTTTCCAGTGCTGTGAAATTTCCATTAGGGAGGTTCTTGAACCTTCTTTAGTCCTTTAACTGAGAAAAAGTGACATCTGCATGCATTTAAATTCCTGTCGTAAAGGGTGGAAAGTTTGCAAATGGTAAAACCCTTTTAATTTCAATATATTTATACTGTAATAATGACATAAATAAGCCTCTTCAAAGGATTTAGGGCAAATAGCTGGAAAAACATTCTGTCATCTCCCTTTGTTGAGAGCTTCAAGGCAAATAATAAATGAGCAGATGAAGCTTTCTGTGGAAAGTCGTGTTTTCAAACATGTCCAAATAACTTCTTCAGTTCCTGATAGCACTGTGCTAAAAGCAAAAGCAAATCATTAAAAATAGAGAAGGTACTTCCAGATTAATAGGTCTGGCTACCCTAAAATTTCTCTCAAGAATTGCCAATGGCTAAATTAATGGTTCCATTTCCAATGAATTATCATCAGACTTCCTTCCTTCCTTCCTTCCTTCCTTCCTTCCTTCCTTCCTTCCTTCCTTCCTTCCTTCCTTCCTTCCTTCCTTCCTTCCTTCCTTCCTTCCTTCCTTCCTTCCTTCCTTCCTTCCTTCCTTCCTTCCTTCCTTCCTTCCTTCCTTCCTTCCTTCCTTCCTTCCTTCCTTCCTTCCTTCCTTCCTTCCTTCCTTCCTTCCTTCCTTCCTTCCTTCCTTCCTTCCTTCCTTCCTTCCTTCCTTCCTTCCTTCCTTCCTTCCTTCCTTCCTTCCTTCCTTCCTTCCTTCCTTCCTTCCTTCCTTCCTTCCTTCCTTCCTTCCTTCCTTCCTTCCTCTCTTTCTTTATTTCCTTCTCTGTTGCTAGGTGAGTTTGCAAATTAATGATTGACTAGTTAGAGGCACAGAGAAAGACAGCTAGAAAATGTAAGAAAGTGAGGGAAAATAAATATGTTGAATTTGATGAAGCCATAACTCTACACAAAAATTTCGGTAGGATTTGAAAGAAGTCTTGAGGTATACATGAAAGAGGTCTGATATGGCTTGAGTTACAGAGAGGAGAAGCAACCCTCTTGTCAATAATAGCCAGATTTTGGGATGAATTAAGATAAGGAATCTCTACAGGGTAATGCAGGGTATTGTGCTGCTGATTCAAGCTGTGCTGTACAATTTTTACTGTAGCTTTATGCAGACTCTTAGACATCCAAATAATAACAGCCAGAGGTTATCCAAGCCCAGGGAGAGCTTTAAAACTGCTCTTATTTCCTTCCTGAGGGGCAGCACGGTTTTAATTCCTGAATCCTGGGAAAGGATTCAGGAAAGACCAGGCCAAGGAAATTTTTCAGTAGGGGATATTTAATCACAAGCTGTAGAGCTCTAACATTTCACTTCTCAGAGACATTTAATTAAAAAAAACAACCTAGTTAAGAATGTAGGAGATGTATTTATACGAGATGAAAGGAAGTCATGGTTTGGGCCATTGGTGCTTTTTAATGTATCACATCCAGTTCAGCAGCCATGGGCTAATTACTCTAGTAATGATGTTGAGAAAATAAACAGGAAGTTAATTATGAACAATTAGTCAAATTCAAAAGGGTCAGAGCAGGAAAATGCCCTCATGAAAATGTAAATCCATTTAGGTTGAAAAATCAGGCAAGAAAATTAAATTATTCTTGAGACAATGCTGCATTTTAAGAACTTTAGGAACTTGATTGTAAGGGAACCACCCCAACAAGTAAAACCAGGTATGTGACTAAGTATCTTCCTGAATCGGGCCATGTAGAAATACAGTGCAGTAATATAATCAGAATATTTAGATTTCAGCTGGTAGAGCAAGAGCTGTCTAGTCATGTGAACTGTGCTGATAGAAGGTGAAAGGTTTTCAGAAGAGGAGTGTTCCAAAAGGCAATGATTGCTGTCATTACAAAATTTAATCCTGAACCTTGTATTTGTATTCCAGAAATCCTTCATTGGAGGGAAGGGATGGGGCTGTTTTTATAGAAGAGTAAAATCAAGCTTTTGATTTGAGCTGATTGTGAGAGACTGTGAGAGAAAATTTTTCCTGCATGACTTTTTATTTCTGTCTCCAGTCAACAGATATTATTCGCCTGCTTTGGAAATTGTTCTTATTAAATATAATAGAACATGTTCTTTAGTTCTGCCTCTGTGATTTCAGACTTCTGCTGGATTCACAGGAGTAAATTAGAGCTGTATTTACCACAGTAAATTTTAAATCTGTATTCATACAGTTGAAATGCTGAGTAAAATCCTTGCTCAATTAAAACTACAGAGACTTTTGCCAGTACTTTTAATTAATTCAGGATCCCGTCCCCTGTTATTTCTGTAGAACTGCACAGAATATCCAGATGATCCAAGTTCCTTTCCATTGTGGAACTGAAACCCAAAAACTTCATCCATTTCAGGACTAAGGAAATATGTGCTCCCTACTAAAGCATGGTTTCCCATTCTATGGATGGATATTTTAATACAGAGAGCTTTGTCTCATACCATGATTGAAATGGGTTTATTTGCAATTTGGGTTCACAGGGGGTTGCTCCAGGCCCCTGAACATCCCTGTGAATGATTGCATCCATTAGCAGAGAAGCCATATATTCCTGGGAGAAACATTTGCAAGAAAGATTTATCAGTAAAAAGGAGTTTTGTTATTTTCCCCCTTCTATGAACCTTCATTTCACACCTTTTATAAACAAGGCGTTTATACTTAGATATTGCTGAAAAACTACAATCTACTCCTTAAGATAACAAATGTCAATTAAATCAATTTAGTTAAAACACTGATTTATGTTCTGAAAATGAGTAATTTTCCATTTAGCTAGAGAATACTTCACTTCCCACTTCAAAGAGAAGAAATAGTTCACAGTAAATATTATCTTTCCTTTAAATATTTTACTCATAGCACATCTTGAGTACAAGCACTGTGGAGTTATTTAATCCATTTTCTAAACGAGGTCTATCTTGCAGAAATATCTGCACAATGTACATCCTAAAAATATTAAACCCGGTGAAAGATTATACAGCATATAAAACACAGCAGCCTTTTCATGGCTGACTTTGAATCTGCAATCAGCCAAAATGTTGTTAGCTATCTCAAAGTCTTGGACATGCAGCTGATGAAAAGCTGAAGAAAGGAATGAAATGTGAAGAATTATTTGATTATCTTGTATTAGCTGTAATAGATTATTTTCCTGTAGAGTTTAAAATTTAGGGGGGAAAAATCCTATATTTGACTGTGAAACAGTATTTTCCTTGATCCTCTGAAATTTTTTCTTATAATTAGTAAGAGACGGGCAACCAAACCCCCAGATTTTTAATTTTAATTTGTAGTCCAGTCATAACTTCCCTTCTTTTATCTCTAAATATTTTCTCCCTCTCTTATGTTGTTGTTGTTTGGGGGGTTTGGTTTTGGCTTTTTTTTTTGTCTCTGGTATGATTTTATTCTCCTCTTGTTTGTTTATTAAAATCCCTGCCTGTTTAGCACCACGGAGCACTAACCCAGCCTCCTCAGATCCTGACTGTTGCAGTCTCAGGTCTTATGCAGGAGGGAATGAAATTACTACATTGCAGAGGAGTGGATCATTTTGATCAGCTGCTTTTCCTTTCCCAGAGGTTCCTCTGATCTTTTTTCTTTGGGACACGAGAGCATCCCATTCTGTGGATTCTTTCCACACCCCTGTTGACATGGGGAATGCTGTCCTTGCTCACGGAATGCAAATCTTAGAGACAGCACTTAACTAGGCACTCCCTTGTTTCCTTCTTTGGGTTTCTCTGTGCTGAGATTTACTGGTACTTGTGCAAAAGTTCTGATCGCTGGATTTGTTCATGGAGAAATATTCAGAGAGCTTGTGCTCTGATATTTTGCAGGAGTCACCTACAAATATCAAAGAACCATAGAATAGCTTGAGCTGGAAGGGACCCATAAGAATCAATTTATCACAAGGAAATATTGTTGTTGGTTTATTGCCTGTGTGTGCTGCCTTAACAATGCACTTAATTGTATGACTTTAAAATGCATTGAACATTCTTGATAAAAGATTGAACATTGTGAATATAAATCTCTAGATGGATTTAAAACAATAGACATATTTCTTTACTTATTTGAATTCTACCCAGGCAATTAATGTCTAAAAACCATTCAGAGTCCTTTTTAACATGAACTTTGGGAGTTTGGCTCAGCTCTCACAAGCAGCTCGTTTGGAGAACCTCACTGGTGCTGGATTCTCCTGCTCACTGGTGCAGCAGGGAGGTCAGGTGGATACTCAGCATCTCTCACTGCATCTGGACACAGACCTTGCAAGACAGGACATAAAACTGACTGAGCTTGAACCTGCTGTACATGGGAACTCCAGCACCCTCTTCACTGTCTGTTTTTCTTTCTATTCTAAATCATGTTGGAGTTTCATTTGCATGCTGATGACTAACATAGCCGAAAAGTTCATTAACTTATAGGAACAGAAAATCACACCAGATTGTTTAACTCAATTAATCAGAAGTAACTCTCACAACAGATTGAAGAGTATTAGAACAAAAAAGGGTGTCCTCCCTGCATGTATCTCTCCTGCAGTGCAGCATGCAGATGGTCATCTTTAAATCTCAATTCTTCAACTCTCAGAGAGCCCAAAATGAAGACCCAGGCTTTGCAGTCGCTATGATCAGGGCATGGCATCTGCAGGGTGCAGCCCCTGGTTACAGCAGCTGTTCCCAAGCCCTGAAAGAGGGAGCTAAGAACTGAGTGAGAACCATCCTCAGTGCTGTGCTCTGGACCTCACAGCAGTTTAAAAAAGTTGTTTTATGCACTAACTAAAGTTTTCTTCATTTCTGAAACAATGGATTTGACCCAGCTGAATTCTTGTATATTTCTCTTACTCTCTTCCTTCCTCCTCCCTCAGCTCCCTGCCAAAAATTCGTTCCAAAGAGGGAAAGCCAATCTCCGCATGGCATAGCTGGGTACTTTCCTTTTCTTTCAGATTTGCACTAAAAGCTTATCAGCATTTATAAAAGTTCTCTCTTTCTTTAGTGGTGGGCAGCTTTCAATGACCTTCATTCAGTAACTGTGGCCCCTGAATCCTGCTGGATTTTTTCCACATTCCAGGATGAGGAAGACAAGTGCCAAATATTCTCAGCAGGCAGGTGAAGGCATTGTGTGCACTGGGAGCTCTTCTGTGCCTAGGTCGGGTGCTTTGGAGGTATTTCACAAACGAGAGAGGGATACAGAGCAGGGAAAAGCCTTGTGCTGTTGAGCTGTGGCACTTCACACACACCAGTGTGATCCTGTTTCTCCTCTTGCCTGGCATTTGTGGCAGCAGCTCTGAAGGGTAGTTCCTACTGATTGTTGCAGAAACATTTTGCTGGGGAAATAGGTGCTGTAATCTCTGTTTAAATTTAGTATTATGGCTGTATGCCCTTGGCTGCTCCTCTGGCAGCCACTGAGGCTTAGCTGATTGATTTCTCAACTGGTGAGCAGGAGTCTGTACAGAAGACATTGATTTCTGTAAAGCTGGTCGTATTATGTCCTAGGATAATAAGCAGCTTAATTCAGGTTTTCAGAGGTATTTATGAATGACTGCTATCACTTGTCCTGTACAGAGGACAAATTTCTTGCTTCTATTTTTCTCTTCTGTATTTTGACATATTTTGGAAAAGCAGGCATTGTTATCTGGACTCAGGGAGAATTTTTATTCTTAGTTTAGCTTTCTATGCAGCCCCTCCTTTTTCCCCTTGTCTCTGCCCCTCCCCTCCTTGTTCTCTCCGTGCTGTTGGTGTGCCTGGATGAGCCTGAGTGTGTGTAAATGAGAGGGCACAACAGCGATGACAGATAATGAAGTAATTGCTGTCTTTCCCCCTTCCCTCTCTTTTGTCCTCTCTTCACCAAACATTTTCTAAAAAAGCATTAACATGTGACAATGTACATTTATTCTCTCATCCTGCCTGTTCAGTGAAGCCTTTGGGGTGTGTTTAATTTTCTTGTTTTGGTGCACAGATTTTCTTGCATTCTGCATATTGCTGCTCCAGAAAGCAGCACTGGAGCAATTCATGATTCCTCTGAGCAGAGGGGAGCAGGGTCGATCAGTGCCCTGACATTGATACACTTTGTTTTTAAGGGCAGACTTAATGATTCCTTGTGTATATTAAAACAATTTTCCTTTAGTACAATTTCAGACTCAGCTTCTTTTTTATAGTACTTGTCTGGGATCAGTGACCAGAGTGCAGAAAAAATGGAAAAACCATGGAATGAAGTTGCATTTCCTTTGAATTTTTCACAGTGGACTGCTTGCAAAGGAAAGCAAATACAAGGGAAAGACAGCTGCAGATGATGACAAAGGAAATCAGATTTGTTTAAACACAGCTGGAAATAATGCTGGAGATAAAGGCAGTGCTTTGACATAATTTTTATGGTCAGTAGCTGCATAAGAACTTGCCAAATAAATTTGATTTTCACTCAGGCTGAAATGCTTTGTGCAGTAACTTTTGGGAACATTTGCAATATGTCTGGAGACTGATGCAATTGTTAATAATACTGTTGCCTTCTCCTTCTTGTTTTATAAAAAAAGAAAAAAGCATGTTGTTTTTATCGTAGTCTGATAAAGAGTATCCCCTTGTCCTCAGAGTTTCTCTTCTAACCAATCATATCAAATTCCTCTCTCTGGATTGATTTTTTTTTCTCCATGGCTCTTCACAGGCCTGATCTTATGATATCTATAAAAAAGTAACTCAAGCCTACTCCCTTTACATTGCAAGAGAGAGAAGCCCATAGTCTTACATGGGCTGAAATTTTCTTTTGGTCTACCAAAATATTTTTTTCCTTATATACCGTGGTTTTGTCTTGGTGAAAAAAAGAGTTCAAATTTTGATAGCTTTTTATTGAAATTGCAGCTACTGGCTGTCAAGAATTTCAGGAAACTTTGCAGCTGACTGGGAAATATGGCAAAAGCAAAGGTAGAGTTGTATAATTTATTTTAAATCTCGAAATTTTTAAATTCCAAATAAGTTTATGTGCTAGGAATGTAAGAATTCTTCAGCACAAACCTGGGTTGGAAGTATCTCATACTCCACTGTGCTGTGTTTGGGTAAGGACTCCCAGGACTCAGTTACTGATTTTTTAGGTCTGTGGTTTCATGTTAGGGATGTTGTCCAAACAAATGGAGAAGGGTCAGTGTGGCTGTGGTCATTTCTGTACCACACACTAAGGAGTTATTCCTCACTGGTTGATCCTAATGAGGAAAATAAGGCCATTGAGTAAATCTGCTTGTAGAATAAATCTCTGATGTGCCACTTGGAGGGCAGTGGCAGGGATGCAGTTTGATGAACTGGTGATGGGTTGAAATCAATAGATTCCTGATTTCTTGTGCCACCTGTGACACCAAGAAGAAACAAAATCTTGGTCAGGTACATTGGTTTCCTTCATCTCAACCTCCCAGTTTGCAAGTGATAAAGTTTCTTGTTTGCCCTAATGGAGCAGAGGGAAATAAACTGAGGGAAGAGGAGCAATGAAGCCCTGTTGCTTATTCTGAAATGTATTACAGATGAGACCAGACAGCAATGTGTTATCTGAAAGGCTTTTATTCCTTGCTACCTCAGGGACAATTGAGCTTTAACACATGCATAGCTGATCTTGACAGCATGTCTCTTTATCTATTAAGTATCATTTACACTGCAGGCTGGCTGAGAACTGTATTCAGGGGAGTGCAATTTCATTGCCAGTGCATTGATCAAAAGGATTTTCTTTTAATGCAAAGAGACAAGGTACAGACTATATATGAATGTAAAATGGAGATCTAGAACACTGAAGGACTTCTATTAGAAGATAAATTTGCTTCATTAATGAAGTAGTGAAGGATGTTTGAATTCTACTTTACAACTTCCACCGAGGCAGTGCAGTAACCAGACACCTCTATGTGTATGGAACCTGCCCATGTCAGTGAATCATTAAAAAATCATAAGCATTTGACACTGAATTATTTGACTGCAGTGACAAGTCATTAAACCCCAGCCCTGCAAATTATTGCTTGATTTTTTTTTTGCTCCTAAAGATGTATGATGAGCCTTAGAGAGAAAAGATGCTTTTTTTAGTCCTGGTATTAGAGGTGGCTCTAGGGTGATCTGGGCTTGGCTCCTGTTTCTGCCACAAAGTATGGCAGATCAAAAACATCTAAACATCCCCTGTTTGCTATTAAATGAGAAGAATTGCATGGCTTTCTCCCCTCCTTCTGCGTTTGGGGGAAGTGACTGTCATGTGTTTGCTCAGTGTCTGGCACAAAAGGATCCCAGGTTTGGGGTGCAAATTTTCATGATTTCCACCATGAATTTTCATAAAAATAAAAAACCATTATTTTGTCTGAGAAAGTTCTTTGTAATCAAAGGTAATTACCTGCAAGGACTAATTAACTCACATGTTTTCTTGAACAATAAAATCTGAACTGCTTTTTCTGCTCTTCAGAGTGAGAACATATCAGTGTTTTATTACTCATTATTAAGGAGAATACACCTTAGAGTACAGACTGTGGTCTATGTTGCTGCTGTAGCCATGAGATTGTTAATCAGCTTACTAATTTGTTTTTATAAAAATATTAATTTGTGTTACTGCTAAACTTCCTTTCTTACTTAGTATATTAAAAGTATGAAATATTGCCAGCTTGTGCATTCACTAGGAAAATTACCTCTGTTCAGTGTAGTCCAGGGTGATACCTTCACAAGGCTCTTGTTTCCATGTTAGAATTATGTTAAAATTTATGGTTTAAATGTGCTTGCAGAGAGAGTCCTCACAATTGCAGATGCATGGACACCTCAGAGCACTTGACCTCACCTGATCTCCTCCCGGGCAGGGATAACCAGCCAAGGGATCACTGTGCAAACAGAGCTGTCCTGCTTCCAGTGCTTCAGCAAACCAGTTCAGAGCTGCCTCCCATCACAGCGTGTGGGCACAGCTTTGGAAAACCAGCACAGAGTCCTTCCATGTCATTTAACATAGTGGTAACAACTGCCTTTGTTCCTTCTTTGATGCTGATCCTCTGTCTTGCCACTGATATGAAATCAATATTTTTCATACTTAATTATTATTTCAATTAATGTAGTTTATAAGTCAGTACCAAATTTTTCTGTTTTCCAGACATCTTCCAATTAGCTGAGGGATGTTCCCTTCACATATACCTTCCTGGAATCCAGGAAAGAGAAATTAGCTCTTCTATCTGAACTCTCAGTGTTGAGAGGCTTCACCTCTTTTGATGTTTTTGTTACGCTGGGAAATCAAATCCTGGAATCAGAACACCTCATTTATCTTACAAAATTAGATTGGTTTTTGCACAACCCAGTGAAGAACATCTGTGGCTACACACAACATGCTATTACTGAATCACCCAAATGAGAGGACTCTACATGGTATTTAATTTGAGAGCTGCCTGTAGTGCAGTTGTAATAAAGAAAAAGTATGTGATAGTTTTGAGTACATGATGTACTTAACTCTTGCTGTAGCAACTGTAAAGCCCAAACAAGAGAAATTATTCTGTGAAGATTAGAGAGCTTCTTGTATTTGTGTTACCTCTGCACATCTAAGAATTTCTTCCTTTGGAATATTGGAATCTATTTTAAATAATAAAATTATTTGATTTGGAGCTCGTTCAAGTCCTCCACAAAGGCCCAGTAGTAGAACTGTTTTATATCACTTCCTTCTGAAGTACAGATGATCTCACTTGATATGCAAGAAATCTCTGTCTTTCTTTTGTCTGGTAAGACATAAAACAGGGGAGAGGATCATGGACTGATGGTGATTCTTTAATCCTTTGCAGCAGTCTGTCACTGTTAGGCTTTTCAGAGAGTAATTTCTGAAGGGTATCATCAGAGAATGCTGTTCAATATTTCATGGTCAGGAAAACAATCTGAAACCCAGGAGACCCAGGCACTTGCACTGTTTAAAGTCCTTGGACTTCTGTGACTGCTTTCAGACGCAATTTAGGGATAGCCTATTATTGTATGAAAGGAATACACGAAGGCTTCAAGATTTTTGGGACACAATAACCAGTTTAAAGACACGTGGAATGAAGAGAAGAAGAAAATATGAAGAGTCCTTTATTCATCACATGGTGGCTGTGTGGCTGTCTCAACTTTATGGGATGATCAGGAATACTTTAGTGAAGGTGAAAAATAGCTGGTGTCATTAAAAATTACTGGAGGCAAATGGGAAAGATAGGAGTATAGAGAAATGCTTTTAATTATGCTCACATTAAAGTATAGTAAAATTAAATGGACTGGGTTGAACTTTGGTGACAGTTTCTGGCAATAGTACTGAAGCAAGTTTATAAAAATAGAGGTCAAGGAGGTCTGGTTACATCTTATGCAAGAGTGAATAGAAAATATGAACCTGTGACCTACTAAACCATGGGCATTAGGTAATATATATCTATATCTGGTAGCTTAATCAGTGGCTTGGAAAAGATATATAGCATTTTTGTAAATTCAGTTTAAAGTGCACCTGGAATCGAAACTAAGCAGTAAAGTACAGAATAAGAAGGGATAATAATGTTTTTAACTATGCTACTGAAAGCTCACTGTGATTTTTGGGAACTAGACCATAAAATGACTGAAAATAGGTACCATATTCTTTCAGCTGCAGACATCAGTAGCTACTGAACCCTCCCTAGGCAAAGAATGTTGTCAGGAATCTGTGATTAAAATCAATTACTGCCTAGGCAGCTTACCATCTGGAGGAGGGAAAGCCTTTCATTCTCTTTACTTGTGCATCTCATTTTTGAGTTGTGAAAAACTCAGGCAATCCACTGTGTTCAGTAACTCAGCTGCTTCCGTCCTGCTCTGTATTCAAAGAGGTTTTCAAAGATATGTAGTCATACATTTTTTCCCCATATTTTTGTGAAGTGTCATTAAATTGTCTTTACTTTGGTAGCCAGTTCCTTCTGCACTTAAAAAAAAAAAAAAAAAAAAAAGATTTTTGATGAAGAATACACAAGTTTGCATTGATAATTTTGCAAAATCTGTGACTTAAAATGCCTGCTGCATAATATTTTCTCTAGACTGATCAGTTAAGTGTTTCATGTTTAGCAGATTTGATTCAGGTGGAAGTGGAAAGGACATCCAGAATGTGTAAACCAGAATAGTATCACACATCTATTTCATCCTGATAAATTGCTTTGAAATAGTCCTCAATATGATTTCCACAAAACGTATTTCCAGAAGCTTTTTACTTTTAAATGTCACTATCTTCTCTAGTCTGGGGATATAACCGAATCACACCTGTTATTTATGGTCAATTTTCTCTTCTTGACTTCTTTCTGAATTTAATTCAGACAAACTAAATTAGCTTTTGGGATTTCAGGTGTTCATAACTCTTGTTGACCATGATGCTTGTTAATTGCATAATAAGTTACATGGATTTTCTGAAATTGGAGAGCAACACTTCCTGGCACCCGAGTAAGTAGGTTGATGAATACCTATCTGTTTATAGAAATGCTGCAAGTAAGTAGTAATCCCAAATCCAATTCTCTAACAGGTTTTTCATATCAGAATTTCCTTGTGAATGATCAGAAGGTGGTAGTTGGTCTTCTCAGATGTGTCAGCTAGTGATGTGTAAAGTATCCTCTGTGGGATAGATTGATTTTTTTTTTAAATGGGCTGAATACCCACCACTTTGTTTTCGGCATTTAAAGTTGAAATTCTCTGTATACTTTCTAGTTCCCACCACTTTCATGTCTATGGGGGCTGAGACCTTGGCATCAGTGCCAGCAAACCTCTTTCCCAGAGGATGGGAGTGAAGTATTTCACCTGTACTCTCATGGCTTTGTAAAGGCAGTATCTCAACTGTCTGTGGGATGAAATCCTCAGGGATTTGCTTTTCTCTTTTCTTGAGTTCTTGACTAGAAAACAATAAAGATTGTGCCTGAAGTTTGGCTTCAAGTCCACCTGTGCTGATGTTTGAATCCCTGTGCTAGTGAAGATGAAGATGGATTGTAACCCATTTCCCAGGCAGTATTCTGGAGCCTGGAGCTCGCTGGCAGCAATTTTATTCCTTGGGTGGGTGAGAACAAGCAGGGCTGTGAGCAGAGGAGGAGGGAATGGCTCAAAGGAGCAGGGAAAGGGTGTGAGAGCTGTACCAGCCTCGAGCCTTTACCCTTCCCTCTGTGTAAGGGCTGAGGAGCAGCAGGGAGCCCCATTCCTCTGCTGTGGAGGGGCTACTTCAGCCTCATAAATGTATAAATTCCAGATTGCTGCTCCCCTGCAAGAGCTGGGCAAGCAAGCACTGAAAAATACTGAGTTCTTTTTCCTGGTGTTGTTTTCCATCCTCTGTAGATTTATTTGGTGATATTTCTGTATTTGCTTGTCTGTGCCACAGCAAAAAGAAAAAGACAGCAAGCTGCCAGGGCAACAGCCAAAACTGCTATCCACTAAAAGTAAGGAATGATTGAGAAAGGTAATGAGAACATATTTTGATTCCTTATTTTCTTAAATCGTATTGCATTAACCTGTTAACATTCATTTTTGTTTACCTGTTAGTAAAAGGGCTGATATGTTAATCAGAGCAACTTTATGGACAGTATTTTCAGTTTAGAGTTTGCACAGCCAGCTGTGCTGAAAGTGCAGAGATTGCCTTGCAGCAATTGTTCGTAAAAAAATATTTCTAATTTTTGTTACCAAGAACAAACAAGCTTTGAAGAGCTAATGGTGTGAGATGAACCAGTCTGAGTTATGAGCACCTCTCAGGAAAAAAAGCAGGTCCTGATAGCACTATACTTTAATAAAGATACTTTCCTTCCTGTATCAAAACTAATTCCCTCCAGTTTTATAATTTTATTGTACATTTCTGTACATTTATGTACAAAGAATATCAGCGTTCTGCCAAATTCAGCTTTAGCAAGGCCATCGCTTCCAAACCTGTTATATATTAATAAAAAAGAGATGTGTAGATTGAATAAACATGCTATTTGTAAACCTCAGGAAATTTTTCAATTAAAAAATTTAATCCTCAGGATGCACAAACATCTATCTTTTGAAAGATATAGATATGAGAAATATGGGTTTAATATTTTAAAATTCCCATATCTTTTCTTGAGCAGTTACATGTCCTTTGTGGTTTCAAAGGATCTTCTTTATGAAAAATGAAAAAAAAAATGGAGCTTGCTTTCTGTCAGCAAAAAGATAGTTTCATTGTAAGTGACAGTAGTGAAATAAAAGGAAAGGAAAAGAAACCAAGATGAGTGTCGGGAGATATTGGCACTGTTTTAGTCAATACATCAGCTATTTGTGGCTGTTAATCAGATGTATTTTCTTTATTGATCAAATGACACATTCCCACTTTGTGTGTGTGTGTGTGTATGATGGTAAGCATAGCATAAGCATAGCATATGATGCTGCAGCTGCAGGTGAATGAATTGGGCTCTAGTCCAAGGCTGTAGCGTGGAGCATGAAAAAAACCCACCTGGATTATTAATACTTCATTTGAGCTTGCAGTGTAGGGGATTAGATTTTAGTTTGCATGTTAATGGTAAATACATTTAGCCTCTGAGATACCATAAATATGCCACCCTTCGAGGATGGCAATGGTCTGTTGAAAGATCTTTGCTCAGCATTAATTTGCTGTGAATCTGAGGTAATGAAGCTGAACACTGCAGTTTGGTGTGACACGTTCCAGGCGTGGAGCACTGACACACAAACGTGTCCAAGTCATCAAGTCCAATTTTATCTGCTCAAGCAGCTGTGTTGCCACCAGGCTTGTTCTGGCTTGAACCATCCAATGCAAGAGTTCCTGCCACAGCTTTTCCATTTGGGGGTTCACTTCGTGCACCTCTCCTTGCAGCATCTTTAACAAATGAGCAGGATTCCCACATAGTTTGATTTTGTGGTTGGCATTTTCATCAGAGTAACAAGGCTAACAGGCCTCTATTAGATTTATGAAACATTAAATCACCCAGTGTGGCCCAGAGAAGCCCCACACATTTCTATAGGTTCTCAAATGACTCTTTCTGTCACCTTTTTAGCTGCACCAGCTCCAGCTATTGCAATGTGCAGGATGCCCAAGCAAGGTGAAGTGTCAGCTTAGAGATGGAGTGCTGGCTTGGTAACTTAATTTTAAAAGATAGAGATTTTTTTTAAGCTTTCCTTACAAAAGAAAATGGGGCTTTTAAATTAATTTTTCTACTTTTCTGGGAGCTTCAGGCTACAGTGAGTGACTTCTATGTTTAAACTGCCCCAGTCAGCAAAGTCGCAGGTTCCTCCAATTGAAAACTGGTCAATTATCAGTTTCCCCAAGCAAGAAATACTCTATACCCAGCAAATCAGCAAATCTGTCTGACCTGATTAGGAAAGCTGGAGTGAAGGCATTCAGCCTCTCTTTACCTGGGGCTAGGTGCTTCTAAAAATTCTGCTTTAAACATCTTTTACTTCAACTTGCCTATTTTGCCTGTTCCAATCAAAAACCAACACCCTCTCCCTTCTGCCTCCTCACAGAAAGTGCACATGGTGTGCACTGAATATGCCAAAATTTTTGTCAAAAATTCTCTCATGAAGGCTTTTAATGCTTCTGTGTTTGTTGGGTAGGTTTTGGTGTGTTTTTTTTTTTTCATTATTATGTGTAGAATTTAGGGCCCCAATAGTGATTCTGTGCAGAAGTAAACCAGTCCCCTTTTGCAGCCCCTGTAATTCTGAAGGGTGGTATGGGATGCCAGGGGAAGGTTGGGTGAAAGTTTGAGTTAATCACAGCCTTGAGATCATATAAAAAATATTCAGGCTCCAAATTACCCAAATATTATATTAGAAGATAATAAACCAGATATTAATTCTGTAAACAGAGAGAGATTAAATATCCTGGGTGAGACAGATTTAATAATGAGTTCGAAAATGAATCAGACTCCCCGACCCCTGTCCTTGCAGTCTTGCTCTGAAGGTCAAAACCTGTCAGCAGCAGCATTTAAAATCTCTGTTGGATCATCTTTGAGCATTCCAGAGTGCACAGACCCTTCCTCAGCTGATTCTGGCGTCTGTGGGATTTAATCAGGATGGATCAAACATCTGATCTGATTCTGGAGATTTTCCTGGACACATTAACTTATCTTTTGTTCATGGAGGATACTGAAAAACATTATGAATCATGAAGATGATAAGCATCTCTTTTTTTCAATTAATTGTAAATCTGCTGAGAATTTATCAATTTCAGTTTAGAACTTGTTCTAGGTGTAGCCTAACATGCTGCAGGGCAGGTCTCCTTTAAAGTAGTTAAAATCTTTACTAATGGCAGGAAAGTACTGCATGGTTGTGTTGAGTAGATGCCATTTGGATAATATTTTTTCCTGATGTTTGGCTTAAATTTATTGGGTGGAAATGCACCATTACAGTGTCAAACCCCTTCGTTTTGACAGTTAAATCACTTTTGCACTACCTTAATGAATAACTGGTAATACTTCAGTCATCAGACAACTCCAAGAAAACTGATGCTGAGTTTCCACATATGCAAATAACATAAATTGACTCTTGGGTTTTTTTAAGACAAATGAAAAGCAAACAGTTGAAACAAAATTAAACTGCCATTCAGCCTGCATGCTCGAGGAACTTCTAGTGGTTGCAGTTAATGTGAATGTACTTTTTTTTTTTTTGGTTCAATCATTATTTTTAACAGTGAAGCCTATCTAATCATTAGCTGGATCGTGAAGTCAATTCCTTTCATGTATTTAGTAGCTCATCTTGCCTAAATTGTTTCAGTTCCTCAGAGATAGTTATTGAATATGCATGACATATTTCAGCATAATAACTAGGAAGTCATTTTATGTTGCATCTCATTAGCAAAATAAGTATCAAAACAGGTTTCCCTTCCCTTAGAGGAAGCTCTTCAATTAGCTCCAGAGAACAATTCACCTTCAGCTCCCTCACACATGTTAATGAATACCTATTCCAGAATATTTGATCTTAAATACTGGACAAGACTCACTTTAATTTCATTGCATATAACTAACTTTTCCTCTTCAAGGATCATCGAGGACGTGACCAATTTGGGACTGAGTTCTAAGCTGGGTATAAACCAAAATCTGAATCAAATAATTTGTCCCGTGTTTTTGCACAATGTTTTTGGGATGGGCTCCTCATCATGGAGCAAGGCTTCTGAGAGCATCTGGTTGCTTGCTCCTTCCCACAAATCCAGGATGTAGAGATATGATATGTGTGATGGAGAGCCCTCAAGTCAGTGCTGCTCCTCCAACCCTTGTAAGAGAGAGTGCAGAACTTCTACCACATCAATAGATGGCCTATAAATAAACTGTATTTATGTGGCTCCAAAACATGAGTCATGTTTTAAACAAGTAAATCCTTGCACTCCAACTGGGATAGCATCATTCTGTGCTGCAGAAGAACACAGAAATCCCTGAAATGTGTTTCGTGGTGTACCTCACTACAGTTTAGGACTAGAAGCAATTCAATTGTGTGTTCAGAACTAGAGGGAAAGGCTATGGAGGTAGATTGTGGTGCTGTAAACAGGACATAGTTACTTTTTCTTTTGAGATCTTAGGACTATAGTCCCATGAGTAAATGATCATTATAACTGCTGACTTTTTTTTTTTTTTTTTTTTTTTTTTTTTTTTTTTTTTTTTTGTTCCATTGAGATTTTTTATGTTTACCCAGATGGTTGTATTTTCATGTGGATAGAAATTCTCAGTAGAATCTCTGGACCCAGGGGATATGTCCCAGGAATAATGAAAAAGAAGCTTGAATATCTATCTGCTAGAGCCCAGCTCTTGTGCTCTGTCTTTGAAGCACCCTCAGTAAATACTGATTTTCTATGAGGTTTACACTGCATTTTTGTCACGGGGGTCGTGAGAACCATGAGTTTGAAGAAATCTCAGAAATTTTGTAATACTCCCACTGCTTACCTCGAGGCAGATCAATCTGCATTTTAGAAAGAAAATATGTGTCAGATAGCTGGACTGGAAGACAAATTGTTGTTCTTTCACTCCAACCTGTAACAGGCATGAAGCAATCTTGAAGATACAGGAATCTGTTTAGTAGTTATAATCATATTTGACACAGTTTCCCTTCATTTGCCCTCATGTACTTTATTAGAAATGTTCATATGGAAAACAAAGCCTTCCTGCAAAAAGAATCTGATGGAAACACAAGATATGCTGCTGTGTCTACAGGACACTCAATCATGCAGGGGAAAGGAGGATTGTTTGTCTGGCTTAAAATTCTGACCTGACTTACAGTAAAAATTGCCTATTGATAACTTGCAGCTCTAAATACACCACATAAACATTTTTATTGTATTTTGTCATATTTTTTGAAGAACAGATATGGAATTCATTGAGTCTTATGTACCGTGGGTTGTAATGAAAGTCAGGAAAATACAGGAGGCTGTAGGAAAACGATGTGTGATGTAAATGGAAACAAATTGCATCTCAGTGGGACATGGCCTGGACAGAGCAATCATTCTTACTCCTCAAGTAATTTCCATTTCTCCAGGGAGCTGCTTTACAATTAATGGTCTTTGTTTATGGTACACTTAAGTCTTCAAGAAAAAGAAAAATACAGAAGTAGACACGTCCTTCCTCAAGTCTCGCAGCGTGCAGGCCAGCAATTATTCTTATATAACTTGTATTGTGTGTAGTATAAAGCTCCCATGCAGTGCTGAACACTGAGGGGCTGCTAATGCATTCACAGCACAAGTTAGGAGAAAATAATTCTGTTGAGTGGGGCTATGAAAAAAATCCCTTTGACTCTCCAGCCCATCTGTACCGATGAGTGGGCTTGAGGTTTGATGCTGTCATGCTTGCAGAAAGTGTAGATGGAACAGGAAGGAGCTCTTCTCTCCATCCTTCCACCCCTGCACTGCTTGGGGAAAAGCTCAGGTGCTGTGCTGGAGGGCTGGGAGAGGTTCCTCTGAAGGTTTGGATCAGTTCTCATTGTTTTTATGAGTAAACCTGTAGGAACTGTGTCACTTCCAGGCTTTTTGGACCAAGCATCACAGTTGGATTCCTGATCTCTTCTTTATTCAAACCCTTTGAGTGTTGCATAGCACTAGCTCTGAGCCTAGCTCCTGTGAAAAGACATTTCTGTGATGCTACTCATGCTTTAAATACATCATCTGAGAATGCACAGTGAACTCACATCTGCTGAATGAAGCCAGTTATAAGTTAGAAATATTTCCTCAGTGCATTGAAATGTTTAAATGTTTTATTTTGATTAAAACTCCATAGTTTCAAGGAGCAGTTGTCACTTTTATCACAAATTTGTTTAAGGACTGTCTGAGCCAGCTGCAGAACACTTGACATTGTGAAGTTTCTATTACTAAAAGAAGTTAAGCTCACCACCACTAAGATAGTGTGTAACCTAAAAAAGAACTGATTTTAAGAAATAAAAGCTTCTAAGCCAAAATTTTATCAAAAAACTTCCTCATTATGGGAGAAAATTTGGATACCAGAGAGACAGAAAAGTTTGATATGTGTGAGTAGTGAGGTTAGGGTTACTTGATCATAATTCAGTAAAATGCCCCAAGCACTGATTTCACTTACATCCCTCCCAACAAGCAGGACTTTAATTTTATGCAAACAATAATAAGAAAATAGGAATATCTGTACTGGGATTTGAACTTCCCAGGTGCTAGATGTGAGCTGGCCAGTCTCTGTCTCCTCTGTCTCCCATGGAGCAGGTTCATTTTCACTGATCCATAGCATCCACAGCTCTGTGCTGCCCTGGCTCCTGGCTTCAAGAATTAAAATTCTCAGAGCTCTGTATCACTCCTGTTATTTGGTAGTTTCCTTCTAACCTTGGGCTTTTGCAGTCCAGGGGTTCCCTGGCCAAGCCACATTTTGCTTGTTTGAAAAAGTAGCTGGTTTACATTGAAAATATCAGATGCATACTAAAAAAAAAGTAAATACATTGTTTGTGGGGGAAAGATTCACACTTTTAAATAAATCTCATAATGTTTTAAGGCCTGACTCACATTTTTAATGCTACTGTTGGCAATAATGCTGTTTTTCTCCATATGGATCCTTTTGAAAGGAAAAAAACTAACACTACCCAGTGGGACACTTATCTTGAAATTCAAATAGCAACGGTAGATATGCAAAAGAAAGAAAATGAAAAATGAGAGAATGTAAAAATCAAAACATCCCAGGATAGATATTTAAAGCTGGATTATATCTAGTCTTCTCAGGGATGTTCAATAAAATTAAACCAAATGAATTTGGATTTGAAATGTATTAGTGAAACCATAATAAATCGTTTTATGTACATGCAGTCAGAATTTAAATGGCCTCAATTTGCTTTAGTGCAATTCACTTTGAAATGAGTGAAACCAAGTTATACCATCTCTATTTCTGAAGGAAAATCCATCCTCTTAGCAGAGCTGATCTGTGCAATTTGCCTTAAATCGACACCTTTTTGGTTAATTCATCTTCTTTCCCTGAGTGTCCTTGACATATCTGGGAGCTAGCAAAGGGATGAATAGTGCCAGATTGAGGAAGATTCTTCCTTCATTATGCTTACCTCTAAATTTTGCAGACTCTTAATACGCTCTGTGGAACACGTTGTCTTCGTCCCCTGATGAAATCAGTGAAAACTCAGCTGCATGTGGTCAGGATTAGATGCACTGAGATGATGATAAAAGGCTGTGAAGGGCTTGGAACACAAACCCAGTGAGGAACGACTGAGGGAGCTGGGGTTGTTTTAGCCTGGAGAAAAGGAGAGTCAGGGGTGACCTTATCACTGTCTACAACTGGTGATACAGGTCTTTAAAAGAGGACTTGGATTTTTATAAAATTTTGTTAAAAGGAAGCAGTTTTTGAGCATCTGTGATGGCTTTGAACATCATGAGGATCATGTAGATCTCACTAGAATCTAACCCATCTTTAAACTCCACTGTAAGGGGATAGTAGACCTGGAGAAACTGTAGAAATCTAAACTGCTTTATAACAAAAGTAGATCCATCTATGTGTGTAATCACACAACAAAGTAGATTAATTTATTTGTGATCCCTCTGGTCTCATAACAGACATTTCAAACCAGATGATTTTCACAGCAAAACATTTTCTATCTTCCTTAGCATGTAACTGGAAAGGAAAAAGCTACATAGAGCCTTTAATCTGGTTGTGGAGGGGTCTGAAGTTTAATACAGATTAATCCTTGGAATACAAGCCTTCCCATCCTTAATACCAAGACATTTTCTTAAAGCTGCATTCCCATTGGCCACATATCACACCTAGAAGTGTGACAAGATCAAAAGTGTGACTTGATCCCCTTTGGACAGTACTAAGGCAAAATGTATTATATTTAGAAGGCAACTGATATCACTTATCCACCTTTTGAAATGATTCTTTGTGTATTTTCAGTGTAAGCTGTGTTTTGGACTAGCAGTTCTCACGACATGTTCCTTTGCTCTCATTCACCAAGGAGAATATATGGAACACTTGAGCAGGTCCCAACAAGCCCGGATGAATAGCTGTGAGCTATCTATATTTTCATGGGAGTGGGGTTGGGGTTATGGCATTTTCACTAGTGATTAAATGTCTTCCAAACCTATTCACGCTGCAGAGCTATAAATTATGGATTTTTCACATTAATGAAAAGAGCCCTTGGAGCCCTCTGGAGTGCATAGTTCTATTTTTACATTTCACTATCGGAGAATGAGGAAAGATAGGCCAATGTGTTTCTTTTTTTAAAATGGCAGGAACAGAAATTTGGCCTGTTCTGGCCATCATTCAATGCCAACATCGTTCCCATTGTGGGGGACACAGAGTCTGTATTTGTTACATCATTTCATCAGGGGGATTTTTGTCACTCATTTTGAGCTCATTAGCAGACCTGACCTAAAAAAACCCCATCCATAGGAAATCTGAAACTGCTCATATGAAAATGATGTGGTATATGGTCTTAGAATGGGGTTATAATTTGGAAATCAAGCTTGAAAGTTCCCAAGAAATGGTGCTGTAGCTTATCATGTTGCTGTAGCTTATCATGTTGCTGTTTTTCTGTATTGTTGCCTGTATCTTGGTTTTTGTGAGTACAGAAAGTGAAGAAGGTTTAATCCCCTGTGTTTGCTTTTCAAGGAAGGTTCTGTCATCCTCTGGATGTCCTGAGGAAAAAAGAGTTTTCATTAAAGCAGAATGAAAAAGACCTTGCCATTCCTAAGTTGACTATGATGAAAAATAAAGAGCAAAAGCCACAAATCACAGGTCATCTCTATTGATCACCTGGCAATCAAAAGGGAATATAGAATTTCATCTTCACAAGATCTGTCTATAAAAGTGTGTGTCGCTGTATTTGCATAAATAGTGCTCTCTCATCCAGAACTGATAAAAGTGAAAATACTGGATCCCAGAGAGAAAAACTGAAGTAATTTATTCTTCTAGCTTCATATCACAACAGGTTTATTTTTTTTTCCCTTTTTTGTTTTCTTGTTTGTTTTTTTTTTTTTTAATACCTAAGCTAGATCTGCACAGAATTAAAAGCCACTAAGACAGCTCTAACTTTCAGCAATTGGCATTTGGGGTAAACAGTGTGAGAGGTCACCAAGTTTCATCTCTCTGTAAAGCTGAAGAAATTGTTTTGAAATTGGGATCCTGAAAGGGTTTACTAATTTGCAGCTTCCTTGAGAAGACAGTGAGGTCTCTGAGTGAAAGTTCCTGTGTGTTGCTGTAGGCTCAGACATGGAATCTTCCAGACATCTCAGCATGAGGCTCCTTCTCAGAATACAATATTCAGCTGTTGTTGGACAGGTTATCCTAAAATGGTTTCAGGCACGTAGAAATGAGTCAGGAGTGAACAACAGGAATAAGTAATTGCATGCAGGAAAGAGGCAGCATTGAAGCCTTTGGGAATTGTTTAAAACATGCTGATTTCTTCACTTTTCCTTGTTTTCTGGCTTTGGTGAGAAGATTTTAAAATGAGAAAGGAAAAAAACAACAAAGCAACAGCAATAAAAACCTGTGCAATAAATAAAAACCCATGGAAAGAAATGAAGACATTAAAGTTGCCACTTTTTTGTGCCCCAGCACTATCAGAGACTCATCCTCAGCAAGTGGCCAAGTCACATCTCTTGGAAAGAACAAAGGTCAGGTTCTGGAGAAATCATTCTGTTAATCACCAATACAAGGCAGTTTCAGGAATTAAAGAGATTAATTTATAGATTTAATACATTTTCTATAGTACCTTAAATCAGCTCTAGGCAAGAACAGACAGAATGTAGGACCAGAGCTGTTCCAAAGCAGTTTTCATCTTGATAAAGCTCATCATAGTTGCTCAAAAAATTACTCATCTTTGATGTTCTACAATGCCATAATTTGGGTAGGTGATAGACTGAACTGCAAACAGTGTTTTTGATAACTGCTAAATCTAAATTGCTATTTTAATCAACTGTAACACTTAGATTGTCAGCTGATAAAAAATGTGTGCAGAAGACACATTGCTGGTGTAAGTGAAGTGGTATTTAAAATCAATATAAACTGAGCAAAATTATGTTCCTCTTTGCTTTTCTTCTTAGGTTTCTATGGAAACCTTCTTGGAGGTGGTCTGAAGAAAAGAAATGTTAAAATAGAACAATAAATTGTGTAATTTATACATGCAAAGTAAATATCCTTCCTGCATTTTTAATGGAGGTGAAAAAGTGATTTCATCATTTAATATTCTCCCTTGACAACCAAATTAACTATGACCCAGTCTCCTTAGGGCTTACTTTTCTGCATTTGGCTAACATGTTTGAGAGAGGAAAAACAGACATCTTTTATGCTGAGCAACTATTATTTATCTGTATCTTACTTTACAAAACTATCTTGATTTTTTAAAACAGCAACCTGCATAACTTTTACCATGAAAGGATTGTCTAAAAAGTTATTTTGAAACTACAGCTCTGTCAGCCTCTTCATGAACATGGTGTTCCTTCAGACTTTTACCCAGAAGAATATAAAATACAAACCTATAAACACATCACTATAAATAAACAGTAATAGCAAGGGGTTAGGATATATTGTGCACATGTATTTTCTTAATGATTCACCATTATGTAGGATGACTTTTCACTTATCCTAAAATAGGATGCATATATACTTTGATATCCAGCACTGTTCTACTACATTTAGTGGGTTTGTACCTTCATATTTTGGTGTGTAATTTTGTTGCTTGTGTTCTCTTTGCTCTGGTCCCTGCCTTTGAAGGCTGGCTGTCAAATCTGCTGAAAACACACAGTCTAGTCTCCTCTGTAGATATGCAGTCATGGACAGTATCACTGTGAGGAAACATTTGGGGTGGTGCTGATCCCTACACAGGTTTAACCCTGTGGTGGAAATGAGCTTTTCCAAGGAAGGTGTTCCTGTGAGCCACAGGCTCTGCACACTCCCTGTGTACACAGCTCCTGCTCTGCTCCTCCTCCTCACAGCTTTGGAAAACCTCCCTTGGCCTCTGCTAACAGGGCTCCCCATTCACTAGGAGATTATATTCCTTGTCTCTTGTGTTCTCCTTCTGTCTGGGCCCATTAATAAACCTCTGTAAATGGGGGCAACTTTTAATTCTCACACTGGTGGCTATGTGTGCATTTTCTCAGGCTCTCCTTGGAGGTCCAGTACAGAAAGTAATAGGGAGCCTCTTCTACCTGGCTCTTCTGTGCACAGCAGCAATTCATAGGGTTATTTATTCCTACAAACATGAGAAATTCTGTTAAATTTTTTGAGCTCCATCTAATGAATCTCCCTGCTGAGTATTTGCTGTACATAGCATTTCTTTCTGTGAGAACTACAATGACAGGTGACAGATGAAGCTGGATGCCATTAACCAAATAGTTTGCCCACCAAAACCTGTATTTTTGGTTTAATTAAAGTTAGGATTTAATATAATTCCTGATAACAGAAAAAGAGGATTATTTTCTGGAGAATAATTGAATAGTTTTATTCTGCTATTTTCAAAATAGAAGATTTCAGCTTCTTTTAAGTCCTTTTATATGAAGCTTAGGTTGCTTTTCTCCTCCAGGAAAGGCTGCTTACAGAGCTCAGGAGACACTGAATATGCAGAGCTCTAAGAGAGTGCACCCCCTGTTTTAACCCTCCGTGCACTCTGCCCTGCACAGAACAGTAACACTGCAAGGGAGAGCAGAGGGAGATGCCCCAAGCCCAGAGCAGTCCAGGCTCAGCTTTTCTCAGCCAGTTCCACACCTCTGTGTGCAGACATCTTCCTGCCAGATCTGCTCGATTTCCCTGCTTCCTACCCTGCTGCCTTCATCCATGCTGTGAGACATGAAACCCTGGTGTTGAGCTGGCTACAGAGAGGGGAATGCAGTAGCCACATTCCCCAAACTCTGCTGTCCTCTTTCCTTTGTCTCTGTTACTATCTCTTCACCTCCTCTAGTTTAAACTGAATCTTCTTGCTTCATCACACCACTAAAAGGACTGCATCCTTTTCCCTTTAAAAAAAACCTTGTCAGGGCTCTCTATTCTTTACATAATCTCGTGGTTCATTTTTTCTCATGGTAAAGCAGTAGAATGGAGCTCTCCAATGTGCTGCCCTGGCTGTGCTCAGGGCTGAGGCCAGTTCGAATTTGTGTTATTTCAGCACTGGACAGGTAAACAGAATCAAGCTGCTTACTTTCCATTTTCAAGAAGCTAATCCCTCAGAGCTGTGGGAACTGGTGACAGCAGAGACAAAAGCTTGAATGCTGCATCTGCAAAACTCTCTGAGAGCACCAGAGGCCTTTGTCAGTGAATGCCAGAGGGGCTGAGGCATAAATTGGTCTCAAAATCATTGCTAATCATTTCCACAAACCATTTCTCAATGCAAACAGTGCAAGCCTGCCACTGGACAGTGTGCTTTACCTGTACCTAGAGCAGCATGGTGTTAAGAACTGGAATTTGTGTGAAGAAGGGATCAGCCTTCTCTCAGCTGCTGTGGAGGAATTGTCCCTTGTCCCTCTGCTGCCCACTCCATGGTTTCCATCTCCTGCAGCTCCCTCACTGCCTGAGCAGTGGCTCAGCCTCCCTGACGTCCCAGCTGGCCTCTGCATTGACAGGCACTGCCACTGGAAATGCTGTGACCCCCATGATAGCCCGGGGGGTTTGGAGTTAAATGGTTTGTATGATATTTCTGACACCCTAAGCATGAAAAAGCAGGGGTCTGTAGGGAGGCTCAGGTGAGTCCATGCTATGGAAAGGTTTCTTTTGCTCCTGCTGGAACTGCCAGAACACACTCACACAATGATTTCCTGCCCGTGGATGTGTCTGTGCATATCTACATCTATTCAGGAACTGGAAATTCTGTGATTGATAGGTTTGGACGCTCAAAAATAGGTTTTGATACTCAAAAGTGTAGTCTAAACTAAGTGAAGCACAAGTAAGTACTTTAGGAATATTTTGAAGAAGCTGGAGGAAGCTGGAGGAAACAGAGATCCCATCTGGTCACAGGAAGTGGAGAATAAGGGGGTAAAGGACAAGGACCCCAAAATGCTCTCTGAAGGAGCAAGGCAATGGCTGGGGTGACCCGTGCTTGCACAGAGCCTGGAGTGAGGGTGAGTCAGGGTAGGACAGCTCTGCCCCCTGAGAGCAGCACTTCTCTCTGCCCAGCCCAAGTGAGAGAAATTCCTGAAAGGCTCCAGGTGCTGCAGTTCCGCAGCTGCTTTGAGTTCTGATGGGAGCTGGAAGGGCTGTGCACAATCTCTCCATCAGCACTACCTCTCTGGTGCTCCCTAAACCAGAATGATTTATCTCATCTCCACCCTGTGATCTCATTGGCTCTCTGCTGTGATGCTCATGTCGAAGTTGTTCAGAATAATGGACTTCACTCTCACCATGACTCCTCCATTTATACTTCTGATGGGGATTATTGCTCTATCTTGAAGATTCCCTTTTTCAATTTTCATGTAATTTTTTAATCATCATATGATCTAGTTGGAAGGTTGCCTAAGGAATTTGCCTAAGTTCATTGGAACTAAAAAATGAGTGATAAGTGTACTAAATGCAGAAAAACCACCAAATATACAAGGTTTTGCCAACTTAGGATGCACTGACAGTGAGTAATGGAGGCTGTTTGGAAATCCAGTGAGTGCATTTATTAGTGTTTTTGAAATGCTTGCAGTTTCACAGTGATTAAAAAAGTTCATCATAATGATTATTCAGTTGCTACTTGAAAGCTAATGGCTAAAATTCTTAGCCAAAGGTGTTTTTTTCTTGGATGTCTTTCTGTATCCAGGTCTGCAGGTGCAGGGATGATTTGCTACAAAAGGCCACTCTTCAGAGTGGGGGAAAAAAAATCTTGAAAGTGTGCAAACCTTTTCTGAGATCCACATCCAGAGCCGCTCTGCCTATAGGGTTATGAGGAGCAGAAAACGTGGTCAGCATGGAAGAACACAGGTTTAAATTTAATGTAGTTTGTATGTTTCCATTTGAAAATTTGAGTTTTTTAGATGGGTCAGAAGTTGAATGAAGAACTTTGGGAGCAGAAGCACGGAGACACTTTGTTTTGATAGAGTACCCTGGAAAGAGAATGCAATTCTAGGTTATCTCTTCTTTAGTGGCATTCAGGGCAGACTTGCTCCTGGGATACCACTTATCAGAGCCATAGCAATAGATCTCTGTAGAGAGGTGGCAGGGATAGCTTTTTATACTTCAAAAAGGGGTTTGCAGTGAAAGGTGCATCACAGCCAGGTGCATAATATTTTTATACTGTTTTGTTTGGTTTATATGAGCATGAATAAATTATATTTGAATTATATAAAAAATAAATTTAAATATTATTTTATAAATATATATTTATATTTTAAATAAATTATAATTTTTTAAAAAGAGAGGCCTGCACACTTTCTGGTTGCACCAGAAATAAATATATATGAGAGATGCAAATGTTCAAATGTAGCCACAAACATCAGTGACATCACGTGCCTTGAAAGCTGAATCCAGTATCCAGCTCTAAAGAATCTCCATTAGAGAGAATTTCCAAAAGGTGGATTCCTCTGCTAGACTCAAGGCACAAATAATCATTACAGAAATTGTGAGAAATGTTAAACACTGACATAACGCTTCCATCTCCACAGCAATCAATGAATTGTTGGCTCTTCAAACAGCCCTGCAAGATAAACCCTTGCTGTGCTCTGCCCTAGGGAAATTCTGCAAATGTCATGTGATGCCCTTTCAGGCAAACCAGTCTGTGCTTTAGAATGATTTCTGAGGCATGATAAAAGTCAGATCTGGCAGTGTCTATACAAAAAGATAACTTCCTCCAAGGGCAGGACCATCAATCCATGCTCCCAGCACCACAAGCACTGACTTTTATGATATTGTGTGCATGTCTTCTTGTATCTTCTCTCCTTAAAGGTCTGTGCTTTCTGAGAACCTTTGAACATTGCTGCACAAGCAGTAACTACACTGATAATATTCTAAGTTCTGCATAAAGAAATAACTTGGGAGTACTCTCATATTTGTGCTATATTAGTAAAATTTATCCTAAATTAAATGAACTGCAACCATAAATATGAATTGGATGGTTAATCCACTTTTTCCAATACTGCTTGTATTTCTTATATTCCATTTTAATAAATATTCTAAGAAATTATTTTCCCAATAGAAGCATCAACTATAAAAGAAATATTGGAAGAGACGATGGAAAATGTAAGTTTTAAATTGATGAAATTGATAAACACTTAGTTTGGAATTTTATTAATGAGAATACAAACATCTATTTTGTATGACTGGAACTTCTAATCAATACACATCAGACTTTGACTATTAAACATCTCACCAAAAAAATTGCAGTTGCAAATCAAGAATTGTAGTTCTATTTCAGTTGTAGACTCTATCCATGAGATGATTGCAGGAAAAGTCATTACAATGCATGGAAATGTGGATGCACAGTCGCAAAAGTTAATTGAAAATAGTCATTTGTGTGCTCATCCACATGGGGCTGAACTGAGCTCCAGTATGGCTGCAGTGGTTTTTAACAATGAAAGGGACTGTGGAATGCAACTGAAGAGACATTAAACCAGAGATATGAAAGCAATGGTGATTTCCCCCATGCCGATTTTTTTTCTAGGTCTTTTGACCAGCTGCAAAAATTTTCTTGGCTGTACATGCAGTGCAGAGCACCCAAACCCAGGGAGACAAATATTGTCTGTGTGAAGGGGGATGCCTGGTTTCATTCCTTTTGTCCCAGTTTCAAGTCTACAGCTCCCTGACACTGACTAACCAATATTTGAATTGTCTGACACTAGGACATTGCAATATGTCTAAAACTTGCATTTTGCCCCATGCATCAAGCAAGCCAAGCAATAGTAAAGTCAGAGAAATAAGCACTTCGCTGTGAATTATCTGTGGCTTCCTCATAAAATTTCTGATCAGAGCCAGTGGAATTATTAAAAATCATATTGAGTAGAGCTGAAAAGAGTTTCTCAGTCTACTATAAAAACCACAGAAATATATTTTTATTCATTTTAAAAATAGTGGGAATATTGCAGCATGACATGACTGAATCCTCTTTTAGCACAAAGAGGCAGTAATGGAAGATTGCAGTGTTACTCTGACATGCCAGCTATCTCATTTCCTGCACAGTCCAAAGCTGGGCTTGAAAGTAATTAGAATGAATATAGAGCCAAGATTTTAAGTGCTAAGTAGTACAGCATTTTAAATTCAAGTATCTTGCAGTACAGGGAAAGACACTAGCATGTTGGGATTGAATAATTTCCTTCTCTTGAGGGCTCAGGTTTTTGTGTTAAGTCAGAACAGTTTGAAATCAATAATATAGCAGAGATTATTAATTTTAACTGCCCATTTTTCATACTTTGTAATGTGTCTAAATGATCAATTCTCTTGCTTAACATTGCTCTTTGCCACAAGAAGAAACAGCCAAGCAAAGCTGGTCATTCTTCCATTGTCACACTTTTCCTCATTTTTCCTTCCATTGGATTACTTTTCCTTCTGAATAGTAAGTGTAGGTAATTTGCTGCCACTTTCAAAGTCAATTAAAATAAAAAGTTTAGCTTTGGCAGGGCTGCAAACACTATTTTCCATGAGGGAAGTCATGGAGGACCATCTCTAGATGATGCCCTACTGAATATGCTTTGAAATCAGCCTCCTCTAAATGGAGAAGGATCCAGCTCGTGTGAGCTCAGCTGCTGCAATGTGCAGTGTTGCCAACATCAGATGTTGCAAATGTCTGCCAGCCACTTGGAAACCCCCAAAACGGTGTAAGGATTACAAGATGTAAAAATAACAGCTTTGAGGGTTTGGCCTTCTCTTTTTGGAGCTTTGGGCTGTTCAGTCAAATCATAAAAAACTGGCAGCAGCGGGCATGGTGTTGGGAGAGGAGGGAGGAGTTTTTCCACCTAAGCTTTCAAGCTTTCTATGTGGATGGAAATTCAGCCAAAGTTGAATAAAAGCAGAAACTAAGAAGTATCTTACATACAATTAAAGACATGGCACATAATTTTTCAGTTGGTAAGGTTTTACCTTTAAACACATCTGCTTTGAACAAGTAGGACAGCTTGGCTTGTGCTCTGGCTGCCCCTTGAGGCAGTGTGGGCACTGTCTGTGAACTGAAATGGATGCTAAAATCCTCAATTTCAAGAGAACTAATTCAGCTGTGGAAGTATGTGGTAAGATGTTTGCCAGCTTAATTTTGGCACATGCACTTGAGATTCAAACAGAGCACGGTGCCTTGGCCAAGGCTGGCCCAGGCCAGTGGCCACAGCTACACTTGGGCTGCACATTTTGCCTCTCTGCAAGTCCTGCCATTGCTGCAGGCTCTGCAATGCAGCTCCTTTCATCTCTGGCCAGGCAGCTGTCTGTGCAAGGGAAGGGGGTCCGTGCTCACACCAACTGAGGGACACAAAGAGAGGAAATAAATGCTGAGTGAGAAGGAGAAAGCCCAAAGGACTGACACAGATGTGCCATTCAGAGCTCAGAAGGGAATCTCTGCTCCTTGAATTATCTTTGGTATTTCAGACTTGGGATGCTGTGTGTGGGTGCCATCCAGCTTTTAGCTTTATTATCCACCAAGACACAAAAGCAAAAACTGAAAAGTGGTGGAAGAAAGGGTCTCTAAAAAACACCTCATTCACTGTTGCTTTCCTTTTCCCGTTTTTCTTTATAACCTATTTTCAAAAAAAGGCACAATGTTTTCTGTGCCCCATAAGGGAATAAGGAATAATAATAAGCTGAAAATAGAGTAGAATGGTTTTCAGGTTTTGCAAATAAAAACCACTGTATGTTTTCTGGTGAGAGTCATTGGGCTGAATTCTTTGTTGTTCATTCATACTTGGCCAACCAGAGGACATTCACTGAATGCCTTCAGATAAAGGATGTGTACTAGGTACCTATTTATCTTCACTGCATTCCAGACTGCCTTCTGTCTGTGCCACGGGTTGTTTTTACTGTGAACAATAAGTTCTAAGTGAGCCAGTAAGCTAATAAATAAGTTATGAGTGTGTAGATGGTAGTTTCTGGTTTTTTGTAACTTGTTCTGCAGCACAGATTTTTTTACAGTGGCCACTTTTATGAATTCTTTAAAATGGATTCAGTCTTCTTCCAGGATCACACAGAGCTGGAGGGTCTGCACTTTTGGCTTGGGTCTGTCAATGGTGCTGGGAAGGTCAGGACTTCTGCTCTAGAGTGTGAAATACCTGCTGCAGTCTTGAATGGGACACTTGAAAGGCACTTCTGCCTCAGTCTTCAGTTCAGCTTCGTGCTGGGATTGCTGCCCAGTGACTTCCTTCTTGTCTGTGCATCCTTACTGTCCTTCTAGAGCCACCACCCTTCCTTCTCTCCCAATCCCTCCCCTGAGTTCACAGACAATGGGGTTTTTTAGAGTCAGGGGACCATCAATTCAAACTTCCAGATTAAGGGACAAATTTTAATAATGGCCTGGAGGCATTAAGAAGCATTAATGCATTAACTGTGGAAGATTGCAGGAGCAGGAAAATGCTTGTTTCAGAGATAAAGTGACCTAATGCTAATTACATCTGTTAAGCAATCCAAAATCATGTCACAAATTGGAAAGGACCTTTCCCAATTAGTAAGGAGTTCATTAAAAAAAGACTAAAAGCTACCAGGAGATAGAAAGAGCTTGAACCACACATACATTTTAACTGGACTTGAAAAGAGAAATGTTCCTATATCTTAAGGTGTGTGCTGATTCTAAAATCTTCTGTGTCTAATTCTGAACAACTGGGATAAATATTAGAATCACAGAATATCCTGAGCTGGAAGGGACCCACAAGGATCAGAGCCCAGCTCCTGGCCCTGCACAAGACACCTCAACAATCCCACATATTCCTGAGAGCTGTGTCCAAATTCAGACAAGCTTGGGGCTGTGACCATTTCCCTGGGAGCCTGTCCCAGTGCCCAGCCACCCTCTGGGTGAAGAACTTGTTCCTGATCTATTGACAGCTGCAAGAATTAGAAACCTGACTGCTGTTCTTCATCCATTTTCTATTCCTGCCTAGGGATACCTTTCTTTCCTGAGGAAGGGCTACTTCCTTTTCATGATAATGAAAGAAGTTGTTTAAGGCTTACAAGCCTATCACGTCTTAAGAAAATGGACATGCCAATTATTGTTTCTAATAGAATAACTTATTTTCCAAAATTCTGTCCAAACCATGAATAAAAAGACAGAATGGGCCTGGGGAGTTTAGATGTCTATTACAAAGGAAATATTTATTAGCACAGGCTGTAGACAACAAGTTTTTTGTGAATCCCCCTGCGAGAAGCTTTCCCTTTGGAAATGTCATCCTGTCTAGCTGCTGAGAAAGCTTACACAAGGAGGGCTCAAGGGTTTGCAGGAATGTTTAGCTCATGAATCTTTATATAACTTTCCCCTCCTGTGTCTCTGACAAGTGTTTTTTTGTACTGTCCACTGAGTAACTTTAGTTGCCTTTAGCACCAAGTAACTGTACCCACAGTGAGCCAGACCATGCTGCCAGAGATTACAGAGAGCTGGGTTTTAGTAATGGCAATACCTTGATGTTTCCATGGATTCCCAGAGTTTGTGGTCTCTGCTTTGCTCTGCAGTATTTGCACATGCAAGGTGGGTTCACAGTGCTAACAAGTAAGACAGACACAAAATTGCCTACACTTGCTGTGCACATGAACAACCACAAAATGTGCTGGCATGACAGGAGTCAGTGTGTGTGTGTCTCCAGCAGGATTCAGTGTTGGGATCCTGGGTGCTGCCATAGCAGAAATTAGTGGAATTATTGTACTTAACTAAGGGGTGATAAAATAGAAGAAATTCAGCTCTTTGTGTATTAATCTTTGATTTTAAAAGACATATTGCAGCTGCATGGTAATATATGGTGTAATTCTGCAGTCCTTACCTGGCCAGACTCAGTCATGAATTCCAAGTTTTTAAGCATCCCTAGTTTTCTAGGGCAAGCAGTGGAAACAGCAAGTTCTCAGCCCTTCTGCAAACTGGGGCCTGAGTATGGGGTATGAGTTTGGTTATAAATGTAGCCTGAATGGTGGTTTTAAAATCTCATCATTTCACTGTTATCTTGCAGAGTTCAGAAACCTTACCTGATATTACAACATTAACTGGCACATCTGTGGCCCTGTAGATAAATTCATATCAGCTTCTGGAATGCACTTGCTCTGTTTAACTCTTACTGCTGTTTTTTCTAAAATGGGATACCTTAAAAAATACCCAGATAATCTTGTGATGTTTTCTGATGTGCATCCTATAGATAATCTCTATACTATTAATGTATCTGCATGTGTTTTATATTTTGGAACCTTTCAAATTGCAGCTTTTGATCTCAGTAATATTCATCTTTAAATGTTTCTAAATGTATCTGAAAGTGTGGCTGTCAGCTGGGCTCTTAAGTATATTTCTTGCTATTATGTCAAAATCAAATATAGAAAGGTTATGTATCTCACCCAGTATCTAAGGAGAAAATGGAGCTCTGGGACTGCCATGCCTTGCTTTCTTATTGGAGCTTCTGTCTAAAGGTCTTTGTATAAACATTCTGCTCCTAGTGCTGATGATATTAAAAAGTAGCAGCTTCATGTCTAGGCATAATCATCCTTCAAATACAGGTATTTCATTTTTTTATTGCACTTGCACAGAAATCAGAGATCAAAATAATAAATTTTGATCAAGCAACATTTTGCCTTCAAACATGACTGTTCCCAAATTAAATTAATTCAATTTTGGGCGAATCAATTCATGCCTAGCCTGTGGAGTTCTGTTGAGCTTACATTCTCAAAAATCAGCTGGAAAGGATGAAGGTTGAGTAATTATTTTTACGATTGGCTGCCCATTCAATTTCTGTTTCTCTAATGGGATTGTTCAGTGAGTATTCCACCAAAAGCACGGAAATTGGTTCAGCTAATTCCCCTCTGCAAAAAAAAAAGATGAAAACCATAACATTGTATTTAGCTGCTTGCTTTTTATACAGGTTCTCCCTAAACTCTCTTACTGCATTTTAATCTGTGTCACTTACTTGAGATAGTTCTGACAGAGGAAGCTCAGCTCTGACTCCATTGAGCCACATTTGCTGCAGCAAAACACCTACACACATCCTCAGTCCTGTTGCCTCCAGTGAATAAGCTTGAAGCTAAAGATAAACTCAAAGCTCAAAGCTCTCCTTGCCTTTGACGTTAAGGGGGGCAGTTATTAACTTGTTGCACGCTGTTATTACTTCATTGATCTGCAGTGAGTAGCAAGGATTTATAGCAAGTAGGGATCTGGATAGTTACCATGGGGAAAGGCAGGGTGTATTTAGCCAGAAGAAAAAACCTGCCAAGGATCTCTAGCAATCTATAATATTGCATTAACTAAAAAAAACCTGAAACCAAAACAAACCAAAAAATCCCTAAAAAATCCCCAAACCAAGCAATCAACCAACCAACCAACCAACTAACCAACCAACCAAACAAAAACCAAACAAAAAACAACAGAAAAACAGGTTAACCCCCCAAACAGCAACAAAAGCCCACTAAGCAGGCAAGATCAGAGCAGACTTACTGTAGGGTATATAGAGCAACAAACAAGGGTTGCTTGAATAAAAACCTTCTCTCAAATATTAGCCCGAGAGGGAAAAATTGTTGAAATTAACTGCTTGAGGTAGAGGGGAAGATAATGAAATGGTTCTGGGATGGGCAGGGATGTGCAGGGACAAAGCTGGACACAAGCAACTCCCCTCAAAAAATCAAATTATCTTCATTGCTGCCTGACTCCCCACCTGGGACCTGCTGCCCATGGAAACATAGCACTGCTCCCCCTTTCCAACACAGATTAATGTTATTTTAGCTCCTTTATTAGTAGGAAGAAGGCTGTGGAGCAGATTTATAAAGGTACAGAAGTGCTTAAATCCTGTTGTTAACAAAATGACTTTGAAAGTCAGCTATTGTTTTCTAACTATTTAATTTCTCTGATTATAACTTGAAATAAGTTACTCCCTACTTAAAATAACCAGTCAAGTCATGAATAGGAAAAGTATTTCCTAACTGAATTTTAAGTCCTCTTTAATTATAGGCTCTCACTGGCTTTTGAATGTAGGATCTATGGAGAGTTCAGCATATTTTAAGATAAATCTGAACAAAAAGGAGGAACAAAGGATGTCCTGTCAGAAAAACAACAAATAAGTCTTAATCTTAAAATACAAATCCTGGCTCAATCTTTATGTCACTCCTACTTCACAGGCCAAATTCTGCTGTGATTGGAGTAGATGGATCTCTTCCCCATAAGTGAAGAGGTGAAACAGAGAGAATATTCATAATCCATGAACAAATCACAGACTGCAAACTCCAGAGTGTGTCACATTCTACAGAAATTATGAGACTCCTCAGGAAATGAAGAGTTATCTCCATGAAAAAGTTATGCCTGTGAAGACTCTGATATTCCCTTGGTTTTTCATTCCTTTGTGACTGTACAGACAGGGTTTTGCCAGCCACAGATATTTTTTCATATTGGGAACGTTTGCAGTGCCTGGGCTGTAGGATGTGTGTTCTTTGTCTGCAAGAAAATACAAGAAAGAGCAAGTGCTAGAACTGCTGTTTCCTTAATTACCAGCTACATCCAGTTAGACTAAATCCTCTAAAAATAGAATTAATTTTATTTAAATTATCACAATAGCTTTATTTAATCTAGAGCACATATGAGCAAAGCTTATTTAAAAGCTGACCAATCTTTAATTATTCATTGTTCTTCAGTTACTTTGTAATGTGGGTGGAAAAACACTTGAAGATTTTTCTTAAAGTGGATAAATCCATATTCATCTTTATCTTGGTTTTCCCATTGCTTTTGAGGGCAGTAGTGAGTTTAAACTGTGTCAGCATTTGGCTATGAGTGAATTGTAGGAAATGATTTTAATTGATTTTTATGTTTTGAATAATATGTTAACAGGCAATCATTGAATTTTGCTTATGCACATAAATGAATAAAACTCATGGGGATGTGTAATGTTAAATCAGATGTTTTATATTTAGGCTCAAATCTATCTAATAACTTCTAAATCCACTTTTGTGCAGATGCACATGCAAATTTCCACTCAAAGGCAGTGCCAGGGACTGCAGGGATGGACTATTGGAATATTCTAGGACGCTTTCTATCAAATCTGATTTCTTAGACTCAGATTTCATTTTAAAGCAGGAATGAGTCCATAGAAGTCAGTGGAATTACACAGTTGCAATATTCCTCTCACCCCTGAAACCCTACACGAGTGAAGGGCAGGAGAGCCTGGACTCCAGGTTCCCTTTCCATGGCCCTGCCCGTGGGGACCCTGCTGGGTCTCTGCTATGGATCAGTCTGGTTTGGACGGGCAGCAATTTCGTTCTTTGTCCCCAGGTCCTTGTGGCTCTCAGGAGATGGAGCAAACTGACAGCAGAGCAGAGTTTGGGCACAGCCCATGTCACTGCAGACTGTTCAGTGCTCTGCACACAGAGCAGGAGTCGTGTGCTGATAATTCATCAAATTAATCCCCCCTTTTCATGGCCCAAGTCCTGTTAGGAGTCATTAATGTAAAGAAGGTTCATCACTTTGAACTACAGGCTTCACTTGTGATCTCTGCTAGGATCACACACCATGTAAATACTACAGGAAAATTCCAGGAGAGATAAATTCTCTGCTGTAAAGGAACATCTAAAAGCTATTAATTTAAGGAATCACCAGGAAGGAAAAGATCATCTTCAGTGGAAATGGAAGATATAAAAGATAAACTCTTTCTGTCACTGCAGTTCAGTGGCATGCAGGACTCGAAGGCAGATGTTGTGTGATTTATTATTTTTCTGTGTGGATAGTTCATATATGGTCCTTGTAACATGCTGTAACTTTGCAATATACATTTATGCCTTCCCTTTTTTTTTCTATTTTACCTCCTATATAAATTACTTTCCTGTGCATTTAATGATTAGGACATTACAAAACTTTTTGCCAGTTAAAGATGGGTATTGTGTAATACCTCTTGACTCTATTGTGAATCTCTATTGTGAAAACAGCTGTTGGATATCTGCTGAATGGGGAATGTCAATCACATAGTAAGAAAATAATAAATTTATTATTGAAGCATAATGTAACTGGCTCTGTTTCCTGTGTTGCCACTCTTGCTTTAAAACTCTTTGTAAATTGCTCCAAGTTTCTGGGTATCTATATTTGATTTGTATCCCATTTGGGGTTTATATACTTAAACTATTTATCAGGGTAAAGGCTTTTTCTCTGGCTTTCTGTGCATTTTTTTGTGCTTTAAAACCCTGATCTAAATTTGGGATCCAGGCACTGCTGTGGTTCAGTAATAGTGACAGATAACAGTAGCAATGTCAGGATTGAAAAAGGCAGTTCCTCTGGCATTTGGCATTGAATGGAATGTCAATATGCTGAAAGATTTTAAGAAAGTTGTCTGAATCATGCTGCTGTCATTCCTGAAATTTCTGTGCCAACACAAATTGAGAGTGGCATGCATGGCTAGTGTTTGGATTAATAACTTCAAGTAAAATTGAGTAAGTTTTACTAGAGCCTGCATTAGACTCACGACCTTCATAGGCATAATATCAGCTCCTGGTAGAAATTGTTCAATTAATGGTAAGGACAGAGTCTGAGGGATTTACAAGGATGACATTTGACATGACTAAAATATTTTATCAGTGGCCTCTGCAAGAATGTCTTTTAGCACCACGGTCATTAAGCTGATTGCAATGTGAAAAGAGCATGACAGCAGGATGCAAAAATGCTCAATTCCTCCCTACATTACAGCTTTTAGAGACCAGCAATCCTGGGGTCAGAGTGAATTGTAGCTTTGGAGTTGAGTAAGAAAGATACATCCTGAGTCAATGCAGGAAGAATTTTTCTTTCCAAACAAGACCTGGAGAGTTTATCATCAGCAGAGACACCAAGAAACTTTCTATAAGGTTACAGAAAAGGTAACCTTAAAGGATTCTGGTAACTCAGGAAGTGTAATGTGCCTATCTACCATACACCAAAGAACTGTTTAACTTAAAGTCAATAGTATTCCATAAAATTTGTTGCAAGAATAGGCAAAGCTGGTCACTTGTTCAATAGGATTGTTTCCTGAATTCCCTTGGCAGTTTCTCTGGGATCATTTGCTCCTTTTCCTGCCTTGCAGCCCTGTGTGGATCCCACCCACAGCTCTGTGTGTTTCTGATGGCTGCAGTGACTGCTGTCCCTGTACAGCTGCATCCTGGAGAGATCTGTCCTTCTGGAAATGGGAGGATTCCAAGAGAAACCAGAAATCTCACAAAGCAGAATCACAAAGCCTAAATTTCTGAGTTAGGAGTCCAGAACCAAGGGACTCTGACTGAAATGTGCCTGGTTCCCAGGCTAAACACAGTGCAAAGGCACTGCTGGCATCACCAGCACCTTCTGGGAAGATGGAACTTGGCAAGAAACCACCCAGAAAATTTTTTGGGAAGCACAGCAGCTTCCAGTAGGTCTCTATTGGTATGATATATCCTTTGATGAACTGGTATTTTAAAAAACAAAACAAAACAAAACAGTTTTATTATCTCCAATACTGAGCTGGTCCTGATTTTTCACTGCAGAAGACTGAGGTTAGTTTGGACTGTTCACATATTGAGAAAAAGCACTAAAATCCAGTATTTACATCCTATGTTATTCAGTCATTTGATCTTGAGAAAAATCTCCAAAATCAATCCCATGGGGTTTAATTTTTAAATTTCAAAAATCATGGGTTTGCTCTCTTTTGCACTGCGAGTTTGAAATCTTTCTACAAGGCTGCATTTACTCTTGGGTTGTAAGGCAGTTGATAAATGAAATCACAGCTGTTAGAGATGGCAACATCCTACAGAGCCACCCAGCTCAAACCCTCTGATGGGTTATAATTGAAAAATAAAAGATGCAGGTCTTTTACTTAAGGAGCCTCCTGATTCAAATGCTGAAAAGTTTGCAGGACTGGTGGCAGAGGATTTTGAATTCCCTTAAATAGTTTCACCCTAGAGAGAACAGTATCACTTCTGTTAATGATAGAAAATGGGGTTGGCCATGTAGCCTGGCATGATTTATGGTGGAGTGCAGCACACTATGGAGTTCTTTAGCCTTTAATTCCACCAAGACTTACAATCTCTACAACCACAATTCTCTAAAATTAATGAAGGTAGCAGCTGAATAAGGGTGAAAAGGATGCACAAATTATTTTCTAATTACTTAGTTGAAATGTTTGTTTTAACCTCCACAAGGGACCTTGATTTTCAGAATTAAGGTTCCTCATGGAGAAACCAGCTATGGAAAGGGACTGGTTAAAATATAAGAAATTATTTGTTACATTCTTAACAGGGTGATGAAGTCTTAGAGAAACAAGTTTAACTTTGTCTTATTTTGCAGAAGGAATGCAATTTGAACTTCATCTAAATGTGCTTTTTCCCAGCCAAATGTGGGTACACTGCAGCATTTAGGTGTTGCCAGTGAATCTGGCTCAGATTTATTCAGATTTGTAGGTAACAGCAATGCTGCAGGCCAGACAGTGCCACTTCTGATACCTTTGGGGCTTATTTATTGCCAACGAAAAACAAGTGGCTTAAATCCAGGAAGAAAACCTGGTGGAAAAGCAAAACTTGGAACATCATTCAACTCCTCATCCTTCAGCTGTGGCTCTTCAGTAAAATTTTGGTTGTTTGAGTAGCAGAAACAAGATGTGGTCTGGAAAATCAGCAGTAAGAAATCTTTGGTGCACAAAGTTAATATTCTTGAATATCTAATGGTAAAATAGAAAGGCATTAGCTTATTTTGGTGACTTCTGAATATGAAAGTACTTAGTGATATCAAACAAGCTTATGAAAAGGGTGGGGGCTGTGCTGGTGTATCTGGAAATACACAGGGGAGGGTTGACCAGGCAGAGCCATACTCTTCTGAAAATATCACCAAATCCATGGCTTTTTGAGGAAATTCCCCCCTAAATTACTGTCTCCAAATATCCTTAAATCCTTCTCCTCCATATAAATGAATTGCAGGAAGCAGGATATGTGCAGCCCTGTTGACTGGATGTTGCAACCTGCTGTCACAAGAAGCCAAGCTGAGAGAGGCAGTTATGACATGATCAGGTAATATGGATCCTCTTTGCTTTTTCTGTCAGGGATTGAAAGAGTCAGAGAGGAGAACAGTCAATATCTATGGCCTGAATATTCCTCATTATGAGGGAGTCCTACCTCTTGTTACAATGGTGTTGAGTCAGGCAAGTCTATGCACTGTGACACAAAAAAAATACATGAATTTTGTTTAAGAAAGATAAACATCCCATTTCCAGTCACATTCATGCTTCAGCACAGAAGAATCCTGAAGGGGCCAGTCCCCACAGGAGTGAACAGTTGGTTACCACAGTTCTGCTGCTGCAGAATTTCATCCTTTTTGGATGGACCTTCTCCAGCTCAGGTGTACTGCCCTGGATGCCGTCCCACTTTTCAGGAGAGGAATAAACACTGTCCCTGTAGTGTCCCAGTGGGGCAGTCAGGCTTTGTGCTGATCTTGTCCATTATCCACTTATCATTACCTTTGCAAGTCCCTACACTTATGGCAGAGCTGTTTTTCCTTCACCAGTGCCCAACTCCACGCCCGTTTTCTCAGTCTTGTTTTCAAGCCACGTGGGAATTCTAATGGAAGCATTAAATCATTTTGCTATGGAAAGTGAGTCTGCTTTGTCTATTAGCTGTGATTAGCATTCACCCTTCTTGTTTTAAATGAGCACTCTGCTCTGGGATTCCCCTCTAAACACAACATTTTGCTGATTTTAGGTCTTGATTTCCTTTCTAGTAAATAGGTACCTTTAGAACTCCTCAGCTATCAAAGCTTATAATTCTTCAAGGCTGGGAGTTTATGATGAATTTATGCAATATTTATATAAACAATGGCTAACAGTTGTACTAATTATTTCCTTTTGTACTAAAGAATGGTTCATTAGCATGAACTTAAAATTTGTTGGTTTATGCTTGAATTATTACACATCGAAATAGCATTTATGTATATAAGATATGACTGTAAAAGTCTTCCAATGATATTCCCTTTGCTTTGTGCAGCTCTAGTGATCAGCTTATGAAAAATATGAAAATAAAACACATTGAGATAGATAATGACCCTTTCCAGCTCCATTCTTCCATTCTAAGGACTAAACTTAAATCCTGGTGTGTGGGAATTTCTTGTTAGTAAATGGGCCTTCAAAGTGGGAGAGTGACAAAGTGGCAGCACATTATTGGCTGCATTCTGCCTGCTGTCCTTGGACTGTGATCTGGGAAATGCCCTCAGCCACAGCTACTCCTTTTCTACAAGAATATCCCTTTGGGGCTGTGCCAGCCCATGAGGCACCAGAGCAGCCTCTATTAGATGGCTCAGTGCCATGAAACCAAGCCAATCTCCAGCTGAAGCCCAAAGAGAGTGCAGAAGATTTAAGGTCACTTTACCTTACCCAAAGCTGTGCCTGCTGAGGGCAGTTTGGAGCATGGAGTTGCTACAGAAACCTGGTGACAGCACCCATGAATCGTGTTTGTTATGGGACTGAAAATGCCATTTCAGTCATTTACATGGGAAAAGGTAACTGTGCTGATGAGCTGCTGCAATTCATCCCTTTTGAGAGAATCCACTGAAACGGATTCAGAAAATGAAGGGTCAAAGGGAAGAATAAGACTTTGAGGGGGAAAGGGACACTTTTCTTTTTTAGGTGTTTTTTAATGCATGTTTTCAGTGATTGAAGGCAAAATAGTTGAAGAATTGTAAAGTGAGTAAGAGGTTTGGACAGGAAAACATCCAGGCCATGAGCAGTGGGAATCTGTGCAGAGGTGCCCTGTCACAGCTCAGGGAACATGGGATGTCAGAGCAGCAAGGCTTGGGCTGGGATATTTAAACTCATCCGTTTTGCACTGGAGCAGATAAGCAATGCTCATCTGACCCATTTTGTTATTTTGTTATTTCACTGCAGTGAAGTCCATCTGAAGGTGACTTTACTACAGACTAAAGCAGTAGTGAAGCACAGAGGATGCTGCTCTGTGGTGGGTGAAGCTCAGAGCTAGGAGTGATCACTGCTTCAGAAATACTGTCCAAAACACACATCTCTGCCACCATGTCACCTGCCCTTCATGGTACCTGTGCCCATCTCCACTAAATTCTGACCTCTGCAGTAACAGCTGCTTCTGGGAACCAGGGAAAGCACCAATTTGGTCAGCACCAAACAGGCCTGCTTTGGATTAAATATTTACCAAAGTGTTTGCAGACAAAGGGACTGGAAGAGCTGTCTGCTCCATCTCCTGCTGTTTGCACAGTAAATAACCCAGGCATACAGCTGTCCCCTACATACACAGGTGCTTTCAATGCAGGAAAGTATAAAGCTTGGTTTTCTGCCTGCCTGGGTGGGCTTATATGAGACAGACAAGTGAACTGATTAAGGAAATAATTAGATGTCTAAGGAAACTTTCGTCCTTCACTGCTCACATCACATTTAGAGAGACAGTTCTTCCACAGAACACTTGTTTTTGGAAGAGGAAAATAATTTCTGAATGCTCAAATACTTTGGTAGACTAAATATCAAGGTAGGCTTACATTAAAACACTTATCATGTAGCAAAAATTATGTAATTGCCAGGTTTTATGGAAGGAAATACACAGCTTGTGAGGCCCACTGCTTTTCCTTTTTAAACTGAAAGCACACCAGGATGAAGAGGCAAAAGTCACTGTTTCTGCACATGGCCCCAGTCCCACAAGCTCAGACAGTGCAGCCTTTCCCACAGTGGCTCTGTGCCAAGGTGATGGGCTACTGCCATGGCAAGCAGAGAGGCAGAAATAGCAGAGCCCCTCAGATAACTCACTCAGCACTTGAATGCTCTTTAAAAACATGCCCTCAATCCTCAGGTATATAGGAAGCTCAGACAAATCTGTCCACAGCCAAAATTTTGTCCTGAAATCACTATTTGGACTAAGCTGAGGGTGGCATTAGAAGGTGCTAAATATTTATTTGGGGATTCTGATGATGCTGAGCATTTTTTTTCTTGTGGAAGCTCCTATCCCAGTGACCATAAATGAAGAACAGGACTTGGATGGAGCAGATGGTTCAGCAGATGGTGACTTGCTCCTTTTTTAACCAGGCTTTTGTGTAAATGGAGTGTGGCATGGATCTCTGTATGCTTTTTGACTTTGAGAGTGTGTATGTGTGCTTTTGGTCTTTATTAAGTATTTATTTATGAAACCATGTATCATGATGATGGTATGGATTTTATTGGCTTTTTAAAGACAGCAATTCTTGAAAATGTGTTTTTTTTCACTGATTTATGAAGCAAACACTGTCTTTGCCAAAGAGGTATTTTGCTTCTGATTTTTAATTAAATAAGAATAGCTACAATCCTTGACTGTGGGACTGGACAAAGCAAGATTTTATAACAGTCTTGAATTTTTAAATTTCTTTCTTGATTTGGTTCTCCACCATTTGGCTTAACTTTCCTCACTGCCCAGAGCATTCAGTTGCAATGAACCTGAAAGAGGTAAGTGAAGAAGGGTGAGGTGTGAGGTTCACTCTGCAAGCAGTTCTCTCAAGTTGTCAAAAGTTCTTCAGTCCTCAGCACCTACTTACCATTCCTGTGCTGGAGGTAACAACCCCCTCAAACATGCCAGCAGCACTGCTTGTGTGTGTGCTCCCTAACCCATTTTATTCAAAAATTAGATGGGTTAGTGAAAAAAATGTACTCTTGAACCATTTCAACTAATGTGCCATTTTAGATTGATAAAGGTTAAGGAAAAGTCTCCTCAGCAGCCAGAGCATCAGCAGATCTGAGGCAACATAATTTCTACCACAGGGAATCTGAGGATTTGTCATGAGGATTAGACTGAGAGTGGCAGGATATTGCATTGGCACAGCTGGAACAGAAGAGCATGTCCTTTTACTGCCTAGGAGTGCTTAAACCTGTACACGTGTCTTCTGCCTTAAAATTCAAATTCCTGTAACTAACCTGTACATTTACTCCTAATTTCACATTATTTCTTAAAGCCACTGTGTGATCTTCTAAGATCTAGTTTTGTAAATTAATGCAGTAGAAGGTGGTTGTCCTGCTACTCATTTAATGTAAATTTTTCTATCTTCTTTTAACATGAGGTGTTTGTTCTTTTGCTCATTATTGTGCTAGGTAGGAGATTGTGGAGGCAGTGGTGTTTCTGCTGCCAGAGCTCACTGGTTTTCAGTCTCTTTTAAACTACACTGAGCTATATTTTGGGTTCCAAGACAAAAGACAAGCTACTTGCAGAATTGTCCAGCTTCACTTTGTCTCCTGCTTGAAGCGCTTCTAAGCTGAATATAATGAAGATCTATTCTAAGAATTCCTAAGGGATCTCTTTACATAGGATCTGGAACTGATCCATGGGTTTCAACACTTTAACCAATGCACCATCTAATATTGATTTCCTTCAGAAGTCAAAGCAATTTGTTTTTCTTCCCTGGAGACTTAGGGTTTCTACCTTTGGCTGCAGTCCTTGAATTAATATGGAAATTGAGAACATCACTTAGGACTAGTCTCACATGCAGGCACCACGTGCAGTCTCTTGGAGCCAGGCATTCATTTGGGCACTCAGAGGATTCCTTGGTCTCCTCTGGCAGCTGGACAACTCACACAGCTCTTTTCTCACCCTGCTCTGAGCTCTAAGTGACTTATTTCTGATCTCTTTTCTTCCCCCCTTTCTTTTGAAGGCCAGCACAGTTCTCTGGAAATTTTCTTCGACTGGTGAGGTAATAAGGAGCTGATTACAAGCCAGAAGGCAGCTCCATGGAAAGCAGCCATTTCTCCCATCATTAATCCATAGTCACTCACTGGTGACTGTCTAGCGAGCCAAAAGTTTCAGATTTATAGCTAAAGCCTAATACCTTTCTGCTAATCAGCATTTCCAAGCTCCAGCCAGTGTGATCACTGCCTGTGTGAGGCTTCCTTCCATCCCCTGGCAGCCTCAAGGCAGAGTGGCTCTCACTTGCTTTAACCACAGAGACCTGGAGGTGAAATACTGGGGAATCAGATGTCCCATGAGGGTGTTCCATGCTGGAATTCCTGGTGTAAGCCTCAGTATGAGAGAGGCCTGAGGAGCTTGTGCTGTGCAGGTGGGGATTGAACAGAGCAGGAGGAGACACATGGCACCACGAGAGCAGGGACATCAAAGTCATCCTTTTAAATGACACCTGATCTTGTGAATTTGTCACAAAGCCAAAGGAGCTGAAACAATTCCTCTGGGACACAAAGACACGAGTGCAGGCAGGATGTAACCTGTTAGGATCATATCCAGCCTCATTTGGAGGGTAAGGCTCTTGGTAGTGTTAAATGACAATCTGTTCTGAATTTATCCTGCCCATATGTCATCAGTAACAACCTACAAAACACACCTCTCATTTTAGATCCAAGTTTGCATCTGTTCCAAGCAAAACATGTGCCATCTTCCTGTATATTCCTAGCAAGTCTATATTAGACAAGAGTAAGCTGAAAGAGGAAAAATTCCTTTTGGTATTATGGGAAAATTAATCACAAGTCACTGTCATTTTGACCTGGCTTTGCACGAATATAAAATCTCAGAGGAGAAAATATTTCATAGTACTTCCTCATGGTTCCATGACATGTGCAGGGTTATTGTAGCTCAGGTTCTGTTCCTCTAGCAGAAACATTCTGATCCTTCAGCTGTGATTTTTCCATCTGTGTTTGGTTGCTGCATCATCCAGGTAAAGAGCATCTCTAAAATAAAGATCCAAGCTGTGAGCAATCTCTCCTTGGATACTGAGATGCCAATAACTGATAAAATTTATGAGCGGTTATAGCTTCAAATGAATTGATTTATAATTGTTTTCTATTTTTAAATCATAGCTGGACATTCAGTATGATCTACAGAAGCATCTGACAGGCTTAAATGCTTCATATACATTGATTAAAACCAATGTTTAGATGCTTCTATAAATCTCCCTGCTGTTTGTCTTGGTCTCTAGGCAAGTAAATGCTTTGGAAAGCTGAAATAAAAAATTTAAGGCCTGATTTTCAGAATCTCACATCTCATGTGACATCAATGGCCAGAAATTTAAAATGCTCTTTTCTCAGCATCCTGAACTCTTGCAAATTCTGCCCATTCTCTCCCATTTGCTGTCATAATTTGATATATACTTTTTCACGAATTTTGAGCTTGTAATCTGAAAGAAGTCAACCCATATTGCATAGAAATCTGCAATCCCAGAATATAAACTTTCTAACACTACTATTTACAATTAAATGAGGATTTTTTTTACTGTTAGAGGATGTAGAAAAAGTGAATCTAAATGAATCTAAAGTGAAAATCTGCTGTAAATAAATCTTACTGGTGCTTTGTTTGCTTAGCCTACTAATTTTCTATATCAAATGCATTCACTTTACATTTTAAAATATCTTTTATGAGGAGAGAAGTCAGGGGAAAAAAAAGTCAAACATCTTTTCATATGTTATTGTCAAGAACAAAACTTCTGAAGGTTGGACTCCTCAGACTTCTAGACCAATGCCACCCCTATGCCTTCAGGGAGAGCCTCAAAGGGAGGCAATGAAAATGTAATTATTCTTCTGTTGTAAAAAGTAGTAATATAAACAAATTTTCATCCTCTTAGATGCATCAGTTCCAGGAGGAATGGGAGAGCAAAAGTTTACTTGCAGCATCTTGGTAAGCAGCAATGTCAGACAGCAGCCTTGAACAAGAAGGTGCCATGAGAGCTCATCAGAACAAGCCTTTCTTAAAGGGTTTAAATAGCTGTGTTTTATTCAATACTCAGAAGAGATTTGAATTTCCAAATATTTTTCTAAGGGATCTTTCGCTGAGGTGGCACTGAAATTCCAAGGTGCAGAATGGAAGAAGTGTTTTAAGATCCAATTACAATGAAAAAAGAAAGCAAATTATGTCCTACAGAAATGCTGACACCAGCACAAACCCAGACACATTCCCAAGTTCTGCCTTTGTTAATAATGTTCTCTTTTACACTTTTCGTGGTATGAGGTCATGCATGACAAATTTTTTGCTTGCATGAATATTAATGTCTTTTAGAGCTCCTTCTCTTTCCCCATCATCCCTTCTTTCTGTTAGCATGCCAATAGGAATCGAAATTAGGCCAAAATTATTTTGATGACAAAACCTGAGCTGTATCATAATTAAAACGATATTGCTGAACTATGCTGCACTTTGAGATATTCTGCCAGCTTATTGAGAGTGGCTGCAATGTGCTGCACCAATTCATCCATCTGCTTCCCAAACCCCAAGTCTCCCTAGCAGGAGACATGGAGACAGTTCCTCGTTGTTTCACAAGGCTATAGTTAGGGCTGCAAGCTCCTATTTTTGGACACTTCAGCGACTACTGTGAGAGTTTGTGTGATAAGGAAGGGAAAATTCACATCTTCCCAAATTAGCAGCCTCTATTTCCTGCTCTTTGTCCCATTTTGCAGGAGCCCAGCTGCCCCTTCGAGGGTACAAAGAGGGTGAGAGCTGTGGCCAGTGTGAATTGCTGTAGGCTCAAATGGCTCCTCACAAGAGCTTCAGGGTGTCTAAGAGCATTAGGGTTATAGTTTGGCCTGCAATTTATTTTGTCTGTTTTGCCAGAATTTCATTGGTTCTCTGATGTTTCTCTAAAACTAGGATCAATACTTTAAAACCAGACAATACAGTCAGAAATATTTTTGGGACAACTTCATTATTCAATAGAAAGTAAGGAAATACTCAGGAAGTTTAAAAATCCCTATTTTAATATATTCAAACTCCAATTTTAGATTTTAAAATCGTAGCAATTTGATTTCATTTTAATGAGATTCCAGGATATTTTAAAAAATCAGTAAGAACCTAGAAATGGCTTCTTATTAGATGATAAGCACATATTAATGGGACTTGATCCAGTATAAAATTTCCTAATTCAAAATAACCCAAATGCAATTTAAGCTCAATTATACATGAAAATGACTCAAGGACTGTAGAGTTTAAAATTTTTCAATAAATTATGTATAAAATTGAGCCATTTCACCACATTGTTGTCACAAATGCCACATGTCAAGGACACCTCATTAAGAAAAATTGTGGATGAATATAGAAAACAGAAAGTATAATTAATTCCGACTGCTTTTAGACTCACATTTTTTCTGCCTGATTAAAATTTAACTGCAATAAATTAAAAATAACAGGAAAAAAAATTGCCCAGCAACTTGAAACCTCTTCCCAAGCTTTGTGCACTTGCTGAAGGTTTTCTTCCTGTAGTTGTGTTGACTTCAAAAAGATCACAGCTATAAATTTTCCAGCAGATAAATGTGGCATTTTTGTAAAGGTCTGAGTAGGAAAAGGTGGAGAATAGTCTATCCTGGTAGAGCACAAAACACCTGGGGGGATGGCCAGGCAGGAGTAACGATGGGCTGAAGGGAGCAGTGTCACAGCAGCTCCTCTGACACTGCAGAGCCTCTTGCAGCACACCAGGGATGTTCCCAGCCCAGCTCACACATTCCAGGACCTCTTCCCACCCAGCCTGGCCTCCTGCAGTGAGGTTTAGCTCTTGTTAATTCCAAATCAACAGCAGTGACACCTCTCTCAATAGATGGGCGTTATTCCCTGGAAAAGGAAGCTCTCCCTTCCTTCCTTATCAAGCAGGAGCAGTCCCAGGGGGTTGTTGGTGCTCACTCTACACCTGAGGGGAGGAAAGAGCTTTGTGGCAGAAACAAAACCACCTGCAGTGAGGACGAGCTGCAGCCTAATTAAACTTAACTGTCCCCAAGTGCTTTCTTGAGAATAGTTGCTCAAAATTACCTAAACTAATCCACATTCTTAAAACCCCCTGAGGTTATGTTTTCCTCTCGTTTATTAGGATTCTACCTTTCTAATTCCCATGATTGTGATAATGTTGCCTTTGATTTATGATGAGGAACCTGCAAGCAGAATTTGGCCAGTCAGCATTAAGGCTGAAATGCTCGTCTTCACACAGCTCTCAGCCTAAGGAATGTTTTCATCTCTTGCCCAATAACATAATCACAGAGCTCTCCATCTGATAGCACAAGGAAATTGCAAGCTAAACTCTCTATTAGAAGTTTTTGAGAATAATCAGAGTTAGGCAGTGAAAACAGAAGTTCCCACTGACTGCTACAGCAGATTCAAAGACCCAGAAAGAAAATGAAAAAACTTTCTTGTTAATGAGAAAATATAATTGTCTATTTATATAACTCCCTTTTTATTCTAGAGAACCTCATCAGTTTGGGCTTGACCTTCTCTTTCTCCCTATTTGTTCACCAGTTACATATTTTCTGTGCAATGTCTCACAATTAAGGGAACTGTAAAAGCAGAATTAGGTCCTTTCTAAGTGAGTCTCAATCTAACTATATATGAGTAATAATCTAGCACTTAGAAAAAGCCTATAAGAGGGCACAAGATCACTGCAGTGTTGTATAATGACAGCTCAGTTCAGGACGAGGAGGAGATCCCAAATGGAAAAGGGAGAATTTGGGGACACGGATAAAATGAAATAAGAAAAATGTGATTTGGCTGTGCTGACATTTCAATATCAGCACATTGTAAGAGCTCACTGGAAATGTTCAGGAAGAATTTGTTTCCTTTGGAAAATGCTGATAATGTCAGCATCAAAACCTTTGGCTGGACTGTGCCCTATGGTCCTGCCCTCCCCAGAAAGGAGACAAAGCAGGGAGCTCTGCCACATCCTGCATTGCTCAGGCCAGAGCTCACCCTCTGTGGTTTTCCCTTGAATTTCAGGCACGGAACAAAGATCCATTCTGCATGCCAGAATAAAGAATTATTCATCCCTCCCTTTTCCAAGCTACTGTTAAAAAGATAGTTTAGGTACTCACACCCCTCCCATCTCACATCATCACCATGTTATCCTGTGCCATGTGGGCATAATTTATGATTTCCCACCCTGTGCCACGTGCTCCAAGGACTTCTGTGTTCTTGGGAACAAACAGAATTGGCCTGCCACTGAAGAGCTGCTGGCCTGGAGAGTTTCCCAAAGATGGGCCCAAAAGCTGCTTCTCAGTTATTGAAAAGTTGAAGGGAATTTTCTCCCAATTTAGTAATTTTAATATTAATGTTTGCCTTCACAGGAAATGTTGAAATTTATATTTCCATTAAGAACTCATTGTTTGCTTGTGTATTTTTTTTGTTTAAAAAGAATAAATTTGTATTTTCTGCCAGAATTATTTCTTTGGTCTAATACCACTCGATTGAGCTTCTATTTTTCAAATAATCAAGTCTTCAGACTTTTAGTCTTTCCAGAAATTCAGAGGTCTTGACCACGTGTGTGTTTTATTTAGCTTCAGGAGCAGATTATGGGTTTTATGAAGCCTGATTGATGCATATACTTGGCCCTTGCCCTTGTGTTTAATTTCATTAGTATTCCATTCATTTTCCCATGGTTTTAATGAACATATAATTTATGGCCCTATTTTTATCACAGAATTGCACTGGTATAATTTAATAATGAGTTTCATCTAAGATGGTTAAACCATTGCACAAAAACTCAGGTTTCTTTTAGTTCAATTTGAGTGGTTAATTTTGTTTCATTATATTTGAAATTGTTAGAAGTATTTTAATCTAGTTGACAACAAGCTACTCTTTTCAGTAAATAATAGGGTATTAAATCTTTTGCTTTGCTGTAATTACACTGGTAGGGAATCTGTTTATCTTATATGAATGCTGCTTTCTCATATAATCATCCTTTGTACTCCAAAATTGTAAAGAAACTTATAGATTCTCTTGCTTCTGATGATCTATTTGAGAACACTTGGCAAAAGAAAATAAAACAGCTATAAAAAAATCTATTTTATCTGCTTGATTGCCAATTTACTGTTTAGATGAACCTGAGCAGTCATGTAAAGGATATTTTTTTCCATTTCAAACATATACCACAGTGGCCTGCTGGACCTTTTCCTGAGAAGTATAAGATGTATTCCTAGGCATAGTAGTCTGCCCTTGAAATGTGGGTTTATGCAGAGAGGTAACAGTTCTGCTCACAAAAGCAAAGCCTGGTGCTACCTGCACTAACAATCACTCTCCAGCCTTTGCTGAGGACCTGTGGTGCAGCTCTTCCTTGTGCCTTTACAGCCCGAGTTTGGCAATTGAGAGCATAAAGGAAAAGGGAAAGTGGAAGCAGCTGTGACCCCAACTGTTTTCTGGGCACCCCTGAACCCATTCAGTTTGCTCATTCCGAGTGAAAACTGTAGGAAAAAATGGAGATGAGAGACATAAAGAGGATAAACACAGACTTATGCATGCAACAAACTAGAGGAGATTATTTTCCTATTTCTCAGCTGAATAGAGCTGAATCCCACTAAATTCAGTTTCTGCTTAGTGGGATTCTCTGTGTACTTTGATCAAAACCACAGAAACCACTAAAAAGAATACAACTCTTCCCCAGCACCCCCTGTTATTTTGACCAGCTTTGATCTCTGAGGCAGCTGTTACTTGAAAACTTTAAGAAATAGATGTGTAGTTAATAGCAAGGGAGCCAAAACTGTGAAACTCTGAAGATGTAAGACAGAATTTTTGATTAAAAAAAGACTATAACTTTATCTCTTTAAGACAAACACTAATATTTACCAGTTTTATCTAACATACCTGGCACATTAGGTTCTACCTAGTTCAGGAGGATAAATTTCTGTGACAATGCCACATGCTCATTTCGGGAACCTGAACTTCATTTTCAGGTTATGAATTGACCTGAACATCAGTAATTTCTTTTTTAAATTCTTCAACACATCAAGGTGATGCAAAGGTTTTGAGATCTGCTCTTTTCACTGATATTTCTGACCCACTGGGGAGTTTTAGGCAAGTGATTTCACCTCTGTGTACATTAATTCCCTCATCCGGATATTAAGGATCATCATATGCATATTGCTTTGAGACCTAATGATTGCAAGTGCTATACAAAGACAGTACTATTTTTATAAGTAATATTTTCATTTTTCTAGAATGAAATTGTAGAAAATTGATTTTTTCTTCATTTTCACCTTGTTAATTAAAACAGTCTGATTTTATTTCAGAGTTATAAGAGACTTAAATGGAACAGGGCAGTTTGTGGACATATGAGGTTCCCATTTTTGTCATGTAATTTTTTTTGTATGAATTTATACTCTCTGTGGATTTTCTGTATAGAAAGTCTTCCTGAGAAGTTCAGGGCTCTGACCTCCCTTAGGCTCTATTTTTTTTTTTATTTCTCTGTGCAACAGGTTGGACCTTGGACATCTAATGGTATTCTTAGGAGTCTATTTTAATAATTTCAGAGCGTTGATTACAGTTTTAAAGATGCAAACTATCAAAAAGCCAGATATTAAAGTACTTAAAAATATATACTGTATGTTTCCAGCAGACAATAATCTCAGTCAAATTCTAGCTCTGAGTCAGGTAAGATTTACTCTGTTCCTCTTCACAGTCAGCAGAGAAGGAGTTTTTGCCTGTAATTAGGTCCGAGGAGCTGGACTCCTGTTAAGAGTTTGCTCATCAGCAAGAGAGGTGAGTTCTTGCTGCTGGCATCTTTGCTCTTCCCAGCTGGGGCCCGGCATTAACAAGATGTTCTGGAGGTCACCAGTGCCCTGGTGACACGGAGGGAGCAGGAACAGCAGCACTGGTGTCCCAGGTAAGCTCCCCACCTGAGGCTGCACTGATCAATCTGCAGGCACCTGGAGAGAGGCAGCCAGGAGAGTTTGGCTCTTCACCCCCCTCTGATGATTTCCCTCTGCCCCATGGCTGGCATGTTTTAGTTTTGACCTCATTAGATACGTGACTCAAAGCATTGCAGCCTTGGAGCCCAGGCATACAAGCAATTAATAGTAGATTTATAAATGTCACCGGTGGTTGCCTCATTGTTGTGGCACACAAAAGGCTATTCTGAACTCTGCATTCCTTAAGGCACAAAATCAATGAGTAAAATGGTTTAAAAAAATATGAGCCCACGGAGCTTTATGTCCTTGTGGTTCTTGCCAGAGTAAAATGCATTAGTTCCCTGGGGAACTGTGGGAATCACACTAATTTTCTCAAGAAAAGAAAATCTGAAAGCCCTCAGTAAGAACTCGGGAAATGGCACTTTGCATTTGGTGCTTGGCCACAATAAAAATATTTATTCAGTGGAATAACTGTAAGACAACATTTTAAGAGCTTTCCTTTTCATTTTTCCACCCAAACTTATGTCAAACAGACCTGTCAACCACCTGAAATACACATCACAAAAACATGTCCAGAAAATACAAGGAAACGATTCTTTGAGACACAGGAAACTTCTGAGTTGGATTATTTTCTTTCTTTTGCTGTTTCCATTGTGACATTTGGAAGTTCAGGTATGCCATTAATAGTTTGTGAGGGTGAACTGGCCAGTCACTCACAAATGGCTCCTGAATTTTACCTGGGCAGGCAAAGGGAAGCAGCAGAATCTGTCATGAGTTCAGCTGTTTGATCTGCTGCTGGTAAAATCTCCAGGCTCTATGCCCTGTTCTAACCTGTTTCTTATTACTTGTACTTGAGGCTATTTTTGAGTCAGTCAGCAATCATATATTGTGCTATTTGCTACAGATCTAATTAAAATGATACTGGTACAGGATCTAGTTATGTTTTTCCCTTGGAAAAGTGTTTGCCTGAGCTGAAATAGGGGTAAGGTGGAGGCCACAGTGTGATACATTCCAGTCCTACTTTGCCACCCAATACCAGACTCCTGAGATTAGCTTTTCTCAAATTATTCTTTTGCTCTAAGCCACAAGCTTCAAATTCAGCAATGAGCTGAAATGGCTGCTGGCTGAAAAAGTTATAACTGATACAGATGTCCACTGAAACTATTTTAGTGAGAACATTCAGTTTATACAGAAAGGAACACCAAATTACACCTCATTAGTCATTGGTACAGTTTCATGTAAATGCTTTGAAATAAATATAATTGTGAGCTAATGCATTTGGGCTCAAATCACTGCTGTCCCAAGTGCTGCGACTTCAGTAGTGTTTGCTATCATCAAATTCTGACCTTCCTATATCAGTATTATCAGAAAAGTTGTGGAGAGTTATGTAGATTTTGGAATCCATGGGGATTTCAGTATGTTTTGAGGAGGTCCCAGAACACTGCAAAACACATTCAGAGAAAGATCACAGGAGGATGCAGAGGCCATTCCTTAACAAAACATCCCTGTTCAACATCACTCCAACACATCCTTGATCCAGAGGCTTACAGATTACATCATCATATGTCCTGATCTCTCCTGATTTCTTTTCTTTTGTATATGATGAAGTTTGTAGATTCTGTTGTTACACCTGACACAGAAGAGAGTCCCAGCCAGGAAATAATTTCCCATGCTCAGGTGTCACGAGGGGAACATCTACAGCCCACAAAGAGATGGAGAGCAGTGAAACCAGCTCTAACACAATGTTCCTGAACTAATGAGTCTGCCTGGGCAGCCTGTGCTCTTCATTAGCTCAGATCTCTCACCAGAGTGGTTTGGTTGCTGTCAAGCTCTCAGTGCTGTGTGCACTGAGTGTCCAGTGCTGCTCACAGTGATGGGTTCTCCTCACAGAGCACCAGCTGCCACGGAGAGCTGCCTGCAGGATTTCTGTGTAAAAGGCATATCAAAATGGAAAGAAGTACCATAGATAAGACTGTGCATTGAAGGGAAGATCCTGAATTATGCCACAGCCCATATGGAGCCACGGGGCAGGTGCTCCCAGGGACTGGGTGACAGGAACCAGCCACAGGGTGGTCGCATTGCAGGAGCACAGTCCAGCAGCATTGCCCCAGCTCTGGGGGCTGGGATTGCTGGGCTGCATCACTTGGAGGCACAGCACAGGAGATCGCCACTCATTTTTCTCCCCTGGTGTTTGGCAAAATCAAATAATAGCCGAAAGTAAAATGGTTAGCACAGGTTTATTACCTTTGAGAGAAACAAATCACAAAAGGGTAAATTGAAATTAACTGGGTTGAACACAAGGTAAATCAATAGGATTATATCAGGTTCACAAAAAGAGAGGACTTCTTCTATTTTGTGACCTTTTGTGAGGACAAGTTGGAGGAAAAACACAAGAATGAAGAGAGAAGATTCTAAGCTCTAGATAAATAGCAGTAAACAGATGTTTTTAGCAGCTTGTGTAAACCCTAAACAGTGGGATTCTGCTACATGGAGCCTTATAAGGCCAGATGGGTGCAGGTGGCCATGCTTCCAAAGCTCAGTGGCATCTCATTTGCTCTGGTGGGAATGTGGAAGAAAATTTCTTCTCAACAGACAACTCATCTAAAAAAAAAACCTCCCTTAAACAGATTTTCAGGCTACGTTTTGTATGTCAATATTAAGCAGTAGTTTATGACTACTGAGACAAAATCTGTTATTAGGAATTTGCATTTTAAGTTGAAGTGGGAAAAAAAATCCCTCTAAATTATTTTCTTCTAATTTCAATTCTCATTTTGAATTTTAACTTCTTGATTTCGGGTCACAATCTAGGGCAGTTTACGTTATGGCTTTGCAATGTATTATAGCATCAACTACAGCTTCAAGCTTGCCAGACCTATTGCTGCAAGCAGCAGTTGCTGCAGTATCTACTCTATTACTAAAAACTGATTGAAATATGAACTATGAAATTATGACTATGAAATATAAAATTGTCATCTGTGCAGTGAATCATACTCATTTTCATAAATATATTTGTTCATATATATACCAAAATTGCAGATGTTTCCATTCTTGAAAAATGATTCAACTCCTATGATACTTTTTAATGTTGCCAAACAGTTGTTTGTTTCCTGAAACTAATGGTGAGTCAAGAGTAACATCAGTAGGCAGTTTGGGAAATGGATGAATGCTGGGTTAGAATAAGGTGATTAATTGTACAGCAGAGATCACTTTTAGCTCCTGGGAAAAATACAGTAACTAAGAACAAAGACAAAGAAGACAAAGAAGTAAATCCCATGTCAATGAAACCTCTTGCATGTGCTTTGGATGCACTCTGGACGAGTTAGGGAAAAAGTATAGAAAGAAACTGGGAAGCAAATAGTCTGTTTCTTGGAGGTCTTAGAATCTTGATGAAATGCAAAAAAAAAAATAAAAAAATAATTCAACCTGGAAAAACGCCAGTTCTTCTCAAGGAAAGTAGCTCATGTTGTACGTGCTTACTGTGATGGGCAAATCTGGGAAGGAATAACATGAATGACTGAGAAATTGTTGGAATGCCTGTACCCATGCAGCATGAATAAGGAGGCATTGTTCATCTCCATGTAACCCTGGAAGAAGAATACATGTGTTTTTGGGTAGCTCATTACAACAAACAAATTGAAGGTCATCCAGTATAGGGCATAAATAACTGCAGAGGGACTTTTGTATAGACAAAAAGGGAAGGTTGGAATGGATCAATATTTATAGGCTGGTGAAAAGCAGGTTAAGTGGCTGAGAACAAAGAACTTGCCAACAGTCTACAAATAGGATAAGCAGTAAGAAATAAGAGGAACTCTTTAGAATGTTCTAAGGCAGAAAGGAGGAAGAAATTAAAATTTAAGCTGAACATCAAGATAAACACTCTGATACAGAAATAAACTTGTAAAATCTCACAGGGAAGTATTTATTTGAACCTCACTGCTTGAAGACTTGGACACAATCTTAACTAAATATATTTCTGGGTATAATTCATTTCCATTAGTACCAGGACATGACCTTCCCACCAACTCCCATTAATCTACGTTGTGTAAGTGCCTTATGAGGCAGCAGCAGGGACTGTGCTGGCTGTTGATGCTTGGCTGGGGGACAATAAACTCCAAAAAAGTCCAGTTCAGACCCCTGGCAGGGCCTGGGACCAGTCCCATCTCCCATAGGAGTTCATATATATCTACATGGAGTGAGTATCCCCCAAAGACTTTGAAACTCATAAGTCATTTGTATTAGAATAGGATCTACGGTAATTAACTTCTTTATCTATAATAACTCCAAAGTGAAATGAGATTTTTAAGAATCGTATCTGTCTTTCCTGTTTGGGAGTTTGCAGATTTTGGCTTTCCTTCTGGACTGACTTTTTGGTAACTCAATGAATTTCTGTTCTGGTCCTTAGGGATTTTCCTCATGGGAGCACGAAGTGTCTCACTGTCTTTGCCTGGGCATCAGACAAAGCTCCTGACTGTCACTTTGTCATTCCTCTTTTGCCATGTGTGCCAGTGGGACCATCTTCACCAAACAGGCTCCTCAGGAAGGAGCAGTCTCCCTGTGGGTTAGATGGGTCTGTTGAACTTGGACACTCTTTTAAGGAATATAAAAATATTGAAAATACCCAAATCAAACATTTACTGTCCCAGAGTACTCATATCCCACCTCTAGCTCAGGCAGGTTCAGATAAATTTAAAAGCCCCCAGTCTGGTATCATATGTGAATGTAGTTGTGGCCTGAAATCACAGATAATGCAGATGAAAAGTACTAAAATCCACTGCTGTACCTGGCTCTGACAACTCTGTTGGAAGTCACAGTTAGGTGTGTCACCTCAAGATGAATCAAACCGATTTCCCAAAGGAGCCTTTGCAACCTAGTAAGAAACATAAGGCTTGTGGGGGCAAGTTTTTGCTGTTTGTGTTCATTTGCCGAGACTACATTGCATGTTCACATTCACATTATTATTAAATTCAGTAAATGAAAGTCTATGCAATTATATCCAAAATCATTTGGGATGAGTAGTCCAGAGCTGCACAAAAAGAGCACCACCTTTCTGGTGGTTTTGTGTTCTAGGACATTGGAAGAGACCATTGTCATAGACAGCATCTTTTTAGTTTTCCAGTATGTTTTGCCCTGTAGAAATACCCTCTGGTGTGTTTTGCTGGGGATTTTTTTAATGTCACTGTGGGAGTACAGTGTGTGCCTGGGAGAAAATAATGACTCTTAAGATGATTAACATGTTATTAAACTCTGGGATAATCGCTGTCCTGTCAAGTGTCAGCTCATGCATTTCATCAGCCCCATGTGACAGTGCTGGACTGCTCATTGCTTTCTTTGACCTAAGGAGAGTATTTTTCATGATCAGCTGCTGAATGTGACCCCTTTGGAACTGCAAACAGCTTGAAGAAAACAAAAGTGGGTAAACAATTCTAAGTCACACAAAAGAATAATTCTGTTTTTATGCCATTTGAAGTAAGCCTAAACTGACTCCTCATGTGGAAACATATAAGTGGGACTGGTAACAGTGAACAGCTGGGGCATAACAAAGTATGAACTTTTCAAGAAATACAGATAATTCTGCTTTTCAGACTGGCTGATGAGTCACATACAAGTACCTGCATGATGGAGTGGACATGTGCCATCTGCTACAAGTGCTTCTGCATTGGCCAAAGAGCTAAACCCAAGTTTATGCCAGAGCCTTGAGTACATGTGCTAATGGAGTTTAGTTGGATGAGTTAAGAGGTTTATGGGCTGAGCTCAAGATCAGCTTCTTCCCTGCAAAGAACTACCATGAAGAAAACTAGAAGTGAGGGCCTCTCCCTGCTTTCCCTAGGTAGTTGCTGTTGAGGGTTTAACATCATTTTCCTCATGTTATTCTGCAGCCCTGTTGCAGTTGTGTCTGCACTGAGCTCTGGCCTCCAGACTTGAACCCAGACCCAAACCCACTGGCTGCTTGTCCAGCTGGAGCTGTCTCATCACTGAGGGCCCACTGGGCAACCACAGGGTTGTGTCTGACCCTGATCACTGTCCCCAGCCCTGGTCCTGACACTCCTGTCATGCCACCACCTTCTCTTCCACTCTCAGGTGGCCTTCGCTGCTCTTGCTTTGTCACTGTTCTGATTCCATCTCAGTAATTGGGTAAACGCTGCTTGGTTTGGGGCTTCCAAATAAAATAAGTGAAGGGATGTAATAATTGTTTTCCAAGATCCATTATATTGCATGGTTAACAACTGAATTCAAACTTTTAAGTACTGGTTATTTTACCCCAAGAGAGGAGTGAGACCAAAGGCAGAAAAAGATATCCTGTGAAGTGGTACATCCAAACTACAGTTCACCTGCTGAGTGACTTTGATTTCTACCACCCTGCTGCTGTCTGTTTTCAGCTGTAAGAGCCACTGTACAAGAGAATAGTGGCTTTCTCCACTGAAAAATTCTTTTGTTTCGTTTTTTGGATTTTGAGAGGGAGCCAGCATTTAATCACTAAGATGTGTCATGCTGCTAAGCTGTGTGACAGCTTGATGCACTGAGAGATGCTCTCCACTGAAAATGTAAACAATTTATCCTGTGTATTTTTCCACCTAAAGAATCTACAGATTTTTGCTAATAATGCCTTTCCTTTTTCCCCGTTAAAAAGCAGTGGGTGCATTATTTGCAATTACAAAAAAAGTGTCTGCATTTTCATTCTAGTATCAGTGAAGCTAAACAGCTCTCATACTCTTATATTACTTTACAATATATTTTTTCCTCTGTGGTCATAATTTTAAAGTACAAAGCAGTAATATGTTTACTTTGGGGGGGGTGGGAACAGACTGGTATATCAGACTAGCCAGGCTTCTGCTTTCTCCTGCTCTTTCTGGCTTCTAACACATCTATTAGAGACCAAAATGACCGTTCCATCTCTAAGCTGTGTTAGGTGCAATTTCTGAAGTTGAATACAGAGGGTTATGGTCCATTTTAGCAACCAGCAGGAGCTATTGCTCAGAGCCTGCCATTAGAGTTCCACAATAGCCCTTGTTATGTTTTGATACACTCATTTGGTCTTACTGAAAATATTGTGCATCCTACTCTACTTTCCCCTATCCTTTCCCTGTCATGTATCCTCCCTTCACAGGTTGCTGGTAGAGTGGGTATTTTTTGACAGCACTTTGCCCCAACTGATTTGTCAAAGAGTCTCTATAGTTTCTGACCACCTGGCCCTGTAAATCATCCTCACAAGAAGGCACTTCTAGCTCTGGATAGGGAAGGCTTTGCCTTTTATCCTGGCACTCAAAACCAAAGTAACCCTCACAGTCTGGGGAAAATCCCTTCCCCCTTTTGAAATTTCCAAGCCTCTTCCAGATTGTAGGAGCCAGAACCATCTTCGGATGCTGAAGTTTATTTAAATTCACCAATTTTGAAGAAAAACTGTTCTTCATATTTTTTTAGATGTACTTTGTGATCGCTCTTAACACAAGGCAGGCTTTTCCATCTTTAAAGAAGCGAAGTGCTAAATTTGCATGATGAGATTGCAAACCAGGTTAGAGAGGTGAAAAATAAAAATTAAATAAATAATAGCAGGCTGCACTGGGGACCTGACAATTATCTGTTTTCCCAGCTCCCACTTGAATTTCTCAGAGGTGGGGGGGAGCCAACCAGGCACTTCAACCACATCAGCCTGAAGTGTTACTTTCCAGGACCAACCTTTTCCTGGGCTATTAACCTTCTGTTTAAACTTTCAATTGCACATATGCTATCTGGCACTACCGAAGCTTTACAGCATTTTTGAAAGCACTTCATCATTTCCTTGCAGCTTCTCAACTAAAGAAACATTGTACTGGAGCTTTGATTAACCCTCACTGTCAGGGAAGATACAGATTAGAACTCAAGTAGTCTGAATTGTGCTTACAAGGATTTTGTTGATGCCTTTTTATAGACAGTATGTTGACATTTTGTACAGATGGAAAAATCTGGATTTCTTTCTCCCACTTACTGTTCTCCTACGCACGTACACACAGTCTCCCATGTATATATTTACCAGCTGTAGGAGGATCAGATCATCACAATTACAAGAGGAGAGTTTTAGACACCAGTGGTTTAGATCTGTATGTTTATTTCTCACTCCCAATATCAGCACAAAGCTACATCTGTAATTAGTTGCGACAGCAAACAACTCCATTTGCATATGTCAAAGCTTAACTTGTGGTATATTAATTATCATCCATTCTCTAGGCCAGAATCACAAAGGTATTTAAATGCCTAACTTATAGGGTTTTTTTATTCCTTCCTAGGTATAGTCTGTGATTTTAGCTACCAATATCTTTAAAAACACAATGGTGTCAGTTTTATAAAATGTGCTACAAAAGAGAGATGCATGGAATGCATAATTTGCATTTCAGATTGTCTCTGCATCTGATTTGGGACACAGTATTGGAGGTGGGGGTTTTTGGTTTGTTTTGGTTTTTTTTGTAAGAGAGCAGTTCTGGCCCCTGCTGTACTTTTGGCAGGGGTCCCTTTCTTCTGCTCTAAGTCATGGCCATTACCTGCACACATACACACCTTTATTTCACAGTAGTATTTCTTTTTTTCACATTTCAAGCTACCTCCTCCTGTTTCTGCTTTAGATTTTAATCTGTTTCAGATCCCCTAGTCCCTGTGATTATGTCTTTTGTTCAAGTTCCTTAATAAGACAAGAATCAAGAGGAAATCAACAGCTGTATATTTCTAATACCCCAGAAGCTCCAGCCAAACCATGTCTGGACTTTGACACATGATTGCTCTGATTGAATCATAATTATAGACAGCAGGGAAAGCAAAGAAAGTTTAGTTACCAATTTCTGTCTTTCATGCTTGGCCTGAAACCTGCTGAAGTCAGTGGGAGTCCACAAAGTCTCCATCCAAATTCCCTCAGAGGCACAAAACTGCCCATTAAACCAGTGGCAGTTGTTTTTGTCTCAGTCTTTGTAAATTCTTCACTGAGCCTAAAGGCAGACTTGAACACCAGGCAACAGGTTTTACTTACAGATTTTAAAAGTTTTATGATAGAAACAGGAAACTTATAGTAACAAATTACAAACCTAAAGATAATTATTAAATTCAGAGCAGATATATTTTTTTCCATGTCTTGTTAATTTATTTTCAAATCATTCCAGCTTTCTGGATTTAACACTATGAGGAATTCACCAAATGTTTAAACAAACAAATATCATATACATACATCAGTTTAGCATTCCACTGTTCCATCTGGCCTCTGCTTTTGGTGGATAGGAAAAACAAACCTGATCTGTTGAGAGACTAATGAATATCTACTTATGGCTGTTACTTACTGGAATTATATCAACGAGATAATTCTGTAATTAACTTCTCTTTCTGTTTCTAAAAGTATTCCTTAATCACTGTATTTCCAAAATATTCTTATTGAGATAAAAATTAATTGGAAATCATATCACACCAATTCAGCTTATCATTTTTAATGACAGATTCACCTGCTAAAGACAAAAATAATTTTGGTACATTTCATTTGTTTTTAAGGTATGCTCATGTATTAAATGGGAGCAAACACAAAGATAATCAATCTATATTGTGAATTTGTACTGCCAACTGTTTAGCTCTTCATAAGTTAATTAAAGCAGTTTCAAATTATTTATTTCAGTGTAGTTTAAATAGTGACAAATTTAAAATAAATGAGGAGGTTGCTAATTAGTTTGTGACGATGGTTACGTGCCTGGTTTATTGCAAGCAATTGAGAAAACAACTTCTGATTTTTATACATTGCTCTTTAGGCAGTATTTATTGCACACGTTGCACAAATAGAATGTTAGAGCAACTGACCATGAGATACATAAATAAGCATGTTGTTTTACCAGGAATAGAACTCCAACTGGTTTAGATCTTCAAAATATTTTTAGAGACTTCTTTGAACAACTTTTGAAAGTTCATACATGTTCTATGACAGCTACAAAGATGCAAATTTCTGGAAAAAGAATTTTATAATGAAAATGTGAATATTGCTCTACTACAAATGAGAGACTTAATAACAAAGAGAAGTTGCATGCTTAAAGATCTCCTGGTAGTGCTTGCAGCCTTGAGGTAAAATACTCACACCATATTCTGCTACACCCTGGAAATGCAATTTTGAGCTCTAAGTAGTGATCTACTCTTCTGACAGGAAAATTTTGATGCTGCTTTAGGGTGCAATCACTCTAAAACTTGAAAACCAGGATGGCTGTCCCTTGCTGCCAGTCTGTGGAGCGCTAGAAGCTGGAAAATCCATGAAAACCTCACAAAAACCTGTCTGCTCAGCATACCTGCTGCTGAGCCCCCATGTATCACAGGAATTTGCTCTGCAGGCAGGATTTCTAGTATTGCAAGCTGTACAGGTGGGTGTGTACATATTGTCTGTGTCATGAGTGCTGTTAAGTTGCCTGCTGGGGTTCCTGCCAAGTAAGCAAACTTTCATTCAACACAGCTTGGTTTTCATATTCAGGGTAAAAAAAATGTCAAGGACAATGTTTCCTCCAGTAACCTTTTCCATTTCACCTGAAACCTCTAAGCACTTGTCACTACTCTGCAGGCACAAAACGCTGCACTGGGTGCACAAGCTGAAGTCACAGCATACAAAGGCTCAGCAGTGCCACTGCCTGCAGCCTGACAGAAATCCTCAGCACTCAGAGGGGGGTCTCCACTGACATTTCTCAACCATTATTTCCCTTGTACTCCAGCAGGGTCTAACTGCCGATTCAGAGCCTGGGCAGTTTCTACAGTGTCTTTGCATATTTATAACATGCAACTGACTATTCTTTGTCTATGTGTTTCTAGAAATCTGAGAAGTGCAAAGGTCCTTGACACCAAAAACAGGTGCTGAGCACACTCCAGGTAAGTCTGCATCACTGAAACCATACTCTCTTACAGACCATGCCAAACCTGGACTGAACAATGAACTCATTACAAAGGGAAATGCTTGAATGGTCACAGCTTGGGTTGCTCCATCACTCTGAGTTTGGGGTTGTCTTCACATTTCCTCCATCATATTTAGTGATTATACTTGCAGACATCTTGTTTTTCTCATATTAGGGCCATTAACTGGCTAGCAGTTATTGTGTGCTGAAGGCCCTTTCATCAGTCTTGAGCTAAAACAATATCTTGGATATTGGACAGTCTCTTTGCTGCTTCATAAATTGCAAGTCTAGGCAGCAGAACTGCTTTTGGCAGAATTTTCCATAAGTTTAACACAGCTGGAAGTACAACTTGTCATGTTCATTCTCATTACTACTATTAGATTCCTCTTCCTTAGCCTAAATGACATATTTAGTTGAATATTTCACTCCCATTTGCAACAGGCTAAAATTTATCTTCAAACGTGCCCAAAATTTACCGAGAATAATACTTTGACATGTATGATCTTGAAGAATTTAAACCTTTCGCCAGGGATAAAATGTGGCTCTGGGCACAGAATTTCTGAGATTTTCTTGTAAGCTTCACCAGTGATACTGGATACTTGGAAACATTTGAGAAGCAGCTTGACCTTGTCGCATTCAAGCTGTGCTCACTGGATTTGGATGGAAATCTGCTTAATATTTCACAAACCCACTTTGAAGTTCTAGCATGCCTAGCAGTGTTTGGGTTGTTCAGGGTTGTTCAGGTTGTTGCAATATCACTGCAAGTTTGACCCTAGGTCCAACGCCAGTGTGGTGTAAATTCATAATCTTTTTACTGTAGGAGTTAAAGGCTGCAGGATGGATTTTGTGAGCTGCCTTTTGGCATGCATTGACCTGAACTGTGAGATCTACACCGAGTGTGCTCAGACACGTCTGTTTTCAGAGTATCTGGAGTGTTCCTCCTCCACGAGGGTGAGATATTGACTTGTATCATTTTCTCCTGCAGAATCAGGACACTCCTGCCCACCCTGTGTTTACTTAACAGATGGAATCAGGCACTACTCATCGAGGCAGTTCCTAAATCAATGGAACAGAGGATTAACAGCATATGGAGCATGCCCCACCCTCAGGCCTGGCATCTCCTGAGCAGTGTATATAGCTCTGGCTTTATTCCAAACTTCTCCATTTATCATTATTCCTGCTGAACTGTGGTGGCTGCTATTCTCTTTTATCAAAAGCATTTCCTATTGGGCAACTGAAGTAAAGCAAACAAAGAATGAAAAGAAAAGCAGAAAACTTCCACCACTGAAAAGATGGAGAGATATTTTTAAAATCACAATGAACATTGAGAGAGTATCCTGTGAGAGAAAAGAATGCAAAAGCTTCTGTGTACCCTGGATGAGATGGAACAATGTTCAATATGTCACAGTCTTACATTACTTCTATAGTTCATTAGTATAACCTAGAAAATGGGAACAAAAATTAGAAGTTCATGGTCACATACTCTGCTCTGGCAAAGCTTTTTCTGAAGTTGGAATTACTTGGGGTAATTTAGTTTACTTGATTAAGATAATTTCAGGATGTGTTTGGCCCAGATAAAGAATGGATCACTTTAAATATGAAGTTAGCCCTCACGTTCAGGGGCAACTACCTTCTGTGTATTATTGTATTATAAACTACTGAATTTCCTGAAATGCAATTGACTTTATACAAAGAAGAAAACATCTGTAAGAAGAATCTGTTGTTGTAGGTGGTTGTGCTTTCGCAGTGATTATTTGCTGCTGTTTTAAGTCCAGAAGTTGTAACACACTGGAAGTCTTTACTCATAATGTCTAATTTCTTGTACATTGTGCGTGTGTATCTGCATATGAGACTGTAGAAATGCTTACACAAGCAGAGTTCATACTTCAAACAACTTTTTTTTTATTAGCTCTTTTATTTGCTAAGCAACACCAATTAACTCTTACTCAAAATACTGTTCCCTCAAATAAAACTGCATCTATTTGCAGTTGTGCCACACGGCTCAGGACACTGCACTTGCCACATAACTCATCCAGGAAAGGCTCCTGTTAGCATTGGATCCATGCAGGTGCCTTAACCTTCCCATGCCAATCTGTGTCTAATCAGTCTTAATGTCCAGACATTTCCATTTGGTGTTAATGGTGTTTCCCAACCATGGTAAGAGCACACACAGATCAGGAAGACTTGAAATCAAAATTTTGGCAGCTGTTTAGTTCATAGTAAATGTTGTGCCTCCTTTATCTTCTTTTACATTAAAGCAGGGGGAGATGGAATGAAACTAAAATATAAATTTGCCCTTCCAGTGTCTTCCCCAAGTCTGCTACACCAGTGATATCCCTGTTGGCTTTGAACTGAGACCAGTCTTTGATATGATCCTTGCCCTCTCAGTCATGCTGCTTCCTAGAGGAGTCTGTGTCCCTGATCTGCTGACAGACAGATTGCTATTTTTTCTTCAGCATTGTACTGAAGGGAGAAGTGACATTATGCTGTTTGCAGTGGGTTTTTTCCCCCACCCACCTACCCTTTTAAAATTAATTATTAAATGCGATACCAGGGACAAATTATTCCTGGGAGCTGAAAAACTGTGATTCTTCTAATAGGCTTGGATTATATCCAGCTGGTTTTAAGCACCTTTCTCCATTAGCTGAAGAGTGATTAGCATGAAGAGCCTCCTGAGCGAAGTGTCTTTTTAGCATCTAAAGTTAGCTCTGGGGAGCAGGCACCAGGCCCGCGGCAGTACCTTGGTTGTGCCCTCAGCCCATTGCCTTCTCCCCAGGGAATCGCCTGTGTTCCCTGTTTCAGTGAAGCCAGGGAAGTAAAGTAAAGCCAGGACGTGCCTGCCGGCACACCGTGTCACCTGTGGGCTGTGCCCAGGGGACCGGGATTAGGAACACTGCGGAGCCGAGCCCAGCCCCGCGCCCTCTCCTTTACTCACACAATCACGGAACCACTCGGGTTGGAAAGGATTTCGGAGATTATCGAGTCCAACCTGTGGCCCAACACCACCTTGTCAATTAGACCATGGAACCAAGTGCCACGTCTAATGTTGCCGTAAACACCTCCAGGGACGGCGACTCCACCACCTCCGTGGACAGCCCGTCCCGATGTCTAATCACCCTTTCTATAAAGAAATTCTTCCAAGGCCAACCTAAACCTCCCCTGGAGCAGTTTTAGGCCGTTTCGCCTCGTCCTGTGGCTGGTTCCCTGGAAGCAGACCCTGACCCCGTCTGCCTCCACATTCCCGTCAGGGAGGTGCAGAGAGTGAGAAGGTTTTCCCTGAGCCTCCATTTTTCCAGCTGAGCTCCCTCCAGCTCCCTCAGCAGACCAGCACTGCACTTGTGCTCCAGACCCTCTCCCAGCTGCGTTTCCTTTCTCTGCACTCCACTGCCGTAGCTCGGTGCCGACACCGCAGCGCTGCCCGAGCCCCAGCCCGTGCTGTTCCAGGGTCGCTCCCTCGGAAGCGAACAGGCAGCATCCCGAGAACGCGGCGCTGCCGGAGCTGCGAGTTGAGGAGGCGCAGCCGGGCCCGCGACACCCCCGGTTCGAGCCCGCGACAGCCCCGGTTCGGGCCCCGCTCCGGGCGCTCCGGGCCGGTGGGGGCGCAGCGCCCCCTCCCGGCAGCGCCGCCGCTGGCACGGCCTGCATGGGCCGCCGGTTCCGAGCCGAGCAGGATTCCTGCGGGGAAAACCTGTGTAGTTTGTGAAGCGTGTTTTAATTACTCTCTCTTTAATTACTCTCTGTTTATAAAACAGAGACGGGCCCGCGAACAGGCCGGGCAGTGCCGGCGCCGCTCAGTGCGGTCCTCCCGCCTGCCGGGGGCGCTGCGGCCGCCCGGTCCCGCCCTGTCGCCGTTGTCCGAGCGGCGGTTCCCGTTCCGGGCGAGGCGGCGGCGTTGGCGCCGGGATGGATCGGGAGCTGCTCCGGCAGGCGCTGAGCCACCACGGCCCCGCGTTGTTGTCGCTGCTCCGCGCCGAGCAGCACGACAATCCCGACTTCCGCGGGCTGCTGCCGCCGCCCGGGGCCGCCCCGGAGCCGCCTCGCGGGGCCCCGCCGGCCGCCTGGTGAGGGGCGCCGGGGCAGCGGCCGGGCGGGCCGTGAGGGGCCGCGGGGCGCGACTCACCGCGTTCTCCTTCCCCCAGGAAAGAGAGGGCGAGCATCGACACCGAGATAAAGCGCTTCATCGCCAAGAAGGCGGATCTGCTGTTCGCGCACTCGTGGAAACCCAACGGGCCGATCGAGGACACCATCGAGGAGAATGAGGGTGTGTGAGTTGGAGTGGGTGGGTTCACTCCGTAAGGACAGCACTTGAATTTGCGGTATCTTTAAAAACAGGCTTAAAATTTTTCCTGGTGATTTTTGTAGGCAATAAGTAAGCTTCCTGTTAGCACAAAAAAAAAACCCCCAAACATATTTTCACGCGCTTTGCTGTCGTCAAATATATTGTGCTCTCAGGGTGGAGCTTGGCTGTTTGTAACTGGCTGTGCCCTTATTGCAGAGTGTTACGCTGTCATGCCACCCCTGGAGAGGTTCTTGGAGGTGCCCAGAGAGGAGAGGAGAGAGCTGTTCTTCCGTGACATCGAGCGTGGCAATATCGTGATTGGGAGGATTACATCAATCCGTGAATTTGGCTTTTTCATGGTGTTGATTTGTCTGGGAAGTGGTGTCATACGGGAAATTGCAGATTTGGAAATCACTGTAAGATATAGCTTTGGTCAACAGCTCGTTTTTGACATTTGTTGCCTCTTGCATCTCTTAATGGAGTGGAAGATGTAAAGGTGAAACAGCTTTGGGATGATGGGTAGCGTCTGACTGTGGGCAGCTTGTGATACTTTGCTCAGCCAGTGAACCCATGTTTCTGTGACCCACATTATGGGTTGAAAAGTTCATCATTTGTTGATGCATGAATTTTTATTTGAACCAAGGTGTATTTTAAAAATTGCAATTCTGATGTGCATTAAGCTTAAAATATTATTTTTTAGCTTGATCTTGGGGAAGAAAAGAACCCCAACCCTATGGCTTAATTTATGACATTCTTGCTGTGTTCTGTTGCAGGCCCTGTGTCCTGTGAGGGACGTGCCTCCCCAAAGCAACCATGGAGATCCTCTGTCATATTATCAAACTGGAGACCTTATTCGAGGTGAGCAGCTGCAGACGTTGTCAGGAATCAGTTTGTCCCAGGTTTGAGCCATTTCTGTAATTTTATCCTTCCCTGTATTATTTCTGCAGCTGCCCTCAAGGATGTTGACCGTTACCATGAGAAGCTGGCCGTGTCACTTTACAGCTCAGCTCTTCCACCCAACCTTTCCAGCACCAAACTGGGCGTGATCACCTCTGATGACTTCCCACTGCATTATAAGTAAGGATGTGCTGTTTGGTTGCACTTGCAGGTGCAGTCAAGGTGTCTGAAGAACATCTCTGACCTTAAACTCCTCAGTGAGCTTTCTGATTTAATTGGGTGATCACGTCCTCCTTGTTGTTTCTTTCTTTAGCATACTTGTGTCTGGATATGTAGGTGTAATTGGCTTTTTAGCTTCTTTCCAAAAATATAAGGAAAGCAAAAGACAGTGAGATATCTGTTGCTTTTGGACTGTGTTAACAAAAAAATAAAAAGCCCCCAAACCTTGGGAGACTGGGATATGAATTCTTAGCATTTTAAAATTCCCCTTAGTAGATGGGGACACAGCTGTCTGTAATATTTGTATGTTTTTATATGTCTTGGTGATATGGGGGTGGGTGTCCAAATAGATTTCAGAAGCTCACTTGGGGTAAAAGACATAAGGGTGGGTAAATAGCAGGAAAATACATGCCTGTAGAAGAGAAGAGTTTGTGAGCAGTAATCAGATACCATAATAGCAGTTTTATTCTAAACACAAGCGTGATGAAATAGGGTACAGAGCCTGAGGTCTCATTTGTGCACGTTGGTGCGTTTTTTAAGGCGAAGCCTGGAAGTTGCCAACACAGGAGAGACGTTTGAAGAGGTTTTGCATCGTTCCCCAGGATTTGCTAATCCATCATTAGTTGAATATTTAGCAGAAAAGCTGGGACTAAGTGAGTCAAATCCACCGTCTTTGCTGAGAAGTCTTCAAATGTAAGTGATTTTTACATTGTTCCTCTCCTGTAGCTCTGTGGAGATTATTCTAATCCATTGAAATACACTTGTGAGTGGGAGTCCTAGATCACTTATACTTAAACCTTTTACATTTTGACTTGCACGACTGCAGCATACACGTCCTAAAATATTTAAAAGCAAACTGTTCCTCTAAGGTGAGACATTTGCATTTGAAATTCTATTGCTCTGAATAAGCAAAACACCTTACCACACACAGTGTTTGATATGAGATACTTATGGAGTTTATTGTGTAGCTCTTTTCAGCATCTGTGGATCGAAGTGCAGGATGTTTAGGTTTTAATGTCTTCTGACAAATGTTTATTCACAATGTTTGTTGTAGTAGTAGGTTTGACCCCTTTCATAAAATAAGAGTCAAATACATGCAACAATTAATGTTGTGACCCCTATGTATATTAGGCTTAAAGCAGATGTGGACTTTTTTATGTTTTTGTTAAATGTACTGTAGTTGTCTTGGTTCAGTTCAGCACTTACAGAATAGTTTGGGAATAACTGGTTTCAGAAATATGAAAGAATAGACCTGACTGAGGGAGAGCAGGAAGGCATGGACAAATAATATTTCAGTTTATTTTAACTACACTGCAGACTGTAAACTTGACTTTGTAGACTCAGACAGCTTGATGTTTTTATTTGTTTCTTCCTTAAAGTAAAAATTTCAGTGAAGAGGATTTTGCCCCTGCCTTGAGGAAAAAGCAGTCTGCATCCTGGGCCTTGAAATGGTATGTGATACTTCTTGTCAAAGGCTTTGTTAGATTGGGTTACAGATTATATTTCTGCAAAGAAAGCATACATTGAAACAGTGTTTCCACTGCATACCTAGCAAGGTAACCAGGATATTATTGAAAAAAACCTATCTGCTGAGTGGGTATGTGACAGATAAAGTCCTGAGATTCTGTTCCAAAATGTGTGTCAGGTTTAAGGGAGTTATTCCTAGAATACTTTTAATATCTTGACCCATTCAAGAGTTGAGAGCAAGATTTGTGATAACACCAAGCACACAATTTTCTGTTTTATAACTGAGTGTTGAATGACCTCATACTTGTCAAGTCCTTTAAGCCTCAAACTGTAGATGTAACAAGTGCACTTGCAGTCTTTGGAAAGTTAAATGGAGCAGCAGCCCTGGAAAATTGCTTTTGCTTTTACACTATAGAGTCTATTTGCAACGTTGATTAATTGCGGAAAAGGCTGGTTATAATGTTAAATTTTAATTTTTGAGAAAAGTCTGTAAGGAATTGTTCTGAAAATCAGCTTATATCAATTCTCTTCTAATAACTTAATCTCTTGGTAAATGTGCAAGAAATGTTCAGGTAATATGAAATGTAAAACCTCAGGATATTTGTGTGAGATGAGCTGGTGTGTACCATCTGCCATGTCACCTTCTGCCATTACTCTAATGGGGATTTTTAGCTTTGGATATAATTAAGCTTGTTCAAGGTTAATGATGGTCACACATAGTTTTGTGCAGAAAACTGCTTAAAAAATAATTCCATAAATGAAAAACAATGTAATATAGTAGCACTGTCTGCAGAAATGCTCTCAAGTGCCTTTAGATATTGGATTAAAGAATACATTTTTGTGGAGTTAGGTCAGTGTCACCTAATTGAAACGCCAGTGTGAAGTGCACAATAACAAGGTCAGGTTTTAACCTGTCCCTTGTTTGGAATCATAATTTGTGAGTAACAGAACAATCTACAATAGACTAACTGTACATACTGTTTTCTAAATATTTTTTTCTCCAGTGTAAAGGCTGGGGTGGATTATTTTAAGGTTGGGCGCCACGTGGAAGCCATGAATGAGTACAACAAGGCTTTGGAAATTGATCCACAAAATGTTGAAGCTTTAGTAGCACGTGGAGCTCTGTAAGTCTGCTTGTTTCACTTTTTTCCCCTTTTGTGAAAGAGAAGCATCACTGTTTGATATGCAACTTTCTGTTTTTCTAGGTATGCAACCAAAGGAAGTCTAAACAAAGCCATCGGGGATTTTGAAATTGCTTTAGAAAATTGTCCTACCCATAGAAACGCGAGGAAATACCTGTGTCAGACCCTTGTGGAAAGGGGCGGGCAGTAAGTGTTGGGGGTTATGAGTTTGGTTGGTTGTTAACAAGTTTGCTCATAATGTTTTTTAATACCATTCTAGTGAGGACACAGAGTGGCATCTTTCCTTCCTGCTGTGTGTTTACAGAAAAATAAAAGTCCTTGGAAATATCTGTCCTTGTGTAGTTGGTTTACACTTTGTCCTCTGCCCCAGTTAAAATCCTGGCAAAATATTTGAGGTTTAATCCTCGGTATCCTTTTTAATCCTTGATACCCTTTCACTGGTAGGATATCAGGCTTGCATAAAGTCCTGTGAATTGTTTGAATATATTCCAAAAGGTTGAGGATTGTTTAGTTTGTTTTTTTTTTAATTTTTATAACAAAATTATGTTGTTACTCTGCTGAAATATTGGTGACTCACTCTAATGTAAAATTTTAGTTTTGAATATTCAGAGAATAGGTTGCTTTTAAGCCGTGTGTTAAGATGAGAGAGACAGTATTTTTGAAACTGGCATTGGTATTCCAAAGAGTAGTGTTACAGGTCAGAATTATGAGATGGTAAGGTCAGAAATACTGTTTTGTATTTGTGTATTTGTTTTTGTGAGCTCATAGAGGGGGTCTCAGAGGGATGCAGTGGTAATGTCATAGTGCAAATAAGAAATACTTGCAAATTAGAAAGCCCTAAAATAAGAAACATCTGTCAAAATCTGTGTCCTAACTGTATATGAATTGTTACTTGAATTACAGGTTGGAAGAGGAAGAGAAACTGTTAAATGCTGAAAGTTATTATAAAAAAGCCTTAAGCTTGGATGAAACTTTTCAGGAAGCAGAAGAGGCCTTAACAAAACTCCATAAGCACATGCAGGTGATTCTTTACTTTCTTTTCATATGATGCTCTCAGTGACAGTAAATGAACATCAAAAATTATATTAAATCCTTTCAACAGGGAGGGGTTAAATTGATGGTTTGTCTTATTCTCTGCTTCCCTACTCCACAGTAAATGTTTTCTAGTGAGCATTATGGCTGTACCTACCAGAAGAAAGGTACCTCTTGGTGACTCCACTGTTTTGGGATAGTAAAGAAATGCCAGACAGTGGAGACAGGGAAAGAGCAAAGCAGGGATCACAATATCTCATCACACAACATGATTAATGAGATCAATTTAAAACATTCTGTGAATACAAATGATCAAAGTGTAAAATACTTCCACAAGCCAAATAAGACATTGTTACCATAGTCTGGCCGGACCCTTGGTCCTTGGGGTAATTAGAGTAAGAGAGAGCAACACCAGGCAAAGCTGAAGCACAGTGAACTCACATGAGAGGGAAATTAAAAGGTAATTTGAAGGAAAACAGCAGGAGGTGGAGGGTGGGCGGGCAGACAGTTTGAATATCTCAGCTTTCTCCTCTGCTGTCTGGTGGTTTTTTTCTCTTCCCTTGCACGCAGCATGTTTCCCAGGTGAGCCTGCTGGGTCTCTGTGCTGAGTTGTCATCTTTTCCCTTTTATTTACCTCCTTTACTTGTGTTGTCTTCCAGAGTGGGTCAAAGAGTAAAATAGAGCACTGAGAAGCAGGCTTGTGTTGTTCTGTGCTTCTGCATGTGAGGATGTACACAGGCTGGGGTAGATGGCCTTAGTCAGCAGTTCTTCAGTTGGTGGAGCCATAATGCTGACAGGATGTGTGGAAACAAGGGGGAAGAGGAGATAGGACAATCTGATAAAACTGAGCTACACCAGAGATAAGAGATAGAGGTGTATTTTATTTGAGCAGTACCTGCATTTGGCTGCTTTAGAAAGAGGTGTCAGTTAAAATGATGAAGAATATTCTCAGCAAGTAGGAGATAAATGTTACTCCTTTGACATTCTTCTGCAGTCATTGATGCAGCAGATAAAGAATATGACAGCTGTTGTTTGTTGCTATGCATGGCCTTGGCTGCAGTGAAGGGTTTCCTTTATTATAGCTGTTAAGACAGTTGGTGAGTTTTGAAAACTGTAATCAGACTTCCTGCTCAATGTGAATAGAGTGACTCTGTAGGGCTGTTAAGTGGCAGAAGTCTGATCTCTTATGGACTTAAGGAGTTTAAGGATTATTTATCTACTTAGATGCTCTCCTGCATTTACCTGTAACTTAGTACATAAGTCTGATACTGTCCCTGCTGTGTAGAATGGCTAAAACAACTGCAGTGTGTTTTCCTGTAATACTGATTATGTGTTTTTCTCCAATGCATTTCCCTCTGAACGGAACTGTTGTTGCTGTGCCTGCCGTCTGGTGCTGCTCATCACCACCAAACCCCTGGAACTTGATTTCTTACGTAAACTATGCATCAAACTGCTCTGTGAAATTGTTACAAAACGGTTTGTATTCAAACATGAATTCAAACACGAATTCAAACACGAATTCATCTTCAACTGGGTTCTGCTGTGTTTCTCTTGTAAACTACAATAATGATGACACTTTCCCTCAAACTCTTCTGTTTTGGTTGTTTGGGGGGGGTTTCCTTATTTTTCTACATGTTGGTGATACTGGGGATTTTTTTTGCATATTCTACATAAAACTTTTGGACTCTATGCTTCCTGGTGTGCTGGATCATGGGTACCATGGCAATGACTGGTCAAATATATTTTTAAATGGAATAAAAACTGCAATATGGTCTTTAAATATAAACCTGTCACAACGGCCAATACCAAATTCCTGAACAATATTAATTTTTGGTCTGGGAATCCTGGTAAAAACATTCCTGGTGTATACATTTGGATGGGGTTGAATGGGGGTTAATACCCGTGTTAACACTACTAATGTAATCTTTTTTATGATGCTTGGGTTCAAAAAAGAAATCTTTGGAAATGAGGGAGAAACAAGCTGCCAAAGAAGAGAGACAGAAAGCAAAGAAAATAGAAACAAGTGCAGAAAAATTGCGTAAGCTCTTAAAAGAAGAAAAAAGGTAACTGTTACATTCAGTGTACTGGTTATGTGGCAATAAGTGCAGTTGAGACTGTGAGCAATCCATCTCAACAAACAGTAAGCTGGGGAGAACTCCCTGGGTAAGCTGCTTTTTCCTCAGAATGTTTTTGTGCATAGTGTCCTTTAGTGCATAGAACGTTTAATGGAGATGCATATGGAAGAGAAGTTGTTCAAGGAATACTTTGCAAAGTGACATATTTGCAAAGCATAATGCCATGTGAAATTGGGAAAGAGGTCTTTTGTAACAAAATGTTCAGTGGATTTAATCTTAATTTTTTGATGAAGAAATGACATGAAATTGTCTTGCCAGTCAGGCTCAGTTTCTTTTCTCACTGTACAGCCCAAGCTGGGGTAATGCAGATTTGCTTTCTATGTGTAGTTTTTGCCTGACACTATAGGTTATCTCACAGGTTTATTATTTTTTTAGGTTGAAGAAGAAAAGGAAAGTATCGACTTCCTCCTCCTCCTCTTCTTCATCTTCCTCCTCCTCCTCCTCATCATCATCATCAAGCGATTCATCATCAGATGTATCAGCTTCTTCTTCCTCCTCTTCCTCTGATCACAAGAAATGTAGGAAAAAGCGTCGGCGTAGATCTGAGTCTGCTCGCAGCTCCAAAAAAAGCTCCTCTAGAGCTTCTTCCCATTATAAAGATCAGAATAGGAAAGAGGAGTGGTATTCCCCTCCAGCTGATACCTCTGCTTCTTTTCTTAACCAAAGTTTTGAAGTGGAAAAACTGCTGGAAAGGCAGGACAGCGTAGCATGCCCAAAAATGGAGGTAAAAGAGAAAGACAGACACTGTTCTTTTTCGAGGACTTCAGGTGATGATGAAGACACTTTTGGAGGTAGGTCTGAAGATTCAAGAGATTCTTACAGTAGCTCCAGAAGTCAGCCAAGTCATAGCAAAACTGAAAAATGCAGTAGACCAGAGAGATTTTTCTCCAGTTGGAGGGGTCCTTCAGGTTCGTATCATAAATCAGATTATAAACCTAGAATGCATTATTACAGGAGATTTGAGAGGGATGGAGAGTGGAGAAGAGAGCAGTTTAAGAGATATGACTCAGGTCAAGACAGGTATTACATGTCCCCAGGGTCTGACTATTCTGGCAGGTCAGGGGGGAAGTACAGGTCATATTCTAGGAGCTGCTCACATGAAGGTGACAAAGGTTATGATAGTGACAGGCACCATAAAAGTGAAAGTGAGTCTAAGAATAGAAAAAGAAGTTATGAAGAGACTGATAAAACAAAGGAACCTGATAAAGAAGAAGTGCCATTAAATGGTACAGAACAAGCAGAAAGTGGTGTTAAAAGAAACCTGCCTCAGAACTTAGTTAACATATTCAATCAGATAGCCGAGTTTGAGAGGGAAAAAGGAAGTAAGCAGAAGAAACAGTGAAGTACCTGAGAATACACTACTTGAGTGTAGTTATGTGAACTTCTAACTTAGTATCTTGTGAGAAAATACACACAAAGAGTTGAGAGAGAGGCAGAATTTTTTCTGCATTTCAGAATGTCAAAAGAATTCTAAAACATCATATAGTGAAAAGCGATGGAAGAATATCTTACATAAAATATCAGTTATTATTTAAAATACAAGTTTCCTGTGCTTTTGAGGTGTTCCTGTACAATATTCTGTCTGATGGGCTGAAATCCCTTGATACCCCTGGGTGTAGTTAGCTGTGCTCACATCAAATATGCACTTTAACAAGAGCTGGGCTTGGTTTTCCTTGTCCCTGGGGTTCTATGGACTGTTGATATTCTTCTATCAAACTTAACTTCCAGCTATATAAAAGGGATAACGGAATGAAGTCATGTGCCATCAATGTATATAGCCCATTTGATCATTAAATTTTCTTACTTTTTCTTAATTTTTGTGTCTGGGTTTTTGTGAATGTTGCTGTTATGTTTCATCCTGGTGCACTCTTACATGTGCTGTCTACTCCATGGAACCCTGCTGTGTCCATGAAGGCAAGCGTATTGCACGTTCTCTAAGACTAACGTAAAAAAAACCCAAAAACCCAACTTGACGTAGAAAAGCAAGTTTTGCAACACCATTTATTGTCTAGGTAAGCTCAAGTGTGAGCCCTTGGTTTGAGCTTTGGTGGGGATTTGCTTTACAAGTGCTTGGAGGCAGCAGTTGTGTTGCTGAAGAAAAGGTTACATGGTGTACAGGGAAATCTACAAAGGTGAGTGGCAGAACCATGCAATGACAAATGTACTTCAGCTGTGAGTTTTCCAGGTAACTCCATGGATATAAGTTAGTTGCAAAAATTCAGAAATCTCAACTAATGTAGCCTCCAAAAAATGACTTAAGACTTCTTGCGTTCAGAAATCCCAGAGGTGCTGCCTCTGCTGGCTGGCTGGGAGCCAAGAGCTGCTGCTTCCTCAGGGGCGGGGATAGGCAAGGTCAGCTCCACAATGTTGGCTGATGAAACCTGACCAGAGGCTGACGGTTTTCTACTGGGGAATCTGAAAGACAAAAATTTACTAATTAGGCTACAGAAATCCCTGCATCTAAAACAGAGTTGCCAAGGGTGGCTCACAACGAAGCCACCCAGTAGCCATGTTCATTCCAGGTGAAACCCCCTAAAAGAGCTCTGTAGCCACCACCACTTAAGGGCTTCAGTAACCCCTGGGACTGTTGGATCATAATTGGGTCAGCATGGCACAGGCTCTAACTGAGCATACCTTGAACAGGGGAAGAAAGTACCAGTAAAAGCATCAATATCTTCTCTTTAATTAGGAAGGGGTGTTCACACTACCTACTGTAAAATGTGTCTCAAAATTGTGCTTTTATAACATTAAACCACTTTTTTTTTTTAGTTAGAGCACAGTAAACAAAAGTAAATGTAATTATTCTGTAATTATTGGGTTTTCTAAACATAGAAAAATGTAGTAAACTTAAAGGACAGAGTAAGGAGAAAGTTTTTAGAGTCTTCAGCAAAAAGACCATTGAGATGACCTTCAAGAGTAAAGAATTCTTTCAGTTAGGGACTAATTTTTCTGATTTAAACTTGATCTTATAAGAAACCCCAGAGCAACCCAAGAGTGCTAGAACTTACCTGGTAGGAGGTAGTGAGCTTTGTGAGGACTGAGAAGTTTCACTACCATTGGGAGAAGCAGCTGTAGGAAGCTCCAAATTGAACTAAAAAATTTGGAAAGAAAAAACAAGTTGACCTAATGGTTGTATAATAGGAATGGGATATCAAGAGCATTTATTGTGCTCAGCATTTGAAGAGAAGTTGAAAGGAGGTGAACACTTCCCTGTTTTCCCATACTGTGAGTTGTCCTTGAAAGACACTCAGTTATAGGCTGCAGCTCTCACTCAAGATTTTGGTGGTAGTTAACTGGAAAGCTCACCTTGTGAAAGTGCATTTGAAAGGCTGCAGTTAAACCAGGATTTGCTTCTAGAACATCAGCTATCACTTGGTTGATAGTTCTGTTGAAGCCTTTCAGTTCACGAAGACGAATGTCTCTCTCTTCCAGTGTTTCTGTTCCATCTTTCCTCTGAGACTGAATTTCTCTGGATAGTTTGGAACACTTAACACAAACATTTTTAAAGCATTATTCTTATGAAAATACAACACTTTTCCAGAAACCCGCTAAGTTAAAACCACAGACTTTAACCCACAGAGCTTAACCTGCACTATTGTCTTATCACTGTAAAGTTAGAAGTTCTCATCAATAAACACACAAACCTGTTTTATAACCCTCTCCAGTTTTGGCTTCTGTTCTTCAATGTCTTTCTTCAGCTGCAAAATAAGAGCTTGTTTTTCCTTCTTTTGCTCTTTGAAGAGGGCTTGCTGCTTCTGTATTACATCAAAGTGTTGTTGCATGCTCTGCAAATTCATTTGAACAGTAATATTAGTTTACAAAGCAGGTTTGGTATCCTTTAACTTTTTGTATTTGTGGAAGGATCTGTTGTCATTAACTACTTGTTTCTAAATGTAGCTGAAGCAATTAGTGCTAATTTTAACTGGAAACTTTCTGCCAGTCCAACTGTTTGGTGGATACAGACCTGGACAAAGAAACTTCCAGGTAATTTACATCTCTTTTAAAGGTACTGTTAATGAAGTTACAGGTATGTCTTCTCAGATGTATCTTAGTGGCTACAAACTATTTACTTGGCACCCTACCAACTAACCAGTGCAAGCTATCCTAAAAAAACCCCCATCGTTTCCTGTAGGAAAAGAGATACCTTTGACCTTTGGTATGAGTAAAATCAGCTCCATAAGGGCAGCTGGGTTTTTAATAAATAAATAAATGAAACTTTAAAAATTTAAAGGCAGAAATGGGTTTGCTGTAACACCTCATTATATCCCAGGACTTAGTCCCTGATGAAGATCTGTGTCCCTTTTCTTTACATTAAGAAATAGGATCTCTGAAATAAGAGCTATGTCCTATGCTGGTAGAATAAGCAATAGGAATGCTTGTTGACTGTAGGCAGTGGCTCAGGACTTAGAAAAATCACGTGGAATATGATCATGTGCCTTTGCTTTCTTCTGCCTTATAAAATTATAACTAAAGTGTTAGAATTAAGTGTTGCTCTTTCTTAAGGTCCAAGTGGCTTTTTGATTATCAGGGAATCATGAGTGAGTCCTTGCTATGGAGCCTGAAAACACAGGCTCTTGTTTGCCTGCATTTAGTGCTCAGCCTGCTAAATTGCAAGTCAGCTAATTTAATCCTGTTTTAACTGAGGCACCCCCAGTGCTAATGAAACTGAATCTGTTCCAGAAGAATCCTGGGACGTAGATGCCAGAGCTCCAAGCTGTGTGGATTTTAATCTGCAGTGGTGGACAGGTACAATAGTGGTGTGTGCTGCACAGGAACACAGCTGCTTTAGTGGCTACCAGAAAAGCAGCTCTCAGTGCATGTGGGATTCTGAAACTTCTAGATGTATGTGACTAAGCACCTGAAATTTTGGTGTGATTCAAGAAAATTCAAATAATCACTCATTTTTTGAAAGGGGATATAGAGGCTTCTAAAAATCGTATCTTAAAAAAAGAGCAGAAAAAAAATGGTACCACAGTTTCCTGTTATTCATCTAGGATGACTTGCATGGGTTTAGCTACATGCTGCAGTCTCGTATGACTGGACTGGACCTTTACTTGTATTTTACCTGGAGATTTTCCTGAAGTTCCTTGATCTTTCTTTGTTTGTGTCTGTACTTTTCATCAGCATCCCTTTTGTCCTTTTCTAGTTTCAATCTTTCGTCAAGTTCCTCACCTGTGATCCCAAACAGTGAAGCAGCATTAGTGCTGTGCATACAACTCAATTTTCACTTGAAAATAACTGCATCTCAGAATATTACTATATTGGTGTTGGAAGTATTTCAGTGCCTCGAGGTTTCAGGGCTTTTTAAATACCCTCCTACTAATTCCAAATCACTGTGAAAAAGTAACTGACTTCGTAAGAGAGAATGATTTAAGAGCTACTGGTTCTAGAGCCAGCAGAGGGCACAAAAGTTAAATAATAAGTATTATTTAGAATTAAGTTCTATTTTCTATCCAATTTCTATTTCACTTACTTGTCTCAGGGAGTGCCTTGAAAGAGTTTTTGTAGTTTGTGTTCCAGCTTTTAAGTACACACAAACTGTTTTCCATAGCCGTGATTTCTTTTTGAGCTTTGCATATCTTTGCATCCAAATCATCACCTTCTTGTTGAAGTGCTTCCTTTTCCTGTGCAGCCTGAAAGCAAACCCAGTATTTTAGAGGTGACCGCAGACATACTGAAACTAATTAAGATAATTACACAGAAAATATTTATTATACAGTAATATTTAGGGGTTAAAACCATTTGAACTGAGTCTTGGCTGCCTAGAGAACTGGAAGGAGGAGTTATTTACAGTATTGAAGTTCTTTGAGGTGTTTCATCCACATGCATTTCTTTTTGGGTACCTGCCTCTCTTCCTGAGCTCACTTAGTCCTGCCCAGCAGCATCTACACCCTGCACAGAGCAGTGTCTGTGCCTTGCACTGCTGATAGGAACTACAGCACGTGCCTCACCTCTGCTTCCTTCACCCACAAAATCCAAGATTTGAGATTGTACATCATATAACAACTGAAAGACTGTTAGAAGTAATCCAATTTGGGAATTAGTCACTTGTAACTCCTCATCTGACCAGCAGATTTAAGAAACGACCAGCAGGTCAAGCATTTTCTATAGCCCTCTGGAAAGTATGTTACAGTGAAAAATCTCCATGGGTGGAGAGGGTATTTTATACATCCACAGTGACCACATGGCTTCTGCAGAGGGTCCTCTGCTGTCCTGAACCTCACAGTAGCACAAATACCATCATTAAGAAATTTAACATTTAAGGGTAAGACAGAGATGAACTTCAGAACCAAGCTCACAGCTGGATGTGTATTGATTTAACAGGAAATCAGAGAATTTGTGGTGATCAAAATAAACAGATTCTTGTTCAAGAATGTTCAATTGCATTTTGGATAAAGACTGATTTTCTCTTTTTTCCAGTGAAAGTTGAAGTATACATAGGTGATTGGTAAGTGGAAGGGGAAAGAAGACATTTTTCAAGGTAAAAACTCCATATGGTAAAATGAATACCTGGAAATAACTCTGACAGGTAGAAGAACTTAAGGTCATGTGAGATTCCAATAAAGTTGTTTCCAGTTCATAGTGGATTATCACTTGACCACTAATTCTTGTATATTTTTAAGTTAATGAGCACTGAAGTTTTCAAACTGCTCAGAACTAAGGCTCCACATAAATTCTTGTGAAATTACTGTATCATTTAAATAATCAATGGTATAGATAACATAAAACAATTAGACTCACAGTAGGTAGTAGGCAAGGAGGTTGTCTAAGAGCCCAAGGTAATCTATACCTTTAATAACTGAATTATAATGAATGATGTTGATAAAGTACCTTAATTACATAGTAGGCCTGACTTTTCATCTCCTCTCCTTCGGGTGGCATCATGGAAAGAGTAAACATTTCATATCTGCATTTCAGTTTATCAATTTTCCATAGGCGATCTTGAAATTCAGCACTGATTTGTTTGGGGAGAAAATAAATGGATTGAGAAAGTGTTTGGTAGTGTTTTGTGGGCAGTTCTTGTTGCAGCAGTTTAAATTCCTGGTGTTATTCCAGCAGCCTGTACCAGGAATTGTGCTGCTACAGGTCTTGGTGGTTTTCTGTGTTCTCCCAGCCACAAACATTCCTTGTTCTGATTACCTATGTGCCTTTTGCAGTTCTAAATGGAGTTAAATCTTGTTTCACATTCCAGATCACTGCATCTTGGGAGGCTGTGCCACAATCCTTCCCCAAATTTACAGGTTTGGCATTTCACTCCCAGAGCTGCTCCAGCTGCCCCCTGCTGATGGTACCTTAGCATTCCCACTGCAGGATGAGTGTGAGGAACAAACAGGAACAGCCCCAAATCAGACTGTGGAAGTATCCAACAGCTGGGTGATACCAAAGGAAGGAGGCCACAGCCTGTGCTCTCAGTCACACTAAATCACCCTAACTCCCATTGTGAGGGGTGTGGTCAGCAGGGCAGTTCAGCTGCTGAAGTGTTCATTTTTGGCTGAATCTAGATACTGGGATTTCAGGGCTAAAACCATCCCAGATACTTTGAACTGGTTATTACAGAAGGGAAACGTTATTTCTATGTCAATGCTTTATCTGAGGGTGCATATATAATTAATAAGTTTTAATTTGCTATATAGGATACATAATGGAAATCTCATTAGTTACAAAGAAGAAAAAGCCCAACCAAACAAAATACACCACAAAGCAAACCAGTCTTACTGTTTGAATCAAAGAAATTACAGTTTTATCAGGCAGCTGGGAGTAAACCCTCTTTAAAAGCAACTTTTCCTGCTTCATGTACTTTGGCATACCTCCAGTCACATGGTTTCACATGTCCAGATTATTTTGAAAAAGGGAGAATCACACACACAGTGTTTACTGTAAAAAGATGTCTGTGGCTGAGGTTTCCTCCCACTTCTGCTGAGGCTCCTCACTCACAGCAAGGCCACGGATCTCCTGTTCACCGAGGGGTTAAAGCTGCAGCCTGGGGGTCACACATGGGGCTTCTTGCTGGCCTCAGCTGTCTTGGTAAATGTTGAGCAAGATTTATTTAATCTTCAGTTTCTCTAATGATGAAGCTGGGTAAAATGCTTCTCTTTTTAGTAAGTCCCCACAAAAAATGTACTCAGTCAAAGCTACAAGTTTAATTTCTAGAAGAACAGTTACCTCAAGCGATGCCGCTCCTGATCCAGCAGTCTTATCTGGGAGTCCAGCATGGCCTTATGGATCCTGATTTCCTCAGTTCTCTCTGCTATGGCTTTCTTTAACTCCAATTGTTGTTTTTCCAGTGACAGAACTTTGTCTGCTTTATTACACAGAGTGTTCCGAAGGCGCTTCAGTTCTAGTTTTAAGAGATTATCTTCGACCATCATCTCCTATTAAGTGTCAAATGGTATCAAAATAAGAATTCATTGTTTTAATTAAGATTATTTATAATTTAGTAAGTTAATATTAATTTTTTTACCTTTAAGACTCATTTAAAAATCTTGTCATTTTCTCTTTTGCCAACAGTCACACAGGTGACTGTGATGGAGGTAGATTGTTTCTGAATGGTTTCATACAAATTCATCAGACTTTCTAATTCAGGCTTAGTTTTGGGTTATTAGACTTTTCCTTCTACAACGTTTTCAGTTTAGGGGTTTCAAATAAAATAGGAAACCTTACAAGAGATTTCTGGAGCAGTTAATACCTCACTCAAGCCCCTAAAACTTTCTTTGGAGTATATTCTAGATTCTGTAGGCCTAAAAATCATGTTACATGAACAAGTTTTGTAGATACCAAAGCTTATGAAAAGCAACAAGTGGTGAACTTCATTAGCATGCAAATACATTAAATCATTCTTTAAAAATCTTGTATGATTCCAACTCCACCAATCTGAGTGCTTTCAGGTCATCAGTTTCTTTTGTTCCCCTGAATTTCATCCCCCCAAGAAAGTTACACATTTATAGAAAGAGTTTTCATTGAGGAGGAAGTGCACTGGTTAAGTCTTTCCCCTGCTAATTACACTCTGCTTTTTTCCACAAAGTTAGTGCTTCCTTTAGGAAGGCTAAAGCTTACTGCAGAAAAAAAAATTGTGCAATAATTGGAGGAGTCAGACTGTATTTTTCTGCTTATCAAAATGAGAGGAAAGGATTTACACTTTGTTTCTAATTCCTTACACTGCAATATAAATTGATTCAAACCATTTGTTAGAAAAAAATGCTTACATTTTAATAACAATACTGTGCCAAAATTATTAGTACCCATCACAGATTGAGAGTAAAAACTCAATGTTATGTAAAGACTTCCTTGAACAGTAAATACATTTTCTATTTTAAAGGTAATTGTTGCACAGGGAAAAAAACACAACATCCACTGACCTGGTGGATATTGTGCTATAAGTAAAGTGGGATGAAATTGATAGTTCATCAAACTTCATGTTGTGTAGAGAGGAGAAGCCACACTTTGCCTAGTAAGATGATAGTGATGAAGATGACTTCAAAGTTTGGGAAAGAAGTGTAAATTACAAAACTACAGCAAGTGTACTTATGGATGTAATGATGTAGCACTGTGGAAGGCAGATGACACCCCAAACAAACAAGAGTATCCCATATAAGTAAATTTGCAAAATAATACTGTACCTGCTTAATGTGTTTTGCTTTTCTTAACTCCTGAAGTGATCTCTCATTGAAAAGAGTTAGTTCTTCTATCTTCACTACCATACCACTTGTTTCCTCTCTTGTCTTATCAATTGTTCTCTTGGTGATTTGGATATCATTCTGTTTCAAAATAAGTTATATTGAACTTATTTCAGTGAACCTAAATTGCAACAAAAGCTACCAGCTAATTTTAAATGAGATGTATTTAAGTTCTGGAACCAGGAACCATCATCATGATGTGTCCAATATGTTGCTCTGCAAACTGCATGGCATGATCTCATGCAGAGTGCTGCATGGGGACTTTGGACAACTTCAAATGCAACTGTACTTACAAATTTATGAAAACTATAAAACTAATAGCTTTAAAAATCAGTATTCTCCTATTTCTGCACAGGCCTAATGATAAACTCAGACATTTGCAAGCAGTCAGTCACATCTTGATGAAAGCTCAGTTGTCTTTCCAACATTCAGTGCTTGTCTTTCCAACATTCAATGCTTGTCTTCATGCTAAAGTGTTATCACTTGGGCAATAATAATCTGTTTTTCTGGAAGTTATAGGGAATTTATGAAGTTTTCCACGTGGGTTACACAAAGTTCAGATACCTTTTAGTCTAATACCAACTTCTTGATTACTAAGACCCAATCTACTTAATTCGCTGAGGTTTCTAAATGATACAGAGTGAAAATGATGTTCTGAGGAAGTTACCTGAAGTTTCCTGTACAGTGACTGTAGAACATCATATGCCTTTTTCTTTTCTTCTAAGGTTTTCTTAAGTTCAGCAACTTTTTCTTCCAAAACTTGTTTTTCATCAGCATTAATCTCCCCTTCTAACCGTGACAACCGTCTCTGTATTTGCTGAATATAAAAATCCTGTTAAAATAAATTTGAAGATTATTAATAGTCTGAGATAAGCAATAAACTTGGATCTAAATGTTGGCTTTAGGACAGTCACCCAATTATGCTATTGTTTTTATAATAGTTTCTGGCTTTTAGACCTCATTAGCAAAATATCTTAGATGACTGATGAGCAGTGATGGTTTGGGGTAATCTTCTAGAAGAGTAACAAAGCACACTCAGCACAGGCTGCTGTAGGGAGGCTTACAATGGAGTTGCCATCTTGTTGCTACCAGTGGATGCTGATATAAAAGAGAAAATGTTCAAAGTGGTGCATAGGAAATATGCACATAATCCAATTAACAAATAACAGGATTTTGGCATGTACCTCTTGTATTGCTTTAAAGATATACCCTGAGGTGTCTGTGGTTCAGAGGGATCAAAGTAAAGAATGGATTTTAGGAATTAGTGGGAAAAGCAGCAGATCCAAAAAATAATGAAACACACAAGTGCAAAATATAGGTGATACTTTGGCAAGCTTCAGTCATTTCAATTTTATCTGTACATTTCAATTTTATCTGTACATCTAGAAACAGAAATAAAACTGTTAAAGACTACAGAATTCAAGGAATGTGCTATCAGTAGACTCAAGAAACAATCACAGTATGAAAATACATTAACATTTTACCTGGTTATATATTAATTCTTGTTGTTTTAACAGATCTGTGTCAAGTTTGCGCAGTCGACTCTTGAGATTTTTAAGTGATTTTTGACTTCCCTCAATTTCTGCCAGAACAATCTTCTCCTTATCACTCTGTGCTTTTAACTCCTGACTCTTCTTGAAAAGTAAGTCCTTTAACTGTCTCATTTCATTTTCTTTTTCCTGATGACAAATTGATCGTTAAGTAGAAGAAAAGTAATTAATCACATCAAAATTAATTTCTGAGGAATTATTTGTTTTTATTAATAATATATAGAAAAAATATTATTACTATATCCATTAATATGAACATGGAATTTTGTAAGTCTTCAAAATGGTTGGTAAAAGAAGTATTTGACTTAAAAGAAAGTAATAGCTTTTATTCATTTTGTAAAATCTAATCCTACCCTACATTTACATTACTTTTTTTTCCCAGTTATAGGAATGCTATAGCAAAACACCTGAGAACTCACTTTTCTACATTGATTAACAATGTGTTTATTCTGGATTTAATATGTATGTAACCATTCTGCTGGCTTAAATAATGGTGAAAGATAATTTAATGCCTTTTCTAAGGATTTGTAATCACATTGCACATTCTACCCAACAGAATTTTTTTGTAGTTGAACTTGCTGTAAGTGCAATTCCAAATTCAAAATTCAGGATGCAAAAGGCAAGTGTAAGTTTAATGTGAAATTATTATGGACTGTAGCACATGTCAGTGGGCTTTAGATCATGCTTGAACAAAGGAACTTTTATATTTCTGAAGCTAATGACAATTATAAATTCATCAATGACACGGGATCATTATTTGATCTTCACTTCCTGGTCTTTATTGCATATCTAAATTAACTTATTTAACAGAAATTGTTGTTCTCCCTTTAAGTGAGGCTGTTAACAGCTGTAAGAGATTCAATAAGCCTCACTGTGCAACAGTGTTTTTCCACGAATTGAAGAGGGAGAAGTACTACAGAACTAGAGAGCAGAATAGTGACATTTCATCCACATTGTTCCTGTAAATATCTCTTCACAGTAAATTAACAGATGCAGCAAATAGCCATGTGTGTCTAATGGTGATGGAAGGGAGCCTTCTGACTAATACATTACAGACATTGTTCAAGAACAGTTCATCCTAACTAAAATATTTCCCTGCAGCTGTGGAGCTGCCAAGCTCAATGTCATCTTAGGTTATCTGCCACAGACACGGGGAAAGAAACCCTGCTAAGGCTTCTGCCCCCCTGGAAACTGTCTTAAGGGAAAGCAAAGAAGGTTTTCATTTTAATGAAATGCTACACCATTACTTGTTTTCAAATTATCTGAAAAGCCAAAACAGTAAGGCCTGTAATTTAAGAAATTCTCTATGAAGGAAAGATATCCTGTCTCAAGTTTCTGAAAGTGTATTTAAAATGTGTGATTAATGCCTGTGGAGTTAAAAAGTTTGAAAAATTACATTCAGTCTACTACAAAGCATTATTTCATATGCATGCTCTAGGAAACACTAACTAGGGAAGGGGAAAAAAAGAGCATAGAGTGGTATGAAAGAGTATGCAGAGGTACAGCTTTGTTGGCAGTCTTGTGGGACACCTGCTGTCACATTAATTTAACCTGGTCATTCTAGAGCAATGAAAGCTTCAGCATATCCAATGCTCAGTTGTCCAGCAAAATGTAAAAGAATATTTCTGTCACGTTCAGTCAGAAGCTAAGTAGTGAAAATACTTTAAGAGAATTAGTACCAAAATGACAAAACAGTATAAGCATTTCCTAAAAGGAAGGAAAGTTCAGAAGATTGCATTACAACACTGCATTTATTCAAAAGCTCTTTACAGCTAAGCAGATAATAATGAATTTTTTTCATATACTTAATTTGCAACCTAAGCAGTGGGTTTTTAATTTTATAAAAGTATTATTAGGCATGTTAAAAAAAAGTCACCTTATAATAGCTTGTATATGCCACTTCCCAGATCAAATCTTCATTCACGAAAATTAATCTAAAGTGAGCCAGTAATTATTTAACAGTCCACAAGTTAGATGTGTCAGAGCATCATGTAGTAGAATTAAAATAATGAAGAGTAGACCAGGCCAGCCAAATCTGATTAAAAGATTTCTACATATTTTTTAAACTGTTTGCCAAAATCACAGCTCTTTGCAGGTTTATAAATTTCGGTGATGTTTTACTAGAATCAAGAAGTTTTTGGTAGCAGTGAAACTGAAAAGCCAGATCATTTTAAAATATAAAGCTTGCAAATATAAACGACTCCTCATTTCTAGAAACCATGAAAAACATTTTACCTCAACACTTTTTTCTTCTTCTTTCAGTATTTCTTCCAACCTCAAGGCTTTCTCATCTGCACTGAGTGTCTCCTCAATCACAAGCTTCAGTTTTTCAGAAAGACTTGCAGTTTTTTCATTAAGAAGTTTCAATCTAAACAAAATGACAGAAGTTCAATGTAGGTTGCATAAACAGTGCTGCCAAAAGAAAGCAGCAAATCTGACTGAGCAACTAAACTTCAACCTATGATAAACAAGGCACGGATTTTTGTTTCCCCACTCTTTAAAACAGGATTACCGGGAGTATTTTGCCTAAATTACCCAGTGAAAAATCTATGCACGACATGAAATAACCAGAAATTTGGAGGTTTCAGTTATAAACATTATTTAAGGTTCTTTTTTATCTCAAGGATTTGGCTGTATTACCAACCTTTACAAACGTTATCTTTAAAGGTCTGTTTCTTACCTGGCTTGTTTTTCCTGAATTTCTTTCTTCAGATTGGTTATTTGTGTTCTCAAAGACTCTAGATCAGAAGCAGTTCTGTTCACAATGGATTTCAAAGCCTGCAGCTAATAAATTACAAAATCGAGCAATTGAGCTCTTATTTACTTTGGTACATGTTAAGATATTTAAAATTATATTTTCCAATTTATTGGAAATAAATTACTTTAAACAGTGCTCTCCAAATGAGGACTGCTGCAAATTCTGAGGCACTGTAAATTGGCCCAGCTAGTAAATTCAACAGACTAATTACACAGTATGAGTACTGGGAAAAAATAATAATAATTAGGAACATAGAATGAATTATAGAGGTGCTATGAGCTGCAATTCTTGTCCAACATCATCTGTATGAGTGGAACCATGGTTTTATAGTGCACAGCTGACTTTGCTGAGGTTCTTTGTGAATATGGATAACCTTATATATATCTAATAAATATTTCTATGTCAAACTTTACTGGATACATAAAATTATTTTGATTCAGATATCACTGTGACAAAAATACACAGATATTTAATTTGGAAAAAAATACATGACAGCATACAATCATTAAATAGGACAGGAATACTTTACAATCAATAGCTCTTTAATCTCCACAGTATCACTTAACAGCATAAATTTAATTGTTTTCACTTCCACAGATGAAGAAAACTGATCAAGGGCATGTATAACAGGTTTCTTAGAGGTCACAAGTTGTTGGCTGAACTGTCTCCTTCTTTCCTTGTTTCTCACATGCATCCCACAGATGTTCTAATAAGGGGAGACTGTTCTATTATGCCATCATGGAGTATTAATTGTGAAAAACTTCAAGCAAAAATCTCACAGCTTGAGATGAAAACCGACCAATTCTACAAACCCTCAAGCTTGCATGAATTATAGGGTAATCTAATAGCCTACCCCTTGTTTGAGCTACCTACAGTTTAATTAGGAGATCAGTCTATGAGCCACCTGCTACGGAAAAGCTATCCAAAGTTAAGGCAATAGCAGATGCAGGGTTTTTCAAAAATCACTAAGCTTGCTGAGTACCCCAGTGCTACCATTTTCTTGTTAAGAAAAACTTACTCAGATAATATAAGTGCATCCCTTCTCAGCAGAGCCACGAAATTTGAATTACTTCGTAGAAATACTTCTACAGGCATTTAAGTAATTAAGCAGTGCAGCTCATTCCCAGATTTAAGTGCAGGTTCAGAATGGCCAGCATCAAGAATGGCTTGTTCATAGGGCAGGCCTGTCCCACTGCCTCTTGATGGGAAAGCCATGTGAAAGTACTGGGTGTTTTCCCCATGAACTGTAACCTGACTGTCAGGCCATCAACACACACTTCTGAGAGCACAGGACAGGAATTGTTTGGAATCTGGAAGAGATTTCTCTCATCTTTATACAATACTGCAGTCTATGGATGTTAAAGGAAAGAAGCCTCCTGAGGCATCTAACAGTGTTAGACCATTTAAGAGAAAATTCATCCATTTTACACCTACATAACATTCCAATCTTCTCACCACTCTCAATGATAGGACTGAGTGTTCAGATCGCAATAAACAGGAGATGGCTGAGAAAAGCAACATTTTGTCGAAGCAGAATTATTATTAAGAGCTTAGTATAAAACCAGAGAAAAGGAAACGCTATTGCTGTATTTCCTCCATCTAGTGCTCAGTTATAGTTTCAGTCTGTTTTCCTGAACTGTTTGGCCACCCTTACCTCATCCTGCAGCTGAGCCCTGCGAGTATCCTGAGCCTGAAACTCCTTGCGGAGGTTGTTTGCTTCTCGCTCAGCAGAAGAGATTTTCTTTTCATATTCCATATTATTAACAGTTTCATTTACCAAAAAGGCAGTCTTCTCTTTCAGCAAAATTTCTTTGTTTCGGATCTCCTGTTTTATCTCTGCAATTAGCTATCAGGATAAAAACTTTTTAGATTTGCTTGCATTAGTTAAGATGTGTTAGATTAATAAAGGGTACAACCAGAACATCAATTCCTATTATGATTACTATTTGCCTGAGACAGTCCAGTTATCATTCTTAAAATTACTTTAGTCCATGGATACATCACATCAAACACTACAGTGGCTTTGGACTGGAAACTTTGAAAATATTCCAATAATTTTAAAACAAAAAGACACTGTAAACTTATGAAAATAAAATCATTCTTGATTGATTCGAATGGGGAAAAAAAGCTAAGCAAAGCTTGAGGTAGACTTCAAACAGATGAAATTAAACAGGAAAATTACCAGCATTAGTGATGTTTACTTTACTTAACAGATTTATAGCTACTCAGTGAAAAGCTGCATTTTGAAAAGTTAAGTAAAACATTAGCTACCCAGAAAATTATACTGTAGTTTTGATGTTAATCCCCCCCATCAAATGCAAACACCAGATATGGATCAGTTACAGCAGTTTTACCAAAGCACATTGATCTATCTCCTGATCTCTTTTTTGCATCTGATGAATTGCATTCTCCCACTGCCTGATGACTTCTTGCCTTTCTTGATGAACCCTGCGAAAATCTTCAGCTGCTCTGTCAAGCTCCATCTGTTTAAAAGAAAGCACCTCCATCATTTCTGAAGTTAAAAATGTCACATATAAACAAGGGATCTTTGAGAACCTTAAGCACAAACCTGAGCTGTCATGGTTTCTGTAAGCTCATTATCCAGAGCTCTGCGCTTCTGGTTTGCTTCCATGGTTAACTTTTCTATTTGAAGGGTTAATGTCTAAAGTGAAAGGATATGAAAATATTTGAAAATTAAGTATTTGAAAATAAATAGATCACATTTTATAAATTCTTAAAGCCCTGCTACAATCAGAAGTTAAAATATTGAGGCATCAATTTTACTGCTTTAGAAAACAAAAAATTGACAGTGTAGTCTCACAAATTTTTAGTCAATACAAGTGGCCACAAGAACCAAACTGCAGCAAGGCCAAAGTTACCCTCCACTGTGTGTAAATGTGTGTGTAGTGTCCTCAGCATACAGCAGTGAAAGTGTTTGTGCAAACCAAAGTTTTTGGGTTAAGTATTTAATGAGTAAAAATCAAATTTCTCCTCACTCTATTTAAAGGCTTAAAAGAATAATAACCAGGATTACTTATCTCTACATTAATAATACACTTGGGAACTCACCTTTATAAAGTCTGAACTTTTAACTGGAATTCCTCTTTATACAAATATATATGCTTATGTTCTCCTTTATTCCAGGTAGCTTTACTGAAGTAGCTGGAATTTGTTCTCAGCAATATTAATAAATTCTTAAGGGAAATTCTATACTAGTTGCCCATACTTGTTGTGAATTTTTGAACAAACTCCTCTTAATTCAGTGGCATTGTTTGCTAGACTTTATTTGTGCACCCTCTCAAAAAACTTAAACTTAAATCTTACCCTGATGAATAAGCAAAGTAATGTCTTCAATTATGTCTCTCATTACTGTAAAAACTGTTCTCTCAATTTCAAAATGAGCCTCATATGGAATTGCACTGTTGTGCTACATGGAAACCAGTGTTGTACACAATCTTTTCTTCATTTTACCTGACTTGATAACATAACAAAGTCTTCAAGTGATAAAATGGTCTTTCTTTGGTTTCTGGAAATTGCTGTCATTTCTACTTACTCCTAATTTCCCTTCATCTTGCAGTGCATACTTCTGGATTGTAACAGCATCATTATCAGTACGATTGATTTCCTTTAGCCAGCTCTCCAGAAGTTCCTCATCCCAGTTCATCTGTTGTTTTAAGTTTTCCAGCTTCTTAGTGGTTTTATTTATAGTATTCTAATAAAAGAAGAGAAAATTAAAGGTTAAATATCAAATGTCTAATATCCATTGAATAGTAACTGAAGCAAACAGTTCAAGCTACTGTAACAAGTCCACCCACACCTTATCAACAGAATTGATAGCCTTCTTTTTTTTATTAATTGTGTGTTATACTTGAGGAATGCTATTGGACATCCTGGTCTTAAAGAAAAAGGAAGACAGTAGGTTGCCACAAATTTAAAATGCAAATAATTTTAAGAAAAGTCAGCCTCTCTGGCAAGATATAACCATCTTCAGGGTATTTGTTCCATATAATAAACTGACCTGAGGCACCCAAAGGTAAAGTTTTTCCCTCTCTCATTAAAGCCCACTTGTTAGACCCTTATCCTACATATCAATTTTCAAATGTGACCTCTTCATGTGACTGTGAAGAGACCTCCTGACACAAAAATGAGAAAACTGAGATCCAGCTGAACAGTGTAGATATCTTCATCCTGCTACCTATTCTGAAATACTGGAGATTACAAACAGACTTAGGAAGAAAAGGAGCAAATTTTTAAAAATGTAATTAAATAATTTATAGAAAGAGAAAGACAGTTCCAAAACAGAAGACCACCTGTAATTGAGTAGCATTAGATTACTTTGTAACTTAAACCAAATCTTTGATCTTGAAATCATGACCCAAGTTTATTTCATGTAGAGAAGATTTGGCACCAACCATTTGATTTTTAAACCATTAAGAAAATACCTATGAAAATTAGAAAGACAGCGATATGGATATGGGTATGGATATGGATATGTAGCTGTGTATCTAGCATTAAGAACAGAATTCTTTCAGTATCTAATTAATATTTGCTAAGTCTTGACCAGTCTATGCAGTAACATCTTCAGTGCCACTCGCAGGAAAAGCCCATCCAGATCATCTATTACAGTTTATAAGCTTTAATTATAATTAGCTATTCTTGACTTATACTACTGTAGCTGTATGTGCAAGTGAATACAAGCCATAAATTTTGCAATATAGGTGTTCCCTTCCAAAAATGTCAAACCTTACTTCTTGAATGTTTTTCTTTTGTCTCAAGGAAGCTATCTCATCTTTCAGTCGTTTAATGTCGTTTTTGAGACGTCCATATTCTCTCTCAGCAAGGGCTTTAAAGTGATGTTCAGTTTCAATTTCATTCTCTTTGGCTTTGTAAAGAGACTGCAGAATAATAAAGTTCAGTATTTTACAATAAATATAAGGCATACATAACAAACTTTTCTTTTACATATAATTGAATCGCAAGTCAGAGATGCTGTGGTTTCACCATGCAAATAAGGAATTTTCAGAGAAAATGTACTGGTTTAATTCTAGTATCTCAAATACATATATTCTTATATATACATATGTAAGCATTGTATCAAGTTTCCACAGATCAAACTTTTGTAGCCCTAAAAACTCAATTCTAAGATTTTTCACCCAAGATTCAGAATTTTAACATTTCAACATCAAAATCTTAGTTTCTTGATCACCAGTAACTTTACATCAGATCCAGAAGGCATAGTAAAAAAAATATTTTATTGTTCTGTGCTGAGACAGATCTCCCCTGCTCACCTATAGCAGTATCTGGATATTGCCTAACCTTTCTTCCCTTTAATTAAAATTAATGCTTGAATCTGGCCAAAAAATTTAAGAAGTTGCTCAGCTGCAGAGAAGTTTCTTAAAGACTAGGATATTTTATCTGAAAGGTGTAAATCCTTGTCTCAAGACTCTTTAGAAATCTAAACCAGCACTTTTACTCAGGTAATTCAGAGTCTAAGTGAAGACTTAGATCTTAACCATCTGACTTCACTTTTCATGTCTGTGAATTAAAGTCTTCACCAGCATTTCACAACTAATTATTCACCATTGTAAAGATTATTAATTTTTTCCTCCCCTCACACTGGTATTTTTCTTGACCAATTTTTTTTAATTAATACCTACAAAAGGAAGAATTCTAAGATGCACACTTCCTGGATATTTCCTAGGTATAGTAATTTGAATTTGGATGGTCTTAATGACCATCAAATAATATCACTGAGGTACACAGTTTAACTTTTGTTTCCTGTAGCAATCCTGGAATGAAGGCCTAATAAATCTCTAACAAAGCTGGCAAAATATATAGAGATATCAGCCACAGAAAGATACTCGGGTTACAGGTCTGTCTGACAAAACGGATCTGCTAGAGGTGGGGATTTACCTGAGAGAAGTTTATTTCTTGTCTCACGTTTTTCAAATGAGATGTCATTGCTTCTATGCGCTCCTCAAAGTTGGTCAATTCATTCTGCAGGTTCTCCTTTTCCTTTTGCATCTTCTGCAGCTGTTTAAGAGTTAGAATGGTCAAGTTACTCTTTGCGGTTGAGCGCTCATTATCTGCAACTACCTAAAAACAGTCACTCCAATTATTAATGGAAAAAATAACCTAAGAAGTAGCTGCTGCATTCCTCCAAAGAAGCGGAATCAGGATTCCAGGAGAAAACCCGGAGCTTTGCTAAGGGAACGGAGAACTCGCACTGCTCTTCCTGCGGGGCCCGGGGGTGCGGGTCCCACGCTGGGAGGCGGGGATCGCCCTCCCGACTGCCCGGGCAGCTCCGCGGAACCCGCGAGGTCTCCTTCTATCCCTCCATCCATCCCTCCATCCCTCCATCCATCCCTCCCCGGCCCCGGGGGAAGGGCGGGCTCCCCTCCCTGCCGGCCGCGGCCCCGCGCTCACTTCGTCCTCCAGCGCCTTGTTCTCGGCGTTGGCCACGGGCACGGCGTAGCCAGGCTCCCACTGCAGCTCGGCCAGCACCAAGGCGGCGGAGGGGCTGCCCAGGCTCTCCATGGCCGCGGAGGAAGGAGCCCACAAGGGCCGGGCTGAGGCAGGGCCGGGGCAGAGGCAGGGCCGGGGCTGAGGCGGCTCCGGGCGCTTGGCAACGGCGGCAACGGCGGCTCGGGCCGGGCGGGCCTCGGGCGGATGGGCGCGGCTCCCAGCGGGCCGGGCACGGGGCTGGGCCGCTCGCGGCCGTGCTGCTGAGCAGGAGCCCCGGAGCCCCTTAGAGCCCCTCAGGGCCCCTCAGAGCCCCTCAGAGCCCCCCGGCTCCTCCGCCAGAGCCAGCTGCTCCGGGCTGCGGCCGGCAGAGCGGCGCCTCATCTGGCGGGGGACACCAGATAGGGCTGGGGCTGACAGCACCTGCGCTGGGGACACCGACTGACAGATGTGTGTGTGTGAGAGGAGACACCGACTGACAGGTGTGTGAGAGGGGACAGCGACTGACAGGTGTGTGTGTGTGAGAGGGGACACCGACTGACAGGTGTGTGTCTGGGAGGGGACACTGAACACGCCCTGTTTCTGACAGGCCTTTGGCATTATCTGCACAACTAACGGGTGAGTTAACGTGCTGAAACACTCAGCGTTCAGGTGACCATAAACACTAATGCAATGTCCTTGTGAACTTGCCTGTCACTTTTTGAAACCATTTATACTTCTGGGTTGCAAATTACCCTGTGCTAGTGAGTACCACCATTTGCAGACCGAGACAGACACAACACTCGTGGCAGGAATCATCGAGTCATGGAATGGTTTGGGTTGGAGGGGACATTAAAGATCATCTGGTTCCACCCCTGCCCTGGACAGGGACACCTTCCACTAGCCCAGGTTGCTCAGAGCCCCATCCAACCTGACCTTGAACTCTTCTAGGGATGGGGCATCCACAACTGCTCTGGACAACATGTGCCATTGTGTCACTACCCTCACAGAAAATAACTTCCTCCTAATATCTAATCTAAACCCACTCTCTTTTAGTTTGGATCCATTCCTCCTCGTCGTGTCACTACATGCTCTTGTAAAAAGTCCCTAAAAACCCCTTGAGGAAGAAACCCTCCTCCGTTGGTGACAATTGTCTGGCTAAAGCATCTGAAAAAACATTAAAGGAATTAATCAAAGCATGATTCAGAGGAGCCTGAACCAAACAGCAATAAGCACTGACAAATGTTTGGGAGGTGGTTTGGAGGAGCAAGGAGTTTGCAGTGAGATTTCTTACAAACATGGGCCCATGGCAGACTACCAACACAGACCACAGAAGACATTGGTCTTGCTGCATATCTATAAATGTGTTATGGGATATTTTTAGAGAAGAAAAGTTTGCTGGTGGACAGTGAAAGTCTGGCCTGATGAGGATGCACCAAAAGCGTGACTTGAAGTGTTGTGCAGATTACTGCTGGTCTTTTCACTGATCATCCCCAAGAACAGTCCTGTATTATTCTTAAAGTATTGAAAGGAAAAGGAACAACAATGAATGGGGGCAACAGTTTCTTAAAAATAAAGGAATGGGGATTAGCACAAAGGGATCGTTGCAGAGGTCATGCAGGAGTGTGATGACAAGGAGGGAGCCTCAGCTGAGCCTCAGCTGCTTGGACAGTGTCAGGTGAGTGTGTGGCCTGCAGAGGACTGACCCTTTTGACCCCTTCAAGGATTGTGTGCCAAGAGCCACCTACTGCAGAGTGCAGTGAGGTGATCTGCCCAATGGAAAGGTGGAATTCCAAAGACACTACAGGCTACTAGAGAGACAGCAGAGACTACAATGGCACATCCCTGTGCACATATTAGGGACCCCTTCCTTTTCTACCCAAAATGAGAAGCGCCTTTTACTCACTATATGTGAAGAAAAATTGCAACTTGCCTTGCAGGGGTTTTAAACTGACACCTGCAACTCATTGTGGCTTTGCAGTGATAAGCCCCTGATAATCTTGTATTTTCCAAGCTGAGCTTGTGTGTGAAAGAACATGAGACCATATAGTGCCTGAGAAGAAGAAAGTAAATTATTGCAAAACTGTCCTGAGTTGAGCAATCAGTCCTGTTCACTAAGCAAGGCTTTCAGTGGAAAAAATGGTAATCTATAAACGTGTGCCTTAATGGTGCATGAAAGAAGTCAAATTAAATAAATCTTGATGCAGTTAGTTAAATTACACACCAAACTTTTGAATTTTTGTCATCATAAGTGTACTTATGAGTTAATGTATTTTTGAGTCCAGATTCATATATAGTGTCTGAAAAGTATAAAGTGTTATATGAGTAAAGAGATTCATATATAGTGTCTGAAAAGTATAAAGTGTTATATGAGTAAAGAGTATTACTTCACAATTTTCATGGAAATTCCACTTTCCTCACTTTCTCTTGCCTAACGGTGACTGAACAAATCTCCATGATCTGCTTTTGTTCATATGGTTTCTCCCTTCTCCTGCCTATGGAAATCTGTTCAGTAAATGCAAAACTGTTTTCCAGATGTGCTAATCCACCAGATGGTGCTGCGTGCCTGTGGATTCAAGGGGGTTTTGTTGGTGTCTCTTTTTAAAATAGCACCAGTCAGTTATCAACTCTTTAGTTAAAAGGAAATATGAAATTCCTGTTCTTATACATACATATATATATATATATATATAAAATAGCACCAGTCAGTTATCAACTCTTTAGTTAAAAGGAAATATGAAATTCCTGTTCTTATACATACATATATATATATATATATATATATATATACATACACATACACAGAAGGTTGTTGTGTTTTATTTTTTAAATTATAACTCTTATTTTTAAAGGTATTAGAGGAATGGGAGTACTTGCAACATGGCAAACTGTTTTTTCTGTTAACATTCCTTTTGGGTTGAATTTTCACTTAGGTAGACCACTGTGCCCATTTGCTCAAAAGACTTAAATGTAAAACCACTGGTTCTGGCCTTCAAAAGACTTAAAGCTCCTCTTGTACCTGGTAAAAAACATAAATTTTGTTTGTTTATGCCCAATCTCCTTAAACAGTTATCTGTGTGAAAATAAATATTTCAATTGTGTGTTTCTTTCTAACACATGACACTTTTGCTATATAAAATACTAAAAAAAATATTTTCCCGACTATACATCTAAGCCATCCTCTGAAAAAAACCTCATTTACGGGGTTATTGGATTATTTCTGGCTAACCTTGTGTAGCCAGTTGGTGTCAGTTAATCGTTGTTGATAATCAATTTCCCATGTGAACCTGCAAGTGGCAGGGTGTTTGATAATGGGATGTAATGGCCCACACTGTATCTTCTCTTTCAGATGGGTGCACTAAGGTTGCTGGCACAATGGAAGAAGCAAAAAATAGGAAGAGAGATTGAGGGGACCACACAAGTGAGTGTGAGCTCAGGACATGCAGGAAGTCTGAAGGATGGAAGATCTGGCATGATAATGACTGAAGTATTGACTAAAAGCCCAATGTCTTTATTGAAACCTGCACCTCCTGACTTGGGTAGGAGAAGCACAATTGCATAAAAAGGAGAATTGCTTATAATTCAGGTCTGATGTGTTATCAATTATGTTTACTCTATAGCTAACTGGTGAAAGATATAAATTAACAGCAATTTAATACATTGGTCTTGTGGGGGAAAAAAAGACAAATATGAGCCAAAATCAAATACTTTTGAAGTTTGAGGAAGCTTAAATTTGTTCTCTTTATCCTGTTCTACACTTTCTGCATAGTTGTGCTGGCAAAGGCTGCAATATTTCTGGTACAGTGCAGTGGCTTTTGTGTGCTAAAAATGGGTGCAGAGGACAAAACCCCATCCTTTTGCTGCAATATTAATTTTTAAAGTTACTATAAGACATTGTGCCATAGGGTAATGTATTTTGCTTGTAGGTCCCGAGTTTCAGCAAGCACAGGGAGGGCAGCTGTGAGAGCAATGCCTTTGGTAAGGCAGAGTGATTTGTGGAGGGGCAGAGCAGCCCCTCCAAGGCGCTGCCCGGCGGGGCGGGGTGTGCCTTCTCCAAACACTGCTCAGAAAACGTTCATGTAAAACCATTACCAGGTTTTATTTAATAACCTCCTAACCCTCTCTCTCTCTCCTCCTCCTCCCCTCTGTTCCTCTAATGCCTTTTACAGCTCTTGCTGCACAGCGTGAAGCCTCAGAGCTGTATTCATCAATGACTCACACCCTTGCTTAGGGGCCAATTTTCATGGAAGCTATACAGGAAAATTTTGAAATGCACCTATCTCATGCAGGGCACAAGATGATTTCTCTGTAGAGAGCCTGGTGCAGGAATGGCTAGAAGAGAGAGGCCATAGTCAGATCAATTTAGTCAGGCTGACAAAGCAGGCCTCAGCCTCAAGGGCATAGCAAGAGGGAAAGCACGTAGACTTGTGATAAGATGAACAAAGACAGACTGTAAAAGAAGAACTAGAAGGACTCTGTTAGCCATGAAATTGCAAAAGTGTAGCTATAAACTTAGCCGATCAGCATAGTGACGCATATGGCAAGGCAACCAATGATGAGCTTAGCTTTTGCAATATGCATGAGTTAATTAAGCACTGTATTTAATCGCCACTCTAATTATCAATAAACAAGACTTCGCAGATGACCGAATTGGTGTCCGTGTCTCCCTTCTCCGACAAATGGTGACCCCGACGTGTGCCTCCGTCGCTGAAAAAGAAAACGGGGGAGAACGCGCCACGGTCGGTTAAGTTGAGCTTGGGGCCTGCTGCAACCGGGTCGGTGTCAAACGACGTAGGAAAGACACCCTCAGGAGCTACAGAGGTGGTCCTGGGCCATACGTGCTGCCGAAGCCGGAGAGTTGCAACGGCGCCGACGGTAAAAAATGGACAGGCAAGCAGCATATGATTTATTTATAGCACATATAGATAAGTTAGGGCTAAAAGAGCTTAATCCCAGGAAGGACATACCGGGGTTGTTAGCCTGGGGTTCTGCTAAAGGCTTATTCACTAACCCTCATAGTGTACATGAGTTAAATGAGTGGCGTAAGTTAGGGGATGTACTGTGGGAGGCAGTGTTAGCAGATGATAAGACAGCAAAAAAGTTAGGAAAAATCTGGCAAGTAGTTCATAACGCACTCTTAAAGCAACAGGCAGAGAAAAGGGCAGCACAGCAGGCAGTAGAGGCATATAAAAGAAATGCTCAGTATGGTGATAATGAGCCCCTTGCACCAAGCACAAGAAGGGTTGAAATACCTATTCTTAGAGACACGGCAGGAATGGCCGATGGGGCTAGTTGCACTTGGCCCTCTGCACCCCCCTCAGAAGAACTGGGAAATAATGCTACTAAAGCAGAGGAGGTAACTGCAGAGAGCGAAATATCTCAACCTTGCGGCGTAGAATCCCCTTGTCGGCCTGAATCTAGCACCCCTAAACCTGCCAGTGAGCCAAATCCTGTCCCTAGGGCGGAAAGCGACCTGCGGGGGGAAGTGGCAAGGCAGAGGAGGGAGGCATGAAATATGCTAGCTAGACACGGCTTGGAGACTGGGGATGATGCCGCTGTAAGTGCAGTCAAGGTCTGGACCTTTCCTGTAACATACACACAGGGAGTAAACCAACAAGGACAAGCTGTACAAGTAGGAGAGTATGAACCACTTGATTGGAAGTTGCTAGCACAGTTACGACAGACAGTGAGTCAGTTCGGGTTTCGCAGCGAGCCAGCCAAGCAAATGCTAGACTATCTATTTGACACATATTTATTACTGCCAAATGATCTAAAAAGCATAGCAAAATTAATTTTCACACCACATCAGCAAATGCTATTTAATGCTCACTGGCAAGCTCTTGTTGCCGAGGCAGTTGCGGTACAAAGAGGTCAGGGTGATCCCTTAGCCGGAATTACAGCAGATGAGTTAATGGGAGTGGGCGCATTCCGCAGGTCAGAAACTCAGTTACTCCCAGGGGCCGACAGGGTTAGAGAAGCCATGCGTATCGTAAGAACTGCTATAGATCAGGTAAAAGATAGCTCAGGTATACCCATGTATATGGGAATAAAACAAGGAAGGGAGGAATCCTTTGGGGACTTTGTAGATAAGGCTACCGCTGCTATTGATAGGGCAGGAGTTCCAGAGTATATGAGAGGGGCGATGTTAAAGCAATGTGCGTTACAAAATAGCAATGAGGCAACAAAGAGAGTATTGTCAACTCTAGGAGCTAATTGGACGATAGAAGAGGCATTAGAAAGAATGGCGCTGCAGCCATCAGGGTCGCAGGTTTTCTTAATTAATGCACTAAAAGAAATAGGCTTAGGGCTGCAAAAACAAGCTGAATCCACACAGTCACAGGTACTAGCTGCTCTTGCCCCGCTCCGTGCTTCCACAGCAGCATCGGCCACAGCGAACAACCGCCGACCTCCTTCAACGCGATGCTTTAGATGCGGAAACGGAGGCCATTTTCGACGAGACTGCCGAGCCTCAGGAGTGTGGTGCCAGAACTGCCAGAACAACACCCACAACACGTCAGCTTGTCGCCGCCATATTGGCCCCGGTCACAAGTAGCCGCCGTAGCATCAGCGCCATCTCCTGTCTGCAACCAGTCACAACAGGGAGCCTGAGACTCAACCTAACAGCCGCAGTAAAAACATCTTTGATGACAGCTCGCTCCGTCAAAGTCCCAACTGGAGTTTATGGCCCGATAAATATCAAAGGACAAGCTTTTGAAGGACTAATAGTGGAACGCTCATCGAGCTCCATTTTAGGACTGTTTGTACTACCAGGTGTCATTGATGCAGACTACACTGGGGAAATACAAATAATAGTCTATACTCCTTTTCCTCCTCTAACGATTGAGGCAAATCAACGTATTGCTCAATTTATTCCACTTCCACAGTTAAGCCGGGGTGTTCAACCACAAACACAAACTCCGCGCAAGGACCAAGGTTTTGGGTCCTCTGGTGTTGCTCTGCTCACAATGGATCTCAATACTAGACCCAAAAAGGAGGTGAGGTTCACATATGCAGGACGTACAATAAAAATGATGGGACTTTTAGACACTGGAGCAGATACCAGCATTGTTTCTCCAGAAAAGTGGCCCTGTGATTGGCCATCATTACAAACCACGGATACCGTGACGGGCGTCGGAGGGTTCACCCTCGCAAAGAAAACGCCCCCAATAAGGGTTACTATAGATGGGCAGGACTTGGTAACTGTGTTATCAGTAGTTGCGTTACCGCCCATGGTACATTGCTTAATTGGAAGGGACATTTTAGCTCAGCTTGGGGTCGTTCTATCCAACGAGCACCCTTTGGGGTAATTGCCATTGCTTGGACTTTCCCAATCCCAATCACCTGGACTACCAATGAACCGGTAATGGTTAAGCAATGGCCTCTAAAAAGGGAAAGTCTAATACAAGCACATCAACTCGTGAAAGAACAATTTCAACAAGGACATTTAAAACTTTCCACAAGCCCATGGAACACGCCAATTTTTGTGATTAAAAAGAAATCAGGGAAATATCGTCTTTTGCATGATTTAAGAGCAGTAAATGATCAAATGGAAGCAATGGGAGCATTACAACCAGGACTTCCCAATCCAGCCATGCTCCCACAACATTGGCCTCTTTTAATTATTGATTTAAAAGACTGCTTTTTTACTATAGCCTTACACCCTCAGGATACAAAAAGATTTGCATTTACCCTACCGTCAATTAACAGGGGGGAACCTGACAAAAGATATGAATGGACTGTACTCCCACAAGGTATGAAAAACTCACCTACTTTGTGCCAATTATATGTTGATGCGGCCTTACAACCCCTAAGACTAAAATGGCCTAATACAATTATTTACCATTACATGGATGACATCCTGTTTGCCCAGAAAACAGCATTTACAAATGCCCAAATGCAGGAAATTCAGAACACCTTAGCAAAAGCATCTCTCATAATAGCTCCAGAAAAGATACAGCAATCTACACCATGGAAGTACCTAGGATGGACTATTACAAATCAAATCGTACGGCCACAAAAACTTCAAATTGCAACAAAAATCACCAATCTAAATGAAGCACAACGCTTACTAGGAGATCTACAGTGGCTCAAACCAATTGTTGGGATACCCAACTCTCTACTAAAATCCCTCAGGCCACTGCTCAAGGGGACCGATCCAACCACACCTGTAACCATGACACCACAACAAAAAGACGCTCTCAATGGCATTATTCGCTGCATCAATAAAGGATTTGTCTCCCGCCGGGATGTATCATTACCTATAAACCTTACCATTTGGAATACTCCTGATCATCTACTTGGAGCACTTACACAAACACAAAAGAAAACGGGGGAGATACAGGTACTAGAGTGGATAACTCCACCTTTACAAGCAAAAAGGACAATCAGTACGAGTGGATAACTCCACCTTTACAAGCAAACCTTTACAAGCAAAAAGGACAATCAGTACGAGTGGATAACTCCACCTTTACAAGCAAAAAGGACAATCAGTACAAAAATCGAACAAGTAGCTACCTTGATTCGTAAGGGTCGGGTAAGGATTCTGGAAATCACCGGAACAGGCCCGACCGCAATCCACCTACCCATGAAAAAAGAGGACTTAGATTGGTACCTCCTCAACTCTGAGGACTTACAAACGGCTTTGCTGGAAGCTGGAGCAGCAGTCAACACAGGACCGCTGACACCACGTCATCTTCAGTGGTTAGGAAATTGGGACTGGGTATCAAAGCCAACACGATCGGAACAACCGATAGCAGGTGCTATCACAGCATTCACGGATGCCGGAAAGAAATCAAGGAGGGCAGCCATCACCTGGAAAGAAGGCTCTCGATGGAAAAAGCAGATAATAGACGCTGCTCCAGAGGACAGTTTACAAACATTGGAATTGCTTGCTGTTGTGTGGGCACTAGGTGTACTGCAAGGGCCTTTGAATGTGGTCACTGATTCGTTTTATGTTGCAGGAGTAGCACAAAGAATTGAGGACGCCTCTGTGAAAGAGGTGCAAAACAAAAGACTCTATGAACTCTTGCTGCAGCTAAAGCGAGCAGTAGGAGCAAGGTTTAAGCCTTATTGTATCATACACATCAGAAGCCACAAGTGGGATGTAGGCTTGGGTGAAGGCAATGCCAGGGCAGATAGATTGGTTATGAATGTAGCAGATGATAGGGGGATTGAGGCGAGAGAGTCACACACACGATTTCACCAGAATGCTAAGGGATTGGTGCGTGAGTTCAAAATAGGCATACAAGAAGCTAAAGCAATAGTGAGAGCTTGTCCCACCTGCAGTCATCACAACAGTGGGGTGGGTCTTGGGTGTGGGGTAAATCCTCGGGGTCTAGAAAGTAATGAAATTTGGCAAATGGATGTTACACACGTAGCAGAATTTGGTAGGCTCAAATACGTACACGTCACAATAGACACCTACAGCAAGTACATTTGGGCTACCGCACAAACAGGAGAAAAGGCAATCCATGTAATAAGGCACCTAACAAGTTGCTTTGCAGTCATGGGAATGCCTAGGGAAATAAAGACCGACAATGGACCAGCCTATGTCGGCAAGAAAGTAAGCCAGTTCATGAGACTCTGGGGAATCAAACACATCACAGGAGTACCACACTCACCCACAGGACAAGCCATAGTAGAAAGAGCCAATGGGACACTCAAACAGTACCTACTCAAGCACAAATCCATAGATGATCCACAAGAAAGGTTAGCTAAGGTTCTTTATGTCATGAATTTTTTGTGTGTGTTTGGGGAAGAGTCAGAGCCGCCTGCAATTAAACATAAAGAAAAAAGGGAAGGTAACAAGGAAGAAGGCAAAAAAGCGTGGGTAAAGTACCGGGATCCAAAAACAGGGATATGGAATGGCCCTGCTGAAGTAATATACTGGGGCAGAGGTTATGTTTGTGTTTCTACTCCCACAGGAACAGTTTGGGTCCCTGCTAGGTGGGTGAAACCTATCCTAAATGAGCGAGTTGGTGGAAAGATTCCTGAGGACACCATTAGCTCCAGACGACCGAGAGCGGATACAACAGAAGTTGACGGTGACCTTACGGCCCTATTTACAGAAACTAGCACCATATAAACGCGCTGTCCGCAAGGCACTACAACAGCCGCCACCGAACTGGGTGGAGTGGATCGAGTATCACGCCTACCACGCCTACCGGGAGGAACAACGCCTTAACGGTCGCCCTTGTTGCGCGTGTGGGAAAGCGTGGTGTGAAGCTTGGGTGGCTCTAAAGTGTGGGGGCTGTGGGGACTGCTCATGGGTAAGACAAAGAGCAGTATATAAATTGTGGTGCCAAGAGTGTCAAAGGAAAGATCAAAGACGCTCAAGCTGGGGTGCAGCATTAGAGGGGGAAGCAGGAGTACCGTTTGTACAAGTCCGGAGTGTATATGAAGCACCAGAACAGCTTATGTTAGCTTGGGCCCGGTGGGAAGTAACTAATTGGCTCTGGAGGCAGAAAATCACTGCAAAATCTTGCATTGTTGCTGCCAGGTGCATGACTAAAGTGCCATATCTACCTTTCCCTCGGGTAGGACCAGTTAAGCCAGGTACCGACCCTGAAGAAGTATTAGACCAGTGCATAGAAAAGGTAAAGCAGTGGCACATAGCAACAGACAATCCAAAATACAGGAGGGAGAAGCCACGTAAGCAACGAAAATGATACTCATCATACTGCTTATGCTTACTAACTTTGCTTACACAAATGCTTTTCCAATGGAGTACACACCTAGAGAAAATGTATGGGTAACATTTGCTAACATAACAAAGCAAGAATCAATCTGCTTGAGCTTGGGGGGAGCGCAGAATCCTTTCAAAACTTGTCTTGTAGGATTGCCAGTTTGGAAACCAAGAGAGTTTGCAGGGTATCTTAATAATAGCAACCTACCTACAAAAAGGGATGACGATTTGTTGCAGGGTTGTACTTTCCCTAGTGGTAATCCCTCACAACACGATGGATGCTGGCAATGTGAATTTGTCCTAGCTTTAGGCAAAACCTTAGCCTCCCCTCCGGAAGAGATTGACCTCTTCGGAAGCACTAACGCATCAATGGGAAGAAATGCAGGAGGATGGTTTAGTTTTATGCCCTTAGAAAACAAAAACTTTGCAACCCTTAATTCAGCCCTTACTGGTCTATCAACAATTCATACTCAACTCTACTCCAAATGTAATGGTAGGTACATTACAAAGGCAAGAGCACTACCCCCAGGAATATTTTTAATTTGTGGGGATCGTGCCTGGAATGGTATTCCAGTGAGGCCACAAGGGGGACCCTGCTTTCTAGGGAAACTAGCCATGTTTCACCCCAATGTAACTACTCTCATGCAACTTGCAGGCAATGCCAATCAAACAAAACGCAGTTTACACGATCTTGACTGCACCGGCATAGGGCAACCACATTTTTGGAGTGACTTTAGACAGGTAGCAACTGCTGTACTCCTCCCTCACGCAGCAGCCAGGAAAGCTATGGCCCTAGCTGAACAGTTAGGGTGCTGGGCAAAAGATGAATTTAACACCACCTCTCAGGTGTTAGACATGATGGCCAGGGATGTCTCAAGTGTTAACCATGCAGTACTGCAAAACAGAGCAGCCATTGATTTTCTACTACTAGCGCAGGGACACGGTTGTGAGGAATTTGAGGGAATGTGCTGCATGAATTTGTCTGACCACTCTGTATCCATTCACAAAAAGATACGAGACATACAAAACAGACTACATGACCTAAAGGAGCAAGATGGTTGGGACATTGATGAATGGCTAAAGAGCCTAGGCCTTGGAGGATGGATTCGGACCATAATTAAGTATGCTATCATGATCTTAGGCGTATTCTTATGCTTAGTTTTGTTGCTTCCTTGCTTGATAACTTGCTTGCAGAATTTCATTCAAAAGACTGTTAGCAAGGCTTGGCATACTAATCTTCTCGCTCAAAAAGAAAACGGGGGAAGTGTAGAGAGCCTGGTGCAGGAATGGCTAGAAGAGAGAGGCCATAGTCAGATCAATTTAGTCAGGCTGACAAAGCAGGCCTCAGCCTCAAGGGCATAGCAAGAGGGAAAGCACGTAGACTTGTGATAAGATGAACAAAGACAGACTGTAAAAGAAGAACTAGAAGGACTCTGTTAGCCATGAAATTGCAAAAGTGTAGCTATAAACTTAGCCGATCAGCATAGTGACGCATATGGCAAGGCAACCAATGATGAGCTTAGCTTTTGCAATATGCATGAGTTAATTAAGCACTGTATTTAATCGCCACTCTAATTATCAATAAACAAGACTTCGCAGATGACCGAATTGGTGTCCGTGTCTCCCTTCTCCGACATTTCTCTATTCATTACTATTCCAAAAGGACTTGTTGTCCTTTGGAAATGTTCACATATTACTTACATTTGTGTGTGCATGCATACATGTGCAGAGCTAACTTGCCTTTAGATCTGAGTGGTCGAAAAATAAAAATGTATTGTTATTATCAGTGGCACTAGTCAGCTGAAGGGTAACTAAGAGCCTGCTAACACTGAGTGAAAGCAGACAAATGCAAAGGAAGATGCAGCATTGTGCATTAGGTGAGCAAATTCTACAGACTCAAGCACAAAACCTGTTAAAAATCACCCTTTTATTTGATGCTATGAATAGCAGCTTTCTGAGGAATTTGGGAGTAAAGCCAAGGACTTACTCTGAGAAACAAAACTGCAGTTTTGCCTCTGAAAGGTTTTCGTGTTGGTCATGGTCATAATACCTTTCAAAAGCTCTCCAAGAAATCATGTTCATTTCCTTTAAGACTCCATGAGTTAACTCAAGTTTTAACTTTGAGGGGAAAGAGAGGTAAAAGCATAGAAATTATTACCCAAAATGACCTTTCCATTTAAAACCCATTTGACAGGAGGGGAATCGTTACTGCAAAATTGCCAGTCATAGACTAATTGTGTTCTCAGGGGTTGCTAATTATATCCAAAATTACTTTAAACAGTTTTGGGGAAGAGAGTGAGACTTACTGCTAAGCATAAAGCAGTTTATTTACGCATGTACAAAGTAGCTTACATCCCTAAGGGATTAAACCAATTTCAATATTTTACTGTAAGTTGTTGTAAAAATTGTGTCATGCAATGATGAATCAGAAGTGGTAAGAAAAAAGAGGCACAATATACTTTTGCTTTTCATCATTTTTCCTGCAGGCATTTCAAATTTTAATTCTAAAAATAGCTTTTTGCTTTACTTTGTTTCTTAAACAGAATAGAAAAATTTCTTTCTGCAGATAAGCCCATCCACTGACATTAATTTCTACCTTCTGTCTGTGCAGGTGAGTCCTTCGAGAATGTGCTAAAGATCAGGTTTGGGTTTTCCTTATTTGTTAATGTTGTTTCTCTGAATGAATTTTGCTAACAAAACTTTTTGCTTGGAAGATGAGCTTTGTCCATGGCCTAACAAGAGAGCATTGTCTCACAGGAACCCACAGAATTACCAAGCTCCACATGTATGTTACTAAGATCAGAAAAATTTACAGCCCTGTCAGAGCCAAGAAACAGCAGTGAGTCCTGTGAAGGCAGTAGTGTGATCCTTGTTTTAGAGATGACAAAAGAGGCATGAAGAGGTTAAGTAAATTCCCTCATATTGCCCAGGGTACCAAGCAGGAAATTAGAAATTTTTTATTTGTGTTTTATTTCCAGGCCCACTTTAGCACCTCTGGGGAAGTAATGGGTGTTTTGTTTACAATGGGTAGCCTGTATCCAGTTTTTCCTTCCCAAAGTCCATTTGTGCTGTAGAGAATATGTAGGGATTGTGAATGTACTCGTAAGTAGCATTCCACAGTTGAACTAATTGCCAGGCCAAGCGAGAGACCACAGTAAATGGGTGAATAATTTGATCCAAGATGGATTTGTACTCTACCAACACAGCCTGAAATCTTCTAATGCTTTTGAATTTGACTGTGAGCTGTTCATTGTTGTTTGAGCCTGTTCTTTTCTATTACCATATTTTCTCTGGATATCATTTCTGTGTACCTTATCTTTGTATAAAAGGCCACATCTTTACCATATTTCCATGGAGTAGTCAGTAGAGGGATACAAAATTTACTGCTGTAGACCAAAATATGACAGATAAAGGTAGTGCATTACAAAGTTCTTGCCCTCAATCATGCAGAAGGCTGTCTATGCTTCTGTGAGCAGTGGCACAAATGTGGCTGCACTGTAATGGGAGAAGGGTTAACAGCAAACCAAGACATTTTCTGCAGCAAAAAGAAATGGAATATTCTCCAAGCAATTACCTTGTATGTAATAAACAATGCCAGTGGTCAATAGAGGGAGTTTTCTTACCCTAATCCCCTTCCATTTAGCTTAAAGTAGAAGTGCTATTAGTTTGACTAGCAGGTTGGTGTATCATGAAGCCTGGTCATACCTGGTTGCATGTTAAATTTAAATGTCAGCAGAAAAGTTGCTCCAGTAGCTTTTGTCTATGTTTTCTTTGAATAAAATACAATAATGCATGCTAGAGCTTCAGTGGTGTTAGGTGCTTTTGTCAGATGTGTCTATTGATATGCTGCAGCCTTTTGGAATACAGAGTGCATTGCTTTTCATTACAGATTTTATTAACATCATGAAGTTGTGAGTAGCTTCTCCTGTGCTTTTATCTTCAATTGGCTCTGAAAATCCAGCTCTAATTACTAATGGATACTTTCCAAAATAATTTCTTTCTGGTAAAGTATGCACATACCCTGTTATCATTAGATATCTGCTGGCAGTACACACAGCTTGTGCTTTAGCTAACCCTTGAAGGAGGGGAAGGTTTGATAAATGAGAAAAGACAAAAGTTTTGTGCTTATATGTGCTTAAGGTAAGGAGAAATTAAAGATTACAACAGCATATCTGTCCTTCTGCATACGAGTTGAGGCTTTCAATGCATGTGATGTTCCTCATGGATGCAGTGAAAATGGTCACACAGCTGAGTATTCCATGGCTGAGTAGCCCTCAGCTCAGTTACAGGACAAAGATAAACAGAGTTCAAGGCACCACGTTTCCTTTGTGTTACATACACACTGCACCTCTGTCTGCTGTCCTTTCTAGTGGAGTTCAGCTACTGTGATCTCTTTCCTGATCATCAGTTTTCTTATGTCTTCTTTTTTGCTTCAAAAATTTATTTGAAGCAGAGTTGAAGCAAAAAAAAAATAGCACAAAATTATAAATAAAAGAAGTTAGTCTACTTAATGTTATGACAGGTTATACGCAAAAGCAGTGAAAACTGCAAGCCTTTTAAAATTTCTTTTAGTATTGTTTTTATTTTGTTTTAATTTTTGTTTTTATCATGTTCTTTATAAAGAGTGTAATGGTAAAGCAAGGGCAGTGCCGTGGAGGGCCAGAGGCCTTCCAGTTACAGAAGGGTGATCAAAGAGAAGAGCCTTAGCCTGACCTTAGCCACAGCCATTCCCAGCTCTTTGCTGAAATCTCAAGCAACTGCAATTTCTTCTGTTCCCTACTTGTGTTTGTGAATTCTCAGTGCTTGAATCCTGCTGTTTCTGGCTTATAGAATCCTGTGTCGTAGCAAGTTTCTTCCTTTTCTTTCTGTTTTTGGCACTACTGAAGGAATCAGAACACTTTTAATTGTTTATTCCTTAGCAGTTCTGTATTTTGTGGAAGGAAATTTGCCTTCCTCCTGCCAGCATCCATGGAACCAGAGAACACCCCAGAGTTGTCAAGGCAACAGCTTTTGCTTGGGCAGCTGCAAAAGAGAAAGAAATGTCCTCTAGAGAACCAAGGGCTTTTGTTGTAGGGCACAGAAACGTGAACGATGTCCCTTTACTGCAAACACCATTTATGGATGGGTCAGGGAAAGCAGAAGTTACTCACAGTGCAACATAACGAGATGGAGCTCCTGAGAACAGCATCCTGATGTACACTCAGGTCTGGAATCACAAGCCCAGACTGGGCTTCTCTTCAGTGTGTTTGACCTGTTGTGCAAGTCCATATTGAAATACTGGCATAAATCAAGTGGTTTTAGGAATTTGGAAGGGAAAGGGAGCTTGGTTCTCTTTATACCTAGAACTTTTAGCAAACAAAGCTTTCTGTTCAAAAATTTTATCACTAGTCAGTGCTACAGAAGAGTGTCTATTGGTCTAATTACTAACTAGATTCCTGTAGTAATCTTGCTTGCCTCTGCTGGGAGATTTGCTTCTCATGTTGGACAAACCTTAAAATTAACAAGATCCTTAGCTAGAATAAAGCACAGTGCTCACCTGAACCTGAACCTGCACTATGCTAAAATTTACCTCGTGCAAACTGAGTTGCATGATTTCAAAACAGAAAAGAGCTCTAGAAATGCATACAACCTAGCAAAGGTTCCTTCATTCTATCCCAAGGACAGGATCCAAGGATACTGTCTGCTTTGTAGTATTCCTGGTATTTCTTTTGCTTCAACAGCCAGCAGTTAAAAAATCTTACACCTGTATATTATAGTTGGAATACTCAATGCAGATTTCTATGGAGGCATGAAAAATTATGCATTTCCCAATAGACACACAATGAGGCTATCAAGGATTTAACAAATTATTTTGTATGGGGAGATCTGATGGCCCCAAAACTTGTTGCTGTGCTTAGTATTTGGCATGCAGTGTCACCCTCTTCATGCAATAGCTACTTGATATCTCTGAAGTGCATATTTGCTGTCATGTTACTGCTATGTGCATAGTAAAATGCTATATAGGACATAGCATAATCTTGCTTGATATTATGATCCTGTAATTTACTTTAAAAAGATTAATCTTGTAAATACTGTAAAGTTATATTAGTAGTTGCAGTAAGCTGTTTAAGATTTATGCAGCAGCATTATTTATATTTATAGTCAGTGACCTTGATACCTTCTACTTAGAGATATTTTTTGTTACTTTGTTTCTTTATTTTTTTGGCCTTGGTTAAAAAAGAAAAGCACCCCAAAAAATAAACAAAAACACTGTTAGATTTTTGATTTTCAAAAGACTTCCCAAACTTTTACAAACTGTGATACACAGATTTTGGAGGTTATTTTAACACTTACTGCCATTTCATGTAGTCATTTAAATCATTAGGGCATGAGTAAGGTACACTTTAGAGAGACAGGACGTTATCTATGTATTAGCCTCTTTGAAGTACATTTTATTGTTGTATCAGTCATTCCAGGAAAAGGTTCTGAGCCTAAGACCACAGATGAAAATATATACAATCTCTTTAAAAGGTGGAATATTTGAATTTAGCTTGCAACATAGTTGCATGAAATTATCACTCCTGTCATGTCAGCTGAAATATCAGAAATCCTATTTCTAATCCCTTCCATGTAATGTGGCACGGGGACATAGATACATATCAGCCACAAAGGGAGCCAGCACAGCTTTCTGACAGGCTCTGCAGGCTGCCTACAATTCAATTCCCCTTCTCCAGCCTCCTCACCCACTGGTTGAGCCTCTTGTTGCCCTTCCAACACCTAATGCACCCCTGACACAATTGAGGGAGGGCAGGAGCAGTGTGGTGAAAAATCAGACACTGCAGACAAAAACTTGACAGACTCTCTTCCTCTCAGTGCTACAATATGAACTGACCAAGTGAAAAGTGATGGCCATTATCCTGTCTCACTGAATGACTTAAATAACTTACAGCCACATGCAGAGAAAGTTTGTTGGACTATTTCCAAGGGGGTTTTTAATTTAATTTGCATGATAAGATGTACAAGGTAGGTTTTTACAGTTTGAGGCAGCTTCATTTTCCTCTGAGTCCTGTGTAAAGTAAGGATAATTTCACCAAAGTCATTGGAGTAACTTCATTATCAAATGGATGTTGGGAGAGCACTTTCACAGCCCTTAGGCAACTTTCCAGTTGTTGCTTCTCAATGCTCACAAGCTCCTATTTACATCTCCCCTGAGGCTGAGGGTTCTGCTGGGCACTCATCCAGCACTGCACATCTCAGGAAAGATGGCTCCTGATGGATTGCTCAGTGTTGTACAGGACAGAACCTGAGTCAACAGCCAGCAGTCTCATGCAGCCAAGCAACTTCTGTATTGACAACAATCTGGAAAATGTAGGTATTCTAATAAGCACAGTATTCAGAAGCTTTGCAAGTATTTACACTATTGTATTTACAGCTTTCCAAAGGCTGCCTCAGGTTCCTTTGAATGCTTTGTCTTTGACATCCCAGGCTAATACCTTTATGCTGGGATGCTGGCCATGCATCCCTTTCTTTGCTTTGTCACAGATCTTGACTTGAGATATTTTTCTCTCTGAAATTTTTGCTAAAATGGATTAACTTCAGTGAAATGTTTCAATTCAGAGAAATGATTTCTTGAAGAATTCTCAGCAAGTTCTTTACAAAAGCTCTGACAAAAGCAACTACTCTCTGCCTCCTATCCAGTGACTCCTGCAAACTGAAAAGCATATCCACGGGCTTGAGAAGAGCAGCTGTAAGAGCAGAAGCAGCCAGAGATTAAATGGAAGCAGAGAAGAGATGGAGCAAGATCTGTGTACTTCTGTAATTGTTGTATCACATGGGAACTTGAGGCACAAGCCTGGCTATATTCCCTGTTGTGTGCTACAGCTTCTGGAGCCTGACCTGACCAGTAAATCCTTTAATTGTTTACAATTGGGCCATGCTTTTGTACATGTCCAAAAGTCAGGAGAAGGCTGCTTGGACCCTAGTTGCTGTCAGTGTGTACAGCTGTTAGAAAGCACTCATGGAGCAGCCAGGAAGTATGACTTGAGAGGCAACAAAAGACGCTGCTTGTCTTGTATTTATCCCTAATGTAGATAAGATACTGTAAATAATGGCAAGAAAAAAAAATTCGGATTGTTGCAAGTGCAAAATACCAGAAACTGCTTTTCTCGCTTTGCAGTGGAAATGCATTTAACAGTCTATTCCCATTTATTTTTTCTGATGGAAGCAAAATCTTACCATGTAATAATAGAATATTTCATATACCTGAATCCACGTTCATCCTTCCGGCAACATCCTCCATCTTTTCTCCCTTTTATTTTTTTTTGAATTTATGGTTAGGCAGTATTTGTAGTAAAATAATATTTTTATGAAGTATTACCTGCAGAAAATCAAATAATAATGTGTGCACTTTTTCATTTTTTTCCACCTTTATTCTGATGTGCTAAAATCATGTTTTTTGGCAGCTGAGCACTCTTTTGATGAAGCCTGAAGTACATGACAATATGAGTGAAATTCATTATCAAGCAAAGAGTGTAGTGAACTTTGCAGCAAATCATCACAAAGTAATCTTGCTTTTCTCTCTGGTCTTACTCTAAATGTGATTTGCACTCTTATGGAAAGGACTTTGTGCTGGTTTTGATGTTCCATACAAATAGTCTTGCTTTGTAAAATTCCCATTATGCCTGTTTACGTTTAGCAGCAGTGCTATTGATTCAAGCTGTACTGATTGGAAAGCAGAAGTCGTTAACGCTAAACCCCTTCAAAGTTTTTCATAAATTTGTGGCATTTTTCCAGCGTTGATCACAAAACAGCATAGAGCTGCTGGAAGGAAATGCTCCAGCTGCAGGGATAAGTGGAGCCAAAAAGTAACATCCAAATAGAAATTATCCAGTTCGTGATTTCACTTTGATCACCAGATGTTTGCCATGTGACTTCAGCATTCGAGAACACAAGAGAGGAGAATGTGATGGTGTGGTACTTAGCTTAAATCTAACACAAGGGCTCATAGCTCAGCAATAGATGTACACAGTTATTGGCTTCTTCCATTTTTGGAGAAATTCCTTGCTTTATCATGATATTGATTACAGCAAACTATGTCCTCATACCAAGTTTTGCTTTGGTTTTTCAATTCTTTAAACTCTGAAAGACTTTGGAAGCAGAGCAAGATACAATCCAAATTAATTGGACAGTTTACTCTGGTTTGGTTAGTAATTTGTCTCTATGAAAACCCTGGTTAGTGATAGCAAATCATAAAGAGCATTATTCTCCACCTCCAAGGGCTTCAGATTTAAATTTGTATCTTCATAGGTTCTAGCACTAGCAGTCATTTGATTTAACTGCCTCCAGTACAATGTACTTGAGGGAGATTTTTCAGCTTTTCTTAGTTAAGAATTAGTTGAGGCAATTCAAAATGCTCAGAATTGAAAGGACAATTTATAGTTTTCAAGTTGTAACCCTTTATCATCTTTTTCAACAATCTCATACAGTGCAAAGCTCCACCTAAAATCTTCTTACATTTTTTGCTCTTATTAACCTCACAGAATAGCTGATGCAAATTTTGGGTACTTCAGAAATTTAAAAGTCTCTTGAAATGTCCATTCTGAACTTATCCAGCATCTGTTTATAGCCACTTCTTCTCATAATCGAAAAATTATGTGATGCATGCCATGTAATTTCTAAGTGAATTTGGATGAATGACTCAATCTCTATGTATGACTTATTTCAAAGCAGGATTTCTTCTCCCTCCACCTAGACACACTTTTTTGTCTCTTGCTGCCTCAGGTATTTGCCAGTTCCTTTACTGATCTATGTCAGTACCTTACTGTGCCTGGTTTTGAAGGGATATTTTTATGCTGGAATAGTGAACCAGGACAGCTCAGCAAGTGTCCTGAGGAGCACATAGAGAGCCAGGGCCTGGCAGTTACACTTCTGGTTTAGCTTGCTCTGGAGCTACAGCCTCAATTCTAGATTGATAAAGGTATAATAATTTCTTTCCCAAATTTTGAATGATAATTCTTCCTTTTCTAACATTTTAACCAAATTATCTGTTTAGATTTTAAGTTCTGCAGATCAAAGACTGTCTTTTAGTGATTTTAGTGATAACCACAGTGGATTCCCACATTTAGATAAGACAGTGCAGATACAAGACCATCACAAAACCTTTTTGATTGCTGACCTTCTACCCTCCCTTTTTGTGTTGTGCTGCAAATGTATCCAGCTTCATTGAAAACAGATTATATTCTCTGTCATTTGCTTCCCATTTAATATTTACCATTATATATAATATAATGCGAATTCATGATTAAGTTGACTTCTTTTTTCATTAGTGCAACAGCATGAATTTCATTAACCATATAAATTCCCACTTTATTACATGAAAGTTTCCTACTTGTGAACTTCCTTGACCTACTTAGCAGTCCTAACAGCAAATAGCATTGATTCTCTTTATCTGTTAACCTCTGAAATGTGTGATATTGTCTTGCAATACAGGTTTTAATGTAAGATGAAATAATACCACCTATTATTTTGGAATCTGGACCAAAAAAAATGTATTTTATAATAGGTTCTTTTATGTGAAACAAAGTGTTCTTAACATTTTTAACAATTTCTGAATGTACTGTCTCCACCCTTCACTACAGTACTTTGCATACATCTCGGATTTCTGGGTCTGTTTCTCACAGCAGTGTTGAGAAAATTTCATGCTTTCACATTTTTCAGCTGTAATACTATTTACTTTGAAGAGAACTGAATATCCTCTAGTATTCTGCCAGGTCCTTCTCTAGACTTCCACACTGAGGTACTTTTATTTTATCCTTTTATGTGAAAGATTAAATTTCCTTGTGTTGTATGGTGAGATACCAGTGCTTATTTTCAGGGAATTATCTCATGGAATGTTCTGTGTTCTAAATTATTTGCACCCAAATCCAAAATGCCAGGAGCCTTTGTTTCAGTAACAGAACATCTGATTTGCTCTTGTGGTTCCAGGGAAAGTCCATTCCCCAATATTTACATATGTTCTCCATCTTCCATTAAGGAGTCAACCTCTTAATTCTTACTTAGAAAAAAAAAGACAAATAAGTACAGTTATTAATATTCCACAGATAAATGGATGAACTTACATTGAGTCAATTGCTGAGAAGGAATTCACTGAGAAATTTTGATTGTTCATTGGTTTTCCGGTATATGAGCTTAAACTGAACTTAAGGCATTTATTCCAAAACTTTATGTAATTTAGTAATTCTTGACTTTCTGAAATGTTCATTTAATTTACTGTATGAATGCCATAGGTATTTCAGAACCTGATCACATTTTCTATGTTCAGACAAATATCCACTGTCTCCAATGAGGAATTTTACATTGTGATAGGAGTTTTGACTGAGGAGAGGAAGCCGGATCAGTCCCACATGTTGTAGAGACTTAAAATCAGGAATTAATATGCAGCAGAGCTATGACAGTGGCTTTAATTCTACTCACATTAATTTTCACTGTTATTATTAATTAAACCCTGAAAATCAGGGATTTAATGGAAACTCTGACAGACCTTTAATTATAGCATTTCAACAGACTTATAGTATAGGATGTCCTCTACTAGCACACAGGACATTCTGTACTTGAGAGGGTAGAAAAAGAAGTCGTAGTTTTTGGTGTACTTTATGTTCAAAACATTCTTTAATTCTTGATAGGCTTTTACTCAGTGTTGTCTGCTGCATCCGGGTAAGTTACACAGAGTGAATACTTTAACTGTTGTATTCAAGAACGGCTTGAAAACAGAATTTTTTAAATGCAATTGCTCATTATTGTTCAAAACCATCTGTCATTGTTTTAGGAGAAAGGGTTTGTCACCAGCTATTTGTGTATCAGAGTGCATTATGCTCATAGATACATCTACAACTTAAATTATTTAGATTGCACATTTCTGACAGGAAGGATGACCTCTTTTTTACCCTGTTTGTGTGCCATCTACCATAGTGGGGTCCTGACCAGAATTCCTATGTGTATCCATAACATAAGCCATTCATCCAGTCATTCATCCCACATGGTTTGTACCACTGTGTCTCAAGTCCTTGCATTATGTGTATTCCATGGAGGCCTCATGATGAATGGCAGAGGGTGAGAGTCTGTCAAAGTGATTTACAGATATGGAATTGCCAGGAGGGAGAGGAAACTGTCAGATATTGTGAGCAGCACTGTTTTGTAATGTTTAGTACAACAAATTTCAATTTGTCAAAATATACAACCATATAATGAGCATTTTTTGGTGTGAAAGTCAGTATTATACCCTACTGGCTAATTTTTTACAATTTTACCACAAATTTTGCAACGTATACTTTCCGACAAAGAATGTTCCTGGATTCACAGGGGTCTATCATAATTGAAAATGACATTGAAGAGTGGAGAGAAATGGATGTAAAGCTCTGACCCTGGAAGAGGTACAGTCTAAAAATCTCAATATCAGAGACAGATTTGAAGTATCTGTAGCTATTAGCAATAATTATAGCTAAAACAATTAATGATTTTGGAGAAGCTGAGTAATGAGTTTTTAAATATTTTTGATACTGTAAAAACTGGTGTTTAATCAGTTAGCCACCTGTTCTCCTGATGAGATAACCAAAACATTAGAAAGAAGCAAAAATGTGTATACTCGAATTAATAGGGAAAGGAATTTGAGGAAGTTCCATAATAGAAAGGATTGCAACTTTTCTTGACTAATTCTGATATTTCTAAATTTGTATAGTATACAATAAAGTTTGGATTCATATGTTTGCTTTTACATGAACCACTTCTAGAAACATTTCAGGAAGCTAAAAAAGTACTTTTTGCTAGGAAAACTGTGTGTATTTGCATTGCATGCTATCCAAATGCACCATGCACGAGGTGCAACTTAGTTCACTTTTATAGATCTACATAAGAATAGAACCAGTGATCGATTCTGCATTGAAAAGCACTACTGAGAGGAAACACTCCTAAGAATTAAAAACTTCTGGATTACCTTAGGGGTAATAGACACATGAGTGGCTGTGATCAGAAGTTTTTCTCTGAGATCCCAGTCCCAAGCACTCTGGTTGGGTTTTCTCACATGATTACCCTGAGTGAGGCAAAAGTAACTGATGTGAATAAAGCTTAAATAGACACACGAAGGCAGAACTATTCTCTTCTCCCCAGGCAGGACTTCTGCTGGCCATGCACAGAAGAGGCTTAAAACTCAGCTGAAGTTCTTTGAGTGCTGGCCCAGGGGCTTACATCAGCACAGGGCACGATTGCCAGGTCCAGAAACCAACACTCTGTGCCACCTGCCAGAGGGAGAACCCAGTGCTGAGCACCTCCTGCTCACCCTGTGTTCACATGAAATTTAGAACCAGAATCCAAATTTACATAAACGAACTATTCAGTTGATTCTTTTCTTCTCTCCTCGGCTTTGTAATGAACCCAGCAGCGTTTCAGAGCTCTGCAGTTTGTTTGCAATCTATGACTATTTTTACCCCCACTGATGGTTTTTCATTCTGCTATCTATCCATAGCCTCTTTTTTTTCATGAATGGACATTTGACATACTTCACCATGACAGCCATGTGCTCTCTCTACTTTTATTACTCCACTCTGGCATTTATTCAGCTATCTTCTCAATCAGATAAGGAACACCAATTCTCAGAAAACTAACCTTACCAACAAACTGGATGGTTTTCTCCTGGTTTATTTCTGTGAACTGAAATATGGAGGTAGAGGAAGAGCAGGAAGGCTCCCCATGGTGGCAGGGAGCTGTTGGGTTTTCAGTGCTGTAGTGTGAAACAACAGCCTGAGAGCTGGCCAGCATTGTGTGTCTCTCGTCCCGATAATGCAGTGTGAAATAAAAGAATACCTATGGCAGAAAACAAATAAATATGCATTTTATGTAAATTTAGGGGAAAAACCTCCCCCAAAGTAATTGCTTTGAGTCATTAGGAAAGCTGCTTTAGTGTAAGGACTACAGAGACTTCTTAGCAGGACCAGCATTGACTGGCTGGCTTTAGCCAAGCACTGGGGATGTCAGCTCTGGGCTGAGTTGTTGTTAGCATTAGGAAATTGCCTGCTGTGTGGATGGGCTTAATGCACTATTATATGGTGTGGATGCAAATTTAATGGGCTTGAAAATAGGGAAATTGAGCCTGAAACCTGTAGGGCATGTCCTTGGCCCAAACTAACCCACACCACTTCTAAGCAGAGTCAGTCTAGTCAGAGAAGTGGAAGGTATTAAACGAGTGGCTGATTAGAATTGGGACCCTATTACTTAAAAAGGAGCTTTGGCTGGGCAGGTGATCACAATGGCTTTTTTTTTCGCTTTTTTTTTGTATTTGTATTTTTTTCAAGGAGCTGCCTAAAGTGTTAAAATGACATTTAGAAATAGCATAACAGTACAGACAATGTTAAAAGAATACAATTTGAGAAGGTGTCCTTCCTCACACAGTAATGGGATTGCCACTGTTGCTCAGCACATCACAAGAAAGTTTTATCTTAAAAGAGCAAAATAATATCATTAACAGAAAATTAAACTTAAAGTCACCATGAACTATGGACTTAAAAGACCCTCAAGATATTAAAACCAATTGTCTGTTGGAAAACCAGGAGGTCAAGTAGTCATTGACCAACCAAAAGCTGCACCGATTGCTGAAACGTACAGTACTTTCAAATCCAATTAACTGTTTCAAGCAGACAGTCCTCATTTTCTCTTTCATCAGGAAGGGAAATTTGCAATCATATATTCCAATGAAAGTTAAGTTGTTTTGATCTGATAATTGTTAGATGTATTTATCTTAATTTGTAAGTTTTTAATGCTAAAGCTCCAAGCTGTTCAGATATAACAGAAGTACTGGGAAATGAGGTACAAAATGCTGGAATTCAAATTAACCAATAAATATATTTTAATATATATCAGCAGGACTCTAGAGGATTCCATTAATGTTGAAAAATAGAAAGGATTTAGGTTAATTTGGTAAGAAGGCAGGTCAGAACGTTTACAACAGTGGCATAGAATTGTATAGAGATGCAAAATTTTTCAAGAGAGCAGAATTTTTTCAAAAACGCTGACTCTAGCTGTCACAGCCCTGCCTTGGTTAAATCCAGTGGAGAGATATGAGGACTTTCTAATTTGCTTTCCCTCTATTTTAATAATAGCTGTGCATAAGTAATTTATGAAAGGCCAACCAGGCAGTGGGCAACAGAAAATTAAACTCATTTTATCTGAAAGCAGGTGGATTTCTATATATCATTAGCATGCATAGAATTCTCACAATGTTATTTCTCATACTGATGGAATGTAACCAAATAATATATGAGTTTTTTGCTTATGCACGAGTGAAATTTTTAGATAAAAGTGCCAGCCCCAATGGCAATTTTCTGCAAAACGAAAACTAATTCTGCGAAGCTTCTTATTACTGGGAAGACTCATTTGGCTTGCATTAGAGACTGACATAAGTGACTTTAGGATTTTACTAACAGATTAGATGAGATGTGCTATATGCAGTAATATCATTAGAGAATGTAGCAGCAGAAGCAGAAGAGTTTGTGGCACTTAAGGACACTGGCGCAAGTAAATTGTTTTCATTTATGACAAGCTTTTAAATGATTTTTTTTCTCCTGATGAGAATATGTTTTAGTTTTAGGTTTCCCTCAGCCTTCCCCAAGACTGAAAATAAAGCTTCTGCCTGAATTACTGCTCATATTATTTCAACCCCTGATGCCAAATCTATTGTATGTGCCTGCCTTATCACCTGTATCACCTTGAGAGGGGCTAGATTTTTATGAAGAAAACAGTACTAAAACTAAATAAATGTAATGCAGTGTGATTAAAATCTAATTAAGGACAGAGAAGCAAACCACATATTTCTCTACTTGCTGTATTTTCACTATTCGTTAACAGAAATATATTTGGAATCTCTTCACATATAATTCAAAGTATTTTAAAACAGATATGCTGCAATTTTTTTCTTTTCTTTTTCTTCTCCTTTTATTACCTCATAAAATTCTGTTAGGAATTAGGTTTTCTTAAATTATGATACCCAAAGGTACATCCTGCATAAGACTTTTTCCTCTCTTAAATCTTGTTTAACAGTAAGTGGCATTGGCCAAGTAGTATTTTTCTCTGAGGCAAGAAACAGCAAAAGACCATGCTAATTCCTATCCCATATAAAATAATTTTTATGATGTGGATGAAAGTGAAATTTTCCATTTTTTTTTTTTTTTTTAATTCAAGAAACAATAATCGCAGCTACTGGGTATTAGCAGTAACTACTCTTCAATAGTTATATTGGCCTGTACTGCCAACTTTGTAGTTTGCAATATATTTTGTTCACATTTGAATTTCAAAAAAGAGGGAAGATCTGACTGTGCTGTTGGAACCAATAGCACTGACCCAAGTTGTATGACAGAGATAGTCCTTTGTAACCCTGGCCCATGTGAGGTGACTGTGTCCAGCTGTTCTTAAGCTGTTTATTCAGTTTCTTCTATCAGCACTCATGTATGTCACACTTACATGACTTTTTTATATTATGTGACTATTTTATTGGTTTACTTAGATAGCAAAGTTTATATTGTCCTCCACAGTCAGTACTTTTACAGAGCTATCTTGACTACCAAAGACCCTGAGGAACAGGAAAATAAAATCCTGGGGTGAACTACACAAGTGTAAATGTAGAATGATTGTGTTTACTTCACTGAAGCTAATATGAGTACTTAGTGCTCTGCTAAAAAAGCTGAGTTTGACCCAATGTAAGCACTATTGAAAACAGACTTGATGCTAAAGAGAACCATAAATTATTTTCTCGGGAGAAATGCTGGTGTTGGCCATGGTAAGGCAGACACAAAACACTCTGCTGGAGTTAATGGATTTCCTTGAGGCATTGCTCAGCACAAACGGGGACAGAGTTTGGCTCTGCTGTGCCATGACTCAGCCAGTGTATTAAATCATAAGGATTAGAATTCAGTGGTAATATTCAGATGGATATTATCACAAGGCTCTTTACATAGTCTGGTTCATAAATTCCCTACCTGTTGCACTTGCCACTGTTAGCAAATGTGTAAAAGAGAGAGAAGAAATAACTGAAGAAATAAAAAAATCCATGGAACTTCTGTAGTGAGGTGCATGGGCACCTTTCCAGCCTCTGCTGAGGTCTGGCTCCTGCTGGCATGGCAGAGCTGAAATACAGGGACAGGAGTATGTCCTTATTCCAGATCCATCCTTCCCCATTCTGTGCCACCCCTCCTAACAAATAAACTGACCAGTGGTAATACCTAGCATAGAAACTGAGGTCAAGACTTTCTGGAGGATCTGTTTCTCGCAGGAAGTTCAAGATGTGTCACATAGTTCTGACCATAAATATCTGAAATTCCATCTTAAAGCAAGTTAGGTTCTCTGCCCCCACATTCTTGACTGGAAAGCTGATCCAAAACATCCCATGAAAAATTTTGACCAACCACATATAACAGCAAGTTTGTTCCAGTGCTGTCTCCTTCCTTTTTTAACTTTGCTCTAAGGCAATTTTTATAGAAGGCCTGCACAGTAGATCCTCTGCTCTGCCTGCTATTCCATAGATTGCCCAGATACTTCCTGAGTGTTCTGGAGATATCCAATTGTATATTCAAACAAATATCTCTTAGAAAAGCCAGTTCAACTCCTTCAGTGCTAGGAAATGCTTTTTCCTGCATAATATTTCCATTTTCTAACAGCCTTCTGATAAATAAAGATGGCCTACAAGACAGTCAGAGAGGGAATTTTGACAAGGCTATGCAGTGATAGAACAAGGGGGAATGACTTCAAACTGGCAGAGGGCAGGGTTAGATCAGGTATAAGGAAGAAATTCTTGACTATGAGGGTGAGGAGGCCCTGGCACAGGTTGCCCAGAGAAGCTGTGGCTGTCCCATCCCTGGAATTCTTTAGGGCCAGGTTGGAATGGGCTCTAAGAGACCTGCTCTGATGGAAGGTGTACCTGCCCATGGAAGGGTGTTGGAACGAGGTGATCTTTAAAGTCCCTTCCAACCCAAACCTTGCTGTGATTCTGTGATTTCCCTGTGATGATTTACAGCTTTGTATAGTGAGGGCTGCAGCACTTCTGGCCTTAACTGTTACACTTCTGTAGGGTAGTGCAAAATGTTTAACTTGATTATAACAATCAAGATGATCAGAGAACCAACAAAAGACAAGTGAGAACAGAATAAGTAGATAATATGGTGGAAGAACATCAGAATAATTTTTCATTGCAAATGGACTAAGAGAAGGTGTGCATTTTTCTCAGTTTTCATCTTTTTTATTGTCATATTTTATTCCCTGCTCAGAACATCAAAGTCAAAACAAGCACATGGATATGTTTTTATTTCCCCCATTTTCATTTAATATAGAATATTTGAGGGCATTCAACTTTCTGCTTTTTATTTGCAGCCAGCAATCAAAAAGTATTTTCACTGTATTATTAAAAACTGAAAAATAAATACTGTATTTTTAATCTTAAGCGTTTTAAAAATGGAAGGAGATACCAGTGTCAGTAAGTCTAGCTCTAAGTTGCTTGTGTTGACATACTGCTGAAGGCTAAAAACAGCTTATACAGATTCTATTTGTTTATAGGGCAAATTATAAAATGTTCCACTGAAATAAGTAATGACAATTTTTGTCTACATAAATGTGCATGTAAATGTAATGATGTTTGTTGTCATTTCAACATGACTGCCATTATTGAAATAGAAGAGCCAGTACTAATTCTTGCTGTCATATTTCTTAAAAAATGAAAATAAGGCATTTAAAGAAGCGTCAAGGTTTTCAGTGTAGATCATTCATTTCCTGCATGCTCTTCGAATAACACCCTCAGCAAAACAGACAGACAAAAGCTAACTAGAGTTCTGCTCTCTAATCTTTTTAAGAAACATACATTTGAAGATATTTTCCAACTTCAGAGTGTTCTGGAACTCAGCAAGACCTTAATGAATACGATGTGAAGTTTTGTCATTGTCTTAAAGGTTGTGTAACCTGGGCACTGGGTAAAAACCTGCAAAAATCTGCCTTTGATCTCATCAGCCAAAAGAAACCCTTGTCTTTTTTAGCTAAATACTTGGATGTGCCATGCTGAGCTCTCATGGTGCCCACCCTCCTGTGGGACTCTACAGGATAATAATTTTCAGCAACATGCAAGCCAAAACCCCCTCAACACTGAGCTTCTCTGTGATTTGAACATAACACTGTTTTTACAAAATTCTTGGAATTTGTTCCTTTTTTCCCACTTCCCTCATCAATCCTTGCTCATGGCCAGTTGGCTTCAGCATGATCAGGAATGGAACTGAAAAGTATCATCACTAGATATTAATTACTATTTTGAGTAGGTTATATGGCTGAGTAGATTTTTGAGTTGAGAAATCTTGAATTTTAATTTTTCCTCTTCCACCAAAGTGGCACATGACCCCAGGCAGGGGTGGCAGTGAAGGTGGTGGTGTATGTTTTTTGAAGCAAAATCCTAATTTTTTATGCCTAAGTAGCCATGGCTTTAAAAGGCTTGAGTATCCACTCAGCTTGAAAACAATTTCAGTTTAAAACTGCAAGCATGCAAAGTCTTTGAAATGAGATGCCTCACATGTTCCAGAAATGAAAAGCTGAGTTTGAAGCATTTCCTTTTCTCCATGCCTCAGTTTCCCCCAGGTTCCAGCAGAATGAGACAAAACCTGTAACAGGAGGTTAAGAGGGATACTAATTTCTTAATCTGTGAGTGGCATTAAATATTACCATGTACTTTTCCATTCCAGGGGCTCACAAAGTGTTGCACAGTGGGACAAGCAGCAGTCCCTGCACCTCACTAGAACACATTCAATGACAATTTCTGCAAGGTAGGGGCTCCCTCTATCCAGTGACTTTCTGGAGCAGCAGAGCAGAGTCAGGGACACAGAGCTGCTTCCCTCATGGAGTAGAAAGCTGGAAGATGAAACTGTAGGTTCAGCTGAACCCAGGAGCTCTGTGCTGTGTTCTGTCTAGGTTAATCCAACAGAGCTTTTGCTAACTATAAAACACATCTCTAAGAGATGAGCAAACACAAAACCAGCAATCCACATGAAGCTTTGAGTCTTATTTTGGGGAAAGAGTTCTGATATAGGTCCTAGACATATCTCTGATCCTAAAACTCAGGAAAAATATTGGAAAATTTTTCTTCTTCCCTTTTAAATTGATTGACTCCCCAGACACTGCTTTAATTATTCATGCAGATGATGCGGTGTTTTGTGCAGCGGTTTCTGGGAATGCAGCACCACGGAGTGCTCCCTGATTGTTACTGTCATCACAAACTGCCCACCATCCTTCGTCTTATGTAAATTTAATTCCAAACACACCACTTCATGCTTTATTATCTCACAACAGCAATTGCATTTGGCCCTTTGATTCATCTGTGGAGAATGCATTATGAGGCAAAGCATAAATATCATAAAATGGTTAGTTCATGGGGCTTCTAATTTCAGGAACACCACAAAATGCTAATTCTTAGACTTCATACTAGCACAAAAATATATTTCAGTGGATGTCGTGAGGCTAAATCCTTGCTTTCGTCCTTCACTTGGAAAATGCTGCAGCTTAAAGAAACTTAAAAGCTCCAATAAAACTTAGAGCAAACTAACTTGCTGGAGTGTTCAGTGAAGAAGTGAAGTGTTCAGTGAAGAATACTTCAGTGTATTCTGAGTTTAAAAAAAAATGTAAAGAGGCTTCAAAATAGTCTAGAAAGGAACTAAAATAAAGAAAGACAGGTTGCATTTTCTTCTCTTTTGCCTGTCATATATTATGGGGTGCAGTTTCCCTGTTGGTGCAGTTCTTCTTAAAAAGTGGCAAAACTGTGCCTACCTTGTCATTTTCTAATTGTGATGGTGTTAAACCACAGCAAAATCAACTCGATTTTACCAATGTTCAGGAAAGAGAAAAGGCAATGCCTTTAGGCAGTGGCATCTCTGTGCATTGCCAAGTGGGGACTGTGTGGCCAAAGCAGAAAGTCTGGGCTGGGAAAAAAGAGTATATTGCGTAGAGAATCTGAACTATGCTGCTTACAAACACCACTCTTGTTCAGTGCCTTTTCACTTTATGATGTATGTGTGAAAACTTCACCCACAGATATTGGTCTGTCGATTTATCCCTGTTTTCAAGAATAATCCATTCTGAAGAAGCATGGGCTGGGCATATATATATAGGTTTATTTTGGCTTGAATATAACAACATAAGTAGCAGAAAAAGTTTAGGGAAAATTTCCCAGCTGTTAGAGGCGAGTGTGGGGTGTGCCTCTGTGAAGGAGCAAGGGGATTGAGGTGGGCTGGAAGGCTGGCTGGGTCAGCTCTGGGCCAGCACTTGCACAGCCCATCAATAGGTGCTAGTGCCTTGTGAGAATTTACAAAGTGATCTCTGCAGATCATTTCCTCTCCAGCAGTTACCAACCCAGGATGCTGAATGCTACTTTTCAATCTTCTGACTCATTTACACTTAATTCCTCTTTTTCTGCATTTTAACAAATATGTCGTGATATTTGGTGTTAATTGTACCTTCCCAGCAGCAACCAAAGGTCATTTCTGTGACCATGAAAAGCCCTGACTGTATTGAACAGCTCATGGTGAGTTAAGTGAATTTAGTTCATTGGACAAAGCCTCAATCCCTGGGACTCCTGCCTGCTGTCCTTAAGGAGCAACCTTTAGACCACCCCCAAACATGTCACACTCCTCATGTCTCCTTTGGTCCACTCACCTGCCTTGTGAGGATGGAGGTTGCATTTTAGCGCTGTTGGCCATCCATCTCTGTTGATGGTGGGCAATTTGGGGCCTAAAGATCCTTCACAAACAGTGCAGGACTTGTTAGCTCCTGCTTTTCTTGTCTATTAATTATAAAACTTTTCTAAAATCAGAATGAAATCACTTTGTTATACAACAAAATTTGCCAAGTGTTTTTGTGTCACTTTCCATGTCTGATAACTAGCACAGCAAGTTCAGCCTGTAGATGTGTGCATGAATGTGATTCTTACAGAAAAAAAAGCTAATTTACCTAATTTGTTCGCATTTCTGGAAGTATAAATCTGAAGTAATCTGCTCTTAACCATAATTTTAACATTAAACCTAACATTGTTTTCTAGCCCATGCTCAGAACTACTTTAAAAATTAATGAAGTCAGATTATTGACTGATGCAGATTGAACCTCCTTTTGCTGGGGTGCACCGAGATCTATTGATTTGTCTTAGTGAGGATATAGTTCATTGTCTCTCAAAACCGTTTATGAAGCAGGGCCATTGTATTCCTCGGCAGGAATTCTGATACAAGCACACCTACTCCTGCTCTCCTGCAGTCAGTTGTATTTATATATGTAAGTAGGAAAACACTAGCTAATCCAATTTTTTTTTTTTGAGTGGAAATGATAGCAATGGGAATGGGGAATAAATGGGATCCTGTGCCTAGCACAGGCAGCGCTATTTTTTTTAGATTTTGGATCATGCTTACTTAGGATCAGAACATTTCTTTGTGTAATGTGACAACCTTGATTTTTGTAATGGCTATGAAAACTGTTGAGTTTGTAATTTTAGTCTCTACAAATCATCATCATTATTTACTCTTAGATGAATAATGTAGATATGTCACTTTTATGAAGACTGGATGGAAAATTGAGTCTGTATCTCCAACACCAGCAGAGAGTTTGTAAATTGTATTAGGATGGAGTTTCTGAAATCCGGTCAGTGCTGTAGATTATTTTATATATGAATGGAAAAAGGTGAAGTATATTTATTGCAAGGTGCATTTAAATTTTCAAACCTGTAGGTAAACTTTAACTTCTTAATATTAATAATATTGCATTGGTAGGAAAACACACTTGCTCACCTTGTGTTTTTATATTTTCTTTAATTTTGGATATCGCAAACAACATAGGCATGGAAAGCCATAATAGCCCATGATTTCTAATATTGGGTAAAGCACAAATATAAAATATACTTGAAGCTCAGCTCTAAGTAGATTATAAACATTTAATATAGAATGTTATCATAATATTCAGAGCACCAAATTGCAGACTTCTGTCACCCACTTTCAGGCATGCTTCTGAAGATCATAGTTAATTCTGCTGATTTATGGTAATGCTGTAGCACTATCATATGCAGCATCAGAAACCACTAACAAGCTTAGTATAAGCTTGGACTGAAATGGTTTGAGGTTTAAATTTCTGTAACGATTATAAACTAGAGGGAGTGAAATCCCACTTCAGCAAAAAAATAAAAGTGTCTTGTTACAATTCAATATTGCATCCTCTCTCTCTCCCCCTCTCATTCCAGCCCCCCTTACTTTCTCTTCTCTCTTTAGCTTCTCTGAGGAGCCATATTTGAGAAAAGTAATTTTAAATTGTGACTGGCATTTTTAAATTTAAAAATAATCCTTTTTGTATGGTAATGCGCTTTATAATTAGGAGACACAATGCTAGCATTTATTAGAAGTAGAAAAAAAGCTCAGCTGAAAAGTATTAAAATCAACTAGATTTTTTTTGCCCCTTTCATTTGAAATGATCACTATTTATAAAACAAATCTGATGAGTTTGTCAACCCTTTCCATAACCATTTTAATAACGTGTCATATTTGACTGTCTCAGGGATACTATGGACTGCAATTACCATAAATCTGTTTCAAAACTCACTTTGAACATAGGGTTAATAGGAAGGTGTGTAAAGAGAAAACATTATGAACTGAAACTTTAAAGAATGTAAATCACAGTGCTTTTGCTCCAAAATCCAGTCAAAGAGCTGCATTAACTTGGAGTTGTTGGGAATCTACCTTTGGTTGTTCTTTGCACACCCTGGGCCCCTGTGCCTTTGTGGGAGCTGTGCTCAGGAACCATTTCTGGCAAAGGGTGATGCTCTACAGCAAATACAGAACTTCAGGAACCTTGTCATTGGTTTAGACAATATACTGCCATTTTCAAATTCCAGATTCCCCACTCCCATCAGCCTAGATTGCTTTTTCTCTCTCTACCTATATGAAAATGTAAAAACTGCCCAAGCTTTCTTTTGAAAGGATTTGAAATATTTACGTTGTGGACATCTAATTTGATAGCAACAATCAAATCATGATTTCTGAGTATCAAATCTTAAAGATGGATGGGTTTAAGTTATCTCAGTTTGGGCAGGTAAAAATATTAGACTGTCATCTCTCCCATTCCCCAGTGCTGTCATTCATCAAAACTAAGATCAAGTAAAATATTGCAAAGAAAATCAGCTACATTTCACCGTTTATTTTTGTGAAGCTTGTACTGAACTGATTGCTCTCCCTTGGTGCAACCTATTTTATTTTGTAGAGTTCTGTTAATTGTTTCTTATCTATTAGAAAATAAATTACTAGGAAATAACAGTGATAAATTTATTATAGTGAGTCAAATTCAGGCATAGCTCTTGATGTCAATGGGAAATTTGTGAAGGCAAGGAAAAACCATTATCAGTTCTTTGTAATTTATGGAAGCTGAGTCACATCTTGTTTCCAGTAATCCTAATTGTACCTCCATATCGCCTTTTTCATTCAAAATGTTTGAAAAGAGGTATCATGAGTTAAACAAAACTTCTAATAATTTGCACTATCACCTTTTTCGAAGTAAATTGTAGATTTTTTTCATCTGAATCCAACAGTAGCTGACTGTATGGGAATGAGGTTTTCCCTCATCACGAGGAAATCTGTGCAGCCACCAAACATGTTGTGTGTTCAGAGTGCACAAGAATCATGGGTTCACAAGCTTCAGCACATCTCCCGTTTGGAGAGGCACATGGAATCCACTGCCTGTCTGTTGAACAGCTGAGAAAGGGCATCAGCTCTTCTGGGATCTGAACTTGTGTCTCCAAACTGTTCAGTTGCTTTGCACCTCCTGCCAAAGCTACTAATGCATCCAGTGGTCAAAGATTTCACTGTAAAAACAGATCAAATGGGTCCTGTTTCTTCTTCTCCATCAGCCTAGCAGAGCTGTGAGAAGGAAGCCACCAGGTTCTGTAAGATTTGGGAGGGCTCATCATCTGGTGCTGAAATACTGACTCCACATGCTACAGCTTTCTTTTCAGGATGTCACTCTCCCGCCTCCACACTCACCACCAAACAAACATAGAAATCTACTACTGTTCTCCCCATGCACTCCATTTTCTTCCAATCTGAGAGCCATTTGTGTGTATAATTGAAAATTAGCAGTGCAGCTGTTTGAAGAGAGTAATTTATCACAGCACATTGTTCGCTCCTGACACTTTAGACCTGGCTCTAACAAGGCAGTGGTTGCTGGGGGTTGAGCTGCAGAAAGTGATTCGGCTGTAATGCCGCGTTTCCCCTGCTTTGTTGCTAATTGTAGCCTCTTTTTCTCCATTGAATTGGGAGTTGAGTAAAAGAGCTTGTTTGCTCTGTGCGACGAGGCTGCCAGGGCCGCTTGGGCTATTATCACAAGATACTCTTGATCTTTTGAAAAGCAGGAAATAGAATTTTTCTCCAACAGGGAAAGTAATTTGCGATGCGTCCATTAGTTCTTCATTAAAGCAAGATTAAATTGCACGGCAAATCACATCTGTGTTTGGATGATTAAAGGGTGGCATTTTAGAGGCCAAAACTAATTACTAGCCAAAATGAATGGGAGTGAAAAAACAGTCATGTTTTTACATTAGATAGTGTGGCTTGTAATTAGATTCAAGCTAATTCCACTATTTCTTCTCATTTAATGAGATGAGCCTGTCCTCATCTTTTTCTAGGCCATGCTAACAGCCCCAAATGTATAATTTTGATAATACTGAGAGTTTACTTTATTGAAATTTCTTAGCTACCTGCCACAAGTGACTGTTCTGTCTAGTGGTGCTTCATTATACAGCAACACAAGCTACTGTGCATGGCCCAAGCAATATCTCAGGCAATCTGTACATTTATGTAGTGTACATTTACACAGCTATGAGTTTGTGTGTCTGTATATGCACACACATATAAATATAATGCCCACTGTATGTGCACGTATTCTTGTTAGATTATTACAGAAATGTTTGAAAGAGTATGGAAGAAAGGAAGGGAGTTTTTTTCATATCGAGAAAGTACAAATCATAAAATTCCTTTAATTATGGAGGTTTGTGGAGGTAGTTTTTCTTTAGACGTGAGAAGAAGGAGGCAAATAGGGGCATCAAGTGGTAAGTGATTGAAACAACACAGTTACTTCCTAATTTTAAAACAAAATGAGATTTTGCTTGTTATTACAGCAATGACTCTCAGTAGATCATTGGAACTGGTAGCTAATTCTTAATGGCCAAGTAATTAATTGACTTAAGGATATATTATGTTCCTAAGATCAGCATTTCTTTTTTCTAATAAAGAGATGCTGCCAATGAAATGTGGTGCTATTTTTTCTCTTTTTGGGTTCCTGTATTGAGAAGGAAGGATGTGTAAAGGGCCAGAAATTGGATGAATATGAGGCCCAGAGTACAGATATCATCCCTTGATTCTTCTCCTATGGGATTTCCTAGAAAACAATAGGTTTTTAACAACAGGTTTTTTTTAACAATATTTACCTGTTCCATAAAATTTCATTGCAGTTGCTTCCTGAGAGAGACTCCTACATGTCCAAGTGTCCGCTCATAGACATCAGGTAAACACACTGCTGATGGGTGTTGAGAGGTAGCTGGAGCAGGGCAGAGGGGGAGGAAAAGTTCAGAGACTAATTGATAATAGGCCTGTTCTACAAAATCTTCTGCTGTTGGTTTATTTTTGTGAGCTAATTATGGGTATGTTAATACCTTTAGTGTAAGTGTGTAATCAGTCAATTGCAGGGACTTAAGTACCCTCTTCTGAGCATATTTGATGAATAAGTGGAGTGTGTATTTCCTTTTTCTTCCAGTTCCCAAACTGGTTTTTTTTTAGAGATCACCAATGCCATTCTAAAGGGTATTTGCCTTTGTCTATCTTTACTATTCCCTGAACCTTCAGTCAGGAGACAGAACTACAGAAGAGACCTTTCATTTAGTCCAGGCTGGCAATTCTTATGTTCTTGGCACTCTCTGGTGGATTAGTCACTGCAGGATGCCTCAAATATACCATCATGGCAGACTGGTGAAAAGGCTATAAACTAATTTATAATGTGGAGCTGTACTTTGATAAAGTACTCTCTCGAGCAATATCAAAGAGTTCCCACTACCTTCAAAATTCTTTTCATCCTCACTAATATATTAGGGTGTTTTTTCCTTATTTTCCTTTCCATGCCTACTGTCTCCTATGAAACTTAGAAGAGTCAATTGTGGCCCATTTGTTGTCTGCATTATTTTCACTGGATCATTGATTAATATTCACAATATCAGATTTCTATTAAAGATGATACTTCTAAATAAGAGCCATGAAACTGCCTCTTGGCACAATACCACAGAGGCCATTAAGCTCACTTCTGATTAATTTTTAGAGATTTGGGGTTTCTTCTAGAGGAGCAATGATGTATTCCAGGATTGCCAGTTTCATCTGAATTTACTATGGACATGATACAAAACAAATTGTGGAAATAATGCAGAAGTTGCAGTGAAGCAGACAGTGAGCTTCTTGACCGCAAATTGAAAATACAGTTACAGAGTTATGTGAAGTCCTTTCCTTCTCACTTAGGAACTTTCCAACAACTTAGCCAAAGGGACTGGCTTCATTGTGTTCTGCCCCATGGCAGTTCTTTTCAGAGATTACTTGTGGCTGTGTCCCCAGTCTGCTAGTTGTTGCTTTTGTCTCCTGAGAATTCCAACATGAATTTGGGTTATTTTCTTGGGTTTTTTTCACTGGTTTGTTTGATTTTGAGTCTGATTAAAATGAGATATTAGTGGCTCAGGTCTCCATTATCTATTTCTGTTTCCCTAGAGATTGGTTTCGTGTTCTTGCCTAATGAACATGAGACTCATGACTTAGTCTTAAAGATTATTTAATATCAATGTAATAATCAGGAGTTGCACTTGGCAGAATTTTGAACAACATTTTAAAGTTATAGTGCTATTTTATTACATGCATAACATAATATCCACATTACATCTTCCTGCTGCAGTCCACATAGATCAGTAACATACATGAAAAGCTTTGTATTTTGAGTGTTTAATCTAAAATACTTTTCTCTATTCTTTATAAGTTTTAGGACCCATGCCATTGCACCTGCATTTGAATTATCCTGATTATAGGGAGCCTTGCTTGCTAAAACAATGAGAGAAATGTGTTCATTTATCACTACTTGTACCCAGAAGAACTATGACTGACATTCCTGCAGGTATTCTGGCAAGCTAAAAGGTTTCTTACAGCTAATAGGACGGGCTAAGATTCATTTGAAGACAGAAGGGTTCTATTTGCTCTAAAGACAACTTATAGCTTCTAAATTGGGGATTGCAGACTTCAAAACTTTTCTAAGCCCTCTGCTGATTTTGAACACTTCCTGCAATAATGGAACCAAGGTCTGCAATAACAAGCCTTACATATTGCTTCAAAATCACTTACATATTCTGTATTTCTGGCTTCCTAACACACTCCTTTAAAACAGTGTTTGCAGCTGTGGTGGGTTAACCCCAACTCAGCCCCACACAGATGCTCATTCACTCCCCCACAGTGTGGTGGGGGAGAGAATCAGAGGGTAAAGGTGACATAAACCCATGGGTTGAGATAAAGACAATTGAAAAGGTAAAGCAAAAGCTGCATTCTAAAGCAAAGCAAAACAAGAATTAATTCCCCACTTCCCATGGGCAGGAGAGCAGGGCTCCAACAACTGTGACCCAGGGAGACAAATGCCATCACTCTGAACATCCTCTGTTCCTTCGTTTCTACCAGCTTTGATGTCACATGGGCTGGGATATCCCTCAGGTCAGTTGGGATCAGCAGGAAGGGCCTTGGCTCTGTGCAAGCCCTGCCCAGCCAGAGCTAAAATATCCCTGTATTACCTGCACTGTTTCCAGCACAAACCCCAAACACAGCCCCAGACCAACTATAAGTTTTGCTTATCAATTATCCAACTCTATGCATGCAAATAATTGTCCAACTTCACTACAGAGGCTGAAAAGCTAAAGAGAGGATAAAATACAAGTAATAACTTTTTTATCCATAAACAGAGGATCTATAAAAAGTTACACTTAAAGCAAATAATAGTAAAAGGCCAGATTAGCTTCCTTCTCCATATATATAAAGGTCAATCATTCCAAGTCTCCAGTTGTTTCTCACTGTTTTCCAGAGAAAGAAGAATAACTGAGATGTTAACACCACTATGTATCACTGTATGTATACACATATAATTATAGAAACCATTGTATATGAAGACTTTACAGTCTAAGGGAAGATAAATATATGCAAGATTAGTAGATTACTTGATTTATTCAAAAGATTATCAAATCACACAAAGTTACCACATTTCTGATGGTAATAATAATATAATCGAATACTGAGTTGGGACATAGCCAACAGAGGAATTGGTAGCAGTGACTTCTTAATCTTCTTCATTAACATAAGTCTTTGTATGATCGTGTGTATAGGATGGTGAGAAGTTGGTGATAGCCCAAGAAATATTGTGAGTTGTGAAGAGAAGTTGTAAGAACAGAGGTTTTATGGCCTGCAGCAGAAGGAAAGGATCTCTGGGCAAAGAGAGCAGGAGTGGTAGGAAGAGGTGGAATAGATCATGAGGACTGCAGCTTTAGCAAGACAGAGACAAGATTGAGCTGGAAGCAAGGAGGGGGAGCCAGCACCATGTGACTCTCCAGCCAGTGTTTGCTGCCACTGGTATTGCAAAAGAAATCTCAGGAATAAAATTTTATTTGAGGCAGGATAATTTATCTAAGTCATGATCTTGGCATTTGGTGGAGATACTATAATTATAAAAACTTGATCAGATCTTCCAGTAAGAAATCCTTTATGATGACAAGTAATATTCAGGTCACACTTCTCCTTTGAAGTTTTAATGGCCACTACAATTTTATGTTAGTCACTCACTCATGTTTGAAGTAGGTATGCAAAGCCTTGGCTGCCTCCATTTGTCTATAACTACTTTAGAAGCTTCTGAAGGCACTGAACTCATAAAACTGCAGGCTTCAAAGAGCTCATTCAAAGATTCCATTCTGCTCCTGCCATTTATCAAAGGGACACTTTTAAAATATATAGTTCTTTATAATAAAATATTTTTTAAAATATAAACCTGACAGTGGGGATGATTAAAACAAAATCTCCATTGGCTTCAATGGCAGCAGAACTGAGTTCCATAGCTTTAAATATAATTTTTATAATTCTACAAATAATGTTATAGTCAAGCAAGTTCCTAATATAATGAAACACAATTAATTTTCCCCTCTTTTTATTCTTCCCCCCCCCCCATAATAATTTTTTGGAACTTCATTGTGTGTTTAACCTTGGACTTTAAATAAAATTTTATATTTAACCCCACAATACAGAAAGGGATTCTCTCTAAAGAAAAGAGGATGTCTCTCCTAAAGAAAATAGAAATTCATTGTTTCTAAGTAGAGTTAACTCTATTTTCTGATGCAAACCTGAAGGGTCAGTAGCATGTTAATGTTAGATTATAATTTATTAAAAAATAAATCCTAATATATTTTATTTTATCCTGTCATTTATCAATTCCATGATAGATCTTTCTGAGTTCTAATACATGATTCTAGATAAACCACATGACTCTGAGTTATTTTTTATCCCATTTAAACAAGAATAACATTATTTATCTACATGACATTCATAGGACATGGCCTCCTGTCCATGACTTTATTAGATCAGCCCTTTAACTCCTCATCTGCTGTAAAGAATCACGGCCTGTGGGAAAGTGGAAGTTGATGTCTATGGAATGGGTATGATATCAGCTAAAAATTATTTTAGACGTGCATCTTTAGGGTTATAAAATGCTCCTACTCCTTCCTTAATCCAGCTTGGTTGCTTGTTTTGTTTGCTCCAAGAGAGGACATCATAACATCACATCTGTTGCCATGGGAATGCTGTGATCTTGCAAATTCAGCTTTGTGTCTTCATGAAATCAGGCAGAACAAAAGAAATGGGCAATAGGGGAAAAGGCGTTGTTTAAGAGCAAGAGAAATTTGATTCTAAATTCAGGCCTAAAACTTTTGTCTTTATTGGGGTAACTCCCCATTAAGCACCTTTTGAAATTGCTCATTTCTTATTGTTACTTACAAGGTTTCCCTGGTTGCTTTGGGAAGGGAATTCCACATCCAATCTGCTTGAGCACTGCCTGGCAGAGTGGTCTGATTTGAGTCTCTGGACTCATAGTACAAGTAATCAAAGATAAAATGATGATAATGATATTGTAAACACAGGTAGTAGCACTTCACTTTTCCTAGTCTGGAGTAATTCTCCCATCTTTCCAATTACAAATTACTTTATTCTGAAATAATTTCTCTGGTTTCTAAAATAAAATTATTTCTATTTTAGACTAAAATTCCCTATGACAGAAAATATATTGGAATACCTAAATAACAAGTATCTGGTAGATGCCCTGTTTACACAAAACTTCAGAATGTGGACTTTTTAAAGAAGCGTGTCAAGCTTTTTTTTTTTTGCTTTTGCATTAGCATTGTTGCTTTATCTAATTTAACAAAGCAAGAAATGTGAGGGTTACACTACATCTACCAATCATTGTTTCCAAAGTGTAATTTTGAATTCCTAGCTATTCCTGGAATACATAGTCCTGCTTGGAAAACCATGACTCTGCTAATGGCCTGCTTTAGAAGTAACACAATTGCCAATCAATAAAAATTGGCATGGATGATATTTGAGAAATACAGACAATTCATGGTCTCCATAGTGCAGTTCTGAAATATCAGGGTAAATTAGGGGCTTTCTGGGAGTGTTGTATAAATTTCTGTTTCATCTTTGCAGAACCATTTAGGAAGGTCAAAATAATGATATAGTCTTGCACCTTAATGTTTTTTACTGCACTTGTGCGTCAGTTAAAGAGCTTACCTCTCTCTGGAGATGGATTTGACTGATTTTTTTATTTTTTTTTTTTCTGGATAGACAAAACTAAATTCCCTGAGACTTACAGTCTTGCTTTCAAAATAATTTTTACAAACTACTGGAACTCTAGGCCTATTTCCTACACACACAGTGAGATCCTTTATAGTAAAATTGAGATATTTATTTGAAAATCCAAAGTTTTGAATTCTGTAATAAGCCATAAAAGGCCTTCTCTGGGAGACAGAAGTATTGTGAATGCCGAATGCCTTCTCCTATGTCCCCCTCTCCACATGTTAAACTGAAGATGGGCAACTTTGGTAAACTCTGGGGTATAAGCTCTTGTTACTTTGATGAAAAAATATGACATGGACTTTATAATCTATTTCTTACAGAATTTGATGACAAAAGGGCTTGTTTTTAGAGTGGGATTTACCCAAATTTCCTTAGATGTCCTCAGATATTCCATGCAGTTGCAGTGTGATTTTGGAGATGTGGATGTGCCATAGCTGTGCACACTTTCAAGTTCTCCACGTTCCTGAAGTCCTGTGTGAAAATCATCCTGGGCATTGTGCTGCCCCAGGTAAAGCCCCAGGAGAGCACACAGGCTTATTCCTTCTCTGGAGGCTGCTGCAGTTCAGACCTTTACAGGGTCAAAGAACAGGATTGTGATTTTTTTTGTTCATTTCAACCCATTGCAGGCAGCAATGTCTTCTTCAACCATCAGCCATAGGATAAAATACTGAAATAATCCCAGGGGTGGGAGTTGGCACCTTTTTTGTTTGCTGTACAGTGGTTTTAAAGGGAAATGTATTTCAAGGTACCTTTGATCAGCATTATTACTTGGCAAAAATATTTTTTCTCTATAATAATCTGTTGAATAAGAGCACTGGTTCTTATGGCTTGAACCTGACTAATGGATTTGTGTAATGTGAGGTTGATCAGACCAAATATTTATGGTAGACAGAATAAAGAGGCCGAAGCAATTACTGCAGTAATTGACTAAATATTTTGAGAGTTACTGAAAAATTCTTCTGTCCAAAAGATGGTGTTAGCAAACAGGTACAGACTTGAACTGCAGTCCTTAGAAATGTACACCTTGGCACAACTGCAGAAAACAAAAAGGTAAAAAGAATGATAAATAGGTGTTCAAAAATATGGAATGACTCTAAAATATCTCAAAACTGCTCCATGAAAAGGGGTGTAATAGTGTGTCTAGCTAAGCTGGCATAATTTTATCAAAACTCAGCTTCAATTTTGCTGTTTATTTCAAACCCAAAACCACTCTAAAGCTGGTCTTTCCCATTTATAACATTTTTTCTAATAAATTGTACCACTTTTCTTCACTTTATATGATTTATTATATAATGCAAAGATGCACCACACAGGAAAAACTGTTGAGGTATAAGAGCAAAGCCACATGTGAACAAACAGCTTGAGGTCAAAGCTGTGATCACATGGGAGCAGTTCTCACTGAGGCTCTGAATACATTTTCATAGCAGGATTTTGTACCTGGTTAGTTGCCGTATTTAAATTTCCAAATAAATATTGGTATTCAGTGAAAGATAATTACTAGAGGCATTATGAATCTGAACACAGTGTCAAAAGCAAAGGTTATGCTTGTTTAATAAAGTAAACAGAATGGGAACCCTTACGTCTGAAACGCTTTGAATCACATCACAAGAAGATGAAAATTTCACTTGAAATGATGTAACAGGGATCCAGTGTGAATCTGGGTGGAATCTCTGGTGCAAAATCAAACTATCAACTCTGTGCATTGGGTAGACCTTCTCTGCTGATCAGGATTTGAAAGCTTTTCTTAAATCTCATAAGCACTGTCTAAAGCTCTTTGTGTGTTTTCAGCAAAAGATAACACATTGACATAAATTCCATTGTGCTCTACTGTTAACACCAAGAGAAAGCTAAGTTGTCAAAATCATACTTACTGAATAAATTCAGACTTCTCCTAAGGTAAAAATATCTCACTGTTGAAAAAACAAGATGAAGACACAAATATAGTGGCAGATATCCTGAGTGCATTTTGAAATGCAGAAGTGTTGTTATTTAACTAATAAAAAAAGGCATTACTCTGAGTAGAACCAACTTAGTAAAGGAGATTCAGAAGTGTTACATCCATTCTTAGTAGATACTTTCTCTCATTTTTCTCTTTGGCCTTAACCAGCCCAGCTGTTAAAAGCCATCAAAAATGAATATTTAGAAGAACTGATTATCTCTGAACTGCTTCTGTGAAGTAAAACTTATTAGTCTCATAGTTTGGGAGACAGCCTGTGCTACACATCTCAGGGACCAAATGTCAGGAAAGGATTAACAAACTACGTAGAAGTTGTATTCACTGGAAAATCTAGCAGAGTGCCAAAAGGAAGTTGCACAGAGGTAAGTCTTTGAAAAGAACCATTCCATGCTGAGGTACCTGGGCAGCTGCTGGTTTCACATTCCTGTCAGACTGAAGTTTAGGGACAGTGCAATTGGCATGGGAAAAATCCTCCTGGAAGTTACAGAAACAAATTATTGATTATTTTTAAAATCTGAAAAAGAACAAAAACCCCTCAAGAAGCTTGTATAGGACGAATCTTTCTGCCAGTGGTGCAATCTTCTGATCAGTTCTCATCTTAAATACTGAGTTAGAATGGAATGTGCTGAATAACAAAGGCTCATCATAATTTGGCCAAGATGGGATTCCACACAAGTTGATAGATAATGGATTACAAGTTGCAACAGTCTCAGTTTTGTATTATGTAAATGTTATATTGTATCAATTAATGTCAAATATCTCTATTATATCAATGGAAGTATAACACACCCCAGCTTTTATGGACACAAGTACTAGGAGAAAATGTGGCATAAATTCCAGAGAAATTGGTTAAAAACAAAAAAAGCATCAACCATGTAACAGCTTTTTCTTATTAGAATTACCAGACCTGAGATCTGTGGATGAAGGAAAAGAAATTGCCAATGCCTAACAAAAACAAGAGGTCCCAAAATGTTATCACCACAGACCAAAAAAGTGTGATAAAAATGACCCATATTTCTAACCAGATAAAAAAAAAAAAAAAAACAAGATTAATTTCAGACAGTGTTTGCTAACCCAAAGCAGGTAACAGTCTGTTCTCATAAAAGTCAGGTATTATCATTCACTCCTGGGTCAGTTTTGTGGGAAAGATTGTGACAGACAAAGCTCATGACAGTCTACAAGGGCATAGACAGGATGAGCAAGAGGTTATTACAACTATTGCAAGCACTGATTATGTAGTTTACACACCTTTTTTTAATATGGTTATTCAGATATAGGTAGAGTTGGAAGATAACAACCTGTTGCCGTGCTTTTATTATATCTTTAATACCAAGGCCATTTCTAAGCTTGCATGGGAATATTTTTCTTGCATAATCTCCCATAGCAATCACTATTCAGGGTGATGGCCACTTCAGGACACTGCTACTTAGGCCTTTTTATATTTCTTTGTCCAGCTTGCAAAGTTCCTATCCACCACTTTCCCATTCTGTTAAATTTTTTGGGAATGCCCTGAGGCTCCCCTTTCCTTCATTGTGTCAGACACTATGGGTGTCCTCCCAATGCCTGGACATGCCCAGATCTGAGTCCTTCCTTCCAGCCTCACAGGGACTCTTTCCATGCCCACACCACTCACTCTCCATACTTTATACACGTTGGACCCTTATGGCTTCTTCCCTCCACACTCCTTTCACACCATTATTAATCCTCCTATTTTTACAAAGGGAAGACAAGCAGAGATGAGATAGTTTGTTGTCACACTGCATGCTGCTAATAGCTTTGATCTCTCGACAATTACAGATCTTATTGTAACCTTCTGGGTCTGCCAACTCAATCTGAGCTTCATATATTCCCTGTTTAGCTTTTTTATCATTTGATTCTGCTTAAATCTGTAAATACCTATGAATTTATTCCTAGGATGTTCTTTGAGAAATGGTGGAGCTGATTGGATGTATTATTCAAAAGTTTCCATGTTACAGCCTAAAAGACAAACCTGACACCAACCTGAGAATAAAACCTTGCTCCATTTGGCTCCCTGTTATCTGCAGTAGCTTTCCTGGGGTGAGCTATTTGGAGGCTGTACAGAAGCATGTGTGACTTTCATGTTGCTATTAAGGTGAAGCCATTATGCCAAGAGCTGTGACGAGTTTTCATAAAGATAGTTTGAAAAGACAAAACCAGGACACTGGCTTTGCTTCACAGGTGGGTGGAAGAAGGCAAGGGGCACAGCCAGAGGAACTAGGAACCAAGAACAGCCAGCCAGAGAAAGTTCTGTGATCAAAGTCCAAGAAAAGGGTTTTGGTTTTTTTCATGAAATTTGCCATTAGAGACATTGAGGAGGCCTATGTATTAAATTCCTGAGTTTTGAGGCACTGTAATAGAGCTGTCAAACAAAGATATAGAAAGTGCCACTGTTTCCACGAGACATGACAAGCTAAGGATTCCCAACAAAGTAAGGCCACCTGAAGAGGGATAATGAAAGTGATTACATCAGCAAAGAGGAAGGAACAATCCAGGTAAAGAGTTGGTGGATGTTTGATCTTGGAGGGTTGCTGTTACCTCCAGTGCAGTCATCCAAAGCTGTCTAAAAATTAAATAGGCTAAAAGAACAAGAATGCCTAGGATTTCTTCCAGGAATTTCTGTAGTTACCTACTAGGCATCAAAGGAGACTTCTTTTGAACCTTCAAATATACAAGGAGGTCACATGCTTTAGTCACTGCAGATTTGGTAACCTATTATTCATTATTTTCTTTTATTGATTGTTTTACAGTCCCCAAGGCTTGTGTGTTGCTTTCTGTGCCACCAAAAAAAAAAAAAATCTGTAAAATCTTCAGGTTTTTTACAGTAGTAACAGCAGCTGTCTCTCCTTGTTAATGACAATAGCAGCATATTTTTCCCTATTAATTCTAATTAGGGGGTCTCACATGAATGTCAAGCCAAATTTTTATAATGGATGATGTTCTGTAACTGGAAAAAAAAAAGATAGGCTAACCTAAGATAATTTCTTATTTAAAGATGACCTTTAAAAATGTAATGTTGCAACAAATTAATTAGTTGGCTTAACCACTTTGTTATTTTTTTTTTAAATAAAACATGATGACATGTCATAGTCGGGTTATGTTGGCATCCACGACAAACAGACAAGGCAAAGCAATGATAAAATTGTGGAAAAGTAAGGTATCACCCACAGATATGAACAGTCACTAATTAAACATATGCAGTTAGAAAAATAATCTACCTGATTTATAACTCTAGGTGGCAGCAGTGGAACAAAATAGAGAAAAATGTATGATTATACTCGCTCCCTGTTAATACAAAATCCATTAATTGAATACTGCTGATGTTGTTGCATTACACAGTGTTACTTTTACACTCTAGATGGCAGCAGCATCACAAAATACAGACAAATAAGAACTAATTGTATTCATGTTGTGTCTGAGAATGCAGCCCCTTCAAGTTTTGGGGGGTAAAGTTGGAGAGGTTGAAATGCAGATTTCCTGGTAGGCATTACCCACCACAAAAGAATTAAAAAGCCTTAACAGTGATTGTTAAATATCATGTGCAATTATAGGTAAATCACTTCTGAAGCAATGAGAAGTTTTGTCATTCTGGGTGTTCTTAATGGAGAAAGGATGTGCAGAAAACATAAACGACAGCACAGCTGCAGGTGAGTGTAGTATAGTGATCCTAAAAAAATCTGTGCATGTGCATACCTGTCATGCTTTTGTGTACAAGGAGAATTACAGCTTTTTCTAGGGAAGGCAGCAACAGCAACCATACCATGTATTCAGTCTTACAAGTGGAAGTTTTTGCACACATCAGTTGACAAGGACTTCCTGTGCATAAGGCTGGGTCAAAAGACTCTGAAGTGAAAATCAGGCATTTGCTTTAGAAGATACAAACTTTTGGTAAAACCCATTCTGAATATTGTTTGACTAGAAAGCATCATAGGTGCCAGCTCTGCAGGAGGCTGATCTGGGGCCAGCAGCCAGAGGGGCTGCAGATGGAGCACATAACCTCATCTCTCCTGCTTTTTTCCCTCCTGATGGAAAGAAGGTCCCAGCTGGATGAAAAGCTCCAGCAGTCCAGTAATACCTTCATATTCAAACCATTACCTGCCAAGGGAGGTTACACAGAATTCTGCAGAGCATTTAAGTATCTGAGTCTGTTTTTCAGGTTGTTGTGGGTACTTCCCCTGTATAATCATGCTGAGCTGTGGCCAAAAGAGCAGGTATCCAGCAGAGACTGTGACCAGCAATGCAATGCAACACCAAGTCTAAACATGGGATGTTAAGGGAAATCCAGTGTATGAAGAGATTCTTTTGGGGAACTCACTTTGTCCAGCTGGCTGCTGTTCTATCCTGGGACTCTGGAGGGTGGAGAAGGTTCTCTCTTGGCCCAGTTTTCTTGTGTTAGGAGCACATTTTGTCAGGAACAGATTGTTGCCCAGTGCCATGGCAAGGTCACGCTTTTGGGTGGTTCCTTTGCCACATTTGGGGAATGTGCCTTGTTCAAAGGTAAAAATCTGTGCTGAGATGTCTCACTGGGATCTGTTAGTGTGATCCAGGAGTAGGAGTATGAGAGAAACACAAACACTAATTGAGGGCCCATTGGGTTTTTCCTTTGTTTTATGATCACATTCACTCAATATGGAAAGGTTCTTGTTCTGTGATGCTTAATTTAAGAATGGATTTTAAATTAAATTACTATTTTGTTTCAAAAATTTTTATATCTGTCTAGAAAAAAAATGAAAGTGGGAAACAAAAACTGGGTTGGGATCACCAGTATTAAGCAAAAGCTAAGGCAGTCTACTTACTGAGTGAATACAAACTGAAGAATTTTTTTACATAAATATATTTGTAAGCTATTGGTAAATCAGGTCTGAATTAAATTATCAGATCTTCAGTTCTAAAGACTGACTATAAACTGTAAATAATTTATTATGAACTCTTTGATTATAAATCCTAAAGAATTTTATCGTGTGAATCTGCAACTCAGAAGTTACATTAACATTTCGATAGAGAAAGGAAAAAAACCTTTAGTACCTGAAAAAAACTCTGAGAAAGAGATGGAGTTCTCTTTTCAGTTCCTCTGCAATGGCTAATAACTTCCTTTTCTCAAAAGTAAGCCTGTTCAACTATTTTTTCAGGCTACTTAAGACTATTGCAAAGTTTTCTGGCACTTCCCCCCCCCCCCCCCCCCGAACTCCAGTAGCTTTTAATAAGTAGTCCTGACTGCATTTTCAAATCCTAAAATTAAAATATTTTGGATGTCTCTCACCAAGGAAATCAAGGATAAAAGCAAATACAGGAAAAATCATACTGAAGACTGTAAAAAAATTTCAACTCTATTCTCTGTTCTTATAGTCTCTTGGAAGAAGAGGTGAAGCAACTGAAGTGATGGTGCTGGTGCTGTGCCCCTCACTCGAGGCTTTCTCCACAGCCCAGAAAGGAGCCCATGCCCTGGGGTGCTCGGGCTGCTCTGGAGCTCTGCCAGTGGATGTGCTGAGGTTTGTATTTTCTGGTGAATACCAGGCGCCACCTGCACTGTGAGGTGTGTGACAAGCTTCCTGTCCTTGGCAGCCCTGCATAACCTCATGATTGCAAGCCTGTGATGTGTTTGAGGTCAGAGTTTTCTGAGGATTAGGCACAGCTTAGCCCCTGTCCTGTAGGGACAAGTATCTGCTGGGAGGCTGTTGCAGGAGACAGTGATTCCATGGATACAGTAGCTTTTTCCTGTTAAAGTGAGAGTCCTGTTGAGCTTAACACTGTGGCATTAATTTGGCCAGATGTGTATTTGATTCCCAGACAAAGCTGTTCCACTGGTGGGATCGGAAGGCACAGTGAAAGTAAGGGTTGTATCTTTCACCTGGGCAAAAGCTCTCTGTTCCTCCTCTGCTTTGAATAGATTCCTTCAAGGCTTGGACAACTCTTGATAGCAGAGATCCCATTAGATGTTGCCAGCTAATTTGTTGGTTGGATGAGGGCAAAGAGCTGCTGCCTACTCCTTAGAATATGAATACATGTAGTAATAGTGGTGTTATTTTCTTCTCTCTGTTAATTTGTCAGGTGAATAGCAGCTATTTACTGTAGGAGACCAATGTGCAGGGTTCATTGTTTTATTTCCTCATTATTGCAATGACTTTGAATATTTCTTTAGAAGGAAGTTCCTGAGGCCATAAAGTACACACCTGCTGTCTGACCCACTGCTCAGTTGCACAGAGAAAGGACTGAAGACATGTTCTAGAAACAATACCTTGGAGTGGAGCAATGCAGGAGGAGGAATGACACAAGAAGGCTATAGAATGTATGTTTTCTCTGGAGAGGAAAATGCATTAAGACACAAACATTTGCTGCATGTGCACGAGTCCCTGCTCACTGACACAAAGCCACTTCACTGAAGTGCTCTCTCAGCCTGGGAGGTACCAGCGTCAGCCACAGACCTAAACTACTTCTTGCTTTGTGAACTGCAATGATCAAGTGTAGAGGTGTCTTAATTTACTGGAATGAGACAACAGCTGAAGATGCTGGAAAGCACTGGCCGAGATTGTCTCAGAACCCTTACAGCAGAACTTGGTTTCTCTGAAATATTCTCCATCACTTAATTTTTCCTATTTTTTTCCCTATTCTTTGTAGATCATTCCTGTGGTGTCTGGCACACAGTCCCTTCCCCAATGTATAGTCTCACACTGTAGGCTACACCATAAATCCTAAAGAAAGTGATTCACCAGCTCCTTGGACTGCCTCTGGCAGACTTTCTCTAAAATTAGTGCCTTGGAAATATCACTGTGAGCAGGGAAATTCTCCAGCTAATATTTGAATAAAAAAGAGATCTTTGCTTAATAGCATGTGAAGGTTATGCAGTAAGAAGCACTTTTCTGCAGGTAATATAAACTGATCCTTAGTATAAATGATCTTGGTGAGATCTTTCATTAGAAGTCCATGAAATAAAAATAACTGATAAAATTGTATCAGGAAGATAAAGTACCATTTGGGTGAAAGCACTGTGCTGAAACAAATAATTTATTGTATTGATCAGCATAATGTTACTGACAGAACTGTTCTGCTCATTTGAAATCATCTTCACCTGCTTTTTGCTGTTGTGGGATAATGCAGAGCTGAGCTGTGCAGCCTCAGGAGCTGTGAGCTGATTTACAAAGCCCTGTAACACTTCCCCCTTTCTCCTGTCCAGCTGCAGGCTGTCCCCTCTCCCAGCAAGCAGCTTCATTCTCTTCCACACAGTGCTCAAACCTCTCCTGGCACAGCTCTCCTGCCCTGTCTACCCTGCCCAGGCAACCTCCAACCTCTTCACATTCTGCCTGCAGCAGCTCCTTGCTCATCTCCTGAACAGTTTCCCCATCACCTCAATGTGTGAGCAGCCAGACTCCCCTGGCTGACCAGGCAGCTCCATTTCCCCTGAAAGGCCCTGCTAACATCATTTCTGTATCCATAGGCAGCTGCTGCAGAAAAGAGGCAGAAGCAGGCAAAGGGTGTGGGCAGAGAAGGTGAATGGCAGGAGCTATGGTGGGAATACCTTATGGACTGATATTATAAGAGCTGTGTGCTAGACTGCAAAGGACTGAGTGTTTTCACATATGGAGAATGAAGTTAGCCTTCTCCAGCTACAGGTCAGATGTAGCCTGGCTGAGATGATGATCTTCTTCAGTCCATGTCAACATCAAAAACTTCATACTTTGAACTGAAGAGCTCAAACTTAGGAGAAGAAAAAATCTCTCAGCATTTCACACTGAAATCAACTGTTTTCTTTGAAACAAGAACAAGCTGCACCAATAACACTCTCAGCTGAACACGCAGATTCTTAGTTTGGTTTTGCTGAGAACTAAAAATTAACAATTCAACATAAGTCTTAATATAGGCATGTGTCTGTCTGCCACATGCAAGACTTTCCTCCAGTACTTTGTCTTTCTTAATTCTGCAAAAATCAGTAATACCAATGACTGATTCAGCAGCAAATACCTTGAACTTTGGAAGAGTGACTTGGCACTGGAGCCCAACACAGCTTCAAAAGGACAGTACTCCCCTGGAGCTCACCAAGTCTTCTGTCAAATGTTACATGTCAAAATGTCACCAGACTGTATTACCAGAGCCTTCAGAAAATGGAGAGTACCAAAGTAAGATTAATTTTTTGGTTTATGACATTTCTACTCTGATAAGGGGATAGGCAGGTATGTTTTTTTCATTAAAAAGTTAACCCTTTATGTTCAGTCTTATCTGCTGCCTTCAAATTGGATTTTACATCAGCTAATTTTTCCAGATTTAAATAGGTGAGTGAGAGACCATTTTTTTCACATTTTTTTCTTGTCAACAGAATTATATACTACATTTCATGTAATTACATGTATACAAATGTATTGAATGAAGCTGGTTAGATGATAGAAGCTGAAGTTTGAAACAGAGAAATCTTGATTAACTGGAAGTAAATGCATAAAATATGTATGCACGTGCTGGAACATTGGAAACACAAGCTCTAACTACAGTTTCAGCTCCAAGGTTTTGGCATCAGGTCTTGGGTTGCAGGTTTTCCAAGCCCAGTGGCACAAAAAATATGTCCTTTGCTTTTAAACAGATTGAACGTTATGCAGAAACATTGACAGACAGTGGCAATACATCTACTCTGTACAGAAGAATATGTAGAAAATCAAGTATGAAGTGTAATCTCATTATCAAAGAGAAGACAAAGCTTTGATGTCAACAGGAGTCCTTCTGTGGACTTTGATATAGAATTAATTTCAGTAATCTTAATTATTTTGCCCCTGTCTTAATATCTTTATTGCACCATGAAATGGTATTTTCCTAAGAGAGAGCAAACAGTTTGGGGATTTTCTTTTCTTTCTTATTCAATTTTGGTTTGGTTGCAGTGGGAGTATTTGTTGTTGGTTGAGTTGCTGATAAAGAAGTCTTGAGGGACAGGAGAGGATGTGTGTGTCTTGGAATGTAGATGTAGGTGGCATATTGGCCTTATGGTGGATGCACAGAATTGAGGAGTGATAATTCACCCAAAATCCTCACTTGTAATATTTTGATGTATTATGAAAATATAATCTGGTGTATTAATAACAGATTATAATATGTCTATTTATGGGGTAGAATTTAGCCAGATGAGATTTATGTAAATTCTACTACCTGTGTTTGAAACTGATAGTGGCTGTTACTTAATGGTGCTCCAAAAAGCACATTGTAACTTCAGACTTAGGTGGGATTGTGTGTTTGGAGAACTCTCTCAATGTTTATTTGTTTCTTCCCTTCTAATTAGGTAATATTAATTTCATTTAGTTGTGTGCCCCTTTATGAAGTCTTGATTTAATGTGTCATTTTCTTCTGCTCACAGAAGGGATGAGTGAGCAAGAACCAAATCTTTTCTGAAAACAGAAAGAACAGCTTTATTATATAAATCTTAAACAGAAGAGCAAGAGTGACAGGATTTCCATACAACTGAAAGATTATCTTCTTTAAATGTATAACTCATGTTTGCTCTTTATGGGCAGATTGTTAGACTGTATGTTCCACTCTCTCAAGAGCCATTTAGGACTTCAAATGCAATGATAAATTAATTTGCGAGATAGAGACAATAATGAGAGATTCGATTTCAAACCAGAGATGTGAAACTTCTGTGGAATTTTAAAACATTAAAAAGCATAAATGACAACATTATTTACTTGTGTAAATGAACCCACCAAGGAGGTAAAACACAAGATCGACAGCATTAGGGAGAGCAGCTCCTTTTTTCATCTCCAAAGAGATGTGACTTACATCAGTGTTATTGCCAGATTTCCTCCACGTCACTTGGCTACCCCAGTCCCCTGAGAGGCCACCGACAACAAAGCAAGGGCAGATGAGAGCCCTGGTGTGTGCAGGCCTCTCTCCTCCTGAGATAACTGAGGTTACTCCTGGCAACGAGCAGGTGACAGTTGACACCCATCATCTCAGAAAGGAAAACCATTCGTTTACTCAGAGGCCAACACAAAGCTACCAGATGGGAACAGTTTTCTGTCACTGTCTATCAAGGCTGGAGCACAGCTCTCCAGCCTTCTGTAACATCAATTTTATGCTGAGAGCACAGCAGTCTCAAAAAACACTGAAGAGCCATTTACTTGTGAAGTGTAAGAAACATCTGTCAGGGGCTAAAAGTGCTAAAGAAATGCTTAACTGTACATTGAGTTGGCAGAATCTTAGGCTCAGACTACAGGAAAAAACATTAGCAGTGAAAGTCCACAAGATTTATCCTAATTTATCAGATTACTTCCTCAGAAAGTCTCCTTTTGAACTGCTCTTCAACAGAAGAACAAATGTGTAGACTTCAATGCTTAATAAAGCTAAAAGCTTCTCCCTGGGGTAATTGAAATTTTTCTATCAAAGGGTAGATAGACCTGGTTGCAGCTGCAACAAAAAAGAAACATATAAAGCCAAGTGGAAAGCAGTTAGACAGCATTGGTGGTGTAGGACCATTGAACATGGTCTTGCTAATTGGAATCTATAGCACAGGACATTCAACTACATGCTGGGCAAATGACCCTGAAAGTTTCAAGTCTATCTAGTATAAAAAAAAAAAGTTCAGATGTAAAAATAATCATAGGAATGATGGATTCTGTATCCTTGAATGGGCATAACCAACCAGAGATCTGGGTAACTGGCAAATTTCTTTTTTAAATAAGGCCCTTTGAGTCCCATATATGCATCTACTTTCACAAGCATTTCAAAACCCGTCTTCTAATAATTTCACACAGAGCTTTCAGAGCAGCAATGTTCAAAAGAATGAAAGTAATGAAACACAGCAAAGTTTTACATTTTTATTTCTGTACTTTGGGAAAATTCCTATTGAAGACAGAAGGCAGTTCAAATTGGAATTGCTTTACTGCCAACAAAAATGTGTGACTCTTGATCTAATGAAAAATTAGAGAGATTGAAAAGCAGAAGTAGACTTAGGAAAGATTTCAGTTACAGCAGGATGCAGCCCTTATTGCATTTGTAGTTCAAACTGTGATCTCTAAGGAGATCTAAATTGCTCCAGAGTGTGGAATTTATGGTATTTGAGACTTTATTTTCTCAGAGGAACAAGTATGGGTAGCTAAGACATCAGGTTTTACTGGCACACATTTTGGAAACATATGTTCTTTTAATTTAAAATAAAGTGTTTAATGATGAAAATGTTAGATTCTTAAAACCCTTTTCACGTGAACTAAAGTTGCTCAAAATGGCTCCAAAAAGTGGAAATTGGTAATTTTTTTTAAGCTCTCATTCGGGTAAACTGATTTGGATAAGCATACTTTTATTTTATACTGGACAAGCTGTTGTATTTGTGATTGTTATGGGTATGTAACAACTTCTAAACAGTTGTTACATGCTCTGTACCTTTGTGAGCACTAAAGTATTTCTGGGAAGTGAAACAGCTTCAACAGCATAAGCTGGAATTACACTTCACACTAACACACAAGGATGTCAGAAGAAGATTCCTACAAACACTGTGTCTGTGCTTTGGAGTCCCTGAGAGGTGAAAGACCCAACTGAGAGGTGGAGAACTTTACCTTGGGTGCCTTGGGTGCAACACCACATTATGGGGCTGTCCTTCTTCCCATGCAAATAAGACTTTATTCCAGCTTACTCCAGTGTCTTGGTGGATGTGGCATTGACTGTGTGCTACACACATGGGCACACAGTTCAGAGAATAAAAGACCTGCAAGTGAATTCCTGCCCCAGGACAGCAAAAAGTAGATTTTAATTTGGATGTTCAAAATACCACTTACCATTATGTTGGATATGAATTAATCTTATGGGTCTCTATTGTTGATGTTTGCAATCATCTTTTCTACTCTCCTTTTTTATTGAGAAAAAGCATGTGAGTATCACAAGTGACCATCATGTATCTTCATGTATTCCCCAGAACTCTTCTTTCTCTCTTGGTTTCCCTCATCTATCACTCATTTTATCTAGCCTCCTCTTACCTCATCTTTTTCATTCATCAAACCCTTTTTCATGAAAGCCTGAATTTTGAGCTTTTCTTCCACTGTTGTTTGAACTTTTCTTTCTTCTGTTGCTCTTTTCCCTTTATTCTTGACTTTTTAATCATTTTTCTCCTTGTTTCTTTTCCTGAATACTTCATCCATCTGCACTAATCCTCCTCAGCCCTTCCATTTGATAGACCTAATGAGTTGCAATAAGTAACTTCTTTTCCATTGTCTAAAGCAGCATTTTAAATGTTGAACAGAGGAACTCCCTTCCAAAATCCAGCAGGAAAAGTCCAGGGCTGGACATATCACTCCACTGCAAGAGAACAGAACAAGCAGGCACATACAGCTGTGGTAAGAGCAGGTGAAAGCAACCTCAGCTCTTCAGGCTCAGCTGATGAGCCTTATGGAAGTAAATCACTGGTGAAATCATGTGCTGCTGTGTCTAACATGCCAGAAAGCCAACAGCATTTGGCATCAGGGGATCAAACAACTGAAAAAAAGGATGTGGAAGCATGCCAAAGCATGACGTCCTGAGCACTCATGCAATAATTTTACTGATTAGATCATAAGAGTGGTCAGTTTTGTTGTATTATCAGAACTGTCTATTTTATCACCAAAGTAGCTTAACGAGTTCCCTTTTTCATCTCAACAGACAGGCAGTCTGGGAAAACACTATGCTATTAATAGAATGATATTTTTAGAAAGATGGAAAAAAGAAAAAGGCAAGAGTCCAGATTTTATCCCACCCTCTTCAATGGCATCTGTGATACAACTGGAACACACGTACCAGAGGAAGGTCACCTCAGTTGAAAGAGCATTTACAGAAGCCACAGGAAACATTTGAACTTCTTGATAACTCCCTTCACTGAGATACTCTCTGTTCCATACTGCTTCACCCTATCTATCTACCAGCACAGATGGGTTTGAGGGAATGCAGATTTGTATGATGAGTTACCAGCTACTTGCAATCATCAAAATGTGTATGTTTAATCCCTTACTCTGAGTATTTAATTTCTTAAATCAGTGCCTATGACTAAAGTAACAGAAAAGGTTCCCTTGATTTTTTGAGGGAGCTGAATGCAATCCATATTGGGAGAACAACTGATGCTGAGATCCCGACACTGACACAGCAACATTCTAGTACTTTGTAAAATGCTTATCTTTGCTCCTGGGGAACTCAGGCTCTGTATTTATCAACAGTTTCTTTACATATGCACATAATAACAAACACACATCATATATGTATATTACATAAAACATATACATATTACATATATGTATAAGTTACATATATGTACATATATGTAGTTTATACGTATAATATATATCTGTTGCTCTACAGGTGGGACTTTTCAGAGAAACCAGAAAATACATGTACACAGAATGCTTTACATTATTGCTGTGCCAACACATTTGAAGAAAACTTTCTTCTCAACTCCTTCCTCTCCAGAAGAAAACAGATTAAGCCAGCTATTAAGTCGTTCTTATATCCTTTCCATTTAGATGCTGAATAAAATACCTGTCTAAGTACTTTGCTGTATCGGAGCCTTCAAAAAATAGAGTGTGTCAAGACAGAAACCTGCTTTCAGAACTCTTGACAGCAGAGTGCCTTGAGCTATCAACTGGTCTCCTTTTGAAATGAATTATTTTGTGCTTTAGATTATATCAGGTAATCCTCTAGGAAAATATATAAGCTTTTCAGTCTGTTTGCTGAATTTCACACAGATGCATTGCAAACTTCTTCCTACCTCTAAGTTCCCTTCTCTCTCTTCCAAACTGCATTTCTTTGTTTGGATTGATGTGCATCCCTTTGCAAAGGTACACGTTTGTTTAAGTGCTAATGTTTTGTGTTTTCATGTCCTGTGGCACTAAATTTCTACACCTCAGATGATGTATTTATGGTAGCAACATATTCACTGTCCACCCTCTCTCACAAATTTTGCTCAGGGCTTCATTGCCTCTTTTTTAGACCAGGCCCTGACTTTAGGAAATGAAATATAAATACTCAGAACCAGGGATTAAACATGCACATTTTGATGATTGCAGGAGTTTGTGAGTAGCTCATATCACATAAACCCGCATTACCTGAAACCCTGCTCTGGCTCCAGTCCCACACCAGAAATGCAGATACCTCTTTACATGACACTGGCACTAAAAGTTGGCCCAAGTGTCAAGTCAAAACAAAGGTATTCAGGACTTGTTTGAGAACCAAACAAGGACCAAAAGTGGATCAGTTATAAAGAAAAACATTACTTTCCTCTCCTGCTTTCCATTGAAAGTATTCAGAAGACAGAAATTATTTGGGTTTATGTGGATGGCAAGAGTGATAGGAAGGATATAACTCCTAACACTTGTAGATAGGAACTTCTGTGCTTGAACACCTGAAGTTAATTCTGTGGTGGATTTTCCCACACCATTACATCACCACAACTGCAGAGGAGTACCTAGGTTCCTCTGGGGTCACTGCATTTACTTCCTGGCTTGGAACAAAGTCAGGCACAAGGTTAGTTTGGACCAGCTGCATCCACAGCAGCATTCAAAAGAGGCAGATGCAAAGTGATAATGAAAATTAGCAAACCAAGCCAACCCCATGAAAAGTTGGATTGTGAGTGGATGAGCTTCCACCCATTGCACAAAGTCCATTAAACAGCAGTGTTCTCATTGGAGTTCATTAAAATTTCAGTGAAATGATTTTGCAGTTTATTTGCATGGTGCCAGAATGAATATTGAGTTTACAGCAGGCATTGTTGAGTGCTTCTTGTTGCTTTTAGAATTACATCAAACTTCTCATTTTATTTTCCTTACTTTCCTGTGCTGCCACTGACAAAAATGGGAATACCAGTTAAGCAATGGTAAGGCAGAAGTTCAGCAGTGTGAAAAAACAATGTTCATATGTTATCATTCAACATGAAATTACTTTCATGTAGTAGTCTGTTGCCTGGATGTATATTTTTTTTCTTTTTCTGAATATGTACATTATCTTGTGGACTTTGAACAAATGAAACCTGAATGATATTGCTCATCGTTACTTCAACATAAAAACAGACTGTAAGCAAAACCATTTTTATTATTGGTTCTTGATGCCTTCCTTATATAATTTAATTAGCTAAGGGACTTTTTCTTTTTTAGACTGCAATAATAGGAAGTAGAATACAATAGCAAATACCTACTGCATTCTGTGGATTCTTAACACTTTTTATCCTTCTAAACATAGGAGATGTTTAAATGCAAATCATTCATTTATGCATGCAGATCTTCAATCTGCAAATCATTTTAAGTTCATTTTGTCAAGAGAGATAAATGTGAGTGCTATCAGCTATATTACACAAAAAATAAATTGGCTCCAGAGGTTCTTCCCATTAAAGGCAGGTGTAAATGACTGCAAAAATTCATTTACAATAGTAGGAAAACTTATGATTTATTCTTTCTCTGATTTTCACACCAGCCAGAGGGCTTAAAACTGAACTGGACAAAAATGTTTTTACATACTCTCACTTAGCAACACCTTCTGTGGGTCCTATTTTCAGAAGCAGTGTCTGCTTACAGTACTTGCAGATGTGGCTGGACATGGATGTGGGGTTCAGCAAATCTCATTCAAACCTCAAAAATTCATTCATTGGAAAAGGTCAGGAATGTAGTTGTGAAAGGCTGATGAAAAATGGTAGAGATTCTTCTTCAGCTCAATATTCAAATAGGATAAAAATCACAGTGAAGTATAAAACAAAACAAATCAAATCAAACCACAAGCTTTTCTAAAGCAGTTTTCTTTGACTACAAGCCCAACAGGATGACCTGTATTGAGGCCATATGTCTTTATACCAGTGTTCTACCACAAGATATCACATCCTCTGCTCTACTTGCACAGGTTTACTGGAAGTAATTTTACAAGTTTCACAGACTTATTTTTGCCACCCAAGAATAATTCGTAGAACAAAGAAAAGATACACATAAATGAGCAAACTTGGAAGCAGGTAATTTTTCAAAAGGACTTCTCCAAGACTTTTGCTGGGTTCTAATGTGGTTTTGTCATTTGGTAAGACATGAGGCCAATATGATTTTATCTCATATCTTTCAAATATCTACCTGTGTCATTTGTCTCCACTAAGAATTAATGATGCATAGTAATTTACAGAGCATCTCAGTGTCCCTGTTTCCTAAACTTCTGCTAAGGTTGGATGTCTCTCACAGTCATCAGCCTTCTGCCAAAATTTCAGAATGAGCAATGGAACCCGAAAGGTTTCTACCCACTTAAAGGCAAAGCTAGATTAATTTTTTATCATTATTTTGATTTTTATGGCATGAGTTGCTAAGTGTCAGCACTTCACTGAATGGAATGTAAGACCCAGGTTGTTACATTGTAAGAGTGTAAGTCTGAATTTAGTTGGGTTGACCTTGGGTTTTGCCTGGTTTTTTAAACAAAATATCCTAAGAAAATGCTTCTGGGTTTTTATTTTAGTGAAAGGTAGGAAATGTGCTCAGAAAAACGGAGAAATTACTCTTGTTCTGTATCAGAAAAGGCACTCAAGTTATTTGGCAGCAAAATAACTGATAGTTTAAAATTATATCATTTTTTTCAAACAAATTTTCAGCCTACTAGTAGCATAATAGGAATCTCACTGTTTATGCCTCTTTTCACAATTAATATTACTTTAAGAGATCCCTATTCTAGACAGTTATGTTGTTGATTTCAGTTGTCTCACTCTTGCCCAAGTCTTTGAAAATAGCTAAATTTTTTCTGCTTTTGGCTGAGGTAAACATTAACAGAGTCTGATGTCAGAAGGTCCCTGAATGACAATTCCATTGTGACCTTCAGTTACACAGATGACTCCATTAATTCATGTATGAGCTAGAGCATACTCAATATTGATTGAAAAATCAATAGTGATAGGAATCTAAAAAGGCCTGTATATTTTTCCCACCTGGATTTCCTACTTGCAGTTTTGGACAAAAATCACTTTTTCAAAATATGACAACTCTGCTATGATACTGTTTCACTGTGAGTTGCATTTTCAGTGGTTTTATGGCTTTTTTCTAGCCTCTCTCTAGTATGTCCATATACTTCCTGAATTTTCGAAAAGCCATTTTGAAGGATAGGAGTGTAAGTTGGTTATTTATTTGTTGAAATCAATACTTGCAAAGTTTTCTCTCTTGAAAATGTGGTTTATATTGCTCATGCTGTATCACCATCATAAATGCTTTTTCCATCCTAAATAAAGTGGATAGATGTTACAAACTTTCATTAATTCATTTTGAAAGGCTGTTCCAGAAACTTTTTCAACCTCCCATTGTAAACTTCTTTCCAAATTAAGTTGATTAACGGTCAGTCTATACCTTTTGAGGACTCTTTTTGCCGGTCATGTTTTCTGTCTTTTACAGCCTCAGTCTCTCATGGATCATTATCCCCTCTGTGTGCCTTGATGTATTTGAAGACAATATTCTAATCCTTCAGTGTTTAATGCTTCACCCTTCATTTTACTCACTCAAATAAGGGAACCCTTTTTCTGCTCTTTCCAACCAATGGTCCCAAGGATTCAGAATCCTGCAACTTCTGACTTAGTGTCCTTCTGGCATGATGCCGCTTGCTCTGCCTCCTGAGCTGTGGAGTTTTCAGAGAGGACAGAGAATGGTTCAACAAATTTACCCAAAGTATCACCTTCACCACAACAGCTCTAGGAAATGAAAGTGGAAGTTTCACTGTGGGTGTTGCAAAATGAAACATAAAAATGAAATGAAAATGAAACCTTGCAAAGTCTCATGAAAAAAGAAATTAAGTAGCTACTATCAGAGAAATTCTTGAGTTCTTGAATCTGGATCCTCCCTTTTCCTATTTCATTAGATGTTTAAAGCAATTTAATTTAGTAATAACTCATAATTTACATTCAGTGAAAACTAAACTTAGAACAGATTCATCATCTACGTTCTGGCTGATGTGCTGCAAATTATTATGGCCCACAACCTGCTAAATCCCTTTTCTACCCCCATTTAACCAAGACACAGCAGGCCTCAAAATTAACATATAAACAACCCTATCTCTTTAACCACTATCATCCTCACACTTCCAGAAAAACAAACTTTATCAGGCAAATTCAGATGCAGATTGCATTTGCTCAAGCTAGTCCTCCTTATCATTGAAGGCCAGAACTGTCCCCCAGTTCTGCAAATGTGGACACCCAGCCACCTCATACAGTTCTGGAGTATTTTTTTTATCCATGTCCTGTTTTTATTCCTAAGGACAGCAGCTCATGCATAGTTTAATACTGGTTTGTTTTTTTTTTTACCCCCAGAGACCATTTTTTAGCACTTGACATTGAGACTCTGTGTCTTGGTAGCCAAATAAACAAACCTCAGTCTATTCAGTCTTGGGGCAATGAAAACTTTTGGCATAGAATTTTTGTAGCACAACTGTTTGTTTCATATGACCTGTTCCTTTATCCTGGAAAATCCTGAGTGGCTTCTGCCAACAGGAAAGAAGGCACCTTTTTACAAGAAGGGCTCTCTTGCCCATGTGTGGCCTTGGCACCATAGACAGAATAAATAGTGGGTAATTTATAAAGATTAAAACGAAATTTAGAATAAAAGGCACCCTCCAAAATTTATGTGGAATAAATATTATGCAAGATTAGGAATATTCATGCACACAGCATGGGAAAAAACGTTCATGCTGTTGAACCCATATATTTGCTTCACTTACTGCACATCAGGATCACAGAACCATAGAAATGCTGAGATTGAAAAAGACCTCCAAGATCATCAGGTCAAACCATCAACCCAGCACTGCCTTGTTCACCCCTAAACCATGTCCCCAAGTGCCACTGCTACACATGCTTTGACAATTTTGAGCATTTGCACCTCCTTATCCAGTAGACAGATTTCTCAACACTTTTTGGCCTTTATGTCCAAAACCCTCACCCATCTAACAGATAAGGTTACAACTGGCATAAAAGCAAGATTAACATGAAGAGACTAAAAATAAAAACATCTGATGGGTCAAATGTCATAATGGTCTCCTGGTCATTTAGGTCTGATGCCCAATGGGAAAGATCAGCAGAAAGAGCATTTGAAAGCATTGCTATTGAAATGGCCCTAGGCTGAGACGAGAGATTCAGATTAGATATCAGAAAAAAAAATGTCACGGTTAGGATAGTCAGGCACTGGAACAGTGATCCAAGGAGCTGCTGTTCATCATCGCTGGAGGCGTTTAAGAGGTATTTGGATGAGGCGCTGGGTGATGTGGTTTAGGGGTTACAGTGGTAGTGCTGCGTTGATGGTTGAACTTCATTATCTTAAAGGTGTCTCCCAACCCGGATGATTGTGTGGTTCTGTATTTAAAACTATTGCAAAAACACATGGCTTTGGCACAGATACAGGCCGTTCATCAGGCTGTGCATGACTAAGCTTATGTGAGCATCCAGCTCACAGCACAATTCGCGTCCCAGTGTGTTGTGAGGGCCAGCACACCACAGACATTTTTTATTTTTTATTGTTTCTGTCGGCAGCATCGCACGGGGAAGGCAGGCAGGCAGGGCAGTCCCGGCAGGGTGAGCAGGGCGGGGCAGGGCGCTCCGTGAGGGACAAAGCCGAGCCGGGCGCTGGATGCCGGGCACCATCTTAACAGCCCGGGGCGGCGGCTCTGGAGCCGAAGGAGTCCCCTCGGGCGCGGCCTTCTGAGCGGCGTTCATTGCAAAGCGCGGCCTGCCCCGCACCGTGCCCGCACCGCATTGTCCCCGCACGCAGCGCCCCTCACGCGGCCGCGCCCCGCGCTCCCCCCTCAGCCCCGCGCCGGCGGGCGGGGAGATAACGGCGGGGAGCCCTTCCCGGGAGCCTGTCCCGCAGGGACCGCCCCGCTCCGCCGGCGGCGGGGGACCCTCCCCGCAGCGCCGACCCCGCCCCGCCCCGCTCCGCCCCGCCCCGCTCCGCTCCAGCGCTGCCGGCCCGCCCGGAGCAGCAGGAGGGGCCGGAGGCGCGGCCCGGCGGGCGGAGGGGGCGGGTGCCGCGCTCTCCCCCCGCGGTGACAGTTTCTAGAAGCTCGTCCCGGCGTCCTTTGCGGCCCCAACATGGAGGAGCTGACGGTGGAAGTGCGCGGCTCCAACGGGGCCTTCTACAAGGTACCGGCGGCGGGGGCGGCGCGGGCGGCTCCGCGCCCGGCGGGGCCGGGGCCGAAGGGCCGCGGGGGAGGGGACGGTGAGCGGGGAAGGTGCCGGGGTGCGGGAGGTGCGGGGCCGGGGACGGCGGGGATGGAGCGGGGCGGCGGCGGCGGCGGCGGGGGGGCGGCGGTGACGAGGCTGCTGAGGGCTGCGCGCTGGGGAGGTTCGTGTGTGGGGAAGGCAGAGCGCTGGCGGGGCCATGGGGAGCAGATGCGCGGCTCGGGGATTCCCTGAGCCTTCATTTTGGGAAGGGTGGGTGGGCGTGCGGGGGGATTGGTGTTGGAAGATGCAGAGGCTTTTGGGTGGGATGGGATGAACCGGGACGGTAATAATGATTTTTAAATATTTTAAATAATTTTTTAAAAGATTTCGAGTTTATTTATGCCTTCAGAAATCTTCCTTCACCATCACCCTCCCTGGAATGTCAGGATGGTACAGGATCAATGCAGAATACTCTCAGCTGTTGCCTGTCAGTCATTTTCCCCTAAGCCTGGCTTCAGATGTTTAAGAATCCCAGCTCTTTTTATGGCAGTAGGCTCCTGTCTTCCTCTCGAGAAGGGCTGATTCCAGCCAGTATTGTGAGCATGCAGCGTGGCTGTGTTCTGGGAGGATTTAATCTCGGGACTCTCTTTAGCTATTGTGCCTAACCACATGCACAGTGTGGCATTGCACAGGCAGTACTGCACTTGGTGTGGGGCTGGCCCTTTTGATTCCCCCTCCCCCCTTCAGAGTTTCCTGTGTGCAGCTGTGGATTTGGCTTGGGAATCATGTGGTGACTGTACAGTATGTGGAGGCAGTTGGGTGTAAGGGATTGTAACCAGCTGACTTCAGGAGTTAGTTCTTTCAACTGGCCAAGACAAATGGGAGATACCCTTATGAGGAAAGAATGCAGTGAGATAAACTGCATTCCTAGTAGGAAATCCTCTGAATTCTTTACCAAAATAAGTAGATAATAAATTTTATACAGTGGATAATTTTTTTGTTGAACCTGAAGTATCACACAGAAACCCACGTCAGAATCATTTCCGTCTAGAACAGGATGCTCCTAAATAGAATTGATTTTTTCTTCTCCTAAGCATTAAGAGGCCCAGAATTTAGAAACACTTTTCGTAGCTTTCCATTTTATACCTTGTGATCTTTGACAACTTTCCCAATGATGGATCAGTTGCTCTTCTGCATAAGAGGAACGTCAGACACATGGGAATATGAGGTGTGCTGAATTTTTGGACTGAAGGGATCTGTGTGCACAGAATTTGCTACAATAAGCCTGATTTAAAATCTGCATGTATGATATCTCCTAAATCAGTGAGAATTATTAGCCTTGGATTAGCACCATCATGTGTTTTAGCCCTGTGAACAGTGACTTAAAAAAGCAGAAGTTTTAATTAAAAATGGCGTAATGGCTTTGAGATCAATGAAGTGGGGATTAAGTTCAGTGATGGCATCTCCATAGTGGATGAAGGCAGGTTAGAATGATTGGATGCACAGTGATCAAAGCCCCAACTCAGAGTAATCCACTGTTAATGGGGAGGAGGAAAAAACACACAACCCCTGTAAAAAAAGACCCAAGCCAAATCAAACAAACACAATTCTAAAAGATTATTCTTGTGAGCTAAATGCAGTCAAGTGTGTGTGTCAGTGACTCCATTTTGTGAGTCTTACTCTTGAGAAAGGCAGAGATTTTGCATTTATTTTGGAACTAGGTAACGCTCCTAGGTCACCTGCTGTTTAAAGTGACCTAAAGCAAAGAGGTGTGTCAGTCTCTTCTTGGAAGTGTCCTATTTTGGGCACCAGTAGCATTGATCATTGCAAGATAACGACAAGAGGCTCATCTTTTCTAAGCTGTATGAAACTTCATGGAAGGTGGCAAAAGTTTTCTGAAGAGAAAAAGCAGAATTTGTAAGATGGGATGAGATTTGAGGTTTGCCTTTAGAAGAGTCTGAATCTGGGTTGATAAGCACAGCATAACCCCAGATAAATGAGATCAGGAAGATCCTGCTATGCCAACAGAGATAAAAACCAAAATAATTACGTAAACAATAACATGAGAGATTTTCTTTTAATGAATTGTTACTATGATCTGCAACTTAGCTGCAGTAGAACAAATGTAGTGGTTAAATCTGTTGGAGCATTATAGTGGGTTTTCAGTACTTACTGGAGGTATGACTATGGTAAATGGTACTTTTTATTACAAAGTTTCTTTAGTTCCTGTAATAATTGCTCTTCAGTTTCCTAAGTGCAGGAAGAACATGCATGATATGTATACCCTATGGTTGCAATAAATTAGCATGGGAAGATTAATATTCTTTATTAAAATTTATGCATCATGAAAAGCATTTTGAGTTTTCATGTGTCAGTGGGCTATTATGGTAAATCCCAAGGTAATTAAAAAAAATACATAAGAGAAAGCATATTATGATCTAATTTTCGACTTGTATATCTAAATCACCAAACTGATTTGTGGTTTCTGTTTTTTCCATTTGCTTTAAAGAACTAATACAGTCTGGAGAGCATGACAGCATTTAGTGTATATTTTATGCCAGGTTCTCAACCATTACACAGCAGAGTCAGTGTTTAGCCACTTCCTGCAGCTTAGAAGACTTTGCATATATCATAATTTTGAGCACCCATTTGTCTTTGGAGAACAGATGGCACTGATGGGGCTTGAAATAGTTGTGGGCTTCTGAAAAAAGTGGGGGATTTGTGCTGTGGAACAGGGGAGAACAGACAGGGTTGCTGAAAACTACTGGTTATGGGTTTGCATGTATTAAAGGTGCACTGAGGGCATCCTAAGAGTAGAAAAGTTGATGCTTTCTAGGTGAAGACTAGATGCCAGGAAGGTTTTTGTCTTTGAGACATTAGAATAGACCTTTTTTATGTATAGAATGGTCAAAACCACCTGGATTTCTTTGGTTTCTGAATGTGTTGAAGAGAGTGAAAGCAGAATATTCCCAACCTTGTCTTGGCCTGCCTGCAGTGTTTTCAGGGTGATGGTTCACTGTGTCATTAGGATGATGAATTAATTCACAGATTCACACTTGGCTGAGCCTGGCAGAGACTGTGGCAGTTCACCTGGTTCCTATCTCTGCTCATGTGAGGCTGCATAGAGCCAGTTGCCCATGTCCAGATGGCTTTTGGGTATCTCTGAGGATGGAAACTCTACAACCTCCCAAACAGCCTGTGTTTCTGCTCAGTCACTCTCACAGTAAAAAAAAAAAAAAAAAAAAAATGGTTTCCTGACATTGATACAGAAATTCCTATGTTCCCATTTGTGCCATTGCCTCTGGACCTGCCAGTTGTGGAGGGTCCTGGAAGAACAGACAAAAACTTCAGTTTTACTCAGTATGTCCATCAGCCTTTATGTGCTCACTTGTATGCAGATTAAGAGCCCTGGCGATGCCCATTATTCATGATTTCCCACGTGAGCTTCCCTGAAATAGGTTGAGCCTTACAGTAAGACCAAAGTACATAAATTGAACATCAGATCAGTTCCTCTGACTGAGTCTGTCAGTGACATTTGAACAACTCTGAAAGATCCAGTGTGTTCTTCCTTGTAGGGATTTAGCTGTGCTGGAAAATGGTCTCTGCTGTGCTGCAGGCCCTTGTGTTCTTTAAGTTCTACAGTAGAGCTGTTTAGATTATGCAAGGGAAAAATATCCCCATGAATTAAAATGGAACTCAACCCGTAATTTACAGGTTCTGAAGTGTTTCCTTGTTGGCCTGTTCCTCTCTCGAGAGGTGCAGTTTTCTGGTAACAGGACTAAGCAAAATGCTGGTAGCAGGAGTTGGCATTGGCCTCAAGGCAGACATAAGCCAAAATATTACTAAGGGGAAAACATGATGAATGACAAGTAACACACCATTTCTCCACATGTAGAGCCAAAGCTTGATGAGCAACTCTGTGGGAGTGAAGATTTATGTATCAATAAAAATACAATTATTTTTTAAATTTTTCTTACCATTTTTAATTAGTGGCTTTGCAAACAACTTGAGTTGCTCTGAGTGGTTTTTAGCTTGATGGTTATTAAAATATTTGTCATTAGGAATGTAGCTCACACACTATTCATACCCCGTTACTACACCAGGAAATTGTAACTGTTTCTTTGAAGATCTTAACTGTGTTGTAGTTGTCACCATTTTTTATTATATCCAGCCCTACATCTGTATGAGTGGGAAATTTTAGACATTTTAAAGTTGTTCCTGATAAGTTGAAAGTTGTGTACTGTCTTGCAAGAAGTAGCTGTAGTTACTGTTGCTGTTGGTGAGCTGTTTGCTTGAGCCTTTTAGGCTGATAGAAGGGAGATGCCAGAGGGAATGGTTATTGATTACTGAGGTACATGATCAGGGAGGGTATTTTCCAGAAGTTTTGCTCTTTTGGAGGATGCATATAAAGAAACCAGCGTAAGAAATGAGTCATTGAGACATCGGTGAGTAAGCCCAAATTCAGTGCTGAGGCTCTTGCACGACTGTCAGAACAACCCTTGAATTTACACGTATTTGTGATTGTGGATGGAAGTAAGCAGTAATGTCATCAATTAAACTGTGCTTGCTAAAACTGGTGTGATAGTTCAGGATATTTTTCTTTCCTGATAGCAGCTTGCAGTGTTTGTGGTTTGCAGTAAGCCACAGCTGCTTGCTTTTATCAGTTCCTTGTAGAAACAGGTGCAGCTAATCACTTATAATGAAAATAATACCAAGTTCAGTCTTTCTTATCGAGTGGTTTGATTAGTTACAAGTTTCCTTTGTTTGCTTTATTTTCTTTCTTTTTCGTTTCGGGGCTCAGCATGAGATACATCCTTTAGCAATAATTATTTCTTGTGTTTGTTACACAAACAGTTGTGTTTCACTGTTAGTTAGAAACACCAAGGGTTCTTGCATCTGAAAAGGAGTGAAAGGTTTGGTAATTGGATATAGGCTGCTTGACCTTTATGTCACTGGTTCAGAAAGAGTCCATGGTACCAGATGCCGAAGTGTTTGCTGTTTGAAACTGGCTCAGCAGTGGGTAAGGTGATATTAATACAGTTTTAGTGTGCAGGTATGTGTGACTCAAAGGCTAGCACAGTGGCTGTCCCTGGAAAGAAAGTTTGCAGCTAAACTGACAGCACCTTGTTTTTAGATTGGATAATCCTACTTGGGGGTCAGATAAACTTAGAGAAAGTAGGATATGGAGGGAACTTGGATTGCATCTATTTTGCAAATTTTGTGACTTTGCCTGGAATTGAATTTAAAAAAAAAAAAAGTTGTGTTTGTGCATATAAACATACACAGATATACAGTTCACTGTGAGGGCACTTCAGTAAGTCTTGATCCGTTTATGTTATCAGCAGATGCTAATCCTAAATCCATGAGCAAAACCCAGGTAAAAGGGAAAGAGTGTGTGTGGGTGTCTGTTATGAAATGAGGGAGTCTCAGCTGCAGTGGTTTTGGTGCAAATGATTGGTTGAGAGTTTCCTGCACACTCTGTCCAGCCCCAGGTTAGATTCCCTGGATGTCCCGTGCTGTCCCTCTGCATGTGCTGGTGTTGGGAGCTCGGCTCCTGCCAAGTGAGTGGCAGAGACAGGTCTGAGCCCAGGAGCCCGTGGAGCCAGCAGGACATTAATAGCCCATAGTACAGTACAGTCTCCTGCTGCTGCTGAGCAGAGCTGCTGCAGGCAGGGCATACATGGACTGCCAGGGATCCAGCTCACAGCACAAACGCAGTGACTGACACTCATATCTGGATAGGCCAGATCAGAGCTCTGACATGAAGTCATGTCAGTTTTTCTTTCCCCTTGCCCTCTGCAGATTTGTGTGTGGTATAAAACACACAAAGTTATGTGTAAGCTCGCTTGCTCATACTGCAATGCCTCACTCTTTTTGATGCCGCTGTATTTATTGATGATGTGTTTGGTGGTCTGTTAGCTCTGCCTCAGCACCTCATCTTCCTCATACGTGGAATGGTATGTTAGGAACATAGAACTCTTCAAACTTAGAAACTGGCATTATCCGTCTTAGGCAACACTGCTAAATTAAATTTCAGTAATGGAGTACATTCTTCATTAGAGCAAAAGTTAAGGTGACGAATCATTACTTAATTTAGTAGAGAATGTTTTTGATACAGTGTCAGGCATCACTGGTGCAAATCTATTTATATAGGTTATCTCACAAATAAAGAACTCCTTTAAAACTCCCTAATTGAAAACCAGGTTATTTAGTTTTCTGTTTCATGCTCATCACACCTCTTATGGAGAAATCCTAGTGACTTAATTGGATTTACTATAGAGTCTGTTTTGTGTTGTGAAATACCAAAATATCCTAATGTCACAGGGTTTTTTGTAAAACTTTTTTTTTAAAAAATTTAAGTATCATAGGCTCTATGAAGACTTCTTTAAAAACTACACTAAATCTCATCCTGACATGCATGAAATCTCTTTCTGGTTTTATCTGGAAGTTGTAAGTGACAGCTGATAATGTGTCTAGGCGGAGTTGAAGATAGGAAAGTCCTACACAGGAAGTTTTGCTTTCAGAAAATGTTCTAATGATACTTTTGACATCCTTCTTGACAGTAATGAAATAATTTCTTAGAAAAGTCCAATTGAATTCTCATTATTTCTAGTTTTATTACAAATGGACCATACAGCCCATAATACCTCATAGACTGCTGTGCTTCAGTGGCTGTAAATGTGATCTCATTCTCACATCCTGTAGAGAAATTTATAATAGTCAGAAGTAATTGTATACAGTTAGACTCTAATCAGACTCTTTTCAGGCCTCACAACAATAAAATTATTTAATAGTTAGGTAATTTTATTTGATACTTTACATACGTGCATTTGTGACCTGAAGTGCATACTTGGTAGATGTTATGCTTGATTATATTAGGGAGTGAAAGAGTTTGGAATACCAAGTGAAAAGGCTGTGCAGGTAATTCCAAGGCAGTTGCTGCCTACGTGTCTGCCAGCAGTGAGTCTGCATAACATTCTCCTGTGGGAGGGAAGAGCAGTGTGCGCACTTTGAACTGAAAGACTTCCTTCCGTGAAGGAGTTCCTGAAACCCACATGGTGTTATAAAATGTACATACTCTTTTTTGGAATTTGTACTTTAGATTTTATTGAAAATTGTCCCGTGTTTCTGTTTATGCAGCTGATGTTTATGCAGTGTCAGCTGTTGGTCTGCTGGGAGCCATATCTCTGCATTACTGTTCCACTTCAGCTTTGGCATTCTTCAGTGGGACCTTATGGTTATGACTATTAAAGCTGGCTGTACCTTACACAGAAACCCACACTTCACCTGGTAATGCTAATGGGCTAATTGTCTTAAATCCCCAAAAGTCAGTGCAGTTGGATTCCTTTTTGCACTTCTTTTGTCTTATTAATGAAATGTGTAGTCAGTGGATTCCTGACTTTCTTAACTCTACAGAGCACTGAGTTCTGAATGTTAATCAGATGTTTATGGTACCTGAATTAGAATCTCTCAATTCTGAAGTTGTGCTTTTCAGCAAAGGAAAGAACTGAATTCAATTCTGCAGAATAATCTTTAGCTTTTATAGGCTGTCCTTAGAAACACACTGAGTACTGTGAGAACACAACAGGAATAAAAAACTAGGTTCAGCTATGAAATAAAGTATCATAATGAGGCAGAGACTAGTATTGAATCACAGACTCGTGGAATGCAAATAAATGGCTGTCTCTAGTAGGGAGTTAATCTCTCCCTGTAAATACTGCTGTCTTGTGATAAGTTGTCATGTAGCAGAATGCTGGACTGCATGAAGTTGGCTCTCAGTGCTGTGACTTCAGTGTTTTGTCCCTGTATAGAGTTTGGATGAATTGTAGTAGAGAAACTCCTATTTCCTGCACCATATGCCATGTTAATTTGTCCCTGTGCTGGGGTATGTTTAAGGCAACTGTTGCTAGCATAAATTAGGTAGAAGTTCTGCTTTAGCTCTTCCTAGTTGCTGGCATACCCATGCTTTAGGCACTAAAATTTTATATGCTCTTTATATATATATATAAATATATATATATATATATATTTTATATGCATCTTTAAACAGGCATAACTTTATACTCCCATCCAGTTTCCTTGAAACTGAAAGTCCCTGGTTCTGGGTATATTTTACTCTGAACTGTTTCACTTGCTTACTTTCAAAGAAGGAGATTTGCCTGCCTTCTCTAGCAGTGGCAGGATGGCCCTTGAGAGGGTTTATTTTATTAGGAGCACACTAGGTGGTTCAACAAGATGATTTCTGGTGACCTCCTTTGTTGAAGGTTGCCAGTGTGCTTTCTGCTAGAACCAGTCTTTTGTATTGCTGATAGATGGGTTTGAGGGAAGCTCAGGGAGCAGAAAAGCAGGTTTTGAGCAAACGCTTTCAGAGCATTGGCCGAGTATGAGCTCAGGTAAAAGGAGATTGGTTTTTATGGGCCCTTTGCAGCCAGCTGTCAGTGTGGGCTCCTTTACTGTCTGTCATTACATGGAGAGATCGACTGTGTCAAAATTTATCTTTCCCTGAGCTGACACATAATACCTCAGTGGGCTGGTTGCTCCTTGCACAGCTGGTATGTTCTTCATCCTCCTCAGTTGGCAGTTTCTTAAATGGGTATAATCCATTCAGCAGATTTCCTGGAACTTCTCTCTCTTAGCATAGCTGTGCAGCTTTCTTACTCCTTTAAAATTGCAGGGTCCTTGACCATCTCTGCTTGGGCAATGGGCAAATACCAGGCTGGAGCAAAGGCAGGAGTAGTGCTCTTATTTTTTTGTTAGCATGCTTATCCTTCTTAACCAAGAAGTGTAGCAGTTTAATTTCTGCATGGGTACTTGGGTATAACTCTGTTCTGTGAGGTTGGTCTTTGTCTTCAAGTTTTTGGTAATGAATGCCCCAATGCTCCCTAAATGTAAGCACAAAAAAATCCATGAAATACTGTATTCTTTTTGTTTTCCTGGGAGGTCCTACAGGCATTTGGCCTCATCTAGTCCCCAATTTAGTACCTGAAAGATGATACCATAACTGGCTGTGTGGCAGCCTCTACTGCCAAATGTGATTGAAACTGGCTGCCAGACTGTCCAGGGGGACAGTTGTTTAGGATTCAGTTTGTGTTGGGAGGAACACCAGTGAAGCAAATAGTGCAATGCACGATTTGAATAGCTATTGGAATAAGTGCCCTTTCCTGGATCTCTCTCATTTTGTTCCTGTAAAACACCTGTACACACTTGTGAGCAGAGATAGAAACTCTTGATAGTGAGTTCAGTTGTGAAAGCTGGTGAGTTTTAGCAGTCATTCGGAACATTGAGAGCTGTGCTCTGCACCTCTTGGAATAGCCAGCTAAGAATATCAGCAACCTCGTGCTAAGAGTTGGGAGTGTGTCTTGGAGCTTTCTGAGATTGGAACCTCAGTGTTAGTGGTGGTCTTGGCTCAGGTTCAGGCTGTATTGAATTTGCTGCCTTTTTATTTCACATGCATTCTTGTAACAGAAATGTTTTTGTTTTAGGGATTTATCAAAGATGTTCATGAGGACTCCCTCACAGTTGTATTTGAAAACAAGTAAGTATTTTATTTTTAAAACAATTATTTGAATATTAGGTTATTTCAGTTTTGTGGTTTTGCTGTTTTTTTCTTTTTTTGTTTAATTCTTTTGCCTTTAAGAGAAAGCAGATTTTTTTAGATATAGTTTAGAAATACAGGCTTACTATTCTCTTCAGCTTCTATGAACTGCCTTCTTGAATCTGTATCAGAATTCAGTTACACAGTCCTGTACATTCTTTGGTATCTTTAGTGATGCCCATAGATGTGACAGCCAAATGTAATTAACATAGGAATCAGTGGCAGAGGCTTGATACTCTTACAGAAAAGCAGGAAAAGATGAAAAATACCAAGGTAGTCAGATGATCAATTCTCTGTCTGCTCTCTGGAATGGTGATCAGTATTCTCAACCAGAGACAAGTAAAAATATCCTGATGGCATTTATTTTTCTCTTAACTATTAGAAATATAAATATACATATATATCCAGTCAAAAGACCTATTGTTTTTGAATGGAAAAAGATGCAAATCTGTTAGCAAGTCTTGAAAAATAATTATCCATGAGGCCCGTTTCATTTAATATATAAACATAGCAGTGCTGCTGGGAGCTTGTAGTGGCTAGGCAGGGATAATCCATGGGTTGGTAAAGTACAAATGAGTACCTGTTGTTCAGCATTCTGACTGATAACACTGTGGATTACCTGGGAGATTCCAGTGCTAATTCTAAATACTCTGTGAGCTGCATCCTCTTTCCTGTTTCCCTTCCAGTTACTAGGTGGAGATCCTATAAAATGTTTCACCCTTTGATGTGAAAATTGTTACAACCTCTGCCAGCTCTCACCTGTAGATTAGTCTTTGAGCTTTTCTTGAAGAAAGATTGCTGGGTAATAAAGGTAATACTAGGGAATGTGCAACTGTGTCTTTATAAACAGTATCTGTAATCCTGCTGACATAATCCCAGGTGTGTATGTGTGTGTACATATATATATACTGTGTAAAAAGAAACCCTTGAGGGGGACATAAGTAATCCTGGGGTTTACCCTGCAAAACCCAGTGTTTGTTTCTTTCTGACCTATGTTTTCTAGTCCTTCTTTTATGAAGACAGAAGATGAGATGGCAACCATAATGTATATTAACACAGAGGTGGTTATGGAACCTGTTACTGTCTCCTAGATTTTCATACCTCCACCCCAAAACCCAACAAACAAAAAATTAAACCCTTCATTCTATCTCTGGTCTTAAGAAGATGTGACAAATAATGGATTTCATCTTCAACATTCATATTACTTTCTGAAGAGAAGTAATTACTTCACTTTACATTTAAAATATATACTTTGATGTCAGAAACCAAGTAAGCTAAAGGAACTGCCAGGGGTTCACAGCAGGAATTGAATTGTTGGCAAATGCATTTCTAGAGTTTAATATCCATATCATCCATGTGTTCTAAAGAAAGTCTGGCAGCAGCAGCCATGTTTCAAAAAGGATGGGCTGCAGCATATGTAGAGTGTTCTGTTGACTAAAAATACATCTGATCAGGAAGTGTGTACACAGTCAAATTATTCTGTGACGTAAATCTGATCAATTCGTATGCTTTTTACAGAGTTAAATTCATAAGGGCTTTAGTGGAACCAAAATTGGCAGGAGTGTCCTGTGCTGAGAGCATCAGTGTTGTGATAGTGATTATCGCTAACAAATACACACATCTACCCCACAATAGGCAATCTAAACTGTCACTTTGCATTTTCTGCTATTGTTAGCCAATCTTTATCTACAGCTATTGTGAGGTTCCCAAAGTTAAGTGTACCAGCACAGACTGCTAGTGATGATTCTGTGGCCATAGCAACACTCAGTCTCTGGGCAGGTAGCCTTAATTCTTTTAGAAAACATTTTCTGAGGGTAAGGAGGCAAGGAATGAATGCAGAAACTTCAAGACCTGAAAACTTTTATTACTGTTAGATGGAAAATTGGGTCTTGAGGTACAGTTTCATAGAGGCTCACTGGAGTTTGAAGCAGCTGTGTTGAAGGAGAGGCTTCTGTGTTGTAAGAAGCAAGAACCTCCCTTTTTTGTCATTTGTGCCCTGTAGCTTAGGCATCAGTTCTGTCAGATTGTCTTAGTAGGTAGTTTGTATCCCATCACAAGTAATTTCTTGAAACATCTTGGTTTGCATTTCACCAGTGAGATGCTCCAGTTCTGGACTTAAAATGTTTTGCCATCAAAACTTGGACTCATATTCTGAGAGTTGAGCCTTCTGTAAAAGGTCACTTTTCCACTGTGCACTTCCTCCAGTGGCAGGGAGGGGAAGGAAAAACCCAAACCATGAGATTAGTAACTGCTGTATTTGCAACAAGGACAATTTAATTGCAACTGAATTTTTTTCCCAGCCCCCTTCACCATTTCTCAGAAATAGAATGTGATTTAATTAACGTTTTGTGGCTGAAATACCTTCCAACCTAAACAAAAGCTGTCCATGTCATAGACTCCTCAAGGCTGGAAAGGCTGACACTGGGTCCTCTGAGATCAAGTCCAGCTGTTAGCCCTGCACCACGGTGTTCACCACTATGGAAGTGCCACATCCTCGTGCCCTTGGAACACCTCTGGGAATAGAGATTCCACCACCTCTCTGGGCAGGCCATTCCAATGTCTGACCATCCTTTTAGTGAAGAAGTTTTTCCTACCAGCAGTCTAAACCTCCCTGGCACAGCTTGGCACCGTTTCTTCTCAGGTCCCTCTGAGCTTCCTTTTCCCAAGGCCAACCCCACCTCCCATATCTGTCAGCTGTTCCTCATCAGATCTATGGCCCAGACTCTTCACCAGCTTCCTTGTCCTTCTCTGGATGTGTTCCAGAACCTCAGTAATAATCTTCATGCATTTTTAATTGCTTTTCAAACTATAATTAAAAGAAAAAGTTTATTATAATGTCTAGATTAAAACTATATGATACATAACATCTTTCTTAAGTCAAGTACTTGAGTGTAAGCTGTTGTTTCAGAGCAAACATGTAAATGTATCCATCTTCTCATATAATAAGTTACAGAAATGCCCTTTGCTCCTTTTGCTCAGGCTTGTTCTACTAACGTAGGACAGGTCTGCAGGTGATTAAAAGTCAGCAAAGTAAATGACTTGCAGTAATGCTTACTGTTCCAAGTTGGTTGGTTCTGATTCTGTTGGTATCTGATGTAAATCAGATGGGCAGAAATTATGGACATTGCAGTGCTTTGACAGATGCCATTAAAAGTCCCTCAGATATTCTAAATTAATACATTTTTTGGATGGTCTTTCTCTTGGTTTTATTTCAATCTTTGTAGAGTCTTTAGTCGGATTTCTGACTAAGAGTGAGGAACAGCTGATGGCATTCTATGACACTCATAGGATAGAAGGAGAAGGAATTTCAGGAGAACACAGTGGGTTTAATTGCTCCAGTAGTATTCATAAAATGCACTGGAAACGTATACTTCTGCAAATAAAACACTTTTGTACAGCCAACTATAGTAAAACAAGTAGGCTTGTTGTACAAGAAAGTAAACCTTTGTTTTGTATGCCTAGAAATAATTGGTATTGATAAGCAGATAAAAAGATATGTTTTGGTCTGAATCTGTTACTGGGGAACATCAGCAAGTTTGCAGGAAAGTTTTGTTAAAGACTGGAGTCATATTTTCCAGAAATACATAAAACTTTGGTGGTAAGCAGCTGAAATGTTAAATATGGGGTGGAGAAATGGATGAATTCCATAGTGGACTGCAAAGCTGAGCTTAAATCTGTATAAGGGCTTTATGACTTGAGCAGTAGGAATATTAACTGCATCATATAGTATCTTTCACTGGGTTTTATGAAAGCCATTAATTAATTTTTTCAGTTAATTTAAAAATGTTATAGTTAAATATCTTCCCAGATACTACTTTTGTTTTGCCGTGATTGTTGTTCCTCTGCTTACAAGGTTTGCTTTCTAGCAGTGAGGAAACACACCTCATTATATGCAGAGAATGAATTTTAATGAAACTCAGAATTCCAAAATTAGAACTACAAAAACAGTAGGAAGATTTGAGAATTAATGTGTAATGCTTCTTCAAATTCCAGTTGGCAACCAGAGCGCCAGGTGCCCTTCAATGAAGTCAGGTTACCACCACCCCCTGATATCAAGAAAGAAATCGGTGAAGGAGATGAGGTGGAGGTGAGTGAATGCTCGTGAGCTGTGCTGGTCTGGAACTGATGGTCTATTCCAGGCAGTGGTGAGGGGTGTAAGGGCATTACCAAGGTGAAGGTTTAAAATGGAGCATGTCTCTGGACATAGGTTTATTAGAATTTCAGTGAAGCTGTGGCATTTCAGTTTTCCCACAAAACTGCCAGTGGAAGTTTTTTCGAAATCTAAAACTTAAAATAGCTGGGAAGGTTTTAATTCTGACACAAAATGTAGGCAGTCTTCTTTTTTGACCTGGAATGTAAAGTGTTGGAAATTTTTGATATGAAGACGTAATAAAGCTCCTCCAATAAGAGTTTTAACCCAGATGAAAAGTCTGGTACAGTCTGGTAGGAAATTGTATGAATTATGATGTTCTACAGAGAGAGAGAGAGAGTGTTACTAGGAGTGGTGTCTTAAATCTAGAAGCCAAAATAGGTCATAAGTCATTCAGTTTAACTTCTGGGGGTTTTTCTGTACTTGTCTTTAAAACTGAAATAGTGAATTTCCTTTCCTGAGGATACTTTTGGGTGACTGATCTAAGAGAAAAATGTAGCATGGGTACTGGGTTTTTCTATTCCTTTATTTGAAATAGGTTACCTTTGTTAGAGGTTATATGTAAAGGGTTATTTTCTACTTCCTGCTGCTGTAAAACTCATTCAGTCTGCCTGCAAATTATTTTGGCCTGTCGGAAGTGTATGAGGAGCAAATGAGACTTAAGGATGAGAAAACTGGGTTTCAGTAGTCCTCTGTTCTATATCAGATCATGCATTAACTTGGTGGTGTTTTTTAATGTGGAATAGGTAGTCATCTGATGACTTGGTTCATTTCAGTAGTCCTTAGTTTATCAAGCCGAGGACAAAACAGAAATCTGAATCATGGAGTTAGTTCTATGTGTGGCCTTCCAGTTTGAAGACAATGTTTGAATTTACTGAGGAATTGCCCCCAAAGAAGTGTTTAGCCAAAGTTTTATCTTTTTTTTCAAATGTCCATTGAATTGTTAGTAATTTATGCAGAGGAAGTCTGTTTACAGTCCTTGTAGTGCAAGAAGGATGGGAGTAGAATACTGTTCCATTGTAATGAAAATTAGAAAAGTTGTGTGGTTCTTTCTTCATTATACATGCAGATAAGTGAATTACGTTTGTATGTACTTTTGTTGGTTCTTACTGCTTTCATTTCCAGGTTTATTCTAGGGCAAATGACCAAGAACCTTGTGGCTGGTGGCTGGCAAAAGTTCGAATGATGAAAGGAGAGGTAATTGATTTTAAAACTTACTGATTTCATGCTTTCATGTTAAATACAGTAAATAGAAGTTCTTTGTCATGAAAAAAACTCTGAATAAAGTACTACAAATTCAAAAACATGACAAAAGAAAATTACAAATTGTAACCACTTTGGAAATGACCTTTGCTGCATTGCACAGCAGAGGGTCATGCCCTCAGAGCTGAGCAAGTGACTTCCATTATCTGCAGTTTAATTGCTTGAAGGACTGAAGGCATGCAGGACAGGATTTCTGACAAACCTGTTTTGTGGATTGAACTTGGTGCTGAAAATGAAGTGAAGCACCTGTGGTTAAAACCTGTTCATGGTTTGTAAATTAAGCCTGCTGTTGTAGCTGTTGCTGTGGGTGGCTGTGGGTTGGTTTCTGTGTATGTGTTTACTGAGTGTAGAGGAAGGACACTGCTTGTTTTGCTTTTACATATGTCAAGTTTTTATTTTACCATAAATAAATGGTTGTTTGCAGCTGCCAAGTAACTTGCAGATTCAGACACTTGTGTGTATAGAGCTGTGACAGTGTTTGACCCAATCTCATTAAAGCTTTATTTTGTGAAATGACAGCAAGAAAATTGAAATTCATAGTGGGAAGAGTCCTGTGTTTTGATGCTTCTACTGTATCAGATTCCTAAAACCAATTGAAATGGTGTTGAGAAAAAATAATTATCCAATCTCTAATATTGTTTAAAAACTGCCAACAAATATCAACTTTTGTTGAGCTCTGTAAGGGCAAGGTGGTAGTAAACACCTACCAGAGGAAGATTGTGTTTGTTGACCCTTGTGAATGAATAGCTCATTAAGAAATCAAGATAAAAGGAGACAAACTGATTTAAATGATAATTTGTCATTTGTAACTAATAGCGTTTTCTTAAATGTCACAGAAGTTTGAAATTTTGGTATCAGGGGAGGAGAAGGCTGCATCCCTTACACAGAGCCAGGCTGCAGGGACACTGTGCACACCAGCTTCTTTAAACTTACATGTGTTGGGTGGAAGTGTAGGAGTAGATTATTGCTAACTTAAATCTTCTTAGTTCTCTTGCCTTCCTAAATCTGGCAGTGTGTATCAAAAAGATTGAATTTTTGCATTGATTTTGGTCAAATCAGGTAGTTATTGAATCAGTGGATTTGCCTTGTTTGTTTTAGTGTTGCAGAGTAGATATTTCTGTGAAGAATTATTCTCTTTGGTATTTTTTAGAATTGGGGCTCCAGTAAACATTTTGGGTTTTGGAACTTAAACTGAACTAATGAAAATATTTGAAAGAGAGATGGGCATGAGAAAAATCAATCCAAGATGCTGTTGTGGGGAACTGAGACTATGCTGATAACAGTGCCCTGATTTCAGTGAGGGAGCACAGGGGTGCTGAAATATGTCCAGGCTCATTTGTTTAGAAATGTGTCATTGTTTTAGGGTTTTGTTTATATATTCAGATTTTGTGCTTCCTTGCTGATGCTGGTAATGTTACTATGTCTTTGTTGTTCCTTACTGAAGTTCTTATTTTTTAAAAAAAACTCTTTCCCAGTTTTACGTCATTGAATACGCTGCTTGTGATGCCACTTACAATGAAATTGTCACTTACGAACGACTCCGACCTGTGAATCAGAACAAAACTGTCAAAAAGAACACGTTCTTCAAGTGCACTGTGGATGTTCCTGAAGACCTGAGAGATGCGTGAGTAGCTCTGCACACTTCAGGAAGGCTTTTACTTTATGGAAGGGGGAGAAAAACCCACTTGGCTCCCGTTTTAGAGGCTGATTTACAGGTCTGTGAAGAACCTTAAGGGTGGTTGCAGATGCAGTAGTTCATTTAGAAACTGGGATGACTGGGAGTCCTGCTGAGCTTTCAGGGTGGGGACAGAAGGCAAGTTCTTAGGTGGGAACTTTGTGCCTGTACAGGTAATTCACTTCACAGTGAGCCTGTTACTGAGGCTTTCCAGATAACTGTGGTATCATGAAGCCACAGAGAAACAGGAGCCTTGCTGAGAATGAGAACTTCCTTGTTTCTGAGCAGTCCTTGCCATAAACTACTGAATGTTCTTGGGCCTGATCATGTTATTACATGTTCAGTTTTGATGCAACTTGTTACAGTAACAATAATTTTGTCTCCTTAGGTGTGCTAATGAAAATGCCCATAAAGATTTCAAGAAAGCAGTGGGAGCATGTAGAATTTTTTATCATGCTGAAACTGCTCAACTAATAATACTGGTAAGCAATTGCTTCTCTGTAAATGTTGCATGGATTCCCACTATATTATTTATAGGAAATACATGGCCAGCTGTGTGTGTGTATGGAAAACGGTTTAACTTGTCAAGCTATGTAAATTGTGAGAAATTTAATGTAAGTACATATGTTTAATCTTTGGGGGTAAGGGCTCCAATGCATACAGCCTAAATTTAGAAGCAGCTTTGAGTCTCTGACTTCTGTCATTCTCAGGTGAGTTGCATTTCACTGATTTTTAGCAGGTGGTTCAGAGGTAAATCATCTCACTCCACTCGAGTCTGTATTGCACTGTGCAGTTTGACCCACAGCTGGGTTTCCACTGCAGCAGTTCAGTGAAGCCATTAAGGAATTGTTCACTTCCTTCTGTGAAGGAAGATGTTCACAGATGTCTGTGGTGGTTTTCTTACTACATAGGGTTGTCCCAGCTTTAGTTTTTCTTCAGGACTCCGTTTACTCAATATTATCCACTTGAACCTCACTCTTCAAGATTGTGTTGTCCTTGATTATTTCCTTAACTATCTTATTCACACACACAGTAACAAGTATGTATCTGGTAGAAAGATCTGTTTGGGCAACATCAAGGGGAGAGGGTTACTATGTAATTCAGCAGCAAAATCTTTAATGTAAAAACATGCTGTGAGTGAGAACAAATAGTTGGTGTTGGTGCTGAATTTCTCATGCTTTGTTTTGAGGAAGTACAATGTTCGTGTAACTTCTGGAAACTGAGATCATGTTTATGACTTAGTTTCAATAGGCTCCTGATTGATCCTTTAAATGTGGATTTGCTTACAAAGCCAGAACTTAGGTTCCCTCTCTCTTCTCCTGTAGTCTGCCAGTGAAGCAACAGTGAAGAGAGTGAACATCCTCAGTGACATGCACCTGCGCAGCATTCGCACCAAACTCATGCTGATGTCCAGAAATGAGGAAGCTACAAAACACTTGGAGGTAAAGCCACAGCTTGTTGCTCTTGTTGCTTGAAACTGATCTCGGAGCAGTGCATTACAGTGAGTGCATGTGGATGAGTCTGTTTTTGTTTTTCCTTCAGTGTACAAAGCAGCTTGCTGCAGCATTTCATGAGGAGTTTGTAGTCAGAGAAGATTTAATGGGACTTGCTATAGGAACGCATGGCAGTAACATACAACAAGCCAGAAAGGTTCCAGGAGTTACAACCATTGAACTTGAGGAGGACACTGGTACTTTCAGAATCTATGGAGAGGTAAGGGGGAACTTTTATATGAATCCTTGGAGCATTTCACTGTATCTGCTTTTAGAGTGGTGAGAGCTGTACCCAGAATTAAGAACAGAAAACACCTCCTGAGTTTTTGTGTGTCTTCGTGTGTGTTGACACTGTGGCAGCTTCTACTGCATGTATTTGAAATACAAGCCTTTGTTGCAGTGGAGTCCTCCATAAGATGTGTTCTGTCCTAATCACTCCTTTTTGCTGCATATCCTGGGTCAACCTGAGAGAAGTATCATTTCCTGCTATTTTACTTGATCATGGGTTTGTTTGGCCTTCTTTTCTCCCTTAGAACCTCCTCTTCCTCCCCCTTTTTGTGTGTGTTTTGCTGTGTGGTGTCTGCTCCTCTGACCTAGCCAGTGTCTTAAAGCATGTATCTACTGCTTCTAACTCTTATATTTTGGCAATTTAATGCTGGCTTTGGCAAAATAACGATTTGTTCCAAGTTGATTTCTGAATCTCACAACTGCCTTGAAATGTAGTTGGTCCTTTGGCCGAAACAAAGATCCATTCAAGAAGCAGAAGGCTAGTCACAAAAATGCAACTGTCACCAGGGCCCTGCCAGAAAATTTTGAGGGTGTTTATCCCCTGTACCTAACTCTACAGGTGCCACTGAGTCTCTGATGCTAATACTTTTGAAAATCTGAGGTCTTGAATTCTGCTCCATCTGTGTCAGGAGTAGAACCCAGTTGTGATCAAAGGTTCAGATGAAGTTGATCCTGTGGAGAGGAGGTCAAACTTTCGTACTTTGCAGTATCTCTGAAATTGTCTCCTTTTTTTGGAACCCTTAAATATTTCCAGAGTATCAAATTGGCAACAGATCCTTCTTTGATCTCCTACTGCCAGTAAATTGCGTCTCAGTTCCTGAGGAAGACTCAGACGAGTTTAAATGCAGTGGAATGTCCAGTATATTGCAGTTTTGATCTCCTTCATGTGAATGATGTGATGCTGGAACTTGTGGAAAGGTTATGACTGTCACCAGCCTCTTACAGAGGTGCACAGCAATGATTATAAATACCAGATGCCCCCTAAATAAAAATGCCTTCAGGCACATCCAGCCGTGTCCTTCATAGAAGTGATAAGTGCTTCTAAAAATGCCAGGCAGCTTAACTATTCCACATGATAAGGGTTTCAGCATCTGGCTACACTTGCCTATTCTTTTTGCCTCTCTTCAGCTGCAGTGGGCAACCGGCCAGGCCCTAATGGCTGAATGCACAGGCAGACAATTTCAGGCTGAGATGTGTGGGAGTAGTGAACCAGTGTTGTTGACATAGCAGTCGCGGTCTGAAGGTTTCCCAACTGGTGTTTTGCATACAAATAAAAGTTCACTGCTCAGGGCCAGATTCTTTGAGGGGAGAAACATGAAGATAAGTTTTAAAGAATATTGGAAAGCTCTGCTGGTAGAAGGAATCTAAACTGTATGTATGTTTATGCATTTATCCCTGTATCTCAAGGCCATTTTGGTTTCAAGATCCTTTCCTGTTGTCTGAACTTCTGATTGTGATGTCTGTACAGATCACAGGCTTGTGAGCTTCAGAGCTTGGACAGTGTGGCTTGGACTACTTAGAGAAACTTGTGCTTTCCAGAGAGGGAAAGCTGTGTCAGAAAAGTTCCCCTTAAACCTTCATTACTGTCAAAATGGAATTGCAATCAATTCTTGTGCAGTTCATAACACTTGTAGATATAATGCTGAGTTTAAAAAAATACCCTCCATTTAATTTTTCTATGATACTCTTTGGTAGTATGGGCGTGTCTTGATTGTTTGGGCTACTGTGTGAAGTAATGAGAGCATCAGTGGACATGTAGGCTATAATTCAGAGTTAACAAAGATAGTTTCTAGGGACTGGAGTCCTTTGAGGTCTTTAATCCATGTTCTACTACGAGGAACTGAAAATGCCTTGTCTGAGTTGGCTTTATGTGCTCATTCATGTTGGGGTGTGAGTTACACGGGTTGTGCTCACGTGAAACTCCTGAGTGCTCCTGACAAATTGAAGAGAGGTTTATGGGTGCACTGGAGAGCTGCAGCTCTGGTAGTTGTGTATTTTCTTATCCTGACTCTGCTTCTGTAAGTGCATTCACTGTTCCTTCTTCCTTATTTGGGAAAGAATTGATAAACATACCTGAGGTGGGAACTCTTTGCTTAATTGTGTCTCTGTAGAATTGATTGAGGATGAAGAATTGCTAGTGTGTGTTGTTTCTATCATTTGAGCCCTTTCCCTATGAATGCAGCATAACCTCTGCTCCTCACAGTGGTTTCCGTTCATCTGTTTCTTGTGCTTGATCACTGCTTTCATTATCTTGAAATCCAATTTGTCCATGTTTCTTTTGCCATCATTTTGACCTCTGCCAGAAGTAGAGGTTTATAAATTTTCTTCTGGGATTTGTCTGATTTGATTAGAAGGTGCAGGAGCTGGTGGTACTTTGATTTCATATATTGCCTAAAAATTACACATGAAAGGGCTGAGGTGTTAGCCTAAAATGGAAATTGTGCTCTTAAGCTGTTGTTACTGACCTGATGCTGATATTCTTTCCTTAGTTCTACATTTCTGTTGCTAATTTGAAGCCTTGTTTCTTGTTTCAGCATCTCGATTAACTCAGTTAATTTCTGTCATTTAAAAATAAGCTGCAAGAGAGCATTTATAGGAGTTCTCCCCAGTAACCAGAGCCACTGTCCTGTCTTGGAAAGCATTGTAGGTGAACTGTGGCCAGAAACCAGCATTCTGGAAAGAGAGTGCCCTGGTTGTAAAATCACTTGCAGTGTTTGCACAGAGCCCCATCCAACCTGGCCTTTGAACAATTCCAGGGATGGGGCATCCATTTTGATATCTCAGAAGATCTTGAAATAACATGAAAAAAATGTTTTATTTGTTACTGATGCTTTGTTTTTCTAATGAATTTTGTCTCTGGGCATTTCACTCAATTATTCCTTTATGATTTAGTTCAAAACTAGATTAGTCTTGTCTTTATTCTTCTCTTTTTTAAAATAAGTTTACTTGGAAGACTGGCAGCTGTTGATACAAGGTTTTGTTTTTAACATGCTGTATTCACAAATTTAAATTTTAAATTTTTAATTTGTTTTTAAATTTATTTCCAGACTGCTGATGCAGTAAAAAAGGCCAGAAGTTACTTGGAATTTGTGGAGGATTTTATTCAAGTTCCCAGAAATCTTGTTGGTATGTAAAACTGCTAAAACTTGAAAAGCTGGGAAAAGGGAGTCTAATCATAACTTTGTGAAGAGGATTTAGGTGCCAGTACAATATTTGATTCCTTAATTTAAGTAGAAAGTGATTAATCTTTTAAAACTATATGTATCAGAATTATTATGAAATTGGATAGATTGTTGCTGCATAATACTTTGTGAGGATTTTAGCACTTAAACTGACTTGATTACAGACTTGTACCACCTAATTTAATGGTAATATTTGAAGTTCAGGTTCTAGTGAAAAAATATGCTTTACTAAATTGACTTTTTAAAAGTGCTGAAACTGAGTTCCCGAGTTTAATCTGGGAATACTCCAGCTGAGTTGCAAGAATGACACGAGGCAGTTGTCCTGTACTGCTCCCTCCTGGGCTGAGGTTTGTCACGGGTGGTGGTTGGATGCTGCTGGGCTCCTGTAGAGTCAGCAGTGCTCGTAAGTCTTGGCCTCAGTCTCGAAATGGACGCCTTTCCTGTTGCAGCTTTATGAAGCTGTAGCACAGTCTGGCAGGTTCTGTATTGAAAACCACCTAAAGGTGTGAGGTTAATTATGCTCCACTTGAAGACACAAAGGTCTTCCCCTAGTCCAGTCTCCACAGGGAACTTTTTTCTCTTCCCTCATTCTCCTTCCTTTATCCTGCCTTTTACTCAAGTCTGGCAACTCCCTGTTGCCCACACCCAGCCTGTGGGCAGTGTGGGCATGCAGGCAGTGTTAAAGTTGCAGGTGTTGTACCTGGTTGAACAGTTTGGATTATTCAGAGGAGAAGTTAAAACCCAGGCTTTAACCTGCTGTGGTTTGAGGCTTGGAGCCTGCATATTACAAATAACGTAATTATTTAATTAAATAATTTTTGTGCAAACTCCTATAATTTAGACTTTCAGAGTTTTAGAACTTGACCAGATTAAGGTGTAATGGAGTTATATTTGTTCATTTGGGTGGTTTTTTTAATATGACTTCTGCAAATTGTGTATCTGATGCAACTTGGTGGTTTTCTCATCTACCTAATGTTAAAACTCATTTTAACATTCAACAAATTATTCACTAGTTTGTGTATGAACAAATCTAATTAATCCAGGGAATTTTGCTAAAACTGATGTTCTAGAAGTTGAGTTTTGGGGAGCATTTAGAGAGCATTAATTAATGTGAATCCCATACAAGAATCGGGGCAGACATCACAGCAGTGTGTTTAACTGAAAATGCTGCTGTTAAACAATTACAGTGCCAGTTTCTGATGGAGGCAAATGTCCTGCCCACATCACCTGTGGGCACACAGGTAGGCAGGCAGATATTTAGCTACACTTAATGAAGACACAGCTCAGTGTAATGCTCATCAGTGACTCCAGTATAGAAAGATAAAAACCCAGACCTGCTGAGCTGTTTGTGCTGTTGAGGAAGAAAAACAAACTTTTAGTATTTTTTGCATGTTACTTTGTATCATGTTGATACTTTCTGTAAAGAACATTCCTTATGGAGTGCTCTGTCACACAATTCTGGCTTTTGCTCTTTTTTTATGTTGTTCTGCCTCCTTTGCTCCCAATTTAAACATAAATATTCTTAAGTGCTGTATATCTAGCTGTGATGAAGTAGTCTTCCCATATAACTTTAGTCTAAGAGCTAAAGTATTTTAGTGAGAGAGCCTAGGAGTCACTTTTTTTTTGAGATTTAAACATGTATGTTCTGAAGAACCTTTTAGTTTGGGTCCCATGCATAATCTCAAAATAGGTATTTTAAAGGTAATATGGAAAGCACTACACAAGACTGTTGTAAAGGCAGAATTTAAGAGGCTTCAACAAATGTATTAGCCTATTAAAATCTCAGGAAAGGTTCAGTGAGGGCACATGTAGAGTTGAGGGGTCCAAATAATTTTGATATATAAATTTAAAATAAGAATTTGCAAAACTCTTTTACTGTTTTGTTCTTTGGTTCTGTTAGAAGCCTGTGTGCAGTGGTGATTTTTATCACTGCTTATTATTCTGCATATAGAGAGAGTTCAATTTTAAATGTTTTTACCCATTTTCTCTGACACAGTGTGGGGTATTCTTTGGGGGTTTTATGTATAAAATATCAATGAACACTTGAAAATACTTGCACATGGGTGCAAAATTAACCATTCTTGCCTTTTGAAGGAAAAGTTATTGGAAAAAATGGAAAAGTTATTCAAGAGATTGTAGACAAGTCTGGAGTCGTCAGGGTGAGAATTGAAGGAGACAATGAAAATAAGCTGCCCCGAGAAGATGTAAGTACTTTATTCTTTCCTGCTGTGACTAGGTTTTTATTTTCAAACCCAGTTTTATTTCAAAACCTGTGGATATAGAGAGCATTAGTTCTAAACTGGTGTCTTGCAGTAGATTTTATATGAAGTAATTCAAGGAAGGTTTTTGCTGCTGAAGTAAGAGTGAAAAAAACCCTCTTTCTCTTATATGTACTTGACCTTTATAAGTAATTTGGGATTGGTAGCGTTAAGTGTCCACGAATTGTAAATAGATAAAAACAAAAGGTAAAAGCTTGTAAAGGTGCTTGGTCTTGTAAAGTTGGTTTGATGAACCACCTTCTTGATAAGCTGTGGGTGCTTCTATACACCTGTTGTGCTAAATAGACCCAGCACATGTTGCATGAGGGAATATGAACACGAGATGTCAGCTTACCTCAGCTCCAGAATAGGTTGTTGGGAAAGCTGGACAGTCTGAAGCTGCTGCTGTCACCCCAGCCTGAACTATTTCCAGGTGTTTGCAACTGAAGGCTCAGTTGCTACCTTTGTTTAGCTCACTTTGGTAATTTAAAGCAGATCTCTTTATATAATTTAAACAGAAAGCATTATTTCAATGGTAATGTTCTCCCTGATGAAAAGCTTTGATGTTTTGTTCCTGTAGGGAATGGTACCGTTTGTGTTTGTTGGTACTAAAGAAAGCATTGGCAATGTCCAAGTTCTGTTGGAATATCACATCGCATATCTAAAGGTGAGTGTGTTTCAGGAGGGAGAATCTGTAGAGGAAACCTGGGTTGAAGTATCAGAATTTTTGAGCAACAGCCTTGGTGGGATTTGCAGTTGTTAAATTGTTCCTCTGTATATCAGGATTTAAAGCTTGGTGCCTTGAGCCCCCCCTTGCCCATGGGTATGATGTGCCTGTAAATACCTTGTCGTGGTTACTTGGTTCTGTTGGGCTAGAAAGAATCAGACTTTAAAGAACAGGGCTTTAAGGGACATTTGGGAGCTAACACAAAATTTTTTGTCTGCGTTTTCTGCTGTTCTCAGGTTAATGCTCTGTTGGGATAGGATGGAATTTCTAATAGAACATAGTAATACAGTGTGGCATTAGAACAATTATCTGTTTAGATTGGGTTGCTTTGTGATGTTAGATGATGAGTTTGAATTGTGTTCCCTTGTCAGTCTGGTTTTTTTCCCTAAATTTTACTGGAAAAATTTGCTGGAATGTAATTAAGAAAGGTAGTAGTAGTCTTAAAGCCAAATTTTCTGTATAGTGGTGAAAGTTTTTAGATCTCTTCCAAAACTCATACATAGCTCATCTTGAACTTCATTATTTGTAGTCACCTTCCAGGTGGTGTTAGTTCTCCTACAGGAATGATTATTTTCAGTGAATGGGTGGGGGATGGTGTTTTGTGAGGGACACTTGTCAGCAATCTTCTCCATGGTTTTTGTTTCATTGTTTGTAGGAGGTAGAACAACTAAGACTGGAAAGGCTCCAAATCGATGAACAGCTGCGCCAGATTGGGATGGGCTTCAGGCCTTCCTCGGCTCGAGTTCCTGAGAAGGAGAAGGGTTACACCACTGACGAGAGCACCCTCTCCTCAGTGCAGGGCTCCAGGTCCTACAGCGGCCGGGGCAGAGGCCGCAGGGGCCCCAATTACACCTCTGGTTACGGTGAGTGCCCTTCAGCCACGCCTCAGGGTGCCTTTGAGCCCAGAACTGTCTCTGGATTTGTGTTCAGCACACTGGAGTGAAGATAGGGTTGGAAATTCAGAATTGCCGTTGCATTTTGTTCATGGCTCAGAACACTTCATTAGATTTGCAGTCCTGAAGTTTAAAACTGAAAAGTTAACAAACTGAGCTCTGGAAACATCTTGTCCTTCTGTGCTAGTTACTTAGTAAGTGATATCACAAAAGCTGGGAAGAGAGCTAGAGATTTTCAGGAGACACAGATTTAAAAAAAAATCTGAAATGAGCATTATCTGTTTTGATTGAGAAGGAGAAAAACTGGTTGTCTGTGATCATGGCCATCTTAGCAGCATATTTCTGACAAGTGAACCAAAATTATTTAAAATGGAGACACAACAAAATCCTGTGTGTTTTTTCATTTGGTCAGGAACTAACTGGATTTGTTCTAATGTACAGTGAGGTGTTCTGATGCATTTCTCAATTAAAAATCACTGTTCAGTTCCTGACAGGTGTGCACATCCCCAGCTTGTCCAAGTGGAGACACTGCATTTCTATATAGACATGTTTCACAAAGAAGGACAATGTTACTTACTCAATACAGTAAATTACTCTGGATATCTACATATAGCTCATTTCTGTTAAAAAATCAGACATCTTTTGTGTTTTACAGTATGTGCCTGGCTGTTCTTTCTGGATCATGCCAAGTGTTAGTAATGTTGATTCTGATGATGATGATGATTGTAACTTCATTTTTTTATTATTTCCCAATGAACTGAGTGAACTGAAAGAAAACTTGTTCACTTTGCTTATGTATACACACTGTGATTTGGAAAACTTAAAAGTATTTTTTTTCCTCCCAAAATGGCAAGAATCACATTTAAGCCATATGGGTCTAAAACTTTATATTCCAGCCTGGCTGGTAGGGCAAGTTCCTGGATACCTGAAATGAATAATAGGTGTTGGGTGTTCAGGCAGTAAGAAGCCGTGTGGGTTTGGCTACTCGGAGATGGCCGGGTGTTAGGGATGCTGTTTGATATAAACAGTGAAATGTTCAAGCAGCATTAGAGCATCCAGAAGGGGTTGCTTAGCAACAGCCATCGGCTATAAGGTGGCAAAGTTGTCCTTGGGAATTTCAGAGAAGTTGCCTAGAAACTGCACCAAATGCCTGCAGTGTGTAGACAAAGAGAGGAAATACTGCTAAATCCTTGGTTTGTCTGTGTACAGAAATGACAGATTTGGTGATCTTTCAGCCCTTATTTCAAATATTAATACTTAAAAACTTAAATTGAGAATCTTACTTAAGTAACTTCTGATCTATATTTTATGTGTGCATATATTTTTATATATGAGTATATATAAATATTAAAATATATCTATGATTGTATACTTGTGTGTGTATTAGTGTATATATATATTTATGCATTAGATTGTTTCTGAAAATAACATACATATATAACCAGCCATGCTGGCTGGAATACTTCTGGGAGCATATGAAACCAGAACATAATCCCCAAATTCATATTAATTTGCAATTTTCTTTTCCTTCTCATACAAGGTACAAACTCTGAGCTCTCTAATCCCTCTGAAACAGAATCTGAGAGAAAAGATGAACTTAGTGACTGGTCCTTGGCAGGAGAAGATGACAGGGAGAGCAGGCACCAACGTGACAACAGACGCCGTCCGGGGGGACGAGGCCGCAGTGTGTCTGGAGGTCGTGGGCGTGGGGGACCTCGTGGTGGAAAGTCATCCATTAGCTCTGGTACTGTGTTCCAAATGGGCTTTGAATTGAGATTTCTTTCCTGGCAATTTTCTGTGTCATCTCTTGTTTAAATACTCTATTCTTACATTATGATCTTAATACTTTGGAATTTCAGTGCAGTTGTGTGGTAGCTGTGTCATACAGCATGTTTTAGTTTTTTGTTTATTTTCTGTGCACAGTGCTCCTAATTTCCTTGCTCTACTGCTAACACATAATAATTTTAGAAGTTGGTAAATCTTTGGCATGCTGCCTATGGCTGCCTTCTGAGGTCAGCTTATGCTTAGATACAGAATAAAAGAAGAAATCATTAACTGGAAGTTAGGTTTTTATCAGAATCCGTGCTATTATAACACTGTGTTGGAAGTACCACACAACCACAGGGTGTAAGGTGTGTTTTATATACTTAGCAGTTTTGAGTAAAAGGTCTCTAAATGTCATCTTGGAAATCTTTGTGGTGAAATCGTGCAAGTGCAGATTGGGCTGTTGTGGTGCCCCACAATTGTTCCTGTTGGGTTAGAGTCCGAGGATCCAGTTTGAGATCAAATACTGCAGCTGTGTGTTACACCTTGGCTTAAGGTTGCTTTGTAGTTCGAAACTTTCAGACTCAGATGTAAGTCAGCCTGGAAATGGTTACACATCTCTGCAGTACCTTAGATGGACACTTTCTGTTTGTTTAGTGCTGAAAGACCCGGACAGCAACCCTTACAGCTTGCTGGATAACACGGAGTCAGACCAGACCGTGGACACGGACGCCAGTGAGTCCCACCACAGCAGCAACCGCCGCAGGAGGTCACGCCGGCGAAGGACTGATGAAGATGCTGTTCTTATGGATGGGATGACAGAGTCTGATACAGCTTCTGTTAATGAGAATGGTTTAGGTATGTAAATGGTTGGATGGTAGTCCCAGAGCAAGCTAAGAAATAAATGTGTTGTCCCTGTAAGTGTAGTGAAGCCCTTGTTTGTTTTTGTAAGTGACAAATCGTTGTTCTGTTCAAGATTGCTGTCTGATTAAAGAAAGACTCCCTCGGTGGCAGAGCCATGGAATCTTCTGTTTACTGAGCTCCACTAGCCTTTTCATGTGCCTTTTTTGTAAAAACTGTCTGATGGAGACACCAAAGACTTGACTTGTTGTTTCCCATTGGTACTGCTGCTTTGATAGAAACAGTACTGTCAGATCAACGTTCTCTTTTGTCCTTGGTAACCTCAGTCTTGGTGTGGGGAAGCTCCTTAAGTAGCTGTTAATTTGTCTCTACCCAGCTTCTACTTAAGAACTTTCCTTCAGTAAATTCTCTGATACTCACTGGGACGAGAATACAATCTGTTGCTTAATGTAGAAAAAAAAATCTGGGTTATGTTGCTAAAATTTGACATATGGTTACTTAATAAATGAAATCTGAGGTCATTAAGCACGTGCCTAAATGTTTTAATGAACCAAGAACAAAAAGTAAAATCTAGCTTTTGTGTTACTGTGTATGCTTTCAGTATGAAATTTTCTTTTAGCTTTTCTGTCTTACTTAGTCTCTGTCTTTAACAGAAGCCATTTTAAATGCCCCATGCTGAAACTGCTGAAGAATTTATTTATTTTATGATCAGAAATAGTTCATTATAAACTTTGCAATTGCAGATGATAGTGACAAAAAACCCCAGCGACGCAATCGTAGCCGCAGGCGTCGCTTCAGGGGTCAGGCAGAAGATAGACAGCCAGGTAATTCGAGTGGAGCTGTGGGTAATCTCAGGTCAAAAGCATGAGAGAATGTTGTGTCTGCTGTTTTACATAGAGCTGCATAATACCAAAAGGTTACTCAATAACTAATAAGACTACTAGATAAAGATGAAAGACATTTCTTCTACTAGGAAAACTTCTAAAATCTGTCTAATGAAACTAATTGATGTCTAACTTTTTGCTTGGACATATGAGTTATGCTTCTGATCCAGTTCTCACTGAAGTCAATGGCCAAAGTGCTGTTGAGTTCTGTGGTCCAGGATCACAACAAACATTGAGGTTCATGGTCTGCACTCACTGCATCTGTGCGCTTGCACTGACTGGGACACAACCTTTTCAGCACTGGCTGAGCAGCAGTGTTGGAGGGGCAGGATGTGGGTCCTGGCAGAGCTCAGTGAGGGAACTCACGAGGGGTTTGCCAGCCCCACACCTGCATCACACTGCTGCTCTCAGTCCTTGGCTGTTGGGAATAGTTTAAGTCATCTGCAAATTGAGGGTGGGAAGGAGGAGGAATTTAAGTGAAATTGCATGTTTCCAATTTTTTGTTGTTGTGGCTTGTTGCATTTCTTTTGTGTGTACTAACACTTGAAATGTTAAAGGTGAACTGGCTAATTATCAATACAATGCCCTGTGTAGAAATTGCTTGTACATACACAGTGAGGGTAGTAACAGAAGGTCTTCTAGATTGACAGGTTCAAAATTTCACCCATATTTGTCTTCCTTGTATCTGTGGTGCTCATACAACATTTAATTAAGAAGAAAAAAGTTGTTCTATTGCACTAAAACTTGGGGGAAGAAAAAATCGAACACCCCACCCTCCTAAAAAAACCTCAAACCCACACATTTCTTTTCAACATTCCAGTTTTGTAGCAGTGATACGTATTTGTAAAGGGGCAGAAAAAGTGAAAAGGATTTCAGCCTTAACTTCTTAGGTACTAATCAGCCAGCAGTGTAAAGGAATGTTAGTAATTTCTAGAAAACTATGGGAATTTTTAAATCTTAAGTATTCTAAGAACATAACAAAATTTCCCAAACAAAATTTCTCTGATATCTTTGTTAAAATGCTGTAATAATTTAAAGTCTTCATAAATACCTAGTAAGTGTGAATGAAATTAAGACAGAAGGAACTCTTCCCTTCTTCTCCAATGCCAACCACTGTATTTCAGTAATTTAGCTGTATCCTTTGATTTACATTGCTGTATGTTATGGTCCTTATTCATAGAGGAATATTAAGAATGCACTGTGTGCATGAAACATGCTTCCTATTTACTAATATTAGAGGAGTTGGGTACAAACCCTCATTTTAAAGAAAATGTACTTGTGCACAAACTACTTTGGCTTTCACATTTCTGGAAGGATCCAGTTGTAAGAAGTCCAGTTACTGTAACAGAAAATTCATCTGTTGTAGTTCCCAGTCTGATTTGGATTTCATGCACAGTCATTGCTAAATCCAGAAAAACAACTCACCTAAATACCTGATACACTAAATCTAAATGACTGTACGGTTCTGTACAGTAATGCTTGTCAAACCTAACCTGCTCAGAGATACAAGGGTATATTTACAGTTGCAGTACTCAACTCTCAGGATAGAACTCGGTCTGGTTACAAGAGGGCAGGATCAGACAAAGCCAGGCTACAGACCACGGGCTGAGGTGGTAAGGAGAGGTCAGAGAAGCCCTGGCTGTCACCAGTGAGTGCAGCTGTATCAGCACGGACACTGGGCTGGCACCTGCAGCACCACCTGTGTCCACACACCCCACAGGAACCACACCCGAGCCAGGGGACACTGCTGATGGCACAGTGCTGGTGGCATCTCGGTACCTCGAGGAGGGCACGTTCCCTCCTCAGTCGCTTCTGACCAAAGATTTGATGCCACAACTCCCAAGTTGGCATCAAAGTGATCCCAGTTCTGGGCACCAATTAACTGTCTTTATTTCATTTCATTAGTGTGAAATTCTTCACCAGTCAGCTAATAAAACCCCAGTGACACACACAGTCTCTAGTTCTAAGAGCCTGCAGCCAAATCTCTTCAAATTTAGTCCAGAAAGCCCTTCTCCAATAAATTCTGCAATTGGACCAAAATTGGTTTTATTAAGAATCCACCTTCAGATCATTATTACCACCGATTTTAGTGAAAATTGTTTTTAACAACAGAAACAAATTGATCCTTGCTGTATGGTTGATAACCTGTAAGTGTGAAGGCCTTTTGTGAGATGTCTCCCAGTTAGAGCATAACTTGTGCAGAAAAGACATGAAGGTTCATGCTGAATTGACTGCTGATGTGAGCATCACTGTGATTTTTTTCCTTGAACAGTAACAGTAGCTGATTATATATCACGAGCTGAATCTCAAAGTAGACAGAGAAACCCTCCAAAGGAGACAGTAGCCAAAACCAAGAAGGAAACGGTAAGATTTTTTTAATGTGCATTTCCTTTTTTCTCCTCCCTTGCAGCAGAACAGCAGTAAAGGCTTCAGTTAGCTCGTCCTCATTTGACTACAACTGCATTTGAGTTCAAGAATAAATCATTAAAAGCAAAAAGGTCCCAGAATAAATAGAACTGATAAGTTCTATGATGATTTGTCTATGATTTATGACAAATCAGATTATGATTTGTAGACTGTTGTTGCAGATTTTAGGAAACAAATTAAGCCTGTACACGCTTTAAAATATTACACTTGGTAATGTTGCATTATGTAATAAAATGTGAAAATTGTCCATGGTAAGTCTTGAGAACTAATCCTTAAAACACTAGGGATAGAGGATACTACGTGGCATTTTTAGTGGCTTGTATAAACTATTTTAGAAGAAATTATTTTACTAAGATTATATGGTTTTGATCCTTTTTCCTTAAAGGATCAGAGTGGCATTACATTAGCCTGAAAAATAATCAGGACTGAATAAAGCAGAATTTCTTTACTTCTAAAGTGCCAATGTGTTGCCACAGGTTATGTAACAAAGATCCATAAACAAAATGTCATCTTGCTATAGACTTCAAAGGGGGTCTAAAGCTCAGTTTTTCAGTAAACTCCTTCATGGGCTTAGACAAATAGAAATAAATAAGCATTTTGGGTGGGCTGGGTGTGTGCAGTCCTGGGGTTAAGTTGGCATGATTTCCTCAAAAGTGGTTTATGCAGAAATATCCCATAAACAAGAGCGTAAGTGATCAGATGCTCTAAGTGACAGGATACAGGCACAGACAAGAGGTGTTCCCTCTTGCAAAGCTGCTGTGTGAGTCAAAGGGAAACTGAGATTACACTGTGTATTGTTACGGAATTTTTAATACTCCCCTGTTCTTGTTTTTGCAAGGCAAAAGATGCTATTGATGAAAACAGCCCTTCTGAAAAGGCAGTGAATGGTCCTGCCACCACCTCTGGGGATGAGCCTTCTAAACTACAGCACAGCCCTGATGAAAAGAAAGTCACTGTTCAGGAGGATGGAAATAATCAGGAAGAAGCAGTGCTGAATGGTGTTTCATAAACTGAAGTTCCTAGTTTACAGTTCTTTTACATTACATTTAAAATAGTGCTTGTATAAGCTTGCCAAAGATAGAATATGGATCGCCAGTCTTGACACCGCACTTTCAGTTCCTCCATTTTGGAATACAGAAAGGGGAGGGATCCTGGAGAAATCATATGTTAAACATACTTTGACACCTACTGTGTTATAAATATATCATCAGATGTGCCTTGAGATAGTATATGTAACATTTAAATAAACAAAATTGCTGGCTATAGGAAATGTTATTTTGTTTTCAAAATACGGCAAAGATGTGAGGGGGATCCCTAACATAATACTCTTTATGAAAGCATTAGCTGCTTTTGTTACATTTTTAATAATATGCAACCACTTCTTCACCTGAGGAATACTAGAAAGAAATGCAGTCTAAAATATTTTGCACTGAAATGTAATTTCTCCATTAGTTTAGTCTGGAAACTGGTCTGTTTTAATACATGTTTTTTAAATGCTGTATGTAGAGGAAAAATCTGCAGACCACTGGAATGCATTTGTTAAATTCTCATAATCTGCAGGGATACTGGGTGACATTGGCAGTGACTGTTCTACATTGAGGCTTTGTTTGGTTTATTTATTAAACTGTACAGTATTTAAAAATCAAACATAGCTTTAGTTAACACTAAGCTGAATTAGTCATGTCCATTAAGACATAACCTGAACTACTGAAAAGATCAATTTCCAGAAAGTTTATTCTGTATAAACTACATATGTTAGTCCTTAGTAGAGTATTTTTATTTTTGTTTTGGTTGTTTGATGTGCAATATGTTTTTTTTGTATGCTGGTAGTAAAAGAAAATAAACTTTGATCTTCCATCTGTTGACTGTTTCTATCAGAAATTTAAATTACTATTGACTTTAAGGTTTTCAAGCTGTTAACTGACAATGGAAACCTACTTGTGAGGCAGCTTGAACCTCAAACTCTTTTTCATAGGAGTTTCTAACATGCTGATTTTCCTTGCATTAAGGTGATGATGTAGACACCAGTTAACGAGTCTAAAGCCAGACTCCTTACCTTGGAGAACTGCACAACCTGACTGACATATACAGGAATTAATGCAGATGTAGTTTTGGTAAGTTAAGCATGGCACCCCCCCCACCTTTCCAGGTACATGAGCCAGAGCAAGGAAGCACAAAACAGGTGCAGAGAAACATCTGGGTAGCAAGAAGGTGTAAGAAGTTAGAGCAAAGAGCAGTGTTGATGTTGTACTGCCTTGAATGAAGAAAATTGTCTCGCCTGATTTTGTCAGAAAGACAAAACCAAGAGTTCTAAACCAGCTGCTCTGCCTGACAGCTACAGCCAAGCTGTCCAAGCAGGGACCTGTGTGTGCAGTTTGTCATAGGACTTCAGTGTTGGACACTCAGCAACAATAGTGCCCTTGTGGGAGAACACACCCAGTTAAACCTTGTAACTGAACTGGGTACAAGTATCTCAGCTGATGGGGCACGCACAGGAGTGGAGAAAATTAAAACAACAGAACTATATTTAATAATTCAGTAGTGTTTGGCTGGGAAATACTTAAGTACAGAAACATTCTGCATATGGCTCAACATGTGCTGACTCCAGAAATGTGTGTGGTGGTGTTCCAGCTGTCCTTCACCCTGCTTTAACTTCTGCAGCAGAGCAAAATTACCGCCGATCTGAGGAGGTTGTAATGTTACCTACTTATCTTTTCTTCCTAACTCAACCTCACTGTTGTAATCCTTCCTAAGCAGCCCAGAACTCATCCACAGCAATGCTGTGGCACAGCAGGCAGCACTCCCCTGTCCAGGTTCTGGGAGTGGAAGCTTTCAACCCCAGTGTTTACGACCAGCTGGCAGAAACACTGGGAAGATTCTTGGGAGTATGACAGAGCTCCCTGGCCCCAGCTGAGATCCTCACGAGCTGCTGGGTGTGAGGCACCACAGAGCACAAATCCAGCTCGGGTATCAGTGACTGAAGAGCACTGTGTGAGCTCTGGCTTTGTGGTGTACAATAATGTATAGAACTACAGGACTTCTATTACAAATATGGAATTTATTAAATGCTATTAAAATCTGTCAAAACTAAATGTTACTAAAAAAATCTGGGATGTTCCAGATCCATCAGTAACACTTAACCAACCTTGTTTTTTGCATGGCAAGGACAAGGGAGTACATTGTTTCCTGTACTTTATTTCTCCAGGCAGAGACAACCACACATTTCTCCCAGTTCCTCCTGTCCAATAAATCCACTTGTTTTTTCCACCCCCCTTCCAAACAGGTTCAGTGTGCTAATTTTAGCAGATGGAAGAGTAGCAGCGTGAACTTTAAACAGGGCCAGCTCAACAGAAATTAGGTAACAGCACAGGAGTCTACCTGTGCCTGGTAACACACACCGGCCACACCAAGTTACTGCTCTCAAGCACAAAATATTTGAGTGGCAGATTTTGCTGTTTAATAAAGAACAGCTACGGAAAAAAGTCTTTAAGCTTCACTCCCTCACATATTTCCAAAACAAAGTGACCAAGTGGGGAGGGAAATACCTCCCGGGATTTGTATTTTCAACTTCGTTTATATTAAGTCAAAGACTGACATTAGAACTTTTCTTAAGCATTTATCAAAAATAATCATTTGCAGGGACAAACCCTCTGAATGAGTGATTTTCTTTCTCATTCATTTTTTAGCTTGGTCTTCTAGTAGATCCTTAGCTTCATTGATTTTGGCCGCTACATAGGGAGATCCACCTAGAAGGAAGAGAACCTCCAATCAGATGGAAAAAAATCCAACATTTGTCTGTGTTGATAATAATGCCACAGGACACGGGGGAAAAAAAAAAAGTGTGGTCTGAGGTTCTGCCAGCTGAAGAACAGTGGCTGTGACTGAAGGCACCTGAGCTCACTCACAGTCACTGCAGGAGCTTGGTGTCAGAGCACTCATTCGTGTTAGACTGCTTTTATTTCATTGGTGGTTTTTTCCTCCAGTTTTATCAGCCATAAATTAATTGGTCACCACTGACTTAGCACAGTCTTTGGTGAATACAGAGGAACAGAACTAACAGGTTTGCAGATAAGTCTGCCCAGCACCATAAAGTGCAGCTGTACCAAGGGAACAGTTCAGTTTTTAAACATGGCAAAAAAATTATTTCGGGAGACTGAGGCAGAATCCACAGTGAAATGCACCAACGCTGTAAAGCCATGAGGTACAACGACTGTGTTGGTACCACATACACCATTAATTGCACTATAATGTTTTATCTGAAGATTAACTTAATATGTTTAGGTCATGTACAACACAAAATGCTATTTTTAGCTCCTGCATATATTCAGTAAAGTTAATTTTGAAGGTAAACTCCACTCAATATTATCTATTAAAGGCATATCCCTGTGGATCATTTTGGATTTTGGTGCATAGAAGTAAGGAAATCAACAGTCACTTGAAAGGAAGCCATTTTACCTTTTAAGCAATGATTAAGAAGTTAAATGTCAAACACCAACACATGATTCTGACTCACTGAACAGAATTTAGAATAGGTATAGATTCCTTGAGTTACTAATTTTGGGAATAACTAGATTCTGAGCCTTCAGGGTACCACTAACAGGAATATTTCATAATTTAATGTCTCCAGCACTGTAGAAGGCTCACTATTTGCCATTTATGGTGAACTCCCGAGGCATTCACACGAACGCAGACTTACAAGTGGTATATAAAACACATAAGGGTACTCTGTGCTTTCATCTAAAATTAAGGTAATTTTAAGTCTGATTTTAACAAATATCTAACCTGGTATTCACAGAAGACAGAACAGCTAACAAACTGACCAGCTGAATCTGTCTGCTTGCTTTTAAAACATACACAAAAATATGCTCCAGACCCACGTGGATTAAGGCACTCTAAGATTTGTTTTCAGTTTTCTGTGGGTTTTTTAGTAGTTGAGGTGCTTATATATCACTCACTCCCTCCCTACACAATTCTATTAATCTGTGTTAAAAACATGTATTAACTAATCAACACGACTTCATTTCCTTACCTTTATCTGGATGATTCAGAAGCATGATCCGTCTATGAGCTTCTCTAATTTTATTTCTGTTGGCTGTAGGGCTTTGAAAGAAACAGAAAAACTGACTTAAGGGATCCTCATGAAATTCCCCAGATCATCAAAAGCTATCTGAGAACAAGTAAGCACCCTGTCTTACCCACAGATTCTCTAGCTAACATGTATGTTTATCTTTTCCTACAACTGATAGAAAGTGTCTAAATCCTGGAAAGGCTTTCTAGGGCTTTTCCAAAACACTGTGAGCTGAAAAACACATGCTACAGCAGTCTAATGGGGTGGGGGTCATCCACACAGTTAAAAAGAAACAGAACTATATTGTAACACTTTTATTGGGAATACTTCCTAAAGGCTGTAAGACAAAAAAAATTGCTTATTAAAAAAAATGTAAAGTAGAAAAAAAAAACAACACAGAACCCCAAAAAACTTTACAGTTGAAAGTTCTTATTTGATAGATTAGTGTATTTGGCCTTAAGTCCTTTGGCAGGGATTGCTGCCATAGTCAGATCTACAGTATCCCAGAAGTGATGAATTTATTCTAAATACAAGAGCTGGGTTTGCAGCACCTTCACACTGCATCCAACTGAAAGTCCTCAACACTGACAGGAACCACAAGATAACAGCAGAATTGTGTTCCTCACACCAAGTGAACCCCAAGGCTTCCTGAAATGCCTTATTTGGACCACACGTGGCTTTGGAATGTGCCAGGGAATTGCAGATGTCTGGATGCCCACACAGAATTAGCTTCAACCGAGCTAAAAGTGCAGCAAAGAACCCCAAAAAGCACAGAAAGTCCTGAACAGCCATTTCTCATTTCCTGACTTGGCAGTGACACTCCCAGGGGATGCTGGGCATTGGATGATAACCTTTCCAAACAAGGCCAGCTGCGAGGAGACACCACTGCCTGCTGTTCACCTTGCATTTCTGATAAATATCCTTTACCTCACTCCTAGTATTAAAGCTGCTTCTCGTTTAGTCATTTTGGGTTCAAATCCACCTCTGTAATAACCACTGAAGGCCTGAAAGAGAAAAATTATTAGTTCAAAACACAGTAATTTAAAGTATCAGTTAAAATGACTCATTATTGCTTTAGTAGCTGCTGAGCTTTTAGTCTGTAAAAATAGCAAAACTTCCTCTCACTTGTAATAGGAAATTCAGTTAGAGCATCATTATTTAAATAATTACTTAAATTTGCCCAAGCACGTTCTCTGTTAGCCAATCACCACCAGAATTACTGCAATTAATTGTTGTTACTGACAAAATACAGAAAAAACACAGCAACGCTATACAGAGACAACAGTCCATAGTTATTTCACCAAGTAAAGTCTTAAATAAAAAGATGCTACTGATAAATAAAAACTTACAGGTTTTGGCAGGTTTTGAAGGGCTTGTTTTACCTGTGGCTCCATATGCTTCAAAGTTTTTACAGCATAGCGACCTTAAAGAGACCAGCGTCGACTGAGGTTAAATATAGTTCCATGAACATTTAGCAATTCAGTGCAACTGGTAACTTGTGAAGTAGAGTGTGGAATAAACTACTTTGGGACATAAAACAGTAAGAACTTTGACCTTTTGTTTAATTAATACATTAATTAAATTAATACAGGCTCTCCCAAAAGAGTGTCCTGTATCAGCTATTAAACTACCTTGAGATCAGCCCTGAAGCACGGGTAAGTACAACGGGGTGTGCAGGTACAGCTGGGTGTTGTGTCCGCCCGTCCCCCACACACCTGCGAATCCGGCTGCCGCTATGGCCAGGCCGACCGCCACCATCGTGCTGGCCTGCAGGGGAACGAACACACACACAGCGTTTGTTTACCGAACGAGCCCCGCCGGCAGCGAGCACAGCGGCTCGGACACGCCGCCGACAGCCTGACACGGCACAGCGGGAGCGCCACGCTCACCGGGGGCACGGCGAGGAAAGCGGGGCGGCCACCCCCTGTGGGTGCGCTGTGGGGGACGAGGGGAACCCGGGCCGGCCCGGCGGCGCCGCGCTCACCGCGGGGCCGAGAGCGGAGCCCTCGCTCCGCGACAGAGGCCGAGCCGAGCCTGCGGGCCCTGGGAGCGCCGGGCCGGGCACAGCAGCCCCTCCACTCACCATGTCTGCCCGAGCGCGGCACTGCCCGGCCCGACCCGACCCTGCTCGCCGCAAAGCGCGGCCGCTGCCGTAAAGCGCGGGACGGGGACGGTGCCGGGAACCGCCCCGGGAATGGGCGGGGCCCGAGGGGCGGGGCCAGGGCCCGAGGGGCGGGGCCAGGGCCCGAGGGGCCGGGGCGGGGACAGAGGGTGGAGGCGGGATGGGGACAGGGGCCACGGCGCGCTCGGAGTTAACGGCGCTGTAAAAGCGATAGTCTATACTAGTACAGACCTTAATGTAATCAAACGATTTCGACCCTGATCTAGAGGCTTCTCGCACGCCAGATTCGCTTTTTTAAAAATAAAAGTAGTTTTTCGTTCCCTCCTGAGGTGAATGTGTCCAGTTCTGTGTTCCTCGGTACAAGAAAGACAAAGGAGCTGCTGGAGAGGGTACAGCGGAGGCACAAATGTGGTTTGGGGTCTGGAGCACCTCTGGTGAGGGCAAACTGCGGGAGCTGGGCCTGGAAAAGACTGACAGGGGTTCTCATTAATTCATGTAAATATCTCCAAGGTGGCGGCCAAGAGGATGGTGCCAGACTCTTCTCGGTGTTTCCCAGCAACAGGAGGAGCAGTGGCCATAAACTAAAACACGAGGAGTTTCACCTCAACGGGAGGAAAAGCTCAGACACACTGAGGGTGGCAGAGCACTGGGACAGGCAACCCTGGGAGCTCATGGGTCTCCCTCTCACCTGGACGCGTTCCTGCATCACCTGCTCCAGGTGACGCTGCCTTGTTAGGGGGGTTGGACTGGTCCCTTCCAACCTTGACAGTTCTGTGATTCTCGCACTTTCCCCGCCTTTCCCCGCTGCCCGCGGCTGAGCCCTGTCCGCCTCCCCCGGCGCTAATGGAGCCTCCCCGCTGCGCTGTCAGCGCTGGCCCGCACCGGCTCGGCTCCGCACGGCCCGGCACGGCCGCTTGATTGCTGCAGATTGCTGCGGAACGAGGGACAATTACCGCCATCGCACTCGGGTTTGAATATTATTAATGCCATGGTGTCATCTGTTAATAGCACGGTGTAGCACGCAGCGCAGCAGTCGAGTGTCCGTCTGTCTGTCCGTGGCTCTGGTTTGAAGGTGCAGTTTTGGAAGCTGAGTAACTCAGCAGGGAGACCAGGCCAGCCTTTAGCCCTGCTGCAAATGTCAGAGCTCAAGGCTCAGAGTCCTGCTGCCTGACTGACACTTTGTGAAAGCTTTTCTGCCGTCCCCAGGGCTTGTAGCGTTTGTCGCTGACCTCGGGGACTCCCCGAGGACCCAGTGGCCAAAGCCAGCTGCCTTTTGGCTGCTTAAGGTCCAGGATTCACAAACCTTCACACAAGCAATTTAGTGTCAGATCTGACCATTGGCTAAAAAACTTGTAATTTTGCTGGCTCTTGCACTGGAAGACAGAATTTTCCTTCCTTGGTGTATATTTTTCTGTGAGTAATGAGTTCACTTTGCATGTGTCCTAATTTCACTTTGAGCTTGAATTGTTTTTCCTCACTAAAACTTCACGTGCCTGATTTTATATCTTCTAAGGTAAGGTAATGTTTTCAGGCATCTCCTGCCTCTTTCCTTCCCTATCATTCTAGTAACACTACAAGGAAATAACCTGCTTAAAAGGGATGGAAAAAAGGTTTTGGTTAAGGTACTTGTACTGTTGTACAGGTGATTCCTGTATTAAAAAGAAACTTTTATATTTGATGAATGAATTGAATCCATTCATGGCAGAGCACAAGGCCCCTGATAGCCTGTAAGACATGTTCAAATATGGAAAGGGGAGCCAGCAAGTAGAAAACAACTAGATGATTTACTAGGAAAAAATTAAAAAGTCCCTTCAGTAAAAGTAAAGGTGTACAGGTCTAGTATATAGAAGAGGGTTTGGTTTTAAGAAGGTTTCTTCTTTGTCCTTTTCTGTCATAAAAGGCCGCTCAAAAACCTGAAAACCACCAGAACGAAAAAAAGAGGGTAATGACTTTATTACGGTATGACTAGGATTTAATTTTTCATATCATCTGAACAAATAAGGTTTTTTGCATGAGTTTTCATTCTTCCATCTTAAAAGAACCCTTTGCTGGATCCAGATCTTGGTGACCTTCAGGAGAAAACTATCTAAAAGGGAATTTTATTTTATTTCCTTCCTCTCTCTCCCCAGTCCCTGTTTAAAGGATCTGGTAGCTCTACTGGCAAAGGGGATTTTGCAAATTTATACTTACATGTTCTTTCCATAGTGAAAATTCTCATTTTTAGAGAGAAAGGACAAACACAGTGGAATGTGCAAATTGGGCTGGGAATGGGTTGATAATGTACTTAATTCTTCTCTGCAAAAACCCTTTAAAGAAAATCCAGAATGGGAGATCTCAGGATTTTAAGCAAGCCTGTACTTGCTTAAGAGATTTCATCTTTATTAAGGAGAAAGGAAAATTAGTGGGAAGGGCTGGCAAGAGTGGAGGTGGGATGGAGGAATTTGCATTATTGGTACCTGTAATATACCAGCAACTGGACAAGACTGAGCCTAGGGGTGGAATAATTTGATTTTTATTATTAGGTGAAACAATACAGCCTATCAAGATGAAATGTCATAATTCCTTTAAAGCATGCTGTATATATTTTTACACTTAGACAACTCAAATGTTGTTTCTTCCCACACCTGTGCCTCCCTCTCAGAGCTAAAGGAGAACTAAATGTGTCCCAGCTTGGACATCATGAAGAGTGAAATCAAAGTTCTGTTTGATTTGCCTGGTGAGTTCATTTTACAGCACCTTAATACTCTGCATTTTCTACTGCTCAGCCTTGTGGTGGGGTATGGAAGCTCATTCCCGGGGGAAAATCAGTAAGTTCTAATGGGCTTAAGTGAAACAGGTGCACTACAATTTTTATCCTTTCTGCAGAATGTCTGTATTTGAAATCAGGACGGAGGCAGAATTATTCAGTGTTTGAGAAATGCACTCTCAGTTGGAGTATACAACCTTTTATTTTGCCTGTGTTCGTCAACTGTTCTCTTTCTATAAGCCAGAGAAGCCCTGAAGCTTTTGTATTTTCTTCTGTCAAGTGTTTTACCATACTTCTTTCTTCAGGTTTCCCCTCTGGGGTTAAAATGCCTCATGATAGAAGATTGTATTGGAAGCTTTACCATATAGGATAATCCAAAGCAGCTGGTACATGGTACATAAAGAAACTTTGCTGTTTAACAGACTCTTTCTGCAGAAATCTGGCTGTACTTTCTGTTAAATGTGTCTTCCACAAACTGAACAGAAGGTGCAGTTGATAGCTGTGCTCTCAGAAGGTTTGTGGTGTAGCTGTCAAATGCCTTTAAGGCTGTTAAACATTTGTTTAAGTCAAAATTCCAGTTCTGTGTTGTCACATGCACAGCTGGCCAAAGCTTACACTGCTTGTTCCTGTATGTGCAGTGACTGGACTACCAAGTTGTTAAAGACTTGCAGAACTTCTGCTTGGGGCACCAAGACACAGAATTTCTAAGGCATTTTTAACATATTTTTTTTAATATTTTAAGATACATATAATAAAAATTAAATTTAGATAGAATATCTTGGGATTTTTTTTCTCTGTGAACTTTATTCCTATTTTTGACCCCTATTCCATCTTCTTTGGCTATGCCAGTCTACCATTTATAATTTTCATATCTCTTTCTTTTCATTTGTCCCTTTTCAAATTCTACTCTCTTTTGGTGTGCCCAACATCTGTACCAGAGTACAATGTCAGACTCTTACCTGTGGCTAAATGACCATGGTATATGTAGCATCACTGTCATTAAAATGGTAATCATAATTATTAGAGCATAGTGTGGATGACACTAATTATAAAGTGAGATTCTCTCACTTGGTAAGAATAGTTGTGGATTTTCTAATCAAATAAAGCAAGCTTTCAGTGTACTTTGACAGCAGGTGTGAAGAATGTGTGACTGGCAGGTAGCATATCCATGTTCATGGTACAAGAGAATTGACAAAAGAGAATCTGAGTTAGAGAGGGCATTATTTGACTCCCTAGCTGAGTTATAAAACATGTAAGATTCCTGGAGACTGATGGAGGGGCAAGGTTTGTCATTCTGAGTAAATGAGTCACAAAGCTCCCTGAAGCTGAGCTAAGGAATACAGAATCTAGATGTGAATATGTTGCCTTGCAAGAATTTTTAAAGTCAAGTTTGCTACTTACCATTTTTTACCTGTATTGTTCTGGGTTATGTTTCTTATTGAGGGCCCAGTGAGAAGCATGAGAGAGCTTGAGATTAAGAGGGAGTCTTTCTAATGACTACGACACTGAAATTGTGCTTAACAAGTGGTCTGGAAAATTGCAATTCCTGCTGGAGTGATACTGAGCTGGCACAGCCACTGACATGCAGCTCCTCTAGTTTCAATGTCTTTTACCAGGGACCTGTTTGTGAAACAAAAA